>NC_139512.1:232952255-234317040 GCF_947247035.1 Vipera ursinii
CTTTTCTCTTTGTCTTACTTTTGCAACAGAGTAGGCCAAGAATGCATAAGCTCATATTCTGCCTTTGATCAGGGCTGCCCAATAAGGTATCAATGCTTTGCTGCAAGCTCTTTGTACCCTGTTTTGTTGATGGCATATTAATAAAAATGCATTCTATATTGAAATTGATTTGGTTGCTTTAGGTCAGGGGTCTTCAAACTTCATCCTTTTATAACTTGTGGACTTCAACTCCCAGAATTCCTCAGTCTGGCATGCTGTCTGAGGAAATCTGAGAGTTGAAGCCCACAAGTCATAAAAGGGCCACATTTGAAGACCCCTGCTTTAGGTCAGCCAGATTTTGGGCACAACACTACCTGTCACAGTTAATCATGTAAGATAGAACTATCATTGCAACCTGATAGTCTTCTCAACCAACCACATGGTTGGTCATGTTGGCAAGTTATCTACATTATATTTTCAAAGAGTGTGAATAGTAAGGAACATATCCCAAATTTGTGGTCAAGTGCTTTAGATACAGTTGCTTCATATTTATTACATATTATAAAATAATCATTAATAATTATTTATTAATATTGAAATGTACAGCTCAAAGGATCCAAATTGTTCAAAAGAAACAAACCTAATAGAAGAGGAAGTAGAGTTGCACTATATATAAGAAATAACTATACTTCTAAAGAAATGCAATAGAATAATGATGAAAAGCTTCTTGAATGCATTTGGGTCAATATAAAGGGGGAAAAAAAGAAATCATATCTACAGACCAATCAGCCAACTAGAGGAAATATATGAACCTTTTGCTAATCAGTTAGCTAGGTGTCCAGGAAGCACACCACAATAATAATGGGGGACATTAACTATCCTGACATGAACTGGGATACAAACTCTGCACCTAGTAGAAGATCAAACAGGTTTATGACAAATCTAGCAGACAACTTTGTCCCCCAAAAGGTAGAGAAAGGAACTAGGGTTAGCTGTACTGGATTTAATTCTCACTAACAGAAATAAAATGATAAAATGGGTTGAAGTTACAGGAATTTGGGGGAGAGTGACCATATGTTATTGAAATTGAACATAATGCAAGCTCAAGCAATAAAAAATAGTTAAAACTACTGTTGTGGACTTCAAGAGAGCTGATTTCAACTAACTTAGAGAGAGAACTTGGAAAGGATTCCATGGATGGAAATCCTTAAGGGGAAAACAACCTAGGAAGTTTGGGAAAGCTAAAAAATGAGATCATAAAAGCCCAGTCTAGCATAGTACCAATAAAACAGAAAAAAGGAGCTCCAAGAACAAACCAGCAGCGCTGCATAAATAACTCTCTGATCACCAGCTATACTACTTCTGAAGTATGAGTGGTGAATACAAACAGTTTGAACTGACTGGGTCACAGACTCCTGACTTTCTCCTGTCACCACTCAGATTAATTCAGCTTGCTATGAATGTTTTCATCAACTCTGAATGATATGATGATATTTTCATGCTGAATAAAGCCAATTAGTTTACACATTCACATAGCAAAAATAAACAATTCCCCCTTACCAAAATCCAATTTATAAATGGAAACTGATCATATGAGCATCATGGGCAACTGTAGAGAGATCAGCCTTTCCGCATGCCACATTAGCTGAATAACAATAAATCACGAGATGTGTTTAAAACAGATAATTAGCCCATGAGCCACTTAGCGTGGACGTCTGCACTCAGTCACCTCTGCAGAAAGGGTTTAACTTTACTCATACAGTAAACTTAAAACAACCCCATGGTTGCTTTGGACTAAATTAAGTCCTGCAGTCAAGCTTGTCATGTTAACACTGCTCCTTTCAACACTGAGACAAGTATCTAGAGGTTATTTTAATGGCCATCTGTAGGCTGCTTTTGTCGAAGTGAGAGTGTTAAACCAGGACAGAAAGGGTAGGGGGAGAGACCAAATGGAATTATGTCTTGGAAATAAAATTTGGTTTTGTTTGATATACGTCTTGGAATCCTTTGGTTAACATGCACAAACAAAAAGCACCCTAGTAGTAAATTTTATAATGGAAGTGGATGAAATTACTGGATGGCAGGGAACATATTTAACACTTGAGAAGGAGGGCCATAAGTATATATATTAATAAAATAATGATGCGGGGTAACACCCCTATATCAAAGCCACTACAAGAACCTCTGAAACTACACATGATTTGGAACACTTCTTTATACACCCCAAAATATCAGAATAAAGCACAACAGTATGCAAATGCATCTTTCCACTACAACTTTCCCTCTTTCCCTCTTTCTCTTTCTCAGCTACACACGAGAGAAAAAGTGAGCTCCTGTTGTTAGCCTTTGGGTAGCCACATAATGCCAGAAGAAGAGGAAAAAGAAAAGAAAGAAAAAAAATTCTTACAGCTCTGGAATCAAAACTGACCATTTCAAAGGTGAAATTTGTCAAAGAAATGATTGATAACCCATTCTCTGGAGAACTTTTTCTTTCATTTGTCCGAACTATTAAATGAAAATCTGAAATCAATTTGATTGGAAAGGAATCATAACTGGCATATTCATTTGGCTTTGGGGCTGATTAATTTCAGAAGCTGAACATTTTTTTTTCTTGGAGGCACCAAGAGATGAGGTACGTAACCTAGCCAGAGAGCATAAGGCTATAAATTCCCAATGCAGGCAATCATCTTTTGACAAAAACTCATTTGTCTTAAGCGGTTTCCTTTTCCAGTTTGGACAGACTGTTTAAGTATACAAGAGTAAACAGCACAATGTTATTTATATAATATGTTTGCACATTGACAAGTAAAATGTACAGATATGTGACTTGATATATTATGGGGCCCAAATGACCATTCAGCTCTTTAATGGCAGCTGACTTCAGTTATAGAAATGAACCCAGCACATGTTTTAATTTTGATAAAAGTGCAGTGTCCAGTGGGGAAAAAAATCCTTAACCGACTAAGCCTGTCAACTAATGTCACATATTGCAATAATATACATATTTGTGCACACATGCACACACACAAACATATATGCATGCTCCATGGAAAACATTTCAAGGTTACACATATAACATACAGCCTCTGTAACTCATATATGAACAAATAAAACCCACGCCTCTTTCTCTCGTCTTTGTTCACTCTCATATTTCCCTTTAGTATCTTCTACTGCCAAGATTGTTGAATACGGTCTTTCTGTAGACTGGTGAATATATATTCTTCTAAGCTAATCTGTTTTCTAACGATGAGATATGGTGGAGTGCCAGAGTAAGTCTCTCCCCTAGAAAGGCCCCAGCATTAAGTGTAATGTATTCCCCTTTTTACAATGATCAATGGCATTCCCACTGATCACAGCATATCTATTCTGTTTCAGATGACCGATCTCTCTATCTCCGCCTTCAGTATTGATAATACATTAAGTCACTATCATCTCCAAATGGCCTAGCTCAACAGCTACAAAGTAGATGGGTTATTCTAAACTCACAAATGAATCATTCAGTTTGCTTATGGCCATTTCCAGTCTCTGTCACTCCACCGTAAATTGCCCAGTAACTCTCCACTCACAATTAAGTTGCCAATCTCTCTGGATTTATATTTTGGTTGATGACATTTTCATCTACAACTTGAACAATTAGGGAATGCATGTTGTAAGCTCTTATCATAAATTAAGGAACTATTATGAGTAATGTTATATGGAAATGGCCTCTTCTACCTAATTCCGTGCTCCCTTGCATCTTGAACTTCTTGGCCCCTAAAACAGAAATAAAGAAAAGACTCTTTTAAACTAAATGGCATAAGCAGGATTACCCTGAACTGTACCATTTGAGGTTGGATTCTCTACTTGAGTGCTGAAATAACAGCAGCACTGAATTTTGAAATTGGGGGACTGAGACATGAACTGTTTGTGGAATAACTCAGTTCTACTCTGAAATCTGAGCTATCAAACACATTCAAAGGTCCTTTCTCTATTCTTTTCCAGAGCAATGCTAATATTCGTGCTAACAGTAAAAGGGACATAAAGGCCCTTCTTAATGGCCTTTCAAATTCTCCATTGGATTTGAGTAGTGAAATTGGATGGACAACTTTTTCCCAGTGGAAAAAAGAAATGATCTGACTATTTTTCCAGAGCAAAATGTTTCCTTAATGGAGACAGTAACACTACACCTGTCCAATTGTCAGACACAACTGTCTCATTATCTTTCCTTGGGAATGAATGAAGTTTTGTGAGCTTCCAAAGCTGCAAACCATAAGGGACATGATTACACAAAGAAAGATCAGACATTTGCACATTGTCTTTGGTCACCTTGTCACCTAAAAGACTATCCACTAGCCAAGACTCCTCCACGATTGTTTTTGTTTCCTTATACCAGTTTCTTCTTGTCATCGAATTGATTGAGAACTGGAAGGAAGAACACTGAAGATTTTCACAGTTTGGCCCATAAAGCTGGTGTCAGAGCCATTGTTACTTGCAAGGAGTCTGCAATATATGAAATTCATACATATGTACACAGTGCTTTTTTTGTAAAAGAAAAAGGTGCCGGAACTCACACACGTCATACAACCCGCCTTGCCTACCCTACAAGGTTCCATCCAAAAAAGGTGCCGGAACTCCGTTCTGAGCGTTCTATGAGAAAAAAAGCCCTGTATGTACATATGCATGTATACACATACACATTGTATGCATATCAAGAGGTGGTGTAGAAGTGTTTTATATCTACCACCTAGCTTTCTTTGCAGTTCCTGTTCTGAAGCTCCATTCTGTAGCTCCATTTTATAAACCTGGTGTGGGGTCAAGAGGTTTTTCTCAAATATATCAGACTGCTGGGTTTTTGATGACATGTATGATGGCATACTTTCCCTTTAAAAGTGCACATAGTTATTATATTAAATGAGAAGTTATATAACATTCAGCCTTCATGACTGTGGTTATCAATGAGACATCCTTGACATAATACATTTTCATATCCCTTTCAGACAACCAAAGCCAAGGAGACTTTAATTACATACAATGTAAGCTCCTCCAATTGAGCAAGTAGCCTCTTTTAAGAGGACCCAGAACCCATGCTTTCACTTGTCAGTTATTGTCACCTTCTCCCACACCAATAAGCATTACAGTTCTGAAATATATATTCACAAAATTGATCTCTATTATTCCACATCACTTTCATATCTTTGCATATTAATGCATGTCAACCTCCCAGTTAAAAGTATGTCAACCATGCTACTTTCTGGAACATCGGGGCTGTGCAAATTCTTGAAGGAATTTTTGCTTGACTAATGCATGGGAGTCATGGGGATCAATGGCTGTTATCCTATATGGCAGTGTGACTACTTCTGAAGGTCATCTGCTAGGAGAGGAGTAGTCATGGAGTTAGTTGGCTATTGTGAGTACAGGCTGTTAGACTAGATGGTCCAGTATAGCAGAGTATAGCAGAGCACTATTCTTAAATGACACAAGCCATCAAAGCTGCTTTATAGAGCAATGTGTCTTTTCAAGTTACGGCATGGCTTGGGTTGGCTTGGCTTGGGTCGGCTCAGCTTGGTTTGGCTCGACTCTGCAGCTCTTTCTTAGAGATGTTTTCCACTACAATATGTGAAGTTTTGGCAAGTGCTGCTTAAAGATCTCACTCCTCAGTCTCTTCTGATAACACTTGTCAAGATGGGGAGACTCACACTTCCCATAGCATGCCCTCACCAAAGCAAAAAAGGGCTTCTGTTCACATGCAGACCTATGCAGAAGACAGGAGAAGATTCAAGGCATTGCAGAGGGCTTCATCCAAGCAAATTGCATTAGCCCTTTGCTTTAGCAAAGAGAATCTCATTACTTCAGGGCACAAGGTACTGCTTCGTCAAGGTAACTAATTCACATTGCACAGATAAGCAAAATTTATGTCTTTCCTTCCACTTATTTAAAAGTGAGTTTCCCATAGAAAGGAAAGAGACTCTCTTGAAATAATTTTGCTATCTCTAACTGCTGACCATGCCAACTTGGATTGATAAAGATACACACAGTAGTCTTCCACAAATGAGATCAAGGGGACCGCTTGATCTCCTCCAAGCATGCCCAGGCTTAATTGTTTACTCTCTAATCCTTTTAGAAGCTAAGATAAAAAGCAAAATGCAGTCAGGTGATTGCTTGTTTTCTAAAAATGGACCTTATTTTTAACCAATGAACAAACACTTCTAATAGTGATTGACATAGATACTGCAACTTTCTTAAAAAAATTCCTTCTGTGGAATAATCCAAAGATTTTTGCATAGCTGTGATTAGGAAGGAAGGACGGAAGGGAGTGAGGGAGTGAGGGAGGGAGGATTATGTTCATTTGGCAGGAAGGAAATAATTTACAGTATTATGTCCATTTGGGAGAGTAGTGTGAATATGGGAACCCGGTTGCATAATGCAATATTATTAACCTGGTGTGTTGAGTTTAATCTAAAAGGAGATGTGAAGTCAGGACTGAAGGTGATTGCAGTAGCAATGCAATTTATTAAAGAATGGAGGCATTTCTAATCTATCTAAATGCAATCTAATACAAACCTCTTCCTTTATAAAGTCTCTCTTTCTTTAGAGGAACAAATGTCAGTATTGAGGCTATTTCAGATGTGGGCAAACATTGTGCACTCTATTAGTACTCCCTGAATACCATTCTCCTTACTGAAGTAGGTTGGAGATTGGGCCTCGAGACAGCCCAGAACTCTGTCTGATAAATGCCTAATTCTCACTATACTGTCTTATGTCTAACTATACGTACCCAGGTTGTATGGCTGTAGTATTATTATTTATCCTTCTTTTTACCTTTACTACCCCCTCTTATTGGTATCATTATTATGATTGTTATTACTCTGTTGCTTTGCACGTACACTGAGAGCTTTTGCACTTGAGACAAATGTCAACGCTGCAAACGAATTTGGCTGAATTTGTTTTCGGTTGCCACAGCATTGGGGGGGAGGTGTACTTTTAAGTTTAGACAAAACAATTAATTGTCCTGGAAGAACCAAGGTCATTGCTGCCTGAGTTTTGGTAGGCTGAAGCTTCTGTTAGACAGCCCACCAAAGTAGTTAATTGGAGAATGTGATTTATGACATATTACTGGGGTGGGAAGTTCAACTTTGTAACATTGTAACTTTTGGGAGGGAACTTCAGTCTTGGTTTCACTTTTGATCTTGCCGATACTTTGTAGCCAGTAAATATGTTCTTTAAGGAACATATGCCTTGGAGTTCTGTTTTTACTGGTCTCATCTTTCTGAACCATGACAACAAATTTCTTGTGTGCCTAATCACCTTTGGCCAATAAACTACTCTATCTATCTATCTATCTATCTATCTATCTATCTATCTATCTATCTATCTATCTATCTACCTACCTACCTACCTACCTACCTATGACATCAGTATATTGTTCTGCTGACTCAAGGTCAGGAATAATGCATATTAACATTGCATGAGGAAGAATTTTGGTTTATGCCACCATGCTTTTAAATAATTCATGTCACTGTGCCTAGAAAGTCTCACATTGGTGGAGTGCCAATGAAATTTTGATGATTTTGGATCCATCTTTGTCAATTAGGAGCTTGCCATATGTTACTCACAGCAACAATAAAGGCCAATCCAATAATCTGGTTAATGGGTGGGTGTCAGTGACTGAAACAAGCCATGTTTGTCTTTACCAAACTCGTATTTCTTGTACTAATACTCTTAGTCATTTTCTTAGCAATTGCAGAGGTATTACTGGAGGCCTTTAGCTTTGAAGGCCGAATGGAGCTCAGTACTTCTAGCCATCTTTTTGAGAAACAAATAGCAAATTTCAGTTTGATAAACAGTGATGCTTTTTTGCACAATGGATAATTAGCCTAGGCAATCTTTACAACAAGGCATAATTGAGAACATGAGATTAGAAGGGATTCATAGAAACATTAAGCAGTTGTACAGATAATGAATTAACTCTCTAAAAATATCCCTGGAAGACAAGCTTTTAAGCACACCCAGGAGAGTTGCCTCCTTCCATTCAGTAGCAGACATGTATAACAGAATAACAGAGTTGGAAGGGTCCTTGGAGGTCTTCTAGACCAGCCCCCTACTCAGGCAGGAAACCCTATAGCATTTCAGACAAAGGGTTATCCAATCTCTTCTTTAAAACTTCCAGTGTTGGAATACCTACAACTTCTGGAGGCAAGTTGTTCCACTGATTAATTGTTCTAACTGACAAGAAATTTTCCCTTAGTTCTAGATTGCTTCTCTCCTTGATTAGTTTCCATCCATTGCTTCTTGTCCTGCCCTCAGGAACCCCCCCCCCAATCTTCTTTGTGGCAATCCCTTAGATATTTAAACAATATTATCATGTCACCCCTAGTCCTTCTTTTCATTAAACTAGACATATCCAATTCCATCAACTATTCTTCATATGCTTTAGCCTCCAGTCCCCTGATCTTCTTTGTTGATCTTTTTGCACTCTTTGTAGAACAGACATGTCAAACTCGCAATGTCATGTGACATCGCACGATGTATCGGAGCTTTTTCCCCATTGCCGGCAATGGGGTGGGCGCAGTTTCTTCATGATGCGTCCGGCCCATGGGCTGGCAGTTTGACACCCCTGTTCTAGAGTCTCAACATCTTTTTTACATTGTGGCAACCAAAGCTGGATGCAGTATTCCAGGTATAGTATACATTTTAGAAAATACAAGGGATGGGCCCAGAACTTTCGTGAGCATTTTCTTTTTTTTTTGTTTAATGACTGAGAGTTGGCATTACAAGTTCTTTCCACCAGGAAGAAGTTCTTATGGGTGAAATGCAGTTGTTCAGTTGCAAGAATCCTGGAATGAAGAAGTCAGAACTGAAGAAGCTTCTTGGTTGAGAAGTAAAACATTTTCAAAGAAAAAAACCAAGAAAGTCCAGTTGCCTTTGGAAAAGCCCCTTTGGGATGAATGGGGGGGGGGAGGGGAGATCTCAACAGTATCAGGGTTTCCAGAGAGGAGACAGCACAATCCAGATAGATGCCCAATTCAAGAGAGTGCCCAGTTCCAAGCTGGATGGGAAGGAGAGAAGAGGGTTAGGGTACCACTTCTAGAATCTTTCAGGCTACATCTATTGGGTTAGAAGGTTATAGCTTTAGCCTGACAAGATTCTGTCTATTAGGTGTAAGCAGATGAAGAATTGGACTTTCATGGATTGCACTGTGTTGTCTTTGCGCTTGAGGCTGAAAAAAAATATCCAAGAATTTGAAGTGGAGAATAGCCATACGTGCCCTATTCTATAGAACCTCATTTCCTTTCTCTTCATAATATAGGTTGCTTATTTTGCTCCAGGGAAGTAACTGGATTTGGAAATGTTAGGCCTTTACTTTCCATATAGGTGAAGAAAATATATTTTTTCTTCAGTTATAGTTTTCTCACTGAGTGAATTAACATTCTTTCCCTCCCACAACTGTTGCTTCCAACAGCACATGCAGGGAAAAAGTAAAACAAAACAGCAGTTACTGTATAGTGCTGTGATTCAAGTCTGCCTGTTTTTGCCCATGTATCAGGTCATATGCGTTTACAAAGAGGTGGGACTTCTGTCACAATCCTATGACTGCCATCTCATCTGCTCTAATCATCTCCTGAAGCTGTTGATGGTTGTTTGTAAAAGTGCAGGTGGATGTTTGTTCGATCTCAACACAAGGACACAAGGGACCTGCTGAACTGAGCCTTAAGCTCATTTAATTCAGCAGCCTGTCGTCACAGGGGCCAACTACATTCAATCCTGCAAATATAAATCTTACAAAACATTTTGTTAATGTTTTACAAAACATTTAGAAAATGGGTAGGTTTTTGTTAGTTTATTAATGTATACTCATCTAAAATTTGGAAAGTGTTCATATTGCTGACTAGACCTTTGCAAAACCTTTTTATATCTAGAAGCTGCAAGCTTTTTAAAGTCTCTCTCACCCCCCACCCCACCCCTCAATTGTAATGTGATAATAGGGGGGGAAAAACTGAAGCTGATACCTAGGCAAAACTAGCAGTTATGCTCTGAATAGCAAAATTCCCTCAACTCAGCTTTCTGGAGATAAACCTCACCTGCAGAATTTAGCTTAGTCCCCAATCTTTCTAAGTACTGCTTGAAGTGTTAAGGATGTTCATATATGCAGATTGTTTTTTTTCTCTTTCAGTTATATACAGAATTCAGAGTAAAACATCGCTAAAGATTAGACTACACATTCAGTCATCCTACAGCTATTCCTGGGGCCCTGAATGTATGGAATTTCCCCCCCCAAGAGGCTAACAGAAAGAAGAATTGCTCATAAACAAAGCAGCCTGCTTCCTTATTTGACTGACCTACAGTAGTTCGATACCATGTGAAGAAATCATTTTATTTCTACATATTTAAAATATTTTTATATATAACATTTATTTAAAGTGTTTCAAAGAACATACAAACTAACAGGAAGGAAGGAGTGGAAGCGGAGGGAGGGAGTGAGGGAGGGAGGAAAAAGAAAGAAAGAAAGAAAGAAAGAAAGAAAGAAAGAAAGAAAGAAAGAAAGAAAGAGAAAGAAAGAAAGAAAGAAAGAAAGCAGAAAAAGAGAACCAAAAGAAATATAAGTTTCCAATTTCCCCTGCAGCAAATATAGGTGCAATAATAGATCACTTTTTTTTTTCCTATTACCCAGTTTTCTTATTTTATTTCCAGACTCTCCACTTTAAAAAAAAAACATCAAATATATTTCTACAGGGAGGTTCCTAGAACCTAGATTCATTTATTAAAAAGCTTTATGAGCCTTCTTTCTTCCAGATAGGTCAAGGTGGCTAGTGACAGGATAAAACAATAAGCTAACTAACCATTAAAAACATTCCTTATAACGTAACTGTAGAAGCCTCCAAGTGCAGTTGATGAGCTATTTATTTCTCCCCAGAGTTTCTAAGGAAATAACCTTAACTATCCATCAGATCAGTTTTGCAGGAAAGTTCATTTTGGCTTCCCCTCAATTATTTCTCCAATGTTCAGTTGCCTTCATTACAAGATCATAAATAAATCCCTTTGAAAGAGCTAAGATTGTGTGCTAAGATTGTCTGAAGAGATTCTGCTTCAGGTCCCACCTGTGGTGACCTTCTAGATGTAACCCCACAATTATGCACTTTGGGTTTTTTTTTTTTACTTGGGATGCATAACAGCCTTTATTTAAAAAAAACAAACAAAAAAAACTACTCCAAAAGCTGATTAGGATTGGGTCAGCCAACTCTTTTTACAGTGAGTGGAACACTGGAATGTTTTACTGTAATTATCTGTTTAGCTTTTATTATTTAATTTTATTGTTAGTGATGTGTCTACCATCTCCTTTTGGATAAAAACAATAACTAAATTTGATAGATGACAGACAAAAAGATGGACAGCATGACATTTACTGTATTATTATTATTATTGAGAACCAGCAATGTACGCAGTACTGAGTGGAGGACTAACACATTTTGAAAATGATTCGTAAGTACTTTACATCTTGCAGAAACATAACAACAATTTAAGTTAATGTAACTCTAAAAGCCTGCATTCTTTTGAGGCTTCTGTTGAGCTCTAAAAGATGTCAGACTGCTTTAATGAATAATAGTTTGTGTATTCGCATGAGGTCCCAAGAACTGTTTCTAAAACATTTTCAAATTGATGATTCCTAACCATACTTTTAAAATTTGGGGGATATTTTTAATAATCTTTGCCATTCTTCCTTTCTTTTACATTATCCACATATGATAGCTTTGATATTATTTTCATCATCAATAATTATTCTATTAAGTATAAACATTTTTCCTTTTTCCTTTAAAAATCTATGTATAACAATGGTAGAGAATATACTAATATACAAACATACATAGATCCCTATATCAGCCATACCTGTGCTTGGTTAAATATTATTATTTTTTTAGTCTCATTAAAATCCATTTATTTTATTTAACACAAAGTTATATTGAAAAAAATATTATCTACAAATAAACAGATAATTATTGTGGTTGCACAGTTATTATTCTGTATGACATTAGTAAAAGTTCCAAGCAAAATATATTAAATTGTTTTTTATAAAAAAAACCTATGAAAATTTGTATTTAATGCCAAAATCTTCATTATATTATTGTTTATAAAAGTTAAAAAAGAAAAGGGGAAAAAATAAAGAAAAAAACTAAAAAAATATAAGCAAATATTTAATTCCATTTTGTCTGTTCAACTGATTTGCTATGACTGTTAGTGTAGGCTTTAAAAACCATTCCATAAAAAACTGTTTAACTTGCTGCATATATGCAACATATATGGAAGCCATTCTTGCTTAATTTTACTTAAATTTATATATATATATATAAATTCTTTGTGTGTCTGTTGTCTGTGTCTGTCTCTGTCTGTTTCTATGTCTGTTTGTATACAGGTTTGTGCGTGTGTGTTTGTGTGTGTATGTTTGTACGTATGTGTACACGCACAGACATACACATAGAAAGAGAAAAAGGAGAGACGGCACTAACTTCATCACTGCTGCATATTCTGCAAGTTTCAGTTCCCAGTCTCGTATTGTCTGTAGTTACAGTATCTCTCTTTTTTTCTTCTTCTTGTGCAAAGTTTATCCTCCTGATCGTAATTGTGTATTTAAATAAATTATGGTATATATATATATTTAAGAAAATATATTATTGATTGCCTGATACTGCAGTTTCCTCCTTCCTGCCTCTTTTGAAGGACTGCTGAACAAACATAAAGAGGAAACACTGAAAGTGGTCTGGTTCAGATCTGCAGTTATAATCCCATTGTCTGAATCCAAGGCCGGTTCAAATGTGTAAATGGTTCTAAAAGGCGAAAGGAGATTATTGCTGATTTGCCCACACGCTCCAGCTTTATCCTAAAGTAATTTCAGTTCATGAAGAACTGAGAGGTTCATATTTTCCCTTCCAAATAGGTAGCAAGGACAAAACATTTCCTCTAAATACTTAACCCATTTGACTTTATAACCAGCAGCATTCATCTTTTGGAAGAGCAAATGTAGGAGCATTTTTCTTTCTTTCCTCCTCCAGTTCAATTCGCTTAATCTAAGCCTCCCTTTCTAATTTCACAGCCTTCTATTGTCCATTTATTAAATGAATTTAAAGTCTGCCCTTGAATTCATTATCTTCAGAATTTCAAAGGCAGACTTTTCTTTCCCGGGCTCCATAAACAAGCAGAGGTAATAGCAAGCATAGGTGCCACAATTCTGAGCCAGGCTAGTAATATATGAACGAATGTAAATGTAGTCTGTTTCAGTTTATATCGTAAATCTCTCCAGCCATTAGCAATTTTCTTACCATGCAGAGTTTTCTACACATTTTTTCTCCAACTGGATGTTTATGAATACAAGTAGTAGACCTTGACTTATGATCACAATTGAGCGAAAGGTTTCTGTTGGTAAGTGAGACCGTTGTTGAGTTTTTCCCAGTTCTATGACCTTTCTTGCCACAGTTGATAAGTGAATCACTGCAGTTGTTCAGTTAGTAAAACGGTTGTTAAGTGAATCTGTCTTCCCCACTGACTTTGCTTGTCAGAAGGTCACCAGAAGTGATCACAAGATCCTGGGACAGTACAAACTGTCCTACATATGAGCCAGTGTTTAAGCATCCAAAATTTAATCATGTGACCATGGGGGATGCTGCAACAGATGTAAGTGTGAAAAAGGGTTGTAAGTCACTCTTTTTAGTGCTGTTTTAACTTTGAATGGTCACTAAACAAATGCTTGTAAGACGAGGACAATCTGTACGCACTTTGCTGGAAAGCAACCATTCCAGTCAGAGAAGGGTTCAAGTGCAGAATTAGCCTGGACTCATTATGTAAGCACAAGAGAGCAAGTTCTGACCCCGCCCCCAGCCCCAAAAGCCTTTGAGCCTTATCTAGTCTTCCCTAGGCAAAAGCTGCCACTCTGTGAAGATTCCTGTAGAATAGGCATAGAACAATATAGCTGCTTGTTTGAACTCTGCATATGTGAGTTTGGTTGTTCATGCAGACACATTTTGAATTAAGAGTTGGATTGTGGTCTAGCATATTCAGGTGTTGAACTTTGGGAGATGCAGGTTAAAGACCATCCTCACTTTGGAATAACCACTTTCTCGCAGTTGTAAGGTTGTTGTTATGGGAAAAATGGAGGGCAGATTACTATGTAGGCTCCCTTAGGCTTCTAGATGAAAGGCATCTTATACATCTAATTGATGCATAAATCTGAATGATACCAATGTCCTACCTGTATTTCTAATTTCATTCAGATTGGTTCTCTGAAAATGTGAATAAAACCATCCCTGCTTTTTTTTCTGTCCACATAGTGATGAAAAAAGCATACTGAACATGGCCAAGACAGCTCTTGCATTCTTAGTAGGGACTGAAAAAAAAATCAGGCGCCTGATATCTCCCTTCCCAGCAAATTCATTTTATTAACAGTTATAAGCTTTTGTGAGCTACCATTTAATAAAATTAATTGGTCAGAAAAGGTGCTGCCAGTACACCTGGTTGGGAATGGGGGCTCTGACTTTTATTAATTTGAGAAAATCACAACCTTTTGTAGCCTTCCAAGAACAATGGTTATGGGACCAGTTTATCCCAAGAATGGGTCAACACAAAGTCCCATTTTTTATGCTTGGGAGATGGGGGTATTTTATGGAAGAAATGACTCTCTTGAAATTAATGCATCTATTTTACATTATAAGAATGCAGTCTTCTTAAACATCAAGCCCACTTTGGGTTCTGCCTGCACTTATATGCATAGCTCAGTCCTTGTTCCAATGAGAATGATATATCCTGGCACTAACCACTGTTACTTCAAGCAGTAGTTCACTGAACTTCTATGAGAAACCTATTTACATTCCAATTAATTTGTCACTGGAACAGTGACAAAAGTGACATACTGTCACTGCGATTGCATTGACCTTTTATTAGTAAAGAAAGTCTGTGTGCTTGCAGAGAATCTCCTTTGAGTGTCTGCCTTAACTCAGTTCATATGCTGGATACTGTATGTAAAATTACAGGAGAGAATAGCTGTGCATTAACAATCAATAATCAGATTTATGCAGCTGAGCAATGGAAGAAGGAGGAGGAGGAGGAGATGATATTTGGACACAGTCTGCATGCTAAACTATTTTTCATGGATTCTGGTTCTACTTGTCTTTAGAGTCTGGTTCTATTTGTCATTAGAGAAACCAATTGTTCCTGATATATGAGTCTGATTTTTTTTTTTTATCAAGTAGGGTAGAAGGTGAGGTGAGCCTTGTGGGTAAGGACTTGGAAGCAAGTAACCCGCCTTTGCCTAACCCTCTCATAATGGAAGCTGCCTTAGATCTGCAGCAAAGGGATAAGAAGAAGCAATACTTCTTAATATTTCTAATGGGAAGCTGGCTAAATCTCTCAACCCCATAAAAGGTAAAGGTAAAGGTTTCCCTGTCCAGTCAGTTACTGACTCCAGGGGGCGCTGCTCATCTCCATTTCTTAGCCCAGGGAGCCAGCATTGTCCAAGGACAGACACTTCAGTGATCATGTGGCCAGCATGACTATTTGATGAGTCACATGGAATGCTGTCACCTTCCTACTGAAGTGGATCTATTTATCTGCTCACATTTACAAGCTTTGTAACCAGCTGGGGCAGGTAATGAGAGATCACCCTTTGTGTGGCACTTGGGTCTCAAACAGGGACTGTCAGCTTTCCAGGTGACAAGCTCATTTTTAACCACTGAACCATTGCAACACCCCCACAGACACCCACCCACCCTCCTAAACAATCATACAATTTAACCAATCTGCTAATAGGAGACCAGGTATTCCTCACTTCAACTGGTGGTAACAATGTTTTGAAATATGAGAGAGGAGGAGTGAATTCAGCAAAAAGGAATCAATTTGTTTGCTTATAGGGAAGAAGCAGAGGGCCATAAATGGTTTATTTTGAAAAGGAAAAGCTTTATTGGAAAATAGTCCATTAATTTTCTTCAAAATGTGAAGGTACTATGACTATTTCATTCATTTTCCATTTTATGGGGCTCTTTGGTCCAAAATACTGTTGCTGTGTCAGCAGGGGAGGCTTAAAAAAATCATAAATCATTTATTTTGCACACTTTTCCTCTTGTTATACTTTTTTTTAAGTAGGAGCCAGTATTGTAGCAAGAGGATGTAAAATTGTGTTGGTCAGGCAAGCTGCTGCTTAAAAATATTGTGAACTCTGCATTTTTCCATCATTCGAACTCCAAACATGCATTAATGATTTGCTCAAAATAACTTATGGGGATTTTTTTTTTCATGTTCCTTGTTAAATTTTTACCAAAATGCTTCTTTAAATCATATAGACATGTAGTTCCTATCACTATTCCAGCACTCTGATCTTAAAAAGTGTATTAGATTATGTTTCTTTAAAAAAATTGCCAAGCATTAGCTGTCTCTGACTACTAACCTTATTTTTATCTATTAAGTATTTATCACACCTTTATTGCTTCATTTACTTTTATAAGTAACTGAGGCAGCAAACATACATTATGCTCCTTCCTCCTCCTATTTTCCCCACAATAACACTGTTGTTGCGACTAGCCCAAGGTTACCCAGCCAGCTTTCATGCCTAAGGGGAGACTAGAACTCAGTCTTCTGATTTCTAAGGCAGCACCTTCAAAACCAAAACCAGCTCTCTGTTTTCTCTCTTATTGCTGTTATTTTTCCAACAGGTCTCCTGAGGCTTCCCCAGCACCTTGTATATTGCAGTACTAATGTGATGCTATGTAGTGTTCTTATTGAATTATACAACTGTTATAGTGTCATAGTCCATCTCCATCTAATCAAGGGAAAAGGTGGATGAAATACATCTTGAGAAAATGTGTGTAAATTTACCTGTGATACAGGCCTGCTTGTGCACTTCAGTATAGGCGGTCCAGAAAAATGCAAAGACATTTTGACTATCCAGTTCAAAGGAATAATTCACGGAGCTGCACAGAATTAGAAGTTGCCCTTATAGTAATTGTCGCACTGCTTAACACCGAAGATGCTCCAGTTACTCCAGAAGCTTAGCTATTTTGTAGGCAAAAGAGATTCTTCAACTGGGTAGTTGTTCAGGACATGGAATGTATTCCCCAAGGAGGTATTTTTAACTCCCAATATTTAGGAAAATGATCAAAAATGCCTTTGTTTCACCAATGTTTTTAACTGTATTGATTTTAATGTTGGGCATTTGCTTGTTTTATGCAGCTGCCTGTCTCACAAGCATGACTGTGGGCAGGGCACAATAAAAACAGAATAAAAACACAACCAATCATTATAAACATAAATATAAAGTGGGACAGCCACACCTTCTCAGTCCAACCCACTTCACAGGGTGGTTGTTGTAGGGAAAATAGAAAACAGAAGGACAGAGGTACTGTTGGGTATGTTCACTGCCTCATGTTATCTGTAAAAACAGTAAAGGCAGGATACAAATAAATAGCAGCTAAGAACACTCAGAGCATCCCATAATCAATATAGCCAAGAAACAGCCTCATCCACACTTATCAGGAGAGCCAAACCAACTTTTGAACGTCTTAGGGAAGGCCAGCAAGATTGGGACAAGACTTAGGGCTGGATGATGTCCCAAAGGTGATTGTCATTTTTGTTTGCATTATATTTTTGTTTTAATATACTTTCTTGAGGACCACATTTATAACACTTCTGGCAGCCTCCTTAAGTCAGCTGAAAGAAAAGGTATAAATCTTAGGAATTGATTAATTACGTGCCATCCTGTTGGCGTCAACTCTTATCAACTTCATGAAGAGATTTTTTTTCTCCAAGACAATCTATTTCCAACCTGGCCAAAACAACTAAAAATCATGATGCTGAATCGTATGAAGCCAGATTAATTAACTCTCGGGGATATTGTTATAAGAATAAACAGAAGGGAGAACCTTCTGTCTAGTTCATGCACCATTCAGTGGAATTGTTTGGACCAATTTATGAAACTTAAATGTTAGTGATGAACTAAAAGCTTGCTGTGATCTAAATTGTATATTTTATAAACTGGTTTCCATTGTCTTTTATTCCAGTTTTGAGCATCTTTCATATTTCTCAGCTCCCTGGTACCAAGAATGTAAATTGTTAGAACATGAAATCAATTGATATTTTGTTTTGAAGAATGGGATTTACTTCAGCAATTCCTGTGCTTCAATAGCATCAGAGTCACTGTATTCTGAAATTGCAGAGTTATAAAAAGATGACATTTGAATTAATATTTTATCTCTGATAAACTGTGGAATTGGAATTACTACTGGAGATTTTCAAGCAAAATTGGAGCAGCTATTTGTATGGAGTGGTATGAGGAACCCTGGTCAGTGGGTTGAACTAGATTCTAGTCACTAGAAGACCTACAAAGTCCCTTCCAATCTTATGATTCTATGCAAAGGTAGTCTAACATAATGTTTCCTTATACTGCTGACTTTAAGATGGGTGAACCTCCCTATCTCCTGTCCTGGGAGTGGAACTCCACCCATCTTGACATGGATCAACATAGAAAAACACCAATCTATAATCTTGAATCTAAAAAATGAAAAATAAATCAATAAAAGGTATTTGGATTAGTTTTTGTTGTTGCTCTTTTAAAATGATGATGACGACGACAACGATGATGATGATATCCATTTCGTTGTATATAACTCTTGGCAATTCTATGGGCCAGGTCTCTCCACATTTTAAAATAAGCAATTATTTAATTATTTATTTTAATTCAAATCATTTTTTTAAATTAATTCTTTGAAGTTTTAAAATAAAATGAGGGGAAAAAATGGAAGTCTTGTTGAGCCAATCATTTCTTTGTTTTTGTTTTTGTTTTAATCATTTGATTATCTTTTCTGTCCGTCTGTCTTTTCTGGAGGGATAAGGGAGTTAATCTGCTTAGTTTATTGTGACTCTAAAATTAATGCACCCTCAAATAGGCTATTGGAATCAAAATTATTTCAAAGATCCTTCCCATATCAGTGGAAGCAAATGTAAGAGGGAGATGGAAATAAAGTGTGAATTCAGTCAGCGAGTGTGAGGAAGAAAACCAGCTTTCTGCATTTTAAATAACACAATATAGATAGCATGATAGAATAAATGTTAACTAAACAGATCTATCAATATTGCATCTGATATGCCAGTTGGTTTTTAAATCATCCATTATTAATTCATAAACTCCAACAATTCTTAGTTTGCATTCAGATTATATTTTGTTAAACTTCAGGTCAAACTCATTTGGCAAAACAACATTAAATATGCTTAAAAATAGAATGTAAATTGTATCAACCCTCCCAGTTGCCAATTATTATAATGTTGGAGATTAAAAATGCTATGATCTCTTTCTATTCAGGAATTACAGTATCACCGAGATACACCAAGAATCCACAGTAGGATAGCTTTCCAAAACCATTTACTTCATCAAGTCCAACAGCAGTACCATGACATCCTTAAACAGCAAATATAATCTTTTCTTCTATGCAGGGCCCACCACAATAAAAATAGTCTGCTTTCCCCCATATTCCCAAAGAATGAATTTCACTGACTGCCCTCTGATTGGTAGTAACAGATAATGGAAAGGTGACACCATGCTAGAACGGGACCAGTGGTGGGATTCAGCTGGTTCACACCACTTCAGCAGAAACAGTAGCTAATTTTTTGTTGCCCAGGCCCAGAATGGATTTCCAGAAGAGATGTGGATATATTTGAACCCCACCATTAAATGGGACCTATCAAACCTAGGGCTTGCTGTGTTCTCCTTTGCAGATTTGCATACTTCATAATATGTAGACAGTGAAAGTGGTCCTTGGTGCTCTCTGAGCTTGGTTGTTTTCTTGCAGACATTTCATTACCCAAACTAGGTAGCTCTAGCATCTAGTTTGGTAATGAAATGAACTACAAGAAAACAGCCAAGCTCAGAGAGCACCAAAGACCCCTCATTTCAACCTTGAACTGTAAATATTCTCCTTTATTGGCATGCAGACAATTTGCTTTTTCTAGAGACAGCTTTTCACTTTCCCATGGTATAATATCTATGGTACATGCAAGAGCCTGTATTGTGCCAGGTTACTAATTATATATTGAGGATATACTGACTGATGAGCATTCCTTTCTTTCTTTCTTTCCCAGGGAAAAGCATTCTTTTTACATATTTTGTTAGATCAGTCATTGGCCTTTCACACCAAAAAAATGAAGCTTGTAAGAAGTGACAAGAGATGCGGCAATTACGTTTTTCTCTACTAGAGAGATCAGAGCAATTTGTGACAGGTGACTCTGTTCCTGACATTAAGAAAGGGAGAAGATTAGAATTTTAAAAGCAGCCTTTGAAAAAGAAAAACTCGCCAAGCAGCTCCGGTGGGCCTTCTAATCTCTGTCCCCAGAACCACACAAGAGAAATTAAGGATGTGCTTGCTTGTTCAGGGCCTTGCTCTCCAATCCCCATCATTGTTCACTATCATCTGGAAAGTGATCATCTGTGGAAAGATATGAGTTCATTTAGATTCCCTGTGTCATTTAGAGCCATGGAAGATTAGGTTTCTAAGCTGCCCAATTTCCCCTTCACATATTCTTCTTCTAATGGGGTATATATGTCATCATCTGCCAGCACTACTCTGGATCTATGTGGGACAAGCAGGCCAAACTCTGTACAAAAGAATGAATGGATGCAGGCTTGACATCGGGACTCAAAACAAGGACAAAATAGTATTAAAAGCATTTCAGCCTCCTGAGACTCTCCATTACACAATGAAAGGTAGACATTTTGCAGAAGGGAAGAGGGCCTTTAACAGCACAGTTTCAGAGATTACTGAACTCCCATTTGTTGAAAGCATTTCGATCTACCTTAGAAGGTCCCATCAAAGGCAATGGGTGTTTTAAACATTGTAATTGTTAAAAAGTCCTGACAATCTGCCTCACATGTTTGGTACAGCAACCAGTTTGTCCTGTTTTGGTTTGGCACAGCAACCAAACAGGACTGATACAGACTTCGACGGATAGTTAGTACTGCAGACAAAACAATTACAACCAGTCTGCCTTCCACTGAGGACTTGTATACTGCACACTTGAACTTAAAGGGACTCGTGAGCTTAAAGGGACTCCAGAAGATGGTAGAGAACAGGAAGGCCTGGAGGAATGTTGTCCATGGGGTCGCGATGTGTTGGACACGGCTTCGTAACTAACAACAACAACAATACTGCACAGGTCAGAAGGAAGGCTGAGAAAGTGTCTAAAGACCCCTCAGATCTTGAACATAAACTCTTTAAATTTCTCTCCTCAGGATGCCGCTACAGAGCATTGCATGCCAAACAACTAGACACAGACACTTTTTTCCCCCATGCCATCACTCTGCTAAACATCTAATTCTCATAGCACTGTCTTATGCCTAAGGATATCTAACCATGTAGTAGGACTGTATTACTATTATCCTTCTCATCTTTCCTATTACCTTCTCCTAATGGTATCTTATGATTATTTCACTTTGTTGTTTATATATACACTGAGAGCTTATGCACAAGAGCAAATTCCTTCTCTGGCCAATAAAGAGCCTTCATTCATGTAACCAGCATCTGAATAACCATCCTGCCATACCCTCTCCTCTTTTATCCCATCCCGATTTATATTCTCTACATACATCTGAGGATCTGAACAATAGTTCACATATTGTATGCTTTTTAATAACATTTGCTAGCCAGAGTGAAGAACACCTCCTGCTGCAGTGGTTCACAATCCAGCTCATGGAAGGTCATCAAGAGGGAACAGAGAACAGAAGAGCTCAAAGCTCTTACAGGGATAATGCCTGCCCCAACAAGGCAGGGAATGGCCTTCAGTAGCACAACCCATAGCACTCACAATAACCCTTTCTTAGAGGCAGTAGGTCCACCCTTCATTTTGTAGCCTATAGAGAACACTCTAAAATGGCTCTTCTGAGTAACATAATGTGAAAAAGAAAAGCAGTAATTTCATGTGTAAGAAGATGCCACAGCCATTTGACAAGTCACTGCTGAGAAGGTTGGATATCCAGATAGCATGAAGCAGCTGTTCAAAGTGGCAGATGAAGGGGGCATTGCATACACAAACTGATTACATGATTAAACAAGATTATGCAGAGAGTTGACAAAAAGTGATTCTTCCTTCTTACAGTAGATCTGTTTTGCTATTCAAAGTTCATTTATTTCTCGATAGTACCAGACCACCATAGCATACTTCTTTTGTATGGGTTAATCACTTTTGTAGTCATTCAACACCAATTCATTCTTGTCTCTGTCTCCTCTTGTTGCCTTTGCGTTCAACTTGTCAGTATATCTTCTGTGACATACTCAACTCATTTCTATATAACAAGGTGGACAAAACCATGCTTTTATTCATAACTGTTTTTGGTTGTTTGACCAAACATTTATTTTTGTACTAGATCAGGTATTTCTGATTACATTTTAAATTATTTGCATATATTAAAATTATTCATTTCCCATCTTATTTTGCCATACAACATTCACTTCTTCCTCTAGTTTTTCACAATTTATGTGCAGTATAACTTGCAAATGTTCATTCCTTTTTTGCTGTTGTTGTTGAAGACAATTTGGTCCTTGATACATTCATTTTCACATCTGCACTCTTCAATGCCTCATATAATATAATAGCCACTGTATTCAGTGTGTCTGCCAACAATATAGCATCATTTGCATGCAATATCACACACACCTACTCATATCCCCAGATGTGGGTGGTGGCCAGGCCAAGGTGGGGGGAGATTAGTGGAATAACAGGCTGCTGTGATCTTTATTCTCCCATGGAGATCTTTTGCCTTTCCTCCTGGTACCTCCCAAGGAAGAAAAACATGACATGGCTTCCATCTCACAATTGTCCTTGATTGTTGGTCTATGGATTTCCCACAGTAGACTAAAGTTTGATTCCTCTCGCTGGGTTTGAGTTGGAAGAGGAATTGGTGTGTGGGGGGAGAGGATGAAAAAGGGGACCTCTACCAACTGATGGGAACAGTAGGGGAGGGCTACTTGTGAATCTGGTGTGTGAGAGTGTGTTGTTGCTAAGTGGGAAGTGTGATATATTTAAATGGGCTTGGATTATGGGATGGGGTTGCTCTTGGGAGGAGGAGGGCAGGTATAAGGAGATACAGGAAAGAGAAAAAGTGGTCTGGACCATAATCTTATACTAGTTTTACATTTTACATTCCAGGTCCCTAGTCACAAGCTCCAGCATCTTGTCAGAAGAACTTCAGAGGCTCTGGTTTTTGGCCGTTGCTACTTTTGGTGTTCTTCATTAGTGATTTCATCATCAATGAGCAGGTTGATCTGGTATGTATTTCCAAGACCCAGATGGGTCCAGAATGGGGGGGGGGGCTTTGGGGGATATGTCCAACAGGGTTTGGTATGTGATATCAGCCAAGATTCTGGGGCATAGTGGTGTGTCAAATGTCATCCAGGAAATTGTGAAGGCTTTCAGAGGCGCTGCAGCATAGGTATCAGATATAAGAACTTGTTCATTAAGTTAATTAAGAGCTCCCTGCCTGAGCTCTCATTTCTGGGCTGGTAATAGGGTTCCCCAAATGTCTGGGAACTTCAATTTTCTTTCACTAGAATGAGGTCTAAGGCAGCTCAGACGTTCGTGGCCACCATGATTGTTCTCCACGTGTATCAATAAAGACAACTGTTGCAATACCTCGCTGTGTGTGCGTCATCGATCCGAACACAATAGTGGCGATGAAGGTGGGATCGCTCGGCGGAACAGCGAAGGAAGAGGCGGAAGCCAACAACGCGCGAAGCGGGAATTTCAAATCGCCGTCTACCAAAACAGCCGATCGCCGTGAACAACAAGCGGAATGGCACAAGTCGGATCTCTGAAGGAATTCGACCCAAACTACCCCGAAGACTGGGAAGAGTATGTTGGCCAGGTCAAGGGATTCATGCTCATAAATGGTATTACAGACGACCGGAAAAAAGCGGCGGCACTCCTCACCATCAGCAGCACCCCGGTTTACCGGGCAGCCATAGGACTGTGCCAACCGTTGCCAGTGGCTAGCATCTCGTACGCAGATTTACTGGCTAAGCTAAGGGTTCACTTCACCCCCAAGAGATCAGAGCTGTACTGGAGGCGGATCTTTGAAAAAAGGAACCAGAAGCCAGGCGAATCGATAACACAGTTCGTAGCGGCCGTGAGGGAAGCTGCCCTGCACTGCAAGTATGATAATTTAGAGATCCGGATCCGCGACAGGGTGGTTCTGGGATTGCGAGATGAACAACTCCAAAACAGAATAATCGCAAAGCCCACCGGAGACTTGCAGGAGGTGCTGGACGAGCTCCTCACCTACGAATCAACAGGGAGACGCGACCCCCCCCACAACAGCAATGGCGCCACCACGGAAATCAATCTGGAAAGCCATGTGGACGGTGGGGAGGTGGACTACATGTGGGAAGCCGACATAGACAAGATCGCCCGAAGGTTCGGGAAGATGCCAGCAAGGACCAACCGCCCAGACGGCACGGATCGAGCAAAAAGGCAACAACAACAACAACAACTACCACAACAAAGATTCCAGCGGGAGAACTCAACCCGACCACGAGACCCCGACGCCAGGTGCAGCAGCTGCGGCAGCAGACACCCCCGATCTACCTGCAGGTTCCGCAACGCTAAATGCAGGAACTGCGGAAAAACGGGACACATTCAAGCGATCTGCCAAGGTAGACCACGCGACAACCAACTGCATGAGATCGACACGTGGGCCTTAGGTAAGGTAACCCCCCGACAGAGTGGCAGAGAGAACCCCGGGCCTATGGCGTGACCCTCCAACTGTGGGAAGGGGGTGGGGGTCAACCACATTGGGAACCCTAGGATCAACCACATACTGAGCCCCAAATTAAAAATTGAGGTCCGGCTGCAGGGCATTCTGTGCAAGATGGAAGTGGACTCGGGGGCTTCAGTTTCAATTATTTCAGGCAGTACTCTGGCACATATTGAAGCCAAGAGTGGGCAGAAAATTCCCCTAAGACAAACTAGAATACAACTAGCCGACTTCCAAAGATCCCCCATAAGCATTAAGGGAAAGGTTACCATACTCATCAGCTACAAGGGATTTAAGGGCCCCTTAGATCTCCTAGTCACAGAGGGCCAGAGAACCAGCCTAGTGGGCCTCAATTGGTTCAAGGCCCTAGGCATTTGGGTGGGGGGAATAAATACGGTCCACCGCCGAACCCTCAAAGCCGTCTGCGATAATTTCGCAGACGTATTTGATGGGTCCTTAGGGAAATACAAAGGCCCCCCCATTAATTTCAATCTGGATCCAGCAGTTAAACCCATCCGGCTTAAGGCCCGGAGGGTACCCTTTGCCCTGAAACAAAAAATTGAGGCCGAGTTAGAAAAGTTAGTAGGCCAGGGCGTTCTGGAACCAGTAGAAGGAGGGCCCTGGGAGACACCAATAGTCACTCCCCTTAAACCTAACGGGGACGTGAGGATTTGTGCCGACTACAAAGCCACCCTTAACCTAGCCATGAAAAAACATGCTTACCCGGTCCCGAAGGTGAAGCAGGTCTTTGCGACGATCCAGGACGGCGCTATCTTTGCCAAGCTCGACTTGGCGCAGGCGTATTTGCAACTTACTATGTCTAAGGAAGCCGCCGAGGCTCAAACGATAGTTACCCACAAGGGGGCGTTTCGAGTCCACAGACTGCAATTTGGAATTGCTGCAGCTCCAGGCATCTTCCAAGAAGTGATGGAGAGGACCTTAAAGGACATACCTGGAGTATGCCCTTACTTCGATGATGTCCTGGTGGCGGGAAAAACTGAGGAAATCCTTGCTGACAGGCTTGAAAAGGTACTGGAAAAATTCAGGGAGGCAGGACTTAAGTTAAAAAAGGAAAAATGTTGCATTGGAGTTAAATCCACTGAATTTTTAGGATACAGGATAGATGCTCAGGGCATACATCCCACGGAGGGAAAAATAAAAGGCAATTAAATTAGCACCAGAACCTAAAAACAAGGCAGAACTCCAAGCATTCTTAGGTCTTATAAATTTTTATCACTCATTTTTGCCACACAAAGCAGCCATAGCCGAGCCCCTTCATAGACTGTTAGATAAAAAGACCCCGTGGCAGTGGCAGGAGAAACACAAACAGTGGCAGGAGAAACACAAACAAAGTTTCCAAACGTTGAAGGACATCTTGTCCAGCAGATCTACTGTCACACATTTTATCGAGGGCAAACCAATTTACCTTGCCTGTGATGCATCACCGTACGGGGTGGGTGCAGTGATAAGCCACATGGATGACCAGGGGGTTCAGAGGCCAATCGCATATTATTCCAGAACCTTAACCAAAGCAGAGAGGAATTATGCGCAAATAGACCGGGAAGCACTAGCCATTGTGGCTGGTGTTAAAAAGTTCCATGACTATCTTTATGGCAGGAACTTCACAATATTTACAGACCATAAACCCCTTTTAGGCCTATTCACCACAGACAGACAGACACCCCAGATCATGTCTCCTAGGATGCTCAGATGGTCTATTTTCTTAGCAGCATACACATTCACCATAAAGCACAGACCAGGGAAGGAGATGGGTCACGCAGATGCTCTTAGCAGACTGCCCCTATTAGATACAGGGCCGGACCCAGCTCAAGCGGGGCAAATTCTCTCACTACAAGAACTACCAGAATGCCTATTGACAGCTCGAGACATTGCCAAGGCCACAAGTAAGGACCATATACTCAGCAAGATAGCAGCATGGGTCCAAGGGGGGTGGCCTCATGAGAACCCTGACACCAAGTTCACACCATACTACAGGAGGAAGGATGAAATGTCGTCACACCAGGGGTGCCTACTGTGGGGAAACAGGGTAGTTATACCAGAGGCACAAAGGGACACAGTAATAACGGAACTGCATGAGGGGCACCCAGGGGTTGTGCGCATGAAGGCATTGGCCAGAAGTCATTTATGGTGGCCGGGACTGGACAAGGCGATTGAAGACAGAGTAGCCAGGTGTTACCAGTGCCAGAAGTCAAGGCCAGAACGGACACATAATCCAGTACACAAGTGGGAGGCGGCTCGCAACCCGTGGTCTCGCATACACATAGATTTCGTAGGGCCATTCCAGGGACAGACCTTTTTGGTCGTAGTGGACAGTTACTCCTGGTGGTTGGAGGTCGTGCCGGTTAAGACCATGACATCCGCCAAAACTATACAGGTCTTGCGGGGACTCTTTGCCACCCACGGGTTACCTGATGTACTGGTCTCTGACAACGGCCTGCAATTCACATCTGCTGAATTTCAGGATTTCCTCAAGGCCAACTGGATTAGGCACGTGACGTTGGCCCCCTTTCACCCCTCCTCCAACGGATTGGCCGAGAGGAATGTCAGGACTACCAAGGAAGCATTGAAAAGGATCATCCAAGGTGATTGGCACCAGAGACTGGCCCAGTTCTTGTTGGCTCAACACACAACACCTTGCACTGCAACGGGGAAAAGTCCGGCTGAAATGAGGTGGGGCAGAAGGCTGACAACCAAACTGGACAGGCTCCACCCAGACAGACTACCCGTTGAAGCAGAACAAGACAGTGCAACCAGGTCCTTGAACATTGGGGATTTAGTGTGGGCCAGGAACTATGGTCCGGGGGAAAAGTGGACACAAGGGGTAGTCATAGACAAAACGGGGCCATTATCATACATCATAGAGGGGGAAGGGGAACGGCAGATCAGGAGGCACATTGATCAGCTGAGGAAAAGGTCTCCGGAGTTCACTCAGAGGGCGACCAGCGGGGACCCCATAACACTAGACAACAACAATAGTCTTGACTGGCGGGTAGTTACACCATCGGGCAGGGGAACAGAAACACACCCTGGGCTAGCAGAACCACCACCTCAGGGGAACATGGCTGCACAGTCAGCAGCCCTCATAATAACACAACAACCCATAGACCCGACACCTCCAGTGACACCTCAACAGGCTGAAAGGCCCAACGGGGAAACCAACAACAGAGCTGACATTCCAACGGGGAGATATCCTGCTAGGGCTCACAAGCCACCCACTTACTTAAAAGATTACGTTAGATAATAATAACTCTTATCTGGGGGGGAAGGGGTGTTGTATAGGTAGATTAGCAGGGGAGTGGTTTCCCACTGGCAGAAATCCACGAGCCTGGGTTGGGTGTTGTTTCCTGTGGTGGGAGATTCCTGGCCGGGGGTTGGCTAGCGTCCAGCGGCTGCCGGACATATATTGAGCCACCCGGACGGGGATCCCCAGTTCTCCACGTGTATCAATAAAGACAACTGTTGCAATACCTCGCTGTGTGTGCGTCGTCGATCCGAACACATTAATGATGGCTTTATCTAGAACTGCACCTGATTTGTTGTTCCTGATGGAGCAGTGGGGGATGAAATTGGAGGAGTTCCTGATGTTTCTGTTGTCATGTTTAGAACAAATTGCAGAACTCTAGTGCCACAATTAGCTGCAGAAATGCTGAACTCATTAGATTGAGCTTCCCCAGCAACAGATGGGCCCAGATGGTCTGTTCTTGTTGGTCTGCTGTGTGTTCATCCGAAGCCTTGGTCACTGCTTAGAGGGGTTGGCTGAGGCTCTAAATTGGATTGTACCTATGCAACCTCTCCTCTCTTGGGGATGCCATTACTGCCTATGATTTACAGAGAAGTTGAGGGAGATGAAATGAGAAAAGAGACATATACTGTAGAGACTCATTGGTGCTCAACAAGAGGTGAACTCAATAGAGCATGGCTTAGAGCTGCTATTGAAGCCTATTTTTGGTGGCAAATGTAGCAAAACTCCTGCATTTCTCCATCTTTATTGCATCCACAGATATCTGCCCTTCCAGATGATATGAGCTTTCTTGGGAGGCACACAGAGGGATGTTGTAGGAGATGAAGCGGCTGAGCCCAAAGTCAAACCCATCATAAGTCATGAGTCCCTGTGCTCCTGAAAGAGATCTAAATCCAGCCCATTTTGAATGCCTTGCTTATCTCTGCTCATTTTCCTTGACCATTAGTTGCTCAGATTCTTGTAGAGAGCTTAAGCTTGCAAAAAATCTTTATACTTATTTGAATTGCCTGAATCTCTGGATTTCCCAACAGACGCGTTCAGTATCTGTCAGCTCAGGCTGAGCTCCACCACATGTTTATTGGACCCGTGCCCTTCCTGGCTGGTTTATGCAGCTAGGGAGAGGACACGAGGCTGGTTCCAGGCGGTGATATCTGCTTCCTTGAGTGAGGGTAATTTCCCCTCCGTCTTGAAGGAGGCGGTGGTGAGACCCCTCCTCAAGAAGCCTGCCTTGGACCCAGCTGTGTTGAACAACTTTTGTCCAGTCTCCAACCTTCGCTTTCTTGCGAAGGTTGTTGAGAGTGTGGTGGCGCATCAGCTCCCTCTGGTCCTGGATGAAGCGGATTATCTGGATCCGTACCAATCGGGTTTCAGGCCCGGGTACAGCACAGAGACGGCATTGGTCGCGCTGGTGAATGATCTCTGGAGGGCTCGGGATAGGGGATGTTCCTCTGTCCTAGTCCTATTAGACCTCTCAGCGGCTTTCGATACCATCGACCATGGTATCTTGCTGCGGCGTCTCAGGGGATTGGGAGTGGGAGGCACGGTTCTTCGGTGGTTCTCCTCCTATCTCCTGGGACGCTCGCAGTCGGTGTTGGCAGGGGGGCAGAGATCGGCCCCTAGGTCTCTCGTTTGTGGAGTTCCTCAGGGGTCGGTTCTCTCGCCTCTCCTGTTCAACATCTACATGAAACCGCTGGGTGAGATCATTCGTGGCTTTGGAGTTGGGTATCATCAATATGCTGATGATACCCAACTTTTCTTTTCGACCCCAAACCACCCCAGTGATGCCCTCGCTGTGATGTCCCGTTGCCTGGAGGCGGTTCGGGTCTGGATGGGGAGGAACAGACTTCAACTCAACCCTGACAAGACTGAGTGGCTGTGCATTCCGGCATCCCGGGACATTCAAAATGTTCCATCTCTTTCTATGGGGGGTGAGCTGTTACCCCCCGTGGATAGGGCTCGCAACTTGGGAGTCCTCCTAGATTCACGACTTACCTTGGAAGAACATGTAGCAGCTGTGACTAGGGGGGCTTTCGCCCAGGTTCGCCTGGTGCGCCAGTTGCGGCCCTATCTGGACCGGGATGCCCTGTGTACGGTCACTCATGTGCTCGTGACCTCTCGCCTAGACTACTGTAATGCTCTCTACATGGGGCTTCCCTTGAAGACCACTCGGAGGCTCCAACTGGTACAGAATGCGGCCGCGAGAGTTGTCTTGGGAGTTTCCCGGTACTCCCATGTTACACCTTTGCTCCGTGAGCTGCATTGGTTACCAGTTGTCTTCCGGGTGAGGTTCAAGGTCTTAGTGATGGTCTTTAAGTCCTTACATGGCATGGGTCCGGAATACCTCGGGGATCACCTGCTGCCGGCGTCAACTCCCCTCTGCCCAGTGCGTTCCCACAGAGAGGGCCTCCTCAGGGTGCCTCCGGTCAGAGAATGCCGACTGGTGGCCCCCAGGGGGAGGGCCTTCTCTGTGGGCGCCCCGGCTTTGTGGAATCAGCTGCCGGTGGAGCTCCGGATGGCACCGGATCTCCGCTCCTTCCGGCGCGGGTTAAAGACCCACCTATTTGAACAAGCTGGCCTGGCCTGATGGGGAGTTAATTTGGGTTTTAAATATTGCTATATTTTATTGTTTTATCGTGGACATTAATTTAATTCTATTTTAACTTTTGTAGTTTTGTATTTTTATCATATGCCCTGTTCACGGCCCTGAGTCCCTTGGGAGAAGGGCGGTATAAAAATTTAATAAAACTAAACTAAAACTAAACTAAAGTCACTTGATTTTTTTTTTCAGAGCTGAGTGCCAATCTGGAGAAGTTGATTGAGGAAGAATATTGCCCAATTATCTAGGAATTGTTTGAGCTTGTTGAGCCTAAAGAATTGAACAGGTTCCTTAGGACTGAGAGCAAAACTGTCTGATCTTTAGATCCATGCCCTTCTTGGCTTGTTAAAAGGACCCAACTTGTCATAGAGCCTTGGGGGAGCAGTGGGCTAATGCCTCCTTAAGTAACACCAGCTGCCTGCAATTAGTGCAGGTTCGCATCCCACCAGGCTCAAGGTTGACTCAGCCTTCCATCCTTCCAAGGTAGGTAAAATGAGGACCCAGATTGTTGGGGGCAATTAAGCTGACTTTGTAATAATGCCGCTGGGGGTGTGTGTGAAAGCCCTAATAAGCAGGCATATACATAGAATGAAGGCTACTGCTAAGCCTGTAAGCCGCCCTGAGTCTTCGGAGAAGGGCGGGATATAAATGGAATTAAAATAAATAAATAAAAATATGAGATTGACAAGCCTAAGCAAGCTATTGAATAATATAATACTGTGTTATATAATATCTGACAGACAGGAAAAGGAAGGAAGGGTTATGTGGTCCCATTCAATAATTTTCTTAAGACAACAATGTATAAAGTTAAACATGTTTTCTGAAACAGTGTAGGTCTCAACTTATAAATTAGCAGTGATTCTTTGACTCACATAATACATCTTTCCTTATCTCGAATATCACCTCTAATCTGATGTAAAGAAGGAGAGAACATTAGAGAGAAATTAGAGAGAACATTCCAGAAATAAGTAAATGAATATCATACAAAAAAATGTTGGTAGAATCCCATTTCTCACCACAACTGCAAGTGTTTGATTAAGCATATTTTTCAAGGACTTCATTTAAATGAATACAGGATTTGCCGTGCATGGCATGAACTTTTTTTACTCTAGTTTTGAATGTCCAATTGCACTGAGTGAATACGCTTACTAAAAGTTGCCAGAAATACATATAATTTTGCTGTTGGGAAGTATTGTCTGTGTTATCTGTAAAATTATGTTCAGAGCTCCAGGAATAGTTATATTGCAGAACAGCCCTGTGGCTGATGAAAAGTTCACACCTTTGTTCTCAATTAGAATTTGTGCAGCATTGTGGGAGGTGTATGGAAGATTGCACTTCAAAGGGATTCAGTGGTAGGTTCCACCCATGGTTGAAATTCCTTTATACATGTGTTTATTAAGCCTGTGATTCTTTTAGAAATACCAACGCAGTGGGAGTTTTACATGAGTAAGGATGGCAGGATCAAACAATATTACAGAAGCTTTCTGAACTGAATTTATACAGGTATAATAATGGATGCACTTCATAAACTACATCACAGGCTCCTGAATATTGATAGTTTCCCCAGGATTAAGAAATCCTTCTACTTGCCAGTTTCTCAGGTCCTTGCTATATATACAGTTGCACATGAACACTTTGTTTTCATATTTTATTTACTCTTGTTATCCAGGACTGTAAGCAAAGACAGGGATATGCTTCATGCAGGGAGAACTTACTTTGCTTTTGATCTAAACAGAACGTTATAGTCAATCAAATGTAACCAAACTGAATGATTTTCCTTGGGGTATGCTACTCTGCAACAAAAGCTGGTTGCATTAAAGAGCCCAGTGAAGAGATCTTCAGTCTTCTTAGGGTATTGGGGTTGAATTATCTAAGGATAATTCTATATTATTATTCCATGATTGACAAGCCACAGTAAGCCCAAGTGGCACCACTGCTTCATGAGCTACACTGCTTGCTTCCAGGTGTGATTGAAGGTGATCATTACTTATAAAGCCCAACATGACATAGGACCCAGTTACCTTACGGACTGCCTGTCTCCCATAGTATATGCCCAAACTGTTTGCCAAATAGTTGACATACTCTGAGTTCCATTGATTAAACAATGCCATCTGTCTGGACCCCAGAAGCATGCCTTCCCTATAACAGCACTTGTCCCCTGGAATGAGGTTCCCCACACACACACACCCCACAGATTTGAATTCCTCACACCCTACTGGTTTTCCAAAGGGTCATGAAAACCTGGCTCTTCTCTCCAAATCTTGGTTAGGGAGACTGGAGCTCCCTTTAGATTGTATGGGTTGTTTTCCTTTGTTCCCATCTAATTTTGTCATGGATGCCATCTTTACTCTTCATTTTTGTCTCTTACTGTTTTATTTGCTTTTCTTGTTTTTAATGTTTTAAAGTTGGGGAGCATATAATTTTAATAAATCATGATCATGATCACGATCACGATCACAATCATCATGATCACCATCATGATCATGATCATGATCATGGTAATCGTCATCATCATCATCAACAACATCATCCTTCTTTTGCACACATTTCTCTTCACTCCCATCCAGACCACTGATTATAGATATATAATTATAGATTATATATATATATTATATATATATATATATATATATATATATATATATATATATATATATATATATATATATATATATATATATATATATATATATATATATATATATATATATATTAGATATATAATATAGAATTATAGAAGAACTCTTGGTACTGAAAAATATATTTCCCCTCCCATCTCCACATTATTATAGAGCTGTTGGAGTATATTTCAGTATATATCAGATTTTCTCTCCAGGCTATTCTGGTGCATGAAGATGCCACTGCCAATGATCCAGTAGTCCTAGTCCTGGTTCCCAATTGCTGCAATTTTGGAGCTAGCAGAGTGTTCACAATTACTGTACCAGCCTGAACATTGAACTATTTAATTGGAACAATAAATTAGAAGAACAAATTACTTTTTATACACAACAGTAAGAAAAAAAAGAAAAGAAAAGAAATACATTGTTTTTCTGGCCACCAAGGAACAATTCAAACTGAAATGTTGGAGTTGATTCTCATGCCATCTTAATACCACATAAATATCCCAATGAATTAAAGATGGTGATGGCTTAAATGTTTACCTCTGTGATGGCCTTAGAGAATTGAGAAAAAAGGGAAATAAAGGATGGAATTCAATGTCTCAGGGGATGACTCTGGATACAACTGCAGAGAAACTGAGGAAGGACTAGGTAGGATGATGTGGGCTAGGAGAGCTGAGGCCAAAATGGATAGTCAAATTGGTAGAAGGGACATTTTTTAGGGAAATTGTAGATAGGATAGAGATAGGTTGGGGAGTTGGGAAGTGGGTATTAGTAGATAGCAGAAAAACAGGAGGAAAACAAGGGACTGAGTGGGTGGATTTGATGATTTGAATCATGGAATTAAAGGATGGAGAGGTTTTATATTCTGGAACTGAGAACGTGACTCTCTTATTTTAAGGTACTTAGTCAATTCTCAGGCTATTGCAACCAATATTTTGTGACTGCACACCATGTAATGGCACCAAAATATATATATATATATTTTAATTTCCAATGTGTCAGTGTCCCATGAAGATGAATTAATAAATGACAAAAAAAATATATTAATTTACAGCAGGCGTTGGGAAACTGATGGACCTCAAATCCAGCAAAGTGTATGTACGGTATCATGGTAGTGTTGAGGGCTTGTTTAGTTTAGTCGCTCAACAGCGAGACACTGGTGAAGCAGGCACAGCAGTGCCTGCATTTTCTGCATCACATGAGAAAAGAATATCTTCCTTCCCCTGTCCTTACCGTTTTCTACAGAGGGACAATTGAGAGCATTCTGTCATATAGCTTCACAGTGTGGTTAGAAGCATAACACTTCAGACAAGAAGGCAGTGCAGAGAATGGTGAGGATGGCTGAAAAGATTATTGGCAGTTCCCTCCCTTCCAACCAGGACATAGCACAGAAGCGTTGCTTGAGCAGGGTCCGCAAGATTGTCTGGGACACTACACATCCTCTTCATGACCTGTTTTCTTTGTTCCCTTCTGGAAGGAGGCTTCATGGTATCTGAAGCCGAACATCCAGATTCAGTCACAGCTTTGTTCCATACAATATTAACCTTGTGAACTCTAAAGCTTCCTCCTTCCGTTATGTATTCAAGATGTACAGTGAATAATATTTATATGTTACAGTATATGTAAGGGTGTAGGTCTATACATATGTTGTATGTAGTATGTTTTAATGTATGTTATGTATGTGTACACTTTGAGAACAAGCAGCTAAATTTCATTTTTAATGTGTGCCATTGTGCCCACAGTAAAAATGACAAGAAACATTATCTATCTATCTATCTATCTATCTATCTATCTATCTATCTATCTATCTATCATTTATTTAATATGCCAACTCAGTCAAAATAGACCCTCAGCAGTTGCACAAAATAAATGTAATAGGAATTAAAGAATTACAAAATCAATAAAAATAGAAGCCATAACATAAACCACATACAAAATAAATAAAAATATAGATTGCTAAGGAAAAAATAAAGGGTTTCTAAGAACTGAATTTCAACAGCTTTTAGAAAAATGCAAATTCCTTCCTCCCTGCTGCTTACTAGAGACAGGATGGTGGAGTGGCTAAACAAAGTTGAATGGAGGGGAAAAATAGATTTAAGGGGAAAATCCTGGATAATTGAAATAATGATGAAACAGAGAAATGAGATTGGTGCCAAGATAAGGAATTAGAAGAATCCAAAAGTCACAAGCAATTCCTTCCTCAGCAAAAAATACATTTCAGATGAAACAGAGCTGACCATCAGCAGATATCTAAGTGCAGCAAGGTTTAATTTGTGAGACTGGAGACCTTACTCATCTTCTGTGACCCAAGCATAACGTTTTGATGTAATGACTGCCACCCATGGTTGGGCATTTTCAAAGTGAAATTAAAACAATACATTGGCTACATTCACCCTTGTTATCCAGGGTAACAAAATAAATTTCTATTTTTTTTAATTGCATAACAACCATATTTTAGTTTTAACATAGTGGCATGATTCACAGAACATCTCTAAGACAATAATTGTTTTCCAGCCATATACTGATTGAGTTACTATACCACTCTATGGTGTGTGAGTCATGGTGGTGCAGTGGTTAGAATGCAGTTTTGCAGGCTAATTCTGCAGACTGCCAGGGGTTCAATCCTCACCAGCTCAAGGTTAACTCAGCCTTCCATCTTTGTGAGGTCAGTAAAATGAGAACCCAGATTGTTGGGGGCAATAGGCTGACTCTGTAAACTGCTTTGAGAAGGCTGTAAAGCAGTATGAAGTGGTATATAAGTCTAAGTGTTATTGCTATTGCTATGGTGGTCCAATCTAGCATACTGTGAAAATCACATCATTGCTTGCCTTATTCTGGTCTTCTAAAACTACTGTGATCCAGATGTGGATCTTGTCACTTAGGAATGAATTTTCGTTTGCCTTGGACACCCACAGTATTTCCCCAGATCAGTCCAATTCAACTAATTCCTACTAAAAATTGTGCAGCAGAGCCTAACACCCATCAATGAGCATTACATTTGTTAAACGATGTTTTGCACCGCGATAGATTTTGTGACTCATATATTAACTTTTGCGTTCCCCTGTATTTGTTTAATTTTGTTTCATAATGCAGTTAGATAAAATACTACTATTTTTCTGCAAATTTGCCAGAGCTTAAAAACACAGGAGGGCTGTGGTAATGATCATAAGAGCCTAAACTAAAATTATGTTCATATAGACAAAAGACAATGAGTAAAAAGTATTTTTAGATTGCCCGCTATATCTCGTGCCTACCATTTCCAAATCAGTGAGGCTGGAAGAGCAGATATTGTGTTTTAAAAAGCCTTGGAAAACTATTTTTAAATGAGGGCAGTAGGTTCAGGTTGCTGTAATCTCTAGCAGTGTGTAAGTGGACTCAGACTCGTATTTCAGGAAGGCATACAAAAATTAAAATGCAATTTATATTCAATCATAACTGCTCCATCTAAAGCCAAGATGCATCCTGAGCAGAGATATACTGTAAGGTACAGTGAAACTGTGACTCTTCCTGTTTTCTCATTTCTTTCATCTAACTATAAGTATCTTTCTGCTGGACTGTCTGATGATTACCTGTATTGCAGTCTATCTTTGGAGTATCACAAATGATCTGAAGACAAAGCAGCAAAGAAAGCAGAAAGCTGAAATTTTCAGATCGAGTTTAGATTCCTTCCTTCCTTCCTTCCTTCCTTCCTTCCTTCCTTCCTTCCTTCCTTCCTTCCTTCCTTCCTTCCTTCCTTCCTTCCTCTGTCTCTCTGTCTCTCTGTCTCTCTCTCTCTCTCTCTCTCTTTCTTTCTTTCTTTCTTTCTTTCTTTCTTTCTTTCTTTCTTTCTTTCTCAAGATGAAATGTCATTAAATAGAGCAGTGATATTGCAGGCTGATGAAATTTAATCATTTCCCTTGCAATAGCCATAACGAGGCCAGTTGATTTAAGTTAACCTAATCTAAGTGCACAGCAGTACAGATTCACTTATCACGGCAGCTGTATAACACCGATGTTCTTATGAATTCCTTCCAGATCAACCTATAAGTCTGCTTCTGTGTATTTTTATTATTCACTTTAGAAAAAGTTCCAATTACTCAGGAATTTCTAGGCCTCCCTAGAAACATTCCTATTCAGTTTTCTTATTGATTATTTAGACACAAATTGGAACAATGACGGTTTATTCCTCCAAATTTCCCTCTCTGTGCTTTTGTTTGTTTGCTGGAATTAAAAACTGCCCAACTCCCATTGACTCTTATTGTACAGTTGGAGTGGCTTACATTTCCAAATGAAAGCGGAAAAATAGACCTGTCCATCCAAAACAAACAATAGTGCAATGATTACCTTTAGCTTTGGGACTTTTTTCTTTAATCAGAAAAACAGAAAGCTGAAGAACAAGCCTTAGGTTAAAATGTGAAGGTCTACAGCATGGGTGTCCAATCTTGGTAGTTTAGTGGTCTTCAACTCCCAGAATTACCCAGTCAGGTCTTAAAATTGCCAAGATTGAACACATCTGGTCTATGGCATCAGAACATTCTGTGTACTGGACTGGTAAGAGAAGAAGAATAGAGTGAGAGTTAAAGACACAGGTGTTAGCTCTACTGTAGATCCAGGATGCTAGTATGCCTTGCTATTCAGTTATAAGTTTTCCCCATTTTTAACATGCTTGATGTCATTGAATGTCTTGTTTAGAAGAATATATTACACACCCTCTGGTTAAATGTTTAGAAGCTATTCAGTGCAGATAATAAACTATCAATATATTTAAAATCTCAGCATGAATAATTTATACATGTTCACTTGCCAAAACCTCTGAAAAAGGCTATGGCAGCTATCAGAATAGAACACATCCTACTTGTGTTTCATGCAATGTTTCCGACACACAGTATTACCCCACATTATATTCCATTAAATTGGCAGAGGTTTTAACTGGAAGAGACATGATATGTTTTGTTAATGGTCCATCCTTGTGATATCCTCCGTCAAATATGCAATCTTACACATACAAGTGGTAGGAAGAAGTGAAACATAATAAAGACTGAGTGCCATGCACATGTGATTTAATTTTGTAGCTGGCCAACAAATTGAATTTGTTTTGGCTGCGTTGTGAACTCCCCCTTCTTCTGATAATGAATACAAATTTACTGTGCACTTCCAAATGCGGCAAATTGCCCTATAAGTGGATGATGCTGTCAGTTGCAAACTGGGCTGCACTCTGATAATCGGGATCTGACATTCAGCAGAACAGCAGATCTGGAAGAGCTTCAGCTCTGCTGGAAAAATAAGCGTGATACCTACATAGATGAAGATTCTTGTTGTATTCAGAAAGGAAAGTTGGCTGAAGCAGTTGGTCAGAAGGCTAGCTGTCGATCAGGATATACAACAGATTTCAAGGAGAGTGCCTTAGATGCCCCAAAGGTGCTTTTCCAAAAGGCAACTGGACATTCTTGGTTTTTTTTTCCTTGAAGATGTTTCACTTCTCATCCAAGAAGCTTCTTCAGTTCTCAGTTCGGTTCAGAACTGAAGAAGCTTCTTGCAAGAGAAGTGAAATGATTTCAAGAGGGGGGAAAAGTCCAGTTGCCTTTTGGAAAAGCACCTTTGGGACAATGGTGACCTGGATGATTGAGAATCTCCATTGATATACCAAGTTGTCAAACAAATGGGTAGAACAAACATAAATAAATGTATAAGGGAAAAGACAAAATGAATGCAATTTAATGTAAACATAGTTATTAGGACTAAAGAACAGTAAGTCAAGTTGGAGAACAACCTTTCAGCTACAGAAAAGCTTTGGGCCTCTTATGAAGAAAGATGAAGGAACCGGACATGCTTCTTCTTTAAAAATAAGGCAGAATGGAGATTGATAGTTTCTTCAAGGGCTCAAATAAAGTCCTACAGGGAATGTGGTGGGTCAAGTGGTTACTTTCAAGTCTCAAGTGCTGCTGTGTGGCAGGATAAGCTCCCATCATTTGCTCCAGCTGCTTAAGGGGAGAGGAAAGAAGCCCCCCATGGACTTCTCCTGAGCAACAATGTCATTGGCTAATCCTTTCAACCCAGAAGCAGCTTAAACGCTGCCTCCAACATGAACAAGATGCAGATATCCTGCAGAAAATGAATGCAATCTGTTTTTAATTAATTGAGAGGGATGTAACTAATGGATTTAAGTTACAGAAAAGCTTATTCCAACTTAATACTAGAAGAAAATTCCTAAAAGTAAGAGTGATTTTAAAGTGGAACCAATTATACAGATTGGCTTCTCTTTATTGATTGTGTTCAAGCAAGTATTTGTCAAAAATAGTATAATTAGAATTCCTCTACCAAGCATGGAATTGGATTTCAGTAGCCTAAATGGCCCTTCCAACTTTATGATCTGCTTTTAGGTCCATGTGTAGGCCTTTGGTTCACCTCTGTGTGTACTCTGCTGGCATTTTATGATTTCCAGCACAAAGGGATGTTGGCTGATCATATAATTTCTGCCACCATATACTGTAGCTGTAGATATATAGTGGGAGAAAAACAACAATAGCAAAGAAGATAAAAGAAGCTGCTGATTTTAACAAAGTCATTCCTTTATGAGCCCCTCTGTGCTTCTCTTTTTCAAAATGGTTCCGAATGGGATAGCTGTTGGTCTGAACCAAATTACTTCCTTTTGGAAGTATGGTCACTTCATGACCTGCATCTTTAGATGTGAAAGTAGCCCTTTAAAACCTTATTTATCGTGATAAAGGAAAAAGTGATTAACTGGCTATTGAGGTCAAGAGTCCTTTTGCCCCAACTACGTTAGTCAAATATCATATGTCACCTGATGTGTGGACATCAAGGATGTGACTAGAGAAGGACAGAGATATTTGTAGTAAAGCTATCATGAACAGTCCTGCTGACATTCTTTCCATTCAATGAGAATATGAACATTCTTCAGAACAGAGTAAATAGTTTCTGGAAATGGATAAACATACTGTATATATTAAATTTAAATTAAAGGCTATGAAAGATTTAAGTCAGAAATTTCATTCAAACACAGTTGGATCAAATCTCAAAAACAGGTAAACTTTCTAAAATGATTTTATCCAGTTTAAGCCAATCTAAGAGGACATGTGCACCTGAGTCTTATCATTTGAATGGTTATTTTCTAAATCACTCGTAATCACTTTGATCAATGCAATAACTTGAATAGAGCTGATGAGTCTGAACTGAACTAATCAAATCAATAAGCCAAACTGAATCAACTATTCAGATTTGATGAAGGCCAAGTTACACACCTCTAATTAATTAATCTCAAAGGTAACTTCTGAAATTTCCATTATATGAAATTTATCAAATTGTGAAGCATTTTGAAATACTTGACATTCCTTCTACCTAAGAATTAGGAAATTCTTTGTTCATATTTTATTTCTATATTTTGCTTAGGGAGTCTAAATGTCCGCCCCCCCATTTGCTTATTTTTTTTTCATTTTTTTCCAGAATATCCATTTTCTTTTATCTCTTAGCTTTAATGTGTTGATTCATGTTGATGAAATATTATCAGAAATGATCACAATGTAACTATTTTTTTTTATTTCCTTGAAGATTTATATCCTTTCATACCACTGATTATAATATCTAGAAAATCCTAGGCTCTTTCAAAATCTTGCTTTTTTTCAGCTAGGGATCTCTAATCCATGGGCTGTGGCCCAGTACCAGGCCCTGGCCCATTAGGAATAGGGCTGCACAAGTGGCGAGCAAGTGTGCAAGTGCACAAAGCTCCTCAGATGTTGTGGGTGCTTTGTCCCTGGAGGTTTTTAAGAAGAGACTGGACAGTCACTTGTCTGAAATGAAATAGGGTCTCCTGATTGAGCAGGGGGCTGGACTAGAAGAACTTCAAGGTCCCTTCCAGCTCTATTCTGATTCTGAATCCTATCGCCATCGGTGGTCCAGACAGCCAGAAAGGTTGGTGATCACTGCCTTAAGCCCCAAGCAGAGGATTGTGGCAAACCTACACATTTCAAAATGGAATGTGCTGAAGAAAACAAGAGTTTGCAAATAGAATTGGACACTAGTTCCCTCTACCCTTTGCTGGCCCTCCTGGGTAAACCAGACAGGAAACATGACCAGATGAGCTATATTTACTTTATTGTAGGGCCAAATCAGCAGAATCTTACAAGTCTGTAGCTACAAACCTCCTGCCCACCAGTTTTAACTGTGAGACACATTAAGGTGGCTCCTTCCTAAATTTCTTTCTTTGACCATTAAATGCCCCTCTTGTCTGATGGTTTCCTTGGTAGTATCTCCTGACCCCCCTTTTCTTTCAAAGTTATCCATGCATCCCATCATATCCCTTAACTGTCAAAAAGTCTTGGTAGAAAGGGAAGGAAGGCTCATCTGAGTGTAAGAACCTGCCACCCTATAACCAGTGGTGGGATTCAAATATGTGAACAACCGGTTCTCTATGTGGATGCTGCTTCTGGAAGTCCATTCTGGGCCTGGGCAACAAAAAATTAGCTACCACTTCTGGTGCGAACCAGCTGAATCCCACCACTGCCTATAACCCAAACTGTGTGACAGCCTCAACTAAGATGCACCCCCCCACAACCATCCCAATTTCAGACCCAGCTGGGAAGGTTGGAGAAAGATCAGCTAGTCCTACTAAAATAACTACTCACCAAAACTCATTACTAAGCCGATACTAACATTCATCTTAGCTTTCCCAAGGAGGCAGAACTCCCTTGTGCATCTTCATCATAATGAAATTCATTGGTGAAAAAAGTAAAGTTCTACATTTAGGCAAGAAAAACCAAATGCTCAGGTATAGTATAGATGGTACCTTGCTCAATAGTAGCAACTGTGAGAGGGATCTCGGAGTCCTAGTGGACAATCACTTAAATATGAGCCAGCAGTGTGCTGCGGCTGCCAAAAAAGCCAACACAGTGCTAGGCTGCATTAACAGAGGAATAGAATCAAGATCACATGAAATGTTAATACCACTTTACAATGCCTTGGTAAGGCCACACTTGGAATACTGCATCCTGTTTTGGTCACCACAATGTAAAAAAGATGTTTAGACTCTAGAAAGAGTACAGAGAAGAGCAACAAAGATGATTAGGCTAAAACATATAAGGAGGCTAAAACATATAAGGAACGGCTGCTGGAATTGGGTATGTCTAATTTAATGAAGAGAAGGACTAGGGGTGACATGATAGCAGTGTTCCAGTATCTCAGGGGCTGCCACATAGAAGAGGGAGTCAAGCTATTTTCCAAAGCATCTGAAGGCAGGACAAAAACAACAGATGGAAAATAATCAAGGAGAGAAGCAAGCTAGAACTAAGTAGAAACTTCCTGACAGTAAGAACGATTAACCAGTGGAACAACCTGCCTCCAGAAGTGGTGAATGCTCCAACACTGGAAGTTTTTAAGAAGAGACTGGACAGCCATTTGCCTGAAATGGTATAGGGTTTCCTGCCTGAGCAGGGGGTTGGACTAGATGACCTCCAAGGTCCCTTCCAACAACTTCTTCTTCTTCTTCTTCTTCTTCTTCTTCTTCTTCTTCTTCTTCTTCTTCTTCTTCTTCTTCTTCTTCTTCTTCTTCTTCTTCTTCTTCTTCTTCTTCATATTATTATTATTATTATTATTATTATTATTATTATTATTATTATTATTATTATTATTATTATTATTAAAAACTTTTATTCATAAAACATGAAACTCAGTCAACTGAACACTCAAACTGACTGGCACTAATGGTTGACACGGGTTGCTGCCTGCATCCTAGGTATCCTAGGTATCTCCTTAAAATGTAAGAGTAGTGCAGTTTTTGGTAGCTTTGCTGGATTTATTGCAGGAAGCTGCAATTTCTTGATGTATTTTGCAAAGTTTTTGGACTTCTTCTTCTTCTTCTTCTTCTTCTTCTTCTTCTTCTTCTTCTTCTTCTTATTATTATTATTATTATTATTATTATTATTATTATTATTATTATTATTATTACCCATCCTCCTCAAGTGACCTAACAGCCTTAACGAAGGTGTTTCCTTTGATCCAGGAGCAGTCCATTAAATTTAAATTTCAAGGACAACTGGCCATTGTCTTGCAGGATACAAGCCAGTTTTGTCAGCTATAAGCCAATTAGCAAAATTTATCCTGCCAAGCAATGTTCTGAAGTAATTAATGCAAAAGCCTAGTTGATAGAACTGAGACATCATTACAGACGGCATGGCTGGATGCTGGCAAGCCATTCTTGACTAGATAATGTTTGCCCAATTAAAATTGTTTGGCACAACTATCAAGGGAAGAAACAAAGAAGAAGAAGAGCCTGCTGATTTTAGGGATCCTCTGCAAAACAGAGGTCAGCAATACTTAGGCTTCTCTAATATAAATCAGTCCAGCCCTACTTCTTTCTAGTAAAAGTACATCAGCTTCTCAAATCAGTAGCTTCTGACTGGCAAGGGAGGCACACTCCTGAAACTAACACTCAGTCCAAAAGCTACCTGGCTGAGAAAGTGGAAGATCCAGTTCATGACATGCCAAGGTCTCCACTCTTTTAATTCATACTACCTACACTCTCTCTTATTCTCTTCCTAAAATGCTTCATTTCCTCTCATTTTTCCTTGACTTGAAGTTGTCTCAAATGCACCTATCTGCTTTGGAAGCAGAAAACCTGCCAACATCTACTTTTCTGCTTTCAAGATGTTCTCATGATTTGCTCTTATTATTTCTGCCTGGTCCGAGAAATGCATATCATCTATGGAATTAAAATAAGAAGGCAAACTCTTTTCTCATGTCCATGTGAGTAAACAAACCAGACCATCATATACTGTATTCATCTCTCTGTTAAATGATCATAAAGTGTTCAAGAGATTCCAGAGAGATTTTTGATAGCCACAGACATTTGATGCTCTCTTTTTTTTTCTTCCACACTATAGACACTTTTTTTTCCTAAGAAGGGGACTTTTTCTTTCCACCCCGAACCAACCCAGCGATGCCCTCACCGTGATGTCCCGGTGCCTGGAGGCGGTCCAGGTCTGGATGGGGAGAAACAGGCTTTGTCTCAATCCTGCCAAGACTGAGTGGCTGTGCATATCGGCATCTCAGGTTAACCAGACTATTCCATCTCTAACGATGGGGGGTGAGGTGTTACCCCCGGTTGATAGGGCTCGCAACTTGGGTGTCCTCCTGGATTCACGACTCAATTTTGAAGACCATATAGGAGCCGTGACCAGGGGGGCTTTTGCCCAGGTTCACCTGGTGCGCCAGTTGCGACCCTATCTGGACCGAGATGCCCTACGCACAGTCACTCATGCGCTCGTGACCTCCCGTTTAGACTACTGCAACGCTCTCTACATGGGGCTGCCCTTGAGGACCACTCGGAGGCTTCAGCTGGTGCAAAATGCGGCCGCGCGAGTTGTGATGGGGGTCTCCCGATACTCCCATGTAACACCTCTACTCCACGAGCTACATTGGCTTCCGGTTGCCCTCCGGGTGAGATTCAAGGTGCTGGTGATGACCTATAAAGCCCTACATGGCTTGGGTCCGGGATATCTGAGGGAACACCTGCTGCCGGCATCAAGTTCCCTTCGTCCAGTGCGCTCCCACAGGGAGGGTCTTCTCAGGGTGCCACCGGTAAGAGATTGCCGGCGGACGACACCCAGGGATAGGGCCTTCTCAGTGGGGGCACCTGCCCTTTGGAACCAGCTGCCAGTGGAGCTGAGGACTGCCCCCGACCTCCGTTCATTCCGCCGGGACCTGAAGACCTGGCTCTTCGAGCTCTCTGGCCCAGGCTGAGGATTAATCTTATTTTAACTGGGGTTTTATTTATACAGGGACAAATGTATTTTTTTTAAACTTGTTTTTAACTTTTGTATCTTGGTTTTTAATTACCCTGTAAACCGCCCTGAGTCCTTCGGGAAAGGGTGGTATATAAATGTAATAAAATAAATAAATAAATAAATATGGTCTTAGATCAGCATAATTCTCATTTATGCTAGAACAGTCTGAATCACCTGACAAATCTTTAATATCATATCTGCATTGCCCCAAGCTGGATGGGCCCTTTGAATCCACCAGAATAATGAAGACACAGAACAGACTTTTGTTCTCACCTATTATGAGAATGAAAGGAAGCGCATTTGAAAGACCTTGAAACATATGCCAGGAGGCCTATTAACATTATTAAGTTATTAGGAAAATAAGTTTACTTAGAACTAAAGGCTATTTCTTAGGAAGTCAAAATCAAGTTATAATTATGGTTTATTTTCACATGCAGACTTTTGTCTTAATTATAAATTTAAATGACAGGTTGTATCCTTGTTAATGTGCAATCTCTTTCATCCAACAGGAAAATGATGATAAATGGTTTTGCTCCTTCCCTTATTTTTTTTAACTGCCAAAATATAAAGACAATATTGGTATATTACAAAAACTGTTTAGCTGACTTGTTTTCTGTAAAATAGTTCAGAGTTTTGCAAATTTCAGTGCCTAAAGGTTAAATGGCATAATCTGACCATTATTCATTCAACTAATGTCTTTTCTAATGTTTAAATAAACTGCAACTTTCCATTCTTAAACTATAAAGTGCTCAGAAAAAAAATTATCTAGATAACAAGGCTAACTAACATTTTTTTTACCTTTTGTAAATGCAAAACAAAACAAAAAAAACAAAACAAAGAGAAATTATTCTCATTTGTTTTATGGTTAACAAAGAATAGTTAGGAAACATTCACTTTGATGTTGAAGGCTCAGCCAAACATAAAGCAAGGCAACATTTTATACAGATGTTTTAATAAGCTGTTAGCCATAAAATTCAGTTCCAAACCCTTTTTCCAGCTGAGGCAAATTTGGTGAAGCTCCCCTACGTGCAAAGTTGGTGAACAAAGTCTGTTTAGGAGTAAAAAAAAATGAATAAAGGGTGAGACAGTATTTAATGTACATATATGTGCTTTGATGATGTGGGAATGTACATGCTCTGATTCTACCATCCAGGCAATGACAGTTAGGATAAGCGTTTGTTCTTAGGATTGGTAAGTTTTTCTATCTATGCATTTGGGGAAAGTATGCCAAAAATTGTCTTTTCCTATGTAGGAGATGTGAAATCTGGAAAAAAATATGGATACCAAGAAAAACTCATGAAGAATGTGTGATGGGTTGGAATAAGAACTCAGGCTTGAATCAATACAGTAATCCTCCTTACACATAAATAAATATAATAGTGTGTGTGATTATTATAATTATTTTCTTGTTCATGTAACATCTTGAACAGGGGTCTTCAAACTTGGCCCTTTTATGACTTGTGGACTTCAACTCCCAGAATTCCTCAGCCAGTGTGCCTGGCCGAGGGATTCTGGGAATTGAAGTCCACAAGTCATAAAAGGGCCAAGTTTGAAGACCCCTGATGTTGAAGTATGGGCTTTTCATAATTATTGCTCCACTTTTAATACCTCCAATAATTCAAGGTCAAGATTCTCTCCATGTGGTGATGAAAGGCAGCAACAATGACTAAAAGGGATTTTACCAAGGCCAGCAAGCCACATCATAGACTAAGAACATCAAGTATGATTAAGGTGTGCAGTTCACAACAGACAACAAGAGTTTTGGTAAGAAAGGCGAAAGTGAAGCACAACTACTGTACCTGAGCTTACAAAACAGGTAGGCTGTGTACATGGTCTTTTGAATGCTGCTCATGTGCCTGTATAAGTTCAGAACACTATGCAATTGAGAACATATAGATTATGTCAGCTGAACCGTTGTGAGATGGACAAACCTGGGTAACAAAAAGACTGAGTAATAATAGTCAGTTTTGACTCAGCCACAAACAAATGGTCTTTTAATTCAAGAAAGAGGCCTTTCCCCCCCCCTTTCCTTTCCTTTCCTTTCCTTTCCTTTCCTTTCCTTTCCTTTCCTTTCCTTTCCTTTCCTTTCCTTTCCTTTCCTTTCCTTTTTTTTTTTGTAAAAAGATGCCGTTCTTCAGAAACTTCATATTTGCACTTTGGGAAGGATAATACACTTCATTAAACTCTTTGAAATGCTTTGAAATTTCCAAAGCTGAAGCATAGCATTATCCAAAGCTTATAATAATCAGCTTTTCATAATGCCATTAATTAGTTTGCATAAGTCCTAATAATTTCTAAATATTACAGAATGACCCAATAGCCATTTATTTGGAAGTGACTCCTGCATTTGTTTAGAAATCATGGGGCTGCAGGTCAGGAAATGTTTAATATGTTTAGCAGCATGAACGCATACACTTTTAAACCTCCAGATATCAATTAGCTTAGGCAAACCTAACTCTGTTAAGGAATGAGCTATTAGTTTTTCTGAAAGACAGTGGATTGTGAGGCTTTAAAATATATCCATTCCATTACAGCAAGTTGAATTTAATTCAGCAGAATTCATTTCTGTATGCACAAGCGAGGGTCTTCCTGTGTCGATTTACAGCTGGGGGAAAATGATGGTGACCATTTTAGGGCCCCCAAGCGTGGCCCATATAACACCCTTGTTGTGCCAGCTGCCTTGGTTGCCAATTTGCTTGCAGGTCCAATTGAAGGTGTTGATTATGACTTTTAAAGCCCTTTATGGAATGGGTTCAGGGTACCTGAGGAACTATATCACTGCAATGGGATGGGCCAGCCCCACTCACTCCAGCCGAAGGGGCAAGCTGCAGACTTCATCAGTCAAGAAAATTTATTTGGTGGGATCTAGGGGAAATGGCTCCCACCCTCTAAAACGTCATGCCCACTGAAGTGAGATCTGCTCTTGCACTTTTGGTTTCTGCAAGAGCTGTAAACCTGGCTCTCTGATTTGCCTGTGGGCCTGATTGGGCTGTTCCACACTGGAGGTTGCCAGTCTCCTGGAAAGAAGATCTCACCTCCACCACACTTAATTTTGGTTTTTAATTTATTTAATCCCAGTATCTTTTTTTTTTTACATTTCATGTTTTAACATTTCGTACTTGCTTTTATGTGGTTGTAAGCCACCTAGAGTCACTTTGCAGTGAGATGGCAGGCCAATTAATAATAATTAATAATTAATAATAATAATAATAGTAATAGTAATAGTAATAATAATAAACTCTGTGAACGAACCAAAAAACTGACAACTGCTTAAAAGCAAAATATTTGTCAAGATACTGTTAGTATCATTTTTTTTAAGTCTAATCTACTGCTTTTCAAAGGGGAATGGCCACTATGACGAATCTCATCTTTTATTGCTTTCCATCTAGGATTTGCAGAGACAAAATATACATTTTCCACTTTTCCACTCAAAAGATTTACAAAAAGTTATGAGCTCTATTGGTTATACTGACTCCTGGGGACATATATGTTTCTGTTTCTTTATTATAAACCTTTGCTACAGGTCACACCTCTGGGATATTAAGGAGAAGGATGGCCAATTTTCCTCCCTTCCCTTTTCATTTATAGGTGATCCTTTGTCATGACCACTCATTAAGCAATCGTTTGAAACTTTTGATGGCACTAAATGAGCACTATTAACAATAGCTCCTTAGAGTTCTGGCTGCTGCAGTGTCCTCACAGCAACATAATTGTGATGTAGGCACTTGGTGTCCAGCACATTGCAGTGAACTGTGGTACTGTGATCGTAATTTTGGATGTCCCTTGCCAGCTTCCCACAAGAAAAGGCAAATGGAAAGCCAGCAGGAAGTAGGAAGTCACGAGAGGTCCTTGGTTAACAACCCATGTAGTCCTCCCTTAACAACAGCAACCAGGATCATTGGAACTGCTGTCACTTAGCAAAGCAGTCACATAAACATCATGCTTTAGGATTGTGTTGCTTAGCAATGGCAATTCCATTCCCAATTGTTGGCATAACCTGAGGACTACCCTTATTTATTCTCACACTGGAGAACAAATTATGTTTGTGAGACCACTTGCTTTGGTTTTACCCTTGGATGCAATTGAGGAAGCATTTTTTTTTTACTTTTAGCTTTGAGATCCTGGCTGTGACAAAGTTTGAGAAGTCCTGGTTTAATTAAATGAAGCTGTGTCCCTAAAATACTTCCTTTCAATCATGTAAGAGGGGGAGCACAGCAAGCAGAGTTATGAATTTCTGTTCTGCACTTCAAATATTCAAGAATTACAATACTTCCTTTTGATTGCATTGTTATGGAGAAAAGATTCATCATGTGAATCCCTCCACAGAGAGAGAAGCTGGAATTTTCCACTGCCTGGGTACATAAACTAAATGTTCTGTTGACTTACATGCCATGCTACTTCTCTGGAGCCAGTGTGAAGTCATTCTTAGACATATTTCAAGCAAGATCAGAATCACATTGCCATGGTAATTTTTGTCTCAACAAAAAGAAGCTTTCTTTCTTCTACCTTGTTTTAATGACAGCACCTAGGGTAATCCAACACTGTGCTAATATTGTTCAAAAGCAAGCAGCTGAGATGTATAGACTGACGATCACCAATCTGAAAAAACAGGACTTTGAAAATAGATACTATTTGCGGAATTGTCTAATTTGAAGGAATATATATATATATATATATATATATATATATATATATATATATATATATAGTCCTTATTACTAATATTTCTATATTTTTGGAGCCAAAAGACATGCTATATTGTTGTTGTTGTTAGCTGCAAAGTCGTGTCCAACCCATCGCGACCCCATGGACAATGTTCCTCCAGGCCTTCCCTGTCCTCCACCATCTTCTGGAGTCCATTTAAGCTCACACCTACTGCTTCAGTGACTCCATCTAGCCACCTCATTCTCTGTCGTCCCCTTCTTCTATTGCCCTCTGGCAAATTGGAAGGGATGTTTCTTATAGTATTGAAGCAACAGAAGGTGATGGTGATGTTAGAGTCATAGTTTCATGGAGAGAAAGAGTGGATAAAGGGAAGTTTCATGAATGGAAAGAAAGGAACATGAATAAAGTGACAGTCTATTTCATGTTAAGTTTGACTCCAGTTGCCTTCATATGGACATCCATATTGTTTTCTGGCAGGAATGGAGAATACAGAATGCTGTCTTCTTCTAGGATCCTTTTGCTACCCTAGGCTAGGGTACTGCCTTGGAATCCCTGAAGATCCCCTTCCAATTACAACCAGTTTCAGTCCTACTCTGTTTGCAAAACCAAATAAGGCCAAGTAGATGCCACCTTCTACCCAGATAAGAAGATTATTAAAAATAATAATGAAACAGATGCTGATGAAGCGGGATGAGACAGAATAATAAACGGAGTATGGATGGTTAATTATACTCATGTATGTCTGAGACCAGTTAAATAATGATATGTATATTGGAAAGTGTAAATGGAAAAGAAAAGACACTGGAAACCCCATTTTTTCCTAAAAAAATTGAGCTTATGATTTATGATTTTGGTGATTAGAAAGGATAGACTAAGGAAATATTATGTTGTAACCTTAGAAAGAGAAGGTAAAATATAAATGTACTTGTAATTGGTGTTAAGAAGATCAGAAGTTGCTTTCTCTTTCCCCATTTCTTTTCTTTCCCTGTTTCTTCACACAAATACACACACACACACACACACACACACACAGAGAGAAAGAGAGAGAGAGAGAGAGAGACAATCAGTTCTCATTGGTATGAGTGTTCTGTGTCTTCCACAATCTCAGATCCTCTCTACCAAAGGCTTGGGAGTTTGGAGGTTCTGTAGAGTATCTTAGCTGTTCCTAGCACTGTATTCCACTGGATAGAGAGTTCTGATGTTTTTTGTTTCCCCCCCCCCTGGGATTTGTTGGAGTCTCTCCCCAAGCTTCTCATACTACTTCTTCCTGGTGTTGCTTTCACTTGGGATTGCTACAGTATATCTATCACCACCACTGTCTTCTGGTTCTTGTCAACTAATTTTGGTCTTTGACTGTCGGTCATATCTATCTATCTATCTATCTATCTATCTATCTATCTATCTATCTATCTATCTATCTATCTATCTATCTAATCTATCATCTATCTCCATTTCTCATATGATAAAGAAATTGTATACTGGTTTTCCCCCACAAATAAATATAATATTTGACTTAAAAATGTTGCCTACAGTTGTAGCAGATATTGAGACCTTGATTTGAAGCACTAGAAGATCAGAACTAACATGTCTTTCATAAATCAGGAGTCTGGTAGGACCTTGTCAGATTAACAAAGCATAAACTACAGCTCACTTCATAAGATGTACTTTGATGTTTGGCTACAGTAGATTAATACAGCTCTTCGGCTACAAGGCCTTTCACAGTATCTTGCCAAATAGATTTTGAATGGATAGAATAGACCAGTGCTATATTAAAGCATTTCACAGTGACCAATCTCTTTAATACCAGTATAAAATATACTACTGACATTTAAAATGGTGAAAATGCTACTATGACCATTTCAGTCTTTTATAGCTACAAAGGAAAACAGTTTGTCTCCTAAAAATGAAGAAGCAACAGAATCATTGTGGGATCTTTCCTTATCAAAATTTCTGTGGCAATATAAAATGAGTAACATGGCTACAAAGAATATTTTGTAGATTGTGGTAATTATAGAGTATATGTCAAAAAATTGTAAAAGCTGACAAAATTGGGAAAATGCATAAACTTCATGAATTGAAATTAATATTCCTGTGAGAAGATCCAGATTTTAGTTTTCCTTAGGCACAGAAGCTGACTAGATCAGGGGTCCCCAACCCCCAGTCCGTGGATCAGTACTGGGCTGTGGCATGCCAGCAACCGGTCCACACAAACAAGCCTGGGATGCAGACAGCACACAAAATCACACACTCCCTAGTCCGCAGAAATACCTCTCTCCATGGAACCCATCCCTGGTGCCCAAAAGTTTGGGGACCTCTAAGCTAGTTGGCTTTGGACCAGTCATTCCTTTTCAATTCTGGAATAGGAAGTAGGAAAATGTATGTGTGTGGAGCCCTCCCTCCCTCCCTCTCTCCCTCTCTCCCTCTCTCTCTCTCTCTCTCTCTCTCTCTCCCATACTGAATCACCATGGTAGATTAGAGTCAAAACTTTCAGTCAAGAGACCTTCATTCTGTAATGGATTGATTCACGCCAAGGATATACAGAGAAAAGGATCTTCATCAATATGGAGTTTTCAAGGTGAATTTATTTTGCTCATTTTTTCAAGACTTTGGTATCATGTGCAGAGAACCAGAGTGAAAAAGGATAAGACTTGTTTATTGGGAATATGACAATTGACAGCAGAGCCATTTATTTTCAGTAGCCTGGGAAATTAAAAGGCAACTTGCAATTTAGTAAGTTGTTGATGTTGTTGTTGTTATTATTATTATTATTATTATTATTATTATTATTATTATTATTATTATTATTATTATTATTCCTAAATATAAAATAATGAATACTGGCATCACCAGTTCTCATCTCATTTAATTACTACTGGTTGCACTGCCTCTCTCTCATAATACTGTAAAATTCAGAAAGATTGCTATCCTAATCACTCAATGGGGAGAATCAGCCCAAATGGAGAAGGAGGTGTTATGGATTTTTATAGATAAAGCATCATACTTTAAGGCTATGGTCTGACAGTATTGTTTCTCTATACTTGAATTCTATGACTTGTACCCTAAGATCAGTTAACTAGGGGGGGTCATAAAAATAAAGTTACCTATTCCCTCTTTGAGCTTATATTCATCTTTAGACTTCCAAATTCTTCTTTAAAAATCAAGACTTTCCTGAACAATGTTTTATATGTAATTATTATTCTTTATTTTATTAGTGAAGTGTAGCAATAAGCTACAAAAAAAGACAAGGAACAAGATCCAGAAAGTAACAATATAAAAGTAATTCAATCCTTAAACTTATTATTAAATCTTTTTCTTAGATTAAAAACAAACGCTAAAGGATTCTGGAGGACTAACAATATTTGTAAAATATTTTTTTAAAAAAAATATGTAAAATATGAAGCCTTCAGTGGCCAGGAAAAAAAATTACAAAATGTCAATCCAGCCTTCAACATAGCAAGGAGTTGGACTCCGTCTTGCTCCCAGGATCCTGGGCTCAAGCAGAAGTATACAGTAGGACAATAGGAACAGGGGCCAATATTGCCTCTGGAAGAATGATATTCCAGAGTGGGTTCCATGACAGAAAAGGTCCTACCCCTGGGAAGTACCTAAGGATTGGAAAAGGGCTGATGTGGTTCCCATCTTCAAGAAAGGGAAAAAAAACAGACCCAGAAAACTATAGACCAATCAGTTTAACCTCAATACCTAGGAAGATCCTAGAAAAGATGATAAAAAACAGATCTGTGAACAACTAGAAGCAAATAAATTCATAACTACCTTGTTTCCCCCAAAATAAGACCTGGTCTTATTTTTTTGCCTCCAAAAAGTGCCAGGTTTTATTTTTCGGGGAGTGTCTTACCAGTTGTACCACCACAGTCAGGCCTCCCACACCCCAACACCTGTTGCATCACTGCTTGACTTCTGCGGCTGCTTGCCGCCACTTGAGGCCAGATGCCATGTAGAACATTGCACCATTGCTGCTGCTCACAGCAGGATGCCACATAGTGCTTTGGACCACTTCCGCTGCTTGCATGCTTTGGGCCACTTCCACTGCTCACACAACACTTCAGCAGCTGCTGAAACAGCCTGATGCACGACGTGGCCTCCTGCTGCAAGCAACAGAAGTGGCCTGAAGCACTTCATGAGGAGCAGAAGCGGCCTGAAGCATGCAAGCAATGGAAATGGCCCGAAACACTAGGGGGTGTCCTGCCACGAGCAGTGGCAGTGGTGCAATGCACCACATGGTGTCCAGCTACAAGTGGTGGCAAGCGGCTGCAGAAGTCAAGCAATGGTGCAACAGGTGTCAGGGTGTGGTGCCTGGCCGTGGTGGACCTACTAGTAAGGTCAGCAGGTGTGGGACGCATGGGGCAGCTTCACCCCCCTACACCCCCACCTTAGCTTGATTTTTAGGGGTATGCCTTGCCCCAAAATGAGGGTTTAGTTTTGTCATAAAGTTTTTTACTTTTTTTTTTAACCTCTACATATATATGTTAGTTTTTCAAACAGTGTGCAATCTGGATTCATAAAACGCTAATACATAATCAAGTCCTATTCTTTGGTTCTCTCTTCTAACCATTTGTAGAATAAATTCCAGCTTTGGTAATATTCTGTTTCTTCTTTATCTTTCAGTCTCATAGTTAATCTGTCCATCTCTGCGCATTCCAGTATCTTTTTATTACCTCTTCTTCTGAAGGTATTTGTTCATTTTTCCAACATTGCGCATAACTTATTCTTGCTGCAGTTACAATATGTAAAACCAAGTACAAATTTTGCTTATGGATCTTTTCTGGTACTATACCTAATAAAAAAGATTCAGGATTAAATACTACATGTTCTCCTAATATTTTTTCTGCCAAGCATATATTTTTTTCCAATAAGCCTTTACCTTGTCACATGTCCACCAGATATGATAATATGTACCTAAGTTATGTTTACATTTCCAACATTTACCTGATACATTTTTAAACATTTTTGCTACTCTTGCTGGAGGCAAGTGCCATCTATAAAACATTTTATACAAATTTTCTTTATACGCATTTGACATTGTCAATTTATGATTTCTCTCCCACAATTTTTGCCATTTTTCTAATTCTATATTATAACCAAGGTTTTCCGCCCACCTTATCATTGTCCCTTTAATTTGTTCACTTTCCATCTCTAAAGTTAACAAAAAATATACAATTTATTAATTAATTTCTCATCAGAAGTTAATAATATCTTATCAAACACATTTTGTTCTTTATAAAATCCATACATTTTCATATCTTTTTCATATCTATTTTGTATTTGTAAGTGTACCCACCATGACATGTTGATGTCCTGATGTTCCAGCTCTTGTTTCGATTTTAATGTCCCATCAGTATTTAAAATATCTCTATATGTCCAGGTTTTTTCAAAATCTAACAAATTTGTATGTGAAAAAGCTTCAATTGTTGATAACCACCTTGGAATTTTTACATATATTTTCATTTTAATTTTTCCCCATACTGTTATCAAAGCATTTCTAATACAGTGATTTTGAAAATATCTATGGATTTTGTTTTTCCCATACCACAAAAAGGCGTGCCACCCCAACTGTAAGTCATGTCCCTCCAAATACAACAAACTTTTATTCCTAAGCATTATCCATTCTTTCACCCATGTTAATACAGATGCTTGATAATACAAAGCCCACTCAGGTAGACCAAAGCCTCCATTTTCCTTAGTATCTTGCAAGGTTTTCATCTTTATTCTAGCTTTCTTTCCTTGCCATACAAAGTTCAAAACTAATGAATTTAACTCTTGAAAAAAAAAAATTCCTCCAAGTTTTATCAGAATTGTCTGAAACAGAAATAAAATCTTAGGCAATATATTCATATTAACTGTAGCTATTCTTCCTAATAATGACAATTTTAAGTTCTTCCACTTTTCCAGGTATAACTTTATTTGTTTCAATAACCTTGTATAGTTATCTTCTTTTAATGTTGAGCACTTTGCTGATAAATATATACCCAAGTATTTTACCTTTTTCACTATCTGTACCTCTGTCACTTCTGACATTCAGCTTTTTTGCTTATCCGTAAGATTCTTAACTATTATCTTAGTTTTTTCTTTATTAATTTTAGTCCCGCTATTTCACCCTATTGTTCTAATTTCCCCCACAATTTTGGAATCATGTCCAAGGGATCTTCCAAAATAAATACTAAATCATCAGCAAATGCTTGTAATTTATATATTTCACCCTTTATCCCCAACCCTCTAATTTCTGTATCTTGTCTTATATTTCAATTTAAAACTTCCAAAGTGAAAATGAATAACAGAGGGGATAGAGGGCATCCTTACCTTATGCCTTTCCTTATTTCAAAGCTCTCAGTACAATCTCCATTCACAATCACTTTGGCTGTTTGTTTATTGTATATTGTTTTTACCATATTTATAAAATTCTGTCCAAAGTCCATTATCTGTAATTGATGAATCATAAATTGCCATGAAAGATTATGAAATGTCTTATGAGCATCTAAAAATATTAATGCCATTTGTTTCCCTGGATGAGGGTTTTGTTTTGGGGTGGGGCTTATATTAGGCCCACTCCCAAAAATCAAGCTAGGGCTTACTTTCAGGGAAACATGATAGTAGACAGCACAGGTTTGTTAAAAACAGATCATGCCAAACCAATCTTATTTCATTCTTTGATAAAGTGACTAAACCAGTAGACCAGCGAAATGCTGTGGACATAGTATACTTAGATTTCAGTAAGGCATTTGATAAAGTAGACCACAGCCTACTCCTTGGTAAGTGTTGTGATTCCTCACCAGCCAGTGGATCCAGCAGCTAAGTCTGAGGAATCAGATGAGGAGGAGGGGCTTGGAGTGACATTAGACTCAGAAGAAGGCTCTGAGGAGCTACAAGACTTACAGTTGGACGAGGAGCCTGGCCCCTCTACTCGCGCTCAGGTTGAGACCCAGCTGTGCTGGGAGCCTGAGTTGGACAGTGATGAAGAACAGTTGGGACAAATCCCAGATGCATAAATGTGCAGGCAAGAGAAGCAAGTACGACAGAGAAATGCAATGGGGCAGCTCCAAAGGCAAAGGGGAAGCATTAGGAAGCCACCCCTTGGCTGAATTATAAAAGGGAAGGTGTAGGAGGTGTTGGTTGTCAAAGGTAACCATTCATTTTGAGGATTGAATTTCTGTGGACTGTGTTTGTTTGCCTTGGACATTGACTCAGGTCTGTGAGAATAAAAGGGTTTTTTTTTTCTTCCAGTTCCTGCCTGTTTCTTGGAAGAGGGGTTTCTTCTTATGAGCATAACAAGGACTCATATAGGCTGGGAGAAAACAGTAAGCTAGAAAAATGTGGAAGAGACAACATCACCACCAGATGGATCTGTAGCTGACTGGCAAACTGTATTCAATGAATAGTCCTCAATGGCACCACCATGAGGAATTGAAAGGGAACTCATCAAATTTGCAGATGACACCAAAGTGACAGGAGTAGCCAACACCCCAGAAGATAAACTCAGGATTTAAAAAGATCTTGACAAACTTGAACAATGGCCCCTATCCAAGAAAATGAGTTTAAATGTGGAGAAAAGCAAAGTTTTACATTGAAGCAGGAAAAATCAAAGGTACAAGTGTAGATTAGGTGAGACCTGGCTCTCACCCCCTGTGAGAGGGACCTTGGAGTCCTAGTGGATGATAACTTGATTATGAGCCAGCAGTGTGCAACAGCAACCAAAAAAGCTAATATAATCCTGGGTTGTATAAACAGAGGCATAGAATCAAGATCACACACAGTATTTAGTACCACTTTATAAAACCCTAATAAGACCACACCTGGAGTACTGCAGCCAGTTTTGGTCACCATATCACAAAAAATGTTGAGAGTTTGGGAAAAAATTCAGAGAAGAGCAACTAAGATGATCAAAGGCCTGGAGACAAACATACAAAGAACAGTTTCAGGACTTGGGTTTGGCTAATTTAAAGAAAAGAACAAATAGGGGAGATATGATAGCAGTATTCCAGTATCTGAGGGGCTGCCACAAGGAAGAGGTGGGTCATGTTGTTCACCAGAGCACCAGAGGGAAGGACGAGAAACAATAGTTGGAAACTGATCAAAGAGAGAAGCAACCTGTAATTAAGGAGAAACTTCCTGACAGTGAGGACAATTAACCAGTGGAATAGCTTGTCCCCAGAAATTGTGGGTGCTCCATCACCAGAGATTTTTAAGAAGAGGCTAGACAGTCACTTGTCTGAGATGATATAGGTTCTCCTGCTTGAGCAGGGGGTTGGACTAGAAGACCTCCAAGCTCCATTCCAGTTCTGTTCTATTCTACTCCTGGGCAACTCTTGTTAGCAGACAGGGCCTAGAGCATGACTCCTGTGATTGATGCAACAGGATGGGTAGATACCACCAAAATGAGAAATGGATTAATGAAATGAATGGGGTTGCTTTTTTTTCTTTCATCTTCCTACCTGATTCACTCCTTTTTGTTTAAGAGGGATAACTGTAAGAGTAAGAAATCCTGAGGTGTTTGAGAAAGGAGAGGGGCAACTCAGTCAGCAGTTGATATCACAAATGGTAACTCAGCCAAGATGACTAAACATCTAGGAAAAAAGTGTTTCAAAGAGATGCTGCCTTAATGACTCACTATAAAGAGGCTTTGAAATGTCAGTTCTTAAGATGTTTGTGTTTATCCCGGACTTGCATTATAGATACCTTAGTAAATTGTGTATTGTTTACGCTTTCCTGTCTTCCAGCTATGTGGGGGAATGACAACAGGGGGATGGTGTGTTGTGTGTGTGTGTGTGTGTGTGTGCATGAGAGAGAGAGAGAGAGAAAGAGAGGGAGGGAGAGAGAGATTTTTCTTTGTGCAAAAATGATCAATTATTTTAGAATTCAAACAAATATATAACATTGCATTTTTTAAAAAAAATCAGTTAATTCAAAGAAATGTAATATAATGTTTGATAGACAGGACATTCAGAAAGAAAAACATTCATGAATTTTGTCTTCTATTTTCAGTATGAAAAATAAAATAATGAACCTAAAATGAATTTAAATCATACTTTCTCACAGTGTTTCAACTTCCATTGTGTGCATTTAGGGAAAAAAAGTCCTAATAAATATTTCACTTTAAATTAAATTGCTACCTTATTCCTAATTTCCCAGGCTACTTTCTGTCAGTCCCCCCCCCCAACACACACACCTTTCTTTCCATAATACTGTTGTGTCTTTATCCACAGTGTCATGGTTCATTGCCATACACTAATTAGATTGCCTCTGCATACTCCCTAAGATCACTAAATCCAAAACATAGTAAGTGGATTTTCTCTTTTTAAAGAAGCCTTAAGCTCATCCTAATCACATAGTTTTGGTTTAAAAGAAGATACCAACATATCACCAACTACTTCATTGTTGTTGTTGTTTTTAAATATTCTTGATTTGGACTGGAATTTGAGATTGGCGGTCTGAAATGTATATTTTATTTATAAAAATAAGAAAGGCAGGATAAAATAAATCTTTAAAAAATACTTCAGTTCATGCCACATAATTTCTGGTTTGTCTTTCCCATCCCCTGCAACATTGTTTATTACTCAGTTTGCGGTAGAGATTTCCATGTCCCACTTTAGTATTGGTTTGGAGAACCCAGATCATTTTATTTTAGTAGTTTTATATGTACTGCTGGTGAATAACCAACATTGGAGATGTCTTTTTTAGTATAAGCAATGTAATATTTATCACTGCAGAGCAACAACAACCATAGTCATAACCACCACAATAAAATTTCAGATGCTTACTCTTCTCTCAGAAATATACAGTATGGTATCATTCTGAGCTAACGTGCAGCACCATAGGAAAGAATACTGTTGATCAGTACCATTTTAATTTACACAGCTGATGGGACATATGTGAATGCTTCCTTTACAGAGGAAAGAAAGAAAGAAAGAAAGAAAGAAAGAAAGAAAGAAAGAAAGAAAGAAAGAAAGAAAGAAAGAGAGAGAGAGAGAGAGAGAGGGAGGGAGGGAGGGAGGGAGGGAGGGAGGAGCCAACGAGCAAAACTAAATCCTCTGTTTATCATTTCAAGCAACCTAAATACTCTACTGGGAAAGCTGGTGTTTCTCCAACTGGTCAGGTAAGACAGAAAGCCACAAATTATACAGTCAAATAGATAAATTCAAGTATTAACACATTCTTATCTCTTGAAAATGCTCAAGGAAAATGATGTAGTGCAATTTGTACCATACTATCAATTTTCAGAATAATGTTATTAACCTTTGTTCAGAACAATGGGATGCTATCAAGCTAGGTTCCCAACTGGGAAATTAGAAGACCACTCCATGAACAAGGAATTCTGTTCTGTATTGGTTAGAAGGATAGCATGTCCAGATTCTGAAATGAAGCTTCTCAAAAACTCAGTCTTAAAAGGGGTACTTGGATTAACTCATTTTTAAAGATGAAAAGTTTTACTTGCCAGCCCACCCCCTTCCTACTCTTTCCTTCCTTTCCTTCTTTCTCTCATTCTCATACCCACAAATGAAAAGAGAGTTTTGCTAATAATGGACTTGTAGCATTAATCCCAGGGTCTCTCTGTATTTATTTCATGTGAGACAAAGAGTGTAATTAAGGTATTGTACTGTATTGACTGGAAGAAAGAATGGATCAAGACTTTCTTGCTTGATGAGCATGCTTCAAAAAGTCTACAAATGAGAAAGAGTAGGAATCTACATCATGTATTCCAGGCCACATCCAGAATAGCACAATTTAACTGGCTCTAAATCTTTCATACTTGACTACCCATTCTTTTTGTTAAGTCTTACTTTAGCTGATCTACACAAGTGTTAGCAATTTAACACTGGGCTTCTGAGCCATTTATACAGGAACAATTTATTATTTGAATAACTTGATTACAATTCATGATCATGTGCACTCTGTTAAATTATGAAAAAAAAAGGTTGCACGGGTTGCCTTCTCTTTAAAATGGCCACCTCACATTTTAGAGCTTTCCCCCCTCTAGTTCCCACCCTTTGGAATCGACTCGCTTTTGAACTGTGCTTGAATGTGATCTTTTGAGGTTTTAAAAAGCCCCCTTTTCCAGGGCCTTTATATTGCTAGGAGAATTTTGTTTGTCATGGTTTGATGCAGACTGATATTATGGCTGTGCACGTAATAAGAAATGTTTTATGCACCTTTATTGTTTTTATGTGGATATTGGTTTGTATTGTGTATTATTGCTTTGCCTGGACTATGCTTAGATATAAATATAGACTAAATAAAAATTGAGGGCCAGTTTGGTGTAGTGCAGTGACTAAAGGCACTGAATTATAGTCTTGCTTTAGACACAAAGCCAGCTGTTGACCTTGGACCAGACTCTCTCTCTCTCTCTCTCTCTCTCTCTCTCTCTCTCTCTCTCTCTCTCTCTCATATTCTCTCTCATTCTCTCTCACTCTCTCTCCCCTCCTCCCTTCCTCCCTTAAAAAGAAAGCAATGGCAAAAGCCTTCCTAAGTCTGCAGACTTGTCCAGGCAATTGACAATAGGCAACAATGACTCGACAGAGCCAAAAATAAAATAAATTAAACTACCACTACTATTAAATAGGGACGTGGTGGCTCAGTGGGTTAGGATGCTGAGCTTGTCAATCAGAAGGTCGGCAGTTTGGCAGGTCGAATCCCGAGGGCTGCGTAACAGAGTGAGCGCCTGTTACTCGTCCCAGCTTCTGCCAACCTAGCAGTTTGAAAGCACGTAAAAATGCAAGTAGAAAAATAGGGACCACTACGGTGGGAAGGTAACAGCGTTCCGTGTGCCTTTGGCGTCTAGTCATGCCGGCCACATGACCACGGAGACGTCCTCAGACAAGCGCTGGCTCTTCAGCTTTGAAATGGAGATGAGCACTGGCCCCTAGAGTCGGAAATTACTAGCACGCATGTGTGGGGGAACCTTTACCTTTACCTTACTATTTAAGGTATGTTATATTCCTTACTTCTTCCTATTTGCTACAACATCCAAGCAGGTGGAAAGTGCAGATTTCATGCAGTGTACGAGGTTCCATCCTTTTGGATTCCATTTGTATATTTCTTCCACACGTTTCTTTATATGTCCCTGCATTTCATCTGAGCGATTTGTGGGAAAACCTGTACATCAGTTCAGAGTCATTATGTCATGACACAGGTTAAATTCAAGAAGGTGACCAGAGAGTTTTTAGGAATATGATGCATCTTGTTGTTCAGTGCTATAGGTTGCATTATTGAGATCAAATGGTAGCATCAGAACTCAAGTCAGGTGTATTCAGGTGGGGGGGACTGGGAAAAAATAATAATGAGATAACGGGATGACTCCTGTTTTTTCAAGAAATTCTTTCTGACATTCCTCTCGCATATAGGTAGTCCTCACCTTACAATCACTCATTTAGTCATCATTCAAAATTACAACACCCCTGATAAAAGTGAATTGTGACCATTTTTCATACTTATGACTGTAACATTATCCCCATGGTCACATGATCAAAATTCAGACACTTGGCAACTGACTCATATTTATGATGGGGTCCTGCAATCACCTTTTGTGAATTTCTGACAAGTCAGTGGAGAAGCTAGATTTATTTAACAACCATGGTACTAACTTAACAATTGCAGTCATTCACATAACAACTGCGTCAAGAAAAGTCGCAAAATGGGGCAAAATGTCCCACTTAACCACTGTCTTGCTTAGTAACCGATATTTTGCCTTCAGTTATGGTCATAAATTGAGGACTGCCTGTTTATGGCTTCTAGTCACAGGCAAAGAAATTAATCTATACAGATGGGTACCTCAAAAGAAAAATGCCAAAGTACAATATCAAATAATCACTAAAGCTCACTGTTTACTGTCCTGCAATGGAAACGGACATCTAGAATCATAAGAAATCAGTAGTTTAAGAGGAGGCTTTTAAGAAGAGACTGGACAGCCATTTGTTTGAAATGGTATAGAGTCTCCTGCTTGAGCAGGGGATTGGACTGGATGACCTCCAAGGTCCCTTCCAACTCTGATGTTCTATGTTCTATGGTTTAACTACCTAAGTTCTGCAGCTGTGTCATTCTGCAGTACATCCTGGAATGAATGAAAAGGAGGAGATGGGGCTATTTTTTTTTGCAAGAAATCTACAAAATATGCCTGTAAATGTACTACCTCCTTTTTTCAAAGAAGCATGAATTTGGAAATCCTTTTAAAAATTACATAAGTTTACTAGACACTTCTATCACAGGTGGAGAAATCATTATCATTTTATATTTATATTCTTCCACAATTTAACTCTTATGGTATGCTGCCAGTATTTTCATCTCAAAGAGCAGACATCTGAGGCCCCTTGCAAACAAAGGATAGATGTTTTAATTTGTATTAGTCTTGTGCTTTGCTGCAAAGTCAAAGGCATGGGAATTAATTTGCCTTACTAAGTGACTTGTCTGAGTCTTTCATAAATATTTCATAGAGGAATTCCAATTCATAAAAGATGAACTCTTCAAATGTTAACATTCTTATATGAAAAGACTATATATAAAATGTTCTCCAGTCACCCATACAGCTATCAGTGTCCAATAAATAATTAATGGCATTCATAATGGCTTAAAATTATTAAAATGTTTGAGAGCACAGGATTTATCACTTTATATTTTCATTGCTCCAATTCTCCTGCAACCCTTCTCAATTCCTGATTGAAGGAATAAGTTTCTAAAACTCTCCATGCTTGTAATGTTCATATCATGTGCTAATGAATGAAATAGGAGCCCTGCAACTACGTAAGCTGGAATCACACTACCCTTTGGCACTCGCAAAGCATATTTCAAGAGTTCAGAGCACTTTCAAATGCATTATGTCAGTAATCCTTACAATTGCCCTATGAGGAAAGCCAATATTGTATTGCTCTTGCTGATTAAGAGCTGCAACAGAGAAAATGGCTCCTGTAGGCAAATTTACAATACAGGCCTCATCGTGTATCATCAGAACATCGCTAGCTGCATTGGAACTTCTAGATAACTTCTAGAATCAAGTTTACACTGTTTCTGCTTTTGAACAGTATGCAAAAAGATTGTATTTTCAACACTGTTGGATAAATTAGACTGGCTGAGCTTACAATTCATACATCTTGATCTTAATCCAGAGCAGTGGTGGGCTTCAGCTGGTTTGCACCACTTCGGCAGAACTGGTATCTAGTTTTTTGTTACCCAGGCCCAGAATGGACTTCTGGAAGTGGCATCCACGAAGAGAGCTGGTTGTTCACATATTTGAATCCCACCACTGATCCAGAGCATTTGGGAGTGAGTGGGTAAAGCCATAATTTACTGCCCCACACATTCTAAAATGTAGAATGGGATGTAGGAGTGATGTGACAACGTCTCTCCACATTGTACAATCACATGTGGGAATGGGGCTAAAATTCACAGTTCTTTTCCTCTTTTTATGGTCTGGTTTGGAGAGCTGGAAGAAACTTATATCTCCTGTGTTACAAAACACAGACACTATTGAACACTCATGTTTTATTACTTAAATCAGCTATAATGGGGGAGATGTATGTGGGAATATAGGGAGAGAAGGGAAAGACATACAGCCAAGGCAATAGTCAGCTAAGATATTGGTTGTCACCTTTAAAGCCCTTTATAGTGGAGGGACCTTCTCCTGCAGGTCACATCCATCCAACCCACTAGACTGGGGAGGCAAGGAATGTTGCAGATCCCATCCCTTAAGAAGGTACCTTTGGCAGGACCCAGAAGAAGGGCCTTCTCCATAGTGGCTTCCTTCGTTTGGAATATCATCCCTTCAGAAATTACACTGGTCCCTAGTTTGACACTCTTTCACAAGGCTCTGGAGACTTGGTTTTGGCAGCGGGCCTGGTGAGCCCAGAGTGGGACGGAGTCCATCAAATGTTTAATTTGACTGTGTGTTGTTACCGGGGGGGGGATGGAGAGAGGGAATAGGTTTATTATTATTATTTTTATACATTGTGTTTTTCTTGTTTGTAAGCTGCATAGAGTTGCCGTGAGTGACTAGACAGCTGTATAAATTTTCTAAATAAATAAATTGGCAGAGTAGCCTACAGCAGGAACATGGGCTTGGCAAACACCTCGAAAGGGACCCTCCCTCGTTTCTTGGACTGTAAAGGTGTTGGGGGGAGAAATGTACTTTTGCCTTGCAAAAATTCTGTTAATGTAACCTTACAGTAAAGTAGAATCAGGTCATCTGGGCTTGCTTCCTGACTGGACTACCTTGCATGGCTGACATGGGAAAACTCAAATAAAGCTAGGGGAACCAACCCCAGCCTTTATTATGAAACATAATGGCCAGGTCTACAGGCCATGTTAAACCAGTAGTTAAGAATCCATAACACAACTTTACACAGCATGTGAGCCTAGCTTTCAATATTTGATGCTCTATAATTGTCCCTTTATATAGAAACTTTTCTTAACCTGGTCCCTTTGGGGACAACCCAGGTGGCTACAAAGGCCCAACAGAGGCTTCACTTTCTCAGGGTCTTGCGGAAGAACAGGGTAGAACAATGGCTAATGACCCTCTTTTACCGGTCTACCATAGAGAGCCTCCTCTTGTATGGTATTGTGGTTTGGTATGCTGGTCTGACAGCCGTGGATAGGAAAGTATTACAGAGGGTGGTGAGTACAGCACAAGACATTGTGGGCTGTTCCCTGACACCACTGGATGACATCGCCAGGGCTCGTTGCCTTGGAAGAGTGAGGAAGATTCTCAGGGATGACTCACACCCTGGACGGTATCTCTTTACTCTCCTACCATCCGGTAGGAGATATAGGAGTATAGCCAGCCGCACCAACAGGCTGAAAAACAGCTTTTATCTGTGGGCTGTTAGGCTTTTGAATGGGAAATAATTTAGGCTTTTGAATGGGAAATAATTTTTATAAACTTTATGCAGAATTGATTTGCGAGGCCGGTGTGTGATGCAATTAGTTCACATGGTGTAATAAGATGGAGGTTTGTTGTCACTGTGTGTTGGGGGGTGGGAGCACAAAGGGAGGCTCAGCTAATCTCAATGTACACATAGTTGTACTTTGACAATAAAGGTTCATTTCATTTCATTTCATCATCCTTTGTTGTGGACCAAAACCTGGTTCACTTAAAGCAGCCAAATCATTTTGAAGATAAAACATAAATTTATTAGCATGCAAACAATAAAAGAGTGTACCCTGGACTCCTAGCAAAGCATTAGCAGTGGCATAGCCGGTCAGACCTGAGCAAAAGCAGAGCCAAAATGGATATTAGGTCACTATATTATGAAGACAAGACAAAGAAAATGGCAGGTACATTATAAATTACAGCGTGATATTGGATTTTTTTTTTTGATAAACACATCTGGGTGACTTTCTCATTATTTATCCCTTCCTACTGGGACAGCATAGAAAAACTCATAGTGCAAGATCGGAAGATGTGGAGAGACCTGGCCCATAAAATCACCAAGAATGGATATCATCATCATCATCATCATCATCATCATCATCATCACCACCACCACCACCACCACCATCAGGTCGGCACACTAGCTATAATATATCTAAGATATGATTAATAGATATAAACAATTCGATTTGCTAGACCACAGGTTCCTGACAGATTCTTCCTTCTTTCACTACTCGGGGCAAATTCAGTGTGCTGTGAATGTTTCTTTTTACAATTTTACTTTAATTTTTTACTGTATTAGGTGTTGGCAGTTTGGTAGTAAATGCAATTCATTTGGGTACCAGCTACTTCTTTTTGCTGCTAACAACCTTAACCTTTCGTTTATTCAACTGCTGCCATAGGATTTAATCTCTCTTCCATTTTTCTTTTTCTCATCTCAAAGTTTTTTTCAAGACTTCAACTGACTTTTTTTTTATAAGTCCAGTAAAAGCTCCTTATTCAGGTCAAATTCTTGGCTTGTCATTTGTGTTTCCACTTTACTTGTTTTCTCTGACATATAGTCCCTATTTTTTTTTTAAAGAAAATCCAGCATTTTTTGCAAATTCATTTTTTGTGATATTTCTGCATCAGGCAAAATTTGTTTCATCTCTTTATCTTGTAAATCCTCCAAGATGTTCTCTTTCACATCAGTAGTTTCGTCTTTAATGTCTTTTGGACATAATCTATTCATAGAACATGTATCATTGCTGAAACTGAAGCTGCTGTTTTTTGACCCCATTCTTCAAAAATCTCCTAAAGTAATTCGAATACCAAAGCATTTTCTGCTATTTTGAAAGTTTCAAGCTGACCAAAGACAAAAGACAGGCTTTTCACTTTTGTTTTCCTTTCCTTTTTGTGCTTGGAATCTTTAGTCCCCTCTACTGTTTAATTTCTGTAATCATAAAAGCTCAAGTTTTGGTTCTGGCTTAAGATAGAGTAAAGAATTTTGTTCCCACAAATGTAATATATTTTTAAGGCATATGCTGTACAATTTTGGAATAATTTTATATATAACTAAGTCTTAACAATCCCATTATTCTAAATCTGTGTGGTCCCTTCATTTATTTATAACTTTCTTAAATTAGATTCTAATTTAGTTTTTGCCATTTATTTCTATTTTTTTTTAAAAAAAAATCTTAAGTTTATAGTTAATTTTTCACGGTAAACTCACCAGTGGCTTTTCAAACTTGTCATTTTGAAGAAGTCTAATATCTTCTAGTAGGTACTTCATCCTTTAAAAAGCTCCATCACAGTTGAGATAGTTCCCTTCACTCCTAGCATTCAAACCCCAGGAAACTACTGTCCTGTGTTCTCTTTGTGAGGAAAAGCAATCTGGAACACAAGTGGGCAATCTCCCATTCTCTCTTTATCTGGAGAGGCTACATGAGATTGGTCTACTCACCAGTCATTCAGTGTTATCCATGGTCATCATCTCCACTTATTCACAGATGTCATAGCTTCCCTTTCCTGACCTGGAAGTACCACCTATAATTTTTAGAATGTTAAGGGTTTTATAATTTAGATCAATTTTGCTACTTTGGTCCCTTTGAAATTTGAAAAGCAATTGGAAATCTTGTATTCTGTATTTTAAACTGAAATAATTATAATATCAACAGTATGTACTGACATTATTGAATCTCTTTGAAAATCCATCCTGATTGCTACTGTGCCATCTTTACATCCAATGACAACAAATTCTATAATTTGGCCTCCATACATTTGCCCAAGTCTCTACACTTTTCATAATTCTAAGTATGTTTATCATTACCCATATTATTCTTCATTTTATTCCAGCCCTTAGGTTATGAATCATTTCCAGCTGTGTCCATTGTTTGAGGGTTACTAACCAGCAGCTATAAATAATATTCTAAATATTGCATTAATCCTTCCTTCCTTCCTTCCTTCCTTCCTTCCTTCCTTCCTTCCTTCCTTCCTTCCTTCCTTCCTTCCTTCCTTCCTTCCTTTTATGGAGGGGGCACACTTCCCATTTTTAGAAGGGATTTTTTTTTATTTGCTTGCTGATATTGCTCATTACTTATGCTGGTGACCTTTTGAAGTTGGTGAAATTTCTCCTGATCTGCAGTATTCATTCCAGCTTATTTATTGTGATCATGATAATTCCTCAAAACTGTAATTTCAGTGCCTTTCCTTTTCAAATTCCTTCTAACCATGCTTTATTTTCAAAGGTTTTTTTTAATAAAATAAAATGCTCTTTTGGACCGAAATACTTAATCATGTAATGTGCCCTTGGTTCCTATATTGGAGCTTGAAAGACATAACAGCCAAGAGAAATCTCTGTGCTGTTAAAAATCCAAAATTAATATCAGAGATCAACCAGCAGTTTCTGAACATTGCTCCAGGTGTAATTTAATTTTTAATTTTTAATTTTTTAATTTTAATTCCATTTATATCCCGCCCTTCTCCGAAGACTCAGGGCAGCTTACAAGCTTAGCAGTAGCCTTCATTCTTTGTATATGCCTGCTTATTAGGGCTTTCACACACACCCCAAGCGGCATTATTACAAAGTCAGCTTAATTGCCCCCAACAATCTGGGTCCTCATCATCCATCAATAAAACAAATGGGACATTGTGAATGGAAGCTGCTCATATTTTATTATCAAAATACATATATTTTCCAGTTTATGACAGTAAAGGTAAACATTATGTGGTTGGAATCAAATTGACATTGTCTGATGCAACACAATGAGGCTAAATAACTGCTAGAAGAAAAGTGTGGAATTATGTATTGCATAGTGACAGGGTATTAGTTATATCTTTCTCCTTCTCCACCCTCCAAAAATATATAGGTGTCAGGTTGGACTATTTTAACCTAAAATGCTATGAGAGTTGTTCATATTATCCATGATGTGTGAAAGAATACATCTGAACACAGTTTGGTCATCCTTTTGACTTCAAACTCTTTTGCATTCATAGAGGCTGTCACCATCTTACCATTGCAGCACATTTTTTGTTTGTGCAAACTCAACACATCAACACGACAGTGACTGTGATGGGTTAAACATTTTTCTCCCTGTTAAGAGAACACTATTTTCTTATATTTCCTAATTCTCTACAGAAAGTTTTCACGTTGGAGTTGTCTTTCTTCACTTATATGTACAAATTGTCCCATTCTCATTTGGAGGCTGACTGTAACGCTTCTGATTCAAAAGATATACCTATGGCCAGCCCCATACCCAATCATCAGGTTTAAGACAGGGGTAGGCAACCTTGCTCTTTTATGACTCATGGACTTCAACTCCCAGAATCATAAAAGTCATAAAAGAGCCAAGGCTGCCTACTCCTGGTCTAAGAGAAGAATGGAAAGTACCAAAATCAGAATATTTTGAACATACTTCATATTAACTATCCTTCCTTGATCATTACTTTTACTATTTATCATATACACTACTGATGTTCTCCGAGTTCACAGATTCATAAAATTCCAATTATAAATTTTACTATTTTAAAATTCTTCTGTTGTATTCTTCCCCAGATTGAAAACTTTAATTTTATTAAAGTTTAGATTTACAAAAATAATAAACTAATACAAATTAAGAAAAATAAAAAAGAATAAAAAGAAAAAACTGTAAAGAAAAAAATAAAAATATATAGTAGAGAATACCCAGAGAAAGCGAGAAAGTGGGAGAGAGAGAGACAGACACACATTCTTCACTATGAAAGATACAAACAATTTCACCTTCCCTGATGCTACAACAAAAGATATTTTCTTCTCCTCTCTCCTCTCTTATCTATAAACAAATATTTAAAGCCTTATCATTCACTCTTGGTTGGCAAAAATTAATTAAGAGTTACCAGAAACACAAACATATATATTTTAGTCTTGATCAGATAAACCAATTTTATATTCCTCCCCCTAGTTTTTAAATATCTTTAAGCCTTTTTATTTGTAATCTTATTTTTATATAATACATAGGTCATAATTCATGAAGCATAGGCTTTATATATTTCCCATTCAAAAAATTGGGTACTTGATGTTTCTGAATTCAAATAGAAAGACTATAAAGTTTCTACCACACTTGTTAGGTAAATTCTTTATCACTCAATAGGGATTCATTAAAATACCAATGTATGGAGGACTTCTGGTTTTGTACCATAGCACACAGTCACAGGATAGCAAAGCTCCTCTCCTGTGGACAGTTTCACCCTTCCAGTGGGACCCTAAACAGGTCTGAAGTCACCCCAAAGAGGTGACCATGAAGGAGGGCACTCTGTTGATCAATGGCAGTCATTTTGTTTTATCGGGGGAAGCCCTTTGACCCAAAAGGAGAAAGGCTCATGTTGTATCAGCATCCAATCCAAGCTACCTGCAGCCAAAGTCCAAGAGCACGAACAAGAACATCGGTGAACAGCAAGCTTGGACCTGGTGAGAGCATCGATAATCTCTCTTCTATCTAATAACTGAATCCTTGGGAAAGACCACCAAAGCAAAAAAAACCTCCAAAAGTGAAGGGAGGGGACTGTTCTGTTCCAGCCTACTACCTGCCCTGCAGAAAAGCCAGGGACAAACCCTTTACAAAAGGCAACAGTCTGGACATACGCCCGCCAAATTTATTTAGACAAAACAGAGCAAACGAAGCAAAACAAAATACGAACCACTAAAACAGAAGCTGTTCAAATGGTTGCCTTCAGCAACCAGCCCTCCCACACATTCCCCTTTTAAACAATTCAAGGCGTGGCTTCTCTCTGCCTCCTTCCAAGGTGCCCCATTGCCTTCCTCTGTTTACTCCTGATTGACTGCCTCCTGCGTCGGGTGTCCTTGAACAGGGCCAGCTGTGGGTCATCTTCATCCACGCTGTCAGGCTCACACAGCTGGGTCTGAGTAGTAACCAGATGGGAGGGGCCTGCCTGAGAGCTCTGCGAAGCCTCAGAACTGTCCTCTCAGGCTCTCCAATCCCCTCCTCCTCCTCCTCCTCCTCTGAATCATCCGACCCAACTGCTGAACCCACAGGCTGACCCTGAATCACAACAGGGACTATATCCCCATTCCCTTATAGCAGACATGTCAAACACAAGGCCCGGGGCCCAGATCCGGCCCGCAAAGTGGTTTCATGTGGCCTCCAAAGCCATCCTGGAAACAGTGAGGGAATGGTCCCTGCTGCCTTGGCACTGGCCCAGAGACCCTCCTTCTGCCAGAGACCCCCAGATCTGTTCCACTCCTGCCCAGGCCCCCATAGGCACCCTTGATGCCAATGATGTAGAGCTAGCCATGCCCACCCAGTAGGCCATACACACTCCAGCTGCGCCCACCCAGTAGGCCGCGTCCACCCTGGCCATACCCACCCAGCACCCTGAGGGCAACCACAATGCTGATGTGGCCCTCAATGAAATTGAGTTTGACACCCCTGCCTTATAGACATAAGCGCCGAATTAATACTAAGGGAGAAAGAAATAGACTGAAATTAAATTTTAAATACTATAATCTGGACAAGTCTAGAAACTTAAAAAAAAACCTGCTGAGACTACACCTAAAAGGGTTTTAATGAATATATATATATATATATATATATATATATATATATATATATATATATATATATATATATATATATATATATATATATAATTTATTTATTTATTTTATTACATTTATATACCGCCCTTTCCCGAAGGACTCAGGGTGGTTTACAGGGTGATTAAAAACAAAAATACAAAAGTTAAAAACAATTTAAAAAATTATATCTGTCCCTGAACAAATAAAACCCCAGTTAAAATTAAAATTAAAATTAAAATTCTCAGCCTAGGCCAGAGAGCTCGAAGAGCCAGGTCTTCAGGTCCCGGCGGAATGAACGGAGGTCAGGGGCAGTCCTAAGCTCCACTGGCAGCTGGTTCCAAAGGGCAGGCACACCCACTGAGAAGGCCCTATCCCTGGGTGTTGTCCGCCGGCAATCTCTTACCGGTGGCACCCTGAGAAGACCCTCCCTGTGGGAGTGCACTGGACGAAGGGAGCTTGATACCGGCAGCAGGTGTTCCCTCAGATATCCTGGACCCAAGCCATTTAGGGCTTTATAGGTCATCATCAGCACCTTGAATCTCACCCGGAGGGCAACCAGGAGCCAATGCAGCTCGCGGAGTAGAGGTGTTACATGGGAGTATCGGGAGACCCCCATCACAACTTGCGCAGCCGCATTCTGCACCAGCTGAAGCCTCCGAGTGGTCCTCAAGGGCAGCCCCATGTAGAGAGCATTGCAGTAGTCTAAACGGGAGGTCACGAGTGCGTGAGTGACTGTGCGTAGGGCAACTCGGTCCAGATAGGGTCGCAACTGGTGCACCAGGCGAACCTGGGCAAAAGCCCCCCTGGTCACGGCTCCTATATGGTCTTCAAAATTGAGTCGTGAATCCAGGAGGACGCCCAAGTTGCAAGCCCTATCAACGGGGGGGGTAACACCTCACCCCCCATTGTTAGAGATGGAATAGTCTGGTTAGCCCGAGATGCCGATATGCATAGCCACTCAGTCTTGACGGGATTGAGACGAAGTTTGGCGGGTTGAATCCCAAGTGCCGTGTAACAGAGTGAGCGCCTGTTACTCGTCCCAGCTTGTGCCAACCTAGCAGTTTGAAAGGACATAAAAATGCAAGTAGAAAAACAGGGACCACTACGGTGGGAAGGTAACAGTGTTACATGTGCCTTTGGCATCTAGTCATGCCGGCCACATGACCATGGAGATGCTGGGAACGATTGAGGGCAAGAGAAGAAAGGGACGACAGAGAATGAGGTGGCTGGAGGGAGTCACTGAAGCAGTAGGCGTGAGCTTAAATGGACTCCAGGAGATGGTAGACGACAGGAAGGCCTGGAGGAACGTTGTCCATGGGGTCACGATGGGTTGGACACGACTTCACAACTAACAACAACAAATACATTTCTATCAATCTCAGGATCCAATATTTCACCAAAATGTCTTTGTAATTGAGTTTAGTTTCATTCAGAGTGACCAGAAATCACTCTTCTGGTTTGTTGTTTGTATATCGCTTTTAATTATTAAAACATCAGTCAGTTTCATTTCTATATCCAGTGTATAACACCTTTATCCATATTATTCTTGTAACCTGTCATTTTTAAACCCTCATTTGAATTAGCCTCAGTTTCAGCCTTGAACAGTAAAAGATGTTCCTCTTCTAAAAAGTCTTTTAAATCCAGCTTTATGTTAGCAGATAATCTTAAAAGTAACTTCTGAGTGCATTCTTCCCAAACACCCTTCATCTCAAGTTAGAATAATTTGCTCCATTCTGTATAAGTGTGTCTCTTCTCCTTTAGTTATAAATTTGTAGAACTTTTGGCTTTCCTCTAATGTTCAACCTTGAAAGTCCCATCTATCTAACGTACTCAGTTTAGATGAGGTCTTAACCTCATCTAAATTAAATTTAGATTTAATTTAATAACAGATTTAAATCTGTTGCTGTTTCCAATAATAATATACTCAAGTTTAGTTTAATCACCTGACATATATCGCTGGGTATCCTCAGTCTAAAATAAGTTGTTGCTGCTTCTCTAGGAGCTCTCATTGATTGCCCAGTGCTGACAGTAAATCATTATTGTTCCAACTAAACTTCTAAAACCTTCCATACATTTGCTTTTCCTTAGAAACAAAGCCCGACATTCCTCCCACTCCAAGCCCCTCAACTTCTCTTTCTCTCGAGTTAACTTGTTAAGGAGGAGGAAACTTGAAGTTCAGCAAATCAGTTGGGATAACATTCTTGGCAAGGCTTACTAGGATTGATATGATAAATCAAAGCCTTGCTGCTATTTTTCTTTTCTCCTATGGATCATGGGGATGGGGGGGAAAAAACTTATGTGCCTGGCGAATCTGAAGATGAGGAAGTGTAAGCTGATCACTAGTTCAGTTATTGGATAGCTCAAGCAGAGCAATAATTGGCTGATAGCATTCCCTTTCAGGTCCTGGCCTCAACTAAATACATTTGGGAGAGCTTTTACAGAGGTCTGAAGCTTATTTGCAGAAGGAATTACTTTTGGACTTATAAAATTGAGATTGGCCTTATAAACCTGGTGCGAATCACAACCAGTTGAGCTAACTATACTTTATTGCAAAGCTTCATTGACAGAATATTGCAAAGCTGAAAGTGTAATTCTCCACCCACCCACCCACCCACATCTTTTTTATAGCCTGAGAGACTAGAGAGGATCCCGTCTGAGCCTCTTGCCTAGCCCACTATCCAACTGGGAGTTATGCTGTCTCTTACATGACCACTCCTTTGTCAGCTTCTCTTGGCATAGTCTCCCAAGGTCTTTCTCACATACCATTGCCATTTACTGAGACTATTTGGTATCAAAGGATGCTGCAGGTTTTTTGTTTGTTTGTTTGTTTTTTTGTTTGTGTGTATGTGTGTAAGTACTGTATGTGTCTTACAGTCAGCCTTGACTTCTGGCAACTGCCTGGATATGTCTCTGCAGTTTTTCTAGAGACAATGACTGGCTGTAGCTGGTTTTGTGCCTAAGGCAAGACTAGAACTCATAGTTTCCCTGGATGTTACCTTAACCACTACACCAAACTTGCTCATTATGAAAAGATCATGACATTGAAAAATGGAGGAAGGGCTTTTAAATATTTGAAAGGATATTTTAAACTATAGAAGCTGTATTTTTTCTTTGTAAAACAAGTAATCTCCACATGGAGGGATCAATATATTTTATCCATAGTCTAAGAATAGACTGACCTAATATGATATTATTTAAATGTCTTAGATAATTGGAAAAAAATTCTCAAACTAGGCGCACTGATTTGAGCAATTTATTGCAGCAACACCTATTTGCTTTTTGTTTATTTAAACTATTATACATTGAACTAATTAATGAGAATCAGTCCTCTTGAGCTCAGTACAACAGTAGACCAACTTCATAAGCTATTAATTATGTATGCATTAAAAAATAGTCTAAGCCACTTTAATTCTTTCCAGTGGAAAGGAATGTTGAAAATAGATTATGCCACAGGAGCTGAGACTCTGTTCCTTGGCAGGAAAAAAACAAGATGAAATCTGGTATGGAAAGAAAACCTAGATAGAGAACGGTAAAGTTAAAATGACCCAGATCTGGCCATAGTTTGCGGATAAAAAAGATTACAGAAAAAAAACTTCCAATAAAACCCTAGAGAAGAGCCAAGTAGGAAACGGCTCACAATGTGGTTGACTGCTATGTTCTCAATCTCCCCTCCCTCCTTCCTCCTGGTCATGTGACCCAGAATAGCTTTATTTCAGACAATTGGAAAGAGTTCTATGTTCCAGATGTTTTCTCTACTTTGTTATTCTTCCCAAACCAACAGAATGCTGGAAACAACAAGAAGAGGATTGGGACTCCATCTAGAAAACATAACAAGTCTAAATCTGAGGTGGCAGAAGAAAATTTTAAAAAGGAACACGTATTTGAAAATGAGTCAGATCCAGAGGCAGAGAAAGCAAAAGCAAAAAATACCCAATGTATTTCCTAAGGCAGAGGTCCCGAACCTTTTGGGCACCAGGGACCGGTTTCATGGAGAGAGGTTTTTTCCTCAGATTGGAGGGTGTGTGGTTTTGTGTACTGCTTGCATCCCACGGATGGGGCTTTGCTTGTTTGTATGGACCAGATGCTGGTATGCCACAGCCTGGTACTGGTCCATGGACCAGGGTTTGAGCTGTGCTTTCCAATGCATGCAAATACCTATAGTTAGAACAAATTATTTCATTCCATATTGAATATCCTTTGTGCTTAGGAGCCATGGTGGTAATAGTGGTTAGCACACAGTGTTGTAAACTAACTCTGCTGACTGCCAGCAGTTTGATCCTGACCAGCTCAAGATTGACTCAACCTTCCAACCTTCTGAGGTCAGTAAAATGAGAAACCAGATTGCAGGGGACAATATGCTGACTCTGTAAACTGCTTTGAGAGGGCTATAAAGCAATTTTTGTTGTTAGCTGCAAAGTTGTGTCTGACACATTGCAACACCATGGACAGTGTTCCTCCAGGCCTTCCTGTCCTCTACCATCTTCTGGAGTCCATTTAATCTCATGCCTACTGTTAAATAGCGGGTTCTTTGGTGCAGGAATGAAGACGTGAAGCTGAGTACAAGGTAATTCATAGTTTATTTTGTGCATAAACTGTACTGGGGAAAAGGCTGCAACTAGCCAGAATATATAGTCTAGCCTCTTGGTGGTAGCCAATAGGTTTGAATCAACTATTGCCGGCTGGAGATAGCCAATTGCAGCACAGGAGACTTGTAGTCTGGGTTGCTGGAGAGCCGTTAGCTGCTCCAGCAACCCATGTGGTATTCTTTAAGAGCCCAGTACATAACACCCCTCCCCTCTTAGACCAGACCATAATAAAACCAATTAGTCTCAACTATTGTCAAGACTCATTATCCAAACACACTAAAATAAAAGTGATAATAATAATAAAAGTAAAAACAATGTAGGTTACAATGTTATTAAACAATGTCTCAATGAATAGGCTACCCAAATGGCACTTTTAGACAGTTACATCCATAGCACTAGTTTCTGTAGTGTAGTGGCAACAAAAATTACAACAATATATAGCTCTTTATTTTACAATGTAATCTGCAAGATATGCAGGAGGCTTGAGTGCCCTAAAGGAATGTCTCAGAGTTCCCATCACTCTGTGGTCTACCAGCTTACCCAGTGGGCTGGGTAGACTTGTGTCCCTTTGTGCTCCTGAGTCAAGGGGATTCGATGCACTCTGGCTGGCCTCTCCAGGTTGGCCCACCCCAGAGTCAGACTGTTCGGCAGAGTAGGCACAGCAGTTGCTTAAGTTCTGTTGGCTTGCTCCTTCAGGGGACCCATGTTGCACTCCAGGGCTCCCCAGTTCTCCCTCTTGTTCTGCCTCAGTTAAGAAGGAAAAGTCCTGATAGTCCATGTGAGGACTGGTTTGGCCGCACGTTTGAGAACTTTGGGAGGGACTTATGATGCAGTCCTCACTTAGTGGCCATTCTGGAAACCATTTCCTGAGCTGATCAATGTGTCATCTGACAACTCACCCTCCCTCCAACCTCACTTCATAAGATAGGGGTCTGGATGCCTTGGTAATTTGACCAGGAACCCACAGATTCCCATGACCATAGTTCCTGGCCCAAACCCAATCGCCCATGTGCAGCCCCCTTGGGGGTTTTGGTCGAGAGTCTTCTGCTGCCACTCTATCTGGATGCAACCTGTCCAGTTTAGTAATCAAACGCCTCCCCCAACGTAGTTCTGCAGGACTTTTGCCTGTAGCAGTGCAGGGCGTAGAATGCTGGCAGAGTAAAAAATCTGCCAATCTGTGTTGCCAGTCACCTCTGACAATGCACTTGAGTGCGTCCTTCATTGTACTCACCATGCATTCAGCCTGACCATTAGAAGATGGATGAAAAGGCACAAACATTGCATGTCTGATGAGATTAGCTCTAAGGAAGGCCTGAAATTCAGCAGCAGTGAATTGGGCCCCATTGTCTGAAATAAGACATCTGGCAACCCATGTTTGGCAAAGAGTTTTCTCAGCACCTGGATGGTCCTAGCAGTAGTCATGTTAGGAACTGGAATTACTTCCAGCCATTTTGAGTGGCTATCCACTACTATAAGGAAGAGTTGTCCCTGAAAGGGCCCAGCATAGTCTATGTGAACCCTACACCAGGGAGTGTGCATTTCCTCGCACCTGTGAACTGGAGCCTGTGGCATTTCAGGCCTAGATTGCTGGCATGTATAACAACCATGGACTTGAGCCTCAATGGCCTTATCAAGGCCAGGCCACCAGAGGTAGCTTCTAGCTAAAGCTTTCATTCTGACAATGCCTGGATCGCCTTCATATAATGATTGTAAAACCCTGTCTCTTAGGGAAGTGGGAATTATGATTCTGTTTCCCCATGAAATGCAACCTTGATGGGCAGATAACTCATGCCTCCTGACAAAATAGCTCTAAAATTCTGAGCCTGGACTTTTATCAAACCATCCCATATATACCCATGACAACACTCTACTAAGTATTTTATCTGTGGCAGTTTCAGCAGCAATGTCCCCTGCATGGAGGGGAAACTCAGGTATGTCCTGTATAGACAATATTCTAGCAGCAGGAGCCAGATCAGGATCCATTAGTGGCAGTGGTAGTCTGCTGAGGCCATCAGCATGGCCCATTTCCTTTCCCGGTTTGTGAATTAATTTAAAATTGTATGCAGATAGGAAAATAGATCATCTCGGCATTCTTGGATATAGTATGTGGGGGGTTTGTTTGTCTGTTGTGGACAGTCCCAACAGAGGTTTGTGGTCAGTGTAGACCGTGAAATCCCTGCCATATAAATAATCATGGAATTTTTTTATTCCAGCAACGATGTCCAGAGGCTCTTTGTCAATCTGGGCATAGTTATGCTCAGCAGAGGACAAGGTACTTGAGTAAAATGCTATAGGAACCTGTTTCACATTTTCTTCTATGTGGCTTAAGACTACCCCCACATGATAGGGAGATGCATCACATGCAAGACATACAGGTTTAGACTCTTTGTAGTGAGCTACAGTGGACTTTTCTGACAAAAGTGCTTTTAAGTCGTGGAAACTTTTTTCATGTAAGTTAGTCCATTTCCACGGAGCTTTCCTATCTAGAAGCCTGTGGAGAGGCTCTGCTATTGCTGCCTTATGAGGTAGAAATGTGTGATAGAAGTTTAGGAGGCCCAAAAATGCTTGTAGCTCTCCTTTTGATTTGGGCCTAGGAGCCATTTTAATGGTCTTCACTTTAGAATCAGCAGGGTGAATGCTGTTAGCATCAATTCGGAAACCCAGGAATTCTGTTGAAGAAACCCAATACTACACTTGTTCTTTTTTAATTTGAGGCCTGCTTCATGAAGCCTCTGTAAGACAGCCCTGAGCCTACTTACCAACACTTCCGGGGATTCCCCTGCAATCGGAACAGCATCAAAATAAGGGCAGATGCTCTGAATACCCTTGAGTGTACACTCCATGATTCCCTGAAAAATACCTGGTGCAACACTGACTCCAAACTGTAAACATTTAACTTTGAAAGCCCCCCTGTGAATCACAATTGTTTGAGCCATGGCTGTGGCCTAATCAACTGGCAATTGCTGATAGGCCTGTGCTAAATCAAGTTTAGCAAAAAATAGTACCCCCTTTCAAGGAGGCTAAAATATGATTGACCACTGTGACCGGGTAAGCGTGTTGCTTGAGGGCTTTATTTAGAGTGCATTTATAGTCAGCACAAATGCGAACTTCCCCGTTGGCTTTAAGTGGGGTGATATAGGAGTTTCCCACTCTCCACCATCATCAGGTTGTAACACGCCCTGTTCTACGAGCTTATCGATTTTGGAATCAATTTTATGTTTTAAGGCAAAGGGGACCCTACAAGGCTTAATCCTGATTGGAACTACATTGGGATCTAACTTAAATGAGATAGGCGGGCCTGTGAATGTGCCTAGGGTTGAATCAAAAACATCCGCATATTCCTTGCATACTGATGCGAGGTCTGCAGTTTGTGTCCAGTTTATGCCAGTAATCTGAATACCTAAGGCATCAAACCAATCGAGTCCAATGAGACTCGTTCTCTGGCCCCCTACTACTATTACATCCAGGTGCCCCAAAAACCCTTTAAACTTTACCAATGAAGTGGCTTCTCCCATAACTTTAACATGAGCATTTTGAAAATCTGTTTGGCCCAATTGTTACTGCGCCTACACACAAAGTTAAAAGTGTCTTGAGAAATAATTGAAACTGCAGAGCCAGAGTCCAATTACATCTTACATGGAACTCCTTGTAGCTCTATCATGAGCTTAAGTTTGGGTTTGAGGGGGCGTCGAGCCCTGGTGTGGCATACGCTTCTATGGCTTCTGAAAAACCCCACACTAACTGGACCCTGGGCCCCAGTACCTCTCTTATCTGGTTCTTCTGACTGGTATTTGGGTGGCTGGTCTCTCTGGCGGGCTCTGCAAACCACTGCGATGTGGCCTGTCTTTCTGCAAGCTCTGCACGTGGCTGATCGAAATCTGCAGTTGGTGTGAAAATGGTTGCCGCCGCACCCCTTACATCTTGGTAAGAGAACTGCCTTGTAATTGTCCTCTCGCTGCTGGCTTTTAGGTCCCTGCCATTTTGGTCCTTTATCATGCCCATTTTTGCATTAAACGTTCCCTTCATCTCTCCAATTTTCTTGAAGAGATCCCTGGTCCTCCCTATTCTATTGTTTTCTTCTATTTCTTTGCACTGTTCATTTAAGAAGTCATTATTATCTCTTCTAGCTATTCTCTGGAATTCTGCATTCAATTGGGTATATATTTCTCTTTCTCCCTTGCGTTTTGTTTCCTTTCTTTCCTCAGCTATTTGCAAAGCTTTCTCAGGCAGCCATTTTGCTTTCTTGCATTCCTTTTTCTTTGGGATGGTTTTAATTGCTACCTCTTGTACAATGTTGCAAACCTCCGTCCATAATTCTTCAGGTACTTTGTCTATCAGATCTTATTCCTTAAATCTATTTGTCACCACTACTTTGTATTCATCAGGGATATGATTTAGTTCATACCTGAGTGGCCTAGTACTTTTCCCTACTTTCTTCTGTTTAAGCCTAAATTTTGCAACAAGTAGCTCATGGTCTGAGCCACAGTTAGCTCCTGGTCTTGAAAACAGTAGTAGAGCTAAACTCATACAAGCTATTTATTTTAGTTCAATTATGTTAAAATTACTTTAACTTCAGGATTGCATGAAATTATTAGAAATATCTAAAATTTATTTCTTTAGACCTTGAAAGCCACTCCAGAATCATAAAGGATCATTTAAAAAGTTGCATCCTTTAAATCAGGGCTTTTCAACCTTTTCACCCATTGTACCACTTTTAGGATATGGCAACATCAGAGTACCACCAGTCGCCTAGCAAGGTGTCAAAAACGTGATGAACCCCCCCCAAAAAAGGGAAAAAAGTGATGAAGTACAGGTAGTCCTCGACTTAAAACAGTACGCTTAGTGACTGTTCGAAGTTACAATGGCACTGACAAAGTGCCCCCCCAAGCCATAGCTGAGCAAGACACCTCCCTGCCCACCCGGCGGCGCTCTTCCTCCTGTCCGAGGTTTTCATTGTTGTGAGCATTTCTGTTGACGATTGGCAGTGGGGATGGGGTGAGGGGGGTTGGCTTTTATTCCCCCTGTCTGCTGCGTGGTTGCAGCAGGTTTTGGTCACTTTACATGACCCTGGGGCACTGTGACCATCATAAATATGAATCAGTTGCCAAGCATATGAATGTAAATCACAAAACCCTAGAGATGCTACAACATTCCAGCTGATCAGTGCTTCCTCTGGGCTCAGAAACACCAGGATCAGTGCCGAACTCCAGCTGGAGCCTGGCGCTGATCCGGGTGCTTCCTCTGAGCACTGACATCCCTGCAGCTCCAGCCATCTCTAGCTCAGGTTTGTGCGGTGCTGCCATCGGTAGCTCATTCCCCTCCCCTGCTACCACTTTTCTAGGATGGTCGCATACCACCTGCCAGGTGCCAACGTACCACAGGTGGTACCTGTACCACTGGTTGAAAAGCCCTGGTTTAAATTGTGTGTTTCCTTTCTGTAACTCTTTAGATGAAGGGCACTATGATATAAGAAAATGAAGGGCACTATGATATAAGAAAATAAAGCTTCTCGCTTGCAAAGGATTTTTTTTCTTCCTATCATTTTTTCTGCCCTTCTCTGCATTGCAAAACCAATATTGTTCTGGAATACATTGAAAAATAGGATAAGCAACAACTTTCTGAATACAGAAATACTTTCAGTCATGGACTTGGCTAAAACTGAAGGCTTAGAACTCCACCATAATCATAAAAATGTAATAAAGGAGCTGGATTGTGGAATACTGTTTTAGTTTCTAATGAGTTGCTTTGGAGTTAATTGAGCTTCTAATTTTCCATGGATCAATGATGTATTACTCTTCTACTGTTGTAAAGATTCCACTGAAATAGTTTAATTCTTTATGGATAGCAAATAACCATTTTAGTCTTTTAAACATTTTCCATGGCTATGCTTCTCTTTTTTCTCCAGCATGGGTCATTCTTTCATTTCTTTGTCAGTCTCAATCAGAGGCAAATACATATATACCAGTTTTTCTACTCACCTTGTCATTCAAATGTGTCACATGGGAAATGTTTCTGATTGCTTTCTTATCTAATAATGGGAAAACATCACACACTGCCATATTTTAAAGAGAGTCTGTTTTGTGATGCAGAATGAGGGCCACATTTGGTGCTTGCCTTTTCTCAGCTTTGCCTGGATTATTATGCTTTCCACATGGAGATGTAATGATGGCTGATTTTTATTTTCTTTCTTCCTGCTACTGATTTTTTTTATTTTGTTTGTGTCAAGGTTCTGACAGACAGAGACAAATAAAGCAGAACTCCAAGGCTTGCAAGTTCCTCAAAGAACATGTTTATTGATACAAAGTATCGACACATCAAAAGTGAAACCAAGTCTGAATAGACACGTAACAATCCCCAATCAAAGTTTCAAAATCCCACCCCTAAAGCTAGGCAAGCTACGACGTTCCCCAATACATCTTCTTGGTGGGCTTTTCATGAAATGCCCAGCCTGCAGTCCCGGGAGCAGCCAATGACCTTGGTTCCCACAGGAGAAAAATCTGTTTAGTCTAGCGAAGCACCTGGTAAACCCACCTCCCTCCATGCTATGTGTCAACTGAAAATGAGTAGGGAAAATGGCTGCAGGCCACGCTCATTTTCAAAGTTGACAGTTTGTTTATGAAAAGGCCTTATATCAAGCACCAGAAAAATCAGAAGATCTAGGTAGATAGCAATAGCACTTAGACTTATACACTGCTTCACAGTACTTTACAGCGCTCTCTAAGCTGTTTACAGAGTCAGCCTATTGCCTTCAACAAACTGAGTCCTAATTTACTGACCTCGGAAGGATGAAAGGCTGAGTCAACCTTGACGCAGTGAGAATCGAGCTGCCAAACAACAGGCAGCCAGCAGTCAGCAGAAGTAGCCCACAGTGGTGCATTCTAACCTCTGCACCACCACAGCTCTTCAAATGAGTTCAAATGAATATAAAGGGTAATGAATAATGAATATATTTCAAGCTTAAGCTCTCTACAAGAATCTGAACTACTAACAGTCTAAGAAAATTGGTGGTAATCAAGAGTCAATGTAATTCAAGGTAGGCTGGACTTAAATCTCTTATGGGCATGAAGGGACTCAAGACTGATGTCATGTTTGACCCCTCTCTTGGGCACAGCCTGGTCATCTCCTACACCTTAGTTGCACTCCCTGTTAAGGTAGAACTTGGTATGAGAGAGAGAGAGAGAGAGAGAGAGAGAGAGAGAGAGAGAGAGAGAGAGAGAGAGAGAGAGAGAGAGAGAGAGAGAGAGAGAGAGAGAGAGAGAGAGAGGGGCAGTTAAATAACAAAATCAATGGAAAAGGCAGCAATTCTATTAAAAATCCTAACCACTTCAAAGAGCAAAACATGAAACAAAGCAAACAAACATTCCCAGCAAAAAGAAAGCATAGCAAAACCACTGCTGTGCATCATAGACTGTTTTCCTTAAAAATTGTAAGGCAGCACCTAGCACCATCCACATTTGCTACACCTAAACCACTTTAAATGTACTTTTGATTGGATGAACTTCCAAAACAATCTGATTGACATTGTTTTATATAAAAAAAGAAAGGAACAAACTACTTGATTGTTTTAAGAACAATTTTGTTGCTCTTAAATGTTTTACAAAGACGATGGCCTTACATTGCTTCATTTTTTCCTCTCAAGTAAAAGTGAACTATTTCAGGTGCTCAGGAAGTTTTACTAATTTTCAGGGGCTGGAGGATAGAGAGGTGACTACAAGAAGGGGAAAAGACAGGAACAGAATTGTATCCCCACATTATTAACACATCTACACATTAACAAATTCTTTTTTTTAAAAAAATGAGGCAGGAATTGCAGCTGTTTATCTGCACACAGTAGCTATATTTGGATTTCAAGGACAATTTCCTTTGTGAGATGGAGACAAATATTTTGGGTTTTTGTAAGTTCTTGTCCAGGCAAATGCAGGAGCATTTTGAAAACAGTACCTTGTAAATGTCAGTATGTAACACAAACAGAATGATGTTTCCTAGTATTTATATTTACATTCTCCTCTCAGATTCAAGGGTATCCTTTTTCATTCAGAAAACTATGGATTTCAGGCACATTTGCTAAGAGGATTTGAATTACATGAAGTGTTATTTTAATGCAGATAATGCTCACCCCCTCGAGATATCAAACATGGTGTCCACTGTATTAGAATAAGAAATACAGATTTTGTCCAAAAACATCTAAGAAAAGCAGTTTCTGGATCTGAGTTGAACAATTGGATTTGGGCTAAATGGAGTTCACTGGCTGATTTGTCTATGAATATTTTTGGGGTGTTCAATAGACTGTACAGTACTTCAGGTGAACTTGACTGCAATACCCTTACCACATAAGCATCTTTTGATGGAATTTCACAGCTTCCTTTTGCTGTTGTGGCAAGAAGTGCTATAAATATGCATTTACTTGAAGGAGTTTCATCCAGTTTTTGCGGGCATATCTTTTTGTCTTTGAATACAAAGCACTGCAGACACTTCCATTACACCAATTTAAGGTATACTCACCATTTCAAATGTTATATTTTATCATGCTGACATTTTTCAAAGGACATTATATTACTGTTTCATCCCCGTATTCTCTTTTTAATGGATGTTTGGAACCAAGTAGGAAGACTTTTAGACAATGACCTCAGAACTTTGGCTATATTCAGTTTCCATTTTCCCTCTTGAAGCTGTGACTTCTCAATTATTCTGTTAGATCAGACTGATCCCTTTCTGGAAACCCTTTCCATGGTCTTCAAGGACATGCCTCTTGCAGAGAATATGTAGACATATAAGAAAATCAATTATTTTAATATCAGGCAAAAAAGTAGCCTATGCTTGAATGAATGAATGAATAAAACAGTAACTTTTCTTCAAATACAACATTAATTGCATTTTTTTGATACTTGCATGTAACTGAGTAACACTTAAACTAGATACTTTCAGAAGCAAAGAAAGCATTAACTGTTAACGTTTCTCAGTCATGTTAATTTTTTTTTTAAGTTTGATGTGCAAAGAGTGGGAAATAGGCTGAGGAGCTTAGACCTGGTTCCTCCTTAGAACTCATTCTCAACTTTAATATGACGCACAACTACGCACAACTACGAAGCACAAATTTATTCTATCTGTGGAGACTCTTCTGATGGAGAATTCAAAGTTCTAAATTACACTAAGATCATCAGTCAACAGAATTGTTGTCTTCTGCAGAGAAAGATAAACATGTTAAAGGAGGGGGACTAAGGCAGAATGGTCATCGCCATTCCTTTCCTGATGTCTAAAACATACATAAATTGTGAATTGAAAAGACTTTTAATAATAAATGACAGTGTATGCAGCCAGTACCCTTCTCTATTTTCAACTAAGTGGGTGTCAAGTGGGTGATCATCTTCACTTGGCTTGTCTTTTCACTTTTACAATTTTACTTCCTTTAGCTGACCTCTGAATCCATTCACAAGCAATGTGAAACACTCTATGCCGGCATTAAATGATTTAATTAGTATTTATTTCCTTAGCATAGTCACAACCCATGTTATGTCTTTGTGTTAATAAACAGACATACATAACCCACCTAAAGGTCCAAACAATTAGATTAGTCATCAAACAAGTGTCCAGTATGATAAAGGGGTTGCTTATCAACTGAATTTGCTAAGTATGATTCCAAATTCTTTTCAAGAGAATGTGTGAATATAGCATTCATCTCAATCCTGCAGCTTATGTTAATAAATTATTTGTAATTGTAGTTGAACTCTGCAAGTTCTAAAATTAAAATTTAAACTGCATGCTTATCAATCTTTTGTGTCTTCATTATACAGATTATTGCTTAAATACATTGGTGATTATTTTCAGTAACCTTCAACTGTGAAAAACAAATATTATTGTGCCTTATTCCTTATCTTAGGGAGTCAATAAGAGGAGGCAACCATCTGAATGTTTAGCAGAGTAATTGATAAATACAGTGTTGTTCCTTCATCATGACCCATGCCCTTCTCTACATAATTGTACTGGTAAGAAATCCTCAGACTGTTGATGACTGTAAGAAATAGGAAGTTGGATTACTGAAGGCTTCATACCTACAGTATCTTTACTATTCAATGGATTTTATTTTTAATTTACAATGTTCCTTTTTGCCAGGAATAGGGCTAGATATATCAGAATTCCATACTGTAGTTTTAAACTTTTGAAAGCACAGGCTAATTATCCATTGTTTCTGCAAAATATATAGTTAAACAAAGGCTTGGAAGTTCTGGAATTTTGGTACGCATCTCTTCAAACTACACATTTTCTGCTTTTTTTTTACTTAATGAATACATTGCTGCTAATACATGCATATAAAATACCTTCATTAAGAGAAATCTGCACCAACATACATTTTGTATACTTTTCCAATTTATGTAATTTGTTAAGCGTCGTCCCCAAGGTATGCATTTTTGTATACTGTTTTCTTTAGCATACACATAGCTTGATTAGAGAACTGCATTACAAAATCAAGAGGCTAATTGCATTCTGGTTCACCTATTAATCCTGAAAGTGCAAATTAGGTCGCCTCATTTGAAAATGTTAAACAAATAAAATTTTCCTTCATCCTTAGCCAAATGTTTGTAATTCCAAAAACAATCCAGTAAAACAGGGCTTTACTAGTCATAGTCACAATAAACAACTCAGCTCTTGTTACAGGTTGATAATGCAGTCTAGTTAACACTTGGATAGAGAAACATCAGGAAATGCTAGGAAACAGAGGAAAATAATCTTGGAAAAAGGCAATGGCAAATCTCATGGACAGGTCCATGGAGTCTCCAGGGCTTAAGTTTGATTTATACTCCTGATGATATTTTTTAAAATCTACTCTATATGACTTTCTTGTTGCTTGTTCTTTAACGGTTAGTAAGGATTCTTTATATTTGTTGTGATTAATCTTAAGCATAGCAAATAACCAGAAGAATAAGAATATAGAATATATGAATTTTAGAACTGCCATATTGATAATATAGACCAGGGGTTCCAAACCCCTGGTCTGTGGACTTGCATGGTCCATGGATCAGGAACTGGGCCATGCAAACAAATGAAGCCCCATCTGCAGGATGGAGGCAGCACACGAAACCACACCCCCTCCGGGTCCATGGAAAAACCTCTCTCCATGGAATCAGTCCCTGGTGCCCAAAAGGTTGGGGGCCACTGGTGTAGACATCATTAATGTGTAACATGCCTATGGAAAACAAGTATATTAGATATGTTCACTGACTTGAGTTGTTTATAAAAATAATAAAGGTGGAATGTCAAATATAAATTCATAAAATAAGTGAAAACTCTGCAATATCTTTTCATTATTTCCATTTCAGCTTGGTATTCCAATCTGTCTTGGAGAAACAAATTTTCTGAGGAAAAAAAATCCGCTCATAATACTGAAGTCAGCAGCTCAATCTTTTTGCCATGTAAAATACAAGTTGCCCCCAAGAAAATGCTCATGAATATGAGCAGTTTGTTACTGGCACAAATGTCAGCATTTGATTATGAGCAAGGAACAGACAGATCATTGTGGTCTGTTCTTTTTGAAACCCAGTGGAACTGCAAGAAATAGGACATAATCAGATTCTCATTTCCTAATCAGGTCTGACTGGAAGCCAAGAAAAATCGGCCACAGCTGTAATAGCAATAATCACATTCTAAGTGAGCTGTTGAATTTAGCAAGATTAGTAATATGGAGTTTGAAAGGACTACAAGGCCAGCTTCCCACTGCGAGACAGGATAGATCAATCAGATCAAATGCAGAACACCCTACTATAAGGAGATTAGCTTTATTATGGGAAGTTGCTTAGGGAAGACACAACTGAATTGTAATCCTGGTCTTGTTTCAAGTGGCAATGAGAGTTCAGGAAGGGTTACCTCTGTGTAGAAGTGTAGAAATCTAAACGATTAGACAATTATGATTGCTCCCCTGATTAAGAGACACCCCAGTGCAAACTGCTGGTGGAGCATGAAGAATACACAATGCAAAAAGGTTCGGTTGCTTAGGATATCACATCAGGAAGGAACTGCAGATTGTCAGAGGTGCGAAACGTTTGTGTACATTTACATATGTATGTTTTTATCTAATGTTATGTTGATACAAAACACTGCACCTATTGATGAAATACAAAATCTCTTCCAGTTGGTCCAGTATAAAACTTTGTTTACTGTTCTGAAGAAACCAAGACTGTAAAGAAGTGAAAGGACAGAGACAAATTTCACGGAAGTCTCTTATAATAGACTTTTTATAGAAGTTATCAGTAGAAAGTACTAAACTTTTATCACGCTACTTATTAAAGGTAACACAAAGCCAGAAAAGAAATGCAGTAGAAAACTCTATAGATCATCTTCATTTATGACATGTAATTTACTTGTAAAGTCATGCATCCCTACTTTAACAAATTGCAGACAGGCATTGCATTTGCACTTCTACATGGTCTAAACCAACTTTTCTTAATCAGATTGAAACCAGGGTAAAGAGCAGTATCCGAACAATAAATAGTGTTGTTTTCTTTTAAAAAAATCCAAATATTGGTCAGTATTGCGCTCTTTACCATTTCTTCTCTCTCTTCAGTTTTATGGAATATTTCTTCACTGAAAATATTGCCTTCAAATGAGGAATGGGATGAATATTCAGAAGTGGAAGGCTTCAGACACTAAGGGATTTTTCATTTAAAATATGATTTAAAAATCAGCTAAATAAATCCATTAATTTCATCTTCCTGTTGATTTAGCCTTACATTCATTTTCACATTTCTGGGTGGGCTTTGGACTTACTTGCTTTTTTTAAAGTCAGCATTAAAATTTTATATGTACAATTATGTATGAAACATATTTCTTGCAAGAGTTTCCCCAGTTCAATATATTCTCTGTGTTATTTTCACTTTTATACCAATCCCTGGACCTATATTTTTAGTAGGCAGCTGTAGTGCCAAATTTAGAAGTGTGTGAATATTAAAAACATGCAAAAAAAGTTGTAAGATGTTTCACTTCCAAAAACACTCTAGCAGAAGGTTCTATGTGTTAATGGCAGCAAAAGTAATAAAAATATTGATGATGATGATGATGATGATGATGATGATGATGATGATGATGAAAAAGAGCAGGAGGAGGAGGAAAGATGATACAAACTTTCTGAAGTGGAAGGCTAATTGCAAACAACAAAATTAAGAAACCTGCTTGTAAGACCAGCACATAGAAAAGAATTTTTATTTTTCAAGAAGTAGAATTAGTCTTTACATGGAGGATTATCGTGTTCATGGAAAATTTCAGGAGCTCCATAAAAATGGATGAGGAAAAGCAAATAAACTTTATTTTCACTAACCTCTAACTAAAAGTGAATAATAATGAACCTATGCAACAAAGTACTTCATGGCATTTAGATCCAAAAAACATTTATTAACATCAATAAATCCCACTACCTAAAATTATTGTACCCTAAAGAAGAAATTTGGGAATACACTTGGTTCTATGAAGAACTTTTCCCTCCAAAAGCAGGCAATTCATAATGATCACAATGGAATATCATTTCAAAATGTTATTTTTTTTCTAAGAAGGGTAGGTTTTTTTCAGGCTCTCAAAAAGGTAGCAATATAGCACAAAAAGTTTAAGAAGCCAGTTGCTACATTCACAGTTTTGCTTCCAAATAAATAGATACCGTAAGTAAATAACTCTTGTTTTATTTCAATAGTGCATTCATTCATTAACAATGCGTTAATGGAAACATTAGGAAATACTAAACTATTTTCTTGATTTGAAACCTGTGATTGCTGACATGAAAGGAATAATAAAGAAAAGGGTGGAAAAAAGACACATTGCTGAGATTATACATGAGACCTGATTGTATTTATCTAAAACTTAAAGGCTTTTAAAAGGTTTATGAGAACCTTTAGAGAATGTTTAACTTTTTTTTTACTAATGCTGCAATTATGTTGCAGTCTAAGTAGATAATATTTTATTTATCTTTAGATTACCAGGTACTGTAGAAGCAGATTGCTGAATGTTAAAAAAAAAACGAGGAGCGATAGTTTATGATTTAGCTTTTGCATTCTGTTACCAGTTTGTAATGCTTTGAGAAAACTGGTATAAAAATTATTTCAGTGCTGGCAGGTTAAAGTCATCAAAACTCCATTGCCTTTTGGTGTGTTTCTGTACTACTAAGTAGCCTTTTTGATGTTCACACAAAAGCACAAACCGCAAAGGCTTAAGGAAATCAAATATCTAATGCAGTGCTTCATACTAGAATGCACTGTAGACTGCTGTGGGTAACTTAGAGCACCACCTGCAAAAAGAGAGGAACACTACAGCCTAATTTCAGCAATAGTAGCAATTGATACAAAAGCAATAGTGTCTTTCAAGCTCAACATAACTCATAATTTGCAACAGAAATCTAATGTCATGAGACAGCTCTGTGGGATTTCTGTAGAGCAGTCTTTCTCGAATTTGGCAATTTTAAGATGTATGGATTTCAACTCTCAAAATTCCCCAGCCAACACGTATCTTAAATCTGCCAATTTTGAGAAAAATAACTGCTGTAGACTAATCACAACCTGATATTTAGTATCATAACTGTTTCTTAAATCTTATGTTGCAATAATAACTACATAGAGGTGGTAATTATATTTGCTTTACAATTATCATTAGGAAATATGTTCTTTTTTAAAAAAATATATTTTACATACAGTATTTCTCCAAAATACAAAGTACAAAAGCCAAAATGCCTCTTTTTGTTGCCACTCCTAGACTTCCTCTTCTCCTGCTTGCTTGAAAGAGCACATAAACTAATATTCATCTACACCTAAGTCTTGAATTTTCTCCTGTGGATAGCCCTCCTCTGGATGCCTTTAAATTATTTTCCAGTATGAAACAACGGAGCTTTCTAGGCCATGCATATGGGTGGGGATATGTGCATATACACATGTATACATCTTTTCCCCTTATCTTCACCAAGGTTAAAAAGAAGCTCTGGTTTCAGGAACTGATACCATATTCAGAAAGTTGCTTCAAATCTGGCTGTTCTCCCAGACATGGGGGTAGGATGGGTGCTAAGCTACTGGAGGATTTTGATTTAAAGGTAAGAGTAGAAGGTACCGAACACTTTGATTCACTTTCATAAGGAAGCAAATTTGGGATTGGAATGATTAAAAAAAGTTGATGGAAGAAAGATGACAAATCAGATCAGAGGTCTGCAAACGCAGCCCTTTTATGACCCATGGACCCAGAATTGGAGTTGGCTGAGGAATTCTGGGAGTTGAAGTTCATGAGTCATAAAAGGGCTGAGTTTGAAGACCCCTGGATCAGATCAATGTAAGTAAAAAAAAAAGCTTAGACACTTTCATTTTGGGCATGAGCTTAGGCTGAGCCTAAAATTAGCTAGGCATGCGACTGAAGCTCTGGTGTCATCTATAAGAAAAGGTAAATTGTTTCAGAAGAAAGGGGAAAGAAAGCTATCATATTAAAGGTGAAGTAATATTGACCCAAGAATACATCTCTCAGATTTCAATATACAAAAGATACAAAGGCGTATAATGAAAAAAAATATCTTTAGTATTTTCCAGAGAATTGATTGATTATGTACTGTCACATCATTTTTAATGCTAGTGAGCATAGATTTTTCTCCATGACAATCTATTCCTAACCTGCACTGTACTCTCAACTCTTCAGACAGTGCATTCATCACCACTGCAACTGCTGGTGTCACCTTCTCTTTGCCAGCTTTTTCAGAGACTTCTCCAGAGAAATAGAAATTTGCATAATGTATCCAAAGTAAGACAATTTGAGCCTGGTCATTTGTGCCTCAAGTAAGAACTCTGAATTGTTTTGTTCCATGATCCATTAATTTGTTTCCTTGATTGTCCGTGGTATTCTCAGGGGTCGTCTCCAACACCAAAGTTCAAAGTATCAATACTCTTCCTATCCTGCAAGAGATTATGATCCTCTTTTTAATATAAAAAAGACTCAAGAAGTGATAATACTGATCTTCAATAAAGTAGTTTGATTGGTGAGCAAACAACCCTGAGGTAACTCATTATTACCTGAAAGTAGACCCATAGGTAATCAAATTCTTAATTTGACCACCGTTCTGGGATGTTTCTTGAAATTTTGAAAAGATAAAATTACAATTAAAAGGACTAGGTGTTTAAGGACAAGATAAGAAAACTGATGTCATCATGGAAAGTTTTATCCAGCAGCCTACAGAAGGGAATTAAAATTCTGAAATTTGAGAAAAGAGGAGAAAAACATGTACTTTTTAAAGAAATAAAGATTTTAAGATTCACAATTTAAAAGGAAACAGACAGTGTACAGTAAATTCTGAACACCAATTTAACAGTTAAGATTTACTGTAATCATAAAGTGAAGTCAACTTCTACAGATAATTAGCTACCATTATACTGTGCCAATATGCTTTTCCATAAGCTCTGCAATAGACTGATCTATTTTGTTCATGTACTAATGTGACTAAAAAAAAACCCCAGAAATCCACCCTGGTTATTGTTTTCTCAGCTATACAAATAATTACCGTATCTTTTTGGGGGGACAATTTGTAACTTAGGGTATCAGGAGTAGATTAGATTCAAATTTATTTTTGATAAGCAGTTGCAATTGATTATGGCAGGCATACCATCCCAGCTTGCAAGCAACACTCTGAAGTTTTGATTGCGACCTACTGCTAAATTATAATGTTTAATATGATAGACAGAAAAATAAATAGAGCACCAGCGATGTTTGATTATATTGTTGAGGCTCTGGGTAGACTTCCTGTCTGTTTTCCTACCCTGTGTAGGATTTCTCAGATTCAAGGACTGACCTGTCGTTCACTTATGTTTTTGTCCCAAAGCTGCCTGAAGTTCAAGACTGACCACAGAATTTGATGGACTGGATTATGTACAAGATCCTAGTGAAATAGACATAATATTGAAAGCTCTGAAAAATAACAATCTAAGGTTGTTCCTAAACCTAATTTGCTAATTAAAATGGAAAATTGGTGCCATCATTCTCAGAGGGTATATACCTAGAAAATAGCTTCCCATTTCAGTGACCCATTTTACAGGAAAACAATGACTCCCTATGAAATAGATCTTTAGTATTTCTGTCATGCTGGTTAATGTAATTGGAGAAATATGTCTGAACCTTGCCTAAGGAGGAAGCAAGCACATCCTTAATGAGTTTCCTTGATACTGCAACTGGCTTAAATAGAATAAGAACACAATTAAGTTTATTCAAATGTGAGAGTAAATCATAATGTCATTAGCCATTGTTCCAGCACTGGGGCATAAAGAATATGCTTTTATGTTTGCTGCAATTGGGAGTTGGGAACTTTTAAACACCGAAGGCCTAGAACTGATTGCAGCTATAAGTGAAAACGGGATGGGAGGGAAAGAGTTAAATCACAGCTTTATTGATGTATGGCTTGGTTGGTTGAGATTTATTTTGCCCTAACACACTGCAATCAGGATGGTTTCCACCGATACAGCTACAATTAAAATGGCATTAAAATTTCATCCATTATGATAATGTTAAAGTGTAAAAATATTATTGAAAATAAGAACACATTTTTGACTTTAATTTGATAGTGCCATTTAAGTTTCAGAGAATACCAAGCAAGCTTTTCACTGTTTTCATTTCGTTTTGTTTTTAATTCAGAGTGAAAGATTAGGAATCTCAAAAAAAATCTTGCATCAGATGAAAGAAATGAGGTTAGAAGAACTTCAGAAACTACACTATATTTCAATGTGTGAATGAAGGCAAATATAGGTGTCCCAGGATAATGTTGCAGGATCCAATCTGTGTCGGTCATCAGGAACAAAGGTTCATTCTTCCAAGCTTTTGGGCTTGTTCTGGAGACCAGCCGTTGGGAGGTTCTCTCTCTCCAGATTGTGTACGTTTTAACTACAGTAGCAAATAAAAGCAATTCTATGATCTGCCAATAATCACTATCCCATCCATCACTGTGGTTAAGGTCAATTCTGGAAGAAAAGAGAAAGATAATTCACTTGCAGACTTATTTTTTTGAAAATGAAAAACTCAGCCCCAGTACTTAAGGTCCCCTTCGGAGAGACCAGTTTATGAAAAAAAAAAATGAAGATGTCTTCATGAGCAGAATTAAAGCCCCACCATTTCTTAATGTGTGTTATTTGCAACACACATACAAAGGTTGGAGGTTCTAAATCAAGTGGTTGCGCTTACCATCTTGCTTTTTTTTCCTACCCTCTTTTCAGCTCCTACTGAAAAGAAAAGCAGAGTCCTTGATGCTATGATGGACTGACTCCCATCCTTCATAAAATCCTCTCTGCCAAAAGTTGGAGTTTGTCATACTTAGTATGAAATTATGGAACTATAATTATAAAATTAAATTATAAAATTACCTTGCAAAAGAAGTGGATGATAGACATACCTTGCTTCTGTGTTTTGCTCACCACTCTGAGTGCCATTTGTTGGCAAAAAGGCTACATGTCAATTTGAGAGACAGACAGACAGACAGACAGACACACACACACACACACACACACACACACACAGAGAGAGAGAGAGAGAGAGAGAGAGAGAGAGAGAGAGAGATAAGACCATCCATACCTTCTTTGACTGATAGGCTGCTATGTGATTCATTTCTGGTTACATTAATTTGAGCCAGATTTTCCATCCACTCAGATTAAGCCTGCATTGCTGAGTAAGCATTCTCTTCAAATCAGGACAGTCAAGGACACAGCCTTCTAAAGCAAAAGGATTAAAAGCAGAAGGGAAAATATTTCCAATAAATCCTAAACGAGTAAACCAGCTGCATTATTTTAGTGTTACCCAACCAAAAATCACACATCAGAGATAAGATAAAATCAGATCCAATCAGATCAGATAGTATCTGTCTGCCACTCTGCCTGCAAATACCTGCCTTAAGCCTCTCTGCATCTCAGTACTTCTTTTTTTCCCCCTTTCAGTTTAAAAAAAAATAGAAGCAAGCTTCTGCATAACAGATGTCAGCCTCGGTCATCATCTTCATTTCCAAAAATAAAGCCATTTTATGAAAATGCCCTTCTCATATTGCCAACATTCTAAATTTGACTACTAGGTGATTGACAGTCGCATTATTTTTATAGTCTAGAGATTTATCAGACTTTTGATAGAACTCAATAAATGTCTAGTATGCTGCCTTTAATACTCCTAATGGGTCTGTGTATTATTTTGCAGAAGTGTGTTGTGTCTATAATCTGTAGATAATATATGGAACTACAACATGTATTTCTATATATGGTTGAAGGTGTGGAAGTGTTATAATAACTCTTTTGCCATGTATTCAGAATAAGCTTGTATCTCTGACAATAAATAGCAATCAAAATCATAATTGTAGGATGCTGTAATTGATATTAGCTGCAGAGGATGCATATGAATACCATATGTTGTTAATAATCATTAACATGTCAGCTTTCATGCTGTTGATCAGTAGGGTACCAAATTAATTGATCTTACCAATGATATAGTATTTCACCATTTTAGATGATCTAAGAGTTCTTTGCCTATAATTATGAAAAGTAGAGATATTAATTCGGAAGGAAATCAGCAGATTCTGAATATTGATCAAACGAGTTCTCCTGACACCAAGGTCATGCTTTAAGGAATATTGTAGATACATCTTTTTAGGTGAAAAATATTATAAAAAGGTAAAGGTTCCCCCGCACATGCGTGCTAGTCATTTCCGACTCTAGGGGCCGGTGCTCATCTCCGTTTCAAAGCCGAAGAGCCAGCGCTTGTCTGAGGATGTCTCCGTGGTCATGTGGCCGGCATGACTAGACGCCGAAGGCGCATGGAACACTGTTACCTTCCCACCAGAGTGGTCCCTATTTTTCTACTTGCATTTTTACATGCTTTTGAACTGCTAGGTTGGCAGAAGCTGGGACGAGTAACAGGCGCTCACTCTGCTACTCGGCACTCGGGATTTGACCCGCCAAACTGCAGACCATCTGATCGACAAGCTCAGCGTCCTAACCCACTGAGCCACCGCGTCCCTGAAAAATATTATAGATACATATTTTTGGTAGATGGAAGGCCTGCAGGATAATTTGGCCATGATCAATTTGTATTCATTTCTCATACTTAGGGCTCCATTTGCAACAGTGCTGCCATGTTAATGCTTTTTGTTTCTACAGTTTATACATCGTAAACCGTGGCTGCTTGCCTCCTTTCTAATTTTTTTTTCAAACTGTGAGCAGCAAGCAATTGATGAAGAAGGAAAGAAAAATGATACAAAAGAGAGGGCCAATAATCATGCTACTCCTGCAAACAAATTATAAGATCAGCAATCATAGATAGAAATATTGATACTCTTCAGTCTAATCTTTTTCAGAATAACCAGTCTTATGCATAGTTCAGAAAAGGAGCAATAAAAGAAATTAAAGAAACAAGATAAGAAAAGTGCTTCTCCACAAACTTTTCATCTTTGTAAACTATCATGTCAGAGTCAGGATACGTTGCATGACGTCACATGATGTCACGAGTTTGACATGCCTGTTCTACTACATGCTTTTCCTTCTGTTAATTTTCCATTCACTCTAGCCATAGATTAATGTGTCCTCTAATACTTTTTCATACTTCACCTTCTTGCTATTTTGCTTTGTTTCATACTTAACTTTCATTCTCATTTCACTTTTTCACTTTTCCTCTAGGTCCATTCCCCCCATCCCCCAAATCCATTACCACTGTCACTGAGGCTTTCAACAGCTCTAAGCAATCCCCTAGGGTTCAAAAGTGTAGGTGGTGCCAAACCTGAAAGCATTCCAGAATAGATAATATGAGTTTAACATTCGATAATCTGTCCTCATATTGGATAAATTGGAAGTTTTTCTATTATTTTCAAAACATTTACCCACAAGTTTGCTTGAGTGGTAATGAACATCACACCAACCAGACATTGCAAGTCCTGAAATTGAAATTATCAATACAATTATGGACCTTAGGAAGATAATAATATTATCATCTTGGAGCAAGACAACAGTCTGATAGAAAGGTACTGAATGAGTGAATCCATAGCTATCAGCTTATCAAAGTGGAAATAACCAGAAAAGTGATAATGGTGCACTCTATGCACCATATGGGGGTTAATCTTAATCACAAGGCTTCCAGAATATGACTTAACCTAGGGTACCAAAATGTCTAAAGGCTGGCCTAAACACTAAAAGCTTTTTTTTAATAAGATGCTTCTCCTATGCATGTTTGTGTTACTCTACAACTTATGTAAAGACTAATGTGAAAGCCAATCATTTGTTCCAACTTTCCATCAATTAGGACATATATACATAATATCCCATCAAGCAACAATTGAATTTGAGTTTAAAACCATACTTCAGCAGCTTTTGAAATATAAAAGAGGAGTTCCTTGCTGAATCAATTAGAAAGTTTGAACGAAACATGCAGGTGTGAGTTTCCTGGAAATGTAATCAATTACCAGAGCGTTCATTAAACAGATGTCTACCTTTTTTTCATTTTGTTTTGTTGTTTCAGCAAACATAACCTTGCAAAAGATCAAGAAAATATAGAAAGCAGCAGAAGAAAATAGTAAAACCACATATAATGCGAATAGCAGAAAATGAACAAATAAACCCCAGTATACTAATGTTTATAACTACTTTGCTAATGTTAAGGATAAACACAAAGAATGTAAACATCCAAATTTAATATTTATGCCCAAAATATAATTATATAGTTTGGATGCTTTACTTTTTTAATGTATGCAACTGTTGTAAATCACTTGGAGTCTTAGCAGATTTGGTGCTATATTAGCTTAATAAATAAATATATATATAAATGAAGTTAGTAAATGAATTCTTCTCAGGAATATTAAATAGAAATGGCAGATTACTACTCAAAATTTGAACTAACTATAAAGTAAGAAGGAATAAATTATTAAATCTTCTTTAAAAGCCTTTTCTTCACTAATTATAGAGCATGAGTACAAATCTGAGACACACAAGACTCTTGTATCTTCCGAAAGCCTTTCAGTGAGGCAAAATGCAGCTATAAATAAAAACAAATTTCAGATTTATTATTATTCTACTCTCCTCCTACAACTTATTAAGTGCAGTTCTCTGCATATTATGCAAACACCACACTGGATCTTTAGTTTGGGGGGGGGGGAACCAAGTGCATCTTTGCATAAAAGAGACCTAGACACTCTGATTTCTCTACTGAGACTTCTAAAGGATCTGGGTTTTCCGGCCTTGAAGAATTGGGGCAGAGATAGGAATTTGAGAATATGAGAAAAGCTACAACAAAACTGCTGACCAATTCATAATTAACTGAATTGTTAATATACTTTGCGGGATGCAAAGATAGATAATCACTAAGTTGCATTCTGTAAATCAAAGGATATTCAAATCTGGGCTGTTTGTTGACTTGGCATGAATCTGGAATCCAGAGCAGAATGAACAGTTTTCTGCAGATCTTTGATGAGATATGTTGACAAAGCTTTGATTGAATTACCATTTTGAAACAGTCATCTGCTTAATTACATCACATGCCATTCATTTATGTGACTTCTTGATCATCTGCTTTGCATTCATGCCCAGATCTTTTGATTAACGTGAAACAGTGGCCCAAATCAAACCTGATATTTCAGTGAAGAGATGATTGTTCCAGTGATACAAGCAACCTATTGGATTGGTGCCACATTGGATTTTTTTTTCTCTAACTCATTCAAATTGAAACTAACAGTTTAATAAACTCTGTCTACACTTCAAAATCTTCCACTAATAAATAGCTCAAGAACTCTGATGAATGTCAAAAAGGATTCCCCCCCTCCCAAAAAAGAAAGTAACATTTTTTCCCTTTTTATTCTGGTAAAACATCTTGAAGAAAAGGTTGAAGAGCAAAGAAGGAGAGAATTGGATTCAATAACTGACCAATTTCATACCGTATCAAGAACATGAATAAATTTCCTTCTTTTAACTTAGGTTCCCTCCGAAATAGATATAAAAAGACATTTTATCGCTGCCTTATCTACCTGAGTAGTTTTAGGACTTATTTTAAGGGAAAGATTAGTGAGTTATTATCTTATGCTTTTTTTTCCATTTAGAATAACCAACAGCCAATTGTTTGTTGTTGTCCCTGAGGAAGAGACGACTTTTATTGTTCCTTATTTTTCCATGCTAGCAAGACTTTCCTTTACACAAAAACCCATGAAACTATTTGCATGCAGATAGCTCATTATGGAATCCATTTACACTTCAAATTCCGTTTCACTGGGTCCCAAAACAAAAACAGTTACCATCATTGGGGGGAAAAAAGAAACAATCCCATTATATCAGAGTTTCAGAAAGCATCATTCAAAAAAAAATTCTTAGCTGGTTATTTACAAGCAAAAAAGCTAAGGGCCCACTTAAAAAGATGCAGAGGCATATGGAACTAAATACAAGCACTGACCTCTATAAAATTTGGCATAATACATTTCTGTAAAGTTCATCCTAACTTTATTTTTTTTAAAAAATATTCAATCATATTATAGTCTGTTATTTTTTTCTCTTCAACTTAATAATGGGAGCCCAATAGCAATAGCAGTTAGATGCTGCAGGGTCCCCAGCCCCCAGTCTTTGGACTGGTACTGGGCTGCAGCATGCCAGCAACCAGTCCCCACAAGCAAGCAAAGCCCCATCCACGAGATGTAGGCAGCACACAAAACCACGCACTCTCTGGTCCGTGGAAAAAACTTTCTCCATAAAACTGGTCCCTGGTGCCCAAAAGAGACCTCTGTTTTACAGCATTCTCAGGGTGGTTGACAATGATTTTACTGATACTGATTTTACCAACTTTGGAAGTATGGAAGGATGAGTCCAATCAGGATTGAACTCCTGGCTGTTGGCAGAGTTAGTTCCCCCCCCTCTCCTTGATGTACTCTGATCTTTAAGAAACATACAGTCCTCATTTAGTAACTGTGTCTGACCATTTTTCCCTGTTTTTGCATCCTCACAAGGCAAAGAGATTGCTTAAATAAGCTATTTCTTCCTGAGCTGCTTTTCTCTGTACAGACACATTTCCCTAAAAAAATGCTAACTACAAATTAAGCTTTCTGAACTTAATTAGTTGATTAGAACCTGGCTGCTTGAGCTGCTGTGAGAAACTGACAACATCCAAATCAGTTTCCAATGTAAGACTTTGTTTGGCTTATGAATGGCTACTAAGCACAGTCCTTTCAATGTGTACTACTCATTGTGTGCCTGCTTATTCTCTTGTCATCCTTCTCTCTCCAAAAGCAAACATTAATTTCCTTCTTGATAATTATTTCAGCATTGGGATGAGCATTTCAAAGGATGAGAGAATAGTGAAAGCATATGAAGGTTCTTTGTCTTCCAACAATTGGACAAGTGACAGCATAGCAAATTTGTACACTATGCTTTATTGTTGCACACACCTTTCCCAACAATAAGGGAAGGTGTGTTCTGGGTCAGCTCCCTACTTACATAACTTTCCAAGGTGTTTTTGCCATGTAAATATGTCTTTAATACCAAATCCTTTATATTCAGTTCAGATAAAAGTCTCAGAGTCTATACAGTAAAATACAACCTTTGCCATTTTCTGGACATTCTTACACTACTTGGGATGAGGTGTTCCTTCAGTGTGGCTGTACCTATTACCAGTTGCTACTAAGCCTGCAACATAGTGCAACAAAGAATAATAGAATAGCAGAGTTGAAGGGACCTTGAAGGACTTTTAGTCCAACCCCCTGCTCTAGCAAGAAACCCTATACAGGTATTATTTCAGACAAATGTTGTCCAATCTCTTCTTAAAAACCTTCAGTGATGGAATATCCACAACTTCTGTAGGCAAATCGTTCCACTGATTAATTGTTCTAACTGTCAGGAAGTTTCTTCTTAGTTCTAGGTTGGTTCTCTCCTTGATAGGTTTCCATCCAATGCATCTTGTCCAGCCTTCAGAGAATAGGTTGACCCTGACTTCTTTGTGGCAGCCCTTTAGATATTGGAACACTGCTATCATGTTACTCTTAGTCCTTCTTTTCATTAAACTAGACCAAGGGTAGGGAACCTTGGCTCTTTTATGACTTGTGGACTTCAACTCCCAGAATTCCTCAGTCAGCATGGCTGGTTCAGGAATTCTGGGTATTGAAGTCCACACATCATAAAAGAGCCAAGGTTCCCTATCCCTGAACTAGATATACCCAATTCCTGCAATCATTCTTTGTATGCTTTAGCCCTCAAGTCTCCTAATCATCTTTGCTACTCTTCTCTGCACTCTTTCTAGAGTTTCAACATCTTTTTAATATCATAGCAACCAAAACTGGATGCAATATTCCAAGTCTGATCTTACCGAGGCATTTAACATCCAACGCTCCAGATTCTAGGCAGGACTCCCACCAGAATATGCTGCTCAGTTTAGCTTGTGGTTTGGGCAGTTGAATGAAAGTCCTCTTGAGTTCTTGTAATAGCTGTCAATCTCCAGAAGTTGCCCCTACTTCCTCATTTGTATGCCATTTGCTTTCATCTTTCCTGATACACACAATTTTCCCCACTCTGTCTTAGCATTTTATTTTCTATGTCAAGAGCTTGGGAAAGGTAAGGTTACTTCTAGACATGAGTTGAATTCCAGAAACCTTCCGAGCTATTTGTACTCAGCTACCTCTTTGGGGTTAAGTAAGTATATTCAGGGACAATTTCTTAATAAACTCTTCCCAAGATTTATTACCATCCTGGCATTTCTCTTAGTATTTACATTTTTTTGGAATCTATCCTGAAATTCTTAATTAAGTGTTGACACACAGATTAATGGCAACCTGCATATAATCTGCTCTTATTTTCACTTTGTTATTTACCCCATACCAACCGAGATGTTCCCAGAGAGAAAGAGAAAAAGCCCAGCTCAGATGAAGGAATGAGCAAGAAGCAAAGGAAAAGTGAAGTAAAATCATAAGCGATCACTAAAGTTTAATAAGTGAGCCACCAGAACCAATTCTGGTTACTAAATGAAAACTACCTGTATAGAGCCATCACAAAATCTAAATATCTATATCTTCCTGGCTGTTTTATCAAGTGTGAGTCTGTGGCATATTTCTTGATTGCTTGTTCCTTTACTATTGATAGTTGATCCTAAAAGGAAGAAGTTATCCACCACTTTGATACCTTCATTGTCAGTTCTAAGATTGGTTGTTCTCTCTATTGTCATTAGTGTGGACTTTTTTATATTTATATTTATTCCACTTTACTAGAACTTGCAGATTCTTTGAAATTTTTGGCTATTAGTGTAGTGTCAGCAGTATAGGAAGGTTATCGATATTTCCTACAATTTTAAAACTATGCCAATCTTCTTCCAATTCATCTTCCCTTAATATAAGTTCTGCCCTATAGATTGAATAAATAAAGGGAGACTGCAAAGCCTTGTTCCACTGCTTTGCAAACCTGGAGCCAGTTGTTTTCACCATGTTCAGTCCATCTTGTGCCTTCCTTACCTGTATGTAAGTTTTCCAAAAGGACAATAAGAATTAAGACAGTTTTAATAAAAGGTCTCATCATCCTGCATAGTTTATTCTTAAATTATAAGCTTCTTTGCAAACTGGAAGAATGTTAATTATCTGTCTATTTCATTTTGGTGGAAATAAATTGCCAGTAGTTATGATTCCATTTGCATTTTCCTTGCTGTTGGTATGGCTGATCTACATTATTCCTAATTGCATTCTTTCTTGAAGAGACAATTCTACTAATATTAATAATGCACGCATATGCATTAAGATCTAATGAAACATTTCCTTTAATTACATACCAATTCAGTCTTATTTAGTGCTTTTTGCACTTTGCCTTTTCAAAAGCTCTCAGCTGACAATTGCACGATTTTAGTACAATAATTGATATCTTAGCAATGCCACAGTTGTGTTAAATATTTTCTGCAAAGCTTACAGATTTTATGCATCAGTCTGATCATCAATATCCTCTCTACCACTTATTTCCATGTTGTTGTTCTGAACTTTTCTTTGCTCAATATCGTTTTCTTCCTTCTGTTTTGCTTGGTCTGACAGGGTATACTTGAGCAGGGTCCCTTCCAACTCTGTTATTCTGTTATTGTGGACTTGCAGAGGAGCATGTCAGAAGCAGAGGAGCATTGTGACTTGCATAGTTAGGTCACTGGATTTGAGGTTAGCAAGCCTGTGTTTGAGACTCCAGCACTGCCATGGGGCAGGGTGAGTTCCCATCCTTCGTTCCAGCTCCTTCCGGGGTCATGAAAGGAGCCCTCAACTTTGTGTCCCCTGGGCAACAGTGATGTCGTTGATGAATCCTTTCAACCTGGAAGTGCCTTGGTGCTTCTAACATGAGTGCAATGTGATGGACTGGAAACTAAAACATATAATGAATGATTGCAGGAATTGGGTATGTCTAGTTTAATGAAAAGAGAACTAGGGGTAACATGACAGCAGTGTTCCAATATGTAAGAGGCTTCTACAAAGAAGATGGGGGTCAACCTCTTCTCCAATATATCTGAAGGCAGAACAAGAAGCAATGGATGGAAGCTAATCAAAGGGAGAACCAACGTAGAACTAGCAGAAATTTCCTGACAGTTAGAACAGTTAATCAGTGGAATGGCTTGCCTTCAGAAGTTATAGGTGCTCTGTAACTGGATGTTTTAAAGAAGAGATTTGACGGCCATTTGTCCAGGATGGTATAGGGTTGTGGTGGTGAACCTATGGCACGCATGACAAAGGTGGCACGCAGAGCCGTCTCTGTGGGCACACGCACTGTCGCCCCAGTCCTAGGCCTTCAACTGAGTTTTATAAAATCTTTTCACTTTAGGCCTCCACCCCCTGTGCAAAAAAAAAAAAGGTTCAATCAATTTCAACTTCTTGCGGGGAAAAAAAAAGATCTCGCAAAGTTGGAATTGATTGATTGAACTTTTTAGTCCCACCCAGTCTGCCGTTACCACCACAGCCACACCCACCCAATGGGCCACACCCACCCAATGGGCCACGCCCACCCAGGACCCGATGATACATAAGTGGGTTTTGGGTTGCAGTTTGGGCACTCGGTCTCTAAAAGGTTCGCCATCACTGGCATAGGGTCTCCTGCTTGAGCAAGGGATTAGACTAGAATTCCTCCAGGATCCCTTCCAATTCTGTTATTCTGTTACTTCACCTTAATTGTTCATACATCATTAGTGCAGGTTCGCATCCCACCAGGCTCAAGGTTGACTCAGCCTTCCATCCTTCCGAGGTAGGTAAAATGAGGACCCAGATTGTTGGGGGCAATTAAACAGACTTTGTAATAATGCGGCTTGGGGTGTGTGTGAAAGCCCTAATAAGCTGGCATATACATAGAATGAAGGCTACTGCTAAGCTTGTAAGCCGCCCTGAGTCTTCGGAGAAGGGCGGGATATAAATGGAATTAAAATAAATAAATAAATAAATTTCATTCTGTGGGTTGTGATGACCCTTGTGATTTTGTTTATCAGCTATCTCAAATGTGAGGTAGCTTCAATATTTTTAATAATATTACATGCAGAACCCCAACCATAGATTAGACAGTCACAAGAGCATTGCTGAATATAAAAAATAATTTATTTATTTTTTTTATTTTAATCCCATTTATATCCCGCCCTTCTCCGAAGACTCAGGGCGGCTTACAATTTAAGCACAAACCAATGTGCTTAGCAATAGCCTTCATTCTATGTATATGCCTGCATATTAGGGCTTCCCCCCCCAAACGGCATTATTACAAAGTCAACTTATTGCCCCCAACAATCTGGGTCCTCATAATAATAATAATATATAATAATAATAATAATAATAATAATAATAATAATAATAATAATAATAATAATAATAATAATAATAATAATAATAATACCATGGAGAATAGTATCAAATCAGAGCTTATGAGAATCTGTCTATAAGTCCTTAATTTTGTTTTAAAAATAAAATCATTGCATTATGACATGAATCTTTATTCAGTGCTAATTCTTCTACTCTGAATGAAAATATATAACACAAAAAGACCACTTTAAGACTATTCTACAGTAGCCATTATTGTGTAGTGGGTCCGACGCAAGAGAGATGCCAGCCGGTGTGTGAGTTCAGCTCTTTATTGGAAGGGGAAGTGAACTGAGGAATGAGGGCTACCTGGCCTCCTTATATACCTGGCCAGGTAAGCTAACAGCCAATGGGGTTGGCCCTAGGTTTCCCGCCGAAACTGTCCAGGCCAACGCCCCCTGATGGCTGTTGCTATGCAGATGCCTGCATACATAACACCCCTCCCCCCTTAGAGAAGACCCACATAACAACAACAACATGCAACTACTATAACTATGAGTATATATATAAAAAAACAGTGGTGTCCTTGTGTGAGGGTCACTTGCACACATAGTCCGACAGGTAGGCTGGTGTCCTGTGTGGACGGGTGGATCGTCTGGGTGTGCTTGGCCCCTGGGCTTGGACCGTGGGTTCCTGAGGCCTTTGTGCAGGGCTGCAAGGAGCCGGCATCAGGAAGTCCTCCTCCTCTGGTCCCTGCCCTGTGACGTCCACAGCTGGGTTGACCCCTCCTGGAGTGTGGTCCTCCTGTTGATTGTGTGCGTTGAGTTCAGGGACATGTGTGACGCACTCAGGGGCGTGTGTGACGTGCTCAGGGACTCTTCCTCTGAGCTGATCGATGTGTCGCCTTATGTGTCTGTCACCCTCCACCCCTACAATGTACGAAAGGGGTCCTGTTTTCCCGACCACTGTCCCCGGAACCCAAGGATGTCCAGCCCCATAGTTCCTTGCCCAGACCAGGTCCCCCAGGTTGAGGACCCTGTGTGTGGGTGATGATGGCAATGGTGATGGTAGTGATGCTGGTGGTGATGGTGATGATGGTGATGATGGTGATGTTGCCCTACTGGTTTCGGCTGCTACCCGGTCTGGGTGTAGGCGGTCCAGCTTGGTGATGAGGCGCCGTCCCCATCGCAGTTCTGCTGGGCTCTTGCCAGTAGCCACGCATGGTGTTGTGTGTTGGGCTAGTAAAAATTTGGCCAGTCTGTGGTGCCAGTCCCCGCTGATGATGCGCAGGAGTGCGTCTTTGGTCATCCTTACCATCCGTTCGGCCTGCCTGTTGGTAGATGGATGGAAAGGTGCAGAGGTGGCGTGCCTAATCCAGTTCGCCTTCAAGAACGCCTGGAAATCAGCAGCAGTAAACTGAGGCCCATTATCAGACACAATTACGTTGGGGAGGCCGTGTATGGCAAAGAGAGCTCTGAGCACCTGGATTGTCCTCCCCGAGGTCATGTTGTGGACAGGGACTACCTCTAACCACTTGGAGTGACTGTCCACCACTACTAAAAATAGTTGACCCTGGAATGGCCCCGCATAGTCAATGTGAATGCGGGACCATGGCGTGTGTGGCCTCCCACCGGTGTACCGGTGCATGTGGCACTTCTGGCCTGGATCTCTGGCACGTATAACAGGCCTTGACCCGATCCTCAATCTCCTTGTCCAACCCGGGCCACCAGAGGTAGCTCCTAGCCAGTGCCTTCATCCTGACCACCCCGGGTGCCCTTCGTGTAAGGAGTCCAATACCCTGGCGCGTAGTGCGGGTGGAATGATGACCCTGCTACCCCAAAGGAGGCACCCTTTGTGTGTGGAGATTTCATCGCGTCTAATGAAATAGGCCTGAAACTCTGGTCCCGGGGATTTGTCCTACCACCCTGTGCAAACCCATGAGTGCACCCTGCCCATGATGTTGTCTGTGGCTGTGTGGCTGGCAATGTCCTTGGCAAGAACTGGGCACTCGGGTAGTTCCTGCAGGGCTAGGATCTGTGTGGCTGGTGCTGGGTCTGGGTCGTGTGTGTCTAGGGGGAGCCTACTTAGACCGTCTGCGTGGCCCATCTCCTTCCCTGGCTTGTGTACCAGCTTGCAATTGTATGCTGCAAGGAAGATGGACCACCGGAGCATCCTGGGGGACAGAATCTGGGGGGTTTGCCTGTCTGTGGTGAACAGGCCCAGGAGTGGTTTGTGGTCCGTGAAGACAGTGAACTCCCTGCCATATAAGTAATCGTGGAATTTCTTGATTCCTGCCACGATTGCCAGGGCTTCTTTGTCTATTTGGGCGTAGTTTCTTTCTGCTCCAGACAGTGTCCTAGAATAGTATGCTATGGGGACTTGTGCCCCATTGGGCTCAAGGTGGCTTAGGACAGCGCCCACACCATAAGTGGATGCATCGCAGGCAATACAAATGGGCTTGGACTCGATGAAATGGGTTACTGTGGACTTGTCCGACAGCAATGCCTTCAGGGCCTTGAAACTCTGATCATGGGTGGCCGTCCAGGCCCATGTTGCCTGTTTGTCTAGCAGCCTGTGGAGCGGTTCAGCGATGGCTGCCTTGTGTGGGAGGAATGTATGGTAGAAATTCAGCAGACCCAGGAATGCCTGAAGCTCTGCTTTGTTCTTGGGTGTGGGTGCTAGTTTGATGGCCCTCACCTTGGATTCTGTGGGGTGGATTCCCCTGGCATCTACTCTGAACCCCAAAAATTCTGTGGAAGGAACGCCTATGCTGCACTTTTCCTTTTTGAGTTTGAGGCCAGCTGTGCGCAGTCTTGCCAGCACTTCCCTAAGCCTCCCTGCCAGTTCCTCTGCTGATGCTCCTGAGATCAGGATGTCATCAAAATAGGGGCAGACTCCTGGAATGCCCTTGAGTGTCTTTTCCATAACCTCCTGGAAAATGCCGGGAGCAACGCTGACTCCAAACTGCAGCCTGTTCACCCCGAATGCCCCCTATGGGTTACTATGGTTTGGATGTCAGCTGTTTCCCTAGTGACCGTGAGTTGCTGGTACGCCTGTGCAAGATCGAGCCTTGCAAAAATGGCGCCGCCTTGGAGGGAAGCGAGAACGTGGCTGACCGCGGGAACCGGGTAAGCGTGCAGGTTTAGGGCGCAGTTCACCGAGCAATTATAGTCGGCGCAGATCCTTATTTCCCCATTGGATTTGAGGGGGGTCACGATGGGGGTTTCCCACTCCCCTCCATCTACAGGCTCTAAGATTCCCTGGGCCACCAACTTGTCTAGTTCGCGCTCGATTTTGTGTTTGAGCGCAAACGGGACTCGCCGCGGCCGGACCCTAACGGGGGAGACGTTCGAGTTAAGCTTGAACGATATGGGGCCCCCGGTGTACTTGCCTAATGACCCGTCAAAGACGTCGGCGAACTCCCGGCAAACGGCCTCAACGGAGTCCCCCTGGATCCGATGGATCCCGGATACTAAGATTCCCAGGGCCTCAAACCAGTCCAGCCCGACCAGGCTGGCTCTGCGGCCCTCTACCACTACAACGTCCAGGTGCCCTTCGCGACCCTTAAACCCCACTGAAATGGTGGCCTCCCCCTTCACCTTGACTGGCGAATTCTGAAAATCGGTCAGGGTTAATTTAGTAGGCCGTAATTTAATCCGTTGCTTGCTCCGGCTAATTATGTGGTTAAGGGTCTCGTCCGAAATAATCGAGACCGCTGATCCGGAGTCAAGCTCCATGCTGCAAGGGACACCTTGCAAATGGATTGTTAATCTAATTTTGGGTTTGAGCAACCGGCGGCTACCCGTGTGGTTAATGGCCAGCCGGCTCTCGACATAGCCAATTTTTGCTTTGGTGGGGGCCCCAGTACCTTCAAACGGCGGTTCCTCTGGCTGCAGCTTGTGGATCTCCTCCCAGGGGCGGCGGCTACGGCAGACGGCGGCTATGTGGCCTGTTTTCTTGCAGGCCCGGCACGTGGCGGACCGGAACTTGCAGAGGCTGCACACGTGGTTCCCACCACACCCTGCGCACCTCTGGGGAATGGCAGTGTTGTTGGGAGGCCTGGGCCTGTCTGGGTGTCTGGCTCGCTGGTCGGGGGTCGACTTCCGCTGGAGGAGGTCGATGCTCAGGTCGTCCTCCTCTGTGGCCCCTTGCCGGTGGACGCTGGTGGACGCTGGTTGCCTGGTTGCCGGGCCGGGTTCCCTGGCAGGCTTGGACGGCCCTGCAGGCCGCTTCGTGGGCTAGGATGGCGTCCTTAGCTTCCTGGAGAGAGACCTCCTCTTTTTCAAACAGGCGCTCCTGCAACCGCCTGTCGTGTAGGCCGCAAATCAGCCGGTCCCGTAGTCGCTCCTCCAAATTTGTGAACCTGCAAGCGACGGCAGCTTCCCGTAGGGCAGCGAGGAAGTCGGCGCCGGTCTTGTCGTGGCACTGCTCCCTTTTCTCGAATTGTGACCGTGCGGCCACCTTGGAGCGCCGGTGCCTGAAATGTGCATTGAGCCTGGCCACGAGGTCTCGGTACGCGACAGTGTTGATGGCCTCCTGGGGGAACAGGTTCGCGGTGACTTCCAGCAGTGCTGGTCCCCCAAGGCACAGCAGGGCGGCTGCCTTTGCACCATCCTCCGATATCTGATTGAACCGCATGTACAGTTCAACGTGAGCCAGGTATCGGGTCCAGGTTTCGGGGCGGCGGGTCTCGAATTCGCGGGGTTGTCCGCCTCTAGCCATGGCAGCAGTTGGTCGTGGATGTGGCGCTTGGCATTGCTGGTTCGGCTGGCGGTCGTGGGGGGAAGAAGGAAAAATGCCTTTCCCTTCAGCTCGTGGAGCGTTTCCCCAGTGACTTCAGCTCTTGGTCGGCCGCAATCCCACCCTCGTCGCCACTATTGTGTAGTGGGTCCGACGCAAGAGAGACGCCAGCCAGTGTGTGAGTTCAGCTCTTTATTGGAAGGGGAAGTGAACTGAGGAATGAGGGCTACCTGGCCTCCTTATATTCCTGGCCAGGTAAGCTAACAGCCAATGGGGTTGGCCCTAGGTTTCCCGCCGAAACTGTCCAGGCCAACGCCCCCTGATGGCTGTTGCTATGCAGATGCCTGCATACATAACAGCCATAATGTAATCTCGAGCCTCTTAACATTTGCTTTATTTTCCACAAACATATATTTTTTTATTGATTCTCTACGTTTACTAAGATTGACAATACGGGGGCCATTTGTAACATTATGGCACAATACAGCTATAAGCCAATCACATTTACTTTATCTCTTGGAAAGTCTTTGACTTTCACAATAACTGACAAAGGAAGTATAAAATTTCATTCATTATTGATACGACTGGTACTATAATGGTGATATCATTAAATTGGGCACCTGGCACAACCAATATATTTGAAGCTATAAAACATTTTCTATTATGTTCCATTTTATTTTGTTTTTCTAACCTTCTGATGAGAAATTTTCCGGATATCATGCTGTGGAGAAAGCAGCATGAGGAAGAATTTCTCTCCCAAAGGGAGAATAGAATTCTTTCATATATGACAAAATAAAAATATATGCTGCACAAGTTGCTCACTCAAATCTCTGAATACAGAATGCAGCTACAATTACATCAATTTGAAATCGGCAAGGCTTGGAACAGAAGACCCACATTCAAGACATCTACTCCGCAGTTGAGAAACCTTGCAGAGGAAAAAAAAAATAAAGTTTTCAGTTGTTCAAGAACTAACATAAGAGGTGAACTGAATTCATACGTCATGTTAAAGTGTGTTATTAGAAAGAAATTGGTTGGGTACAGGAAAAAAGTACAATTGCTTGATTCCAGCACAATTATTTGTTAACATTCTAATAGTGAAGTGCAATGCCGATAAAATAAAATAAAATTTGCCCACACAAAAAAGAGTATTAGATTTATTTTTCAAAAGAATAACATTTCTGTGAAATTCTCCTTGGTACCATAAAAATTGATTGATGTTGATTATGAGGCACTCAAGGGATCTGGGTAAGTGCAGTCGTTGACTTACAGCCATTCATTTAGTGTCAGTTGTGTGTTTTTTTACACTTACGAGCTTTGCAGCATCCCCATGGTCACATGATCAAAATTTGGATACTTGGCAACTGGCATGTATTTATGACTGCTGCAGTGTCTCCAGGGTCATGTGATCACCTTTTGTGACCTTCTGACAAGCAAAGTCAATGGGGGAAGCCAGATTTACTTAACTACCGTGTTACCAACTTAACAAGTGCACTGGTTCCCTTAACAACTGTGGCAAAAAATGGTCATGAAACGGGGCAAAACTCACTTAACAACTTCTCGCTTGGCAACAGAAATTTTGGGCTGAATTGTGATCACAAGTCGAGGACTATCTGTATCCTCAATGGTACAAGTTAATTAATTGCTACAAGCAACTCTGCAGCAATCTGTAGTTTGCCTGGCTCCTGCAGATCAATTGCTTCTTAAGGGAAAACGTTGAGGGGGAGCCCTTACCACTGGGCAAGGACCGGGATACGGCAGCCAAGGTAGTGTACCATCGCAAACTCAAAACCAGCAATGCCACCCATCGCAGAAGGTCCCATTAACCTCAGAAGCCCAATCAAAGGAAATTCTAAAGCTCACTGCCGATGAGATGAAGAAGAAAGGCTTCTGTCCCAGCAGAAGAAAATTAGTAAGAGATGATGAAACCTGTTACCCTACATTGTTTATATGGAAAACAATAATACATTAGAAATGCAGTTGCCAAGCCATTTACTTGGTTATGAACTAAGCAAGCAAAACTCTTCATAATATTCTTCTATTGCAGGGGCCTTCAAACTTGGCCCTTTGATGACCTGTGGACTTCAACTCCCAGAATTCCTCAGCCAGAATGCCTGGCTGAGGAATTCTGGGAGTTGAAGTCCACAAGTCATAAAGGGACCAAGTTTGAAGACCCCTATTCTATTGCCACAACTTATTCTGACATGTCATTCAGAATTTACTTGGTTGAAAAAAAGAAAAGAAAGAAAGTTTCACTATTGTTTTTTTAGCCAATTAAGCACTTCAAAATAGCAGTGCTGGGGAAAGGAATTATTATTTTTCTGCCATGGATGCATTGATTCATTGATAATTTCTAATCACGTTTTCTGCGAGCTCTCTAATTAAACAAGACTCATCATTTTAGTGTTCATTACTTAATTTCTGCTTTCATGGTTTATCTTGACGCTTTATAATTTCGCACGCTGAACTCCTTCAAGTTGCAAGAACAAAGGCTGATCTTTTGTTTCATTATTATTTGTTGACACACTTCTTATTCCTTCTTCTGTCAAAACAGATTTCAAAAAGCACACAACAAAAGCAGCAGCTTTGCCTTCTGTGCCTTTCATATGATTCTGCTTTAAAGATCTCTTCCTCCTTTCTCCTGTAGTCCCAGAGCTCCAAAACAGAAGGGGGGCTAAAGGGATGGAATTTACCACCCAAGTGCATCATTTCAAAAGAATATTTTAACAATGGTTTCTCACTGGTCTCAGAGCTCCAGGATGTGAGCTCTGGCTGGATTGCTTAGACACATAAGACTTGCGGCAGAATTTCAAATTTTATAGGAACAATTTCTTTGTTGCAACAATCAATAGAAAAAAGATCCTCAGCTGACACGATGTAGGGTAGTAACCTATAGTATCTATCTATCTATCTATCTATCTATCTATCTATCTATCTATCTATCTATCTATCTATCTATCTCCCATCCATCCACCATTTGATACCTATCTATCCATCCATCCATCATCTGATTTATCTGCCTATTTAATCTATTGATCTAGCTATCATCTACCTAGCTAGGCTACTATCTCCTAGAGGCTTTGGTCCCCAGTACAGCAGCTTGCAAAAAATTAATAATTCATTATAAGTAATAGAATCTTAAAAACTGGTATTGGGGTTTGCCTTTTTTCCTTACTTAATTCTTCTTCTATCGTGTCTTTCAATCTGTAAGCTAAAAGCAGCCTTGCTTTTTATTGATCTGGGAGCTTTCTGGTTGTCTGAGGAAGTTTTTGTTGAAACACTGCCTTGAGGAGAGGCTTAAAGGGTGAGAGTTTGGGAAAGTGAAGGATATAAACTAGAAGGAGGAAGCAGAGTAATAGATGTATTCACCCTTGCCCTGGTTTACATAGCTACGGAGCCATAAACTGTTGAGTAAAGCTCAGTTAGCTGGTTTTATACAAGAAACTCATCCATAATCCATGATTTTAAAAAGTGCAACCTCTGAGATCATATAAGAGAAAATGAAACTACTTCCAGTATTATTCAGTGCAAAATGTGAAATGTAAATGTGAAATGCATTTAAATCATGATTCAAATTAATTTTATTTTATTTATTTGTATCCCACCTTTATTGTGTTTTTTCCCCCAAATAACTCAAGTCAGTAAACATATCCAGCACATCTTCCTCCTCCTATTTCCCCCACAACAGTGACCCTGTATGGTGGGTTGGGCTGACAGAGAGAAAAGGATTGGCCCAAGATCACCCAGATGGCTTTCATGGCTAAGGCGGGACTCATAGTCTCCTGTTTTCTAGCCTGGTGCCTTAACCATTAGACCAAATTGTCTCTCATATATGGTATAGCATGCTGTTCATACTCTTTCCCATTGAGGGCCTCAGGAGAATCTGGTACAATTAAAGAAAGGGATAGTTGGATCAAGACTGCATATCCCTCAATCAATCTCTCTCATTCCCCGCTTCTCCCTTTGTCTCAAATTAGCAAAAACAATAGTTTGTGTTTGACTTGCTAGGTCACCAATTAAGCAGGCTTGCTGTAAGCCCTCAGCAGATCCTAATATGGTGGCCACTGATGGAGAACATCAAAATCATGGGTGTCAAACTGCTGGCCTGCGGGCCAGACACGTCATCTGGAAGCCACACCACCCCATTGCCGGCAATGGCAAAAACTGTCCCGATACATTGTGCAATGTCACATGACATCACAAGTTTGACATGTCTGATCTAAATTAAGAGAGCTTAACTCTGACTTTGTGTGTGTGTGTGTGTGTGTGTGTGAGAGAGAGAGAGAGAGAGAGAGAAAAGACTCAGAAAAACATGATGCTGAGGTAGTGCATTTTTCTTTTAACTCGATGTAGGCGAAGACACTTTCAAATGAAAATTGCTACCCAAACAGTGACATTTTCTTCATATTTCTGATTTGATTACTTGATAAAATGATTCCTGTCTGAATATGATGAACAGAGGGGGGGAAATATCCTGCAACTCTTATTGTAATGTAAAGAGTTTCTTCCCATTTAAACATGCACATACATGCACATGCCCCTAACCCAAGAATCAGAAGGTCTAAAGTTCTTCCTAATTACTTTACATTATTGCAATGTAAAGAAGGCTAACAGAGATGTATAATTATAAGTATAATTAAGCTTGTCAGATGAGAAATTACCTCTGCTACCCAACAAAAGCCTTTAGTATAGAAAAGTTAATTAGTTGCTACTGCTAGGCTAATATCCAAACTAACACTTTTATTTTATAAATTTCAAAAAAATAGAAAGTAAAATAACTTATTTTGCCCTGGGCCAGCTGTGAACGAATTGATTTTTTTTAAAAAAAATATTTTATTCTGCCTTTAATCAAGAGTTGTTTTTATTCCAATGCTTTCAATTATTTATTTTTTTTAAAAAATAAGTATGTGAATTACACATATTATAAATACTAACATTCATACCTGTCAGGTATATTGGGTTTAGTAATATTTATAGTTTGCACATCCCTGTTAGGGATGTGATCCATTATATCAGGAGTCTCCAAACTTAACAACTTTAAGACTTGTGGATTTGAAAAAGAAAAAGAAAGAAAAGGAGGGGAGGAAGAGGGGAGGCAGAGAGAAAGAAAGAAAGAAAAAGAAAGAAAGAAAGAAAGAAAGAAAGAAAGAAAAAGAAAAGAAAAGAAAAGAAAAGAAAAGAAAAGAAAAGAAAAGAAAAGAAAAGAAAAGAAAAGAAAAGAAAAGAAAAGAAAAGAAAAGGAAAGAAAAGAATAGAAAAGAAAAGAAAAGAAAAGAAAAGAAAAGAAAAGGAAAAGAAAAGAAAAAAAGAAAAAAAAAGAAAGATTTTTTTTTAGAAAAAATATTTTTGGGATGTGACACATACTGGTAGATAAGGTAACAGATTCCAAAGCATCATGCACATTCATTCCTGCAAGACAAAAGAGAAACCAGTTTAAGCTTTTGAGTGAAGATCCTTTTCCCAGGTGGTCCATTGCATTTGTCATCTGTTATTTTGGAAATTGTACAGAATTTAATAGATGAGGTATATCAAACTAACCACTTTAGGAATATACCAGCTGTCAATATGGCTCCATCCCAACACCATCTTTGGGAAAAAGCAGATTCTGAAATACAGTGTTCTATTAGACTGATAGAATGATTATCAGTCTCACCATCTGCTTCATATTTTACACTTAATTGTGAACTGAATCAACAGATTTTCATAAAAAATAAATACATTTCTGTTTTTATAGGAGGAAAAATAAAAATGAACAGTAACACATTGTATCAAATAAAGATTGTCCAACACTGGAGCTCCATCAGATGTTGCATGTTGATTGTACTACTTAGGTAATCCAAGGTACTAATTGGAGGAAACAGATCTGAAGACATAATTATCCCAACAGAAAACTGATTTATTTTGGCATTAAAACTTTCTTTTTCAAAGAAAATCATGCCACTGAATTCTCACTTAAAGCAATTACTATTTCCTGTTTGTCAAACAACTGGAAACAAAGGGCATTTAGTTTCATGTTTTAATAAATGCAGTTTTAAACAGAAGTTACAGTAACAACTTCAAATATTCACAGCGAGAGGGTTTTTATCTGAAGTAAAGAAATATACTTTTGAATAATTGATGCACTTCATCAAAAATTAAGGGAGAGATGACAGGTTACATAAATTATGTTAATATCATTATCACCCTAAAAAACTGGATCATCTTTGAACACAATCCCATCTGTTACCACACTAAAGGTCTTGTTGAAGTCCCAGCTACAAATTGATAGTTTGGCTTCATGCCCAACTCATTAATAAGCATTGCACAGGATTGCAGACATGTTAGGTTCACTTAAATGTAGCAAGCACTAATGGCAATTTTTTTTAAAAAAAGAAAAAAAAACCCTTGACCTCTAAAACGGTTGTCAAACTGCCAGCCCCGGGTTGGTTGCATCAAGCAGAGGCCACGCCCACCCCAGCTCTGGCAATGCGAAAAAAGTCATGATACATTGTGACACGTCATGTGACACGGTGAGTTTGACACCCGTGCTCTAAAAAATTCAGATGTTTTTGCCTGTAGAGAGCTCAGACTAATGCTTAAAGTTACAATTCTGGCTCAATATATCTTTTACTAGTGGCAAGTACATATCTAAACATTAACATGGCAAAAGCCTGCTAGGGGTGTCAACTGCTGGCCCGCAGGCCGGACACGTCACCAGGAAACTGCACCCACCCCATTGCCAGCAGTGGGGAAAAAGCTCCGATACATTGCGTGGCATCACATGACGTCGCAAGTTTGACATGTAGATGAAATTGGTATCTTCAAATGGATTTTTTTTTTAAAAAAAAGTGAGGATGAAGGAAAATCAATTTGAGGAGGATGGGTGATTAAAAAGAATCTGAAAAATAAATAAAAATAAAAATAGCATGACTGATAGAAGGTGGTGGTGGTGACGATGATGAGCTAGCGTAATGGCTGCTAGTTCTCACTGGACAAGCAATGGTGTATAAATAACTTTGTTACTGTTGGGTTTTCCTAATTCTTAGAGAAGGTGTGTTTCAAAAAGCACAGTCCAGAGCAAATAATCTTATATCATAATTTATTTCTCTCCCCCCCTTTCTTTTATATGGTCTTTGGGCCAAAAACTAAGCATTAAAATACCAATTTTTCTGGTCAAATTGTCAAAATGATAGGTATAGTTCTTGTATTTTTCCTGTAGAATCCACTGAGAAAGTTGTCAGAATTGGTTGAAATGCTATCTGAAATTTATACACACACACACACACACACACACACACTTATATTTGTTTGTTAGTTTCAACCTTCCTCTGGAATTTATGTCCTGGTGTGGTCTATCTAGTGGTAGGTGTGATGCCTGGTAGATATAAGGTTCCAGAGCACCTTTCCATCCCTTTCAAAAAGTTTCTTAAGGAGTTGAGTAGATTACAGTTGTCCCACTTCCCAAGCATGCATGCTCTCTCTTCAGAATAGAAGATTCCCAAGAATAAATAAATTGGCTTTTTATGCTATAAGGGGAAGAATCATCTAATCCATTAAGACCTTGTCTAGGGCCATGGCCAAACTGAGTAATTCTAAAGTTTAAAACAGAGATTTCTACTGTCCTGGCTTTATGAACAGCAGCTCATTATCTGGGTTATTACTGCAGTAAATCTATCAAGTTAATATCATAGTGGTAAATTCAGTCCAAGGTCAGAACACTGAAAGCAAGCTCAGTGAGAAGTAGCATTTGAATCAGTCAAATAATGAAGAAGTCCCAAGACAAGCCAAATACCAGAGTTATTTATTTAGGTAGGAAGCACATAGACAGGAGTCAAGACAGACCATAATAGATCTATTTGGCTCCAATCACTTTGCCATACCTAGGTTCTCGCTAAAACAAGAAGATTCTGACCTCATTTACTGGTAAGCATTGCTGGCCCTCCCATAACATTGCTTTCTTTAGCTGGTTATGCCTAAGTAGCCTTGTTTGATTCAATTGTCCTTCAGCCTACCTAAATAATCTTATGTCTCTTTGTTTTCCAATGTTCTTCCCTTAGCTAGTAGTGTTCTATAGGAGCTGGGTGAAAGAACTTCTGGAATGGGTCATAGTCTGTTGGATTCAGGATGGAGACCAGTACTTAAATTCTGGACCCTGAAATACAATATTTGGTTTTGGAGAAGGCTTCTTTTTTAAAAAAAATGTTTTATTAATTTTTAACATACAGCCTAATATTTGGTAATCATGTTGTCTGGGTTAGTGTGTAAAAATAATCAATAACAATTAATTTCTATAATTCTATAGTCCATATAATAACTTTACTTGATTTCCTCTTCTTCTTGGAGAAGGCTTCTGTTGATGGTCTTCCTAATCACATCTTCTCTCTCTATGAGCTGACTTCATAGATGCATTATATTCTGCAAAGAACCTGGTGCTCTCCAAAGTATTAATTGCAACAGGGGTCCCCAACCTTGACAAGCATGGCTGGCTGAAGAATTCTGGGAATTGAAGTCCACATGTCTTAAATGCCAAGATTGGAGATTCCCTGGACTACTATCGAGACATCTAGGCCTACCAGACTGGGAGAAAGCTAATGGGCTGGATGAGAGAAATGGACAAGAATGTTTAAAAGTACCCAGATTAGAAATTAATTTAATTGAGCCACTACAACTTCCTGCCCTGTTTCAGCTGTTGCTAAGATTAATTATTCTGCTTTAGATAATACCATTACAGCTTCACAATGGAATCCATGAGCCATGATGGCACAGTGGTTAGAATGCAGTATTGCAGGCTAACTCACTGCTCGCTGCCAGGAGTTCGATCCTGACTGGCTCAAGGTGACTCAGCCTTCCATCTTTTTGACCTCACTAAAATGAAGATCCAGATTGTTAGGGGGCAATATGCTGACTCTGTAAACTGCTCAGAGAGATCTGTAAAGCACTATGAAGCAGTATAAAAGTCTAAGTGCTATTACTAGTGCTATTGGAATTTCACATCCCAATTTTTTAATGGAAATTGGAAAGTATATGGCAGGGCAGAATAACCTAAAATAGCACCTGATATCAAGCTTTGCATCTCTGGGTTAAGTTGTGCAAAGGTACTTGCAGAATATCCTTTTCCAACAATAGTCAACTTCTCCATCTTGGGAAAAACTTTTAGTTATATCCACTTCTGTGAGATAAGGTGAACAGAGGCCAGGCTGCTGCTAGTCTGACCTTATGAAATAGTCTGTCATCTCTCACAATACAGGTGCCAAATTCGATCGCATCACATGACATATCATGATGTATCACAATGTTTTTTTGTGTTTGCGGAGGTGGGATAGGCATAGCCTGCAGGTGGCACATTCAGCGCGCGGGCCACCAGTTTGACACCTGTGTCTTACAAATTCAAGACATTACTTGACACCACTGCCTGGGAATGTTTGTTTGTAACTTCTTTATTTATCTTGGTGATCCATATTATGGTTACTGTGTGTTTTAGGGTTTTTTTTTTCTGTGGATTTCTAACTGTGATTATGATTGTAAACTGCTGGAATCCCTAACAGATTCAGTGTACACACATGGCACAATAAAATACATTAATAAGCTCTTTAAAGTAAATTAAAAAGATACTGGCCCATTTTAGATGTATTTATCATATAGCATATTGCTATTTGTTTCTCTGATCACTTCTTGGTATAAATGTCATGGTTTCTATCCATATCTGAAAGATCAACAAAGCAGTTTTCAATTTTTTTCTCTAAAGTTTATTTCAAAGATTAAGGAACTTGAGGTCTAAAGACTGTAGCATTCTTCAGAACTGTTTTATGGGTAGATCTGATCAATAGAGGGTGAAAGCAGACCTAGGATTAATGAAGGTTTTTCAGCTGTGAATGCTGGTTTGAGCAGAAATTACCATACATGATACTAGGTAAGAAGAAACAAGGATTTGAGAACATTAATCTGACTATCTCTCAATTTGTTTCTAGGGATGTAAAAATTGAATGTCATTAGATACGCATAAAGTAACTAAGACTTCCTTCAAAAAAGTGAGGTGGGTCTTGATAATATATTAGTCAGCAAAGAAGCCACCTGAGTGCACTCAATGAAGCAATTTAGCTAAGCCTTGACCTACTTCAGGCTAATGTATAAGACAGCAGGTCCTTGAAATACTTTTGGCAGATCAAGGAGCCTTCAAGTTAGCTAACATTACCAGTCATTGGATTTCAGGCTGGGGAGATTTATTTGTTCCACAGGATTGCTGCAAAAAGATCACTTTACGCTTAGATGCCAAGGGATCATGCTGCTTTGCAAAGCATTTTCAAGGGGTGTTTTGTCTGGAGTATCATCTAGCTCTGGGGTCTTCAAACTTGATCCTTTTATGACTTGTGGACTTCAACTCCCAGAATTCCTCAGCCAGGCATGCTGGCTGAGGATTTCTGGGAGTTGAAGTCCACATGTCATAAAAGGGCCAAGTTTGAAGACCCCAGATCTAAGTGGAGCATTCATTTACAACTTTGTTAATCCCTAGTTCTCAAAAGTACAGTTTTAGGCAAATCCTTCAAATGTGATATTCAGAGGAGAAGCAAAGCAATAAAAACTCAAGGTGAGGGCTTGGCTACAAATTTTCTCCTATTGGCTCAAATTCCACTGTTTCCATTAATCTGACCCATTTAGTCCTTCTGGATAATTTTCCATTTATTTGTTTCTTTGAATATTTACTTCTTGGCTTATATGGTGGACTATCTCATATAATGAGATATATGGAAAAGATATATGGAGAGCCAGTTTGGTCAAGTGGTTAAGGCAACAGGCTAGAAAGCAGGAGACCACGAGTGCTTTCATGCCTAAGGCAGGACTTGAACTCATGGTCACCTGCTTTCTAGCCTGGTGCCTTTGGGCCAGTCACTCTCTCTCAGCCCACCCCACCCCACCTCACAGGGTTGTGGGGAAAATAGGAGGAGGAAGGTGTGTGGGATATGTTTGTTGCCTTGAGTTGTTTATAAACATAAAGTGGGATACAAATAAATGACAATAAAATAAAAATGATAGGTGGCTTCCACAATCCATAAAAAAAACCAACAAAAAAATAAAGGTACCCTTTTCCCTAGGCACCAGATCATTGGCAGTTCCTTCCCTCCCATCCAGGACATAGCACAGAAGCGTTGTTTGAACAGGGTCCGTAAGATTATCTGGGACACTACTCATCCTCTTCACAGCCTGCTTTCCTTGTTATCTTCTGGGAGGAGGCTTCGTGGTATCTCAGCAGAACATCCAGATTCAGCCATAGTTTCATTCCATACAGCATTAACTTTGTGAACTCTCAAGCTTCCTCCTTCCATTATATATTCAAGATGGACAGAATTTAATATTTATTTGTTATGTATATGTAGGGGTGTAGGTCTATACATAAGTTGTATATAGTATGTTTTAGGTGTGGGTCATGTGTGTTTCACTTTGAGAGCGGGCAACTAAATTTCCTTTTTGATGTGTGCTGTTGTGCCCACAGTAAAAAGAAAAAAAATGACAATAAAGGTTATCTTATTTTATCTTATCAACCCTCATCGTAGTCCATGCTTGGGACGGGGGGGGGGGGGGAGAAGCCAGGCCTTCTGGAATGCTAAAGGCACTGAAATGCCTCCAATCTCATTTTTAATCTTCTTGGCATCAAGGATAGTGAGGAAAGTCAGCCACTATGGAGTTCCTTTGAACACCTCCACCTTTTGAATTATATCCACTCCTAAAGAACCACTGGAGAGAAGATTCATAATGCCCAATACCAGAATGAGCTCAGGAGCAGCTCAGCCCACATTAGAAATCGCACAACATACTCTAGATGGGAATTGGAGATATCTAATGAACCTGCCTTTTCCTGCCCAAGAAAGACCCCTTTTGACTCCTTAATGGGAGATTTGCTCAAACCCCTACCTGCCAAAGAACTTCTTTCTGCTGCCCTGGACCCATAAAAATGTCACACAGTTGCTGTTCTACTCTATTGTCAAGACAGTAACCAAATTCTCTTTTCCCTCCCGTTACCATGCCATAGAGGTCAAAACGGAAGCCTGCTTGTGGATTTTCTCTCACCTGTCAGGAAACTGTTCATCACGACTAACGTAGCTAAATTTTGTGTGGCAGCAATTAAAATTTTCAGTCAGCCAGCTGGGTTTTGGGTATGAACAAACACACTGAAAAATGCCTTCCCTTTTATTCAACATCATTATCAGTACTACTCATTTTAATCCACAGTTCTAATAGTTTTAATAGTTTTAATGATCTGTTTTACTCTACTACATTATAATTCTACTATATCCAAATGTTGTTTAAGAACTCACAAAGATCCAGTATTGTACACTATTTGTTTTGTTTTTTTTCATTGTACACCGAGATCCTTTAAGTGCTTTTGTTTTTGTTAGTTCTTTTGTTTTATGCTGGTCATTGAACAAAGTACAGAATTTGTATCTACCTAAGGCTATTTCTCAAATGGTATCCATGCTTTCCTGACTTGATGTCCACCACAGATGATTGTTTTCAAAGGGTAGCTCCCAGAATGGTCTTGCTGACTAAGAATTTTGGAGAAACTGCATTATGTGCTTGATAAATTTTATACATGGAGCTGAAAACTAAAAAAAAAGACAACTTTATTTAAAGGCTGAGAGAACCTGCATTCATGCACTCCAAAGCAATTTTTCTGAATAATTTTTGGTTCCTAGCTTTTAAAGTATAATTGAAGGGGAACACTCAAATTTCTGCTCCTAAATCTTCTTTCTTGGGATTCAGCACATTTTGCCCAAGAAAAAAAATGGCAATCCTCATTACAGAGCAATTGCCAAGGTTATGACCATGTTGGCAGTCAAAGCAAAAGTCCCATTAGTGTCCAGTGCACTAAACTGCCATTTTGAAGTATTGATTAGTACACTATTGTAAGTACTAAAAGCTCCTAGTGTGGATTAAATTAAAACAGTATAGAGACTTAATCTTTTTTGAATCTTAGTGACCCACACAGTGCACTTACAATGGAAGGGTTTCAGTAGTTTGATTTAGTTTCTTAAGACGTTTTGTGTAACCAAAGCTCTGATTATGTCATGTTGTAAAATGCTGTTATCTGAAATGGCTACATCAGCTTCATCTCAATGCCTGGAAAAGTTTCTGCACTCAGCCTTGACTAAAAAAATGAAGGAAACAAAATCAGAATATTGCTGTGTAAAGAAAGTTTCATTACTTTCAACAAGATTTTCTGAAGACTTATTTCCACTTCAGACTTCAGATAGGTACTTTGATCACAGAGCACTCAAATTCGATTGGAATCTATAAATTGATAAAGTAGATCACAAATTACTACTTGATAAGATAGAAAAATGTGGGTTAGACAGCATCACCAACAGATGGATTCGTAGCTGGCTGACCGGCCATACTCAGCGTGTGGTCCTCAATGGAAATGCATCTACATGGACGTAAGTGTGTAGTGGGGTGCCCCAGGGCTCTGTTCTGGGCCCAGTGCTCTTCAACATCTTCATCAATGATTTGGACAAGGGGATGGGGAACTCATCAAATTTGCTTGTCTGCTGGCAGGAATAGCCAAAATGCCAGAACACAGGCTTAAGATACAGGAGGATCTGGACAGACTTGAACATGATTGCTATCTAACAAAATGAAATTCATTGGTGAAAAAAGTAAGGTTCTACATTTAGGCAAGAAAAGCCAAATGTGCAGGTGTAGTATAGAGGGGACCTTGCTCAATAGTAGTAACTGTGAAAGTGATCATGGAGTCCTAGTGGACAATCACTTAAATATGAGCCAGCAGTGTGCTGCAGCTGCCAAAAAAGCCAACACTAGGCTAGGCTGCATTAACAGAGGGATAGAATCAAGATCATGTGAAATATTAATACCACTTTACAATGCTTTGGTAAGGCCACACTTGGAATACTGCATCCAGTTTTGGTCACCACGATGTAAAAAAGATGTTGAGACTCTGGAAAGAGTACAGAGAAGAGCAACAAAGATAATTAGAGGTCTGGAGGCTAAAACATATAAGGAACAGCTGCTGGAATTGGGTATGTCTAGTTTAATGAAGAGAAGGACTAGGGGTGACATGATAGCAGTGTTCCAATATCTCAGGGGTTGCCACAAAGAAGAGGGAGTCAAGCTATTCTCCAAAGCGCCCGAAGGTAGGGCAAGAAGCAATGGTTGGAAACTAATCAAGGAGAGAAGCAACCTAGAAGTAAGGAGAAACTTCCTGACAGTTAGAACAATTAACCAGTGGAACAACCTGCCTCAAGAAGCTGTGAATGTTCCAACACTGGAAGTTTTTAAGAAGAGACTGGACAGCCATTTGTCTGAAATGGTATAGGGTTTCCTGCCTGAGCAGGGGGTTGGACTAGATGACCTCCAAGGTCCCTTCCAACTTTACTATTAAGATTATGATTATGATAAAAAAAATCAAAAAGATGCTTCTTTTCAATCATAACAGTCAATTATGGTAAAATATTTGGTTTTTTTTAATTAATTTTATAAGGCACCATTAAAAATATAAAAACTAATGCAAGTAAAAAATAAAAATGGAAAGTGTAGAAAAGAAAAAAAATGGAAAGAAAAGTAGAAGAAAAACTAAGTATATGGAATAGAAAAAGAAAAGTATAAACATTTAAGTAACACTATTTTCTCTTAAAATATAATAAATGATCTCTTCTTCCCATATTTCATCTAATCATTAAAGTCTTGTTGTTCAGTCTTAATCAGCAAAAATACATTAAGCATTATCAGAGATTGCATATCCATTTTAAATTTGAATAAATAAACCCACTTTATATCCCTTCTGTTTACATTAGCAATCTTCTTTAGTCTCTTTACATAATGTCCTAGAACTTTTCTTTTTTTTCTTTTTTGTTTTTGTCCCTTCTCACGAAATTCTTCAAAACTTTAACAAGTGGCTTTGGTAAATCCAATATAGGAGAATTATCTAGGTCACACTTTTGGTTTGGGTTTTCTTTTATTTTCTTGAACATGCCCTTTAATTATTAAAACATCAGCTGGGTTCATTTATATATATATAATGTAGCATTTTTTTCTATTTCTTTCTTGTATGTTGTCAATTTTAAATCTTGTTCCTCTTCCATGACATCTTTTGCATACAATCCATCTATAATGAGAGACGCTCTTAAAAATAATGACTGGGTCCAATGTTCTTTAATACCCTTTGATACATCCATTGTGACAGAATTTTGCTCCATTCTGTGTTAGTAAATTAAATTGAAGTGTCCTTCTCTTTAATTGCAATCTATAGTTCGTTCTAGTTCCCTGTAGTGTCCAACATTCAGTCTCATCTGAAAACCAGCTAATAAGCAATTTCCAAAAAGTGATTACAAAATGAAATATGTGAATTCTGTGTCCATAAAGAAGCCAACTACTGTTTCAGTAAAGATGGTATTCTCTCATCTCCCACAGCTCTAAGCCCTCTAGAAATCACAAGCCTGGGACACTTGTGGATGATCTCAAGTCCCCTCTTTGTTCAGGAATTTCAAAGGGCTGGTTTACTCACCACTCTGTTGTGGTTGTCAGTTCAGTTTACTATTTCTTCCCCCAACATCTCCAAAGATGGTGTGACATTTGTCATGCAAAACTAAATAATCCTCTAGGCCACATGACCAAATTTCATTACAGCTAATTTTATATTTCATCTGCTAAATCAAATTGGGTGTCCCACAACTGGGTGGAACTTTTTTCTTTTTTCTTTTTTTAGGTTTATAGTTTTTTATTATTATTTTTAACCTCTACATACATATGTTAGTTTTTCAAACAGCATGTGATCTGGATTCATAAAACGCTAATACATAATCGAATTCTATTCTTTGGTTCTCTCTTCTAACCATTTGTAGAATAAATTCCAGCTTTGGAAATATTCTGTTTCTTCTTTATCTTTCAGTCTCATAGTTAATCTGTCCATCTCTGCGCATTCCAGTATCTTTTTTATTACCTCTTCTTCTGAAGGTATTTGTTCATTTTTCCAACATTGCGCATAGCTTATTCTTGCTGCAGTTACAATATGTGAAACCAAGTACAAATTTTGCTTATGGATCTTTTCTGGTACTATACCTAATAAAAAAAATCAGGATTAAATACTACTAAATAATCCTAATATTTTTTTCTAGCCAAGCATGTATTTTTTTCCAATAGGCCTTTATCTTGTCACATGTCCACCAAATATGATAATATGTACCTAGGTTATGTTTACATTTCCAACATTTACCTGATACATTTTTAAACATTTTTGCTACTCTTGCTGGAGGCGAGTGCCATCTATAAAACATTTTATACAAATTTTCTTTATACGCATTTGACATTGTCAATTTATGATTTCTCTCCCACAATTTTTGCCATTTTTCTAATTCTATGTTATAACCAAAGTTTTCCACCCACCTTATCATTGTCCCTTTAATTTGTTCACTTTCCATCTCTAAAGTTAACAAAAAATTATACAATTTCTTAATTAATTTCTCATCAGAAGTTAATAATATCTTATCAAACACATTTTGTTCTTTATAAAATCCGTACATTTTCATATCTTTTTCGTATCTATTTTGTATTTGTAAGCATACCCACCATGACATGTTGATGCCCTGATGTTCCAGCTCTTGTTTCGATTTTAATGTCCCGTCAGTATTTAAAATATCTCTATATGTCCAGGTTTTTTCAAAATCTAACAAATTTGTATGTGAAAAAGCTTCCATTTGGGTGGAACCTTTTTCTGCTGTATCCTTCTGATCTGTTCTTGCTCCCGAAACCAACATGAAAGTTCATAGCCATTTCGGAGAAGGAAGGAAAATTACTGGCAGCTTTGAGTTCTGCTGATGGAAGCAATGTCAACAGGAAGGAGAAGTTTGCTAGAGTTCATTTATTGACACCAGTGAATACAATCCTTTAGTTTGAAATAATAGAAAATACTTGTGGCTCAGGTTTTAGATTTTGGCAGTGGTTTCCTCTCCAAGCTTATTTCAATTTATTTTCTGAACGTTTCATTACCAGACTAGGTAACCTTAGCAGTAGGATTTTCTTGTCCTATCTTCCTTAGCTTGTAAATGTCTTGTGTACCGGTGTGATCAGTTGGTCCTGTGATTGGTTGTTCGTTTGGAGCTATATTAAAATTCTGAGCAGCTGATTGGTTCTCTTGTTGGTTAGTAGTTCGAATGGTCTGGTTTCTTACATATTCATATGCTGGATCTAGAGCAATATGCTTGTTAATTGCTGCCTTGGTAGAATACCAGGCTTCAATAAATTCACGTGTGTGGCAGATGTTGGCATGCCCAATGATTTTTGTTCCTTCCCAATCAAATTGGTATTGTTTATTATCAATGTGGTTTTAGAATCAGGGATTTTTCGTCGTGCCATTTAACTACTAGTTGATGTTCACGAACCCTTGTTTTCAATTCTCTTCCTGTTTGTCCCACATAGAATTGGTTACAATTGTTGCAATTGATTTTTTATGCTATGTTGCTGTTGTCTTCCTTCTGTATTTTGTCTTCGACTTAAGTTTCACTTTCTTCATTGAAGCAAAATCCTGTGGTATGGTCTAGGATGCCTTAGTAAGCTGCCTTCCTCTCTAGCAATAAAAAAAAAAACCTGTGTCCCAGTGACAAATAAAACCAAGTATAATTTTTCCCCCTCAGGCAGTTTGGTGCATGGTATATGACATATATCAGGCACTAGATTGTGCCAAAATTTGCTTCCTTGCCATGTTGTCATTGGTTGCCAAGAAGCCATAGCCACTTTTTCCCCTAGAGGGCTTTTCTTAACTCTTTACCATCTTCTTTGTGAGCTCCACCATTTAACAAACTCTAATTTCCTTCAATGTCTAGCAGAGGAAGCATTCTGTTTGCCCGGGGAACCATATGGAAAACAGCAAGATCAATGAAAATTCTGCTTCCGAGCTCCTGCAGTTCTACAGACAAGGCCAAATTCAGTCAATGTGGTCTTGCCAGGAGCTTGGGGTCATTCTATTTCTGTGCAAGGCATGCAGTCTGCTCTTTCTCAAAAGTCAGGGCAAACTGTGCCCCCTGGATGTCAGAAAGACCATATGTTTCAACATGATATCTCAAATACCTGCCATTTAACTTCCAAGTTGGGCTGGTAAACAGCATGACCACAGACGTTCATGCTATTTTGGCACTTGTAGCCTTGCCCTGGCTGGGACCAAGAAACACACATAAGCAGGTAAAAATGGCAAGCACAGCATAAGCAAAGGGCTAGCCAAATGTTTCTAAACCTGAAAAGATTCTCTTTGGGGGGGGGGGAACCTTTCAGCCAAAATTAACATGTTTTTAGGGTTTTTTTTCTTTCCCCCTTTCCTATTGCCCTTTTATTTCTTGGGGTAAGTTCTTTTCACCCATATTTGTGTGTGTGTGTATGTGTGTGTATATATATTCTTTGTTATCAAGCCAAAAAAATTTACACAAATATGAGCTACCACTGCTGTGGCTACTGCCTGTGGATGGCCTTGGGCTAGGCTGAAACAGGAAATAAGATTTGTCCCGTGTCTGGGACTAAGCAAGTGTATTCTGAATGCTTAACAAACATTTCACACACACACACACACACACACACACACACGTGTGTGTGTGTGTGTGTATGTATGTATGTATGTATGTATGTATGTATGTATATCACCTGAAGAAAGTTTCAAATACAGTGTCAATTCCTCCATGTAAGGAAATTAACCGGGCTTGATATAGGAAGTCAATTGTCAGGCTTCATAACAAATGTAGCTGTACAATTTTGTTCTCCAGAACCAACTTCCAAGTCAAGATATGGCTTTATAAGTAGGCGGCTTGCAGATATGACTACTGAAAATATATGTCTTTATTGAAGAATAATCAAAATGTGTACCTATCAATGGATTTGCTTAATACAGTGGACAGAAAATAATGCCTATATATAGTTAAGAGTGAACAGATCTATGAGCCCTTCCTTCCTTCCTTCCTTCCTTCCTTCCTTCCTTCCTTCCTTCCTTCCCTCCCTCCCTCCCTCCCTCCCTCCTTTCTTCCTTGTCAATTCATTGGTCATTCTCTGGATGGCCTTAAAAGGCACATTATTTATGTTGATATGTTTCTCTTTAACCTGGGAACCATTGATTTCTGCATCTCCAGCTTAACTCCCTACATAGATTAGGAAGCAGCATAATGAGTTCCAGGGAACAAGTATTTATATTACAAGTACCAGTTCCCTTCATTTGTCAAATGAGAGGTAATACAAGTTTGTGGAATACATTGTTAGCTGTAGAACTTGTAGTTGCTAACAGTATGTTTTAAGTGAAGGGTACAATTAGGCTATAGTTTGTTCTCAAAGGAATAAAGTGAATGCTTGGTGTATTTCTGTGACTATTCATAAATCTTTTGGAATCGGTGTATGGTTTTAGAACTATATTTAAAGATAGTTGGTTCATCTCACATTTCATCCTGGGCAGCCAGTCCTAGTCTATTGATTGTTTGTGGTTTTAGGAATAATGTTAGGGGGAGTCTCAACCTCTGTGAAATTCTTTAGTTCCTGTCTCTTTCCTTTCCTCTCCCCTTTCATGGGAAGTAAGTAAATTTCAATTTAAAAAATGCAGGAGGAAAAAAAGATGATCTTACCTTCCGGTGATCAATGAGATCTGTTTTACTTCCAGTAAAAGCCATCCACCAAACAAATAATCCGGTAATAATTCCTTGAAAAAAGCTACAGGTTGGAAGGGAATACATACATACATACCACACACACACACACACACTATATATATATATATATATATATATATATATATATATATATATATATATATATATATATATACACACACACACACACACACACACACACACACACATGTACTCACACACACACACTAATATATTAGAAATAATGGAAGACAAGCCTCCACTGGCTGCCTTAATAATAAGAAAATTGCCCCACTGCAAGGAATTCTCACTCCCTCTTGTTCATTATCTAGATTGCCCTTTCTATTCACAAAAGTAACAAAAAATGAAAAAGAAGCAAATGTTTGTTGACTGTAGACATTCTTAAAATATATATAAGAGCTTTATAGATGGGGAATTAGTTACAGCCTAATTTTAAGCACATTTACTCAAAGTAAATGTTGTGAAATATGTAGCATTTGGAGGGATAATTAAATTAATCATGACAAAATTTAACTTTGCATTTATGAGACAAAATGCTTATTTATTTATTTTTAAAATACGCAATGTTCTTTTCAAATCTGCTGTCACTGTTTTCAGTCTGAATGGAGACTGTTATATAAAAGTATAAAGTAAGGCTGTATTGGCTATATAGACTAAGACTTCTTGGAGTTGTAGTTCAGCAACATCTGGGAAGCCATTTGTTTTACTTCAGTTAGCACAGAAAACACCCTCTATATACAATCCTGAAATACACAACAATGGAATTCCACCATAAACATTTTGGTCAACATGCTTAACAAGATGAAGCAACTGCATTTGCACAATGGGCTATGGTTGGTTAGGTTTATATAAACCTAGATTCTGTAGGTTGTGATGATGAAATAAGTGTCTACTACCAAGTTGGTTGGTGTAATTTCAATCACAAAAAGAAATTTGGATCACTGTCTGCTTTTCTACTTGTCATACACCGAAAGCCCATTTTGGGTTGCAATTTTAATGTAAATTGTCTTACCTTAAATAAGGTACTTTAAATACTCCCTAGGCCTGTGCAAATCATTGTTGATGTAACAGTGAGGTATCTTGCCTTTCAAAGCATTTTATAAGCTTCTAAGAAATGCCTTAGACCAGGGGTTTCCAAACTTGGCAATTTTAATACTTGTGGACTTCAGCTCCCAGAATTCCTCAGTCAGTGATGATTGCCCTGTTAATAGAGTTTGTTCTCCCATCATAGGTTTTTTTTTAAGTTTTTATACTGAACCCAATACAAGGTTGAAAAATGGCTTAAATAAATTGCAGATGCTGGTGGTGTAACAATTCTCATATTAGGATGGACAGATCAGATCACTGCAAATCACTCATATGACCCCAGGAGACTAAGTGGGAAGAATTCCCAACAGACCTTCTTTTGAGATGGGTAGGATGCTCCTCACTATTTTTCTCCTTCCTTTCCTCATTTAAACTGAACACTTGTACCTGGTAATAAAAGTAATTGTTCTTACCAGATGGATCTATGGAAATGTGGAGATTAATTTGAATGTATTTTGTAAGTTGCAGGTTAGCAAATACAATGTGAACTCTTGAATAATTTACAATGCTGCAAGGCAAGTCACATAACTACAATATTTTAATGGAGCCACTTTTGGTGAATTGATACTTCTGAGGCCTCTGGGACAAAGAGAATGAGAACTTCTTCATTTAATAATTCAATGGACATGAACAGCTTCTTTTAAAAAAAAGACTAGCCATGCATCTCAATAGGTTGGTTTGTTTTTACAGAATTGTTTATGTAATTTATTTGTAGAGCTTGTGATGTCTCAGAGCTTGAAAACTGATACGATGACTCAGTAATATTTTTTGGAAATCTTTGGGATTTCAAAGAGTGAAATTATAAAGGCAAGTAGCACTCCAAAACAATGGTCTTTTCAGTATTGATGATAGCTGTTGGAATTAAGGTTGCAGACTCGAATGTATGATAGCTCTTGTATAGTATAGTGTAGTGTAGTGTAGTGTAGTGTAGTGTAGTACAGTATAATATAGTATAGTATAGTGTAGTGTAGTGTAGTGTAGTGTAGTGTAGTGTAGGGCAGGGCAGTGTAGTGTAGTTTGGTATAGTATATACTGTTGGAGCTTTTTGACAATAATTAAAAGACAAAAGATGTTAACTCTCAGATGTTGTATGGAAATTGGGGTTTCCATTAATATGCTTTTTTGGGGGGAAATTACCTATGTAAAATAGCATCATTTAAAAATACTGTGAAGGAAATAAAAATGGCTATCTTAAATTGCATAAAAATGTACTTTTAAAAGTTGGGAACCCACTAATGTAATCCATTGATAATGATAGGGTTTATTTCTAAGTAAACATTGGAATTAACTGTAAAGTATTGGAAATACAGTAGTCCTCATCTTACAACCATTCATTTAATGACTGTTTGAAGTTACAACAGCACTGAAAAAAGTGGCTTATGACCAGTTTTCACATTTATGATCATTACAGAATCCCCATGGTCATGTGATAAAAATTTGGACTCTTGGCAACTGGCATGTACTTATGACAGTTGCAGTGTCCCCAGGGTCATATGATCACCTTTTGTGACCTTCCGGCAAGCAAAGTCAATGGGGGAACCAGATTCAGTTAAACACCTTGTTACTAACTCAACAACTGGGGCAAGAGACTGCCTACAAAACAGATACACACACCAACAAACTCCAAAGACGCCAGAAACAAACCCCTTCCCTCTCACAGCAACACATGAAACAAACTGTGCACAACATCTCAGATAGGATTCTCACCAAAGCCGAAACCAACGTCCTGTCTAAAGGATTTAATTTTGCAGTCGCTCCCAAACACATTCCCACGGAAACCATTATATGCAGAGTTGAATCCAGACTGACCAAAATTAACCCTGATGACGCCAACAAAATCAGACTCGAAGTTACCAACATCCTCTGCACCAGAAAAACCACCCAAAAGCAACTTACCCAAAGAGGAATGGACAGCACTACTTAACCTAAAAAAAGACACCAGCATAATCATTCTGCCAGCAGACAAAGGCAACGCCATGGTGGTAATGAACTCATCTGACTACCATACCAAATTATCCAACCTACTCCGAGACTCCACATACAAACTCCTCAAGACAGATCCCACCACCTACCTGGAAAAAACCACAAAATCAAAAATAAAAGCCACCCCCATCAGTGAAGAGATCCAGCAAACAATCATTCCCAGAGAAAAATCATCCAGATGTCCCAAGCTCTATGGTCTGCCCAAGATACACAAAGAAGGAACCCCACTCAGACCCATAGTCAGCTCCATAGGCTCACCTCTACAAAATCTAGCCAAATTTCTTGCAAAACAACTACAGCCTTATGCAAATTCCATCACCTCACACGTACAAAACTCATTCCAATTCATAGAGATCATAAGTAAACTAAACTTACAGCCCTGTGACCTACTTGTGAGCTTCGATGTCGTATCCCTCTTCACCCAAGTGCCAATCAAAGAAGCCCTGACAGCTATCCTAAATAAATACAACCCCCCAAAACACTTCCTAGATCTGACCAACCACTGCCTATCCAACACATACTTCATCTACAATGTACAAAGATACAAACAAATGGAAGGAGCACCCATGGGATCACCCCTTTCACCTGTCATCGCAAACCTCTACATGGAACACTTTGAAACCCTCGCTCTAGAAAAATCCAACCACAAACCCAAACTCTGGCTCAGATACGTAGATGACACCTTCGTAATCTGGCCACACGGCAAAGAAAAACTGGATGACTTCCTCACACACCTCAATAGCCTACACCCCAAAATACAATTCACCATGGAAACAGAAGCTAACAATCAACTTCCCTTCCTTGATGTCTTAGTCTACATGAAATCCAACGGCTCCCTAGGACACACTATCTACCATAAAAAAACACACACAAACCGCTATCTGAACGCACTCTCACACCACCACCCGGCACAGATCAACTCCATAGCCAAGACACTCATCTCCAGAACAAAACACCTAGCTGATGAACAACACCTAAAAACCGAACTACACACTCTCACTAATGTACTAACAGCCAACGGATTCCAAAGAAACATGATTACCAACTTAATCTGAAGAGAGACACCCACAAAAATCCAAGACAGAAAATGGCAAAGCCCTCCTCCCATACTTAAAAGGGACCACAGACAGAATCAACAAGATCCTCCAAAAACACAACATCAAAACAGCATTCTGCACAGACAGAAAAATATCCACCATCCTAAGAAACCCCAAATACATAATTGGGCTAGAAAACCAAGGAGTATACGAAATCCCATGCACCACCTGCCCCACCACATACATCGGACAGACCAACAGAAGAATAAGTGCACGCATTGAAGAGCACAAAAACTCACTCAGAAAGGGAGAACAAACTTCTTCCCTTTAAAGGCACGGGACACGAAATTGATTTTAAAAAAACCAGAACTATCGCCAAAATCGAACATTTTAACAACAGAATAATCAGAGAAGCCATTGAGACAGAAAAACACCCCCACAGTAAGAACAAACGAGATGATACCTCTCACCTACCAGCCATTTGGAAACCCGCCTTGATTGACAGACGAGTCCCAACCACCAAGAATGATACCAGACCCAAACTCATGATAACATCACATGACATCACCACCACACAACCATTCAACAAGCAAATCTGAACCCACAACGATAACGACACACAACCACAAAACAGAAACCTAACTACAGCTGCAACATTAGCCACTTTAAACCCCTCCAAACCACACAATAAGCAAACTGACACCCACTATGAAAACATGGCACCACCACAAACACGGAGCCGAAACGAAACAAAGCAGCACAACTCACCAGTTCAGGTCTAAGGCTGGCAGCTGAGACCAGCCCATCCACTCAAAACACATCCCCACCCAATCAGAACACAGCTAACCCCCCACCCACAGAATACACCTCCTCTGAAAGTTTAAAAAAGAAGAAAAAAACAGCCCCTATCACACACTTCTCTCAGAAGAATGAAGCTGAAGCCAGCCTGAGGATGACGGATGAGATTTCGTTGAAACGTCGCCCTGATACCTCCAATTCTACATGGGGAAAAACCCGAATGACCAAAGATCTACATACAAACACCCGCAAAAACCTCAGAAAACATATACATATATATGTATGTGTATGTGTATGTGTATATGTATATGTATATGTGTATATATGTATATATATATATGTATATGTGTATATGTATATGTATATGTGTATATATGTATATATATATATGTATATGTGTATATGTATATGTGTATATATATATGTATATATGTATATATATATATGTATATGTGTATATGTATATGTGTGTATATATATATATATATATATATATATATATATATATATATATATATATATATATATATATATATATATATATATATATATATATATATATATATATATATATATGTCCCTTTCTTCCAATAAATTTACGGTGTAAACAGAAGAGAAAGGTTTAGTTGGTGGATGATTCTGCCTGATTCTGGTGAGAACTCAAGATAATTAATATCTATCTGGGTCAAGAATGGTTCTTTTCTTGACTCCCCTAAAAGGGAGTTATGGACCTCAGATTTAGTCATTCATTTCAAATTAAATTCCCAAACTGACTTTAAAAAAAGAAGATTGATGGATTTAGCCTTGGTTAGTCAGAAACATTTTAGAAAACGAAAGAATAAATTATGATGGCTTCCATTGCATAATGAATGAATGAAGTTAATCAGTTTATGGATCTACCTAATGGATACACTTGTGCAGTTTCTTCTACTGAAACCCCTATTGGACCATCTGAATCTTAGGATTGGGACAAAATGAATGAAAAATGTATCCAACACAAATGGGTCCAACTTTGATCTCCCTACTTCCCAAGGATAGACAACTCTATCAAGGATAATTTATTGAAGGCTGTTCCTGTGATAATTCATTGGAGGTAAATGTCACCAAAGGAAAAAGTAGGATTCTTTCTAGCATTCATTATTTTTTTCCTCTTCTAGGTAGTCTTCATTTTTTCCCCCTCCTATTTTCTCTTTTGGTCACAACAGGATCCTAAGGAAAGAAAATAACATTCCTTGTAGCATCTAAAACTTATCACTGACCTCTTTAGGAGGAAGAAAGAGGAATATGTTTTGCACGTTTTGCACTATATCAAATGTGATATTTCATATATGAAAATCATTTAGGAAGCCTCTTCTAGGGAAGGGACGCGGTGGCTCAGTGGGTTAGGACGCTGAGCTTGTCGATTAGAAGGTCGGCAGTTTGGCGGATCGAATCCCGAGTGCCGCGTAACAGAGTGAGTGCCTGTTACTCATCCCAGCTTCTACCAACCTAGCAGTTTGAAAGCACGTAAAAAAATGCAAGTAGAAAAATAGGGACCACTACGGTGGGAAGGTAACAGCGTTCCGTGTGCCTTTGGCGTCTAGTCATGCCGGCCACATGACCACGGAGACGTCCTCGGACAAACGCTGGCTCTTTGGCTTTGAAACGGAGATGAGCACCGGCCCCTAGAGTCGGAAACGACTAGCACGCATGTGCGGGGGAACCTTTACCTTTACCTTCTAGGGAATGTTTGCAGGGGGTCTTCTTTCCTTCTATGACCAAGGATTGCTTTTAGTTCCTGTTTAGCAAATGATTGATTTGTTATTTGTTGTTTATTAAAGTGTCCTTTTCTTGCTTAGCTCTAAAGAGTGAACTTGAGAATTTTATTTTTTTAAAAAAATAAATAATGCTTGAAAGAAAAGTATTAATTTAAGCCATGCATTAGTTACAAGCTTTTAACTAATTAATTTAAACCCAATACCACTACTTTTTAATGTTAAATGGTTTGGTTATGCATCTTATTTATTCACATGATTGGTTTTCTGACTTCACTTTATTGTAATATACACATAGTGCTGAGGATTTTTGTGTTTCCTTCAAGGCATTAATTAATTTGAATTAAACATTGATAAATAGAGAAAACTATTACAGGAAAGCTAGATGAATGTAAAAATTAATAAAGTCAAAATATTGACTTCCACAGCTTTGGATAAAAAAAAAGTCTAAATAGTAGCAGCTTGGCTGAGTGGAAGAAAGCATTTGTAAATGGTGTTTTGTTTTATTTTTTCCCTGTATTACTTTCTTCTTCACTCATTTCCCACAACTCCTGTAAAACAAGTTTTGAAGTTCTGACATGGGTAATTAGCTCGCAGTCTGAGATAAAATATAAGAGGGTTCCAGGGAAAGACAGACATTCCACAAGGACAACACATATGGGCAAATGGTGCAGAGTAAATTAGAGGGTTTAATGTTGGGGTCCAGGTTTTATATGTACTTTTATGAGGCCACGTTGCAAATTCAGCAAAAAATAACCAGGCGCCTGAAATTCTCTGCTGTGCCTGAGGTAGCTCAGCACTAACAAGATAAGTGGAAGTGTTAACTGCAAGAATGAAAGCTAGCTGTGAAGGATTATACTAAGCATCTGGGAGCTGTTAACATTAGCACTGGGAACCCAAGTTTTTCAGATAACAGTTAAGCTAAAATAATTTAGCTATGGCTTTGTAAATTCTCTGTTTTAAGCAAAGGCTCTATTCTGTCAAAAAAAAAACCCACAAAGTATAATCTCATTTATCCATCAGTTTCCCTGATTGAGATGGCAATGCTGCTTCTCAATACCAATATCAGTCCTTTGAAGTTGTCCAGATTTGGAAATAGACTCCACTAGAAGAACAGAAGTAATTTTATTGAGATAGGCTGTATTAACAGAATGTGCGGGACTGATTCCTTCCTTCCTTCCTTCCTTCCTTCCTTCCTTCCTTCCTTCCTTCCTTCCTTCCTTCCTTCCTTCCTTCCTTCCTTCCTTCCTTCCTTCCCTTCCCTTCCCTTCCCTTCCCTTCCCTTCCCTTCCCTTCCCTTCCCTTCCCCTTATATTCTAGTGAGTTATGGACAAAGGAGCCTTGTTAATACTACCTCCTTTTCCCAGGGTTGAAGAAATCCTTCTGTCTATTTTCTGGAACTGCTTCCAAAATTATTATCCATTGCTACCTTCCCATCAGTAAAAGCCCCCACAATTGTTTCTTAGCTAAGCATATTATCAATCTTGGTAAAACAGGATAACAGAGTTGGAAGGGACCTTGGAGATCTTCTAGTCCAACCCACTGCTCAGTCAGGAGATCCTATACCATTTCAGACAAATGACTGTCCAATCTCTTTTTAAGCCTTCAGTGTTGGAGCACCCACAACTTCTGGAGGCAAGCCACTCCAGTAATCAATGGTTCTCACTATCAGGAAGTTTTTCCTTATTTCCAGGTTGGTTTGATTGCTTTTGAACTGAGCACACCAACACCCCAATTGAGGAAGGGGTTGCTGAATTAGAATCAAGCATGCTACAACTCCAGACCAAATTGCTTCAAGATAAATGCCAGGGCTCCAACCATTGCAAAAACTTTTTGCTGGCTTATAATATGCACATGGAGATATTGTTTGGAGCAGACATGTCAAACTTGCGACGTCACGTGATGTCGCGCAATGTACAAGGACAGTTTTGCCATTGCCGACAATGGGGTGGGCGTGGTTTCTGGATGACGCATCCAGCCCGTGAGCCGAGAGTTTGACGCCCCTGGTTTGGAGGGAGAGAAAGTTCCTAACTTTGGCTGAAACCTCCATCTTCCATACTGATTTTAGTCATGTTTTACTACAAGATAGTTATTATTTCCAAGATTATTGTAGTATGGTATAAAGCAGAACTCCCCAGCCCCTGGGCCTCAGCCTACTACAGGTTACTGGCCTATTCAGAACTGGGCCACGTGAGTGCCTGACTGGAGCACATGTGCAGCTCAACTTGAGCAACCAGTGGGCCAGTGGGCATTCATACCACATGCTCACTGACTCACATGTTCACTCAACACAAATTGAGCCATGCACGTGGGTGTTGGCCCACTGCTCACATGACCCAGTTCCCCTCCCCCCTCCAACTGGGCCACCAAGCCACAAAGGTTGGGGACAGCTGGCATAAAGCATATCTTTGTGATTCATCTGATATTATTGATAAAACCTAACATGCTGATGTGGTAGCTGGAACTCAGAGACGTCAACTGATATAGTAATTTTGACTGCAATATACCAAGCTGAGGACTTGACTTAAGTGCAGCTTTTTCCTATAGATTACTATGGTAAAGGGTCTGCCAGAGTGAAGATCAATATTGGAAATGTGAAAAGCACCACAGAGACATCCAGACAGATAACCAGTGGTCCCAAAGTCACTAGTAAAACAGTCCATCTTTCTCACAAATTCATGCACACAAACAATGGGAGGAAGGGTCACAGTCTTGTGCTGTCTACACAGTATGTCCCCTTTGAATATCAAGAGGCTGAAATTGTGTATTCCTATTGTCCTATTTCTAAATTAGCTCTACGTGTAGCTCTGGGTAGACCAACATGGCCTGTAGCCAGCTTGCAAGGATTGATTTAATATCTGCAAATGAGCTTCGCATATCACACAGAGTTGGTTATTTGTTAGGTGTTGTGTGCATTTTTCAGACTGCATGGAGGATTATCATTGGAAAGATCACCATAGCAAAGAAAGAATTGACTGATTTTATCCTTAAATGTGGGGTCTTCCTCAAATTAGGCTGTGATCTGCAGACACACATTACCAATAAGATAGTGGGCTACTGTCTCTGTGTAACTCAGAAGTTAAAATGAAGTTTTCCACAGTTTGGCACCATGAAAACTGTAGCTGACAGAGGTCTCTCCTAGCCAGAGGTACTTCCTTTTAGACTTATGGCAAACTGAACAGTTTTAATAAATTTTTAAGACTTTTATTCCCCAGGCTGGGTGTAGCAGAAATTGAAAAGTCTTTACATGGAATCTCAGCAATGTTGGAACTTATTTCTAATACCTTTATAGACTCTCTTGAAACTCTACAGGGTGTAATCACTTCTTTATCAAAAGCTAGTCCTACATAGCTGTAAAGATTTGTTAACAGAAGCCCAAGGGGAACCAAGGTTTTTCAGATAACAATAATTTATCTGCAAATTCTTAGGCTTTTTGTTTTAAGTAAAAGAAAAGCTCTTTTGTATAGAAAAGTCTGAACTCATTTTAACCACTTTTCATCATATACTTAAATGTGCATGTGAATTAGATTAACCCAGTGGTGGGATTCAAATTCCAGAATAACCGGTTCTCTGAGTGGATGCAGGCCTGGATGTCTAAGGCCTAGAATGGACTTCTAGTAGAAGTGGTATCCATGCACTTCTTGGGGGTGGGGGGCATTCTAGGACTGGGAGGCCTCCTCCTGCCAGTTCTCCAAACTAAAAAAAAAAAAATAGCTACCGGTTCTGCCAAACTGTTGCAAACCTGCTGAATCTCACCACTGGATTAACCTTATCAATCAAATTGACTGCAAATACATGAAGATGGTAATTTGCACGGTGGCTCAGTGGGTTAGGACACTGAGCTTGTCGATCAGATGATTGGCAGTTTGGTGGGTCGAATCCCTAGTGCCGCATAACAAAGTGAGCGCCTGTTACTCATTCCAGTTTCTGCCAACCTAGCAGTTCGAAAGCATGTAAAAATGTAAGTAGAAAAATAGGGACCACTACGGTGGGAAGGTAACAGCGCTCCGTGCGCCTTTGGCATCTAGTCATGGCAGCCACATGACCATGGAGACGTCCTCGGACAAATGCTGGCTTTTTGGCTTTGACCCCCCCCCATGAGTTGGGCCCTGAATTACTTGCATCAGGTCCATGGCCGTCATGGAAGCCATGAACTCCCGAGCTAACTCAGATGATCCCCCCAGGGATGGCAGATTGAAGTCACCCAAAATCATAAATCTGGGGAACTCAATTACCAACCCCGAGAGGATGTCAAGAAGCTCAGGCAGGGCTGCTGCTATGTGACTAGGCAAAAGGTACACCAGCAGCAAGCCCAACTGAGCCCTATGGCCACATCTCAGGAGGAGAGATTCACACCCGGCTATTTGGACAACGGTGGTCTCCCGCGGACATAAGGTCTCCCTCACAACTGCCGCCACACCCCCGCCCCTACCCTGAGCCCGAGGCCAGTGAAGCACCCAGAAACCTGGTGGGCAGATATCAACCAGAGGGACACCTCCCTCTGGGCCCAACCAGGTCTCCGTAATGCAAGCCAGGTCCGCACGCTCCTCCTCAACCAAATCACGGATGAGAGGGGCCTTATTGACTATGGACCTGGCATTGAAATACACAAGCCTGAGCTCAGGTGGCTGCTCATCCTCGTTCCCGGAACCACGGGATGAAACCAGAGGGTTGGAGCGCATCACCGCTTGAAGACAGTGGGGACGCACTCCCGAATGTTGATACGGCCCTCTGTTCAAACACCTGCTGCCATTCCCTAACGTCGTGGGAATAGGTAATCCCACACCCCACTCCGGGGCCCCGGAGGCAACCAGCCCAAGCCCCGTCCCGCCTGGACTGAACAGCGGATGGTGGACACCCCCCAGAATCCAACGAAGACTGCGAACCCTCCCCCCTCCCTAACCCTATAAAATATTTCGATAAAAAAACAAACCAGGAACCTCTTCTTAAATTTATACCGGAGGTTCCTATCCCTACCCAACCATCTCTCAGGGTCCCAACAATTGGGCCCGTCATCAAGAGGAGAAGTAAAGAAACAGGCGGGTCGCACCCAGGAAGGGGAGGCACCCCTGAGAGCGAATAAATCCATGCTGGTGTAATATAGGTGAGCCATAATTGACCATGAGGGTCCAGCAAAGGCAGACCCATGATTGGTAAGGAGGATCTTAAGTCAGAAGATAGGTAAATATCCAGTCCGCCTAGCCAGCTCCACTGCCACTCAAGCCGGATAGACTCTGAACAGGTCGGCCACCATCCTTTCACGATGGTCACAGGCCTGAACCAGGAAGCGGCATGGAATATACGTCCAGGATAAGGCATACCCCCCATAGATCTCTCACCTCTAGGGGGGTAGCAGATGGTGCCTTCGAGCCACTCTCTCACAGTGGCTCAACAAATGGATCCTTCTGAGTCTTTTGGGGGCACGGAAGACAGAGAGAATTAAACAGCTACTGGCCAAAGATGTAAAAGCCTGCTAGATGACAAAATAAACAGATGTCTCGGCTACAAAAGTTCTACTCCGTATCAGGAAAAGATCTGGCAACAGGCGGGTCCAGCACCGGCCGACGGAGTACCAAGGAGCTATAAAGCCCTCCCCACCAGCCGTTCCAGATATTACTGCCATTCCTCCGCCATTCCGCCGTTCCACACATTCCTCTACATGCCGTTTCTCCACGCGCCGTTCCAAGCTGTGGCTCCACCGGCTCCGAAAAACAGCCGGTCAGAGCCATTACAAAGCTGAAACCAGCTGGTCAGAGCTGTTACAAGCCGCGGCTCTTCCGGGATCTTCCGGGCCCAACCAAGGCCCCTCCGAAGGTCGCTGGAGCTGACGGAGATAATTTCAGGTTCCTCCACCACTCCGCTATTCCAAACACTCCTCCACATGCCGTTCTTCTGTGCGCTGTTCCAAGCCGTGGCTCCCCATACTTGTCAATAAATCAATCTGTCCATCAGTGTAAGTGTGTCCTGGTTTCCAGTTTAAATCTACCTGTATGGGGATTTGTTTATCCTTCAGTGTCTTTGCATTCATTAAGGATATATTTTTTCTCCATTAGGGAATAATAAATATTTTATTTCATAGTCTAACAGTTTAATATTGACTGGATCTGGTTATAAGATACTCATTAAAATAAGAAAAAAAATATTAAAATTAAAAAGAAAAGGCCTTGATTTTGAACCCATTGGATGTGAAGACTAAGGAGGTTATTAAGCTATTAAGAGGACAATTCGATAAACTAATGGCTGACCAGGTGGCAACCAATTTGCGGTTTGCTAGGCATAATACTTTTTGCAATGCTAATAAGCCAGGTAGATGGCTAGCTTACAGACTAAGGAAAAAGCAAAGGGCTTCTAATATAGACAAAATTGAGCATAAGGGAAAGGTTGTGTTTCAACAGGATCTTATTAAGGAAGCCTTTGTGGATTTTTATTCTAAATTATATGCTAAGGAGAAGATTAATGAAAAAGACATTGATATATATTTGGAGAATGATAGCATCCCGGTTCTTACGCAAGCACAAAAAGAGGAGATTAATCAATTGATTACAGAAGAAGAAATTCTTACAGCAATTAAGGAATTGAAGGTGGATAAAGCGCCAGGTACGGATGGTTTGACTGCGGCTTACTACAAAAATTTACAATTAGAGTTGATAAAACCGTTAAAGGAATTGTTCCAGATAATTCAGAGAGGGGGAAAGGTGCCTCCGTCTTGGATAACTGCTTTTATCTCTTTGATTCTGAAGGAAGACCAAGATGCTACTCAAGTAAAAAACTATAGACCGATATCACTTTTAAATACAGATTACAAGATATTTGCTAAGGTGTTGGCTAATAGATTGATGAGGGTTCTGCAACAGGTGATTCATGGGGACCAAACTGGGTTTATTAGTGGTAGGCAAATGAAAAATAATGTGAGGCATATAGTTGATGTGTTAGAGTTTTTGGAAAGGAACAACCAGATTCCTGCGGTGCTAATTTTTTTAGATGCTGAAAAAGCCTTTGATCAATTGAACTGGCAATTTTTGATGAAAGTCTTAGATAAAATGAATTTTGGGGATAAATTTTTGCAACCAATTAGGGCATTATATCAAAAACAAACAGCCCAAATAATAGTTAACAACAGCTTGACAGAAGCATGTAATATTGAGAAGGGCACAAGGCAAGGGTGCCCATTATCGCCTTTGTTATTTGTGTTAACATTGGAGATATTATTGGTAAAAATACGGAACTCGGAAAAAATTAAGGGTATACAAATTAGAGATCAGGATTATAGATTGAGAGCGTTCACAGACGATCTGGTTGTTACAGTGACCCAGCCGGAGAACTCTGTTGTGGACCTGATGGAGATAATAATGCAATATGGGAAGGTTTCTGGATTTAAAGTTAATGCACAAAAAACTAAAATTCTGGCCAAAAATATGACAGTATCGCAAAAGGCCCTTTTAGAAGGGTTAACTGGATTTGAGATTGTTAAAAGGGTCAAATATTTGGGGGTGCTTCTGTCGCCCTCTAATACAAAGTTATATAAAAATAACTATGAAAAATTATGGGGAAAAATTCAAAAAGAAATGGAGAGTTGGGAAAAATTGCAATTGTCTTTGTTGGGGCGAATCGCAGCAGTGAAAATGAATGTCCTGCCTAAATTTTTATTTTTATTTCAAATGATACCGGTTCTTAAGAAAGATTCTAATCTGGAGGAATGGCAGCGAGGTATTAATAAATTTGTTTGGGCAGGGAAAAGGCCACGAGTTAAACTTAAGATTATGCAGGATACTCGTGAAAGAGGTGGTCTTAAAATGCCCAATCTTAAATTATATTATGAAGCTGCTGCGTTAGCAGGAATAAGTGATTGGATTAATTTGACACAAGAGAGATTATTAAATCTTGAGGGCCACGACTTGTTGTTTGGCTGGCATGCATATTTGTTGTATGATAAGAAGGTAGATAATGTGTTTAGAGTGCATATTTTAAGACAGGCATTGTTGAGAGTTTGGAAGAAGTATAGACATAAGTTAGACTGTAAGATACCATTGTGGGCAATTCCAAAACACGCAATAGAAAATATAAATGTTGGTTTTAAACATGATGTGACTATGTATAAAGAGATTTTAAGCTTGGAAAGAAATGTCTGGTGTCTGAAACCATACAGCCTCTTGCGAGATGAGAAGATTGTTCAAACTTGGTTTCAATATATTCAGCTGTGGGCCAGATGGAAAGAAGATCAGAAAACTGGTTTTACAATGACTGATGAAAATCTGATAAAGCAAATTAGAAATCAGGGTCCAGCACATATTAAACGGATATATCTTGCATTGATAGAGATTGACTCAGAAACAGAACTTGTTAAGGATTGTATGATAAAATGGGCCCAAAATATCCAAGAAGTTATTACAATGGACACGTGGGAAAAGATTTGGGTGAGGAACGTAAAATTTACACAAGCTGAAAACTTAAGAGAGAATTTTTATAAAATGTTTTATAGATGGCATCTAGATCCTAAAAAGCTTGCAAGTATGTACCCGAATTATCAGCCCAAATGCTGGAGGTGTGGCGATGAAGATGCAACATATTTTCACATATGGTGGACTTGTAAAAAGGTTAAGGCCTTTTGGATAAAAATTTGGTGGAATATGCAGAAGATTTTCAAGCAAAGGATAAAGTTTTGTCCGCAACTTTTTTTGTTGGGAATAATTACAGATGCTACGGTTGTGGACACTAAGTTGATGCTGAATTTAATTACGGCAGCAAGACTCTTAATAGGTCAGTATTGGAAGAAGGAGGAACTGCCGACTATAGAAGAATGGACTTTAAAGGTTTCTGACCTGGCAGAGATGGCAAAGATTTCGGCTTATTTGAAGGATCACTCGCAAGAACGTTATATTATGGAGTGGAGAAAATGGATTGAGTATATCCAGAACAAATATGGGACTAAAAAGTTTCATGTAGCATTTGAATAAGTCTTCCTTTCCTTTTTCTCTTTTTTCTTTTTTTATATATATTTAATATTAATAGTGTTTGTAGTTATCCTATATGAGCTAGAGAGTGATAGATTTTAGAGTTTATGGTTGTTAATATATGGATGCTTATGATTGTTTTTTCTTGCTTTTATACCTTGTACTTAGCTCTGGGAAGTCGGGGGGGGAGGGGGAGAGGGGGAGGGAGGGAGGGGTAGGGGAGGGGGAGGGGGGATTGTTAAAGACAAAATGTATATTAAAACTTTTCAGTAAAAAAAATATTAAAATTAAAAAATTCCTTTATCTCAAAAACCCACATACTCTGATATTGTTCTGTGACATCTATTAACAATTAATAAAATATTTAATGAATTGATTAATTTTTGTACAAATATATATTCTTTTGTTAAGTAATCCACTGATTATGTTGATTTTTTTAAAAAAAAAATACATTGCTTTAAACAAAAAAAAACTGTTGAGATCATGTTAGCTATACTATGTAATTTTCACTTGGTGAGATCAAAAGATGCTTGCAGAACATGGTTTCACTGAAGCTTTCTGAGGTTCCCAGATTTATACATTTCCTAGATGCTTTACCAAATGTAAACAGATCACTGTCAAGAGGGTGTACATCCCACTTATAAAGGGTTTCTGATTTATTTTTATTGAAACCATATTTCAAATGATTTAACAGTTACACTAATTTAATGTCTCAGGTCACTCATTAAGCAAGATTGTCATCCCCATAAAATACGATCTTAACTTTTTATTTTATGGTGAAATCACTCTTTTTTTTTGAGCATCCTACTAGAATGGAGTCAATAGGTACCATTTCTCAATTTTCCAGTAAATATCTAATGATTTCAAGCATTAATGTAGCTTCTAATTTCTGAAACAAACAAATGAAACAAAGTCCTTACATTTATGGCCTGTGTAGTGAAAGAAAGGCTATCTTTGGTTCCAAGTAAAATATTCATCTTTTTTTTCAGTCAAATCAGAGTGATCCACTGCAGAAAATTAGAAGTATCTAGCATTCTCTTCTCACCAAAATACTTGACTGACACAATCTTAGCCTTTAGAAGTTCAGTGAAAAGGAATCCCAATAAATATCTTAAGAAATAGCTCTTCTAGAGTTCTCCAGGGCCGCCTGAGCTTATGGCTTGGGCGGCTGAAGGATTGAACTCCCCCGTAGCCTGGGCTGCTCCCAGCTGGCCAGCGCCTCTGCTCCTGATTTCTTGGAGCAGAGCCAGGCGTCTGCGACCACCCCTGCCTGAAGGAATGACTATGGATTAAAGGAGCAGGCAGAGCGATACAAGAGGAAAAGGTGAAGAGGATTATTATATTTTACTCTCCAGCTTGATGGACTTTTTTGGATTATAAATCTGAAGTGAAAGTGCGTCACAATTGGTAAAAGATGGCGGCTAAACCACCCCCTAAAACTGTTCGGAGTGCTGGAACTTCGCCGGTGCAACAATCATTACTGCAGGCGCTGCATCCTCCTGATGTATTGACATCAAAGGACTTACAAGATGCTCTTGAAAAACACACCCAGGTAATTTTGGAATCAATTAATGATAGATTTGCACAGATGGAGGAGAAATTGGAGAAATTGGAGGAGAGAATGGAGGAGAGGATGGAACAGAAGTTTAGAGTGATGAAGGTAGACATCTTGTCTTCAGTGTGTAAAGTGGCTCGTTGTGTGGAAGAATTGGAGGAAAAGCTAGAAGATTTGACTCAAAAGAATGCTATATTAGAAGCAAAAGTATTGGAGAATGAAGATAAAATGGAAAAGGAACTGAGTCTTGCTCAATATTACCAGATGCAGTTTGCCATTAGAATTAGAGGCTTAAAGGAGAATATTAAGGAAGATCTAAAGCAGCTGGTTTCTGAGGCTTTCGAAGTAGTATTGAAACAGCCAGCATCTGAAATAAAAGGAGGCATGGATAAAGTGTTTCGTGTGAATTCATGGATTGCTGGACAGAGAAAGTTGCCTAGAGATGTGGTGGTATATTTTGCAAAAAGGGAAACTAGAGATGAAGTTATACGAGCTGCTTATGATACTAAAGTTGTGATTGCTAATCAAGAAGTTTTGGTCTTAAAAGAAATTCCTCCAAAGATTTTAAGGAGAAGGAAGGATTTTACATTTCTTGTGCAAGAGCTCAAGCAACGAGATATAAGGTTCAGATGGGAGATCCCAGTTGGGTTGATGGTGACGCACGAAGGTAAAAGGTACCGTCTGGTTACTGTGATGCAAGCGCGTGATTTCTACAATAATGTTTTAAATGCAACGCCATTAACACTTCTGGAAGCTGAAAAGGGATCTGGAGAAGGAGTGCATCAAGAGGCTGAAGATGGTCAGATAGAAGACAACGGTGTTGGAGGAGATCAAGATATAACCTCGTTGGATGATCCTATAGAACAGAGGGTGACGCGTGCTGCTGCAAAACGATCTAAGAAGAGAAAATAGCAGAATTTGCAGAAGTCTATGGAATTTCTATGACGTATTTATAGTCAAGTATGGGAGGTGGGAAAAGGTTTGGGTGTAGACGCAATATATTTTTATATGTGGTGGTTTTGTGGAAAGGGTGAGGTTTTTTGGATTAAAGTTTGGTGGAATATACAGAAGATTCTCAAATGGAGGTTAAAGTTTTGTTCGCAATTTTTTTTTTGTTTGTTTGGAATAATTATAGATGTGGCACTGGAAGAGGAACGGCCGATTATAGAAGAGTTGACTTTAAAGTTTTCTGATTTGGTTGAGGTGGTGAAGATTTTGGTTAATTTGAAAGATTATCTGTAAGAACGTTATATCATGGAATGGACAAAATGGATGGAGTCTATTTAGGATAAGTATAGGGTTGGGAAGTATTATGTAGTATTTGAATAACTCTTTTTTCCTTTTTTTTCTTTTTCTTTTTCTCTTTCTATCTTGGGTTTTTTTTTCCTTTTTTTTGTTTTTAATATATATTTAATACTATTAAGGTTTGTTTTATCCTATATAAGCTAGAGAGTGTTTCTTTTTTTATTTTAGTTTTTTATATATATTTAATATTGCTAAGGTTTGTTTTATCCTATATAAGCTAGAGAGTGATGGATTTTAGAATTTATAGTTGTTAGTACATGGTTGTTTATGTTTGCTTTTTTATATATATACCTTGTATTTAGCTCTGGGAAGTTGGGGGGAGGGGGGGAGGTAGGGGGGGGAGGAGGGAGGGGGGGAGGGGGGGAGGTAGGGGGGGAGGAGGGAGGGGGAAGGGGGGTTTTTTAAAGGAAAATTGTATCTTAAAACTTTTCAATAAAAAAAGAAAAAAAAAAAAGAAATAGCTCTTCTTTCCCAAACCTAGGATATTAGTGCCAGTTTTGGAGTACTAAAATCTGAATGATCACTAAATGACAGCAGAAAGTTCAGAGTTTTCTCTATCTCTTTGCTACCATCGAGTGGATATTCACATTATTGGAGCCCAGAGTAGGTAACTATAGCTAAGAAGTGAACTAGTTACACTATACTGTATGTAACAGATGAGCACTTACTAGTTGAATCTGTAGATTAAGGGCAGCAAAGATCAGAAAGGAAGATTCCCTGCCTACTCCGTCACCCATCCACTCAAGCACACTCGAAACCTCCTAATAAATATAGACATTTCTTTCAGTTTACTGCAGTAAATGCAATAAAAGCCCATCTATACGGAATAAATTTATTTCTCTAAATAAATCATATGTGACATCACAAAATGCTATTATACACTTTAAATTGTTTATAGCCACAAAACAGATTCTCAGGAGACTTCCTCTCCTTCACTGTAGCTTCTAGGAGATGGTATGATAAGAACTGACATGACACCACCATTTCTCTTCCACTTCTGTCTGCCACAGATACACATATCCATAATGGAACTGTGCACCCACCACTTACAGTAATTCACTCCTCCAGGATCATGGTGCCTGACTCTTCTTTCACCACAACATGACCCTGCAACCATAGCTCATCCTCCTTCCAATCCTCCCTGACACAGTTTGGTGGAGAACCCATCCAGAGGTTCCAGAACTTCTGCCTCCTTTTTATTCTTCATCCCACTGAAGATCATTCTTTCCACCACAATCTCCACCTCTGTCTCAACATGTGCACATTAATGACCCTTTCATTAAGATTCTATAGCACTAATGCTAACTTACTAATACACAGTTAATCACCAAAGCATCCCAATGTAATGCTAACATACTAATATCATTCTAGCATTTCTCCCCAATGGGATTGGCCCACCCCACGTGCTCTGGCAGAAGGACATGCTGCAGACCCCATTAGTCAAGGAATTCTGCCTGACAGTGTCCAACAAAGGGATCCTTTCTGCCATGACTCCCGTAGTCTGGAACATCATGCCCCTCAAAGTGAGATCTGCCCCCACCATGGCCTTTCAAAAGAACCTTAAAACTTGACTCTGCTGACTGATTTAAGATCCCAATGGGAGCATTTTACATTAGGGATAGGTATTGGACTAGGAAGAAGATCCCACCTCCACTCATAGTATCCTAGTTTTTCAACTTGTTTAATCTCTGTTCACCTATTATTTACGCTTTTATGTTTTGTACCCCTGTTTTTATGATGATTGTAAGCTGCCTGGAGTGCTTGATAATGAGATGAGTAGCATATAAATTTAATAAACTTTCACTCCTAAATTAACACAGGGTCATTTGCTGCTCTAATTTGAGTCATAAAAGAAAACAAGATTACAAAGTCAATACATATAAACATATATTTTTAAATACTTTAAAGACTAATTCAAATACTGTTATTTTATATGGGCATTGTCTCTTAAATATGTTCTTCCTACTTTGGAGCGTTATTGATGAAATAAAGCAGGAGGCAAATGAAATGACAAAATAAGAGCAGTGTGCAGTTTATACATTGACAGGTTAACTTTCATAGGACTGGCACTTCATTCCTGCCTGACAAACTTTTCCTGCTGGCTATGTACTGAAACTATTGCATTTTTAAAAGCTATCCTAAATTATTAGGCATCCCCTTCTGACAAATGGGGCTACCGAGTGAATTTATCCCATTATTCTGTGAATTCTATAGATTTGCACAATATTCTAAGCATTATGTGATTTGCTTGTTTACGTCTTAGTATTTTGTGCAACTTTACATTTGTAATTTTTTCAGTAAATCACGATTAAGCAAATTAGATCTTAGAATCTTGAGTGAACATTGCCTTGGGCAGCCACACTCATTGTGGAGATTTACATGTGATTAGATTAATTTTTGCTAACTTGCATAGGTCATTCTCTTGCCAAAAGTAAAGGCAGGAAAGTAAAATGAGATTAGGAATCTACCAAGTTACAAAGAAGAAGCGATTCCAAAGGATGGTGAGTCCTTCGGGAGAAGGGCGGTATAGATATTCAATTAAATAAATAAAATAAATAAATAAATAAACAATATGTATTAATGTTATGACAAATGGCATTTTTGGGTAAAACTTTAAAAATAAAAAGTTGTTGACTTGCTGACTTTGTAATATATCTTTCTGTCAGAGTATAGCACAGGGGTAGGAAACCTTGGCTCTTTTATGACTCGTGGACTTCAACTCCCAGAATTCCTGAGCCAGGCATAAAAGAGCCAAGGTCGCCTACCTCTGGTATAGCACATAAGGTGTCTAGCAATAGAAACTGACTAAAGAGAGAAGCAACCTGGAAGTAAGGAGAAATTTCCCAACAGCGAGAACAATTAAACCAGTGAAACCACTTGCCTTCAGAATGTTATGTGTGCTTCATCGCTGGATCACTGAAGTTTTGTAAGACTAATATATCACCAATGTTCAAAGCAGGACTGGGAGAGCAATGAAACTCAAGAAGAGGCATATCGGAAGACCCACAGCATAGAAGACCTCCGGCCTATTTTATTTTTCTAATACCGTAAGATGTGAAGAAAAGGGACAACAGTTCCTAATGTACTGCAATAAAAAGAGACTCTTAGTATCAACATTCTTCCTGCTAAATTCTTTAAGACAATAAGAGGGCACTGCTTCTCTTCTCTTCTAGAAACAACATTAATTTCTGGAAGCAAGAATTGCTTTCCTGCCTAGGAGAAAACAAAGTTAATGTGACATAAAACTGCATTGTTCACTCTTCATTGTAGGTCTACTCTTCCTATTATGCTTGATTAGCATGAGTGTTGGCTGAGGTGAAAGGAATTGCCATTCACTACATCAATGGGCAGCTGGCAGGAATGAAGCGTCATTGTCCGTACATATGGCTTGCTTATGCAGGTTGAGAAACTCTATGTAAGCAGCACTACTTCAAAACATCATTTGGAAGGAATATGAACTCCAATATTTGCTAGCTAATTGAGACGCCATAAAGGAAACAAATGCTAGAATTGCTAGGCTAAAAATGTACACAGCTGGGGTGTTGCCTACTGGTACAGCTCACATTTCCCCATGTGCTACTAAGGGTTGTATTTAGAACGCACTAATGATGTCGAAAAAAAGTTCCTAATTATCATTCAGAAGCTCAGAAGCACAAGTTCTTTTTCATTTTGTTTTCACCAATGACACTCTGACTTTGTTTCTAAGATAGCTATCATGCCCAGTTATTTTCCAAGAATGAGGAAAGTTATGATCTATTTGGGGAAAAAGAAATGTTGGAAGGACTGCTAGATAAATTTAGGATTGCTGATTTCTGACTTCTCAGATTTTCCACCTTAAGCTTTCTAACATCCAGACTCTAGAATTCATGAGGCTGGAATATTCAAAAATTCAGCAAGGTAAGTTTTTTGTACCTAAATGTTATCTATCTATCTATCTATCTATCTATCTATCTATCTATCTATCTATCTATCTATCTATCTATCATCTATCTATCTATCTATCTATCTATCTATCTATCTATCATCTATCGATCCATCCATCCATCCATCCATCCATCCATCCATCTATCATCTATCTATCTATCTATCTATCTATCTATCTATCTATCTATCTATCTATCTATCTATCATCATCATCATCATCATCATCTCATTTGTCCATCCATTCATCAATCCAACCAACCATTCATCTAATTAAGTGATGGAAAACCTTTTGGGCTCAGCATATCAACAATTCAGAAAATGCCAAATTTTACTCTGCTGAAAGTGTTACTCAAGTGTTACTTGTGCTGTTCCCCAAGACACATGAGACTTGAGTGTGATTTACTCTGTGGCTCTGCTATGTGCTGCTTACTTTTAGGCAACATTCTATTGACAGGACCCTGCAGCCTACCCAAGGCTTTTCCAGGTCTCAGAAGTCTTCATTCTTGCAGCAGCTTCAGAAAATGTTCTTCCATGGCCTCCAGCCTCCAAAAACGCACCAAAGCATGCCCCATTCTCACACAATTTTCGGGGAGCCCAGAGGCTGTGTGAGAGCACATGTCCCTCAATGACTTTCAGAGGCTGAACAAGAATACACCCCATTCTTGCATGGCCATTGCAGACTCTGCAAATCATGTGAGAACAAGGTATCATTTGTGAATAGTTGTTCTTGGGTATTGGTGAATGCTGGTGTGTCATCCAAATGTCCTGGTGTGTCATCTTTGACACATGTGCCATAGGTTCACCATCACTGATCTATTTTGTAATCTCTATGGGTTACAGCATACATGGTGATTATGTAATTGGAATGGAAAAGACCAGAGTATTTCTCCTGCCTTTTCCATTTTGGGAAAAGTAAAATGATGGTTAAATAACTAAACATCTGTAAGCAAAAAAGAGACCAAGGATTCCTTTGTTAAGCCTTTTGGAAACTGAGTGTACTTATTTTAAACTGTAGTCTGAAAATGTGTTTTGTGTCATGGTGGCAAAGTGATTAGAATGCAGTATTGCAGGCTATTTCTGCCAAACGTCCAAATATGTGATGTTTAGATAGTCCTCAGTCAGGGTAATTTCTTGAAAGGAATGTCGTGAGGTCATGACAACTTTGGTCCAAATTTTTCTACTGAACACCCAATTATGTGCACTATCAATAGAATACAACTCTGAAGGGGCAATTAATTGACTGGAGCTATGTGTTACAACAAAGAAGCTTAGGCAATTTTATTTTAAATATAAAAGAATGAGGAGGTAATCTATTCTCCCTCCAAATGGTGCCAAATATAGATTTGTTTAAAATTGGTTTTATCTGGAGAACATGGGGTGGGTGGGTAGGGAGAACTCCTGAATTGATCTTCTGAATTATTTTCTGCATGGTTATTTATCTGCTCTTAAAATTCCTGCTTGTTAAATAGGAAAAACCTTGATTATTTTAGAGCATTAATTTTTTATGTAGGCAGGGACAACAGTCAACATAATGAGATGTTGAAGGCAACTGAAACCAGAGTAAAGAGCAGAGACATGTACAAAGGTGGCCACGTTTGAGGATGAGATATTGAAAAGGGACAAAAATATTTTTCTGATGTTTTAAAAAAACTACCATAAAATGTCTAAATAACCATTATTTAAATAAGAAGTGGCAGGAAGGTGGAATTAAGTTGATCACGATAAAAACCTCCTCGATACTAGAAGGAATAAGGCAAAATTAATAGGAAAAGAGTCAGATTTTGAGTGTACATTGCTTTTCAAAAAGAGATTAAAGATTAACTTTTTTGGGATTGGCTTAAATGACATGGATTTTTGTCTCATTCCAAGGGATTAGTCCAGGTATCTCTTCTTTATTCGTAGAATATAATTCTTCATTGCTGTATATCCTAACATGCATATAGCTTAGCAAATGATAAATAATAGGAATTGCATTACTGGAGATGCACCTAATCCAGTGTTCAGATGGAAAAATTGTTGACCGTGAAGGGACAGCCGTATACCTTACTGGGAACAAACGCCACAAAGGAAGGTAGAAAGGAAGGTGATATAGATAAAGATGATATGGATAGAAGTATAATTTCCATTGATTCCTTTCTTCCACTCACACATACAGCCACGCACCCATACAGTACACACACAAATAATTGAATAAGCCACCAACTAGCCTTCCCTGCCTCTGTCAAAGGTAAGGATACCAAGTTTCCTTGCCTCATATTCTAATTTTCTCACATCAAATTCTCTCACACTGCACACTTAACAAGGTCAAGTGGAGGAGTCAAGGATGGGTCCTACAAGCAATCACATTATGTGCAAAGGGTGCTATTTAATTGCTATTGATAGGCAGGAATAAGCAAAACCCACTAGCATCCATCACTATTCCGCATGTGGGGTGGGGTGGGGAGATTGAAGACAAAAAGAATTATTCAGAAAAGAAGCACATAAATAGAGTATGTTATGAAGACCTAAACAAAATTATAGGTAAAATCAAAAATGTTGTCAGAAAACAGATTTCAGCAGAACTATACATCCTTGCTTGAACTGCTATGATAACCATAAGTAGATAACTATAACTGTGAATTATATTACTACTTAAGTAGATAACTACAAGCAGAGTAATAACTCAAAAACATATAGAAATTCAAATGTATTTTCCTTGAGCTTTTCTTATATTATTTGGAGTAATTCAACTACAAAAATACACAGAATGGACTTACTTAAAAATGTTTGCAAGTTTTATAATTATGTATTACACAAGTTTGACTGTGATCTTTAAACCTATGAAGATTTTTTTTTTAGAATAAAACAGCATAGAACATAGAATAACAGAGTTGGAAGAGACCTTGGTGATCATCTAGTCCAACCCCCTGCACAAGCAGCAAACCCTATACCATTTCAGACAAATGGCTGACCTGCATAGGGTCTCCTGCTTGAACAGGGGGTTGGACTAGGAGACCTCCAAGGTCCCTTCCAGCTGTATTCTGATTGATATTAGACCTCCAGTGATGATGCACTGACAATGTCAGAAGTCAAGATGTTCCACTGGTTAATTGTTCCACTGTCAGGAAGTTTCTCCTTAATTCTAGGTTACTTCTTTCCTTGATTAGTTTCTATCCATTTCTTCTTGTCTTGCCTTCTTGCAAGAAGCAAGACTAGTCTATGAAGATAGGACTGTACAATTCAAGTAAATAATAATAATAATAATAATAATAATAATAATAATAATAATAATAATAATAATAATAATAATAATATAATAATAATAATAATAATAATAATAATAATAATAATAATAATAATAATAATAATAATAATAAGAAGAAGAAGAAGAAGAAGAAGAAGAAGAAGAAGAAGAAGAAGAAGAAGAAGAAGAAGAAGAAGAAGAAGAAGAAGAAGAAGTAGTTGGAAGGGACCATTGAGGTCATCTAGTCCAACCCCCTGCTCAGGCAGGAAACCCTATACCATTTCAGGCAAATGGCTGTCCAGTCTCTTCTTAAAAACCTCCAGTGTTGGAGCATTCACCACTTCTGGAGGCAGGTTGTTCCACTGGTTAATTGTTCCACTGTCAGGAAGTTTCTCCTTAATTCTAGGTTACTTCTTTTCTTGATTAGTTTCTATCCATTTCTTCTTGTCTTGCCTTCTTGCAAGAAGCAAGACTAGTCTATGAAGATAGGACTGTACAATTCAAGATGATAATAATAATAATAATAATAATAATAATAATAATAATAATAATAATAATAATAATAAGAAGAAGAAGAAGAAGAAGAAGAAGAAGAAGAAGAAGAAGAAGAAGAAGAAGAAGAAGAAGAAGAAGAAAAAGAAGAAGTTGGAAGGGACCATGGAGGTCATCTAGTCCAACCCCCTGCTCAGGCAGGAAACCCTATACCATTTCAGGCAAATGGCTGTCCAGTCTCTTCTTAAAAACTTCCAGTGTTGGAGCATTCATGAATTTCTTAGATGCCTTACTGAAAGTATATTAGAAGGCTAACAACAAAATACTTGCATGTCTCTTCTTTATCATTTCAAAATGAAAATGAGTGTTTATTTCAAACCTATAGTCAACCAGAAACATGTTAATGATGGACTCTGGACATGAACATTAATCAGTGGATCTTTCTGCAAGTGGTGAGATCATTTTAATCTGCTTAATTCTACAATGTGCAATGAGGGAAGCACAAAGTTTAATACAGAAACAAATGATCAAGTATCACAATCCATTCCTGCAGTACTTTATTGGAAGTAAAAACCCAAATAATCTAATAAATGCAAAAAAATAATGAAATCCTTCTTTGTCATCATAAATGTTTTTCTCCACAGTGAACAAGAATATTTCTAGCTGATTCCAAAGGTGCTGCAGAAAGTCTGATAGATGGGCATCTTTTTTTCCCAGAGATATTTTGCAAGTAAAATTAGAAAACACAAAACCTCGTTTTACATAAACATATTTAGTGATGTGAAAGTGTTTGCCTTCCCTTTTGAAAATTGCTCGGATAATTTCTATTTCATGTCAAATAGAATCTATCAGATTTCCCATACAAACTTTAAGTATTAGGACAACATATAAGAAGGAAGCTTTTGTTTTGCAATGTCTTTTCTTTCAAAATGTTTTTGTATCTAGGTAAGTTTTAGATGTGAGCCCATTCTACCTAAAATTCTATGCTGGCTGATTAGTTTGATGCAATTTTCTGCTTATTTGATTTTTTAAGATAATCTTCAAGTAAAATTCAGCAAAAATCCCAGTTGAGAAAATTAATTGGACTAAACTACCCGGAAAATAGATAGATAGATAGATAGATAGATAGATAGATAGATAGATAGATAGATAGATAGATAGATAGATAGACAGACAGACAGACAGACAGACAGACAGACAGACAGACAGACAGACAGACAGACAGACAGACAGATAACCTTGGAGGTCTTCTAGTCCATCCCCCTGTTCAAGCAGGAGACCCTGTACCAGAGGTAGGCATCCTTGGCTCTTTTATGACTTGTGGACTTCAACTCCCACAATTCCTGAGCCAGCATGGAATTCTGGGAGTTGAAATCCACAAGTCATAAAAAAGCCAAGATTGCCTAGCCCTGTCCTATACCATTTCAGACTAGCGACTGTCCAGTCTTTTCTTAAAAACCTCCAGTGATCCAGTGATGAAGCACACATAACATTCTGAAGGAAGTGGTTTCACTGGTTTAATTGTCCTCACTGTCAGGAAGTTTCTCCTTAGTTCTAGGTTGCTTCTCTCCTTGATTAGTTTCCATCCATTGCTTCTTGTCCTGCCCTCTGGTGCTTTGGAAAATAAGTTGACCCCCTCCTCCTTGTGGCAGCCTCTCAAATACTGGAATACCGCTACCATCTTGTATACGTGTGTGGGTGTTTGTGTGTGTATACATACACACAGAGACATATATACATACATACATAGTAAAGGTAAAGGTTCCCCCGCACATGCGTGCTAGTCGTTTCCAACTCTAGGGGCCGGTGCTCATCTCTGTTTCAAAGCTGAAGAGCCAGCGCTTGTCCGAGGACGTCTCCGTGGTCATGTGGCTGGCATGACTAGATGCCAAAGGCGCACTGAACGCTGTTACCTTCCCACCAGAGTGGTCCCTATTTTTCTTCTTGCATTTTTACGTGCTTTCGAACTGCTAGGTTGGCAGAAGCTGGGACGAGTAACAGGCGCTCACTCTGCTACTCGGCACTCGGGATTTGACCCGCCAAACTGCAGACCATCTGATCAACAAGCTCAGCATCCTAACCCACTGAGCCACCACGTCCCTTCACATACATACATACATACATACATACATACATACATACATACATACATATGGTGTGATGGCTCCACACTTACAGACATGGAACTTGTCAGCTGGAAAGTTGACAGCCTGGCTTCAAGACCCAAGCACCATGCAATGGGGTGAGCTCCTGTTATTTGCTCCAGCTCTTGCCTACCTAGCAGTTCAAAAGCATGCAAATGCAAGTAGATTAATAGGTACCACTTCAGTGGGAAGGTAACAGTGTTCTCAGGGTCTGGTCATACTGGCCACATGACCACAGAATTGTCTTCAGACAACACTGGATCCTTAAGAAATGGAGATGAGCACTGCCTCCTAGAATTATCTTTTCCTTTTCCTTTACCTACCTATACCTTGTACACACACACACACACATACACCTCTATACATATATACATATGTGCCAACAAGAATTGCACCTATTCTATATAGACAAAAGGCTCTTTGTGAGATGGGGATGGAACACTTTAACAAGCAGATAAATGTGGGACACAAGCTAAGATAAGAATTCTGCACATGAATCTTGAACATGTATTAAACCTATTATACGAACACTTCTGTCATTCTTTCTTACAGCAAAGAAACTGAATCTGTAGGTCAGGTCTGCAGAGAAGAATAGAGGAGGCATACTTAGCATTTATTCAATTCATTTTTACATTTTTATGGGAAGCATTTTCATTCATACTGGAGAAATCAGCTGAAAAATAGGCATTCATACATATACAGAGAGATGTGTTTTAGCTTCAATGGTACACAGACATATTTTAAAATAAACACAAGGAGGGCAGTGGCCATCTTAATATTCAGTTGTTGAAATCCCTAGGAATTATTAGGTTTAGTCTTTTATTTCAGGTATATTCCAAGCTCCATTTGCTCCCTTGGAAGTGAATGCTTCCAGTGTACTCTTAAGGTAAAAGAAAGTTTCACTACATCATAGAGACAGTTTTAGTAACTTATTTTGATCTTGCTTTGAGGAATAAAGCTGTGGGAAATATAAACAATCATACTGGTATGCAAAAAAATTAATTCTAGAAGCTCCTAGAAGGCATAAACCAGGGGTCTTCAAACTTGGCCCTTTTATGGCTTGTGGACTTCAACTCCCAGAATTCCTCAGCCAGGCATGCTGGCTGAGGAATTCTGGGAGTTGAAGTCCACAAGTCATAAAAGGGCCAAGTTTGAAGACCCCTGGCATAAACCCTCCATTCTATATATCTCACCTGTCTTAACTCTTAGCCCTAAATGCATCATTTAAAACCTCAAAATTAAAATTATATATCAGTTTTAAATAGTAAGGAAGCCGCTGCATATTTTCTTACCCCATAATGCCAGAAAGGAGTTCTTACACCTCTTACTTATATGATATCTTTTCAGTATCATGTCTAGATCTGACTAGTTCCCAATAGAAATTAGGAGAGTTATCATTTAAGTGTAATTTTAAATAAAAATAATACTAATAGTGCTCCATTTCTTGCACCATTCTTCCTAATCTAGACCCTTCCAAATGCACTGTCCCACAGGTGCTTTTTCAAAAGGCAACTGGACTTTCTTGTTTTTCCTTGAAGATGTTTCCCTTCTCATCCAAGAAGCTTCATCAGTTCTGATTGAATGGTAGAGAATGGAAGGATTTATTTTCCTTATAGTCATCCGGTCGTTAGCAATCTTTCTGAGAGTCATTGAGGTCACTTGGAAGTGACCTGAATAGTGCAAATGGATGTGAAACCTATTGCCTTTTGAAACCATGACCTGGATGGCTGAGAATCTCCATAGACATTGCAAACACACTGGATTATATTTCTGAGCATTCCTTGCTTCACACATCTATTGGCCATGTTGGGTGGAGAATTCTGCAAATAATAATCCAACACACTCAAGATGTATTTGGTTAGGGATTGACATGATTAGGTGGAGTTTCACACAGATCATGTAGAATATACTTTAGCGTGTAGATTCTTGTACAGCAGTTGAAATTGATACATTTGCTGGAATTGCTGTACATACATGATCACTATTAGAAACATGTTTCTTGGGTTGATTTGTGTCTTGTTTTATATATGGTTTTTTATTATTTTAAGGCATCTTTCAATGTGTATGCTTCCTTTGCTGTACAGTTAATATGTAATATACCATTTCAAAATGATTATAATTATGCCTTGAGTTAATAGAGCCACATTTTCTGATCTCCAGAGAGTTATATAGTCAGAGTTCAATTAATGAAGATTAAAGATCACTGCTGATCAAAATAATGTTTGCTTATTTTAAAAATATGAAAGCCGTTCATCATAATGTAGTTTTCTAGAGCTATTTGTTCATAATTCACTGCACCTATTTAGGTAGTACTACAAGTGGAAGAGACAAACAAGCTCATATTCAGTTATCTATTCTCATACATTTTGTTTGGGCTGCTCATCTGTCTCATTAATTTATTTGTTCTGATTTCTCCAATTCTTTTTATTAGCATGATACTTATGACAACACAAACTAGACCATGAATACAAATATTTAAGCCTGCATTTCTACAACAGTAAGATAGATGAACAAGTACCCACTTACACTTTATATAATTCAGCTGGAGAAACAAATGTAAGCTTGCTACTCTGCAGACATGCTGAAGCCAGGGTAGCTTTTAATATTCTGTTTTTAGAGATAATGGTTGGTTTTTAATGATTCTGTGCTCTTCAGGTTGCAAAAGATTCCAATATTCCAAAACTCTACAGTCATGTTCTAAAGATACCACTACAGAAATATAGCAAAGTGTTAGTGTTAATATGCTATCAGTTATTCTATGCCTCATATGTTAGGTATGCAGGAATTTCAGCATCCTAGCAGGGATCCAGGCAAAATCATATATATATATATACTGTATACATATACATATATACATACTGTATACATATATATATATATGCATACTGTATACATATATATATACTGTACACACACACACACACACACACACACACACACACACACACACACACACATATATATATATATATATATATATATATATATATATATATATATATATATATATATATATATATACTGTATACTGTTCAAAAAAATAAAGGGAACACAAGATAAGACATACTACTATTAAATACAGTACATTGTGTTGTTTAAGTGTTCCCTTTATTTTTTTGAGCAGTATAAATAATAATAATAATAATAATAATAATAATAATAATAATAATAATAATAATAATAATAATAATAAGAAGAAGAAGAAGAAGAAGAAGAAGAAGAAGAAGAAGAAGAAGAAGAAGAAGAAGAAGAAGAAGAAGAAGAAGAAGAAGAAGAAGAAGAAGAAGAAGAAGAAGAAGAAGAAGAAGAAGAAGAAGAAGTTGGAAAGGACCTTGGAGGTCATCTAGTCCTGCTCCCTGCTAAGGCAGGAAACCCTATACCATTTCAGACAAATGGCTGTCCAGTCTCTTCCTAAAAACTTCCAGTGTTGGAGCATTCACAGCTTCTGGAGGCAGGTTGTTCCAATGAATAATTGTTCTAACTGTCAGGAAGTTTCTCCTTAGTTCTAGGTTGCTTCTCTCCTTGACTAGTTTCCATCCGTTGCTTCTTGTCCTATTGTGCTGAGACCATATCAAAACATTTTGATCTCTACTGGGGCAAAATCCTATCTGGAATTCAGTGGGGAGGACAGCCACTCAATCAAAACTTACTCAGAATAAGAATGCAGCCTTCCAGAAGTAGGTGATCTAAATATCCCAGTGCTTTCCTATTGGTCATATTTACTGGGATTGCTGGGAGCTGAAGTTGACCTTCTCATCTAGAAGGTTGTGTGGTCTCTTCAGTAATTCGGTAGCAACTGTGAAGAATCTGCTAGATCAAGTTTGACATTCCCAAGGATGTAAATATTTTTTTCTTTCTGATTCAAATCAAACAGGGGAATTCTGTTAGGAAGGCAAGAGGTGGAGCTTATCCATTCCATGTCCCTCTGCAGTTGCAATGAGCTTGAAAATCTCATCTGAAGAGGTGAGGGAGATTTTGGAAGAGTGGGAGAAATAGTGCCTGCAGTCACTGAATAAAGAGTAAACTTATTCTTCTTTTGCCACAGGAAAAAGAAGAACATGTGAACTCTTTATTCAGTGACTGCAGGCACCATTTCTTCCACTCTTCCAGTGGGCATTAACATTGTGGGACATAATGTGCATTAACATTGACAGTTGGATTACTGCTTCCAGTTTTGGTAGTATAAATTTATAAATTTATATATTTTTAATAAATATAAACATTAAAAAAGATGCTGAGATTCTGGGAAGAGTATAGAGAAGAGCAACAAAGATGATTAGGGGTCTGCAGGTTAAAACATACGAAAAATGGTTTCAGGAATTGGGTATGTCTAATCTAATGAAAAGAACAACTAGGGGGGACATGATAGAGGACAGTTCCAATATTTGAGGGGATCCTACAGAGATGAGGGAGTTAACCTATTCTCCAAAGCACCAGAATGCAAGACAAGAAACAATGGATGGAAACTAATCAAGGAGATCAGTGACCCAGAACCTAGAAGAAATTTCCTAATGGTGAGGACAATCAACCAGTGGAATAGCTTGCTTTCATGGTGCCCCATCACGAGAGGCTTTCAAGAAGAGATTGGATAACCACTTGTATGGAATGATATAGGGCCTCCTGTTTGTGCAGGGGGTTGGACTAAATGACGGCCAAGTCCCTTTCAACTCTGTTATTCTATGAAATTGCTAGAATGAAAAATATATCCCCATCTCTACATATGCCATTATCTATCTATCTATCTATCTATCTATCTATCTATCTATCTATCTATCTATCTATCTATCTATCTATCTATCTATCTCTATCTCTATCTATCTATCTAAAATCCCACTGACATCAGTAATAGGGATTTAATCATTAAGAGACCTATGGATGTCACTGAAATGTGCAAAAAAATGCTTAGTTTAACATTGTTGCCAAGTTTAAATGGAAGCAATACAGATCATCAGCTAGTTAATTGTGGTATAGCATGAAAAAAACACCACAAGAATTAGAATTTTAACCAAGAGACATATCTATCAACAAGACAGTCAGTGTTAGTGCAGTTCTTATTCAGTTTTGAGAACAGGAGATTTTTCTACTCAGGTGATTTTAGTTAAATAGAACTAGGTATAATGAGAAAAAGAAAAAAAATCCTTCAATTCACAATATATTGATCTTATTAAAATTCACACTTTTTTTAATATAGGGCTTATATGGAATTATGCTGTAAGATAGGTGAATATGTACCAATTATAGTGTCTACTATTTTATAATGTTTGATATATATTTTAGTAATGGCAAATGTGAATGAACTCTCAAAATGTTATTTTCACACTGTTAAATATTAGGGGGAGAATCAAGTGATCTTATTAAATTATAAGCTAAATAGTAATAAATTAAATAGTAGATATTTTTCATAGCACAAAGAGTATTTCAATGTAAATTCAAAACAAATTCCATGATTCATTTCATATATAACTAAGCAAAAGGTATTCTCACTTCCAGCTGCTTGCACACTCAAATTGCTTCCATATAAATCAGGGGTGTCAAACCTCCAGCCCATGGGCCGGATGCATCATAGTGAAAACACGCCCACTCCATTGCTGGCAAAGGCAAAAAAGTCATGATATGTCATGACACGTCACGTGACATTGCAAGTTTGACACCCCTGATATAAATAATAAGGAATCTATTGCATTTGCAGAAGCTTCATCTGTGCATGAATCCAGTGCTTTAATTGATCTTTCTCTTCTATTGATAAAATATACAAAATCTATTATATAGGCCAGGGAAATGTCTCCTATTGATATAATATGCAAACATGGTGGTGTCTCAAAAGGTGCTTATTCAAAAGGGAACTGGATTTTGTTTTTTCTTGAAAACTTTTCGCTTTTCATCCAAGAAGCTTCTTCAGTTCTGAAGTTGTCATCTAAGATGCTTCTTCAGTTCAATCAGAACTAAAGATGTTTCTTGGATGAGAAGCAAAACATCTTCAAGGAAAAACAAAGTCCAGTTACCTTCTGAATAAGCATCTTTGAGACAACCATGGCCTGAGTGACTGAGTATCTCCATAAACAATTTAATGTGGTGGCAGGGATGATGGTGAGAAAGGTAACTTCTTCAAAAACAGAAGAATAGTTTTCCTCTTGTAACAATTTCAACAGGGACACAAAGCAGAAAATATTAAGTTCAAGCCAAATATATCAGTGACTGCAAATTTTTGCTTTGATGTGATCTATCTCATCCACATCTTATCTGTTTTAATGGTAAGTCTATCAACTAGTAGTGATAGATCCAGATTTCTTATTTTCTACAATGGACAATCAAACTGGTAACATTTGTGTTAGAATATTGTTCAGGAGTCTTGGGGTAAAAGTAGCTCAATGTACATGAGATTTAATTGCTATTTTGCTAGGGACAGCCTTTCTCTATAGAGGAGGTGGCCATCATATTCATTCATTCATTCATTCATTCATTCATTCATTCATTCATTCATTCATTCATTCATCACATTTGTATAGCTGCCCATCTTATGTGGAGTCTCAATAGTACTTCTGAGCTGAGCAGGAATCATCTCCAAGAATCCAGGTTGACCAAAGGTATTTCATTTTTTCATTCTCCACTTTGCACGGAGAATGGCTGGTGACTAAGAGATGAGGGATCCAATTATGCATTTTATGCATAGACACTGGAAGTTTTTAAGAAGAGATTGGGACAACTATTTGTCTGAAATGGTATAGGGTTTCATGCCTGAGCAGGGGATTGGACTAGAAGACCTCCAAGGTCCCTTCAAACCTATTCTATTCTATTCTATTCTATTCTATTCTATTCTATTCTATTCTATTCTATTCTATTCTATTCTATTCTATTCTATTCTATTCTATTCTATTATTGGCTGTGGTCACTTAAGATTTCTAGAAAGTGGAAATAGCTGAACTGTAAGAAGTATGTCTTCTTTGAACATCTCTGCCACAACTTGCAAAATCATGAGTGGGAATTAAGACACAGTCACCTGAAATCTGGAAGCTGGCAACTCTCCAAATATTACTAACTATTGTTCCTTGGAACCCAAGACAGCATATTGGTAAATGATGACTGAAAATCTGGAGCTCCACATCTTGCCCATCCCTGTTGTAATTGCAGGAGTAAAAATCAGGAAATCTCATGAACAGAGAAAATGAAGTCAGGAGCCAAAGGCATAAATCAAGGAAGGCAATTGTGGCTGAAAAACAGGAGAAACAAAGATAACAACAGTAAGAATAAGATTTACAACCTGTTCTTTTCCAGCAATGAGTACTTTTTGTGCAAAAAGCAGTTTTGCAGTTCCTTCTCCATTTCATCTAATTCCAGATAAACTTAGTATTTATCAGAAGTCTGTTTATCCGTTTGTCTTAGCGTGCTTTGCATTATGAGGAGATAGGAGAAATCTGGAATATTTTTTCAAGGTCAGACCAATCTGGGAATGTCCTCATTATTAGTTCTTCTCCAATCAAAGACAAACACAGACTTTAACTTCTCCATCTCTACCAAAGAATTATTAGACTGATTCATAACCACATGCCTTTAAATAAAATAATTCTCTGAACTTTTCTACTTAGAACAGTGGCATGTACAGTAAGAGTAGAATATCCTTGACAGACTCCTTATAAAATTCATACAATAAGGATTCTTGATACACAGAGCTCTGTAACTAGAAGTGGTGATTAACATGTCTGCTGTTTTGATTCAACCTTTCCAGACAAAGGCAGAAAGGGAGGGGAGACTCCATGGATTGCCAGATTTCTTACAATTTTTTGGAAGCTGTGGGAAAAATTCTACTGTACCTTCACATCTTTTTCTAATAGTGGACAGCAGTGTTAGACAGGTTTGCTGCTAAATTTCTTCTAACAATGGCATCAATTCATTGTCTGCATCCTATTTTTTCTTGAGCTTATGATATATGGAGCAAAACTTAAGAGTCCTGTCCAGGTAGGGAAAATCAAATCATTTTCCCCCCCTATGCCAGTAAAAAGAGATTGAAACCTTTCACCCATAAGGCCTTTTATTTCATTTTCTTCCTGTTGTAGGTTCACACTCATTTATTCAGCTCTGTTAGGAAATGAAGTCCAGTCACTAAATTCCATCTTTGTGATAGAGCTTCGCTGAAAAGAAAGTGCAGCCCTAAAAAAGTAGATTTTAAAAGAAGAAAATGTTGTCTTGAGGTCTGCATCTAATAACAGCTGTCATGACCTTGACAATAAGTTCTACAAATATCAGAAACTAAGAAATTAGGAATTCATCCATACAATAAAGGAGGTAAATTAATACTGGTTTAGATGGAAGAATTTTGAATGCTCTTCATTCTGTGAGGCCCATGAAAATAAATATCTAACAAGAATAACTCTTTCTAATACAATAAATCTCAAGTGCTAATTTCCAATTTCTTCTTCACAGTAAAAAAATATTTTGCACATGATGTTAAAAAAATAAATTTGTTAAACTCCACTTTTAGATCAGTCTCAGTCTTCTCCAATAAAACTTATTCCTCTTCCATAGCATTTTTTCAAGATAGTCTATCCATAGAGGCAGATGCTCCTAAAATTAACTTCTGAGTGCATTATTCAAAAATGTCCTTCATTATGTCTAATCAAATTAGTGTGTCAAATTTAAGTGATAGGCTACAAAGAATAATATTGGAAAAGATATGACACTGGATGTACAAATGAAACCAGCTGATGTCTTCATAATTAAAAGTACCAAACTAAAAGATTGATCTGGATAATTTTTCCTATATAAGATTTACAAAAGAGATGGTTTTGTAAAGTTTTGGAAAATTTTGTAAGAAAGGACAAAGAATGAAATCAATTAGATGATGTAAGATGGTGAGAAATAGAATATGTTTGAATAGATAAAATGTGTATCTTGAATATTAGACGTTGTGATGAATTTGATAAAGGAAATTTTGGTTACTCAAAATTTGGAATTTATAAACAACAAATATTAACAGGAAACAAAAAAATGGGAAAACTAACTAGGACATTGATTGTCTATAAAGACTGAATGTTAAAATAACTAGGATATGCATAAGCTAAAAATTATGGATAAATGTAAGAATGTTATTTTTATTTAATTAACATAATAAGAATTGCATTAGTTTAAAAATGAGACAGTAAATACTAAGGGGAAAAGAGAGGAAATATTTAATGTGGTATTTTGAGATTTGTATTAAAGATATCTGTATGTCATTGAATTATCAGTTTACCCAGCCGCCATGTTCCTTTTTAAATACTTAAATGTAAAATTTTAAAAAAGGAATGAAATCAAGTTCTAATCTAGAACATTATCTGAAGAGACTAAAGATTAAGCTTGTTTTTAATCTTTTGAACTGTGATGACATTTTTATTAAACAAGAAAATTAATCTGTTGAATTGACTAAAAATCAACACATAGTACAAGACAAGACACTGAATTTTTCAAGAAATATATCTTGGATCAGGACTTCCATTGGAGATCAGTGGTGGATTAGACATCTCCAAAGGAATGAGGAATGGACACAGATCCAGGTTGTGCTGAAAATGGCTCAGTGACTCAGCACAAGAAATGCTGTTTAGATGAGAAATGCTAAGATCACATAAACGGTTAATCTGTAAGATATTACAATTTTTTTCAAGGGGAATGTAAAATAAAACCAAGAGAAGGTTTTATAGTAGATGGATACATTTTCAATGGTTTGCCTATAAGCAATTGTTACAAAATTTTAAATAGGTAAAAGAACGTAAGGTTTGGAACATTGCAGATCTGCATTGGAAATGATGAATGCATAATTGCTAATATATATATATATATATATATATATATATATATATATATATATATATATATATATATATATATATATATATATATATATATATATATATATATATTTGTTTTCTGAGGTTTTCGCGGGTGCCTGTATGTGGATCCTTGGTTTTTCGGGTTTTTCCCCGCGTGGAACTAAAGGTGTAGGCGCAACGTTTCGACGGAATCCCATCCGTCATCATCAGGCTTTAGCTTCCTTCTTCTGGGAGAAGCATGTGCCTGTTTGTTCCCGAAAAACCAAGGATCCATATATATATATATATATATATATATATATATATATATATATATATATATATATATATATATACATTTATTGAAATATGAAACAGAAGTACAAATCAAAGAGTGGGCAAAAAAACCCAGTTTCAATATGCAAATAGAACAACGGAAACATAAGTGGTTGAAATGAGTGAATTTACATTATATTATAATACTTAAGAGAATGTCTGTAAGATGATGTATTGTTGGTATATGTCACTAGAAAAATAGTCTAGAATGTATAAAAGTATTTTAAATTTAAGTTGGAATTTTAAACAACAGAAAGATACATTTTATCATCTTGAATGGAAATGTAAAAACACCAGAAAGTTTTAGATACATTAATGCAGAAGATTTTCAAGATTAATGTACAATTTGAAACCGAACTTTGTTTATATATATAACAAGCACAGTTAGTAAAATGTGCAAAAGTGAAAAACTTGACATTAACCTTAATAGAGGAATAGTTGATGATGGCTAAATTAATTGGAGGAAATATATTATTGATAGCCATCTCTTCTTTCTATTTTTAAATTTTGCATTAGTTCTGAGTTATATTCTTTATTTATACATATGTGTGTGTGTGTGTGTGTGTGCGTGTGTGTAGAAGGGCGTTATAGAAATTCAAATATATATATATATATATATATATATATATATATATATATATATATATATATATATATATATATATACGCAAATTATTCAAATTACTAATAAAGAATTTGGGAGGCTAAGATGATCATTTCGAACTCATTTATGTTCTCATCTGTTAGTCATACCCTTTATCTGAGATCTGAAAGAGTTAATTAGCAAGGTCCATTCAAAAAGCCTTGACAAATACTTAAACATATATATATATATATATATATATATATATATATATATATATATATATATATATATATATATATATATATGTAGATCTAGAGTCTCGGGTTTCTTCCCGCGTTCCTTTCATCTTCAGAAAGTTGTGGCGACGTTTCGACGAAATCCCATCCGTCATCATCAGGCCGGAGTGTTCCTCCTGCTGCTTCCAGGAGCAATGCGTGGTCTGGCTGTTCCTTTCCTTCCAACTGCCGGTGGGGCTGTGTTCTGACTGGGTGGAGGCGTGGCTGCTTTCTGATTGGGTGGGGGTGTCCTCCGATTGGGTGGAGGCGTGGTTGTCTTCTGATTGAGTGGAGGCGTGGCTGTCTTCTGATTGGGTGGATGCGTGGTTGTCTTCTGATTGGTTGGAGGCGTGGCTGTCTTCTGATTGGGTGGGGTGTGTTCTGAATGGGTGGGTTTTTTTGTTGTGTTGTAATATCCTGAGTGTTGTGATTTGGTGTCCTGAGGAGTGGGCTGTGTAGTGGCCTCCAGAGCTTTGGTTTGGCTCCGAGTTCGAGGACCTGCTATGTATCTCTGGTATGGGTCAGTCAGGTTCGTGTGTGCGTTCTTCTGCTTGGGTGATGGCACTTTTGCTTGACTTGTTCTGTCTTCTGTGTGGGAGAGTTTTTGTTCTGGGTGTGGATGAGTCTTGCTGGGGCTGGTGGCATTTGGGGTTGTTTGTTGGTTTTTTAAATCCTTGTTTGCTGAAATTCGTTTCTCTATCAATGCTGGTTTCCAAATGTCATGTAGGCGGGAGGTGTCGTCTCGCTTGTTCATACTGTCTGGGTGTTTTTCTATTTCAATGGCTTCTCTGATTATTCTGCTATTGAGATGTTCTATTTTGGCGATTGTTTTTGTACCTTCAAAATTGATGTTGTGTCCCGTAGTGTTTATGTGTTGTACTAGTGAAGATGTGTGATCTTTCTTCTGTACTGAGTTCTTATGTTCTTCTACACGTACCTCTATTCTTCTGTTAGTCTGTCCGATGTATGTTGCTGGACAGGAGGCGCATGGGATTTGGTATATGCCCTGGTTTTCCAGTTCTATTTTGTCTTTGGGATTTCTCAGGATGGTTGATATCTTTCTGTCAGTGTTAAATGCGGTTTTGATGTTATGTTTGCGTAGTACTTTACTGATTTTGTCGGTTGTTCCTTTTATGTAGGGCAAGATGGCTCGTCCGTTGTTCTGTTCTTCTTCTTGGATGTTTTTCTGTTTCGGAGTCCCCTGCTGAATCATATTGGTGATTTTGTTTTTTGGGAACTTGTTTGCTGTCAATATGTCTGTCAGGGTGTGTAGTTCTGTTTGTATATGTGTTTTATCTGCAAGGCGTCTGGTTCTTGTTATTAGTGTTTTGGCTACTGAATTTATTTGTGCTGGGTGATGATGTGATTGCGCATTGAGGTAACGGTTGGTGTGCGTTTTCTTTCGGTAGACTGTGTGTCCTAGGGTGCCGTTTTGTTTTTTGTATATAAGTACATCCAGGAAAGGTAACTGGTTATTTGTTTCAATCTCCATGGTGAATTTTATTTTGGGATGTAGGCTGTTCAGGTGTGTTAGGAAGTTTTCTAGCTCCTTTCTTCCGTGGGGCCAGATCACGAAGGTGTCATCCACATATCTGAGCCACAGTTTTGGTTTGTTTGTAGTCTTTTCCAGACAAACAAACCAAAACTGTGGCTCAGATATGTGGATGACACCTTCGTGATCTGGCCCCACGGAAGAAAGGAGCTAGAAAACTTCCTAACACACCTGAACAGCCTACATCCCAAAATAAAATTCACCATGGAGATTGAAACAAATAACCAGTTACCTTTCCTGGATGTACTTATATACAAAAAACAAAACGGCACCCTAGGACACACAGTCTACCGAAAGAAAACGCACACCAACCGTTACCTCAATGCGCAATCACATCATCACCCAGCACAAATAAATTCAGTAGCCAAAACACTAATAACAAGAACCAGACGCCTTGCAGATAAAACACATATACAAACAGAACTACACACCCTGACAGACATATTGACAGCAAACAAGTTCCCAAAAAACAAAATCACCAATATGATTCAGCAGGGGACTCCGAAACAGAAAAACATCCAAGAAGAAGAACAGAACAACGGACGAGCCATCTTGCCCTACATAAAAGGAACAACCGACAAAATCAGTAAAGTACTACGCAAACATAACATCAAAACCGCATTTAACACTGACAGAAAGATATCAACCATCCTGAGAAATCCCAAAGACAAAATAGAACTGGAAAACCAGGGCATATACCAAATCCCATGCGCCTCCTGTCCAGCAACATACATCGGACAGACTAACAGAAGAATAGAGGTACGTGTAGAAGAACATAAGAACTCAGTACAGAAGAAAGATCACACATCTTCACTAGTACAACACATAAACACTACGGGACACAACATCAATTTTGAAGGTACAAAAACAATCGCCAAAATAGAACATCTCAATAGCAGAATAATCAGAGAAGCCATTGAAATAGAAAAACACCCAGACAGTATGAACAAGCGAGACGACACCTCCCGCCTACATGACATTTGGAAACCAGCATTGATAGAGAAACGAATTTCAGCAAACAAGGATTTAAAAAACCAACAAACAACCCCAAATGCCACCAGCCCCAGCAAGACTCATCCACACCCAGAACAAAAACTCTCCCACACAGAAGACAGAACAAGTCAAGCAAAAGTGCCATCACCCAAGCAGAAGAACGCACACACGAACCTGACTGACCCATACCAGAGATACATAGCAGGTCCTCGAACTCGGAGCCAAACCAAAGCTCTGGAGGCCACTACACAGCCCACTCCTCAGGACACCAAATCACAACACTCAGGATATTACAACACAACAAAAAAACCCACCCATTCAGAACACACCCCACCCAATCAGAAGACAGCCACGCCTCCAACCAATCAGAAGACAACCACGCATCCACCCAATCAGAAGACAGCCACGCCTCCACTCAATCAGAAGACAACCACGCCTCCACCCAATCGGAGGACACCCCCACCCAATCAGAAAGCAGCCACGCCTCCACCCAGTCAGAACACAGCCCCACCGGCAGTTGGAAGGAAAGGAACAGCCAGACCACGCATTGCTCCTGGAAGCAGCAGGAGGAACACTCCGGCCTGATGATGACGGATGGGATTTCGTCGAAACGTCGCCACAACTTTCTGAAGATGAAAGGAACGCGGGAAGAAACCCGAGACTCTAGATCTACACATACAGACACCCGCGAGAATCTACGAAAACATATATATATATATATATATATATATATATATATATATATATATATATATATATATATATATATATATATATATATAATACTTGTTAACTATTTATTTGTTAACTAAAATTTACACAAATATGAGCTGTCACTGTTGTGACTACTGCCTTTGGTTAGGCCGAAACAGGAAATAAAGATTTGTCCCATGTTTGGGGCCTAGCAAGGTAATCTAAATAGTTAACAAGCATTTAACACATATCTCCCTTGCTTCTCAGCTAACAAAGTGAGATAAAGCTTGTGGCCTAGAGGTTAAAGCAACTGCCTAATGTGCAATCAGCCCAGGTTTGAATCTCAGAAGAGTATGGCTGACTGATGAAAACAAATAAGTTTGAAATGCATATCAGTCTCCCTTTAATTCTTTGTTAGCAATCTATAAAAGGTAAAGGTAAAGGTTCCCCCGCACATGCGTGCTAGTCGTTTCTCTTGACTGTGAATAAAGATTCCGTGCATAAAAATCATAGAATAATAAAATTGTTTTCCTGCTACAGGAAAAATAACAAAAAAGCAAAAATATCCCATCAGCTATCTCTGGTTACATGTGACATGGGTGTCTTAATGAACAAAGGCAGCTATATTGGAGGCATCCATACCTGTTGATTAACATACCCACTCTATTTACATCTTAGGATGACTGCCTCATGTTTAGCAGGTATATGAGTGAGAGAATCTGAACTTTCCCCTCTCTTCTACTTAAGACTTTAGACCTTTTGGCAAGGCTGCCTCCTCCTTTTCCTCCTCTTTCAGTAGTGAGAAATATGAGAGGCCTGGTGAGGCCTTGCATCATCGGAAGGCTACATACAGGTAGTCCTTATATAGTGACTGCCTCATTAAGTGACTGCACAATGTTATGATGGTGGCAAAAAAGTAATTTTGCAACCAGTCCTTACATTTACCACCTACACAGGTCAGTAAAGCAAAGGAAACTGAAGGAATAGAACAGAACAGAAAATACCAGAACACAGCTGGAAGGGACCTTGGAGGTCTTCTAGTCCAGCCCCCTATGCCATCTCAGACAAGTGAATGTCTTAAAAATCTCCAGTGATGGAGTGCCCACAATTTCTGGGGGAAAGCTGTTCCACTGGTTGATTGTCCTCACTGTCAGGAAGTTTCTCCTTAATTCCAGGTTGCTTCTCTCTTTGGTCAGTTTCCAACCATTGTTTCTCGTCCTTACCTCTGGTGCTTTGGTGAACAACCTGGCCCCCTCTGGCTTGTGGCAGTCCCTCAAATATTGGAACATTGTTATCATGTCTCCCCTATTTCTTATTTTCTTTAAACTAGTCAAACCCAAGTCCCATAGCTGTACATCGTATGTTTTAGTCTCCAGGCCCCTGATCATCTTAGTTGCTCTTCTCTGAATTTTTTTCCATATTCTCAACATCTTTTTTGTGATATGGTGACCAAAATTGGCTGAAGTATTCCAGGTGTGGTCTTACTAGGGCTTTATAAACTGGTAATAGTACTTTGCATGATCTTGATTCTATGCCTCTATTTATACAACCCAGGATTGTATTAGCTTTCTTGGTTGCTGCAGCACACTGCTGGCTCATAATCAAGTGATTGTCCACTAGGACTCCAAGGTCCCTCTCACAGTTACTGTTTTTAAGCCAGGTCTCACCTAATCTATACTTGTACCTTTGATTTTTCCTGCCTCAATGTAAAACATTGCTTTTCTCCATATTTAAACTCATTTTCTTGGATAGGGGCCATTGTTCAAGTTTGTCAAGATCTTTTTGGATCCTGAGTTTGTCTTCTGGGGCTACTCCTGTCAGATTGGTGTCATCTGCACATTTGATGAGTTCCCCTTCAATCCTCTCATTTAAGTCATTGATGAAAATATTGAAGAGCACTGGGCCTAAGATGGAACCTTGTGGTACCTCACTGCTTACTTCTTGTCCATGTGGATGTAGTGCCATTGAGGGCTACTCATTGAGTATGGTCTGTTAGCCAGCTACAGATCCATCTGGTGGTGATGTTGTTTATCTCACCTTTTCCTAGTTTACAAGGAGTAGGTTATGGTCTCCCCTTCATGGATTACTACCTTGTTGTGGTGAAGGGGCTTGCGTAATTCAATGAAGCTATGAGCTATGCCGTGCAGGGCCACCCAAGACGGACAGGTCATAGCTGAGAGTTCTGACAAAACGTGATCCACTGGAGAAGGAAATGGCAACCCACTCCAGTATCTTTGCCATGAAAACCCTATGGTCAGTACCAAAAGGCAAAACGATATGACGCTGGAAGATGAGCCCCTCAGGTCGGAAGGCGTCCAATATGCTACTGGGGAAGAGCAGAGGGCTAGTACTAGTAGCGCCAGAAAGAATGAAGCGACTGGGCCAAAGCTGAAAGGACGCTCAGCTGTGGATATGTCTGGTGGTGAAAGGAAAGTCTGATGCTGTAAAGATTTTTTCTCCATAGGAACCTGGAATGTAAGATCCATGAATCAAGGAAAGCTGGACGTGGTCAAACAAGAGATGACAAGACTAAACATCGACATCTTAGGTATCAGCGAACTAAAATGGACAGGAATGGGTGAATTTAATTCAGATGACCATCAGGTATACTACTGCGGGCAAGAATCCCTCAGAAGAAATGGAGTAGCCTTCATAGTCAATAAAAGAGTAGGAAAATCAATACTGGGATACAATCCTCAAAATGACAGAATGATCTCAGTTCGAATCCAAGGCAAACCATTCAATATCACAGTAGTCCAAGTCTATGCCCCAACCACCAGTGCTGAAGAGGATGAAATTGACCGGTTCTATGAAGCCCTACAGCACCTTATAGAAGTAACACCAAAAATGATGTCCTTATCATCATGGGGGATTGGAATGCTAAAGTAGGAAGCCAAAAGATAACTGGAATAACAGGCAAGTTTGGCCTTGGAGTCCAAAATGAAGCAGGGCACAGGCTGATAGAATTTTGTCAACAGAATACGATGGTCATAGCAAACACTCTTTTCCAACAACCCAAGAGACGGCTCTACACATGGACATCACCAGACGGTCAACACAGAAATCAGATTGACTATATGCTCTGCAGCCAAAGATGGAGAAGCTCTATACAGTCGGTAAAAACAAGACCAGGAGCTGACTGTGGCTCAGACCATGAGCTTCTCCTTGCAAAGTTTAGGCTTAAACTGAAGAAAGTAGGGAAAAGCACTAGGCCACTCAGGTATGAATTAAATCATATCCCTGTTGAATATACAGTAGAGGTGATAAATAGATTTAAGGAATTAGATCTGATAGACAGAGTGCCTGAAGAACTATGGACAGAGGTTCGCGACATTGTACAACAGGTAGCAACCAAAACCATCCCAAAGAAAAAGAAATGCAAGAAAGCAAAATGGCTGTCTGAGGAAGCTTTGCAAATAGCTGAGGAAAGGAGGGAAGCGAAAGGCAAGGGAGAAAAACATAGATATGCCCAATTGAATGCAGAATTCCAGAGAATAGCTAGAAGAGATAAGAATGCCTTCTTAAATGAACAGTGCAAAGAAATAGAAGAAAACAATAGAATAGGGAGGACCAGAGATCTCTTCAAGAAAATTGGAGAGATGAAGGGAACGTTTAATGCAAAAATGGGCATGATAAAGGACCAAAATGGCAGGGACCTAACAGAGGCAGAAGAGATTAAGAAGAGGTGGCAAAATTACACAGAAGAACTATACAAGAATGAGCTTAACGTCCCAGATAATCACAATGAGGTGGTCACTGACCTCGAGCCAGACATCCTAGAATGTGAGGTGAAGTGGGCCTTAGAAAAGCTGAGCAACAACAAAGCTAGTGGAGGTGACAGTATTCCAGCTGAGCTATTCAAAATCTTAAAAGACAGTGCAGTAAAAGTGCTACACTCAATTTGCCAGCAAATTTGGAAAACTCAACAGTGGCCACAGGATTGGAAAAGATCAGTTTACATTCCAATTCCAAAGAAAGGCAGTGCCAAAGAATGTTCAAACTATCGCACCATTGCACTCATTTCTCATGCTAGTAAAGTCATGCTTAAAATCCTACAAGCTAGACTTCAGCAGTATGTGGATCGAGAACTACCAGAAGTACAGGCAGGATTTCGAAGAGGCAGAGGAACTAGAGATCAAATTGCCAACATACGCTGGATCATGGAGAAAGCTAGGGAGTTCCAGAAAAACATCTACTTCTGCTTCATTGACTATGCTAAAGCCTTTGATTGTGTGGATCATAACAAACTGTGGCAAGTTCTTAAAGAGATGGGAGTACCAGACCATCTTATTTGTCTCTTGAGAGACCTATATGCGGGTCAAGAAGCAACAGTGAGAACTGGACACGGAACCACTGATTGGTTCAAAATTGGGAAAGGAGTCCGGCAAGGCTGTATACTGTCGCCCTGCCTATTTAACTTATATGCAGAGCACATCATGAGAAAGGCAGGGCTAGATGAATCAAAAGTTGGAATTAAGATTGCCGGAAGAAATATCAACAACCTAAGATACGCAGATGATACCACTCTAATGGCAGAAAGTGAAGAAAAACTAAAGAGCCTTTTGTTGCGGGTGAAGAAGGAGAGTGCAAAACTTGGGTTGAAACTTAACATTAAGAAAACCAAGATCATGGTATCTGGTCCTCTCAATTCTTGGCAAATAGATGGGGAAGAAATGGAGGTAGTGACAGATTTTGTTTTCCTGGGCTCCAAGATCACTGCAGATGGTGACTGTAGCCAAGAAATTAAAAGACGCTTGCTCCTGGGGAGGAAAGCCATGGCAAATCTAGACAGCACACTAAAAAGCAGAGACATCACCCTGTCAACAAAAGTGCATATAGTCAAGGCTATGGTCTTCCCAGTTGCAATGTATGGCAGTGAAAGTTGGACCATAAGAAAGGCTGAGCGCCAAAGAATTGAGGCCTTTGAACTATGGTGCTGGAGAAGACTCCTGCGAGTCCCTTGGACTGCAAGGCGACCAAACCGGTCAGTCCTAGAGGAGATCAATCCTGACTGCTCTTTAGAAGGCCAGATCCTGAAGCTAAAACTCAAATACTTTGGCCACCTAATGAGAAGGAAGGACTCACTGGAGAAGAGCCTAATGCTGGGAAAGATCGAAGGCAATAGAAGAAGGGGACGACAGAGAATGAGGTGGCTGGATGGAGTCTCTGAAGCAGTAGGCGTGAGCTTAAATGGACTCCAGAAGATGGTAGAAGACAGGAAGGCCTGGAGGAATGTTGTCGATAGTGTCGCGATGGGTCGGACACGACTTCGCAGCTAACAACAACAACAACAGGTTATGGTCTACCTTGTCAAATGCCTTACTGAGATCTAAGTATACTATGTCCACTGCTGGTCTACTAGTTTAGTAAACTTTATCAAAGAATGAGATGAGATTCGTTTGGCATGATCTGTTTTTAACAAACCCATGCTGGCTACTAGTTATAACTTTGCTTCTAGTGCTGGCTACTAGTTATGACTTTGTTTGCTTCTAGATCATAAGCATAGATGTGGTTTTGCTTAGCAAGTTATGGGTGACTGCTTCATTTAAAGACCAAGTCTCAATTATAGTCACTAAATGTAAATTTCACCCTATTTCCATTCCTGCAGGCTTACATCATATATGAAGTGTTCCTTCTTCTATTTCAGCTCATTGCAAACACACCGAAAAACTTTGTTTCCAGCTTCAGTTCAGAATTGCTGTTTTCCAGCCTAAGCCATCTTAGGTCCTCCAGAGCTGTGTTCCATTCTAGTATCAGCCCCAGCTCTGATTGGCTGCATAGCCTGACCTGCCCTCTCTCCTCCAGCAGCTGGTTACTATTCCATGCAGCTATTTCACATTGGGTTGCTGCCCTACTATATTCTTTGCTGGCTATAAGTTGCCATTTTTAATATATAAACTTGAGGTTGATATATATACACATACATACATACATACATACATACATACATATGCTCGAACACTGGGATGAAGTAAAAACAAAACAATTTAATGAACCGGATATTGGCCCCCTATAATGCCAGCATTGCCCACAAACCTGACCAAACCCTGTGTGCCTGTGTCATGCATCCAAAGGATCCGCTCCCCAATGAAGAAAAGTCCTCAGTTATATATAGGGTGACATGTGAGAACTGTCACTGTAACTATGTTGGGGAGATGGCAAAATGATTGGGGACTAGGATGCATGAGCATGAGCTGGCCGTCAATTGGCAAGAACAACAATCGCAGGTGTGGGCACACATGGCTACTTACAATCATACTTTTGACTTGGCGGGGGCTGAGGCTATTGCCCAGGATAACACCAAGGGTGGCCGATTGCTTAAAGACCGCATGACCGCACAACGGCATTACATTGCAACAGGCAAAAAGGGGGGCGAGGAATCCCCTAAGACATTTAGCGTAGGGACATGTGCAACAACGAGGACGCCAACCGCAGCCAAAAGAACAGCTCATGATTCCCCTTTGACAGCTGGCACCCAGACACAGCCACACTCCGTGAGAACGAATGTGAAGCAGCTCAGGATAATACGGCCGGTGGAGGCAAATAGACCCGTGATGTACTCTATGAGCATAGTGCAAAAACGCCAGTAATATAAATGCTGTTTCACCTCTCCAGCAATTTTACTCTGATGATGTTGGCAGTTGGCCAATGAAAGCTCAGTTCATTAAACTGTTTTGTTTTTTACTTCATTCCAGTGTTCAAGCATTTGTTTTAATACTAATATGCCTGGGATTCGTATTTTTAGCTTAATCAAAGAATAGTGAGCAGGAAACAGGGTGTGAAAGGAAAATGTAAGCACTGGTTGATGCATCTACAGAGAAGCTAGCTAGAAAGCCTTGTCTGCATGAATGGAAAGCTGCAGAGGGATGACCAAACAGAGTATAACATGGCTACAGTCCAGACTGTCTACTACAGGGGTGTCAAACTGCCGGCCCGCGGGCAGGACGCATCATGCGGAAGCCGTGCCCACCCCGATACGTTGCATGATGTCAGGTGTTGCCACAAGTTGTGAAGTAGCCGAAGGACCACTCGGGATGACAGGTTACTTAACTAGGGCTTTATTTAGAGCAAGGCCAAAACAGAATAACTTGTCCAGCTTTTATAGCCGGCAGCTGTCAGTGAGGACCAATCAGGATCGTTCCTTTTGGCGCCGCGTCTAGCTGAACCAATCATCGCCGTCTTCTCTTGACAGTTCTTATTTCCGCATGGCTCGGTGTTTTGACAGCCGCGAGCTGTCAGTGGCTGCGCCTGCGCCCTGGCGGGGAACTTTGACAGCTGTCAAAGTTCCCGCGTGTTCTCCTGTCAGATTTGTTTCCCTCACAGTAATAATGGAATAAACGGTTTTAATTATTGCTAACGTCTTGTTTACGTATATAATACAAGTTGGACATGCCTGGTCTACTAGGATTGTCACTGCATTCCAGACTGGAATTCTGAAACTAACTTAAGACACCCTCAGGAGCTGCATTGGAGGCAAGCAGGATTGTCCTTGGCAGTGCTGCACTCCCTTCTTAATGAGAATGCACCTGCAGTCATGGCTGAAAGATTGACTTTGCAGAAAAGCAACATCTGAGAAATAAAATCTTCTCATCCTGATCCTGAGGACACGTCTAGCCTTGAAAGTTCTTCCGTGGCATTTCTAATTTTCCTATAGTGGAGGAGTCTACAACCTATGCCTTCTTCTTCTGCTGATGCTGCTTCCTAGTATTAGTCCCTTTGGGAGTCCCTTTGGGAGAAGGGCGGTATATAAATCTCAATAAATTAAATTAAATTAAAATTATTCCTATGTCTGATTGTTGGCAAACCATCTCCATTTGGCTTGATCCAGGGCATCTTCCTACACCTTTCATATCCTCCCTGATACAATCCATCCACCATGTCTTGGGTCTGCCACGGGGTCGCCGGCCATCAGGCTCCTGATGCATGGCTGTCCTATATATAACGGTATGTATATATATGGTTCTGCCACAGGGTATATATGACCTATGCCCTATCAAGTCAGAAATATTCTACCAGCTTTGTATTGTAACTTATTAGGGGCCTACCTCATCCTTTGGTCCACAAGTAAGTTTCTGCTTATTTGCAGGCATCCTCTCAGACTTCTCTGGTTTGAAGTTTCTTGTGTGTCCCATTATGGAAGGTCTCTCAAACTTTTGTAGATAATTTCAGGATTGTACCAGGTGTGGATTGGACAGGAGGAGAAAACAGTCCATTTTGCTGGCAGATGGAATCACCTGAGTGAAGGGGCACCATTGTATTTCTGCTGTCTCTCCTTTCATTATGTGCCATCATTTGGTACAACTGTAAACAACCATCATTCATATCTATCCTACAATAAGATAAGTATATTATATATTATGTATCCTTATAAAATAATTATACATACATTCAATCAAAATTAAAGGTACAATTAAAGGGGAACAGTTGAAAAACAGAAGAAAAACTGGGTGAGTTATTATCTGTTTAGGATTTTGAAATAGTCCCTTTTTTTCAAAATGTCATGTTTCTTGTGAGAAAACTCATTTGTCTTCCACTGTATATATAATAATGTTAAATTTCAAATCTCGTTTGAAGGCTGAGTAAATCAGAATCAACCTTTCTAAAGCCAGCAGGGTTGTTATAGTGCAAATCAAAGCTTTAGATTCCAGGTATTTTTTATTTTATTTTTTTTTATATTCTACTGTCTTTCAACCCTGGAGAACCTGGGGATTTTGAGCTTCAGAATTATTTAAATAAGGATTGTTCCACAAGATGTGCTTATAAAATATTTATATTACGACTAGAGAAGAAATAGTTATTTCTAAATAAATTGAAAAGGTGGGAACATTTATGAGCCGAGGTGGCACAGTGGTTAGAATGCAGTGCTGCAGGCTATTCCTGCTGACTCCTGGCTGCCAGTAGTTTGGCAGTTCGAGTCTCACTAGTTCACCCTTCCATCCTTCTGAGGTCGATCAAATGAGGACACAGATTGTTGGGGATGATATGCTGACTCTGTAAACCACTTAGAGAGGGCTGCAAAGCAAGTGGTATATAAATCTAAGTGCTATTGCTATTGCTATTTTCTAAAATAAGCTTCAGTATTTTTATTCATAATCTGGACTTCGAGAAGGAAGAGGAAGAGGAGGAGGAAGAAGAGAAGGAGGAAGGAAGGAGGACATGCTGAAGAACATAAAGTTTGATTCTGCATGATCTCATGTTTTGTCCACCCATGAATGAGGGTTGATTAAAGAAATGTGGAGAAATGAAGAGGGACAATCCAAGCATACAGCAATTTGCAATGTAATCCACAATTTATTTATTATTTATTTATTTATTTATTTATTTATTTATTTATTTATTTATTTATTTATTCAATTTATATACCGCCCTTCTCCCGTAGGACTCAGGGCGGTTCACAAGGTATTTTAAAAAACAATACAACAATTAGAAAAGTTAAAATCAATTAAAAAGATTATATAGACCTTGCAATAAACCCCAGTTAAAAAACAGTTAAAATCCCAATTAAAATGTTCAGACCAGGCCAGAGAGCTCGAAGGGCCAGGTCTTCAGGTCCCGGCGGAATGAATGAAGGTCAGGGGCAGTCCTAAGCTCTACAGGCAGCTGGTTCCAAAGGGCAGGCGCACCCACAGAGAAGGCCCTCCCCCTGGGTATTGTCTGCCGGCAATCTTTTACCGGCGGTACCCTGAGAAGACCCTCCCTGTGGGAGCGCACAGGACGAAGGGAGCTTGATGCCGGCAGCAGGTGTTCCTTTAGCTCAGGCTGAATAATTCTCAAGCCAGCAGCCAAGATCTTATCATGTATGACAATTAAAGCAGGCAGTGATTATTAGCAGGGATCTAACTATAGCACTTGGTTTCTTGTATAATTACAATCTATATAAAACCTACTCTGGGTGAAGCGATCTACTTTAAGATGATAGCACGAGAAGCCACAAATCCCAATATTCTTAACAGTCCCCACTAGATGCAATGGTACTAAATCAGTTTAGATGTTCTAGGCTAAAGAAAGAGCTGCACCGTAGAAATAAATAAGACTTTTCTCCATGGGTAACTAGAGAAATAACAGATCTTTCAGCTAATAAAATATTTAAGGAGTGCACTGAAGTCTTCTTCAGGCTTCATGTTTCCAGCAGTGAATGTCAATGATCCAATATGCCACCTTTTTATGAAATGAAAAGAAAGCTACTAGCTTCAACCATCATGGCTAATAGTTCTCAAAGGTTAGTATTATGTGTGGTATATATCCTGCTTCAAGCATGGACTCGAGAAGACTCGGAAGAACAATTGGATAGCTAGCCAACATGTGAAGCTTCAACATCACTGCCACCCCACCCCCTGCATTACAGAGCACAACAGCTGATCTCTCTGCCGTGAAAACTTCGTATTCATTTCACAAGATACACTTCTGCCTTGTGTACTATAATTCTGAAATGTAACAGACATAGGGATAAATTAGCTACAAAGCAGCCCTCAAGACTGATTACCAAGGCTCAGTATCATCAGATGGTATGCTAGAATACGCCACAGAGCCCTCACAACAATTCCTACTGCTACCCTAACTCAAACCAATAAACTGGTGTATGATACAGCTGTAATCCTGGATATGCTTGGCAGCACCATCAACACTGGTACATATCCCACTGGAAAATGAGTTTTAGAATCAAGACAACTTGGGAAAAAGGTAGCTTGTGGAACTAGAGAAAGGTGTGCAGATTATGGGTTATACTTGGCTACTGAAAAAAAATGCAAGAGCTTGACTCTATCTAAAGTTCTAGAGCAGGGGTCTTCAGCCAATAAACAGATGGAAACAGAAAGGTTGCAGATATCCCTATTTCCCACCTCAGAAGGGAGATAATGTGAGCTGAGACATGAGAAATCTGGGACCAGATAGCTACAACCAATTTTTACTTCCTAGAAAGCCCGCATCAGAAGTAAGCTGTAAACTTGGAGTCTCCAACCTTGGTAACTTTAAGATATGTGAACTTCAGCTCCCAGAATTCCCCAGCCACACATCTTAAAGTCTCTAATGTTGCACACCTGTGCTGTAAACTATCCATTATGCTAAAAGGATGAGAGAAAGAAATTCAAGATGTAAACTTAGAGATGGGGACCTTTGCAAAAGCTGGTTCTCTTGCACTTAAGGCTGGCCTACAATGAATATCTGATGTATTTTTGTCAAGTCCTTGATTCCCGATGACAGCAACAAGTCTGTAGGGAAGTTTGCAACTTTGTTGCCCTGCTTTGGAGGCAAATGTTGATAGGGAGAATGGATGAAACTAAATCTGTGTTTGGGGCCACGGATGGAAGCTCTCTGTGCTTGAAGCTAAGAGAATACAGCACTTACTGTAGTTCAAAATCTCTAGATTAAGCAATTACTACATCATGCAAAATATCACAAATATCTTGCAGCTCTGACAAATTCTGCCAATGAAAGTTTGAAGTTGTGACCTGGGAATTTCTTGAAAAATATATGCTTGGTAAAATAATAAATGTTGATCGGAAGAGGTCAAGTAGAGTTGATATTTTACAGCGAGTTCTGCCTGAGGGTTCTTGATAAATATTTCATGGAGGATCACATACTTCTGTACTAAAATGTGGTGCCCTGAGACATTTTTTGCTATGCTAGCTAGAGGCACAACCCACAAGGGTATCTAAGCCCAGCAAGTAGGTTGGCAGAAAAGAGCAGCAGTCCTCTGATGAATATATATATTCACAGTGGCTTAGTGGGTTAGGACACAGAGCTTGTCGATCAGAAGATCAGCAGTTTGGTGGGTCGAATCCTGAGTGCCGCATAACAGAGTGAGCGCCTGTTACTCGTCCCAGCTTCTGCCAACCTAGCAGTTTGAAAGCACATAAAAATGCAAGCAGAAAAATAGGGACCACTACGGTGGGAAGGTAACAGCATTCCATGCGCCTTTGGCATCTAGTCATGCCGGCCAAATGACCACAGAGATGTTCTCAGACAAACGCTGGCTCTTCGGCTTTGAAACGGAGATGAGCACCGGCCCTTAGAGTTGGAAATGACTAGCACGCATGTGCGGGGGAACCTTTACCTTTACCTTTATATATAAATTAGTGAGTCATCAAGCCAAGAGGTTTAATTGGAAGAGCTATCTTGCTAAGCTGCTTTAGAAAATGCAAAACCATGAATTTGGCAGAAGTAAACTTACAATGCACTAAAATAAGAGTAAAAAGTGTAAGGTATATGCATCTACCATAATATCTCACTATCATTTAAATAGGTGGCAAAATAAATGATCTTTCTGGTTAAATACATATATCCGTCTTTCATATGAGTCATTGGCTTTTGTATTTAATCCACATTCATTTGGATCTCATTAGTTTTTAGCCCTGCCCTTCTTTACCACACAAACACTTCTAAAATAAGCCATTCCCACTGCATTTAAATTTTATGTATCATTGTACACTTTCACACAGCTAAATGAATAGAAGCATGCCATTCTACACATATTTGCATTTTCAATCAACATTGATTTTACACAATCAACAACAGATAACATTTTAAAAAGGTACACAATTTCATCTACTTATTCTGGTTTTTCCCATTTATGTATAAGCTACAAACATTCACTCCATTTTGCCTGTCAAATACAATTGTCTTGGCATTTGCTATGTTAACTTTCAAAGCTTTCTGTTGGTTGCTTTGTATAATCTATCCTAACATTCACTGCAAATCACTAAAGTTCTCAGCCAAATCATGCCATTTTCTGTGAATTAAAGCTGACAGATTCACATCATAAAATATACTTTCAGTGTCTTCTCTAGTATTCATCACATGTTTATCCATCAATACACTATACAAAATGACCAAGGGGGGTATCAAATTATCCTTGTCTTGTTTCTTTTTCAACACTGAACTGTATTGTAAGCATTTCATTTGTATTTTCATCATATACCATTTTTATGACATTCAACAACCAACATTCAAATTCACATTTGCCTTTCTGCAGGGGCAGAAAATGACATTTTTCCAATTGTTAGGTGCAACTTAGTTTTCACCCCCCACACACACACACATAAAATGACTCTCACAGCCATGCCATGAGTTGCTTGTAAGTGAAGTGGGTGGCATATAAACATAACAAATAAATAGAAACCACATTATATATTTTTTATTTATTTTTATTTTAATTCCATTTATATCCCGCCCTTCTCCGAAGACTCAGGGCGGCTTACAAGCTTAGCAGTTGTTGTGACTCAGGGCCAGCCTGTGGGTCCGACAGCCGGCTCCGATGTATCGGAGGACTCAGATGTGGGGGAGGAGGGAAACGAACCGGCTGATGATGATTTGGAGGCTTTGCAGAGTCCTCAGCCGGGGACCTCTTCTCAGCTGCGTGAGCCCGAGAGTGCGGAGGATGATGACCCACAGCTGGCCCTGTTCAAGGACGCCCGACGCAGGAGGCAGTCGAGCAGGAACAAACAAAGAAAGGCTGTGAGACTCCTCGGGAGGAGGCACAGGGAGACCACGCCCTGAGCTCTCTATAAAAGGAGTGTTTGGGGAGGGGCTGGTTGCTGAAAGCAACTTTTCCGCTTGAGAAGACAAGCTCTAGTGTTTTTGTTAACTGCGTAATTAAATCTTGGCAGAAGCCTTTTAGCCTTGGACGCTCTCCAGTCTCTTCTTTCTGATAAGGGGTTTGTTAGAAGAGGGCTGGTTCAGAACAGCAGTAGCCTTCATTCTATGTATATGCCTGCTTATTGGGGCTTTCACACACACCCCAAGCGGCATTATTACAAAGTCAGCTTAATTGCCCCCAACAATCTGGGTCCTCATATATACCAATAAAGGAGAATATTTGTAGCTCAGGGTAGAAATGTGGGGTCTTTGGTGCTCTCTGAGCTAGGTAACAACCTAGATAAGAACCTGGGTAACACCATCAGTGCTATTGTTACCTAGTTTGGGTAATGAGCCATGGCAGCACAGTGATTAGAATGTAGTATTGCAGGCTAACTCTGGATTCCACTGCCAGCAGTTTGATCCTGACCGGCTCAAGGTTGACTCAACCTACCATCTTTCTGTGGTCAGTAAAATGAGTACCCAGATTGTTTGGGGGCAATAAGCTGACTCTCTAAACCACTTACAGAGGGCTGTAAAACAGTATGGGACAATATATGTGCTATTGCTATTGCTAATGAAACATCTGCAAGAAAACAACCAAGCTCAGAGAGCACCAAGGACACCATATATATATTTCTAAAACATTCCTTCCAGCATTCTCTCTCTTGACTTTCATCTTAAATTATTCATCACATTTACCTTTACTTCCATTCACTCTAGTGGAGACCCATTATTTAGCTCTTTTAACCAACTCCCAAAATGTTTTTTTTCTTCAAAACATTCTATGAAAATCATTCTGCATTTTATCTGCTTTTTTCTATGTTAATAGCTCCTTGATTTCTTGGCTGTATTTCCTTTTTATACACATTATATTTTATATATTTCTCTCACCCTCATTGTTTGCAGCAATTGTTTCCTTATACAATTGCTTTTTTTTCTCTGCTTCATCTCATCATTTTACTGAGCAACTTTTTTATACTTTTCACTAGGACAACTCCACACACTTATGTGGTCCTTTAAATGTTTCTCTGCTGATCAAATCAGCTTTGGCATCCTTGTTCTTTCTATCTACTTTTCACTAACTCTATTGTGATATTAAATCTATTTTTTTGGATACCTTTTCATTCCTTTCCCATTGAGAACTTCTCATGGCTCTTATACGCTTCACTAATTCTATTCATTTTTAGGATAAACAATCAATTCATTTTTACCATGTGCACCTATAAGTGGAGTTTTGCTTAAACCAGATGTTTGAAAGAGTATGATCTTTCCTAATTGAATAGCCAGCCATACATGACCATCATTTTCATTAAACCTTGGGTATTCAAATGCTACCATTAGTTTCTCTTCTCTTTCATCTCATTCCCATTCATGTCACTTAACTGAGTATTTTTTTTCTCCCTGGATCACATTTATTCCGCTTGTTGTATCATTTCCTAAAACTTGTCTCTGAGCCTTTCATTGTATCCAGGGGGAGGCATGGTGGCTTAGTGGCTTAACTGACACTGGAGATAGTCTCAGATCCAACGGTTCGAGCCCAGGCACTGTGTGGAAGGGTGGGCTCCTGTCACTGGCCTCAGCCTCTGTCCACCTAGCAGTTCAAAAGCATGATCTATGAAAGTAGATAAAATAGGTACCACTTTGGTGGGGAGATTTGCTGGTGCACTATCCAGGCAGTCAGATTCCTGATGTCTCTGAGCCTTCCCAGTTGCTGTTCCCATTTGCAAGGCAGTTCCAGGGAAGGAAAGGGCCTTGGCTGATGCCGCAGGAAAAGTCCCTTGTCTTTTTCTCTGGCGCATAGCCAGTTCTCCCTCCTGTGGTTGTACCTTGGGAAATGTGCAACCATGCCCTACAACAGGGTTGGTCCCTTGGCAAGCCAAACTACTACTTTGCTATTGTGGTCTCCTGGCTACTGTAACAATGCCATACGCTAATAATAATTGTGTCCAGGGATACTCACTGGATCGTACTTTCCAGCGTACATTTAATAATACCATCTAAAATAATGTTATGACTTTCTTTCATCTGTCAGGTTTTTGCATATTATTCTCTGCATACCAGATTGGGCAATAATTTTCCACCAGCTGGAAATATTCTATATGGTCTAGCATTTGAGGCACAGTAAACCCAATAAAATCAGATAGGCCCAGCTAAAAGAGAGAGAATAGTGCTGCAGTTGTATTTTTGTCACTAAGTTGGAACTTCACCTTTAGAGCATCCTTGACTTTCATTTGTTTAAAGTCTAATGACTCAAGAGTTATGCTGATGACTTGAATTTCACAGTACATGTAAATCTGACCTGTGTAACTTACTCTGTGTAGTTGAGTTGTCAGAAGGTCCCAAAGTGCAAATTAATACAGGGAATCAGCATGGCCTGCAGCAATCCTGAGTGGTTATAACTTTGTGTAGCCATATGTCTTTCATATTATTTCTCCTGTGATACTTTAATTACGTATGCATAAAGACTAGGTAGTATGGCTTGTTGATGTCATAAGGAAAAATTGAACCAAACTAAACCCAGTTTGGAAGGAAGAGAATTAATCCAAATTCATATATATTCTGAGAGTTAGAAAAATATGTAGAGCTAATGTGAAGGAGTTCCTTCAGATGATCATCCCTATAATACCTTTAAAGCAATATATTTAATATAGTTCTTCTCCTTATGTAATGTAAACTCACATTTATAGCAAGGTCAGCTTTATACTTAAGCAGAAAAATACAAGAACTGAAGATAAGAAATGTGCTAGGTCAGGCCAATCATCTATTTAGGTTAATATATTGTTGCTAAAGTAGCTAAACAGATGTTTAGAACAGAACAGAACAGAACAGAACAGAACAGAATAGAATAGAATAGAATAGAATAGAATAATAACTTTATTGTCATGTTGAATGTACACTAATCGGCATACATTAAAATGAAATTTCATTGCATACAGCTCTCAAAGGGTCACCACATCTGATATACACTACATAAATATGGCATAAACAAATACAGAATTATGCATATACCCACATACTGTATATTATATGACACAGGGAAACAACAGTCTAGTTTGAGTTATGTGTACATGTGCCTGGCAAGAAAAACAAATCTTGCGAGTTTACCAGACAGATGGCACTGGGAACATAGGGAAGCTTGGAAATAGGACATTCCTCCTCTTAAGCAACTAATAATCAAAAATAATCATCCTCTTATGGTCAACATAGAATATAATCATCAAAACTAATGCCCCTTGTTACTCCAGGAAATTGCCTGATCCCCTTTTAAAGCAACATAGATCAATGTCCATTATCACACCTTCTGCCAACCGATTCTCTACAGTGGGACTCAATGCAAAGTGACATCACTCAGGAATGAATGATGTTTTGAACAAATGAAGACTGTGCTGCTAACCTATTTAAGATCTCCTGATAGACATGCATAATATCACTGTAATTGACATACAGTATTATCTGTACCCTTGCCATTAGCCTGTGCTAAAGAGGAGCTACCAATCTAAGCCCCACGGTATATAGGTCGGTTATGTGTTTTGTCTACATCAAGAAACAAGGTAAATGTCAAAAATAATTGCAAAGGAGGAAATACAAATATCAAAGAGAACAGTATATGTGTGTGTCAGCATGTCGATCTGTATGCATGTATTGCTTTGCTACTTTATATTATCCACTTATATTTTTAAAAAAAATTAAAAAGAAAATTAGACCTATGGTCATGAAACTAACATTTCTACTGATGACATTTAAAAAAAAAAGACTAAAGATTCTGAATAAAGGCTTGAAACGTCTTTTAAAAAATGAAGATACATCACAATGAAGGCTTACCATTAGAAATCTCACTTTTCTATCATTTATCAGGGCTCCAGAGAACGTGCTAAAATGATTTAAAGTTCTAATCATTCTACAAGAGATTATCTTTTCAGGTTTAGGGCTACAATAATTTCTAACAGCCTTTTGAATTGGGTCTGAAAAAAATAAGTAGTAGCCAGTATAAATCATAAAGTATTGGCAAAAACAAAACAAAACCCCTATTAACCATTGACCTATTTGTACTAAGCAACATTTTAGTCTCATTTTCAAAGGCAGTTCCATATTTAAAGCTTTTTAATAATAATCAAAATAGTGCTAGAAGGAGGGTGTTACACTAGCTCTTTCTGCAAGACAATCTGTATAGGATCTATATTAACGTACAGATATTTTAAACATTTCCATGCTTTCCTCCTACATTTTTTAGCACTGTATTTCCTGTATTCTGAGTTTCCCTGTCCTTAACACACAGACACAGACACAGACACACGCACACGCACACACACACACACACACACACACACACACACACACACACACATGCACAGAGGCAGAGACAAACACCTTTTCTTCTTCTGCAGAAACAGCATCCTGAATTTGTGGTCCTTGGCCTAATTTCAAGCAATTTTTCCACCTTATTTGTTTGCTTTTTAAACTGATTTATACCCTGCCTTTATTTTGCACAAGACTAGGTGGTGTACATAAAGCTCTCTCCCTGATTTGCAAAAATTATTAGCCATCTGTTAATTTGGATTTCTAGAAAGAGCTATCAATTCCTCCCTTGCAAACATGGTACTATTTTCTTCCCTTCCCTTCCCTTCCCTTCCCTTCCCTTCCCTTCCCTTCCCTTCCCTTCCCTTCCCTTCCCCTTCCCCTTCCCCTTCCCCTTCCCTTCCCTTTCCTTCCCTTCTTTACCAAACTTGCACCCAGAAGGAATGGATGACCCACCCATTTTTGTTACCATCCGGCACATACTTTGCTCAAGCTCCACTGACTATTGACATACCACTCCAAATGAAAAGGGAGAAAAACTTGTCCCCTGCACCTTTTATAGCTCCCTCTCCCACAATAGAGGCTGTAGTGCTTCATAGGAAAGACCTGTTCTTACAATTGAACACCATAACCAAAGATACAGGAATTAATCTGTTCATCTGTTAAATTCTTCTAAGAAGTTTAGTTAGGTTTTGTCATGACTAGCATTGACTTAGCTGGGCTAAAGTTGAACAAAGGTTGTGTGGTGGTACAAATATGAAAACAGGCAGATCTAATCCCCCCCCCAAAGATGCTACAGGAAGACTCTATCAGGAATCAAGAGTTTAATCTATCCAGTCTTAGTGGTTGTAATTGTATTTTGCTGAATAAAATTGTTCTAACTTTAAAGCAGCTGTGGAAAATCAAGCAGAAATGTAATGATTGATAGATTGTTTTACCCTTCTGACATTGTATATTTGTATGTATGAATGTGCGTGTGTGTGAGTATATATAATTTCTGACAGAGAAGAAAAATCAAATAATATTATGAAAATTGATAAAAAAAAATCTTTATCTTCTAGGTCTAAGACAATACAGAACTGTCGCTTGCATATTATGCAATCAGCTTTTTTTAAAGCAATTATAAATTTGAAGATTGCAGAGAGAGTACAAAACCTGAGCTATTATTCTGGTAAACACATACCCATGTTATCATGAATGGTTAATATTTTTAAAGCATTTTGGTTTTCATTTTAAAATGAACAAAAACATCTTTGAGTTTGCTATGGAAAATTATAGCTGAATATAAACTCCTTTATTTTTCTGAACAAGACAAACCTATTTACGATTTTGCTTCAGTCTAACTGCTAGAAACAGTAAAAATTAGAAAACCAGTTTGTATCCCAAGGACACATAAAAATATAAATGAAATTCAGTCCTGAACAAAAATGACTGGCTCTACACCAGGGGTGTCAAACTGCTGGCCCACGGGCCGGACACAATATCCAGAAGCTGCGCCCACCCTTTGCAATGGCAAAGCTGTCCCAATACGTTGCACAATGTCACATGACATTGTGGGTTTGACATGTCTGCTCTACACTATGACTACGTCAGTTCTTCAAGACTATGCAGACTCCACAAGAAGACTAGAATTCAGCTTTAGAGAGATAGGTTGTATTAAATGAATTTTTTAAGCCTGTGTTTTTCTTCCTCTCTGCCTTATACCCCCCAAATTTTGGGTCAATAGCTCAGAGATTCCCTGTAGGTGGCAATTCCTAATTTGTGCTTTTCTTATGGACAGGTGGCAATCAGCTCCAATTAATATGTTTGGTTTTATTGCCAATTTATTTCATTAGAGCTTTGTCAGAAAGCCAGTTTGGTATAGTGGTTAAGGCACCAGGCTACAAAGTAGGAGACTGCGAGTTCTAGTCCTGCCTTAGGCATGAAGCCAAATGGATGACCTTGGGCCAGTCACTCTCTCTCATCCCTAAGAAGGGTGCAGTGGCAAAACACTCCTGAAATCTTGCTGAGAAAACTGCATGGGATTTGACTGATTCAAAAACAAACAGTATTGTTCCTTAATCAGCGGATCTGGGATTTTGTTTTATTTTATAAATTAACAAGTTCTAAGGCCTGGAAATGTTGAAAAACTGCTATTCTAGCCTACTGCTCCTTTTTCTCTCCTATCCCTTTTTTGGGGGGGAAGGGGCCCTTAAGGTGATTTCATACAAACAAGTTCCACAGATTACACAATCAATTGAATTTATCCTGTAATATTTCATTCACACCCAAATCAGTTTTGTTTCACCATTCTTTATTTTCTAAGATATCTATCGATCAATTGATCTTTCATCTAATTGTTGAGATTTACATCCCTCCCTAGATCAATCTGTCTATGAATAAATAATTTAGGCTGCTCCAGGCTCCAGCATTGAACACCAAAGATACTTACTGCTTGCTTAAGACTGTAGATCTTAAAACAATATTAAAAGAGGGGGGGGAAGTACAGTAAATGAGAGATAAATGAGTTGTCCCATCATAATACTGATAGCAAACAAACAGCAGGAAGTCAGTAAATTCACAAATAAAAATGTATAGAAAAGTCTTCTTAAAAAGAAAGAATATTTAATGAATAATATATTAAATGAAAATTTTCAGCACAGCTATAAATACATTGAGTGCTTCTGTACTGGAGAAAAATCCCTTGTGTGTTTCACCACACTTGGCCACATTCTATTCTATTCTATTCTATTCTATTCTATTCTATTCTATTCTATTCTATTCTATTCTATTCTATTCTATTCTATTCTATTTCATTCCATTCCATTTCCCCTCTGCCATTTGAAAAACGGAAGAAACAATTATCGGTGGTCCTCGACTTACTACAACTGGGCCCCAAATTTCTGTTGCTAAGCAAGGTAGTTGTTAAATGAGTTGTGCCCCATTTCTTTGTTGTTATGTGAGTCATGCAGTCAGTAAGTGAATCAACCTTCTCATTGACTTTGCTTGTAGAAGCCATCTGGGAAGATTGCAAATGGTTATCCCATGACCCAGGACACTGAACCATCATAAATATGTGCTAGTTACCAAGTGCCTGAATTTGGTGCATGTGACTGTGAGGATCTTGCAATGATCATAAATATGAGAGCTGGTCATAAGTAATTTTTTCAGGCCATTGTAACTGTAAATGATTGTTAAAGGAATGGTGGTAAATTGAGGCCCACCTACAAGTTGCCTTCCTTTGGCCCTCCAGCTGCATCTCATACAATATTTATTGTGTTATTTTATCCTGCCCTTATTAATTTATAAGTAACTTAGGGTGGCTAACATACATATTCCTTCCTCCTCCTATCAGCACAAAGTATATAGAGCAGTCTTTAGCATTCACAGGTGGAAAGTTATATAGTTAAAATTGCAGCGCACTTAAGCCTGAATTCCAATAGCTCATTTTACCTCTTAGTTATCAAACTGCTTTTGGAATAACTGCATTTCCCCAAAAGTGAAATTACATTTCCCAACATTTTTGAAAATGAACAAAATGTTCTCTTGGTGTACAAAGTCTCCAAATCCATGAACATTAAATTATGTATTACTGAAATAACTATGAAGGAAATGACTACAAAGAAGGCAATGTAGTTAAATCCTTATGAAATAGGCAGGGATCTCTGTCCAGTTGTTGTAATTTTTGAGAGGTATATTGGGAATCTGGACTGAAGGTTTTTCCCCCCCACCTGCAATAGATTGCATGAAGTAAACAGACTTTCTTTCTAAATTATACTACTCATAGAAAGTTACATGCAGTTGTCTACAATTACTTGTGAATTTGAGTTGGTAATATGTCATTTATTTATTTAATTGGCTGCTCAACCACCAAATTACACTGGGCAGTTTATAACTAAAATCCAACTTATTTTAAAAAAACAAACATAAAGCGAAATAATAAAGGCTAAACATAGCAAATCAAAACAGAACCAAATTGTGTTTGGGGGGGCGAACAGTGGTGGGATTCAGATATGTGAACAACTGGTTTTCTGTGTGGATGCTGCTTCTGGAAGACTATTCTGGGCCTGGGCAATGAAAAATTAGCTACCGGTTCTGCCGAAGTGGTGCAAACTGAGGTAATTATATATCTGAAATAAAAGGATAAAAGTGAGAGATTTTTAGACAATTGGATTTTACTTTTTTATAATAATTGTCACAATTACATCTTTTTTTTAAAAAAAAATCAGAACTCTTATGGTGGAATCACCAGTTAGAGGAGGAATAACAAGGCATTCCTAGTGAAATGGCTTCAGTCTGTGGGATGAAATGACCACTGCCAGACGACTGAAGTCTTTATCTGCAGCTACTGAACAGAATTCAATCAGTCTGGCAAGATTCTTGTAAATAGGTGATCTATAACAAAGAAACTGCTATGGTTTACTTGCTGATTATCCTGGTTCTTTGTACCTGATGCCTAGCTACATATTATTTTAGGGCAAAATGGTATAAAGAGGTCACCTACTTGGAACACAGGATCCAACTGCAATGCCTTAACTTTTTCTGGAATCTTGGGGCAAGTTGCAGCTTATTTAAAGTTGAAGTCTTCTCCTTCGCCAACACAGTGCTAGGCTGCATTAACAGAGGGATAGAATCAAGATCAAGTGAAGTACTAATACCACTTTACAATGCTTTGGTAAGGCCACACCTGGAATACTGCATCCAGTTTTGGTCACCATGATGTAAAAAAGATGTCGAGACTCTAGAAAGGGTACAGAGAAGAGCAACAAAGATGATTGGGGGACTGGAGGCTAAAACATATAGGGAACGGTTGCTGGAATTGGGTATGTGTAGTTTAACGAAGAGAAGGGTGAGGGGGTGACATGATAGCAGTATTCCAATATTTCAGGGGCTGCCACAAAGAAGAGGGAGTCAAGCTATTCTCCAAAGCACCTGAAAGCAGGACAAGAAGCAACAGATGGAAACTAGTCAAGGAGAGAAGCAACCTAGAACTAAGGAGAAACTTCCTGACAGTTAGAAAAACTAACCAGTGGAACAACCTGCCTCCAGAAGTGATGAATGTTCGAACACTGGAAGTTTTTAAGAAGAGACTGGACAGCCATTTGCCTGAAATGGTATAGGGTTTCCTGCCTGAGCAGGGGGTTGGACTAGATGACCTCCAAGGTCCCTTCCAACTACTTCTTCTTCTTCTTCTTCTTCTTCTTCTTCTTCTTCTTCTTCTTCTTCTTCTTCTTCTTCTTCTTATTATTATTATTATTATTATTATTATTATTATTATTATTATTATTATTATTATTATTATTATTATTATTATTATCTGCAGAGTGCACAGGTATGACTCTATAGTTTCCTGGGTCAACAGTACAGAAATGGTTTGCTGCCATATGCTCTTTTGGGATGTTTTTTCAAGTTCACCAAACAGTCTTCCCATAGTTGGTCTTCCATTCAAACTCCAATCAGATCTGACTCTGCTTAGCTTTTCAGATCAGCCAAGATTGTTTTGGTTCTGCCACCCAAGTAATATTTATGAATTGTACCTGACTTATTCTTTGTTCTGAGAGGTACATTATAATTAGAGAATATATCACATATAACACTTACATTGTGGAGCTTAATACTCCAGTAAATGAAAAACTGCACTGAGAATAGGTAAGCCTGGCATTCTTATGAAATTTATTTCTAGCTAGAAGTATAAAGAAGTTCCATTATTCTTTCACTGTGATCAATGAAATGTTTCCTATTGCAAAAGAGTGATTCCCCCTCCCCCCAGACCCTCCACTAATCACATCATGGATATCAAACATATGCAAGAAAAGTTTGATATCTTGCCTTGGTGATGGATCCATTCATTATTGGGGATTCTGAATCATCCTAGCTGGGATACCTCCCCTCCAATGCACACTAATTGCAAACAAGCAATGTCAAATGTGCTGCCAATGACGCAACTGCCAACCCTCCTGGCTATGATTCCTAGACAACCTGCAATTTTCTTGATTGTTTTATAGACAGTTAGTTCTCATCTATGAAAGACTTAGAAGCGATGGAGGAATTCTGGCTTTGTCAAACCCAAATGGCAAAATTCCCATGGACTTCAATTCAGCCCTAATTGGTTCCTAGGTTTTAACTATTCCATCCTTACTGCCAAGTCAGAGATTATAGAGACATGAAATGTGTGAAACCCTTTGTGTTTTGTGCATTACGATAATCCTGGCAACAATGGCTTGCTGGACAGCTTATCAGCTGGATGATTCAGTTTGTTCCAACTTCAAGCCTGTGAAGATTCCCAGGTGACACCTGACAAGACTTGCCAATACCCACTAATTGTTGAATTCATTAATGCCTTTTTTTAATCCAGTCCCTGGTTACACTGTATGAAACCACAGTGCTTTCAGCTCTTTTCACACAGGCACACTATTATGTATATGATGTGAATTCTCCTGGGAAACTCCTTTGTAATAATGTCCAAATGAGCAGGTGTTCCAGAAGATGCTCTATTCATTTGAGGAGAACAAAGTGCTTATATACCATTGTAGCCAGGTGAAGATGCATCTGAGGTCTTTCTTCGCAGCCTGGAAAGCAGATAGAGTATACAAGAAAGCCAGAGAGAAGTTCATGTCACAAAATAGGTAAGTGACTCCAGACGCATGTTTGTTTCAGGCTAATAATAAAGTGATCTAAACACTGATAAAAATAATCCACAATTTGGGGGATGGGGTGGGGAGAATTCTTTATTCTTCTTCCAGCAGCTGTTTCTATTCTGCAATTATAAATCGCTGAGCCTGCCCTTAGAGTGGTGATCTGAAACTGAAAGCGTATCTAGAGAAAAAGCAGGCTGGAACATTGAGAATAAGAAAATATTCTGTGCTCTAATTCATCACTTCCTCTTTCTAATCCCTGTTTTGTTTTGTTTTTTAAAAATCCACTTGGGCATTGGAGATAACGTAAAACCATATTGGCAGACTCCTTTGAAAGATTCCTCAGCAAAAGATAATTATGCTAGGTTGAACCAACCAGGCTGAACTTGTGGTATATTGCAAAGTGTCAGGTAATGGCCAAGTGCCAGCCAATTGAGGGATCCAGAGACAAGAAACACCTCAGTAGGTAAGGAGATGTTAAACTTTATTATTAACTTCAGTAGATTTAAACAGAAATAAAACAGTGTAATTTTCCAAGCAAGTTGATAGAAAATCTGTCTTCAGTTATTGCAGAGGTGGGCAATTAATTTTCCCAAGGGGTCACATGAGAAATTGGGACTGATTTGGAGGGCTGAATCAATAGGGTTGTGAAGGTGCATAGACAGGCATGCCTGCACATAGGTAAATTGAAAAAAACAAAACAAAAACCCCAGAACAAAACAGCAGTTGCTTTAAAATAAAAGCAATCCACACAAGCCAGTCAGGGGGTTTATATGTGGCCTGTAGGCTATAAACTGCCCAGGTCTGAGCTATGGGGAACCACAATGGAATGACAGTGTAACCACCCCAAGACAGCCACTGCACACACTACCTGGCACCAGGTCTGTATTAAAGGTCCAAACTCAATGGGCAATATTAGGTTTTTTTTTAATCCCCATCATGCACCAAACCATGTTCTGAGAAGTTGATTATTTGCACCTGGTATCAAAACCTCATGACCTTGTTTACATGACCTGACCTTAGCTAGATGGTACAGTTCATCATGATGCAAATTGACAGCATATGGAATGTAGATCAGAGTCCGGTAACCATATAGATAAGTGGCAAATTAAGTTATGAGAATCCTCCCTGATGTACTATAGGTGTTTTAGGATTTTCCCCAATATGACCCAGAATGCATTCTAAACTTCTAGAATGCTCTTAATATAAATGAGAAATTAAAATAGGTTAGTACATTCCTTGAAATATAGTGATATGTCACTACACCTGCTAATCAGTTTAGCTGGGCAGTTCTTAAAAATACTTAGGAATTCACCTTTTTTCCCAGATCTAGAAAAAAACAGAAAGGAAGATATTTTGAATCCTCATGCTCAAAGCACAGAAATACAAAATTCAGCAAACCTTGTATCAGTCCTGGATGCAGTACAGAAGATTTTTATTTATTAGATTTATATGTCACCCATCTCACTTGCAAGTAGCTTTGGGTGGCTTATGGAATCATAACTAATAATTTACACAATTCTAAAGTTAAAAATATTAAAATATAATATTAATGTATAGTAACATTATATTAAATCAAAGTTTAACAAGGAATTTCTTTATAAATCATTGAAGTCAAATCTTTATTTATCTAATTAATTTATATAGTTACCCATCTTATAATTGCAACTTTATAAAAAGAGTTTATTGGGAAATGGAAATATAGGGAAAACAAGGCAAATGTAAGAGAATTAAAATTAAAATCAATATACAATTAGTCTATCTAAACCTCTTAACCTGTTACCTGCTTGGCTAAGAGCTTGAATTTCAATACATATTTATTGCAAAGAGGAATTTTCCAGGCCTGCTGCTTGGATGTTCGTAGGCAGCACCTCTGTAGTTTCTTCTTATTTAATTTTCATTTTCTCTGCCTCTTCTTTCTCCTAATCATTTATCCCCAGGTTTATATGTAGGCAATAAGATAAAGTCAACCCCTTGGAGAGATTTAGTGATGCTCTGCAAAGTCAGGGACAGTGCTCCATCCATGTTATCATGTGTATAGCTAGCAAAATTGAGTGAGATAATCTGATGGCTGGCTGGTAGAACAACAATGCCTCACTAATCTATGAGAGGTGTCCTCCTACTTGCCTTTGAGGATGGCTTCAAAGCTTCATCCGGTACAGAATATAGAAACCCTGATGTGCAAAGGGAGACATTAATTTAGGTTATATTGTTATAATTCCATATTGGAGAGCACCAGTTTAGTGTAATGGTGAAGGCAGAAGGCTAGGAACAGAGTATGAGTTCTAGTTCTGCCTTAAGCACAAAATCAGTTGGGTGACCTTAGGCCAGTCACTTCAATTATGAACAGATAACATGAAAGTATGGATCCCAGAACTCCTTCACATGTTTCTATGGAGATTCTCAGTCAACCAGATCATGGTTGACTCAAAGGTCCTTTTCCCAAATGTCAACTGGACTTTCTTTGTTTTGTTTTTTTCCTTGAAGACATTTCATTTCTCATCCAAGAAGTTTATTCAGTTCTCAAGCAGAAGATGCTTGAGCTTAGTGGTGGGATTCAACTGGTTTGTACCACTTTGGCAGAACTGGTAGCTATTTTTTTGTTGCCCAGGCCCAGAATGGACTTCTGGAAGTGGCATCCACAAAGAGAACCAGTTGTTCACCTATTTAAATCCCACCCTGTCTGAGCTGCTGCATGCACTAACAATATGTAGCTTTTAACTTACTAAAAACATACACCCTTCACTCCAGAAGTAACAGTCCTGTGACAGGAGCTCTCCAGCCTAGTTGCAGCATCAAACTGATATTACTTTGCTTCATTCCACTCTGTTCCCACTTGATCACAAGTTGGAGGAATATTTGGAGTGTGTGTGTCTTCCAGTTAGTCTCGACTCCTGAGTACTGCCTGAAAAAATCCCTACAATTTTCTTGGAAAAAATTCAGAGAGGCTTGTCCTTGTCTTCTCCCTAGGAATAAGAGTGGGTGATTGGTCCAAGGTCCCCAAGTTGACCTCATGCCTAAAGCAGGACTAGAATTTACAGTCTCCTGGTTTTTAGCCCTATACCTTAATTACTACATCAAATTCACTCTCGCTTAGTTTAATTGGTTCTAAAGTTTCAAAGAGCCAAGTTATCATAATTTCAACAAGATTATAGGTCATTAGAAACCAAATCATTTTCCACTTGGGGGGAAAGTTAATTTGCTCAAAGATGATGTCTATTGCTTATCAGGGTATCAATTTTGAGCATTAACATGCTTCTTTTCAATTTCTGTTCCTTCCCTTTGAGTTTTCCTCTCTCCTTTTTGTTGATTTCCCACTCCCCCCCCCAAAAAAAAATATTGGCAAGCTTTCACATATCAATGATGGTTATAATATGAAGAAGTTAAATTATACTGTAATTTTTAAATGAAAGTTACCCCAAATGTTTAATTAGATACCATGCATTGATTTGTTTCTTTGGAAATCCAAAAGGTATCCTCAATGTTGGTAGAAAATACTCTTATGCACAGTTGCCTTTCATTCCATATAGCTGCTTCTGAATGTAGCTTTCATGTACCCTCTAGTAATGGCCTTCCCACCAATTAAAGTGCTGAGCAAATTGTTAAAGCTTTACACCACAGTTGTTGGGTTATATAACTGTAATTAAGAGTTTAGCAATGGAGTTCTTAAGAGGATATTGTCACATGACCTGATGCCTAGTCATTGTGCTAGAACAAACTAGGCACTTGACCAACAAAGCTGCAGTAAACATTTTTAACATTAAGTACACTGACTTGTAAAATGTTTTCTCAATTATTCAATGAAACATCCAAATAGCTATTTTTTTGGATTTTTTTAAATGGAATAGGAAGGTTACCATTCTTCTTCTGGAGATATGAATGAAACATAACCACAAAGTTATTTGCCACAGGTTAATAAAAAGTAGCGTCTCTTACCATTTATTCATACTCTCCAAGATTTGGAGATCTTTATCCAGCTAAACCCAAAACATTATATAAATAAAATTAATAATAATAAATAATAATTATACAATTTGGTTCCAAATGAACCAAACTGCTTGCAGGTTTTGCTCAAGGACTCTGAAGTATAAAAAGGTATCCCTGAATGGCAGAATCCAAACTTGACAATGTGTGTATCCGGAAGAGAAGCATGAGTGCTGTTAGAGCTTTATTTGTTGCTTTTGGTAACAGTACATTTCCTCTGCCAAGGAGACAAATTGCTATCTGATTGAAGATTGTAGCAGTAAACAATGAACAGAGCTCCAGGTGCAATATGGCTCACCTGTGTGCATACTTAACATGTGTTCTTGGCTAGCTCACACTTGCACTTAACATCACTCAAATTGCCACTACTTGATTGCTCACCATGGGATGACTCATTACTCTAAAAGTGCTGCCTCTGTCTTCCTGGCATTTGATCTCTGAAAACCCAGCCCCTCAAGTGAGGTGTCAAGTGGCACATGGATGTGACCTTGGGTTCTCTCAGTTACTTTTCTTTATATCCCACAGAGGTCTATGCTATTTTATTGTTGGGACAAAATTATTTTATATTGATGCAGATAATCACAGTATCTCAATTGCTTAAACTGTGAAAGCAGTTGGAATGGAGCAGCAACATTATTTCTTCAGTATGGTTTAGTGGCAATGGAACAAACACCCAACTGATGTCAAAATCCTTGTGACTTTTTTTTGTAATTTTTACTGAAGTTTAAAATTACCAAAATAAAATAATAATAATAATACAAAATAAGGAAAATATAAATGAGAAAAAATATTGCAAAAAAGGGGGAAAGGGGGTGAGGTGAAATATATATATATATATATATATATATATATATATATATATATATATATATATATATATATATATGTGTGTGTGTGTGTGTGTGTGTGTGTGTGTGTGTGTGGGTGGGTGGGTGTGGGTGGGTGTGTGTGGGTGTGGGTGTGTGGGTGGGTGTGTGTGTATATATATATATGTATATATATATATATATATATATATATATATATATATATATATATATATATATATATATATATATATGTATATATATATATATATATATATATATATATATATATATAGAGAGAGAGAGAGAGAGAGAGAGAGAGAGAAAATATAGTAATAACTTGTAGTTTCATCAAGACAAATATAAAGATTTTCAACAGCTTAACACTTTTCCTAATATTTCAATCAAAGCTCCACCAACATCTCATCTTTTATCTATTGACAAATAATAAAATCTTATCTTTCAATCTTAATAAGCAAAAGTGCTATTAAGTGCTACCAGAAATATATATCTATATATCTATATCTGTGTAGCTGTATCTATCTGTATCTATATCTCCATCTACAGTATATCTACAGTATATTCATACTTTAAATAAGTAAATACTTACCATTTTCACTAAAACTCTTTCTCCATATCTTATATATATAAACAAATCTTTAAAATCTCATCATTCAAACTTGACCAAGAAAATTTCCATGAAGAGTTAACTAGAAACAGCACATTAAAATATTCATCCCTGACCCTTCAATTGATACCTCACAAATATTTTTTGTCTTCTTTTAATCTCTTCTCAATTACAATATCATAGCTTATCACGTTCTCTTAAATATTCAAAAAACCTTACTTCTACCCATATCTTATCCATAAATAAATCTTTAAAGCCTCATTATACAGTCCTAGTCAAGAAAACCCATTAAAACAGCTAGAAAAGAGAAGATCATATAGTTTAACCTTGATCAAATAGACCCACTTTATAAACCTTAGTTCACTGTCTTATTTCTTTTATGTAATGTCCCTAAAGCTAATTTCTTCTGTCTTTTACTTTTCTCAGGAATTCTTTCATAGTTATAACAGATCTGTTCTGTAAATCCACAGTAAGAAAATTGTCCAAGTCACTTTTTTGAGTTAAGATCTACATTTATCAGTTGTTCATCTGCCTTATTATTTGTGAGTCCCTTTTAACTATTGAAACCTCAGCCAGCTTCATTTCTTGGTCTTGTATAACATCTTTGTCAATATTTTATATTCTATCAGTTTAAAATCTATATCCAAACCAGCCTAATTTTCAGGTATATCATCTTCTATCTGTTCTTTAAAGCCCATTTTCATTGTAATAGTCTAAAGAGTAAATTCTGGGCATGTTGTTGCCATGTATACTTAAACTATTCCAGAGTTAAAATATGTTTTTCCTCCATTCTTTATAAGGGGAATTCTCCTTTAATCTTTACTATTTTTTTCCTGCTTGCCTCTAGTAACCAGTTATCAAGATCCCCTCTTAATGTGCTTTTGCATCACAAGCCTTCAAGAATGTTATCTAGCCAATACATGTATTTTTCATATACAATCTCCACCAAGCAAAGAATACCAGAAATTCTCCATAACTGATTCTTTTATTCAACAACAGATTAAATATGAATGTGTCATCAGAGATGTGGAACAGCAAAGACTTCCATGCAAATTTCCAGTGCAGTCTAGACCCTGTAATGCAGTAGTTTATTTTATGAAAAGAGGGGGAAAAGCAAGAGAGCTTATCTATTATTTCAAATAAACTTAAAAATTCCTAAAGAACGAAAGCAAGTTATATATTCATAAAAATATTTTTTGAAATGATTTTGATGTAAAGTAATTTATTTAGTAAATGTATATGCATCATTTCTCTTTCATTTTGATTGAATAGAAGGTGTCATTTATTAACTGATTTTTCATTATTATTTCACACTTATTTCCAAGTTCTGTAAGTGACTATGCTACCCTTATTGCAAATGGTTGATCTGTGTAGATCCTGACTCAGGTTCCAGAAATCAAGAAGTACAGTTATATTTATATTTAAGCAAATGCTTCCACGTGTGAGACAGAGTAGACAGGATGCAACTTCTGATTATCTTCCAAGACTGTCCCTACAGGGCCCATTATTACAGACCAAACTCTTACATTAACTGAATATGGATAGCAAAGGTCAAGATACCCTTTGCCATCCATATCTGGGAATGGCTGTAGCTGACAACTAAACCTGCATTTGAAACAAGCAGCCTAGGCTTCAGTGGTCATTTTGTCTCCATTGATATCTAACTATATATCTGGTTCTTCAGAGAAAATGCAGCGACAATAAGATCCTCTTTCCCTTTCCAAAAATTCTCTCTCCACAGTCCTTCCATTGTGGGAGGGCATCACTGGGTATCATCAATATAGTGATGACATTTTGCCCCAAAATCCAAATTTAAAATGTATGTTTGATGGCATGGTACTCAAAATAAGATTTGCTATAGTGAAGCGATTATGACTCCTTTTTAAAAAGGACAGCTGTTTTGTTTCTATCTTTAATGGATGAATTGCTTAAATCATCTGTACCTTGCTCAAAAGCCTGATCAAAGGGAGGCAGCTTTGATAAGCAGCAGGAAAATCCTGTTTTCAGTCCAAAGTACAGCACAATTATTCATATCATGCCATACACATGATGGATTGGTACGTCCTAGCTTTGGAAGTTTTAGTGAAATTGTTTGGGATCCATTCATTGCTTCCAGTGCATGGATTCATCCTACAAAGCTCTTTCTTATTGTTATTATGTGAGTTCAGTACCATGGACAGTACTCTCTAGTCTGCAATTCCATGAAGTTCTTAAGACCTGGCTTTGTCTCAAGATCATGATTCTAGAGTTGTATCCTACATAACACTGATTATATGTCTTTATACTTGTTATAACTTACCATTCTACTACTAGACTATGAGCAGCAGGTTTTTTTCATGGGGGGGAGGCTTAGTGGGGAAGTTGTGGCTCTCTTTTATTTTTATGGATACTTGAGTCCAGGCTGTCCATATTGCTGTGTTTTTAACTGTTTTTTAAATTTATTTTTAGATTTTGTAAGTTGCCCAGAGTCTACTGAACTGGGTAGCTACAATTAATTTAAATAAATATCAGATGCAATTCTAGAAATGCAACCCTGAAGCAGAACTAGGGCATATTGCCGTGATTCTAAAGTGTGAGGATTGCCAACGTGTTAAACTTAAGCAACTCTCTTCAAACCGATGCATTAATTTCTCACTTCGGCAAGTTTTCAAAACTAGACTGTGGTTCGCCAAGGACGATATTTTAATAAAATCAAACTTTAACACAGGCATCCAAATTCATTTGAGTTCCATTCTTCAGCTGAAGGTTTAATCACAAGTATCACATGTATGAGAGTTGAATAATGAAGCCTGATTGTGCAATGCCATATATTGGTTCAAGTTTCCTTTTGCAATTTTAATGTCAGCTTGCTTCAGTAAAGAATTAGAGACTTGATCTGTAAAGACTAATGTTAATTTATTCCCCTAAACTATTTTTTACTAGTGATAAGTTCTGCTGCAATTAGTGGATCTCATTTCAACAACTCAATAACTCTGGTAAGCATGGCTACAATGTTATTCAAGGAATTAGCAGAATACAGTTAGTCCTTATAACAGTTTCATTTAGTGACCATTTAAAGTTACCATGATATTGAAAAAAAAAACAACTTATTACTGTTTTTCACACTTACGACCATTGCAGCATCCCCATGATCATGTGATCAAGATTCATACACTTGGCAACTGGTTCATATTTATGACGGTTGCAGGATCCCAGGGTCATGTGATTGCCTTTTGCAAACTTCTAACAAGCAAAGTCAATGGGGAAGCCAGATTCACTTAACAACCGTGTTACTAACTTAACAACTACAGTGATTCACTTAACAAATGAGGGAAGAAAGGTCATAAAATGGGTCAAAACCCATTTAATAACTGTCTTACTTAGCAACAGAAATTTTGGGCTCAATTGTGGTCATGTGTCGAGGACTAACTGTATGTAAGATAAGCAGCCTCAGTGTCTTGGGAATGGCATCTGCCTTGGTGTGCTGAAATAAGTGCACTACAACTTCACAAACATTTATGCCAATAGCTCTGGCTTTAAGACGTCTCATCCATTCTACAAATTTCTGAAAGAGTTCAATAAAATAATAATAATCATCGTTTCAGAGCTTCAGATGAACCCTTGTGATTTGTCAAACATCCAACATCCTAATTTTTTAGCCACCTGTTCAGCTGTGATCTTACTCTTCCCTTATTTCATGTTCTTCTCCTGGGAAATGTAACTCCAGTTCCAGCATCTGCTTTCTGTCCTTTTAACAGAAAACATGAAATAAGACATCCATGCAGCCTTTCACTATAGCATACATCTGATTCCGGTATATTAATGGTGTTTTCTCTCAAGGACCCTGTTGTCCTTTTTATCAACCTTTATTCTTCCTGCTATCCTCCTGCTATCTATTTGTCTATATGTTGTATTGTGCCTGTGACAGCACAACCTCTGGCACTAACTGCCTGAGCTGGAGCATTGGCACAGATGGTTCAGGAAGTGGGGAAGAAGACAACTTGGAACCATGGTCAGGAAAGGAGTGCATGGTTGTTGGTTTGTCTGTATGAAATCCTCACATTTGGACATGTTGATTGCAGGAAACAGGCTCTGAGCAAAACAAAAGGGGAGGAAACAAGGTAAATTTGGATATCCAGGCAACTGTTCCTATGGCAGTTAAGAACAGGAACAGGTTGCTACATATTTTTTTAGCCAGAAGCACTGAGGCACTTCCGGATTGAAAGCATTAGTGGTTGACATCACTGTTATCCTGGGGATGCCCAGTTGGAGGCTCCTTTCATGTCCCCAGCAGGAGGTAGAGTGAAGGACGAGAGCTCAACCCCGCCCCATGGCAGTTCTTGGGTCTCGAACATGGGCTTGCTAACCTCCTACCCAGTGTTCCAGTGACATGAGCCACCATGCTCCTAGTTGCTATATACATGTAGAATATTAATCATGTGAATCAGACTGCTGATGCTAATGATTTAAAAACTATAAAAAGAAGAAGATTGGCTGAATTTTATGAATCAATGAGATTTTACAATGATATAATTTTATGTAACTGAGCTTCAGGTTTTTGGTAAGCTGAGTTCACTTCCATTTGCAGGGATGTTATTTTTGTATCTTCTTTCCGCTGTGACATCTAGTTCCTATTACATACACAGGAAGGGGACTTACATACACAGGAAGGGGACTTGAATGCACAAGTGTGCAGACCTATGTGATGACTATGTGCAATTGATGAATTTAGGTGACTAGGGGTAGGGTACCATTTTATTAGAGTCGTCTCTGCAGTGATGACAAATGATTTCCAGGTTTGTTAACATTCTGCAATCTGAGCTGGCTACATCAGAAGAATGATCAGTTCTCTAGGCAGTACCTTATGGTTTGTGCCTAACGTACTTGTATGCTCACCACATCTTTCAAAAGCACCTCATTTTTTATGATGCACTGGCATAATACCTGAGGTCTGGAGATGTAATGTATGAGAACTGTGGCTATCATGAACCAAGAAACATTTTAAAAGCCCATAAACACTTGGTTTCAGCAATGCGTACCTTCTGCTTACAACACAGTTGCTTAGGAGCAACAAGACAAAGTATGTATTTCTTAAACAGGATTGCAACATGTCGTAGTACCACTGTTTTTGAAATATCACACATACTGCTGTTCTCCTGTGGGGGTATACTGTAATGTAAGTTTGATATGTTCTGCTTACACATAACTTCTTCCATTTTTCTTCTGACTACTTCAACCAGTCATCTAGAAAGCTAAAGTATAGGTAGTCAGCAGAAGTGACAAAAGCCTACCTCTTGGTCAAAGCTGGCCTCAAACCCCTGCAATAATTCTCTCTGGGACTTTGAGAAAATCTTGACCCAAAGATGTATTTAAAAATATTTCAGTCACAGCAATGGTGACATGGTGGCTCATGTCACTGCCAGCATCAAGTTCCTTTCGTCCAGTGCGCTCCCACAGGGAGGGTCTTCTCAGGGTGCCGCTGGTAAAAGATTGCCGGCGGGTAACACCCAGGGGGAGGGCCTTCTCAGTGGGTGCGCCTGCCCTCTGGAACCAGCTGCCCGTGGAGCTGAGGACTGCCCCTGACCTCCGTTCATTCCGCCGGGACCTGAAGACCTGGCTCTTCGAGCTCTCTGGCCCAGGCTGAGAATTTTAATTCTAATTTTAATTGGTTTTTTTTTACTTTTTGAGGGACTGTTATAATCTTTTAATTGTTTTTAATTTTTCTATTTCTTGTTTTAATTACCCTGTCAACCGCCCTGAGTCCTTCGGGAAAGGGCGGTATACAAATCCAATTAAATAAATAAATAAATAAATAAATAAATAAATAAATAAATAAAGCTAAAGGTTCAGTTATTCTCATTCATATATGCACACACAGAGAGAGCTAAAGCTAGAATGAGAGAGAGAGAGAGAGAGAGAGAGAGAGAGAGAGAGAGAGAGAGAGAGAGAGAGAGAGAGAGAGAGAGAAATTAGATTAGATAATATTTCTTTTTTATATATATATTCATTTTTATTTTTCCATTTCTTCCACAAACAAATCAACAAATATACCGCAATACATAGATACATACTCGTAAGTTTGGGTGCTGCTTGTCCATTTCCCCTTTCACTGTATCCACCCTCCTTCTCTCTCTTTCCTCTTCTCTACTTTCTTTCTCCCTTTCTCCTTTCTTTCCTACTTCCCTCTTCTTCCTCTCCTCTCCTTTTTCCTTCACCACTCCCCTCCCGTTTCTCCCCACTTCTCCTCCTCTTTTCCTCTAATCTTCCTACTTCCTTCCCCCTCCTCTACTCTCTTCCCTCTCTCCTCTCCTTTCTTCCCTCCCATTCCTCTTCCGATACAATTCAGGGGTAATGTCCGAGCAGCTCCTCTCCTTAGATTTTCAATATCTATATTAGGTATGATAACATTAATTTTCTATTATGTCAATATTTCTTCTCGGTATATACTTCTATAAATTTTTATACTAACTCCGGTTATGCAATACTGTGTCGCCTGGGTCTCCCTCCTTATCTCCTCATTTTTCTTCCATCTAAATTAGTATTAGCCGTCTTTTAAACATATTCTCTTTTTCACCCACTCGTAAAATTTTCCCCAAATTTCATAATACTCTGACTTTGTCTTATCTTTAATTACCATTGTTAATCTATTCATTTCCACACATTCCATTATTTTCCCGACCACCTCTTCTTCTGGAGGAGCTTTCAGTGCCTTCCAGTTTTGTGCAAACACAATCCTGGCTGCAGTGGTTATATGAATAATCAAATATGTGTTCTCTTTGCTATATTTCTCTGGTAAAATACCCAACAGGAATATTTTTGGTCTTAGTTCTATACGTTGTTGTATCATCTTTTCTATCCATGATCTGATTATATTCCAATAGGTTTTAGCTTCTGCACACATCCACCACATATGATACAAAGAGCCTGGTATTTGATGGCATTTCCAACATTTCATAGATCTGTCCTTAAACATTTTAGCTAGTCTTTCTGGAGACATATGCCATCTGTAGAACATCTTGTACATATTTTCTTTATACGCTGTCACCATTGTCAGTTTGTAATTTCTTTCCCATAATTGCTGCCATCTAAGATTAGATAATATTTCTCTTTGTGTTACTTCACAAAGGACAGGTAGGCATTCCTTTCTCAGGCTACCTACATAGGGATATCATAATGTGCTTGTCTAGTCCTAGTCTTTCATTTCTTGAGCATCAGAATCAATTCTGGCCAGATGCGCAATGACGGTTACATGACTTACCAGAAATCAGATCTTCATGTAGTGGTCTGAATGGGAGAAACCAAGAATAAAAGTAAAGGGTATCTTGCCCTTTTCCCAGCTAAGATAGGTGTATTTTAAGTTTTCCTGTGTATAGCAGAAAAGAAAGTGGAGTTTCAAACAAACAGAAATAGATCCTGCTTTGAACTTTGGAAATTATCTTTGGGAGCTGTTGAGTATACTCTCTGGATATCTAATGGTGGACAGTGAAATTGTTGCATGTTAAAGTTTGAGGTCTCAGTGCCTCTCCAGTGATTCCCCCCCTGTGGAAAGCAAATTAAGGTAAAGTGACCCTGGAAGTTTTCTCTTCTCTGGTGTGTGTGTGTGTGTGTGTGTGTGTGTGTGAGAGAGAGAGAGAGAGAGAGAGAGAGAGAGAGAGAGAGAGAGAGAGAGAGAGAGAGAGAGAGAGAGAGAGAGAGAGAGAGAGAGAGAGAGAGAGAAGTGGGGGACAGAATGTTTATTAAACTTTCACTGTAGGGAAATAATACATAATCTCCATCTTCCCATTTTCCTCTAAATCATAATAAGTCACAACAGCTGAAGCAGATGGTATGCTACTCATCATTTCTTTTCCAATGGCCACTGTATTTGTACAGTGGAACAATAATATATTTCCAGATATTTTTTTTGAGGGGAGGGGGAGGGAAGGAAGCACTTTCTCTTTTATTATTTTGTATCAACCTGCTTGTCTGCATATTTCATAGAATAACTCTTCCCTGTCCTCCTTTTCAATTGTCCTGCATTTCAGTATAATGAGGAAAGATTAAACTTAATTCTAAAATGAGAGAATTCGCCGTTTGCTGCAATTTTCCATTTCTCCTCAGCATTTTGCACATCCCACCCTATCCACTATGTATTATGGATGTACACGTGTTCCTTGAAAAACTCTACAGAGTACTTGCTTACACACATCTGACGCGTGGCTAATCCTAAAGAATGTTATATAGGCTACAGAAATAGATTTCTTTTGAATTCTGAAACTAGGACGCAGAAGTTCCGCAAGATCACCTTTGGGAAGGAGCATCGGCAATCCATCCCACAGTTTGGAGATTGTCTGGTTTATTTATTTATTTAGCATATGGCTTAAAAATCTACAGGGAAATCTACAAATCCTAGATGTAATGCAATCCCGATGGCCTCAAAATTGCTAGTTCATTCTATTCAGTGCTTTGTATTACTAGCCTTGATGTACGGCAGCGAACAAGCTTGCATCAGCTGATTAGTGCACTCTGGCTGCTGGTTTTTCTGGGCTGGGCTGCCAGTCTCGCCTCGCCTTGACTTGTGTTGCATTGCCTCACATCTGGCCTAGTCCAGTGCCGGCTTCTGCTGTCTGCAAATACATGAACACAGCTAGGTTTTTTCATTCAGGAATTCAGGAAAGGATTTTCCTTTTGTAATTATTTTAATGTGTATTTTGTATAGCACAGTAAGAACTTCTTTCTTTCTTTATTCAGGAATTTGTTCACAAACTTTGGAGAAGTTCACAGGTGGGTAGTATTTGTTGCAGAATTCTACTAGTTATTTATTTATTTCAGTGCCACCCAGTCCTGCCCCAGCCCTGGTTTTTGACTTGCAAAGTTTATACTTATGTCGCTCAAACATGAATTTTATTTACGTTAGGTGACCAGTTGTATGTCATCCTTCCAGTGCCAAGGCACTATTCAAGGAAAGCAAAGTTAACCTGAAGCCAGGGATTGCCAGTGACATGAAAAGAAGCATAAAAGAGATATCACCTAACAACATAATCAAAAGGAAATGTTTCTGAGAATCTGGTCCCACGTCTAGCGTGAGAGAGATGCTTGGCAAATTCAATTGATCCTATAATCTGTCTGCATTTCATTTGTTTAGTCTAAGAGTTCTGATTCATTAAACATTGAACTTGACATAATCCTGCTGGAACACTGGTATGTCAAAGGCTAATATGTTTGTGAGAGAGAGGGTATGCCTGCGTGTATGTGCACAAAAGAGGAAGAGAGATTAAATTATTCCACGGTTCTGTCTTCTCCCACTTTCCCGTAACAAAGTGTTCTCACTTTCCATGACAATGAATCAGACTGACCCTTCAGAGAGTGCTCTCTCGCTCTTCTGCTTTCCTTGCAGACAGAGCTTTTTTGTTCTTATCCCCAATCACTGGTGTGACAGAGCTCACCATGTAGCTAGGCAACATTTTTTTTGAGTGGTGTGATAAGAGTAGACCACATTTGTTTCTTTCTTGACAACTTCATTCCCTATGCAAGATTATTTCCTGGTAGGAAAATACTTTCATACTAGCAAGTATCAAGTCAAATTGTATAGCAAAATGGGGGATCCCTGGTGCTCTCTGAGATTGGCTGTTTTCTTGCAGCCGTTTCATTAACCCAACTAGGTAACATCATCAGTATAACAAAATGTTTGCTTAAAAAGTGCCTTATTAGCAAAGGTTATGAGGATAATCATACTAAAAGCCGGGGGAATCTCTGTAACAACCTTGCATGTACGTGTGGGTTTCCCCCCCCCCACCTTAAAACAATTAATTATTGTATGTTAGCATTAGATTGCACTGGGTTTTCTCTTATGCTTAGATTGGTTTTTTGTTTGTTTGCTGTTTGTTTAACCAGCTTGCTTTATAATTTCTCATCTTTGTGCATTTCTGTTTTCTTAACTTCATAATCTGTGTTCCAATATCTCAGGGATTGCCACAAAGAAGAAGGAATCAAGCTATTCTCCAAAGCACCTGAAGGAAAGGCAAGAAGAAATGGATGGAAACTAACCAAAGAGAGATGCAACCTAGAAGTAAGGAGAAATTTCCTGACAGTTAGAACAATTAACAACCTGCCTCCAAAAGCTGTGAATGCTCCAACAGTGGAAGTTTTTAAGAAGAGACTGGATAGCCATTTGTCTGAAATGGTATAGGGTTTCCTGACTGAGCAGGGGGTTGGACTAGATGACCTCCAAGGTACCTTTCATATGTGTTATTCTTTTATTCTGTTACTCTGTCTTTGTATTTGTATATCAGCCTGTATATATCAGCTTCAGGGCTTAACCAGATATGATCCCTCTGCACAGATACTATTGAAAAAAACAGCTATGTATCTGCATTTCTGGATAACTTTAGCTAATTTACATTAAGAAATGAAATGGTGTGTAGATGGGATGGGGCTCTCCTTTTGAGAGTGCAGTTCTCTGAGTTTTGAAATGCAGATGCTTGCTCAGTCATTGCAAACAAACAAAACCATACAATGTCTATATCTTAATAAATACTGAACAAAAATTCCACATTGATCTTTTTTTTCTTGCAGATGTACAAGACAGATGAACTTGTAATCCAGAGACTGGATACAACTTTATTTACCTATCTTTAATGTCTAGCTTTGACTTCTCCTTCCCTTCATCAGATTGTATAAAGTTAAACCATGATGTTTTACATTTTTATTCCTCACCTTCATATTGAAAGCTGCAGTGCACACAGTGTTGACTGGAGAAACAAAACACTCTGAGATGTCATGGTTGGTGGTTGAGATGCTGATTCTGCTAAGTCAGGGGTCTTCAAACTTGGCCCTTTTATGACTTGTGGACTTCAACTCGCAGAATTCTTCAGCCAGAGTGCCTGATGAGAATTGGGGGGGGGACCTGTATTGCTTCCATTTTCCATACAACGTAATCCCATGAGAGTGCTGTGAAAGAAGATTAACCTCTTCCTGCCTTATCCCTCATAACTTACTGATGCTGCTGTTGATTTTCAGAAAACTGAAAAATCCAGCAACTGCTGCACTTCCAATGTATGTTACAACCTCTTTAGAGCTTATGCAAGTTAAAAATCAAAATGTAAAGGATGCAGATCCTTCTGAATTAAGTTGAAACTCATTCCAAATATTCTGCTTTATCTGGATCTGATAACGGACCTTGACCCCATAACAGTGTTTGAAATAGGATGGTTTATTTCTCCTTAAATTAAAACAAATGTGATTTTTGAAAACAGAATCTATTCATTCATTTGTTTATTAAATTTATATGCCATCCCTCTCACTGTCAAGTGACTCTGGGCGGGCTTACAATATTGCAAAAAATAGAAATATAAAGCAATTAGAAGGTCAAAAACATTAAGAATCAAAATCAAAACCCTAAAATTACCAAGAAACTGGATAAAAGGAACCAATATGTAAATGGGGCAGAGGTGGGATCTTCTCCTAATCTACTAACTTCCTCCAGGATAGGAAGTCTCAGGCCATTTGGCAGAGCCAGGTTTTCATGGGCTTTCTGAAGGCCAAGAGAGTGGGTGTGTGTCTCATCTTGATAGGTATGATGTTCCAAAGAGTGGGGGCCATGACAGAAGAGATTCTTCTCCTGCATCCTGCAGCACCTTATTCCCTCCTATATTGCTTTATAGCATCATCATGATCACTGTTGCCACCTGCAGAACATAGAACATCACCCTAGAACCTCAGAAACCAGCTGTCAATGGTGCTAACATCGGATGTTCTTGCTTTGACAACATATGGAGATGCAGCCTTTTCCTTTAAATTGCTTTACTCTTAGAATTAGATGATACTGGGGGGAGGAGGAGGAATGTGATGGCAGTTAGTTAGACATAACAATATTATAATAGTGTGTGCACTCAGGGCTTTTGAAATAAGATATGATAAGAAATGGCGGGTTGGAGAACTGGAGGGAAAGCCTGCATTTCAAATGAATTGGGGAATGTGATTTATTACTGTTAATTAGAGGAGGGAATTGTGTTTGTTACTATGTGCAAAGGGGAGGGGAATTCAGATTTTGGCTTCGACCATGTACATGCCAATGCTATGCTTTTCGAATAAAGATTCTTTAAGGTAAACAATGCCTCAAAGTTCTTTGAAGAGTTTCATCTGTCGGAACCACGACATTAGCTTAGCATTGAAATGCATGAACTCAACCACAATCTTTATAAAGTAACATTTAGAACCCCCCTTGCGGATGCCAAGAAATATGGAATCTAAATTCAGTGCAATCTATCAAGAACAAAATACTCAGAATTCTGAAATGTTTGTAGCCTTGTAGGCTAGCTAAAAGAACCCCACTGATTGTCTCTGGAGATTCTCAGTCATCTGGGTCATGTTTGTCCCAAAGGTGCTTTGCCAAAATGCAGTTGAACTTTGTTTTTCCTTGAAGATGTTTCACTTCTCATCCAAGAAGCTTTTTCAGTTCACAACTTCTGAACTGAAGAAGCTTCTTGAATGAGAAGCGAAACGTCTTCAAGGAAAAACAAAGTCCAACTGCCTTTTGAAAAAGCATCTTTGGGACCCCACTGATTGTCTTGTCCCATCTTTGGGAAGTCACTCCTACTCAAATGTTCACATTATCCATGTCATTATAAGTGTGTGTGTGTGCGCGCACACGTGCGTGTGTGTGTGCGCATGATTTATGGGATAAAAATATGAAACTGTCAATTCCTTTGTCTGCTTGGCTATCTGAAATGAGTATTATCCTATGTTAGCTAAACCAGTCTAAGATGAGAGATACCAGACAGTCTCATAGTTATTATGGCATTTTTCACTTCCCCCTGGGAGTTCTTCAATTGAAGATCCAGTGATACCTTTCATCATTTTGGAATTCTTCAGCCTGACATCAGATAAAGTACAACTTAGCACAAATGTAAAAAGTGCATGAGTTCTTTCTGCAAAATGTCTGTCTCACTCAAAATACGCTACCGAGTATTTATTTACAGCTGCCTTGTCAGAGTGATTTTTAGAATCGCCAGCATCCTTCTTTTGAATAGAGCCAGCAAATAATCAGGTTCCTCAGCATTCCCATCATAGAAAACTCTCTGTGATTTTCTATGTCTCCTGTTCATGCTCCCTTGATTTATAAGTTGCATTTTGTTTCCCCCTTTCTTACCTCCTCTCCTCCCCAAATACCATTTGCTTTGCAAACTGTTGCCTGTTATTTGCAGTTAATCTCTGCAGCTTTGGCTCTGGTCCAGGGATCCACTCAGGAAGCTGGATTGTTCCCTTTTCTCAACAAATGCCCTCAGAAAACCTGGCACACATGCTTTGCATGTTAATGTTGAACTTCGATGAAGGTAGTGAGCAATGTGCAAAGTGATTCCTCTTGTTGGACTCATCTGTTTAAGTTCAAAATGAGCCAGACTTTCACCGATAGGCGCAGTTATCTTGTTTGTGTGTCACATTTACACTCTGACTTCACTCCAAGGGAATAGGAATGTATTCATAGAAAACAAACACTTAAGATCTATTCAAAGACATTAGAGCAGCATCAATAGAACAATAGAATCACAAAAACAAGGTAATCGAGTAATCAGGGTAATCAAGTGAAGTGTATTAGAAACTACCTTTTCAAAATTAGACAATTTTGCTAAAGCAACTTTGGGTGACAAACAACATTACAAGATTTAAAAACAATATATAAACTATAGTTTAGAAAAGCAATTATTGGGTTCAGTTTGTAGAGCAAGCCAATACCAAGAGACCACTTTAGTGTTAATTGATAAACAGAGACCCAGTTGGGTGTAGTGATTAAGGTGCTGGCTTAGAAACTGGAAGGTTGTGAGTTCGACTGGGTGACTTTGAGCCAGTCACTCTGTGTCAGCCAAACCAACCTCACAGAATTGTTGTTGTAGGGAACATAGGAGCAGGAAGTGGTATGTTGTATGTTTGCCATCTTGGGTTACTTATAAAAGTAATAAGAGTGGGATAAAAACTAATAAATAAATGTACATCACCTAGATGTCAGTACTGGAATCCTGCATCATCATTCACAATACATCATCTAATCCAGTGGACTTCAAACTTGGCAACTTTAAGACTTATGGACTTCAATTCCCAGAATTCCTCAGCCAGCCCTAGTTGAAATCCACAAGTCTTAAAGTTGCCAAGTTTGGAGACCCCTGATCTAATCTGTAGATGGGTTCAAGGTGCTAGTGACCCTAGCAATAGCAATAGCACTTTGACTTATATACATCTCCATAGTACCTCTCTGAGTGGTTTACATCATCAGCATGGTGCCCCCAACAAACTGGGTCCTCATTTTACTGATCTTGGGATAATGAAAGATTGAGTCCATCTCAAGCCCATTAGGATCAAACTCCAGGCTGTGAACAGAATCAGCCTGCAACACTGCTTTCTAACCACTGTGCCACCTGGGCTCTGATTCTTATAAATATACTACTCATATTTACAACCATCAACGATATTTGAACAAACATTTCTCCCTCTATTCCCCTTCTTGAGCAATAAAACCAGCTAAAAGAACTCTCCCTGATGTTCTACTCTTGGGAGTGGTACATTATGCAAGAAAGACCATTTAATGTAATGAAGGCACCAGTCTACAAACCAGGAAACCAGGATGTTTCCTTCTGCCTTGAGCACTAAACCAGCTTGGTCTCAGCTCAGTTGCTGTCTCTGTCTCTGCCCTAGGAAGGAGGCAATGCCAAACTGCTTCTGAAATCTTTCCAAGAAAACTGGAAGGACTAGTCCAGGTAGTCATCAGCAGTTAAGATTGACCCAAAGATAGGGAAAAATGGGGGGGGGGACAATTAACCAATAAAGGAGAATATTTGTAGCTCAGGGTTGAAATGAGGGGACCTTGGTGCACTCTGAGCTTGGTTGTTTTCTTGCACACGTTTCATTAGCTAAACTAGGTAACATCTTCAGTGCTACTAATGATGGTACCTAGTTTAGCTAATGAAACATCTGCAAGAAAACAACCAGGTTCAGAGTGCATCAAGAACCCTTCAAACACAATTAAGCAGAGGGGTGGTTCCAGTTATGGGTCCCCTATCCTGCCCTGCACTAGAACTTTATTTTCGGCATCTGACTTTCACTGACACCCCAAGCTGTTTTGAACTGAAACATAGCTTTGAGTGTCGTTTTATCATGTCCTTCATTGTTTTATGTCAGAAGGAGGGAGCCTTTTGTGTCATAATTTGTACTTGTTTTATTGATTGTGACCTTCTCTGTCATTTATCAACAAAGGTAAAAATACCAATAAAATAAAATTGAAAGTTTTTTAAAAAAATTAAGATAAAGTAAAGCAGACCACTGTGCAGATTAAAGAATCATGGATAAGCTGGTATGAAAATTGAGTTCAACTGTGCATATCTTAAAGAGATGGTTTTCTTGGACAAATGTCATAGTTCAGCTGGCTTACAAGAAGAGATTATCAGAGTTCTGCTGCCTCACGAGTACCATTCCTGTCATGTTCTGCCCCGGCAAATCAAAACAAATGAAGTATGACAGCATATCTGCAAGGCTGCCTTTATACAAGCAAAAACATGACAGTGTGCTTATACCCTTGAGTTGATGACAATATCCTATAGTTTGTACAGCCGTAAACCAAGCAGGAAAATATCTATTAATGATTATATGGGTATGACACATATAAAGGAAAGAATATGAGTCTAAGACTATATGCATTATTAGGGTTAAAAAAATATTCTGGGCTGCACAAATCTGGATGGCCACTGGATGGCAGCAAAGGGATGCAGATAGTTCATTCTAGTGCAGGGGTAGGCAACCTTGGCTCTTTTATGACTCATGGACTTCAACTCCCATATTTCCTGAGCTAGCATGTCTGGCTCAGGAATTCTGGGAGTTGAAGTCCATGAGTCATAAAAGAGCCAAGGTTGCCTACCCTTGTTCTAGTGTATATCTGGGTTTTTACATATGGTAGCTTTCATTAGGTTAAGGAAGCCATCAAGAATGACTTCTTTATAGTAAGCCCTCTACATTTTAAATCTTGTTACCTTCAGGGTATTTACTATTAGTCCTTGCCTATTTTTCCCCCTACATTATCTAGCACTATACTTTGCAATACTATCTAGACCAGGGATTTTCCCAACTTTGTATGTGTTTCTTTTTTGTATGTGTTTCTTTTTTGCAGATTCTAATATGTGCTTTGAAATCTTCCCATGCCAATATTTGTTCTTCATTGACTGTAACCGTATTTAATCATGCATACCATACACTTAGCATGCATACCATACCCCCTTTTCCACCTCAACCATATGAACCAGAATTTGGTACTCTTAGGATCATAATCTAGTCAGAGGCTGATGTGAGTACAGATGTACATGTGAAAGCCTTCTTGTTACAGTCATCATTGCTGAATGTATAAATGCCTTTGCTAATTAGGTATTTACCCATCAGCTTTAGATAGGGAAAAAAACCCATCCTTTTTGGTATATAATAAGTCCTAATGACTAAATAGGGATTATAAATGCCCTAAATATGACTTCTTTTATGCAGCTTACTTAAAGCTGACAATTTTTATTATTATTTTTAACAGGTAGTAAAACAGACAGGAAAACAGTTGGGTTTTAAAAGAACTGAGGTCAGGTGCCTAAAACTCTCTAGCTTTGTGTTAAATTATGGAACTTTCCATAAGATTATAAAAGTGTGTTTTTTCCCCCCTGAGTCACTGATACTGCAAGCAAACACCAATTTCATTGCAGACCTCTAACTTTACATTTCAGTCTGAATCCATTATAAGATGCATACAGAGATTGTGTTTGTTCCTTTCCTTTCATCTAGTTTGCTGCTTTCATGAAATCATTGTTTAACTTTGAGAATTATTTTCTTCTTTGAATAAATCTCAAAGGATAAAATTGACACTGATGTGACTGAGGTGAAAGAGACACACCAGATCTGGAAAGCGATTTAGGCTAATACTGGTGTTGTTTTTTTAAGACTCTGGCTTTTTACCTAAAGCTTTCAGTTCCCTGAAGTAGAGTCATTTTTAAAGATGATGCTGAGGAAACATGAACATAAAATGAAAAAATATGTAAATAAAGTTTAACACTTTCCAGAAATTACTGTTTTAACAATTATATGTCCATTTAGTATTAGGAACAATCAGTCATGGATTCAAATGTGTGAACAACCGGTTCTGTGTGGATGCCGCTTCCGGAAGTCCATTGTGGGCCTGGACAACAAAAAATTAGCTACCGGTTCTGCCAAACTTGTGCAAACTGACTGAATCCCACCACTGGGAACAATCATTTTAACAATCCCTTTTTCTTTCCTCCAAGCTTAATCTTGAGGAACCCTTTCTAGCATCATATGGTGTTTCAGAAGTTTTGCAGTAACTGGAGAAAGATTTGAGTGTAAGTAAAATTTCAACTGCTCAACTACTTTGACTCACCAGGCAGGAATGGAACTAATTATGCAAGGTCACAAGAATCCCCAAACCTCTGATAAGTAATATTTTTTTTTGTTATTATTGAAAGTAAGTTACAAAGCCCTAAGGCTCATTGGAATTTGCAGGGAGAGGAAAGCTTAAAATCAGCAAAATGTTGGATGAAGGACTGTGATGCAAGCCCAGCTCCTTTTGTAGATATATTGACATTATATCTGTGGGTTCAAAAGTCTGGCATCTTGTCAATTTTGACATATGTTCCATAGTTGTTACCGACTGCAGCATTTTAAGAGCAATTTGCAAAATCTATCCTTAGAATCCTCGCTTGCCTGCATAATGGACCAGTCAGCCACTTACTTTGAATGAGAAGTTCACTTTTCACATGCCTTTTCTTTTCATTGTGCCTGGAAATAATATCAGAAAAGTAACTTTCACACAATTCCACGTTCTCATGATTTTACTTACCAAAGAATGCTTATTGCAAATTTGGGGGATTACAATAATCCTAATACTTTTTTTTTCCTTCCATGTGAGTTGGGCCATTTTAACCAAAGCAGAGTCTTATACTCATTCCTGAAATTGAAAATACAAGGAATTATAGGAAAATCAAGACAGAAAATTGAGAATTTCCCAAAGATTGGCAATTTGCCGCTATTAGAAGTAAGCACCGACACCAGTTGAAATCGGTCTTTAATTTTAATTCAGGAGAGTTTAAATCGAAAATTATCTAAAATCTAGATAGAAAATAATTACATGATGTATTATTATTATTTTTTTCTAACCATCAGTTAAGGGAGAAAAATTGAGGATGATATGAATGGGAGCTTTGTTATGAGAACTAATAAAGGAGAATATTTTTGTTCAGGGTTGAGATAAGTAAAATGAGGACCCAGATTGTTGGGGGCAATTAAGCTGACTTTGTAATAATGCTGCTTGGGGTGTGTGTGAAAGCTCTAATAAGCAGGCATATACATAGAATGAAGGCTACTGCTAAGCTTGTAAGCCACCCTGAGTCTTTGGAGAAGGGCGGGATATAAATGGAATAAAAAAATTAAAATAAAAATAAGGGGCGCTTGGTGCTCTCTGAACTTGGCTGTTTTCCTGCAGACATTTCATTACCCAAACTAGGTAACATGATCAGTGCTAGTGACTAGCACTGATGATATTACCTAGTATGGGTTTTGAAACATCTGAAAGAAAATGACCAAGTTCAGAGAGCACTAAGCATCTCTTATAAGACAGCTGGAAACTTTTGGACAACCACAGTTCTGATTTCTATTATTAGGGACCTGGTTGGTGCACATTAATTTACAAAAGGAGGTTCTGCAATTAGAGGTGGTGCAGTAGTTGGAATGGAATATTGCGGGCTGATTCTGCCCATAGCCAGCAGTTCGATCCTGAAAGGGCTCAAGGTTTACTCAGCCTTCCTTCCTTCCAAGGTGGGTAAAATGAGGACCAAGATTATTTTGGGCAGTATGCTGACTCTGTAAACCTCTTAGAGAGGGCTGTAAAACATTGTGATGCGGTATATAAGTGCTAGTGATATTTCTTCAAAAATCCTCCCCAGATCTCTCTCACACAATTTTTGATAGGATCATACAAAGAATGGGATGCCAAACTAACTATTAGGCTGTTTTAAATGATTTCTGCATGAGACTCTGGATGTGAATTACAGAAGTACATCCAATAAATATTACATTCATGTCCATGTTAAACAAGTGAAACATTTTTTTTAATCTACCACAAGTGATTACTTCCCATGTGTACTTCCATATAAATGAGAGGCAGATTTGGCCTATATTATGGGTCTTTGAATCGGCTGGGTATAGATTAATCCCCGAACAGAAATGAATAGGATGGCATTCAAAGAGATGCTGACATTTCTCAAAGCACAAAAGGACAAAGCATGCCAAAGTAAAAACAAATACGCCTGATCCCAAATTCATCTTAATATTCAGAGTCTAAGCTTGTTTACCAACCAACTTGGAAAAAAAATAGAAAAGTTGTTCACATTTTCAGTAATTTATGGTGATAATGCTGCATATCAGGCTGGTCTTTTTAGAATACATAATGCATAAATATTCTGGTGGAAAAATGATGTAGGTGCCTGACTGCAAGTGATTAACTAATCATTTCTTACTTTGTTCAGCCCCCTTTACCTCCCCACAATAAGCAGTATAATCATTATGCATGCCATGGACAAAGCATGGTCTTTTGTTTTGTTTTCTAAAAATATTATTTCCAAAAGGGAGAAAGAAAGCTGGATCCAATGCATCCAATATATTTGGAAAGGCTATTTCTTCTTGGAAAAGCTGCTTCATGCATTCCTGTGTTGATAATTTATCGGATTTTTTTTTAGGAAGGGGAAGAGGAAGAGGAAGTGGGAGGGAAAGGAAGGGAGAAAAGTGGGAAGGAAGGAAGGAAGGAAGGAAGGAAGGAAGGAAGGAAGGAAGGAAGGAAGGATGGAAGGAAGGAAGGAAGGAAGGCTTTAGATATTTATTTCTTAATGATATGGGATTTTGGCATAATAAGAGAAATTTTAGACTATGAAAGAGAATTTCACAAGGCAACTGTCTATGGAGATTCTCAGTCATTCAGGTCATAGTTATCCCAAAGATGCTTTTTTACAAGGCTACTGGACTTTCAAGAAAAAGTATCTTTGGGATCACAAGGCAACTAGAAATGTTTGAAGCTCTCCATTTTGCTTCCCTCAACACAAGTGTTTTTTTTTGTCTCAAGTTTTTTCCATCCTCTAATGAAGACACTTCAAAGTGTCTTCAATTCAATTCAAAGCAAACACACACACACACAAATCAAACAAAACTCTCAAATAATGCTATATTGGCCATTGAGAAACCTGGACTGTCATGAAAACAAGTATGGCTCTCATATCTCCTTGGAGCCTTTTATTTCTGCATCATTGGTAAGCAAGCTTAAGTGTCAGCAAAAGAAAGAACGACTGGCTTCATCAAATAAGTATTTCATGACTTTAGAATATTTGCTAGAAAAATGTTGAACCTGCTGATCAGGAAAAAACAACAACAACAACGCTTAATTTATACTTCCTTCCTCTAATTCAACCCCTGGCAATTTACCTGTATGATCCAAGTTAAACCCTGAAGAACTCTTAAGCATGAACTATGAGATGTAGGGAAGAAGTTATTTTCTGAATAGTAAGTATATTGGACCACTCTGACTTCCAATTAAGCATGCTGCTGTGACTAGACATTTAGAAAACGTATCTTAATGTCCAACATCATAAGGGTGTTGCCATTCATGTTTACATCACTCGTAATTGCAATTGCAAGTTCTTTGGGGGAAAAACTAGTGAAACTAGATGCTAGTCTATTAGTCACTCTTTATTTAAAATTTAAAGCAGCTGATCTCAGATTATTCCTTAGACAAATATACTGTATCCTTCTATAGAAAAGTTGGCAGTGACAGAGGAAAAGAACATCACTTAACCATCCCTGATTTATTCAAAGTCATGTGCCCTTAAAGGTACTCTGTTGTTTATTTCGTAGAATACAAGTAGACCACAATTGAGCCCAAAAGTTCTGTTGGTAAGCAAGAAGTTGTTAAACGAATTTTGCCCCATTTTACAACCTCATTTGAGACAGTTGTTAAATGAATGCCTGCAGTTGTTAAGTGAGGAGCATGGTTGTTAAGTTAAACTCGCTTCCCCATTGACTTCGCAAAAGGTAATCACATGACTCCAGGACACTGCAACCATCATAAATATGAAACCATTGCCAAGTGTCTGAATTTTGATCACGTGATTATGGAGAGGCTGCAGCCATCGTGTGAAAAACAGTCAGCTCAATTTTTTTTCAGTGCTCTTGTAAATTTGAATGGTCACTAAATGAACTGTTGTAAGTTGAGAATTACCTGCACAGCATTAGTGCACCTGCAAAGAGCCACTGTGATATCCATGCTGCTGCTTCTTCCTCAGAGATCCTTGTGAGGTCCTGCGGCCAGAATGTGTAGACTGTTTAGCTGTGACAAAGTCACATTGCCCAGGATGTATCATGAGAAGGCTAGTGTACGTTGCACCCCAGATCCCCCATTGTGAAAATAAACTTCCAGATTGTGCTAAGCTGTTTTCCCCCTTGTTACATAAAACACTGGATGCTTTGCAATAACAAGAAGAAAGGAGATGGTGCTATACAAAAAATGGAGATAGTATAGACAACCACAAAGAATAATTTAAGTGTGCCCTCGCCGTTTCTTAATTCAGGAAGAACATTAGCAGAATGAGAGTGACAGCTTGGTTGAATGTAGTTAGAGCTAGAGGAGGAAAAAGAAAGAAAGAAAGAAAGAAAGAAAGAAAGAAAGAAAGAAAGAAAGAAAGAAAGAAAGAAAGAAAGAAAGAAAGAAAGAAAGTGTGTGTGTGTGTGTGTGAGAGAGAGAGAGAGAGAGAGAGAGAGAGAGAGAGAGAGAGAGAAAGAAAGAAAGAAAGAAAGAAAGAAAGAAAGAAAGAAAGAAAGAAAGAAAGAAAGAAGAAAGAGAGGGAGGGAGGGAGGGAGGGAGGGAGGGAGGGAGGAAGGAAGGAAGGAAGGAAGGAAGGAAGGAAGGAAGGAAGGAAGGAAGGAAGGAAGGAAGGAAGGCTATGAGCATCTTTGTGATGCTCATACCTTCCATTCAAGCAGCACACTGCCCCAAGCAATAAAATCAAGCCAATATCATTGATCAGAAGAATCTAGGATGTGAAATAGTCTGGGTTTCCAGGAGGGATGGGGTGCACTCCAGAGACACAAACAATGACTCAGTTCAATAGCTCATATGATAAAAAGAGGGTGAACATGGCTCTTCCTAAATAGTTCGCAGAGTACATGCTTTATGGCGGTGGTAGTTTGGTTTAGTTTGGCAAGATTCTCTCTATAGATGAGGAACAATAAAGAAATATGCTTGGAAGAATCACAAAGTGTCGTTCTTGGTTTTTGGAGCCTAACAAAAATCAGATGTTAACTCCATTTGCCAATGTAATGTCTGAGTGAAAGTTTCAGTGAGCTGAGAATTTATTCTGAAGTGGTTCAGAAACAAGGCTGTATTTGTAATGGTCAAGCCCTCCTCCCATTCCCATCAAGTCCATAGCACTAGTCATTCTATTAGCGTGAAATTTCTTGGCATGTGCAATTATGTGGAAATTGTTAATATCGCTTGTGACATAACTGGGACCTCCATTCTAACATTCCCACCTGCTGCTTGCCAAATAAGTCAGAATGAAGCCAGACTGCTTTGTTTCTGACTATTGCCAAGACTCTGGTTTTTCCTACAGTCTCATTCCCACATACCATTGCAAAATCCTACAATAGATTGCTTTGCTCTTGTGTTTTTAGTCTCTTCTGAAACTAGTTACATTATCTCTGTTATGTACTGGGCTTGTGGTGATACACTACATGTGTTACTGGAGCGTCTAACGGCTCTTCAGTATTCCAGACTTGCTGTCTCCTCTCCTGCAATTGGCTAGCCCCAGGTGGCTTGAGTGGGTTCAAACCTATTGGCTGCTGCCTAGGAGCTAGACTATATATTGTGTCTGGTTGCAGCTAAGTTCCAGTACAGTTCCAGCAAGAATAAAAGTATGACTTATCCTGTACTCAACCTCGTGTCATCATTCCTGCTCCCAAGAGCCCACGACTTAACAGTGGCAATGAGGATGGGATCCTGCTTCGCCAATTAAGAGCTGAAGTCAACGAGGGGTCGGCAGCACACGCCAGAGGGAAGAGGCATTTCCCCCCCCCCTCTAGGCCAGCAAGTAAGCCACACTAGCAGCCGCATGCTCAGAGGATGCATTCCCTGAGCCTAGAGGCAGGATCTGAAGATCGCAGGAATCTGAAGGAAAAATGCCAAAGGTCAGCAAATTAAGAGAGTTTGACGTGAAGCATCCGGAAGAATGGCCATCTTACCTTTCGCAAGTAGAAAACTATCTGAGAGCAAATCAAATTGTGGAGGAAGGCCTGAAGGCCACCACGTTGCTTTGCATGTGCAGCCCAGCAACTTTCGACCTAGCTGAGAACCTCTTCACGCCGACGCCCATCGAAGCAGTCTCATACGCAAACCTTAAGAAGAAGCTAATTGGGCCCTTCCAGCCCAAGATGTCAGAGATGGCGTGGAGATTCAAATTTGACCAAAGAGTACAGCTACCCAGGGAGATAGCTTCCAAGTTCATTGTGGGCCTTAGACAGGTCACACGCCTTTGCAAGTTCTCAAACTTAGAAGAACGACTAAGAGAGCGGCTTGTCTGTGGCCTTCAGGACAGAACCCTTCAGCAGAGACTGTTTGCTAGACCCAATTTAATGTTTTCCGAGGCACAGGATGAGGTGATGGCCGACAAAGCCGCCGAGGGCACAGTGTAGACAATTCAGCCCACCAAACCTTCAAAAGTCAAAGAATAGGTCCATCTTGAGGTCACCAAATGAGCCGGAGAATCGTCAGAAGAGGAAGAACCCAAAATCAGCAAACTCCAAAGGCAACCCAATGTGCAACACTGCAACAGCCACCAGCGAGAGAACAGTTATAAGGCAGTTCTCTTACCAAGATGTAAAGGGTGCAGAGGCAACCATATGTGTGCCAACTGCAGATTTCATTCAGCCACGTGTAGAGCTTGTGGAAGAACTGGCCACATCGCGGTGGTTTGCAGAGCCCACCAGAGAGACGGGCCATGCAAACACCAGTCGGAGGAACCGACTAGGAGAGGAACTGGGGCCCAGGGTCCTGTTAGTGTGGGATTCTTCAGAAGCCGGAGAAGCATTTGCCACACCGGGGCTCAATGCCCCCTCAAGCCTAAACTTAAGCTCTTAGTAGAGCTACAAGGAGTTCCATGTAAGATGGAGTTGGACTCCGGCTCTGCCGTCTCAATCATTTCACAAGACACATACAACTTTGTGTGTAGGTGCAGTAACAATTGGGCCAAACTAAGACCCTCAGATATTATTTTAACGGATTTTCAAAATGCTCACGTTAAAGTTAAGGGTGAAGCCACCATTTTGGTAAAATTTAAAGGGTTTTGGGGTAACCTGGATGTAATAGTAGTAGAGGGCCAGAGAACAAGTCTTATTGGACTTGATTGGTTTGATGCCTTAAGTATTGAGATTACTGGCATAAACCGGACCCAAACGGCAGACCTCATGTCAGTGTGTGAGGAATAGGCGGATGTTTTTGATTCAACCCTAGGGACATACACAGGCCCACAAATTTCTTTCAAGTTAGATCCCAATGTTGTCCCAATCAGGGTTAAACCTCACAGGGTCCCCTTTGCCTTAAAACATAAAATTGATTGTGAAATTGATAAGCTTGTAGAACAGGGCGTGTTACAGCCTGTTGATGGTGGGGAGTGGGAAACTCCTATTGTCACTCCACTTAAGGCCAATGGGGAAATTCACATTTGTGCTGATTATAAATGCACATTGAATAAGGCCCTCAAGCAGCATGCTTATCTGGTTACAGTGGTCAACCATATTTTAGCCTCATTGCAAGGGGGAACCATTTAGCACAGGCCTATCACTAATTGCCGGTTGACAAGGCCATAGCCGTGGCTCAAACGATTGTGACTCACAGAAAGGCATTCAAAGTCAAATGCTTACAGTTTGGAGTCAGTGTTGCACTGGGTATTTTCCAAGGGATTTTGGAACGTACACTTAAGGGTATTCAGGGTGTATGCCCTTATTTTGATGATGTTCTTATTGCTGGGGAATCCCCGGAAGTGTTGGCTAGTAGGCTCAGGGCTGTTTTGCAGAGGCTTCGTGAAGCAGGCCTCAAATTAAAGAAGAACAAGTGTAGTATTGGGGTCTCATCAACAGAATTCTTGGGTTTCCGCATTGATGCTAATGGTATTCACCCCACTGATTCTAAAGTGAAGGCCATTAAAATGGCTCCTAGGCCCAAATCAAAAGGAGAGCTACAAGAATTTTTTGGGTCTCCTAAACTTTTATCACACCTCATAAGGCAGCAATAGAAGAGCCCCTCCACAGGTTGATTGACAAAAAAGCCCCTTGGAAATGGACTAACTTACAGGAAAAAAGTTTCCAGGATTTGAAAGCACTTCTATCAGAAAAGTCCTCTGTAACTCATTACATAGAGTCTAAACCTGTATGTCTTGCATGTGATGCATCTCCCTATGGGGTGGGGGCAGTCTTAAGCCACATAGAGAAAAATGGGAAACAGGTCCCTATTGCATTTTACTCTAGGACTTTGTCCTCTGCTGAGCGCAACTGTGCCCAGATTGACAAAGAGGCCCTGGCCATAGTTGCTGGAGTTAAAAAATTTCATGATTATTTATATGGCAGGGATTTCACTGTCTACACTGACCACAAACCTCTATTGGGACTGTTCACAACAGACAAACAAACCCCCACATACTATCTCCAAGAATGTTGAGATTGTCGATTTTTTGTCTGCATACAATTTTAAGTTAATTCATAAACCAGGAAAGGAAATGGGCCATGCTGATGGCCTCAGCAGACTAACACTGCCACTAATGGATCCTGATCTAGCTCCTGCTGCTAGAATACTGTCCATACAGGACATACCTGAGTTTCCCCTCCATGCAGAGGATATTGCTGCTGAAACTGCCACAGATAAAATTCTGAGTAGAGTGTTGTCATGGGTATACATGGGCTGGTTGCAAAAAAGTCCAGGCTCTGAATTTCAAAGTTATTTTGTCAGGAGGCATGAGTTGCCTGCACATAAAGGGTTCATTTACATGGCATGGGTCCGGAATACCTCGGGGACCACCTGCTGCCGGCAACGACTCCCCTCCGCCCTGTGCGTTCTCACAGAGAGGGCCTCCTCAGGGTGCCTCCGGTCAGAGAATGCTGGCTGGTGGCCCCCAGGGAAAGGGCCTTCTCTGTGGGCGCCCCAGCTTTATGGAATCAACTGCCGGTTGAGCTCCGGACGGCACCGGATCTTCGCTCCTTCCGGCGCGGGTTAAAGACCCATTTATTCGAACAAGCTGGCCTGGCATGATGGGGGAGTGTTAGGGTTTTAATGGGTTTTATATTCTGATCGTTTTTAATTGGGCAATTATTTAATCCTTTTTTTAACTTTTGTATTTCTATTTATATGCCCTGTTCACCGCCCTGAGTCCTTCGGGAGAAGGGCGGTATAAAAATTTAATAAATAATAATAATAATAATTTTATGGGGGAACAGAGTCATAATTCCCACTTCCCTGAGGAACAGGGTCTTACACTCCTTACATGAAGGCCATCCAGGCATTGTCAGAATGAAAGCTTTAGCTAGAAGCTACCTTTGGTGGCCTGGCCTTGATAAGGCCATCGAGGGTCAAGTCCATGGTTGTTATAGATGCCAGAAATCTAGGCCTGAAATGCTTCAGGCCCCAGTTCACAGGTGGAAGGAAAAGCACACTCCCTGGTCTAGGATTCACATAGACTACGCTGGGCCTTTTCAGGGGCAGCTTTTCCTGATAGTAGTGGATAGCCACTCAAAATGTCTGGAAGTAATTCCAGTTCCTAACATGACTACTGCTAGGACCATCCAGGTGCTGAGAAAACTCTTTGCAGCACATGGGTTGCCTGATGTCTTAGTTTCAAACAATGGGGCCCAATTCACTGCTGCTGAATTTCAGGCCTTCCTTAGAGCTAATCTCATCAGAATGCAAGTTTGCACCATTTCATCCAACTTCTAATGGACAAGCTGAACGCATGGTGAGGACAACAAAGGAGGCACTCAAGCGCATTGTCACAGGTGACTGGCATCACAGATTGGCAGATTTTTTACTCTGCCAGCATTTTACGCCCTGCACTGCTACAAGTAAAAGTCCTGCTGAACTACATTGCGGGAGGCATTTGATTACTAAACTGGACAGGTTGCATCCAGATTGAGTGGCAACAGAAGCCTCTTGACCAAAACCCCAAGGGGGCTGCACATGGGCAATTGGATTTGGGTCAGGAACTATGGTCATGGGAATTGATGGGTTCCTGGTCAAATAAGCAAGGCATCCAGACCCCTATCTTATGAAGTGGGGTTGGAGGGAGGGTGACTGGTCAGAAGACACATCGACCAACGCAGGAAAAGGTTTCCAGAATGGTCACTAAGTGAGGACTGAAGCATAAGGTCCTCCCAAGGTCCTCAAACTTGCGGCCAAGCCAGCCTTCACTTGGACCACCAGCGTTGTTCCTTCTCAGTGGAGATGGACTCTGAGGAAGAATCGAGTAGCATGGGAGTGCAACATGGAACCCCTGATGAAGCTAGCCAGCCAAACTTCAGCAACCGCTGTGCCTACTCTGCAGAACAGACTGACTCTGGGGTGGGCCAACCTGGGGAGGCCAGCCAGAGCATTTCAATTCCCCTTGACACAGGAGCACAAGGAAACATGGGTCTACCCAGCCCACTGGGTAAGCTGGTTGACCACAAAGTGATAGGAACTCCAAGACATTCCTCTAGGCCACACAAGCCTCCTGCGTACCTCACAGATTACATTGTAAAATAAAGTGATGTATAGTGTTGTAAAAACCTGTTACCACTAACTACAGAAACGTGTGCATTATGACACTGCTATTACTGTATTGGTAAGCCTGTTCAAATGTTGTTTAATCTCATTGTAGCCACATTGAATTTATGATTTATTACTTTTATTATTATCACTACAGTTGTATGTGAGTTGATTAATAAGTCTTGACAGTTGTTAAGACTAATCAAGGGTGTCATAGTCTGATCTAAGAGGGGAGGGGTGTTATGTACTGGGCTTGGGTTGATACACCACGTGCGTTCCTGGAGATCTAATGGCTCTTCAGTATTCCAGAGTTGCTGTCTCCTCTCCTGCAATTGGCTAGCCCCAGGCGGCTTGAGTGCGTTCAAACCTATTGGCTGCCGCCTTTGGGCTAGACTATATATTGTGGCTGGTTGCAGCTAAGTTCGAGTACAGTTCCAGCAAGAATAAAAGTATGAGTTATCCTGTACTCAGCCTCATGTCATCATTCCTGCTCCCAAGAGCCCAAGACTTACAGTAACAATCTCCATTTAGCAAGAGCTCAAACCATTGTTTATATTGTTGCAGTGACTGCTGAAAATTCAAAAACATCTAGAGGACATGTCTGAAGCATCTGTAGCATACCAACCCTTCTTTCAGAAAGTGCTTGAAGGAACTGAGGACAACCACATTTTCACTTTTTTGTATGTGTGTGTGAATTCTGCATTTCATCAAGCATGGGAGGTAGACAGAACTCAAATCAGATCTTGGTAAACAACATGATTTGCTTGAATTATTTTTCCAGAGTCTGACAAAATTTAATATCTACAGAATGCAGCATAAGCAAAAATGAAAGGCCAGTAAAGAAAAGTCCAGAAATATTGTCTGATTAAAATAAAAGTTGCTTTTTTCTTCTTTTTCTATTAATCAACTTGTTACAGCATTGTCTGTTATTGACTGAGTAGGTGGATGAATTATAAAGACAGCCGTGAAGGATTTTTAAGTTAGATATATTCCATGATGTGTTGCAAAGCCAAATAAATCACTTGTAGTCTACAGCATGGCAATAATGAGCAATGCTGACATAAATTGAAGAATGGCTACAGACCAGCAAAAGCACTGATCAAGATGCATTTAATGCCCCCAATAAATATAATAAAATGAGCACAAAAATTAAACAGCAGACAGCAAAATTGAATTTGTCATTATGGTGTTTTTTAAACACATTTTATTTTTATTTATTCTATTTATACAGCTGTCCATATCACTTTTATATGGCTCCAGGCAGTTTGCAAATTGCATTAAATACATGAAAAATTTATTCTTATATTTAAATAATGTGTCTAAACAGATATAAAATAATGACTCATAGATCCCTTATTTCCTGAAGTGTTTGCTTAAAATACTTAACAAAGGGCTTTTTTATTTTCTTTTTAATTGGAGCATATGATCTGTTACACAATGTGATCTGCAAAACCTTCCACATTATCACTCTGTCCTGGATGTGAATTTAGTTTGAATAATCATAATTAGGTTTATCTGTCTTTTATGCATGTATGATGTGCCCAACTATTATTTTTCTGCTTTTCAAGGTCCCACAGAGGAGATATCTGAAATGTACATTTTTAGGGTAGATTAATATTTTTCAACATTTAAGCCAACACATACAAAGAACGGGCAAAAGACTATCAGTATTAGCAGGCTTGGAAGCACAAGATTGAGAAGATGTCTATGTTGATGGAAATGAACAAATGCAAATACTATTATTTATTTACTTACTTACTTACTTACTTACTTACTTACTTACTTACTTACTTACTTACTTATTTATTTATTTATTTATTTATTTATTTATTTATTTATTTATTTTTCTTAACTGCCCATCTCCCTCACATCTGGGGGCAAGATTTATGTTTGTATATGTATATGTATGTGTGTACCACATACTAAATCTTATTTAGGATCTGAAAAACAAAACAAGCAGGGAAATAATAAGTTGCTTTTTTTGCTGAAAGTTTTCAAACAAAAGATGGATGGTGAGGTGCTTTAGTGAATTCTTCATTGTAAGGTGCTTCCCAACTCTATGGTTTTATGATGTACTTTTCATTATGTTTGATAATCATGCAGATTACTTTCAAATTAACCTGAATCAAATAGGAGCAGACCAAGCAATTGCAATCAATCAATGAACCTCCTTATTGAAGGTTGTGGACCCTTATCTACATGCTGTACATTGGTTGATAGATATTCTTTATTTTCTTTCAGCGTAAGCTGGCTTTATTATGTATTGCCCTGTTCACCGCCCTGAGTCCTTCGGGAGAAGGGCGGTATACAAATTAAATTATTATTATTATTATTATTATTATTATTATTATTATTATTATTATTATTATTATTATTATTATTATTATTATTATTATTATTATTATTATTATATCTTGGAGGACTAAAATCTGGGTCTTCACACTATACCACATCACATATGTACATCTATACCTACATAACAAGAGTGCTACTTTAAGTAATAGGAAGATAATAGGGAATAGACTACTTTTTTGTATTTTATTTTAGTTGAAGAGAATATGACAAACCTATATTTTAGATTCTACCATAAATCTATCATTTTCCACAGTTCTTTATCACTCAAAGACAGGTCCTTACCATCAGTATAAAATAAATAAAGATCTTGTAAAAGGTTGTTTGCCCCATTTTGTTTATCCAGACTGTTGCTTTAGATCAGGGCTTTTCAACCTTTTCACCCATTGTACCACTTTTAGGATATGGCAACATCTGAGTACCATCAGTTGCCTAGCAAGGTGTCAAAAACCTGATGACCAAAAAAAAAAAAAGGAAAAAAGTGATGAAGTACAGGTAGTCCTCAACTTACTGCAGTTTGCTTAGTGACTGTTTGAAGTTACAATGGCACTGAAAAAGTGCCCCACAAGTCACAACCGAGCGAGACACCTGCCTGCCCGCCCAGTGGCACTCTTCCTTCTGTCTGAGGTTTTCATTGTTGTGAGCATTTCTGTTGAGGATTGGCAGCGGGGGTGGGGTGGGGGGTGGTACCCGTACCACTGGTTGAAAAGCCCTGCTTTAGGTAACTTTTCAAGCATAGCAATTGACCACACCACATTTTGGAATTTAATGATTATCTAAATAACAAGACCTTTTTCACTCTTATAGGACATTCCCTCTCCCCAATCTAATTGTCCTTGATTTTGGCATCCTAAATATACCAGAAACTCAATCAAGAGCACAACACCTTTAATTTCAGAAATCACCTATCTATGGTTTTGTTTTCGTTTTCATTTCTCTAGTCCATTATAAGGTGTTAGAGCCCAGCCATGCCTTAAACCATGACCTAGACATCAAAATATAGATTTTTCAGTGCAGAGTATGTGGGATCTTATGCCATGATTCCCATTAACTATAATAGCTATTGCTTATCCAAGTCCTCATTCGCCACCTTGAAAATTTCTCCCTTCAGAGTCATGAAAAGCATGAAACTTACCATAACGGTGAAATCCTTGTAATAAACTACTTAACTAGATTTTGATACCTGGTGCGAAAGGGAGAATGAAATTTTCAGGGACTGTATTTATTAGATACTTTTCTCCCCTGCCAGAAGACCTCTTTTTCCCCTGCTGGTCTCATAAGCCTACTGAAAATTGTATCATCAGGAAGACCTCTATGTAGGTAGATAGTGTGATAGGGTCAAATAAGGAGAGGGGAGGAATTTTTCAATCCTCTATGATGCTTTCAAATTGTTCTAATATTTCGATCTGTACTCAGCTGGAGAAAGCAATTGGAGAATTTTGAAATTTGGAATAGCCACAAAAGCCGATATCCTGCATGCTGTAAAACACTGAGATGTCAGACAAAATGCAAATCAGGGCTGTTTCCAGAGGAGGCAGAGGAGGAGAGGATCTGGAGCTTATGGAGCGAAGGAACTGGATGAGGCTGTCGGCAGGCCCAGAGGAAGAGAGAGAGGCTTTTGGAGGAGTTGGTGGCGGTGGCAGCGTGCTCCAGGGGCGAAAAGAAGCAAGGCCTCTTTAAGGAAAAGGTGGAAGAGTCAGGATCAGAAAAAGGAAAGAAGGCGAGGTTGTCAGAATACAAGTGAATTTGAGGGCTAGTCCACATGGAGCCCCATTTCCATCTGTCCTGTGTGCCATCGTTCACTCCCTAGAGACTAAAATGGACAATGTGAAATTTGAGTGGGCCACGAACAAGAAGTATATATCGGAGGTGGTGACCCTTTGAGAGCTGTATGCAACGAAATTTCATTTTGATGTATGCCGATTGGTGTACATTCAAAGTGACAATAAAGTTATCATCATCATGTGTAGAATTTCAACGACCCTATTCAAGCATTGAGCTATATGTATGTAAAGGGCTTGAGCTAGGTACAGAGCAGGAAAGCAGGGACTTACGATTATTATTATTATTAACATATGATATTGTTACAGGATTCAGGACACCACAATGCTATTGCAAAGTAGTAGTTTGACTTCTGCGCTTCCCAAGGTGTGTCACAGGAGTGTGAGCTGGCTTTGCCCCAGAGACAAAGACAAGCAGCTCTTCCTGCATCATCATCCAAGGCCCCCTCCCTTCTCAGAGCTGCATCACAAATGGGCATCACAACCAGGAAAGTTCAGAAGATCAGAACAGAAGCTGAGCACCACCACACCCCCAGGAGCCGCTGAAGCTGAGACCATCTCCAGCATCGTTAAGCCACTACTATACATGATGTGAAATCATCATGCAAAAGACATGAGAGATGCACCATATGTTGTCTGGGTATCATGATGTGACTGACACAAATATAATTGCATGGTTTCCTCGCCTCTCTTTTCTTTATCCTTTCCACTTGGCAAAGAAGAAAAAAAGTTGTTGCCCAAAGAAGAGTTAATAGGGATGAAAAATTCCTACTTTTGTGTGTACTTTCTAGCATGAAAAATCAAAGTTAGTGGTTGTTTCTTATAAATATCTATGTCACTTAGACCTTGGAAGGATGGATGTCAGCCTTGAGCATTATCAGGATCGAACTTCTGACAGTAGGCAGTAAGTTACTCTGCAATACTGCACTCTAACCACTATCCCACCATGGCTCTTCCCACCACACCCATAAATGATGGGTGTCTCAAACCAAGGTGATTTATTAGCTAAGATCGTAGTCCAGTCAATGTTTTCCTTGCTCTACATCAAACTCCAAGTAAAGTTTAGCATTTGGCATCCCAGCTGTTGTCTTAGATACAAGGTCTAATAGATATTCTAGGGGACTGTCCCTAATTTTGTCACGGAAAACACAAGCTGTCTTATGGCTATTAAATCAGTGGAGAAATACCACTCTGGTTAGATCATTAAGCTGTGAAGTCTGATACCATTGCCTGAGTTTTAAGGCAATCTATAAAATGAAAGTGATTATAAACCTTGCCAGCACAATGTATTCCCGTGAGTCTCTGATAATTGGGATGATCATTTAATTGGCACATCCTTTTTCACTAGGGTGTACCAATTAAGCCTATTCTAGAGTGCTCTGGTTTAATAGGACATTTTATATTAGCTGCTGTGCTAAAATTACTTGTATTAAAAAAATATGGGTAAAAAGTAGTATAGATTTTATTTTGTTCTTACTTTCAAATATCTATTAGATAGGAACAAAAAGTGAGCTCTCTCTCCCCTCTAAGTGGGACTGATGATGGGACATTTATACTCATAGATAGGAAAGTATACTGAATGTACATTTCGAAATGCTTGTGAATAATTACAAGAAAAGGTGCCACTGCTCGTAGAATTATGCCCACTATCATTTCCTGCAACATGGCTTCCTGAAACACAATTCATACAAATGTCTTTCAATGGTTAACTGGAACACTTCATGAAATGCTAGTTTTCTCCCTTTCCCCCCCCTCCCCCTCAATCCAATAGCCACATGCATACATTCTTGCAGGCATCTTTCCCGAATCACATTGATAGGATCATGGGATCTTCTCCTGCAAAATGTGTGATGTGTCAGAAAGCGCTTCAGAAGTTGTGGACATTGCCCATCATAATAGGCACTGTGGTCCTTCCCATCCACAGTACAAATTAGCATGTTGCATTTTTTTAAAAAAAATACAAGCACTTGTTATGTCTAAACTTAGTAAATGGCTATATTGTATATAATCCTGTTAAGGCTGGCACAGGCATCTAATAGACAGTGGATCACACAGAGTCCACAGTAGCACACAAAGCCCTTGCCAGTTTACAGCTCTCAGTTTTGCAGAATGGGGAAAAATAACAGCACAGCTTTTTAAAAACAATAATAATAACAAAAACCATAGAAAGTGTGTATATTAAACCTCCAAATGGTGTAATACGGGACTTGAAAAAAGGATGCTGCGCTGCGGGGCACAAAAACGGGACACCACCATACCTCAGGGCATGAAAATGGGATGCTGCCGCGCTGCAAGGTGCAAAAACCAATAATGCCACACAGCAAAAATGGGTGCTGCCACACCACAGGGCACAAAAATGGGCCCCAGCCATGACTTGGGGCATGACAACAGGATGCCGACGCTGCACCCCAAGGCACAAAAATGGGCCACCACCATGTCATGGGGTGCAAAAATGGGCACCACCATGCCACAGGGCACAAAAACAGTACACTGCCATGCCTTGTGGTATGAAAATGGGATGCACAGTGCTTCGGGGGGCAAAAACAGGCTGTCACCATGCTGCAAGGTGCAAAAACAGCCATCACCACATGGCAAGGTGCAAAAACAACGGCCGCCGCACAGCGGGGTGGGGAAATGAGGCACTGCGCCACACAAGAATGGGCAGGGTTAGCGAGTATTATGTGGTCACTAGCCCTGCCCCCTTTGTGGCACAAGCTTGCTCACGGCCACGTGCACATGCACGCGCATGAATGTGTGTAAAATTCTCTGGTCCTCTGGTTTAATATATATATATATATTTTAAAGTCTGGCACATCCAATTAAAAGAGATCATCACATTGTCCTCACCTAAGTCATCTTACCACTGCAATGCCTATACAGTGCCTACTTTAAAAAAAAAAAGTAAAGGTCAAAACAGAAACATGTTCTACCAGCATTTGAAAGACCAAATAATCAATGAAAAAGCAGAGTCAGTGGGCATAACAGAACACTCTCAGCACACCCTATAGTGTATAAATTCCAAATCTCAGAATTCCCAGCAAGGGTCATGCAGGTAGAAACAGTCCTCTATTTACAACCACCACTGAGCCCAAAATTTGCATCTCTTAATAGTTGTTAAGTGAGTTTTGCCCCCATTTTATGAGATTTCTTACCAGAGTTAAGTGAATCACTACAGTTAATTTAGCACAGTTGCTGACTGAATCTGACTTCCCCATTGACTTTGCTTGTCATAAGGTTGCAAAAGGTGATCACATGATCTTGTAACACTGCAACCGTCATAAATACATCCACTTGCCAGGCGTTCTGAATTTTTATAATTTTGACCACAGAGATGCTGCAAATGGTCATAAGTGTGGAAAATGGCCACAAGTCATTTCTTCAATGCCATTGTAACTTCAAATGGTTATTAAGTTGAGTTTGAGGGCTGGGGCCCTTATATTGGAAGAGGTGGACGGAGGGGATTGGATGATGATTTGAAAAGCTAAACTAAATCACTAAGTAAGAAGTATTGAGGGGATGGCTAGAACACAAGTGACAAAAATATTTGACCCAGACAAGGCAGCGAGGTAGTCCTTTGGAGAGACTTTGCGATGGTAAGTGTGATCGTTGAAAACAAATCTCCCCCTTTCCTCATAATTGTACTTATGAGCAGCTGCCATGTGCAGGTGTTCCAGGAAGGCAAAGACAACTTTAGAATATTAGCCCTATGAACCTGATTACAGAATTCACTTCTGGCTGTGATGAATGTGCTCAGCAGATTAAAATTGCTTGTTTTTGCTCCAGGAGTAGTGACCTTGCAACTCAATCCACGCTGTGTTTAACCTCCTTTAGTCCTGCTAGAAGGTGAAGAATGTAGTGATCTTGTCCACTAAAACCGTTATTCACTTTTCGAGAGAGGCTCCATTTTAGAAACATGGTATCTCCTATAGAATGTAGGTCTTCTACTTGCTTTGGCGATCGTTCTAATTTTGATCATTTCTGTGCTTCTTCAGATTGCATTTATATTCCTCTGGCCAAAATTTCTGCATTGCTTCTTTAATTAAAATGAAACGTCTACACAAATATTTATTGAACTGCACCGAGTGCATTTTGCAGATGACTTCAAGGTGTAATACACTGCATGCACACCCAAATCCTTATCAGTTTTGCACCTGCCAACACATTTATTTTAACAGACACAGCTCAACGATTCTCTTAGGGTCTGCAGGTCTCCTTGTTGAAATGAGTAATGAGCTGATCAAGATGGGAAAAGGGAAAATATCATCACAGGCTCTTTTCTGCATGGATCACCCTTAGAAGCTGCTCAGACTTCTAAAGGCAGCAGGGTCACGTAAAATGAGAAAGGGCAGGAGATAGCTAACATGTCAGAAATTAGCTTCAATATTGGCACACAGAATTCCACTTTCTGAAGCATCCCCAAATGCATGGATAAAATACAAGTACTCCTCAAGTTACAACCACAATTGACCCCAAAATATATGTGGCTCAGTGAAACAATTGGTTAAGTGGGGTTTGCCTCATGTTAAGACTTTTCTTGTCACTGGGTTAAGTGAATCATTGCATTTCTTAAGTGAATCCAGCTTCCTTATTGATTTTGCTTTTCAGAGGTGGCAAAATCTGATCATGTGATATCCCAAGACACGGCAACCATCATAAATATGAACCAGTTGCCAAGTATCCAAATTTTGATCACATGACCATGGGGATGCTGCAACAGTTGCAAGTGTGAAAGACTATTATTATAAGTCACTTTTTCAGGGCTGTTGTAACTTTGAACTGTCACTAAATGAACTGTGTAAGTCGAGGACCACCTGTAATACACAAGGCGGAAGTGCATCTTGTGAACGAAGTTTACACAGTAGAGATGTGCTTTGTTCATTCTTCACAGCCCAATGAGCCCAACTCTGGAATTTGACCAGAGTTCTGTCAAATGATAGTTTATGGAATGTAGTAATTAGACGGTGGCACACAGCCATGATGCCGTGATTCTTCTCCAGTGGGAAGAATAAACACACTGCAAGGGCAGCTTATTTCGGATCACATATCAATAAAACAACCCTTGGTTTTTAATTGTTTAGCTAGACATTATTGAACCTCTCTGAGGGAGTTGGACAGTTTTAAAATGTGGTAAATTAAAACAAAAAAAAGTAAAATAAAATAAAATAATAAAATAGTCTCTGAACTGTGGCATGTCAAACATGATATTTCACTGTCTAGGGAAATTCTCAGACATCCAGATCATGATTGTACCAAAGGTGATTTTTTCAAAAGGCTGCTAGACATTTTTTTTTCCCTTCAAGATCTTTCACTCCTCATCCAAGAAGCTTCTTCAGTTCTGACTGAACGGTAGAGGATGGAAGGCTGCAAGGAATATAAATCCTTCCATCTTCCACCATCCAACCAGAATGGAAGTATCTCCTTGGATGAGAAGGGAAACGTTTTCAAGGAAAAACAAAGTCCAGTTGCCTTTTGAAAAAAGCACTGTTGGGATATTTCACTGTAAATATAACCAATCCTTATTGGTTTGCTAACTGGTTGGCACCAGTTCTGAGATATAGTTGATTTTGCTTTCCTATTATCTACTTTATTTTGATTTACAAATTAGGAAAGTCTACATTGTGTCAGTGGTATTGCTGTTTGTGCTCCACATTATCCAGGGTTCCTCAAGGTAGTCAGCAAGGGTACATGGGACTAACCAATGAGTTATTGTTGTTGTTGTTGTTCATACTATTAGTTAAAGTAGCATGTATTGTTTTCATATAGTAAATATTTGGGAGTCAATAACCAATCAGAAATGTCATGAAAAGGTCAATGGACTAAAGAGTTTGGGGACCCTTGACATAATCACCCCCCTGCAATGATTCTGTAGTATATTTAGTTCCTTATAATTTAACAGAATGTAAGATTGTTTTATATATTATTATTATTATTATTATTATTATTATTATTATTATTATTATTATTATTATTATTATTATTATTATTATTATTATTATTATTGCTGTCCAACTAAGCTAGTTACATGTAGAGAAAGATGGAGACTATTTTGAAGATAAACTCCCTGGAACAATTTTGTCTTCATCATCTCATGTAAGGAAATCAATAAAGGATGACTTTTACATGCCTACTTCATTTGTAGCTAACCTGGTTTATATTATCCACTGTTACATGTTGACCTTGGAGATGGTGAGAGATTTGGGCTGGAGACAATAACATTCCTATAACTGGAATATTTGTATTATAAAATGTTATAAAGTCCTCAATTTACAACCACAAACTGAGCCCAACATTTCTGTTGCTAAGCAAGACAGTTGTTAAGTGAGTTTTCCCCCATTTTTTTTTTAATCCCATTTATATCCCGCCCTTCTCCGAAGACTCAGGGCGGCTTACAATTTAAAGCACAATCAATGTGCTTAGCAATAGCCTTCATTCTATGTATATGCCTGCTTATTAGGGCTTTCACACACACCCCCAAGCGGCATTATTACAAAGTCAGCTTAATTGCCCCCAACAATCTGGGTCCTCATTTTACCTACCTCGGAAGGATGGAAGGCTGAGTCAACCTTGAGCCTGGTGGGACTCGAACCTGCAGTAATTGCAGGCAGCTGGTGTTACTTAAGGAGGCATTAGCCCATTTTATGCCCTTTCTTGCCACATCCATTCCAGTTGTTCTTGTCCTCCATTGTCTTTTCCTCCTCTTCTGGGCTCCTCAAAATGTCAGCATGTTGGGTCATTTTGGAATGACCATGATCTGGGCTACTTAAAGAGACCTCCCAGGGACTGGGCCTTTCTTGTATTTCCGGCTTTGCCAATTCTTGATATCCTCCTACATTTCAGAATTGGGGCTGCCTTTCTATTTGTAGCTTCTTGTTTTTCCTTCTACCTCTGCTTTCCTTCAAAGTCTTCAAGCTTTGATTCTTTCATGCAACTTTTGCCTTCCTTCCTTCCTTCCTTCCTTCCTTCCTTCCTTCCTTCCTTCCTTCTCTTTCTTTCTTTCTTTCTTTCTTTCTCTTTCTTTCTTTCTTTCTTTCTTTCTTTCTTTCTTTCTTTCTTTCTTTCTTTCTTTTCTTCTCTATTTTCTCTTCCTTGTCTAACCTATCATGCTGTGATATGGTTCAGAACAGCCAATTCCATACATCAGTATGGGGAAACTTCTTGAAAGAGACAGTTGAAGAAAGGACCCAAACCTTGGTGGCAATTGGTGGTAGCAGTAGAATAATGTCACTTTTTGACAAAAAAAAAATATCTCATGAATGAGAACATGGATGTCTTTACATCCAGGGAAGGGAGTTTAAGTCCCATATGGTTTGAATATTGCAACTAATTGCTAGTATTTTCTCCCCTGATTTGTCTCATAAAACATGAACTTATTTAAAGAGGCTCAAACTGGAGAAGGCATTTGGGAAACCTCTGGTCGTATGAGTTGGGGAGCCTAAAAGAATGGAGAAAAGAGAACGATGGTGGACATACTATAGTGTTCCAGCACAAAATATGTTTGACTATGACATAGAAGTGACCCAGCATCTGTACGGAGGCTCCAGCTGGTGCAGAATGCGGCCGCGCGAGTGGTGGTGGGGGTTTCCCGATACTCCCATGTAACACCTCTACTCCACGAGCTGAATTGGCTTCCGGTTGTCCTCCGGGTAAAATTCAAGGTGCTGGTTATGACCTATAAAGCCCTAAATGGCATGGGTCCGGGTTACTTATGGAGCACCTGTGGCCAGCATCAACTTCCCTTCGTCCAGTGCGCTCCCACAGAGAGGGCCTCCTTAGGGTGCCGTCGGTCAAAGAGTGTCGACTGGCGGCCCCCCAGGGGGAGGGCGTTCTCTGTGGGCGCGCCAGACCTTTGGAACCGTTTACCGGTGGAGCTCTGGATGGCTCTCGACCTTCGCTCCTTCCGACGTGACCTAAAAACATATTTATTTGAACAAGCCAGCCTGGTCTGATGGGTTTACGGGTATTTTAATGCTATTGTATTAACTTATTGAATTGGGCTGTAGTATTTAATATTTTTTAACTTTTATATATTGTATTTTATTGTATTGCCCTGTACACCGCCCTGAGTCCTTCGGGAGAAGGGCGTATAAAAATTAAATTATTATTATTATTATTATTATTATTATTATTATTATTATTATTATTATTATTATTATTATTATTATTATTACTACAATTATGCATATGATACCTATGAAGGCATCTAAAAATCCAGGGCCTGATTGCTACACCTAGAAAAACAATGGCTCTAGCCCCCCCCCCAAAAAAATATATATATATATAGATAAGATAGTCCAACAATTAATGCTTGGAGCTATTGCTGGGTTTTTGAGAACAGGATCACCCTCTAGAGGAAGGCAAGATAGCTGGCCAAGGCATTCTGGGAAGTTTGAGTACTCACACAGAGGTCTGAAAGGACTTGGTAAGGAGGCAGAAAGGCTTAAAGAGGAAAAGGAACAGAAAATTATAGCTGAAAAGAAAGGACAGCTAGACTGCAGACTGTCTAGTGTGAGCAGGATGAAGCCAGGAAACTAATGTTGAAGAAAAAAGCACCTTATTCTGTATGGCCAAGTCTGGACATCTTGGCTGACCCTGGACCAGCTGATCATAAGTAAAAATGGTGATAGTATGGGATAAAAGGAATAGATCTGAAGGACCAGAAAAACATAAAAGTAGCATACCCACTTTTAGAAGAAAGGAAGAAAGAAAGAAAGAAAGAAAGAAAGAAAGAAAGAAAGAAAGAAAGAAAGAAAGAAAGAGAAAGAAAGAAAGAAAGAAAGAAAGAAAGAAAGAAAGAAAGAAAGAAAGAAAGAAAGAAAGAAAGAAGGAAGGAAGGAAGGAAGGAAGGAAGGAAGGAAGGAAGGAAGGAAGGAAGGAAGGAAGGAAGGAAGGAAGGAAGATCTGGAATTATAGAGCATAAGAAAGAGAACTGTAAACCATAACATAGAGCAAGAATGTCAAAGTGCCAGCCTGCGGGCTGGTTGCATCACCCCAGCTCTGGCAATGCGAAAAAAGTCACGATATGTCGCAACACACATCATGTGATGTGGCAAGTTTGACACCCATGACACAGAGGATTGTAGATTTCAGATACATAGGTAAATAATCAATGCAACAGAAGAATAGATAAGCCAAGATGGAAAATAGGAAATTAGGTTAAGAATTCCAGAATAAAAACTAAAAATCTTTCTTTTGCACTGAAATTGTAACATGTAATGCTTTAATAAAAATCTTGTTTATATAAGAGCTATTTGTCTCTCTTGCTTTCTCCCACCTGAAGTTATGACAATAATAAAAAAATATAGTGTTAGAGAATAATAATAATAAAAAATAAGCAAAGAATATTGAAAGTTCTGGAGTCAGGAAACAAAACTCCTATCTATCAATAGGAAAGAGGCTAAAAGCTACATATTATTTTATGAACAACTATTAACAAAACAAAGTTTTTGTTTTATAAATGAAATGTTTGTTATTCTTAGTTTAGTAACAAAACAAAACCTAAGAATAAGAAGTATTTCATTTATAAAACAAAAACTATCCTTTTGGATAAGTCAGTGATAATCAAGTAAAATCTGTGACACAGAAACCTCTTTGCCTGCACAAACACCATTCCATCTCAGTCCCTTCCAGCATGTCCATGGAGATCTTTGGAATAACATTCTCTAGATCATGCAGGATGAGAAAATAAATATAGGATGACATTTGTTACAGGATGTGTTTATCTTATTCGGTAATTTGTCTTACTTTAAATTTTCAACCTAATTAGCTGAACCAGTTTATATTATGTGTTGTCCTCCTTAATGATAATGGAGAAACAGAAAAGGGCTGATCATACTGAAAAGCTGCTTTTTTAAAAAAACATAATAATAATTCAAAAAGCTGTAGGGAAAAAGGCATCAGACTCCTGTTTTGTTTATGTCAAAGACAGAATCAAGCAGAGGGACTTCCGGTTTGTCACACAGCTGCTATGGATGGCTGGGAGACTTGCTCTCTCTCCCCCGTCCAGTTTCGCATCACTGTGGGGCCCTGAAAAGAGCTGAAAGTCACCCCGAAGAGGCGACCAGCAAGGAGGGGTGCTTGCTGGATCACAGGAGAGCTGCAACTCTCCCGTTAGACCTGGTGATCCCTCCAAACCGGTGGACAAAAGAACCAGCCATTATAGCACATCCCTAGGCTGTGAACAGCCAAAGTCACATTTTCCACCAGGCAATTCTTAAAGCAGCACAGAAGAGACTGGGTGAGATCTACCTCTTTTACACCCTAATTACTTTCTGTACCTCCTTAAGCTGCTAAGCATTTTCCCCTCTGCGGTGAGGGAAAGGGGACTTTTGTCCTCCCTCCAGAAAGAGCGGCGACTAAATACCCAGGAGCATTTTAAACATTGAAAAAGTAATTGAATCCCAATTGGAATTTTATTTCTCAAAGTATGTGGATTGAAAGATTTTTTTATTTTCTATTTTTCATTGTCTGCTTGTGTTGGAAATCTGGATTATTTCTTATGGAAAAAAGAAAGAAAAATTGAAAAGATTAAGACAACTTTGGGACTCAAAGGGAAACTTTAAAAGGGGCCTGGCTGACTGCCCAGGGAAATAGATAAGATACATAACCTTGAGAACTTTGAAACAACAGTTGAAAAGGCTTTGTGTTCCCTACTTAGAATTTTTTTTATCTCTTTTTGGATTTTCTTAGTGTAAAGCCTTTAGCTTAAAATACCAATATGGAAGCAGACCAGGAACAAAATTTATTTGTGGATGAAGATCAACAAACTCTCAATATGTTGAAAACACTAATCCAAATTCTTACCACAACCAATGAAATACTAAGAGGTTATGTGAAGGAACAAGAAGACAGCCCAGATATGAAAGCCCAAACTTTGACCACAGCTAAAGGATCATCTATACAAAATACAATAGAAAAATGAAACATTCAAGTACAATGACAGAAGAATCTACTATTAAACAAATATTGGTATTTGAAATCCAGAAAAGACATTGACAACTTGGAAAAAGGAAAAGGTTTCTTATACAACTCTGAAGGAACTAGAGGATCTAGAAAAAGAACAGTTGGATGAGAAGACAAACAATTCAGAACAACTATGTTGATATGGAAGAATAAAGAGATGACCCACTAGACCAGAGATAGGCAACCTCGGCTCTGGAATTCTGGGAGTTGAAGTCCATGAGTCATAAAAGAGCCGAGGTTGCCTACCCCTGCACTAGACTTACAAGTTCTCTCAAAAAAATGGAGATCTGATGTTTTTGCCAATATCAATTAATATACATGATATTACAAGGAGATTGGTTCAATGACCCAAAAACAAGAACATGAAAGATGATTTCGCAAAGGAAAAAAGCCAGAATAAGACGCAAGAAGAATGGAGTTTCGACCATCTTATTGAACTGAAACAGAATGTACTTAAATAGATAAGATGTGTATGTTTTGACACAAGACATTGTTATGAAATTAGATAAAGGAAAAAAATGGTCATTAAAATTTAGCAGTATAATATTAATAGCTAATTTGAATATTGATTTGTGCATAAAGGTCATGTAAAGGTGAATAATGTAGATAAGCTAAAAACCTATTGTTGAAAGTAATAAATAGGTCTATATGAAATGTTAAAAATGAAAATTATCAGTTTAGGCAAGAGACAGCAGATACAAAGAAGAAGAGAGGAAGTATTAAATATTGAAATAAAAAGAAATTTTCATTACAACTTAAAAAACAACAACTGAAAATTAGCAAAAAGGAAGGATATTATATTGTATCCTTAATCTGTTGACATAGAGGATGAGAAGTTAAATAAATGGGATGTGTATTTTGAATATTAGATTTTGTGAGGAATGGTGATAGATGAATTGGGAGTATGCTAAAAATTTTGGGAATGATAAATATCAAACGTTAAATCTAAATGTTAGTGGAAATTAAATTTGAAAAATCTATTAGATCATTGATTGACTGAAAGATTGTACGTTAAAACAATTAGAATATGTGTAAACTAAAAACTATGGATATATGTAGGAAAGTTATTTTCTGTGTGATTGATTGGATAAAATTCGTCTTTAAATTTACAAATACAGTATATAAGAAGGGAAAAAGAGAGGAAATGTTTATGGTAGCAATTTGAAATCTGTACTAATGATATCTGTATGTAATTGAATTACTACTACACAGCCACCACGTTGCTTTTCAAATATTTATTTATTTGTTTGTTTGTTTGTTTGTTTGTTTGTTTGTTTGTTTGTTTTTATATACCGCCCTTCTCCCGAGGGACTCGGGGCGGTGTACAGAGTAAGGTAGGTATACAGTTAAACAATAGTAAAAAACAATAGTAAAAACAAATGAAACCCCAAGAGCTATCAGGCCAGGCCGGACTGCTGGAACAGGTAAGTTTTTAAGTCGCGCCGGAAGGTGCGAAGGTCGGGGGCCATCCGGATTTCAGTAGGCAAGCAGTTCCAGAGGGTTGGCGCACCCACTGAGAATGCCCTCCCCCTGGGAATGTAATATTAGAAAATCAATAAAATTTGTAAAAAGAAGAAGAAGAAGAAGAAGAAGAAGAAGAAGAAGAAGAAGAAGAAGAAGAAGAAGAAGAAGAAGAAGAAGAAGAAGAAGAAGAAGAAGAAGAATTGAGACCGTTTTTCTGTCCAAAAAAATCAGCCTCTTTCTTACTCAGACTAGCATAGCACAACATTCCAAAATGAATTAAAAAGTGGGAAGTGCTTTTTTTTCAAAATAGCCATAGGTCCCATTAGTATTTTAACTAATTCCTAGATGCCTTCTGGAAATTCTAAAATATTATAGCTTTTACTTATTTCCAAGAGTTTGCTTGGCTCACACTTTTGGACTTGCCTGTGGAAGTCCTTGGACTATGCTTCCTAACAGTCAATAAGCTATCACCTTCATTTCCCCCTCATTTTAGCAAGTCATTTACCACATTCCTGATCTAAAATGACAGAACATGATTCACTATGGGCCATCGTGTGCTGCTTGCTGGTTAACTCCTTCGTGTAATTGCTCTGCTAAAAAGGAGATGTAATATATAATAAATACTTGTCATACAGAATTGCTTGCTTTCCATGGCAGCCATTATTATACTTTCAAAAAAACATCAACACTTGTCATGTACGCTCATGCCCTCTTTTCTCTCCATCCTAACTAGACCTCATTCTGACAAACTGAACATATGTGAAATTAAAGGGTGTGACTCTCTGCATAATCTAGAACCATGCAAAAGACAATCCCAATTCAGCCTACAAACCCTAAATTGGAAGGAGAGAAAAAGAAGTTGGAAGAATCAATTCTTTTGACTCCAGAATGATTCAGATCATGTCATCAAAAGTATCGATGATTTCAAATAAAGGAAAGAAGCTGGGAAAACAAAAATGAAAGGGTTTTTGTTTTTTTTTTAACAGATCAGAGTTTATCTTAAATATTCTTTGAAACATCTTGGCATATCACTCTTCATCAGAAGCAGGGGAAGAGCAAGACAAATGGTGAGACATTGTGGGTGCTGAAACTTTCTAGCCAAATAAATAAAGTAATACCTGATAGTTTTGCATGGAAACACCTCTTTGAATTCACCTCTTATTTTATTTATTTATTTATTTATTTATTTATTTATTTATTTATTTATTTATTTATTTAATTTTTATACCGCCCTTCTCCCGAAGGACTCAGGGTGGTGTACAGGGCAATAAATATCAAAATGTAAATACAAAAGTTAAAAAAGAGATTAAAAAGAATTAAATAATTATGCCCAATATAATACAATAATAAAAGTGTGTTAAAACTAAATCCAACCCCAAACCCATCAGACCAGGCCAGATTGTTCAAATAGATAAGTTTTTAAATCACGCTGGAATGAGCGCAGGTCAGGGGCCATCCGGAGCTCAACCGGGAGGCGGTTCCACAGGTCTGGTGCGCCCACAGAGAACGCCCTCCCCCTGGGGGCCACCAATCGACATTCTCTGATCGGAGGCACCCTGAGGAGGCCCTCTCTGTGGGAGCGCACTGGACGGAGGGAAGTTGATGCAGGCAGCAGGTGCTGCCGTAGGTAATCCGGACCCATGCCATGTAGGGCTTTATAGGTCATAACCAGCACCTTGAATCTCACCCGGAGGGCAACCGGCAGCCAATGCAGCTCGCGGAGCAGAGGTGTAACATGGGAGTATCGGGAGACCCCCAACACAACTCGCGCGGCTGCATTCTGCACCAGTTGAAGCCTCCGGGTGGTCCTCAAGGGCAGCCCCATGTAGAGTAGACACTCCCAAAGATCCCCCAATAAGGACTACCTAGAAGCAGGAGAAGGATAAGAAGAATATCCTTTGAAGTTTGGTGTTGGAGAAGACTGGAGAATACCATGGTTAGACAAGAAAACAAACAAATGGTTTGTCAAACAAATCAACTCAGTAATCAGGCTCAAATTATCCTAATTTGGACACTTTATCTAAAGACCAAGCTCTCTGGAGAACGCTCCAATGCTGGGAAAACTGAAAGGAAAGAAAAGAAGAGCAGAACCAGCAGTAAGATAAATGGATATAGTTTCAGTGGCAATGGATTAAAAGGCAAGGTTAGGGACAGATATTTCATGGACAAAATCTACTTGTGTGGATCTTAAGAGTTGACAATGACTTGATAACACAAAATCAGTCAATCAATCAATGTCCATTGTATTCAGGTGGATGCTGAGAATATCCAGCATAGAGGCCTCTATGTAGTGTGGTATGATGTTAAACAACTTCTTCATCAGACCATTGTATTGTATATTTATTTCCAAGCTGTGTCTCCTTTCCTGGAAACCCAGAACCTCAGTGTGGATCTGATCCACTTATCAAACCTAACCAAACTTTTTACATGTCAAAATTTGGACTGAATTAAAAATTTGTTGATTGATTCCACTATACATGATACCAGTAATTTTAACCTCAGATTCTAAATGGTTTTGCTAGTGCCTTCAGGCACATTATATTTTCTCAGATGCTATGCAGTAATGACCGAGATTATATCCTATGTGAGTATAATTAAGGAGAAATTTAATGGCTGGACAATTTATTGATAGGAAGTAGCAAGCATAGTCTTCAGAACATACAGTAAATGTTTACTGGGTATCCATGCCCCTCCTAGTGGGTGAAGGTGCTTGGAAGGGGTGTTACATTGGGTTTGGGTGGTGACTAACTCAGGTTTTAAGGAAGTTATTGTGTGCCCTCTTCTCAAGACCCAATCACTTGCCCCAACCAATTTCTGGACAGATTTTGTCTGCTCTCCAACTTGTTGTGGGAAAGGTAGTCACACTGCAGCTTCAAGGCATTGAAAAGGATGAAATTGATTATCTGGATTCAGTCTGGATTCAAGGTATGGGAATGAGACAATATTGATTGTGGTTTTAGATGATCTGTTATGGAAGAGGGACGCAGTAATGAATCCATCCTTCTTGTTCTTGAGCTCTCAGCAGTTTCATTACCATTGATCATGATATTCTTCAGGACCAGGTTCAAGAGCTGGGGTGGGGAGCACTGTGTTATGCGGGTTCTCCTTCCTCTAAGGAAGAATGCCTTTTTTGCCATAGCATCCACCCTATGGAACATCCTCCCTTCAGCGATCAGGATGACCCTGAATCTGTTGGCCTTTTAAAGGCTCTAAAGACCTAGTTATTGGGTCCTGAGTGGGTCCTGTCTCTTGACTCTGTTAAAAACCATGGATTATAATGTCCTCCTTGCTGCTGTGTGTACTTCAATTTTTATAATGAGATAATGACTTCTTTTCATTTGTTTTATGATTGTTTGCCATCCAGAATCACAGGGCCATGCAAACTGAATAGAAAAATAAATAAAATAAATAAAAATAAAATAAAATAGAAACAATACATTCCAGAGCAAGTATGGACTTTAAAAAGCAAACGGACTTGCCTTAGAGAAGCAGGTTGGATTGTATTAATGAATGGCGATCACAAAATCAGGACAGTGAGAAAAGAAGGTGAAAATAGCAATTATAGGAAAAGTAGCATTAAGCAATCTTGAGAGACAGGACAATAGAGGCATTGAAAACCTTTACAAAGTGATCACTGGAGAAGCTCAGAGTTGGCTGTCCAATTCAGGTTCCCTTTGAATGACTTCAGCTAGAGAGGGAGAAAAGAATGCGAAGTGAAGCTGTCTTTCTTTTCTTTATAGCTGGCCAAAAAGTCAGGACTTTATGTGATGTCTGCCCATGTGAGCTATTCAGAGGGACTAATGAGTAATCTCCTCCTAGGAACAAACCTCAAATTTTCCTAGTTTAAAAATGTACCATCTTTCCCTCCTGTATTCAAAGTGAAGCATTGATAATATTTGTAATTCAGCTTTTCAACAGGATGCCTACCTGTTTGCCCCATTTGCATAGAATGGAAATTTTATCTCTAGAAGCAATATCAATATTAATCCACAGGAAAAGGTCACATTTGGAAGTGGGGCTAGATGAGGGAAAAGTAAAGGAAGAACGATTCTTCATAAGCCTATGGTGTGTGGTTATGCAATGTTTTTTCAGTGTCATGTTACAAAGCCTAAATCCTTCCAGTATTGGGATTTCAGAAGTGACTCTTTTGTAAAGGTTGAAGAACAGCTAGTTTCTGATCAAAATTGTTATTCAATCTTCTTTATTACTAATGGTAAAGTTTGGTAAGTAAGTAACTCACAACTAGGTTAAGGTCACCTTAACTTGAATGAAGATATTTCATACATTAAACAAGGTTCAACCTAATTTTAACTATGTTGTGTTTCTCATTAATCTGCCAAGAAGTATCTTGTTTTTCTTTTCTAAGTATGAATGCAGAACGAATTATATTTTAAAAATCATTTTCAAAATCATATGTGAATATTTTGTTGCATCTTGTCTCTTGACCCACAGTTGATATTAATTGAAAAATTAAGGCAAAGAGGGATTTCTGACTTAAGAGTACTTAATCAGTTAATTATATCTTATTCTAATTTTATCAGGTCTTCTACAAATAGGCCTGGTCACCAAACCATTTTTTTCCATTTCCAAGTTCTAAGAAATTACAAAGAATACCAAAGAAACATCTGAAATGCAAATGATCCAAACCACAAACTGAAATATGATTTTTTTTCTGGACCTCTGAAATTATGACCCATTTGATAAATTATTGGGCAGAATCTTTTAGTTTCCTGACTCCTCTTCCCAGCAAATATAACGGAAAGATGCAAAATATATGGGAATCTGCAACACTGATTGCTGTACAACTGCTCTAACTATGATACAAGCAATGGGAGTCTTAATAGGAATGTCTTTGTTTCTCACAATGCCTGTGAGATGCAACACCTTTTATTTATATGCAGCTGGGTTCAGAAGAGACACAGTGTAATAAAGAAACAGAAACAACAACATTTTGCATTATTATCATCACAGCAAAGCTGCAAATGGAATTCTCTTAATAAAAACTATATGATCAAAGGAGATCAATTTTATTGAACCTGAGACTGTATTTTTTTCTGTTTTAGTTTCATAAAGAGGGGAAATAAGGAGTGATCCTCAAAGGAGATCATTTTATGGCATTCCTGTGCATTGACCTCACCACACTTATCATAAGGCCTGGAGACAATTGAGATGGTGGAGGAAAAAGTGGCAAAGCTTTTTTTTCTCCATCTGCAATTTAAAGTCTGGAGGCTGAAGAGGAAAAAAAATTCCTCCAGCCCTATGAGACTGTTTGATGTACTTTCTATCAAACTTTAAAAAAAAATAGACTAACCTTCTATTCATCTCTCCAATTTGATTTACTTGCTATAGGTTAAGAGAAGGGGAAAAATATTGGGTGAATGAATCAGGAGCAAACACTCTTGAGATATACCAGGAACCAGCCTCTATCACAAGAGAAATGGAATTGGGCATAGAAGCTCTTTCAATAGAAAGAAGGGCACCAACATCAGTTCTTCTTCACTTCTTCCATACTGATGATATCATCCAGGAACCTTCTAATGCCATTAAAGCAAAGATTCCATTTAATATCAACTAGTGTTAGAAAGAAAGGGTAGGGCCAGGGGCATCTGCAGAGGCTGTCAGTGAGGTCAAAATGGTGGGTGTTACTAGGTGATCAAAGCCACGCCCCTTTAGGCCACACTTGCAATGCACATTAAATAGGTGTGGTGTTTGATCATCCAGTCACTCCAGGCTGGATGGGAATCAGGAGACCAACATTTCTCAGTTCTTTTGAACTCTTCCTTGTTTCTATTTTGCATACATTGTTGTGTTCACAAAATAATTAATATTTGTGGATATCCAGAATCACAAGAGTTTTTGTGGGTTGTGTTAAACAAATATGTCAATGAGAAGCTCATTAGGTTCAACAAGCATATTTATCTCAAATGGCTTTTCCATTATGATGGATCTTCATCTGCCAAAGGATCCATAAATAAAAATACCTATTGATTTCTATGGTACCCAGAGTTCAATATATTCTCGACTAATATCATTCATCTTTCTACATCAAAACCCTTTCATTCTCAAGCACTGCTCTGCATTGTAAATATCAAAAAAAGCAAAACCCTTTTGATCTTGGTGCAGTTGTATGCTTCCTGGATTCAAACAGGTTTCTGGGTTTGGTTTGGTTTTTCAGTTTTGAAAGTTATTATTATCTGTGCTGACTTATTCATTCATAAATTGTATGTGTATTATAACTACTGTTCATCATATTGCAACCATCCTCAGGATTACGTTAAAAATAGTGTGTTTTTTTTTTAAAAAATGAAACTATGTTTCACATGTTGAGTTTAAACACACATACACAATTACTCCTTTGTGCTGGTAATATGCTAGCATTAATACATTTTATTGTGCACCCAACCAGGACAGCCTGGTGTGATGCAACCATAATTGCCTTCAGCTGGTATTTGCTACCATCCCCTTCTTTTCCTGCTTAACCAGGATTATAGAAGCATGGTCAACAGAATGAAAATACTTTCATTGTCTCTGCTAATTAAGATACTGTATCTAAGGGTTCATGTGAGATATACAATGTTTATTTGAGAAACCTAATCTTTCAGAGGCATGTTAGCAAAAATAGCTGTTTAAAGTAGCATTTAAAGTTTGTTAAGAGCACACAACCACAAAGAAAAACCTGGATGACTTCAAAATAAAAAGTGGCTTCCAAAGGAAGCATGAACAAAAGAACAATGGGTAGCTCCCTCTAAGACAGGGGTCTTCAAACTTGACCCTTTTATGACTTGCAGACTTCAACTCTCAGAATTCCTCAGCCAGCGTGCCTGGCTGAGGAATTCTGGGAGTTGAAATCCTCAAGTCATAAAAGGGCCAAGTTTGAAAGATCCCTGCTCTAAGAGTATGTTTGGTCTTCAGAATAGTACTGGTTTTGAAACAAATAGCACAAGGCTTCAACATGTGCAGAAAGATATGTACTCAAATTCTATCCTGTCAACACTTGGAGATCAACCAAAATAAGAATACAAAGTTATGATTGATAATATTGTTATTGTAAGGTTAATAACAGAAACTTGCAGATCTAAATGTGCTTCTCCCTTTCTTTATTTTTGTGGTAACTAGGGAGGGTCAAAACTGAGATGCCTTCTCGAATTACATTTCTACCTTGGTCCCAGATTTCTTTTATCTGACTGTTTCCTTGGTTGTGGCTCTTTCTCCTCTTCTTCAAGGTTCTCCCTCTGCCCGTTACACATTCTATTTAGTTACTCACTTTACCTGTGTTAGATTCCTACCTGCTTCCTGGAGAATTTCACACTGTAACTATTAGAGGTTGCCAATTCACAGAAACCTAATCAAAGGATCTGCCCACCAGACTGTCACTCATGACCAAGAATAAAGGGATACAGAAGTCAAAGTCACAGGGAGTCACAGGAAGATAAAGCTGAGAAATGAAAAGAAGTAGCAATGGAAGATGTAGAGTTTCTTCACAGAAGCAGAAATATAGAGAGGTCTATGGCAAAACTTTTTCCAGTGTTGTGAAGCACTCTTAAGAATAGCAGTAGCCAGAGCCATGGAAGTTTATCATCCAGATAAAACTGTCCTCCATGGAGGCTCACATCTTTGCAGTCAGTGAAGCCAGGTTGACATACAAGCTAGAAGACCCAATCTACTAACCCTCAGTATATGAATTTTGAAACCTTGCATTAGTTTTGTCATAAAAAAGTTTAATTGGACAATAAAACTTATTGGTGCCAAATAACACTATGGATAAGATGTTCAGGACTGTTTACTCTTGTCAAGGTCCTATCTCAGCTACCACTTCAGGAAAGCATGACTCTTGAAAACAAGAGTTATTTCAAAAGGGTCTTTTACTGAGAGAAAGTGATTGCAGAGAAGTCTGGTGGAGTCTGAAGTTCCCATATGAAATGTTAAACTAAATTTTCCATTGTCCAAACCCCACCCCAACGTCCCAGTCCATCAGGAGCCAATCCGCTGATCTCAAGTTGTTGTGAGAACTTTGAGCTGAAAAGATGATAACAAGTCATTCTCTGGCACGACAACCTTGCTAGCAGGCAGGAGTTAGGTAGAAGAAGTCAAACCAGATGGTCCCAAGAGCCCATTCCCCACTCCTCAATTCTCATGCAAATACATCCAAGCGAAAGAGTGAAAAGGAGAAACAAAGTAGAAACATCCTCAATCCCCAACTTGTACTCTCTCTTCCCTCCAGAATGGCCATGTTCTGGTTGGGACCTGACAGAAGCACTGAGACAAGTGGCTTTGCTAGATGACTATCAGCACTTATAGGGAATGCAGAGCTGAGGCAAAGCTAGAGATGGCAATGGGTTGTGGCAGAGCCCATTTCTTTGTTTGGGGGGGTGGTTCTGTTCCTTTCAGGTTCTTTCTGTGGATTCTGTTATTCTCATGGGGGGAGGGGGGAAGCTACAGGGTATGCATAATTTCTCCTTTTGCTCAGTTACAATGTATCTCTCTGCTTTCCCTGTCTGATTGCTCCTTGAACTATTTCCCCTTGATGTCAACCTGGGGTGAGAAAGGAATGTGCCTCCAGCCATCTGGCTTATCTCTCGCCGGGGAAGAGAAAGGTGCAAAGACTCAACAACATCTTCACAGGCATGGGAACAAACTCTGTTATCAGCTCCGTTCCCACAGCGGATTTAACACCTAGGGATCGGCTCATTTGAACTGACCGGATGAACTATTGGGGACGGGGTTTGCTTGATGCTCTTTTAGCCTATTGATCTGAGCTGGAAACCCTCAGATCCTGCCTTTTATGGCTGCTGTCAGCTGCTTCTAATAAAAGTTCCTTTTGGAATGGAGGTGTTCCAAGAGTCCTGCTTTTTTGGGGTAAAGTTTTGAAGTGGGTCCTTATAGGTTGCTTCTTTAGCCAAACATTTCATGGCTCAATTATGCTTAAGGGAGAGGACGATCCATAAAAATCAAGGTACCACCTTTTCTAACTAATATACAGTATTTGATTAATAGGTATAAGTTTTCAAGAGCTGTGGCATCAGGTGCTTGTTTCTGAAACACCATTAGCAGATATTCAACTTTATTTTCATTCTAATCTCTCGTATGATAATACCTGAGATTCCATGAACTCTGGGTATTGAAGGAGAAAGAGGTACATCTGGAAAATACCGAGAATATTTATTTATTTTATTTATTAATTCGGTTTATATACCGCCCTACTCCCGAAGGACTCAGGGTGGTTTACAAGGCAAAATTTAAAAACAATACAATATAAAATAAAAATTAAATTAAGTCTAGCCTCCAAAATTTAAAATCACAATTTAAAAACATTAAAACACCTCAGTCCAGACCAAATAGCTCAAAGAGCCAGGTTTTTAGGTCCCGGCAAAATGAACGAAGATCGGGGGCAGTCCGGAGTTCCGTTGGCAGTTGATTCCATAGGGCAGGCGCACCCACAGAGAATGCCCTCCCCCTGGGGATCGCCCGTCGGCAATCCTTGACTGGCAGTACGCTGAGGAGGCCCTCACTGCAGGAGCGCACAGGATGATGGGAAATTGACGCTGGCAGCAGATGCTCCCTCAGATAATCCAGGCCCATGCCATTTAGGGCTTTATAGGTCATCACCAGCACCTTGAATCTCACCTGGAGGGCAACTGGAAGCCAATGCAGCTCGCGGAGAAGAGGTGTTACATGGGAGTATCGGGAAACTCCCATCACAACTCATGCGGCTGCATTCTGCACCAGCTGAAGCCTCCGAGTGGTCCTCAGGGGCAGCTCCATGTAGAGAGCATTGCAGTAGTCTAGCCGGGAGGTCACGAGCGCATGGGTGACTGTGCGTAGGGCATCTCAGTCCAGATAGGGCCGTAACTGGCGCACCAGGCGAACCTGGGCAAAAGCCCCCCTGGCCACGGCTCCTATATGATCTTCCAAACTGAGCCATGAATCCAGGAGGATGCCCAAGTTGCGGGCCCTATCAACGAGGGGTAACACCTCACCCCCCCATAGTTAACGATGGAAAATATTGGTTACTCTGAGATGCCGGTATGCACAGCCACTCAGTCTTGGCAGGATTGAGACAAAGCCTGTTTCTCCCCATCCAAACCCGAACCGCCTCCAGGCAACGGGACATCACGTTGAGGGCATCACTGGGTTGGTTCGGGGTTGGAAAGAAAAAGCTGGGTATCATCAGCATACTAGAAGAATAGGGAGACAGGCATCATCAGGCATACTAGAAGAAAAGCTTTTAAGAAAAGATTTACCATAAGTGAAAGAGCTAAGTTGCTGGATGTTTAGACATACTGATCAGGATTTAATGAATGGAAACAAACACGGTAGCAAAGGTCACAAGATATACAAAACCATTTCATATTTCAGGAATATGTATGTAAGACACTTAAAATTCCTGAAAGCTATATCAATTCACTTAGCCATTTATCTGACAGGTCAAGCAGAAGCTTCTCAGTATTCATCACTTATCAGATGTTGTTCTCTCTCTCTCTCTCTCTCTCTCTCTCTCTCTTTGTGTGTGTGTGTGTATACACATGCAAACACAATTTGAGTTACCTGGAATCCATGTCATGTTACTTGCACACATAAATATAGCCTGCAGCTTTACTTTTAATTAAAAATGACAGACTGTTGAACAATCAGTGCAAATTAAGCACTTTTTGCTCAGAAGAATCTGAACATGTGTCACTGGGGGCCTGTAAGGAAACTAAAATCAACATCACCTTCTGAGATTTCCAACTGAATACTGTTCCTCCCTTTCCTTGTCATGACAGGCAACATTGGGAGATACACAACACAACTCAGGAGATATCTACTTACTGCAAGCTGAGCAAAAATGCATAAGGTCAGACTTACACTGAAATGACTTTCCACTTGCTTGCCTCCCACCCCAAAAGAGGAGCAGATTCAAAATTTCAAACTAGATCACTAACATTCTCTAAACTAAATCATACAAAATGTGAAGCAACAAAAATGAATAAGAAATGAAATTAAAAATCATGTTGATTTTGTTACTGAGTTCAAACAGGTGCTAATTCAGTTTTTGGTGCGACCTGGAGAAGACATCTTGATGGTTCACTCCTTCCTCATCTGATAATATATCTAAAGTCCTACCATGCTAGCAGTATTATCATTTGACAGGTGGAATATTTTGTATTTGTTTTAAACATTATAGTTGTTTCCCTTTGTTATATGCACAAAAAAAGCTGGGTAGATTCATACAAATAACCTGTATTAGCATCCAGTGTCTGGCAGATGTTAAGTTTGAAACTCATCAATAGTTTACAGTAGTCCAGTGTCTCAACAAAATAGGTGATTTAGCATCTGGTGTCACTCTGAGATCTTCCTTCCTTCCTTCCTTCCTTCCTTCCTTCCTTCCTTCCTTCCTTCCTTCCTTCCTTCCTTCCTTCCTTCATTTCATTTCATTTCATCCTCCCTCCCTCCCTCCTTTCCTTTCCTTTCCTTTCCTTTCCTTTCCTTTCCTTTCCTTTCCTTTCCTTTCCTTTCCTTTCCTTTCCTTTCCTTTCCTTTCCTTTCCTTTCCTTTCCTTTTATCCTCCCTCCCCCCTTCTTTCTTTCTTTCCATCCTCTCTCCCTCGCTTCCTCCCTCTCTCCTTTCTCTTTCTTTCTTTCTTTCTTTCTTTCTTTCTTTCTTTCTTTCTTTCTTTCTTTCTTTCTTTCTTTCTTTCTTTTTCTTTCTTCTTTCTTTCTTTCTTTCTTTCTTTCTTTCTTTCTTTCTCAGTTTACATACAAAGAAAGATGTAAGATTATTGTTAATATAAGATAGATGAAAAGAAGACATTTATTTAATAATATGTCCTGCTATATCTAATGGATTTATTTCCAGGGAAGTGTGCTTTTGAAAGTCTTAGATCTGCCAATTTAGGTTTCACATTCATGTTGGGATAGCTGAGTTTTTATTGTATTCTTATGTATGAACATGGTATTATTGTAAATTCTAATTTCTAGGATTTGCTAGTTTTGCTAGTTTTTTATGCATTTCTTTCATCCTATCTGAAAATGTGCAGTATACACTTGGTATACTTTTAAAAATTATGTTATGGTAATATGAAGATTCAGTCTGATATGATTGTTATTGCCATTTCTATTTTAAAATACAATCTTGCCTGTTCTAAATGGCATACAAAGTATGTGGAGTATAAGGATCTAATTTTAAGCTGGAGAAAAAGGTTTTGGGATTTATTTTCCATCGGAAATAATCCCTGGCTTTCTACCTAGCTGGGTTCTCAAATTGGAAGAGAGGTGGATGGAAAAATATAAGACAAACTTTGTCAATGGCAGTGTTGGATATATTGGGTGGTTAAAAACTAAGGTTGCAGAGAAAATTAAGATACCTCAAAATAAATACAGAATTGTATTTATTGTTTTTGTATGTGAGGGACAGAAAATTCTGTACTTTGACCCTAAGCAGGCTTGCACGTGTCTTGTATGTTTTACAACCCTCTTTTATATCACTGAAAGTCAGTTAAGTCACACACACTCACACAAAAATACACAGGAAATGATGAATTAGAACAAGGACAATTAAAATGTAATTAAAGATACAATCCTAGAACTAAAATCATTGCAATCAATCGACCTTTATTCAGTCATAGACTAGCAGATAAAGCTCCAAAATCACGATTAATTAGGGTAAAAAAAACAAACAAAATTGTTTCAAAATTAAAAAAGAATTATTCTCATTCATGAATTTGTCTTTTTTATTCATTCAGCCATTCATTCATTTTCTTAATGAGAAAAAATTAATTAGCATAGTCATATACTTATGCATAAATTATGAGTTGTAGGGAAAATATTTTTAAAAATCAAATCCTGCCACCTATACACACATCTGTGCACATAGACAAAGCAAATGACTGTATCCCATTGCATTTCAGTTCACCCTCACAACTCTTATGGCAATATGTCCAGCCCTCTATTTCCAGTAATGTCTTACTATAAGGATCATATTTACAAATTTACTTACATATTGATTGATGATTAATACTTTGGTTCAAGAGGGATATAAATTAGCTTTAATTTTTAAATTGGGGTTAAAACATTTTCCTTTTCTTTGAAAGCCAGACCAGTCTCTAAATTAAACAATAGTGTTGCGTAGGTTGTGCACTGTGCTATCAATAGAAAGAGCCAGAAATTATGAACAAGGATGTGGCAGAGACCCACTTGGCTCCAGTGTTAGCCTGTTATCCATTTTGTTTAAAATGAAAAAGAAAGAAAGAAAGAAAGAAAACAATCTAGTTCATTATCCCAAAATAGTCTGTTTCTACCCACTTGCTAGACATACCAGAATTGATTACATAATTAGGGTATTACAGCAGAGGCATTGCTTTTGCCTGCAAATGCTTCCAAAGATTTAGCTATCTATCTAAAAAAGATAGGCAAGACCATGATGGATTTTGAGAGCATGGGATTAGCACTTTCTCAAACTGGCTGTGATGAGAGATTGGAATTCGCACCCATGTGAAGATTTTTAAAAATTACAAAAACCCTAATAGGGAAATGTTTTAATCCAAATCCACCAGTCCCCTTTTCCTCACCTAGGACAAGGAGTGCAACTTTGACAGTGAGTGAGTAAATGGATGGTTCAATGGGGTTATTGAACAATGAACTAGAGGGAAGAATTTACTATTGTAATGAGATGCTTCATGTAAGCATCTCATTATACACTATACATTATATTATGTAGGGCAAGGGTCTCCAAACTTGGCAATTTTAAGACTTGTGGACTTTAACTCCCAGAATTCTGGGAGTTGAAATCCACAAGTCTTAAAGTTACCAAGTTTGGAGACCCCTGATGTAAAGCATCAAAGCTGGGTCTATATATTAGGCAAGATGTACCACAAAGAAAATATGAAAGGATGGCATGGATTATGTATTTGTTAAATTTACATTCTGACCATCTCACTGATGGGGGGGACTCTTCAGAATAATATGAAGATAATTTTGAAGTTCAGGTGTTTTTGTACTTTTTAAATTTTATTTATTAAATTTTATGCCATTTATCTCCCCTACAAGGTGACTCTGGGCAGCTTCTAGGTAATAAAACAACTTTGATAATAAAATGTTTCCTCTTATATGCAAAAGAAACTACACCATAGGATAGGGCACTGAGTAATGTGATCTCTGATACATAATTAATCAGACAATGGTTTTATCACTTCTGTAAACTCTGTTCATCAGACTGCTGTTTGCTGTTTCTGTCTGCTGTTTCTGTCTCACTCTTCTGACAGAATTAGTTTAAGCAGATTTGCTTAAAGAAAGAGGGGGGGAAACAAAGGGAGAACTCAGATTTATTCTGCTGTTATTTTTAAATCTGGTCTGCACTTTACTATTCAGTCCTCTGAATTTGTAGCCTTTTATCTTTTTCCTTCTTTACTTTACTTTTCTTTACTTTATTCTTCTCAAATTTATTGTACTTCCTGTACTTCCTGTGGCCATTTTTTCAATGATCTTTCAGCTCTATCAGTCTGCCTTGTCATTCTCTTTCATCACCTTTTTTATACTTTATGCTCTGCTTCAATTTACAGAGAGAGAGAGAGGGAGGGAGGGAGGGAGAGGAAAATCTTAGGAACAAATCATTCACTGACAAGCTTTTTTTTTTTCATTTTTAACTTGTAGCTGCTCAAGCATTGCCAGGACTCTATAGTGAACATAGATAGAAGTGGCATAGAGAGTTTGGAAGGAACCGGGAAATTAATCATTCTGATCCTGATATTTTAAGTTGATTGCATGGAATTGTTGTGTAAAATTAGATCACTAGCTCATTGGAATTTCTTGAAAGTATGGTCAGGTCATTATTTTCCTTAAAAAAATCTGTGGAGGAATTTGGATGAAGGAACTGTACAAACTAAACTAGTAGTTCTGCGGTGCGTATCAGATTCAAAGGCAGAAAGGTGCTTTGAAGTGTGCAGGGGACTACTTGTCTAGTACGTGCCAGCTACTCTTTGAAGTGGCTGTGTCTCTTCCTGAGATTACACAGCTGCAAAAGGCAGCTGCATCACAATCCCAGGAGTGTGTGATGTAAAGAGTTTCATGCAGGTGCCTATATGCTGTGAAGGATATATATATATTTTTTTGCTTTTGAATATGAAGAGTGGCATAGCTCCGTTAATAAATTATCTTCCTGTTCCTATGTATCTACATCTGTCTACATGCAGAAGTGGAGATATGGTGGAAAGACTGGAATCCTATTGCTTGTACTGTCTTACTGGATATGTGTATTAAGTGCAACATCATCAAAGAGTTGTTTTTGTGAATTATCTGGAGAATCAAAAAGAATCCCCATCAGATTAATAAATAAGAAACTATATACAGTACATCTCATGTATTTAGTATACAAGTATGAAAAGATTTATGTTGAATTCTATGATAGATCTATGTGGACTGTTCCGTAACACAAATTAAGAATTCTTACATACAGTAGATCACATAAGCAAAGTCATCTCAGGGAAATGTATATTTAAAATCATGTATATTAGAACTGTGCGATGTCTCAGATTTAATTGAAAAGAGATATACAGCAGCTGAAAATAGATATGGTTTCATTAATAGGATGCAAGCCAGTGTTGCATTCCCTGATGTGCTTCAGATGATTAATTGTCTATCCGCTCCCAAGACTGAATGACCGAGTCTTCTTCATATCATACATAGATCTGAAATAGTATGCTAGTGATACATAGCTTGGTGGATCAGGAACTTCAGCCTACAGCTCTGAGAAATCAAAATAGATTAGAACAGTTGGGAAGAGACACTTCCAGAAGGACCACTATGATGGACAGACCATAGACAAGCAGTCAGAAGAAATACAATTTATTGGAAAAGGAAATGGCAACTCACACCATTTCTACCAAGAAAACCAAAGGGAGATTCACAACCATGACTGTATTAACTTGATAGTGAAACATGAACCTTCTATGTCAGAAGGTATCCTACAAACTACTGGGGAAGTTCAAAGAGCAGATACAACTAGGTAGTACTCATCACATGACTGGCATAAAATTGTGAGAATGTGCAGCTGCTAATGTGTAAAAGGAAAGTTTGATGTTGCAAACATAAGTAACGGATCTTCTGTTTAACAGCTTTACCTGCCTGGTCTGTTGCATTGAGGTTTTACTGTGACAATATATTCTTCCGATACTTAAAACTGATGCTATTTGTTTAGAAACCCAAAATGCAAAGGTTGCAATCATGTCACTTAAAGCTGAGCCAATTTGGTCATTACTAGCAGGCAAAAAAAATAGTTACAAAGACACTTTTGCAAACAATGTTAATATTTAATTGATTTGTCTCTAAGGATTTATTTGATAAATGTGTCTGTTTACACAGTGTTAAAGAGGGCTGAGTGTTTTAGCCTGTAAGTACTATATGGGCTTCATTTTTCACAGAGTGCTGTCTCATTAATGTCTCCATGGCATAGAGAGGCAAATCAATTGTTGTTGTTTTTCAAAATCTGCCTCTTAGCCTTAAGTGGTAATAGATTTAACTTCTACTTTATTGGTCAATGAAACAATATAGGTCATACCATTTTGTTCATGATGCTCATTTTCTGTTAAGACATTAAAGTTAAAATCTCATGACCTTTTTATTCTGATTCAATTAAATTTATCTGTTATGATTTCACTTATTCAAATCAGACTGCCTAATATTATTTTATAGTTCTGTGTGAAACGTGTAAGGTAATGTTTAACAAAGTCTGATGGAATGACTTAAGGACAAAAGATTATGAAACAAAAGTTTTAAATAAAGGGATTTTGTGTGTGTGGGGGGGAATAGTAACACCCTATCTTGAGGCACAAGACATCACAGATTGTAGTCCGATTAAAATGATTATTTGATTGTATCTCTTAGTAACATTTTGGAAAGTTTATGTGCTTCAGCTCAGTTTTTCCACTTAATCTTTTAGTGTTTCTTACTTGATCTTTTTAAGATGTGATTTTTGGAAAGGTAATTTCTGAAGCTTCACTTAAATATGAAAACAAATGAGAATTGAATGACATCTAGTGAAACAGACTACCAAAATGAATCTGGGAAGAGTAAATATTTTACCTTTTGAAAAGTCCTAAGTTAGTTTTTTTTTCTTTCTAAAGTTATGCTGGAAATCACATCTGAGAGTCCTCTGACAAACAGAAGGTTGATGAAACAGCCTAAATTCTCTGAGGCATCTGCCAGATCCTTAATACTGATTTTGCTTCAACAGAAAGTTAGAAGCTTATCCCTAAACAAAAAATGCAAAAGGAATCATAGATGCTGATCCTCCAACCCATATCCTGGATGCTCACCATATTCCCTGTTTTATGTTACTAATTTTAAATTCATATATATATATATATATATATATATATATATATATATATATATATATATATATATATATATATATATATATATATATATATATATATATATATATATATATATAGTGGATTAAAACACCAATCCTAGGTATAACTTGTATATCTAGCAAAGCCTCTGAGCTGTAACTCTGGCAACATTCTTAGACTATAAAATATTTTCTGACTGCAGTTCTTTGTGTTGTCTTCCAATACAGTATATAGGTATTTGGGGATTAGTCTAAACCACATGTCAAGCATTTCGTGAGACTATTCCTAACAGGTCTTCAAAACCCAAATTGCCAATTAGCCCCCCAATTTTAGGACCTCTGTTATAAACCTAGCTACCTCCAGTTCGGCATGCTTACACTTCTATTTATGGCCTTATCGATTTACTCATTGATCAGGTGCAAATTAGATAGGCTTAAATCACAATGAAGCTGGACATTCGCTCATATTATTTAATTAAGTAAAAATCATTATACAGAAAAAAATACAAGGTTTCATCGATCATTTTATTTAAAAATCAATGAAGAAGAGCAAAGGCAGTATCATCAGATCTGACAACTGTCAGCTCTATAACTTCTTTTTTTCCCTTGAATTTCCACTGTATCTCGAAGGCTGTAAAAACAAATGAGAGGTTTATTGGAATGGAATAATATATGCCAAAATCATTCTGCCTCAATCACAGGCAAGTTAGTGTTATGATGGAATTGTAATCACTGTTCTTTAGCTATTCTTGTGGGCTGGGAGTGAGGTGGGGTAGGGTATGTGTTGGTTATTACTTAGTCATTGTGATTTGAACTCATGTATCATAATGTACAATGGTACTCTTTTAGACAATAAGAGTATCTAATGATATATGACAGATCACCAGAGCATACCAATTTCTCTTAAATCATCTATTTTTTTTAAATGAAACCTCTGAAGACTGCCATTGTACCCTCAATAACTTTATGACTTTATGTATACATTTTTTTTAAAATATTGCACTTTAAAAAGACTAAATAGTATTGCCAATATCAAATAACTCTGCAGAGTTGTTTGTTTATCTATCTGTAAGATTTCTAGGCTGCCTAATTCCAAAATAAACACTGGACAGCTTCAAAAAGTAAAAACAAAACAAAACACCATTAATGAAACCAACAATCATTTAAAGAAACACACATGTCATCCTTGCACATCACTCCCAACTTAAAAGGGCCTGCCCAATCATCTTAATCCAAGCAAAGCCAAGTTGTCAAAGACTGCTTGAAGGCAGAAAATGTGGAGACCATATAAATATTCAGAAAAAGAGAGAGGCCTCGCTCCTGGGTTGTGATACATCAGTGAGGGCAAAACATTTGAGCTTGGTATGTCAAAAGTTGAGAAAATGTCTACCTTGCCTCTGCTGGTGTCACACACACACACACACACACACACACACACACACACACACTTACACACAAACCAGAAAAAAGAGGCATCTCCAGCCCTCTTCTCTGGACTGTCCTCTCTGAACTCTCTGAAAGCCATGCAAGAAGGCCCAGAAAATTGTGCCAGAAGATTCACAAGAAATTTGGATGCCTCAGAGGCTACACGGCCTTCTTGTGCAACTTCTAAAGGATCTGGAGTCTTGGTCTGTCACAAAAATGGCAGGGGTGACACCTGTGACATGCCTGTCATAGGTTTGCCATCATCATGCTAGATGCTATTGTTTGATCAATGGGACTCAAAGCAAGCTAAGTCAGAGGAGTCAAGGCACACGGAACAGGCAGACATTATGGGAGGGGAAAAAAAACACCTCAATTTGTGGAGACAGCATGTTTTGAAATCAAACCTTTTAATACTTTGAGGCTGATCACAAGCAGAAAATATTACCTAGAGAATAACCCTTTACAAAAGGAGAAGAAAATTAATTATTAATTTATAATTAATAAATTTATAATTATTAAATTATAACTCCAATTCCAAACTTACACCTGCTTTGTATTCATTCAATTAGTCATATAGTTAGGTATTTGCTGGGTTGTTGTTTTTTTATATTAACTCATTATTTTTCTTTATGTTCTTGCACCAGAAATGTTACATTACTTTAGCTTCCTGATCATGAGACCCAATAATCGAGAATTTATTTATTATTTATTTATTTATTAATTTAATTTGTATACCGCCCTTCTCCCTAGGGACTCAGGGCGGTGAACAGGGCATTGATAAAAGGCTTCTTACGTGCAACACAAAGTTTCTTATGGCAATCAAGTGCATCGAAAACTTAGTCATTCAAGTCAAAATCTATTCTAGAGTATCAGTTATGTGAACCTGATGCCCTATTAGTCATTAGTATGAAACTTATAGATGCCCCCTAGTATGATAAATACATATCATAATAAAATTAAGGCCTTGCATAGTAAATGAACACAGGAGCACTCATAGAAATAACATTGCTTAATCTCCAGCAGCGCATATTATGTATGCATGGGTAATTTCGTGAAATAAATAATTTGCCATGGAATTTTGCAGATAATTTGTGTTGCCCTACCAGCTGTGAACAACCATTTAGTGCCTGCCGTGGGAGAGTGAGGAGTGGGAATAAGCATCATCTGGTTGTTATCTAGAGTAACTACACTGGGTTGTTGGTTTTTTTAAGTAGAATTGTAGGGAGCATGGAACAGAAATCAGTCATCCAGAGATGAAATGGCTGGAGCTAGATGTCTCTTATAACTTTCGTAATTAACCTTTTCAAAGTATGATGAATATATTCAAGGTCTTTACAGGTGGTCTTTGACTTACAGCTCTTCATTTGGTCACTGTTCAATGTTCCAATGGCACTGAAAAAAGTGACTGACAGCCAGTTTTCACACTTACAATCGGCCTAGCATCCTCACAATTCTGAGATCAAAATTTGGTTGCTTTGCATCCAACAGGGCAAGAAGCAACGAATGGAAACTAATCAAGGAGAGAAGCAACCTAGAACTAAGGAGAAATTTCCTGACAGTTAGAACAATTAACCAGTGGAACAACCTGCCTCCAGAAGCTGTGAATGCTCCAACACTGGAAGTTTTTAAGAAGACAGCCATTTGTCTGAAATGGTATAAGATTTCTTGCCTGAGCAGGCGGTTGGACTAGATGACCTCCAAGAACCTTTCCAACATTGTTGTTGTTGTTGTTATCATCATCACCATTATTATTATTATTATTATTATTATTATTATTATTATTATTATTATTATTATTATTATTATTATTATTATTGTATTTACCATGGTTGCAGAATCCTGGAGTCATGTGATCACCATTTAGGACCTTCCCAGACAGTTTCTGACAAGAAAAGTCAATAGGGAAAAACCTGATTTGCTTAAAGACCTTAACAACTGCAGTGATTCATTTAACACCTGTGGCCAAAAGGTCATACAATTGGGCGTGAGTCACTTAAAAACCACCTCACTGAATGATAGAAATTCTGGTCTCAGTTGTGGTTGTAATTCGAGGAGTACTTGTATATAACAAAATAAACTGGATAGAGTTTGGCATTGATGCAACTATGGAATATGAGCATATTACATTGCACAGAGGTAATTTTCATCTTTTCCCCTATAAATTTAAGACTTCAAATTTCTTCCACACAATTAATATTTTCACCAATAAAGAGCATCCAATGTTTTTCAATACTTTTTAAATATTTTATAGCTATTCCTTCAGTGGTTGTGTCATGCATGGAAAAAAATGTGGGAAAGTAATGCAGGTAGTCCTCAGCATACAACCACAATTGAGCACCAAATTTATGTTATTAAGTGAGAAATTTGTTAAGTGAGTTTTGCTCCATTTTGTGACTTTTCTCACCACATTTGTCAAGCAAATCACTGCAGTTCTTAAATTACTAACAGTTCTAAAATGAGATTTTTAAGTGAATCTGGTTTCCTCATTGACTTGGCTTGTCAGAAGGTCACATGACTCTAGGACACTGCAACTGTCATAACTATGAGTCCGTTGTCAAGCATCCGTGGGGATGCACCAATGGTCATAAGTGTGAAAAATGGTCATCAGTCAATTTGTTCAGTGCCGTTATAACTTCAAATGGTCACTAAATAAACTGTTATAAGTCAAGAACTATGTGCATGAGAGAATGACTAGAACTGGAGTAGCAGTAGTAGCAAAAAGTCAAAATGAAGTTCCTCTGCTTTTAACTTCAATGACATCACATGCATATATAAATGGGCAGGGCCTTAGCCCAGAATTACCCAAACAGTGAGATGGTGGTATGTACTTACTATCTATCTATCTATCTATCTATCTATCTATCTATCTATCTATCTATCTATCTATCATCTGTCTGTCTGTCTGTCTGTCTGTCTGCCTGTCTGTCTGTCTGCCTGCCTACCTACCTACCTACCTACCTACCTATCTATCTATCTATCTATCTATCTATCTATCTATCTATCTATCTATCTATCTATTCATAATTACGACCTTAATCCTCCCCCCCACCAAAAGTCGAAAAGAATGGATTCAATGAACATTGCAATGAACAAGGACATACATTCAATTTTGCAGCTACTAAGATATTGGCCAAACAGGTACAAAGATAGCCAATGATTGAAGCCTGAGAAATGAGCCCCCTTATAAGTCAACAGGAGTGCAGATTTACCCACAAGCTTATCAGGTACTTAGGAGCCAAGGACTTAGAAGCACAAGGAAATACAGGCAAAGACTTAACAACTGGCCATCAACACCACAATCAACAACTAAAAAGCCCCATAACCAGGCACCACATAAATACTATGCATAGAATAGCCAAAAGCACACATTCTGGTAAAGAATAGTTCATTCATTCATTTCATTTCATTTTATTAAATTTATATGCCGCCCTTCTCCCTGAGGACTCAGGGCGGCTCACAACAATAAAAATTAAAAAACATAGAGTAAAAAATTTAAAAGAGAATCAAACAATAAATACAAAATTACAAAACAATTTAACCCAGTAAAAGCCTAATTAAAAATCGTAGTCAGTCCAGGCCCGCTTGTTGGAACAACCACGTCTTCAGGTCACGGCGGAAGGACCGAAGGTCAGGGGCCGTTCGCGGCTCTGGAGGCAACTCATTCCAGAGGGTCAGCACGCTCACAGAGAAGGCTCTCCCCCTGGGGGTCGCCAGCTGGCATTGCCTGGCCGAAGGAACCCTGAGGAGGCTGACTCTGTGGGAGTGAACCAGGCGATGGGAGGTTGACAATGGCAGCAGGTGGTCTCACAAGTACCCCGGGCCTAAGCCATGCAGGGCTTTAAAGGTTATTACCAGCACCTTGAATCGCACTCAGAGGGTAACCGGAAGCCAATGCAGCTCACACAGAAGTGGTGTAACATGGGAGTACCGAGATACTCCCATAAGCACCCGCGCAGCCGCATTTTGCACCAGTTGAAGCCTCTGGGTGCTCTTCAAGGGCAGCCTCATGTAAAGAGCATTGCAGTAATCCAGGTGAGAAGTGACAAGGGCATGGGTAACCATGCATAGGGCATCTTGGTCCAAAAAGGGGCACTAGGCGAACCTGTGTGAAGGCCCCCCTGGTCATGGCCGTTAGATGATCTTCCAAATTAATCTGTGAATCCGTTGTGAGCCCTTTCTGAGGGGGGCAATACCTCCCCCCATCAAAAGAGATGGAACTTGTTGGACAATATGAGATGCCGGTATCCACAGCCACTTGGTCTTGGAGGGGTTAAGCCTGAGCCTGTTCCTTCCCATCCAGACCCACACCACCTCCAGGCACCGGGACATCACATCAAGGGCATCACTGGGTTGGCTCGGGGTGGAGATGAACAACTGGGTATCATCCACATATTGGTGATCCTCACCCCAAAGCCATGGATGATCTCACCCAGCGGCTTCATATAGATGTTAAACAGGAGGGGGGAGAGAACTGACCCCTGAGGCACCCCATAAGTGAGGAGCCTTGGGGTAGATCTTCGTCCCCCTGCCAATACAAACTGTGAGCGGCCCGAGGGGTAGGAGGAGAACCACCGTAAAACAGTTCCTCCCACTCCCAACCCCTCGAGCCGTCACAGCAGGATACCATGGTTGATGGTATCAAAAGCCTCTGAGAAGTCAAGTAGGACCAGGACAGAGGAACAGCCCCTGTCCCGGGCCCGCCAGAGATCATCTACCAGTGTGACCAATGCCAGTTCCCTGAGGATGGGCTCCAGCACAAATCCGAAAGCTTGGAAGTTCAAACCTCTGATCTTGGTGATTGACCCAGATTGGATCCTGCAGAAAAAGAATGGATCAATTTATTTCTGGTCAGTTTCGATTTCACTCATACAATCTCTTTTTACCCATTTGTGATTTTTAAAAGGTGCATAAAATGATTTTTTCCATCTTTGTAATTTCAGTCATTAAATGAATGACGATAAGCCGGATGGCTACCTGTACCTTTGAAACTCTGCTCCCTTTCAAAAGAGGCTACTCTCTGTGTGTGCAAAAGAGAAGAGAGATTTTGCTGTTCGACATCTATATCTCCTTTTTGAGGTGCAGATCTAGCCATGCGTTTCTCTGAAATCAGGCAGCAAAGTGGGTTAATTGTGAACTGACAGTGGGCTGTCATTCACTGCGCTAACATTTCAGTTTGGGGAATCTTCCAAGAACATTGATGGTAGTCTATTTAATTGGATTTGCTCATCCACAGACTTAACTGTTAATATATGAGGCTTTACCCTCTAATTTGTTTTCTGATATTTTAAAAACTGGAGGAAGTCCTTTGATTCCTTCCGGTTCTCTTCCCTTTTCAATAATATAAAAAATTTGGCTTTGGACTTTAAGGATTTTATGGGTTGGAGGTGTCTTTATTGTTTGCATATTACTTAGAATCTTAGCATTGTAAGGTTACAAATCTAACACCAATCCTTTTCGCAGTCCCCACTTGGTGTGATTACTAAGGATCAGGTTATCTCATGAGTAAGTCTCACAGTGTACAATTACTTCACATTGAAATTTCACTATGGGATTGATGGATTTTGTTTCTACTTGCTGTAGTGGACGGAATGGCTAATGTCTTTATTCAGCAAAAGTCTTCAATGTTCAACTGAGAATTAAAAGAAATGTTTCTTTTGTGAAAATCTCGCCATGAAGGTCACAGGTACTTCACTGATGATGAATGTGTAATTGCTAAAATGTATAAACTTTTGTTGAAACTTGAAGCAGAGGAAGAACAGTTTAAAGATTGTATGATAAAGTGGGTAAGAATTTTGATTATGCTGTATAGATAGAATAATGGGGAAAATAGATGGATAAAAGAGTTAAAATTTACATTGGAGTTATGGATTGATTGATTGATTGATTGATTGATTGTTCTGATTGAATTTATTTGTCACTCATCTTGCAATGAAAAAACTCTGGAGGCTTCCAGCCAAAACATTAAAATCCTAACAAATAAATCTCTAAAACAATAAAAATAGAAATCCAATCAAGATAACAGTTAAAGGGAATTTTTATAAAATTATGAATGTATAAAGGCACTTCAGATCAATGTTGGAAATGCAAACAATACAGAAGGGCATTTTTGATGCTTGGTGGATGTGTAAAAAAGGTTAAAAGATTGGGTTCAACTACATTCGTTGATGCAGAGGATTCTAAAGTTTAATATTCAATTAAAGCCAGAACTTTTCCTTTTTTGACTAATGGATAAAGAGTTAGAAAAAAGTCATGGAAGATTATTTCAATCTATGATTACTTCAGCGAGATTATTATAGGCACAGAGATGGGAAGATTCAACACTATCCAATATAGAGGAATGTGAAATTGATAGATCATGCTGAGATGGATAAATTAACTTCTCTGATTAGAGAAAAAGGTTCTGTCTATATTTAATGGTGGCTGGAAACTTCCTATGGACTTTTTGCATAAAACTGCAGATAATGAATTTGTAATTCATGGTTTTGATGATTAGACAGGCTAGAATATGGAAAGAAGAGAATTAGATGTAACGTATAACTGCTGTGAGGAATATTGGAAGCCATCGCTTTGTATTGTTTTTGTTTCTTTTCTATTTTTCTTAATTTTCTCAAATTAATTGTCTTTTTTTCCTTCCTTTCTTTTTTCTTTTCTCTTACTTACGGTACTTTGTATTAGTATGTATTAGTCTGCAATTGTATTCTTTTTTTAAAGTTTCAATAAAAATCACATGTGTTTTGAATAGGATGTAAGTACTCCAAGAATGTAAAAAAAATACATAATGTAATAATTAGCAAATGTTGATGCGTTAGAATATCTAGATTCTAAGCCTTAAGTTTCAAACTAGTCCCATATTAATATATAAATAGTCTTAGCTATTTCCAAACATAGCTGAGAATTAAAAAAAATGAGGCAATATTTCATTCTCCATAGTGGCCTCCCTCTGTGTATTATGTGTTTTGTACACATGCATATGTGTGTTCTTTATGTATTTTGCTGGGAGTTGACTTCAAAAAGTTCTTGCAAGGTCTACCCCGAGTTAAGAGTGGAAAAAAAAACAGGCTATAATAATAATTTCTGCCTATTGAGTTGTTGAAATAACTTGGCACCCCTACAAAATAATATATCATAATGACTACTGAGATACCTCGATGTTGTACTTTCATATTTCTCCCACACATACCTTCTCCTGCATGTTCATTTTATCATTGTCAAATAGAAGGCAAAATGAGTACACCCAAGCATTATGAGATTTTGGAAGAAAGGTTATATAAAGGTACCATGTGTGAGACTTGGGAGGAAAATAAAAGGAAACCTTTTCTAACTAGAGATGCTTCATATATTGAAGATATTTGAACTGTAACAACATCACTTGCATAAGTTTTATTATGTTCTTATTTGTAGAACAAATATCCCAAAAGTATTTCAAGAAAAAGCTTATCAATGTTTTCCCCATAAAATCTACATTCATTTTATGGGAAAGAGACAGGATAATCCAGGGGTGTCCGATTTGGCAATGTTAAGACTTGTGGACTTCAACTCCCAGAATTCCCCAGTCATAATCTGAGCTTGTCAGCTGGAAAGCTGACAGCCTGGGATTGAGACCTGAGTACTGTGCAATGGGTGGAGCTCCTGTCCCTTGCTCCAGCTCCTACCCACCTAGCAGTTCGAAAGCATGCCAATGTGAGTAGATTAATAAGTACCAATTTGGTGGGAAGGTGCCTTAGGAGTGTAGCCATGTTGGCCACCTGACCACGGAAAATATCTTTAGACAACACTGCATCCCTCAGTCAAGAAATGGAATTGAACACTGTGCCCTAGAGTCAGACTTGACTGGATAGGGAAACCTTTACCTTTAATAGGAACCTCTTAGTAGAGCTTACTAAGTGATTCCTTCTTCCCAAGTGGATTTATATAAAAATTTAATTCTAAGAAAAAGTATTTGTGGGATGTTAAGTTTTGGTGTTGAGTGTTGTTGTGCTGCCTTTAATCCTTGGGATTTTTTTCTATGTACATCAATCTTGAGTCCTTGGGAGTAGAATAAATAACTAAATATTGATCATATTCATATGTCACATTAAGTCTGGAAATGTTTCCATATATCAGTCTCTTCTTGTCAGCAGAAGCAGCTAATTTACCTTTGTGGCTTGTTATTGTGATGCTTTAGCAGTTAAGTAAGAAACCATGGGTGTTCTTTGCTTCAATATCTGGATCATTAAGATGGGAGTAAATTATAGGTCCAGGTTGAAACAAGCCACACAAGATGCTTTCATAATTCACTAGCTGCTTCAGTAACATCAGTATTGTACTTTAATATCATGTCCAATGCAGTTGTTTGTTTTTCTTGAGCTGTTATCTTACCTAACTCCAGAGACACTGTTTGGGTAGCATGCAAATAAAACTTATAAAATAATCATTAAAACATTAATTTTACAACAATACTATCAAAAGGAGGAAAGGAAAAAAAATATGAAAGGTACAGATAATCTACATTGTAGAGCTAAATTTTGAGGCTATTGTTTTGTTCTGCACAAGGATACAAGAATGGAGGCCATGTGGATTTCAGGAAGCAGAATATTCCAAATAGATGGGGCCAAAATGGCCATTTTCAGATCCATTCCTCCTTGATCTATAAAGGAAGGGAAACCCAGACAATCCCTTCATGAGTCAATTAAATGAGATGGGTAGATTCCCATTGGAGAAGAGGTCTCATAAGTAGCCTGGATCTAAACCATATAGGCCTTTTATAAGTAATGAACAATCAAAGCAGTGACATTATTGGAGTGGTCTACTAATTAATTCTGAGGAAAAGAAAATGTGTTTATTGGCCTAACATTTATAAAAAAATGTCTTCTGGGAAATATTCAACAGATTGAAATTATTTCCATTGAAATTTCCACAACTGACATGTTTGTGTAACTGTACTTGCCCTTTGGCCTTTGCTGATAAACTGTTCCACAGAAATACATAAGGAAAGAACACATTTTTATTGTGTCCTTAATTTGCCATTATTTAGTAAATAAATAAAAGGTTGGTAGCTGGAGAATCTGCTCTCTGAAAATTAGATAATTAAATCTGTTGCGATGTAACATGTAAGGCACTTTTTAAAAGTAGAAAATGCAGCTAATATTTTCCTTTTATTTAAAGAAAAGTCAAAGGAAATATGTTTGGAGTTATGAGAATGAATATTATTATTATACTGAGCTTTCTGTTCCAGTTCAAATGGATCCACATCAAACAAGCACAATTTCTGCTGGCCAATCTGACTTATATTCTATAAAGGAGATAAAACATTTCAGATCATGGAAGTTTTTGATGATAAATAAAGGCTGAGCGTTCCTCATTTGGATTCCTGATTCTTAACAGTAAAATCATGAATGCTCAGTACGTAGCAATCCAGACTCTTGTTCACAGTTGGTATTAGTCTTGCCATTTATTATCTTAATGTTTCAGCTCTCCTTACATTGCCTCCTCCCTGTTTTTAATTCTCACTACTGGTAGCCATGTTCTTTTCCTTCTAGACTTTTTCATTACTCATTTCTGTGTATGTTTCCTAAATTAGATGAACTTCTTTCCACAACCGGTTAAAAAAGCTACTTTAAAGTATTGCAATTTCTTTGTTTCTCAAATGAAAATGATTGTTTATCATCTACCTATCATCTATCATCTCTATCTACCCACTTACCCACGTCTCTCTCTCTCTCTCTCTCTTTCTTCACTCACAGCTGCAGAAATGTAGCTGACCATTAACTACTAACAAAGAATTAGATATTTCTGTATCTCTTTGCTACCATCTAGAGCAGACATGTCAAACTCAAGGCTCACAGGAAAATCCGGCCATTGATGTGTTTAGATCTGGCCCACAAGCAGACTAGGAGGAGAAGGTGATTGACTATGTAGTGGGGGGGGGGTGACTGAAATGGCGGCAGCACCAGAGAGGCCTGGGGGAGAGTCAGCTGGATCTGTGGTGTTCTGCTGTGGCCCCAGGATCAGCCTTCATGGCTCCATCTGATAGGGGCTTCCAGCAGCCTCAGGGATGGTCGGCAGCTACCAGCAGTCTTCAGGTGGAGAGTCAGCTGGAACTGCAGGGCTTCCAAGGCTTGGTGGGGACCCCAGAATCAGTGCATGCAGTTCCAGCTGATGAGTGCTGCATGAAAAGTCCAGCCAGGCAGTGAGTGAACAAATGGGGGAGAAGAGGATATAAAATGAGGATTTTTGGTGGGAAAGAAGAGGAATGAGGGGGGAGAAAAGGAGATAGGGAAGAGATATATTGGTGAGGCAAGCCTGAGGGAGAGAAGGAGATAGGAGAGGCTTCTGTGGGGCAAGCCTAAGAGAGAGAAGGGGACAGCAACTAACCCTTTGAAGGCAACCATAATGCTGATGTAGCCCTCAATGAAATTGAGTTTGACACCCCTGATCTAGAGGTCAGGTGGATTTTTGACATGCAGATCAGGTATCCAAACTCATCATGATCAGCAACAACAATACCATCATCACTCATCATCATCATCATTGTCATCATCTTCTTCATCTTCATCCAGTTGAGGGAATATCTTTGTCTGTGTTAAAGTCAGTTTCCACCTTCAATAAACACTGAAAACAAATTCCTTCCATTAAAGCTTTTTTCCCCCAGTATAAATGTGAAAGTCCTAATATATTTTTCAGGTGATCACTCTTAGCTACCAGTCAAGGTTAATTCCAAGCTGCACAGCCAGTGATCCTTTGTAAATATTCTCACTTGTTTGGTTGTCACAGAGATCCTTTAAAGAATTACTGCAACTACTGTGCATAGAAGGTTAATATGCAAGGTAGAAGTAAGTTGTTATCACCAGTCCATGCCCAATTTTGCATGTTCTACGTCCTAAGATCCACATGTTGAAAACTATAAAAAGAAAATGTATATGTGTAGAGCAGTACCCACATAGATTTCACAGAATTGGGAACCACTGTTATCACACTTCCAGATAATAACAATGAAGTATGGTGAGTCTACATTAAGGTCATGATATGAACACTAATGACATTTAAATAACTGGCTGACATTTGACACATACATTTATTTTATAAGAAAATGGCAAAACAGCATCTTCTCATGACCCAGAGATGACATTAAAGCCATCAAACTTCATTTGAGAAGGTACCACGTTTTAATTTGATCAGAGAAAAGGATATGGCTGAAAAATAATAATCCCTCTGGCTCCTGAGGAAGGCATTTATAGTGGCACAAAGAAAAGCTTCAAGAATAAATCTGTGACTTCAATTTCACATTGATGTCGCATTTGAAATAATTCAGCAGGAGTGGGGGAACAAATGAATTTTAAGCTCTGCAAGGTAACTATAGATAGGATCTATTAGATTACAGATAATGGTCACTCACAGAGTGAAAATTAGGTTTGTTTCAACAAATCTCCTAGTTTATATAGGTCAATTTTCTACTCTTTTTGGTCTTTTGTCTTAACTGTTGTCTGTCAACGTCAGGGTCCATTCTGTTGAGCTTTTTCCAGATGGTCTATAGGTTGGCAGATTTGATATGTCACGTCACATAAAAAGCTGGCAAAACTGAAGTGGCATACACATCAAGTGGGGCTTTGATGATTAGCCCACACAGGGACAATGATGCCACACGATCCTATCATGCACCCATCATCCCTGTCACCCAAATCCAATCATCAGAGTTAAACATGTTACACCCTGTGCTGAAGTAGGTGAGGGCTGTGCATCTGAAGGCCGATGACGAGAATTGAAAGAATTTATGAAAAGCTGTGGGATAAGTTTCAGTTTGTGCAGAAATGCATTTTCGCTCCTGTAAAAAATAAATAATTACTTTTTAAATAAAATGTTAATAGATCTATCTTCTTGGCAAGAAAGGTTCAGTGTGGTCAAAGCAAAAAAAAAAAAAAAGCAGTGAATGTTGTTAAAGAGTATGCCAGATTGGAGGTAACTTCTAAAGGTCATGGAGCTGTTTTTCATTTCATCTCACAGTTTCCCTGTGTTTAAAATGTACAGCTATGTGTGCAAGAACAGTTAGAGATGGATGGCTCACTTCCTCTCCTTGATTTTTGTTAATTCATGCAATTTTTGCATGTGTCAACCCATACTTCCAATCTATTCCAGTTTTGTACTTATCTAATGCATGTAAAAAAACAAAAAGCAAAACTTTTAACATACTAGTGATAGGGGGCCATATCCATCAGTTCCATAGACATTATTGCAATTCTCTGTGCCTTCAAAATCTTCTCTAGGACATTGGAGGAGGCTAAAAATGTGGGATCTATTATGTATGAAAAGAATTACTCAAAACTGAGCAGAGTGTTGGTCTCAGCCTTACAGGAAAAAATGCAATTGACATTCTCCATATATATATATAAAATCAGTGCTTTTTTGTAAAAGAAAAAGGTGCCAGAACTCACACATGTCATACAACCCGCCTTGCCTACCCTACAAGGTTCCATCCAAAAAAGGTGCCGGAACTCTGTTCTGAGCATTCTATGACAAAAAAGCCCTGTATAAAATAAATCAGCAAGGTAGCCTACAACAGTGAAAGAAAATAAACTAAAGCCATCATCCCTGTTTGTGATAACATACAATTAAAGCCAAAAACAAAATATTTTAATGCACATGCAGTGCATTTTGACAGTTGAGCAGTATAATGCCAATTCAATAACAGATAACTATTCTTCCCTTTGATCTGACAGGGACAGACTGAGTAGCTTCACACAGAACTGTACAAAAACGGAATTTGTTGAGTATCCAAGAGATTAAACTTGCTTCCCTTATTCATTCATTCATTCATTCATTCATTCATTCATTCATTCATTCATTCATTCATTTCTCCAGTTGGGATCATTTGCTTTTAAAGTCTATTTGGGATCAACTGTTTCATATGAATAAAAACATTCCAATATGGACAAAATCCAATACATTGGAAGTGTGCAACATTTTTCCCCCAGGCTGATGACCACAATTTGAGTGGTCAGCTCAGGCAAACTCCAAACACTATGGACTAAGAAGTGCATGGGACCTATCAGGCAATAATTCCCTTTCCTTGCCTTAAATTAAAAGAAGAAGAAAAAATCCATGCCTTTATTTAGGAGGATTTTGGAAGCTGCACCTCATCCCTTTGCAACTACATGTGGCCTTAAAGCTCAGCTGCTTAACTTTATAGGTAGTTTTTGACTTATGACCAGTTGCGTAGTTTGCTTCCTAGCTAGCCACCCAAGGGAGATTAAAACCAGCAGCAGATGCTACAAGCAGCTGTGTGGGAAGCAGGCCTCAACCTCCAAACTGTAACAGCTCTGCTGGTTTTGGTAGCTTCTTCTGTCAGCTTTAGACTCTCTTGGATGGCTGAATGGGGTGAGGGACTCCTTGGAGGCTGGGACAGCAGAGCCTGGGCTTCTGCTAAGCCTCCCAGGGTCTCAACACTGAGGGACTCTATTCTCTGCCTAATGACTCTCACAGTTACTTAACATCCACATCAGAAAGAGTAAGGGTGCAGGTCATTAAGTGAGATGATCACATGGGCATCTCATTAATGAACATCACAACTTGTGACTGTAATGGGCAGGCTCCATTACAGTTGTAACTCAAAGACTACCAGTACTTTAAATATTAGAGCAACCTCATGACATGAACACACTCATGCAAGCAACAAGAGGAATAAAGGAACAAAAGCAATATTTCAAAAGGGCTTAATTTTGCTTTATTTTCATTCTGAAGTTGTTATCTCTTTCTTTGTTGCCCTCCAACAGAAGCAGGAGGCCTGCTTGAAGTTACATATTTCACTTCAGCTGTGTTTTAATATGCAAAGGAGATTCTACAAATGGAATCTGGGGTTGAAAGCTAAGCAGCTTTTTGTTAAATGCTCTTAAAACAATCACTGTCACTTCCACTTGCTTTCTATTAATGCAGGCAGATACAATATGTATGTGAAAGCGAGCATGTGCTGTGTGTTTTAACTCCCCTGCTTTAAGTACACATTTGATACACAACAAGAAAAAAATATTCATGTTGCTGCATGCTGCTTCGAAGCACTTAGAAGTGATATGCTTAAAAGTTAGACTTAAGAAAATGGGAGAGCAAATTAAGTAGGTTCACCCAAGTGCTGACACTGCCAGGTGACTGAATGCAAATATTTAACTTTGAATTAAACCTTTTCTTTGCTCAAACTTTGTTAATGTTTTTGAATATTCTAATCTAAGTCATCATATTTGCCCTCACTACCTCTCACTTTCCCTAACTCACTTAATCACTCAAAATGTTGATACACTGAACAAAGAAAGAGGTGGGGGGAAAGCACAGAAAAGTGAAGAGGTTTTCTAATTACTCTAGATTTACATGTGAATTTTTCATTTTTTTTAAAGTTTCTGTAAAAATTTTGTTTTAAAAAAAGGATATGATGGGATGGGAGAAAGGAGGAAGGGGAAAATGGGCAAGGGGTAAGTGGAGAGGAGAGGAAAGGAAAGGATTAGGACTATCTGTATTACAGCTACATGAAAGGCGAATGGCCTATTCTATCAGATGACCAATGAGGAATAAAGCACACACAGCTGGTGGTACCATCTGTATATAGCATTTCCATACAAAATAATCTTTACCCAAGAGTTTCCAGTTGTTAATTGGAGGCAATATGGTCACGTTGCTGTGATCAGGAAAGAGAAAATAAGAGAGGGATTAGCTTTGGCTTTAATATATGGCATCTTGCTGCGAATCATCACCATTACATATTCTCAATTTCTGCCAGCATTGTTCCTCCTATAAAAGTTGGCTGTGGAGCAAGTATGAAATGGGCAACCCTCAGCCAGTAACATACAGCCATGTGTGCCTCTGCTGAGCCATCAGTAGGTTATCCCACATGCCAGTTGTTTTAGTTTGGGCTCAAGTTTCATATGAGACACATTTTAAAAGAACAATCCAGGAAGGGGGAAAAAAAACCCTCTAATTTTCTTTCATTTGGAGAGAAGCAGTTATTTTTCCTGAAACAGATGCTTCCAATGGCAAACCACTCATAACTTGGAATCTCTTGAGCACCAATAAAAATGTTAATCAAAGCTGGTTTGAGATTATAGATCTAACTAAAAGACTGATTTCCAACATGATCTCCCATCTGTAGAATCCATCCATATTTCCTGTGTGTTCATGGCACAAGCTTGGATCAAAGTGAAGCCAACCTATCCATTCTCTATGACAAGCTCATCAGTAAATATCATTGTTTTAATATAATTTAACACTATTCAAGTACATAGTATTGCTTGGAGTATAAAGGGAAACTTTGCTGCCCCAAGGAGTTTACAAGATAGCAGGAAGCAGCCATTCATTTATTTATGTGATTTTTATTCTGCTTTCTGGACAATTGTGGTCTCCAAATGTTGTTTGTGTTGTTAAAACATAGGCAGCCAACCCCAGTTCTTTAATCTGAAATAAAAAGGGGGGGAATGGAAAGGGAGAGAAGAGAGATCTCTTATTTTTAATCAGAACCAGGGCTTTTTTTCTCATAGAATGCTCAGAACGGAGTTCCGGCACCTTTTTTGGATGGAACCTTGTAGGGTAGGCAAGGCGGGTTGTATGACATGTGTGAGTTCCGGCACCTTTTTCTTTTACAAAAAAGCACTGATCAGAACCAAATGCTAATCTTTAATGGTGACATTTAGATCTCTCCAGACTGGGCTGATATGGCTGATGCATTTGTTGCAGAAGTTTCATCAGACCATAGAAAAGATAAGAACAGGCTGTACTTCCCTTCAGCTTTGCACTTCTACAGAAGCTGGTGCTCCTAGAAGAAGTAGAGAAGGAAAGGAAAGGATCGATCGATCAATCAATCAATCAGAATAGAGCTGATCTTGGAGGTCTTTTAGTCCAACCCCCTAATGAAGCAGAAAACTCTGTACCATTTCAGATAGATGGCTGCCCAATCTTTTCTTAGAAACCTCCAGTGATGGAGCACCCACTATTTTTGAAGGCAAGCTGTTCTACTGGTTAATTGTCCTCACTGTTAGGAAGTTTCTCCTTACTCCCATATTGCTTCTCTCCTTGATTAGTTTCCATCCATTGTTTTTGTCCTGCCCTCTGGTGCTTTGGATAAATAAACTGACCCCCTCTTATTTGTGGCAGACCCTCAAATATTGGAATAATGCTATCATGTCACCCCCTAGTCCTCCTTTTCTCTAGACTGGCCATACCCAATTCCTGCAACCGTGCTCCATATGTTTTTGTTTCCAGGCCTTTAATCATCTTAGTTGCTCTTTTTTGCACTTTTCCCAGAGTCTCAACATCTTTTTTGTAATATGGTGACCAAAACTGGATGCAGTATTCCAGGTGTGGTCTTACTAAGGCTTTATAAAGTGGTACTAATACTTTATGTGAATTTGATTCTATGCCTCTGTTTATACAAGGGTTGTATTAGCTTTTTTTGGGCTTCTGCCACACACTGCTGGCTCATGTTTAAGTCATCCACTATGACTCCAAGGTCCCTCTCACAGTTCCTGTTTCTGAGCCAGGTTTCATTTAATCTGTACCTTTGGTTTTTCCTGCCTAGATGTTCCTGTAGCTCAGGGTTGTCAAATTGCCAGCCCGTGGGCCGGATGCATCATCTGGAAGCTGCACCCACCCCATTGCCGGCAATGGCAAAAATGTCCCAATATGTTGTGCAATGTCATGTGATGTTGTGAGTTTGACATGTCTGCTCTAGCTGATACAAGCTAGGCCAGCCTCTCAGTAATCCTTACTCTTCTGATCTATATAGCACTAAAACTCTGATGCCTGTGAGTTTTAAATGAGATCACAATGCACCATAGAACAAAATATTTTGAACCAAATTACCTCAGATGGATTCACTTACAGGATGTTTCCAAAGACCAGAACCCATGACGCCTGTGAAGCTAAAATTTGGCACTTTTTATAAAACATTAGCATAAACTTTACCATAAAGCAAGTTGTGACATAATACCAAATGTCATAAAACTTGTCCTGTGCTGAAGTTGGGCTGAACTATGGGCTATTTTCAAAGCAGATACATCTCTGAATACATCCCAGTCTTTCTAAGGAAGGCAGCACTTATTAGATTTGTGTGCTACCCATCTCAACTAGAGGCATCTTGTCTAGAATACATTAGAGGTTATGTCATTGTTAAAAGCATTGATGAATCTGGCAAGGTAGTATCTCCAAAATGATGACAAGCCATGGGTTGTGTAATAGATATACAAAGCAAGGATCACTTGCTCTTGGCTCTCCAGGTCCTGCTAAACTTACTAATGTTTGCTTTATCTGCAGGCCCACAAACAGGAGAATAAAGGGACCCTAAGTCTTCCCCAAAATGCTGGATTTGGAAGAGTTAAGGCAATGAGAAAACAGTATTCAGCTTGTGGAGGAAGTTAAGAGTGTTTGGGCTACAAGATAGAAACAACAAATACTGTTAAGTTATTGAAAAACTGAGAGAATGGGATAGGACAAGGAATAGAAGTGAAGAAGGATTAGATCCCTGCATTACCATTTTTGTGACACAGGTCTACTAACTTTTCATCATAACTCCAGCCACTGTGCCTCATCCCTCCTTAAAATTGTATGTGCAGTCCCTAACCCACTAACCAAAGGTCATCTATTTAGTCCTTATGTGTAAGAAGGGAAAATCTAATGGAAGAATAATCCTTTTGTCTTGGTTTATGTAATTATGTTGAAATCACAGCATTGCAAAAGCAATCATTATCTCTGTTGCTCTAATTATGTCTTCTGCTTCTCCTTGCACACAGTCTACATCCTGCCATGCAATCTCTTAATTCTGAGAGTATTAAAAAAATATTGTGGAAAATGTAGTAAAAAAAAACAAGCATCAGAATTCAAGTAAGTTCAACAAGCATAGGTTCTCCAATTAGTAATCCTTGTTCTACTGAAATCTCACCTGCTTTAGGAAGTGGAGCTTTTTTAAACCATTCATCTGAAATAGCCTGACTGTTGAAAGTTGATTTTCTTTTCTTCCTATTACTAATTGCTAAGTGTTAAGATTAAAATATGTAGCGTTAAACCCTCAGTGGCCGCTAAAACCCAGGCCCTCCCAGCCCCACTCCCCTCCGTCACGCCCTGCAGCTGTGCTCTCAAGGTATTGGTAAAGTGTCCTTTATAGCAGAAGCTCACATGAAGTGAGGAGATGGCAGAATCTTGTGGTCAAAGGGGGGGGGGGCTTTCAGGAACAAAGATGACCAACCCCTAGCCCCAATAGTCAATGTGTGATGGTGTTTAACAGCCCCAGGAAGTCATAACAGCAATAGTCAGCGATAGGAACATGCATGAAGGTAGTCAGCATTCTGCAGCAACAGCTCGCCCTCCAAGGGCAACTCCCCACAATGTCTATAACTTGCACAAATAACAATAATCAAAGTTCGGATGGCTGCTGGTCTGTAAAGCAGTAACAACCAGCCTCTCCTACTCTTCTGTCGTCACTCGCAGTCTCAGGTCTCATCGGTGTCAAAACCCCTCCCCACTTCCCTTTATTGTTAATATCTGAATTTAGCAACCTCAGCAACTTTCTCTCCCCTGACTCTCTCTCTTGCCTCCACTCGGGATTTCCCTCCTGCAAAAGAAAGTAGTAAAATTCCACCTTCTCACTCTCTCTCACTCCCTCCTTCCCTCTCCTTCACAGAAAGGGATCAGCTAAAACCTCAAATACCTCTTCAACTTCACCTCGTCTCTCTCCAACAACAGCAACAGCCCAATCCTAAAGGAGAAGATTAAGGGTGAGAAGACAGAGCCAGGCAAGGTACTAATTGCTTATGCTAGGAAATCTTAACACCTGTGATTCACAATGAATGTTACAGAAGATTTGCGAAGGTGATTGAAATTAACTGGTTCACACTAAATTTAAAAAAAAAGAAACACCAAGGCACGAGTAATATGACACTGGAAAAAAATAACTATACTTTATTTTTAGTTGTACTCATTTTTATGTTTGGCTTGTTCTACAGTGAAAAAAATGTAGTCCTGTATTCTCCTGTAATTGAAACATTTTCCAAGAGAGATTTACTGAGTTGGATGATTTTGCTCATTTTGTTCCAAAGGGAGCTAACTTCATGTTTCCTTAATTCAAGGGTAATCTTCAGCAGCTTCTTTCATGCCATCCCTAACTAATTATGTAGGCCACTTAGACACTTTCATTGTCTCTAAAATTTTCCAAATGTCCTTGAAACTCAGGCTTTAGACAGAGTCACATAGACTTTTTCCCCCCAGAATCAGCAGCACTGAATGGTAGAATTGAGGAATTAACTGGTCCTAAGTTTGCTTAATATCCCATTAATGATGCAACAGCTTTTAGACCTATAGACCAATTTGGTTTCTCTTTGGTGAGCTCTCCAAGGTACTGAGAGTGCTTTATTCAGTCCCTACTATGTGAAAATTAATTCTTTTCTGTTTTTCACAAGCAACCATTTCTAGCTAATTCTCAGCCTCATGGACTTTACAATATTGAAAAGGGCTTATGCATCTTCCCCATAGAAGAAGGGTAGGGTGCAGTTTGGCATCAAGATTCATCAACATTCAACTCTGCAGTTTGTTGAACATGCTATAGTAGATTGGTTCACCCACAAACCAATTCATTCATCATGGTTATAGAGTATAGACTATAATGGTAGATTATTGATCATAATCTGCCAGTCTTCTACAATGTGAACATTTAGTAGACAAATGGAGTTCAGTTTCTATGATTACTGTATCTGCATGGCCACTGCTAAAAATTCTAGGATCAAGAATCAAGACTATCAAATTTTAAGCCATAAAAAGCATTTTACATGGGGAATGTGGATATCGGGAAGAAAAAGGGGATGAAAGCATGCATCAGCATTCCAAATTAAAAAAAAATCAATAAATATAATTAATATATTTAGTTGCATGTTATCTACTTGAATCAAATCAAATCAATCATTTTCTTTGAAACTGAAACTTCCAGGAAAGAAGATGATGATGATGATGATGATGATGATGATGATGATGATAATAATAATAATAATAATAATAATAATAATAATAATAATAAATAATGATGATGATGATGATGATGATGATGATGATGATGGTGATGATGGAAAGGATCTTAGAGGTCATCTAGCCAAACCCCTGCTCAGGCAGGAAACCCTATATACCATTTCAGACAAATGGCTGTCCAGTCTGTTCTTAAAAACTTCCACTGTTGGAGCAGGTTGTTCCACTAATTGATTGTTCTGTCAGGAAATTTCTCCTTGGTTTTAGGTTGCTTCTCTCCTTGTTTAGTTTCCATCTGTTGCTTCTTGTCCTGCCTACCATTAGGACTCCAAGACCTCTCTCACAGTTCAGAGGTTCAAGGTGTTAGTAATGACCTACAAAGCCCTTCATGGCATGGGTCCAGAATACCTTGGGGAGCACCTGCAGCCGGTGTCAACTTCCCTCCGCCCAGTACGCTCCCACAGAGAGGGCCTCCTCAGGGTGCCACCGGTCAAAGAATGCTGACTGGTGGCCCCCAGGGGGAGGGCGTTCTCTGTGGGTGCACCGGATTTATGGAACCATCTTCCGGTCGAGCTCCGGATGGCGCCCGATCTCCGCTCCTTCCGGCGCGATCTTAAAACCCATCTCTTTAAACAAGCTGGCCTGGCCTGATGGGACGGGGTGGGATTTTTATAAATGGACTTCAATTTTTAATCTGTATCAATTTATTATGGGCATTGTTTAATTACGTTTTAATAATTTTTAATTTTTGTATCTAGTTTTTATGTATTGCCCTGTTCACCGCCCTGAGTCCTTCGGGAGAAGGGCGGTATATAAATTAAGATAATAATAATAATAATAATAATAATAATAATAATAATAATAATAATAATAATAATAATACTATTGAGAAAGTTATCATCTATACTATATGTGTGCCTTCATTTTTTCTTGTCTAAATATAGAACCTTACTTTTTTCACCACTGAATTTCACTTTCTTAGATAGCGCCCAATGTGCAAGTCTGTCCAGATCCTACTGTATCTTAAGCCTATCTTCTGAAGTGTTGGCTATTCCTGCCAGCTTGCTGTTGCCTGCAAATCTGATGAATACCCCATCTATCCCCTCATCCAAATCATTGGTTAAGATATTGAAGAGCACTGGGCCAAAGTTTCCAAAGTATTCCAAAACACCAAGGAAGAACTCTCAAATTTTTGACTCAAGCAAAAATCATCCCCTAGTGACAAATGTTTTGACCACTGGTTCTGTTGTGGATAATAGCAGTACCAATCAGAACTTTATAAGTCAGCCAATTCTGAAGCTTATTTCTTTTCACATTTATGTGCCCTAGTCCAACTATTCTGTCTGTTCTATCTTATCTTGCCTTATCTTTCCAAATATCTTGTTGTTAGAATTGTTTTGAAATATAAGACATTTGGTTTCTTGATTATCCAGCTCCCTCTTTTTTCAGAATAAATTAAATATTTGGAATGCATGTTGCCACCATAGCTTTCTCCTCTTTTCCCTCTTTGTGAGAAATTGCATCTTCCAGCTTTCATTTTTATAGGAAATGATCAAATGTTACATAATCACCACATCAAGGCACAGAGGGAAGTTAAAGGGAGCTCTTTCCCCATCCAAATACTTAGCTGTGAGTAAAAGCATTTAAGTTTTGAAAAAGAGCCTAATATCACCACCACTGCCTCCCTTCCTCCTCACAGGAAACAATATTGGACTTCAGAATTCTTATTTGGTCTAATACTAGATTAAATACACAATTAGGAAGATTTTTCTTCTTTTTACTAAAGTATACCAAGTGTAGGTTGTAAGGATAATAAGATGGGGAAAAAAACATTTGGCTAATGATATACCCTACAGTGTTTATCTGCAAGATAATATCCTTAGAATTAGGGGAAATGTTCTTTTCTAATGTAAATGGACATATGCTGAAAAGATGAACATATGCTATAATGCCAGGATATACAAATTTATATAACTTTTCCTGAATACCAGAAGAAAAGTGACAATAATATTAAGAAATGAACAAATCAGCATCAAATGGGATCGTCAGAATATGTAGAGGCTTTCATACATGTCCCAGTTCACAGTTTTGAGCAATTTACCTGTTCATTTCTAACGTCATTTCTAATGCTAACCTAATTAAATATGATCCTAGGCAATCAGGAATCACAATATCAGTATGATGATGAACATAATTAGCAAGAACACCTAGTTTCAGCATCACAAAGTCAATTAAAATGACAGCAAAGATAAAAGCTTCATTCTAAACATTTTAGAAGACCTTTGAACCTCTGTGTAGCTCCTATCTCCAGAAGGAAGAACACTGAGTAGGGGAATTGGTTCATGAAATATTACCCATATATGCCCATGTTTCAGTATCCACAAAATGCTGATTGAACTTAGATAATTCCAATGAAACTCCTCAACATCATAATCCTTTGTTTAATGTCAATTCACCCCTACCTTCACCTCCTTCTTAACTCCAAACAAGATATGCTGAAAAGGTCAGTGATACCAGCTGACAGGAATTACTAAAGGCCAAATTAATTTCTTTTTTCTCACTAGTCAAGTTAACATTGATGGAGCCGCTATTTAAAGTGTAATTTGTAAGCCCTCACCCACTCATAATAAGCATCAGCTGCCTTTCATACTGCAAATATTGTTGGGCTGATGTGAATGCCAAAACTTAAGCTAAATTATGCATTTTTCTCATATCTTTATGAAAGATAGAGAAGAGGACAAAAACACAAAAATCGCAAATGAATGATTGTAACCCAAGAAAACTATAGATACAATGGCACTTTAAAATAATCCCTAAAATAGTTGGAGACAATTACAATATAACTGAATAATAATAGTAAAAATATGTAAATTTTTACAAAGGAATGTGCAGATTTGTGATTAGCAAATCAGATTGCTTTTTTTCTCCAATGCACCGAAGTTTGAGTTTTATTGGTTGTAAAACTAAAAACTACACAGTATTAATTTTATTTGAGATTAGAGAGCATTGTAAAAAGAATTTTTGATCAGATCCTTACAATATGCATTTAACTGTATCTGTATCTTGATTAGAATTTAATCATTTGTCCTGAAGAGAAAGAATATCTGTATACAAACCAGCAAATCTGGCCCTGGTGGAGGACTAAGAATTAACTTTTGAACTTTTAATATTTTATGTTTCTATCCTTAACCAGATCAGTTTAAAAGTAATATGTATATGCTACCTCTTACTTTTAATAATATCTACTATAATAAATTTTGGCATATTATAAATCTCCTTCCTCTCTCTCTCTCTCTCTCTCTCTCTCTCTCTCTCTCTCTCTCTCCCCTCCCCTCCCCTCCCCTCCCCTCCCTCCCTCCCTCCCTCCCTTCCTTCCTTCCTTCCTTCCTTCCTTCCTTCCTTCCTTCCTTCCTTCCTTCCTTCCTCTTTCTTAACATTTCCTTACTTGATTTTCCAACTCCCTCTTTGATCAGAATAAATTAAATGTCTTTATTCTGTTCTATTATTTTTGATAAATTTTAATTCTTTTGATTAAGTTTAAAGAAAAGACAAAGAAAAAATAACATAAAGTAAGAAATTAAGAAAAGTATGAAAATAAGTACAAATAGAAAAATCTACTTACTCTTAAGAAAAATCTTATTTATATCAGTTTCAAACTTACCCTCTCTCTTCCCCCATTAAAATTGGATCATAATTCCCCTCTTCCCATATTTAACCCTTTTTAATTGGTAAATCCATAAATCACCAGTTCATTTCTTTCAATTTTCATCAAAAAATACATAAGGGGTTTCCAATCTTTACTAAAGGTACTCATTGTCTTATCCCTGATGAAACAGGTCAAATTTGTCATTTCTGCAAAATTCTATCATCAGTACAATCCATTCCTCCATTATCAGTATTTCAGCATTTTTTCCCATCTTTGTGCATACAATAGTCTTGCTGCAGTTACCATATGCAAAACCAATCTTCCATAAAACTTTTTTAATTAGTTATCCATATGACTCAATAAAAACATTTATGGTTTCATCTGGAATTCTTCTTTAGAATTCTTTGTTTCATTATATATATTACAAGTACATTTATACAACTTAGCTAATTTCTGTGGTATCATATACCAACAGTACAATATTTTATAAAAGTTCTCTCTTAAATTGTAAAACAATGTGAATTTCAGTCTTTTAACCATATTTTTTTTAATCCCATTTATATCCCACCCTTCTCCGAAGACTTAGGGCGGCTTACAATCTAAAGCACAAATCAATGTGCTTAGCAATAGCCTTCATTCTATGTATATGCCTGCTTATTAGGGCTTTCATCTCATTGTCCACCTGTTTATTATAAACAAAATTCTTAGCTCATTTTATAATGCAGTCTATTTAACTTGTTCTTCTTCAATTCCAAATCTCAGCAAAATTTTATGCATTTCAGCTATTATATGTTCAATATTTGTACACAGTTCAGCTTCAAATTCCACTTTATTTTTCAATTCCATTTTTTAAAAATCTCTATTAAATATTTCTTAACTGTGCATATGTAAACCAAAGAGAACTAAATCTCACTGCACCTAGTAATTCTCTTGACTTCATTTTAAGCTTCACATGTTCCTGCACCAGTAAATCTAGATATGGTATTCATTTTTGACTGCCCACTGTTTCTTATCTACAAAATGCTTCTTTTGCTAAAAATGATAAAAATAATGGGGGCATTATTTTATCTAATGCTATTTTTTATTTCTTAACAGAAATTTGCGATCTCGTTTTCTTTTCTTGAATTATACACCAAACATTTATCCAGTTTATTTACAAACTGTTTCACAAAATTCAATTTTACTGTATTTCCATTTATCTTATCATCAACATAGAAAGCTGGCATCACAGAAGTTTAATTTAGTATTATCTGTTTTTACTTCCTGGACATCTCAGTTCTTTCTCTTTCATTCGATTACAATCTTTTGCATCTTCTCTGTCTGTCTTTTTAATTTATTATTTTGCTTTATAAATTGTCCTCTTATAAAGGCTTTACTACCATCATAAAGGCTTTACTCTAACATTAGAGTCACTTGCTTAGGATCTGAAAAAGTCGTCGGCAATATCTCCACTTTGTTAACACATGTAACATTTTTTTAAGAAGTCCAAAGCATAACTATTTCTGAGAAAGATCTGTCTCTTTCAAAACAATACACACCATTTTTATCTTTCTATACACAAGCTGCAAGTTGTGTATCACTCCAAAAAAATATTTTTGGTAATTTAACTTGTGTTATTTTAACTCCTTTCACAGAGGATCAGTCTTTTTGCAGGCAAGCTGCTCCATTCAAACTTTCCATTACATACCAAGTTTCTTATGACAAGTCTATTAATTTTTCATTCCTTATGGACTTTTTCTGTGAAAAAGAAAAAGGAAAAAAATGAACTTATGACTTATGGTTTTGATGATTAGACAGGGTAGAGTAGAAAGAAGAACATCAGGATGTAAATTTAGGGGGAGAAGTTGAAATATAATTGTACTTAAAAATGTTGTGAAGAAATGCTTGTAATCTTGAACATTTACCTGTGAGTCAATATGTTGCAGTACTTGTATTACAAATTTCTTTTTTTCACTGGTATGCACAGTTTGATTGCTATTCATTAGATTTGCCAAAGAAATTAATCTCCCATTTCCATCTAGCTCTCTTTATACTCCATTATTATTAATTATTATGTACAGTGCTACTAGCTTTTTATCTTAGATACCCAAATAACTTATTTCACATTTTTATCTCCACCGCCTGCAATTGTTGCAACATACTGATATGATCTATTGATATGTCTATTTCGGTTTCATCCCTGGATAAGCAGATTCAGTGGAGTCATTTTAAAAAAAATGGATGGAGAATAGCTCTGCTGATTTTGGATTGGACCTTTTCAAATTACAAGTTACCACCTTAGAGATAAGACTAGTGTGTATTAAACATTCAACAGGCAAGTTGCTTTTTAGGTTTACTTTTAGATTCCATTCAAAATGCCAACACTGACTTACAAACCATGGCAAAAAAATCACTTGAAAATTGTCTGCTATTTATTCTCCTGGTTGCTTCTCAAAATATTCACACATATTGATGGGTAATCTACAATGTCTGGATTCTATGCAGCCTCCTTGAGGTGTTGTTGAAGCTCTCAGAATGTTGTCCTTCTTTGCCCTTGAAGGAAAAACATCAACAAATAGTTTAGGAACAATGTGAAAGGAAGAGGGGCAGAGAAAAGAAGCTGACCAATAATAATAATAAAAAAATCCAGGATAGAAATTATGGTGTGCATATAGTAGTTAAACTATGGAAATATTTTTCAGTTCATCAGTTTACTTTTTAAATTTCACCATTCAATATTTTCAAATCTTATATCTGATGATGAGTTGTGTTCATAGTGGCTTGACAATAAATATTACCAAATTACAACACTTCCTTGTCGTGTTCTGATCTTCAATTTTTGGAAAGAAAGGTGGATTTTGTTTTTCCCCTGTTGAATTCATGGCCATGTTTCATTTTGGTTTCTTAGCAACAAGACAAACAAGTTTGTCACTGACTTTGTTTGGGGTGCTTTTTTGGCTTCCCAGTCTAGTATGCAACCTTATGTTTTCTGAAAATGTTCTCCACCAAGTGCTAAGTTTGGCAATTTTCCATGACAAATATCTTTTTTCTCTCTCTTTTTCAACAACCCAGCCTGCTAAGTCCAGTCCAGTCCAGTCTGCTAAGACATTAGCATGACTTTTGTGGTCCTCTAAAACATCCAACTAGCTTCAACTAGCTCCGGGTAAGGTTCAAGGTTTTGGTTATGATCTTTAAGTCCCTACATGGCATGGGTCCGCGATACCTCGAGGACCACCTGCTGCCGGCGTCGACTCCCCTCCGCCCTGTGCGCGCCCACAGAGAGGGCCTCCTCAGGGTGCCTCCTGTCAAGGAATGTCGACTGGTGGCCCCCAGGGGGAGGGCCTTCTCTGTGGGTGCTCCGGCGTTATGGAATCAACTGCCGGTCGAGCTCCGGATGGCATCAGACCTCCGATCCTTCCGTCGCGGGTTGAAGACCCATTTATTTGAACTAGCGGGTCTGGCCTGATGGGGGTACTTGGGTTTTTTATTGGTTTGTTTTAGTATTCTGGTTTTAACTTGGGCATTAATTTAATTATTTTTTAATGTTTGTATTGGTGTTTATATTTATGCCCTGTGAACCGCCCTGAGTCCCTTTGGGAGAAGGGCGGTATAAAAATCTCAATAAATTAAATTAAATTAAATTAAATTAATTCAAAAAGAAAGTGTTGCTTTCATTTGTTCTATATTTAGTTTGCTAAATGTTCATTCATAGCCTGGTTTTGGTAGCTTAATTCTTTTTCCCCCTTTTGGCTTTATTTCTTTTCTCCCCACTTCTTGAGAGCAGCCTTTGGTTCACCACATAAATCTGACCTCAACTGAAAAGAAGGACTTATGGAAGGAAGTCACTTCTAGTAATCCATGCAGTGAAGGAAACGCTATGCAAGCTACAAAGAAGCAGTTGCCATGTTGTTTAATGAGCCTGGGGATTTAAATCCCCCCTTTCCAGTCAAGCCAGTGTAAATTACACTTAGTTTGATGGAATTTATTACTCTCATTGAAAGGGGATGATAAATCTTTCAATTAAGCAACCTGTCCAGATTTTTATGCTGTTTCAGAAAAATGCCTGGGGAGCTGCATGGAAGGGTGACTTACATGACCAGAGGTCCTGCTCAAAATGTTGTATTACTTGCTATAAATAGAGACTGACTCTATGGCTATGGATTCATTACAGGTTACTTTGGGCTTTCTCCCTAGAAGGAAGGTGGGGATAAGAATCTCAACTATGAAAATAAAATGTGGATTGACATGTTTTATGCCTGCACTCAGATATGACAAAAGGGGCCTATTTCTAGACTAGCAGCTCTTAGTTTTAGTTAACCATGACTTTGGTTAAGCTCAGCAAAGTAAGATAAGTGAATAGAAAGCTTTGGAAAGGAGGAGAATCTTTCATTGGCACACAAATTTCTGTGATTCTGTGTTTCTCCTTCCTACCACACCTTACTGCTCATTTGAACAATCCTATGAGCAGTAAAGGGAGAGAAAACTCTAATTCTTTGTTGCCATTTAACGGTTGTGCATATTTTTGCAGCCTGGATAAAATTCAGAATATAGTATAGAAAAGAAAAACAAGTAAGTCCAGTTGCCTCTTGAAAGAGCACCTTTGGGACAACCATGACCTGGATGACTGAGAACCTCCATGGGCATTTAAAATATAGTATGGAGGGAAGGAATCAGCTGTTTTTCCCGCTGTATTTTTTAGGGGTTGTATTTAGGAGTCTAATGCCAATGATGGGCAAGGCCAAAGCAAGCAGTAGATGAAGTCATATTTAAATGAATGGCACCAGATTCTTTTCAATGACCTTTTTCTCTTTCTAACATTGTTTATTCATTTCCTTCATCTCTTCCCAGTGTCACTTCTTTGTCTCTCAGACAATGGCACAAGGAATGGATAACTAGTTCCTATCAAAGTTCTGAACTGATCGCTTGCAGAGGTCTGTTGAAATTAGACATGTGTCCCAGATTTAAAAAAACAAAAAAACAAAACAAATTAAGCTTATACACTCACCCAAATGCTAACATTTCAGTAGCAAGGACAACTTCTTAGAAAATGCAAAATCTATGTGACAGGGCTTGCAGACTCAGTGAAACAAATGCTCCAGTACACTTTTCTTCTAAAACCACTATTAATTCTCAGGAAAGCATCAGTTCCATAAATAGAATTGTGCACATTCTCATCTGGTATTCCATATTTTATTTCCCCCAGTTTTTCTTTTAATTGAAACTGGGGAAAATAAGTCCTGCATCGTTCACTGGATTGCCACCTCCAATATTCCTGCTCATTACTGTGCTTATCTGCCTTATCTTTCTACACCAGTCGCAGATGTCAAATTGTGAAGATATTTCTCTCTAGCAAATGCTTCTGGCTGCTTGGCAGAACACTCAGGCATCTGGGCTGGCAGCTTTGGAGTTGTTGTTTACTCTGTCACACAGACACACGACGCTGATAGACTCTTTGGGCTGTCTCCTGTGCTGATTTCTCTTTGGCATTAGGCACAAGGATATCATTTGCCTCTGAATGAAACTAGTCTGTGCTTGAATACCATTTTCTTTAATCTGCTCATGATAATTTCCCTGGTAGCAATAATCTCACGTGATACAAGAAAAGATGGTTTGAAATCTCAAGCCAGACAAAGTCAAAGGGATGGATGGTTTGATCATGAGGATGGGGGAAGGTTGTTGTGGTTTGAGGCTTTGTGGGGGAGGGCAGATGATACCACAATGGAAGGCCAACAGTTTTTTTTCTGTTGCAGCTCAAAATGTCTACTTAGGAGTTCTGACAAATTGACATAAATTATGATTGGAATCTTTATAGATCTCAATGTTTAACTTCATCTCTAAGTCTGAATTAGTGATCTGGTACATGGACATCTCTCAAAACCTTAAGGGCATGTAAGCCAGCAATTTGACCACTGAGACCCAGGTTTGTTGGACTTTACATTTAACCATGCATCAACTATGCATCAACAGCTGATTCTCTATTACAGAATCAATACAAGGTGATATTTTCATAATAGAAACGCAGATGAACAATACACATCCTCTTTACATACAAGTTTTTACACATGAGTCATGGTAACTGTAGTAACTGAAGTTAAATAAAGCATGCCATCCTGTACAAAATATTTAACTCCCTAATAGTTAATAGTTAATCCCTCAATTTACTTATCAGAAAACCAGTCACCAGTTATATTAGAGACGGTCCCCAAAATACTCTTCTTCTGCTTGCTAAGTGACTTGCCCATCCTTAGGGAGCATTAAAGACTCTATATCTAAAATTCCGACCCCCATGAAGTAGGTAGATTGACCTGCAAGGTGTAATCTGTAATCACAAACTTTGTCCCTCCTCCTTTATATTCCCCCCAACAACATACTCATTTGAGAATGCCTGTCATCAATAGTATCTAGGCCTGCAGATACTCTAGCACTCATACAAGGTTACAATTTCACAGTTTCACAACACTTCCCCACACACAAACCAGGTAACAGCAATTTGGCAACAAATGAACGTATATACACCCTGCCAATACATATTCTGAACTTCAAGATAACTGTTGTGATTCAGCGTCAGCCTGTGGTTTTGGCAGCTGAGTCGGACAATTCTGAAGAGGAGGAGGAGGAGGGGTTTGGAGAGCCTTTGGTGTCAGAGGAAGGTTCTTATGCACCGCAGAACCCTCAGCCTGGCCCCTCCCATCTTGTTCATCCTCAGACCCAGCTGTGTGAGCATGAAGGATTGGAAGAAGACGATCCACAGCTGGCTCTGTTCAGGGACGCTAAAAGCAGGAGGCAATCTAGCGGAACTGAGCAGAGGAAAGCAATGAGGCATCTCGGGAGAAGGCAATGAGAAGCCACGCCTTGGGACTGCTGTTAAAAGGGTAATGTGTGGAAGGTGCTGGTTGTTGAAGGTAACCATTTGAAGAGCTTCTGCAAGAGTCCTGGTCTGTTATTGTTTAACTCTTGTTTAACCTTTTTGGCTTAAGTCTTGTTTGAACTTTTCATTTAACTTTTGTAAATAAATTTGGTTGGGTAAGTTCCAGCTTGTTGATTATAAAAGGGAGTTGTCCCTGAAATTCAAACAGGGCTGGTCATAGGCTGGAACAGAACAATAACCAGAAAAAAAACAGTTAAAGACACTCTCCCGTTAATGACAATAACCATGTAAATTTCCCATCCTGACACACCCTCCTTCTTATCACTTGCTAGCTTACTTTCCACATGAAATAATCACCAAATTTGATCCAGAGACTTTGGAAAGTTTCTGGAACATCAGAGCAACTACCATACAGTACATTAGGAAATGCTGGGGGAGAAGAAATCTTCATCTCTCTTCCACAGAGCTCCTGTTTTAATATCCACCTGTTTTGACAAGTCCCAGTGTTCCAAAACGTCCATCAATTTCCATTTAGCATTCAGATTTCCAGAAGTCCAATGAGGCTCTTCATCTAAGGTTCCAAGCCTCCAGAGATCCTCTTTTCTAAACATCCTACCTTTTTCTGTATTAGTAACTGCCACGTGACCTCAATGTCATCCCACGGCTGCAGCTTCCCTGTGCTGCATGGACAAATCAAGACAATCCTTGACCTTCCTGCCACTTGAAATAGATTAATTCAAATAGATTAAATTGAGGAAGCAGAAAAGTGCCTCTGATCTTCCATCCTGCTAAAACATCATGGATAATCTATACTGAAACCTTCGCTCTTCTCTTTCCCCAGCCTCTGTTTCATCTCCTGACTCTTGATCTAGCTTCAACCCGTCCAACAGATACAGTCCTCAGCTTTATGGGATCAAACCTGGAAGCAATCCCAAAACATCAAAAACATCCATCAACATTCTCCTTCATACTCTGAAACCATCATCTTAAAACTCCATCAAAAAGCTTGCCGAGAAACCAAAAGAAAAAAAGAAAGTTATTTCTTAATCAACTCCTTAAACTGGCTGGATCATTTTTCAGGCTTGTATGGAAGCCTAGGGGAAAAAAAAGATGAGTTGCTTCTGTGAAGAATAGATTTATTTTGTGTGTTTGTGTGTGTGTGTGTGCACGTGTGTGTGTGTGTGTGTGTGTGTCTTGGTCCTGAGATTTCAATCACTTGTTACTTTAAATTATTGGTTTTGGCATTTGTAATTACCCTGCAACACTTGCAATTATAGGTTTGTCTATTTAACAGTAATTAATCAGAAAGTATTTTAAAAAGGCAATATAAATATACTAATAAAAGTGATTCACAGTGCAGAATTAACATGCCGTTGCTGGCTTCTAATACTCTATAAAAAGTTCAATCCAGAAAAACGTTTTCATTTCAGTGAAAATTACTGTACTTACTTGAAAGGAAGAAATAATTTAGCTATCGATTTTCTAAGGATGTGGTGGCAGAGGCAGTTATCTTTTTTTTTCCTTTCCAATATTCCTGGGTTATCTTCCATTGGGCAAATACAGTACATGGGAATTGTGTTAATTAAAATGTAGCTTATTAGTACTACATAAAATCAATACTGAGCTTTTTAAATATGGCCTATAATCCCTCTTCTGGAACTAGGAATGAGCAAAGGAGGTTATTTTTTCACTTTGTTCAGTTGTATATTATTATACACAGATTTCTCCAATAAAAGATTTCCGAATTTATAATGATGTCTACTGTCATGGTTCTGACAGACAGAGACAAATAAAGCAGAACTCCGAGTCTTACAGATTCCTCAAAGAACATGTTTATTAGTTACAAACTACAGGCACAGTCAAGAGTGAAACCAAGTCTGGATACACAAGTAACAATTTTCCAATACAAAGTTCAATACCCCATCCATAAAAGGTATGCAAGCAACGACGTTCACCAATATGATTATTTGGTGGGCTTTTTATGCAACGGCCAGTCCCTAGTCTCTGGAGCAGCTAATGACCTTGGTTCCCACAGGACAAAAGATTATTTTGACTAACAAAGCACCTGGGCAACCACCACCACCCGCCACCGCCTCCATTCTATGTGGCAACCTAGAATGAAAAGGAAAATGGCTGCAGCCATACTCATTTTGACATCTACATTCCAAGAACATGAGAAATATGTAATCCAAAAGGTGCATTGGTTCAGGAAATACAAAGTTTATTTGTTTATTTATGAAAACTATATGCTGCCCATCTTACCTAGAGGCACCTCTATGGAGATTACATTCAATAAAAGGAACAACATAAATTATTTTTTTAAAAAAAATTAATATTAGCACTAAAGTTGATTTCAAATGGACAAAAATGAAAAAGGAGGTGGTGGGGGGTCTTATCTTAGTTCATTAATCATCACCAGTATGACATGGACCCATTGTCTCCCCAGGCCAGTTGGCAAAGCCAGTTCTTCAGGCCTTTTCAGAAGGCCAAAACAGTGAGTGTACATCTCACCTTGGGGTAAATGATGTTCCAGAGGACAGGAGCTACAGCAGAAAAGGTTCTTCTCCTGGAAACTACCAGCTAATATTCCTTAACTGACGGGGTATGCAGCATGCCCCTTTTGCCAGCTGGGGTGGGGTAATCCAATTCCATTGGGGCAAGACACTTCTCAGATGAGTTGACTATAAAATGCAAGCCAAATTAAATATTTTCTCATTGCTCTCTCAAATAAACATTTCTAGCAGATCACACCGGTAAGGGAAAACACATTCCAGTACTTTCCCTCAGAAAGGTCATGCCTTCTATACATCAGTTAGAATTCTTTCTATAGAATTCTTTATATAAATCAGGGTAGAACACAGGCAATCTCAGTGATTTCAGATTGTAACAATGCAGGTCCTTATAGATTCTGAATGAAGAATGTAAGAGCAAAAAGATGAGAATTCAAATCTGTCTGTCTCATTTTTTTTACCTTGTTTAGACAGAGCAAATGCCTATATCTATGTTTGTGGCCATGTCTCTCTTATGTGGTATTCTCAGTTTCCTTGAAAACAGTCAACATTTGAAACCAGAGGCTGTAGAAATAAACAAAACTATAATCAGGAGAAATATATTATTAATATTGCACAGGTTTAAGCTAGCAAAGATATACAGTGTGTTTATTTTCAAAATAGATCAGATTTTTTTGTTACTTGTTCTTCAATAATACTTTTCCATTTGGAATCTACTAAAAACCCCACTAATGCTAATGTGTTAAACTTTATACTAATATTGCTTTATTTTCATACCCAGGTGGATTTGGTACACATATGCTTGCACCTAGTTTTACTGCCCTACGTTGATGACCCGTGAGATTTATGGGCAGAAGATGTATAATGAACAGCAGTTCTGCAATAAAGTTTAGCTACATTTGACAGTTTTTCCAATTTCAGGCTACACATTTTGCTACCAGAATTAGTTCTTCATATTAGATAAAATTCTGGGAATACAGATCTGACCTTGGCATTTGACAGTTGTGATTAAATGAATTAACTATTGAAAGGAAGTTCAACTATGTCCAATTGGAAGGAAACTTTTGCATACTGTCAAAAGCTTCCTGTGCTGCCTCGGACCGCTTGTGTTGGCAACGGCGTCTTTGGACCGCTTCAATGGAGCAACAGGCGGTCTTTATACCACCTTTGGACCGCTCTAACGGCAGTGACGCTTTTAGACCATTTCGCCCATTTTGGCCCGTCTACTCTTCTGCCTGAATATATAATTTTGTCTGCCTCCCCCTCTCCCCTTTGGATTTGGTCGGTCCTGGGTATCAGCCATGGTGGGAGAGTGGCTGACTTTTACATCTGCAGCCCCATAGAGGTGGGAGCTCTATGGTGCATGCCTACCCAGAGTATATCTTTGACCATCCCCAGGTACAGAGTTGCAACTTGCCGTGAGAGGGCGGGGGTGACCTGTTTACTGGGGCACCCAGCTAAGTGGCAGTGCAGCTGGGTGTGGATCCAGATATTTTCTTTTCCGGCCTTCGACCCTCCTATGGACTTGATCATCTCCAGGACTACCTATTCTGGACTTGCTGGACTAACATGCGACAATATACTAGCACGGACTTGCTCGCCCTCAGGGGTGCCCCCCTCGCCTGGGTGCGACCCGCCTCTTTAAATTCTAACCTCGATGAAGGGCCCGAGTTCTGGGTCTCTGAGAGATGGCTGGGCAGGGGTAGGGGCCGTCAACATAAATGTAACAAGAGGCCCCTGATTTTGTTTTTATCAAAAATTTTTACGGGGTTGGGGAGGGGGGTGGGTGATAGGGGTTGTTTGGCTTTGGGGGGCGGCCAATCAACCATAGTTCAGGCCAGACTTGGGTCTGACCGCGCGGGGGGAGAATGAGGGGTCGTTGTCTCCGGGGCTCATGAGCGGGTCGTGGAATTACCAATTCCCACGACGGGGAATGGCAGCAGGCGGATAGACAGGGGGCCATATCGTTACCGGGAGCGCCGTCTCCGCTATTTGCAAGCGGTGGGGCGCTCCGACCCTCTGCTTCTTTCCCGAGGTTCCGGGAGCGAGGATGTGCAGCCTCCTGAGCTCCGGCTGGTGTACCTGAATGCCAGGTCCGTGGTCAACAAAGCTCCCCTTATTAGGGATTTAGTTGAGGGTGAGCATGCGGACCTGGCTTGCATCACGGAGACTTGGTTGGGCCCAGAGGGTGGGGTCCCTTTGGTTGATCTTTGCCCACCAGGCTTCCGGGTGCTACACCAGCCTCGAGCTCAGGGTAGGGGTGGGGGAGTGGCGGTGATCGTTAGGGAGACCTTATGTCCACGGGAGACCACCGTTCCTCAGATAGTCAGGTGTGAGTCTCTCTTTATGAGATTTGGCTCTGGGGCGCAGTTGGGCTTGCTGCTCGTGTACATTTCGCCTAGTCGCGTAGCGGCAGCCCTGCCCGAGCTGCTCGATGTCCTCTCAGGGTTGGTGGTTGAGTTCCCCAAACTTATAGTTTTGGGAGACGTCAACCTACCATCCCTGGGAGGTTCATCTGAGCTTGCTCGGGAGTTCATGGCTTCCATGATGGCCATGGACCTGACGCAGGTAATTTCTGAGCCAACTCATGAGGGAGGCCACACCCTTGACCTGATTTTCTTATCTGGACGGTGGTTGGATGATCTTGGTGGGGGCTTTCCACTTACTATGCCCCTGTCATGGACCGATCATCACCTCCTGCGGCTGGTCTTCCATTTTGCCACCCCTCGCCGTGGAGGTACGGAGCCAACTAGATTGTACCGCCCCAGACGCCTAATGGATCCTGAGAGATTCCAAGCGGCGCTGGGGTCTCCACCTGCCTCCATTGCTCACAGCTCGGCGGATGCCTTAGTGGAAGCCTGGGAAAGGGCAGCCACTGAGGCACTCGACCGGGTTGTACCCTTGCGGCCCCTGACCCGGCGCAGATCCCAGCGAGCTCCATGGTTCTCCGCGGAGCTCCGGGAGATGAAGCGGCGGAAACGGGGCCTAGAGAGCTGCTGGAGGTCCAGCCGATCTGAACCCGACCGATTGCGGTTAAGAACCTACATTAGGTCTTATCTCGCTGCGATGAGGGAGGCGAGGTGTCATTACTTCTCTACCCTCATCGCGTCCGCAGACAATCGCCCGGCCGCCTTGTTTAGGGTGACTCGCTCCCTTCTTAATCAGGAGGTGAGGGATCCCTTGCAGGGTCGTGCCGAGGAGTTTGGTCAACATCTGTCGGATAAAATCGCTCGGATTCGGACCGGTTTGGACACCAGCTGGGCAGAGTCTGACGATCAGGACACGGGCGGTCTTGTCAATGTTATCTGGGAGGAGTTCGATTCTGTGACCCCTGATGAAGTGGACAGGATTATGGGGAAGCTGAGTTCCACCACATGCTTATTGGACCCGTGCCCTTCTTGGCTGGTTTACGCAGCTAGGGAGAGGACACGAGGCTGGCTCCAGGCGGTTATATCTGCTTCTTTGAGTGAGGGTTATTTCCCCACCGTCTTGAAGGAGGCGGTGGTGAGACCTCTCCTCAAGAAGCCTGCCTTGGACCCAGCTGTATTGAACAACTTCCGTCCAGTCTCCAACCTTCGCTTTCTTGCGAAGGTTGTTGAGAGTGTGGTGGCGCATCAGCTCCCTCTGGTCCTGGATGAAGCGGATTATCTGGACCCTTACCAATCGGGTTTCAGGCCCGGGCACAGCACGGAGACGGCATTGGTCGCTCTGGTGAATGATCTCTGGAGGGCTCGGGATAGGGGGTATTCCTCTGTCCTAGTCCTATTAGACCTCTCGGCGGCTTTTGATACCATCGACCATGGTATCCTGCTGCAGCGTCTCAGGGGATTGGGAGTGGGAGGCACGGTTTTTCAGTGGTTCTCCTCCTATCTCCTGGGACGCTCGCAGTCGGTGTTGGCAGGGGGGCAGAGGTCGACCCCTAGGACTCTCGCTTGTGGAGTTCCTCAGGGGTCGGTCCTCTCGCCTCTCCTGTTCAACATCTATATGAAGCCGCTGGGTGAGATCATTCGTGGTTTTGGAGTTGGGTATCATCAATATGCTGATGATACCCAACTTTTTATTTCGACCCCAAACCACCCCAGTGATGCCCTCGCTGTGATGTCCCGTTGCCTGGAGGCGGTTCGGGTCTGGATGGGGAGGAACAGACTTCAACTCAACCCTGACAAGACTGAGTGGCTGTACATTCCGGCTTCCCGAGACACCTGGGATGTTCCACCTCTTTCTATGTGGGGTGAGCTTTTACCCCCTGTGGATAGGGCTCGCAACTTGGGAGTCCTCCTAGATTCACGACTCACTTTGGAGGATCACATAGTGGCCGTGACTAGGGGGGCTTTTGCCCAGGTTCGCCTGGTGCGCCAGTTGCGGCCCTATCTGGATCGGGAGGCCTTGTGTACGGTTACTCATGCGCTCGTGACCTCTCGCCTAGACTACTGTAACGCTCTCTACATGGGACTTCCCTTGAAGACTACTCGGAGGCTCCAACTGGTACAGAATGCGGCCGCAAGAGTTGTCTTGGGAGTTTCCCGGTACTCCCATGTTACACCTTTGCTCCGTGAGCTGCATTGGTTGCCAGTTGTCTTCCGGGTAAGGTTCAAGGTTTTGGTTATGATCTTTAAGTCCCTACATGGCATGGGTCCGCGATACCTCGAGGACCACCTGCTGCCGGCGTCGACTCCCCTCCGCCCTGTGCGCGCCCACAGAGAGGGCCTCCTCAGGGTGCCTCCTGTCAAGGAATGTTGACTGGTGGCCCCCAGGGGGAGGGCCTTCTCTGTGGGTGCTCCGGCGTTATGGAATCAACTGCCGGTCGAGCTCCGGATGGCATCAGACCTCCGATCCTTCCGTCGCGGGTTGAAGACCCATTTATTTGAACTAGCGGGTCTGGCCTGATGGGGGTACTTGGGTTTTTTATTGGTTTGTTTTAGTATTCTGGTTTTAACTTGGGCATTAATTTAATTATTTTTTAATGTTTGTATTGGTGTTTATATTTATGCCCTGTGAACCGCCCTGAGTCCCTTTGGGAGAAGGGCGGTATAAAAATCTCAATAAATTAAATTAAATTAAATGCTGCTGCTGCACAATTGCTGTGATATACTGCCAAGCATCGATTGTTCACATGTCAGTCATTGTCAGGTATTCACTTCTTCTGCATGCCAGTGTCTTGGCCCTTCAGCTAAAGTTAGATAGCAACCAGTTCAAGGTTGACAATAAGCAAGAATAATAAATCTCACTAAACAAACTCAAAGACTGTTTCCAGGCTGATTCATATGAAGTAAAGCTCTTTCAAACAACCCAGCTTTAAGGTGACAAGTTAACTGGCATTTCCAACTCAGGTCAAGGGTCAAGGTTTTTAAATTGGCTTTCACAATTCCAACCAAAATACTAAGAAAGCAGGGTGCAGGTATTCTAATTGTTCCAGTATTATATTACCATTAGAGCCATAGTGGCACAGTGATGAGAACACGGTATTGCAGGCTAACTCTGCCCATTGCCAGCAGTTCGATTCTCACCGGCCCAAGGTTGACTGAATCTTCCATCTTTCCGAGGTTGCTAAAATGAGGAGCCAGATTGTTGGGGGGCTGTAAAGAGAGGGCTGTAAAGTGTTGTGAAACTGTATGTAACTCTAAGTGCTCTTGCTAAGTGCTTTTGCTGTCAAGGTGTTTCAGAAGGAAACAAGTTGGGAAACTATCACTAGGTAAAATGAGAGAAAACCTTTAAATCAAACCTCCTATGCCATTTGGAGATGGCTATTAGACAGGAACTTTATGCTTTTGTCTGATCCCAACCAGAAGATGTTAAACTTGAATCCCCATTCCAGGTTACTTAAGTCATTAATCTACTACCATATATATTATCCTGCATTAGATATCTCCCTATGAAGCTCTCAAATGCAGTAGTCCCTGGGCACTCCTAATTGCTGGATTTTTATATGAATAAAAGGAAGTTCCTACATGTTAGATGGACAAAATACAAACTGATCTTGTGGAGGCACAAGGAGACAGTAGCTGTGGAAGATACCTTTGCCTCACAACTACTGTTGGCACCACACTTTTCTGAATCTAGTTTAGTAAGTATCACAGGTTGTTTTTCTTCCTCAGCTGAGGGTGATTTATAGGCCAAGGGCATGACAAGCAACTGTCAGTTCCTGTCAAATGTTGTAATGTCTGCAGAATTTTGGGTTGAAAAATACTTCTGTGAAATATGAAATATTTGCAAATGTTTCCACATCCAAATCACAATTGCCATGCATTTTCTCCATGTAGTACCACCAGCATATTAAAGCATGCTGCCAAGAACTGCATTTATTAATTGACTTTAGAATGTGAGAACAGAAGGGGTTTTTGAAGAATTTTGATAATGGGAAGGATCAGAAAAACAACCTCCAATCTGGAAATGAATGAAACTTTTGATCCGAGCAAGACAACTGTGTATGACAAAGATGGGCAACCCTTGATAGATGAAGACTGTACTTAACATTTTTGGCAGAACTGCAAATTTCAGATTGTCTCAGGCCATATCCCCTAATGGGTTGAGTAGGGTTTGGAGATAGGAGATTCACTCCCAGCAAAATTTTAGAATGATGACCAAGTTAAAATTCTATAGGGATGGAGAATTAGTTGTCATGGCGGACTATTACATTCAAGCGCAAGAGTCTGATCTAGGCCTCTCTGATCAGCTTTATTAAAAGGGAAATGGGGAGATAGACAGGCAGGCAGACATATTTGATTAATGTGTATGTGTTGTGTGTACATGTAGACATATATCAACAAACAAATATTTTCATTTTTATGACCCAAATAGACTGAGTTCATTAGGATGGAATTTTCTTCAATTTCTCACTAATAATTCTTTGATGAACAGTAGACAACAAATAATGATGCATTATGCATATTTATTTATTTAGAAAATTTATATTGCTGCCTACTCACACATGGCGACTCAAGGCAGCTTACATGAATATAAAAAAACCCAGATAAAAGAATAAAAAATAGCAAGACATAAAATCAAAAAATAATAACCTCCCACCCCAGCTATAACACACATTTAAAGTAGCCATTTGATAGACTTTATCCCACTCTGGGTTCTCCAGGCCCACTGACAGAACCAGGTCTTCACCACCTTCCAAAAGAGTGTAAGAGTGGGGGCCAATCTAATCTCTGGGGGAATGGTATTCCAGAGGGAGGGAGCCATCATGGAGAAGGCCCTTCTTTCGGGTCCGGCCAGATGTATCTCCTTAAAAGACAGGACCCACAACATTCCTTGCCTCCCTGCTCTATCTCAGGTTTGCAATGTTTAATTCTTCTTTTCCAAGGTCTGACAAGTCCATTGCAGATTAATGTGGTCCAGCTAGAGCTTCTTATGAATTTGGGTGGTTTTCTGAATCCATTAAAAAAATTCCACCCCATTTGTCAAATGTTAGTCCAGATGGATGATAGCATTGATCCTCGGCAACAGATAAGCCTTTTAGTTTACTGGCAAAGTGATGAAGAATACAGAACATCAGCTCCAGTGCAAGTAAACAGTCTCTCAGGATGGATCAGACTGTAGGTGCCTACCTGAACAAGCTAGAAACTCCACAGGAAGAGAGGCAGTCCAAGAAGCTTCCTCTGCTTCCATTGCAATCAAGGAGGTTTGAAGGTGTGGCAAGGGTAGAAAAGATTAATTGGGCATCATAACACCTCCATGCAAGCTATGGTTATCTAATGTGTGTGCCATGAAATGGCATACAAGCACATAAGGGAGGATGGTTTCATAATTTTGATGAAAGCTCAGCTTGCTGTAGATGTCCCTGATTACATCTTTTCAGAACAGGCTGGAAGGAGCCAGAACAGTCAGTGGCATGCTGTGAACAATTTGCATCATTCTTTGTGAACAATAATTTGCCATACAATTTACACTATCTTGTCCCTGTTGCTGTTTAGCAAAGATGTGAAATGCTGGTGGAAATCACCTAGAGATTTTGAATTGGGTTTCTATCAGCAGGGTGATGATACCCAACTTTATTACTCCTAACTATCCGGTTCCAAGGAAGTGAAAATTACTCTTAAATATTGCCTAAGCTGGATAAGACCTGACATACTGGAATTAAATCCTGACGGAAGAACTGAGGATAAATAAAAACAATCCAGGCCTCAGGAACCAAGACTGAGCAATCACTAATGTATGTTATGTATGTATGTTATGTATGTGTGCACTTTTGAGAACAGGCAACAGAATTTCATTTTTAATATGTGCCAGTGTTCCCACAGTAAAAAAAATGACAATAAAGGTTATCTACCTATCTATCTATCTATCTATCTATCTATCTATCTATCTATCTATCTATCTATCTATCTCATTACCCTTGAAAGTAACCAGAAAGTACAACTAGTACAAAATGTGATGTCTAGACTACTAGCCATTGCAACATACAGGATATATACTATGCTAAACTATGATACTAAAATAATATTTATGTTGCTTTCCAATTGCTTATCAGATACTATTTAAAGCAGGAAGCTCCAATCTTGGCAATATTAAGACTTGTGGACTTCAAGTCCCAGAATTCCTTGGCCAGGATAGGTGGCTACAGAATTCTGGGAGTTGAGGTCCACAGATCTTAAAGTGGTCAAGATTGGACACCTCTGATTTAAAGTGATGATATTAAGCTTTAAAAACTTCAACAGCTTTAGGGGATGCCAATCATGTTACAGATCAGTTTGTTATTAAGACTGAAAGATCCTTTTGAAGAGACCCTGATTTTAGAGCCTTTTCCTTCCATGAAGCCTTCTTCTGCGTTCTTCCCAAATCCTCCTTTGGGAGTTCAATTTGGCTCACCTTCTCCCTAAATTTAGAAAATCTATAAATAAACATCTCTTTCACCAGATTCCTATTTACTTGTTGACTATTAAACTCTGGTTTATCTTTAAGTCACCTATCTGAATTGTCAACATTATTTTTAAAACAGTGCCGGCTTCACAGAGTGCTCCCTAGAACAGAAAATATGGTTATAAAATTTAAAATAATCATGTTACGTCTTCTTTAGGGCTTGAGCTGCTGTTTCCTTCTACCTTTTCTTATAATGGGAAAAAAAGTCTGTTATCAGTTTTTAGCAATCATGTTCAGAGGAGGCTTTAAAGGCCACATAAAGTTGACAATATCCACCCATGGGGTCAGAAATCCCCATTTCTGATATATGACCTTCCTTAGTTTGGCTCTTCCTATACCTTTTCAAAAAGCTTTAAGGAAAGGGACAGATTCAAGGAATTGCCAAGATGGATTTCCACCCCCACTCAGAATCCTGTCATTTTCCATCTGTCCTGGTTGACATTGTAAGTTGTCTACCCTCTTGCAACACTCTTCAAGAGCACAAAGAAGGATGAGTAAAAGGATGTGTGACTAATCCTGAAGTAGCAAGAGAGGTGACCCTTGGCTTGAAAAATATTGTTTTCCCCCACCAGCAGCATAAAATAATAGCAACGGTCTGGCTAGAACCACTAGGATATTTTTACTTTATTCCCTCTCTCCAGCCTTCTGAGGATAGCATAGAAAAATGTGTGCCAGCTACTGAAATACCTCACAATTGGATCTTCTGTCATTTTAGCAATGCTCACTCTATCAGCATTCTCAAAAAGATTCTTCTTTTGAAAAAGGAGACCTCTGGGTACTTAACTTTATTTTTTCTTTAAAAAAAAGCAAATCTTCTATAGTATTCTCTTAGGGACAACATTTGGAAGGCATGCTTTGATTTGACAGTGCTTTGAGCACAGCAGCCCTTTGAAGTCACTTCCCCAAAGCCACAGAATCCTCTGTTTCTGAACAGCGAGGCAAGGTTGCAATGTAGCTTTGCTTCAGGTTGATTCAGTGCCTGCTTTGGCATGTCCCATTTGTTGCAAGAGACAGTTGGAAGGCGTGCAAAGCGCTCAGTGAGGTGAGGAGCATTGCTTCTCTGCCTCAGCCAAGCAAACCGCATCACTACCGCAGTGCAAAGGACATTGCTGAGGCCAGCTGCGGATACTTTACGCACACTTAGCATTGTCCTTTCAGCTTGGCATCCCTGGGTGGAAGAACTGTCAAACAGCCTCAGAGGACTCTAAGAGAAAAGAAACATTTGCCTTAATAAATGCCTGGTTCTACGGCCTGATTACATTCCAACAAAATCATACTTGTTTCATTTCTTGTTTTTAACACTTGTTCCATTTTGTCTGGCCAAATTGGTTCAGAAATTATTTATCTCCTAACCAGATCAAACAGGATAAATGTAAGTTCTAGAGCATTTAGAAGGAATGTCAGAACAAATTGATAATCCTGAACTCCAATTTATTCATCAAGTAAGGTGTCCAGCATAATCAACACAGTCTTAAGATGTGTCATTTTCTAACATGAATCCCTAACAGCTTTGTCGTATAAGCTTTATAAATTGCTCCATTCACCTTCAGAATAAGATGAATTTAAATCAAAGTCACAGCCCTACCTCACGTTATTTGACTTTTTTGTGCTTAGAACTTCTGCATAATGGCATAAAGAGGGTCTCTCATGATTCAGTTCAAAGCTCAGCATTATATTCCTTTATTGAAATTTCCACATTTTACACAAAACACATCATTATGTTGTTAGAGAAGGGAGGGACAGGGGGATACTTGGCTTAAATGCACTGCACACTAACTGTAGATAAAACAAGGCTGTGGAATTGTTCTGATCATGGCAGACTTTATCCAAGCCTAGTTTGATGCAAAGTCTGAATCATGATTTGGGGAGGATCTGAGGCTAATTCCATGCAAGCCTTGAATCCCTGAATGTCTTCCCCCACACATTTTAATTCATTCTCAATCTTCTGGGTGTTATCAAAAACTGGACATTAGCAGAGCAAAATGTCAGCAAAACTAGAAGCAAAGTTAGAGAGATGAATTGATAAAATATTTCTACTTTTCATTTATTATAAAGCCACAAAACCCACAAATATTTCCATCCACATCTTGTTCAAATGTCTCTCCACCTCTTTCTTTCTTTCTTTCTTTCTTTCTTTCTTTCTTTCTTTCTTTCTTTCTTTCTTTCTTTCTTTCTTTCTTTCTTTCTTTTTTCCTCCACTGAGATGGAACAGATTAGTACATCAGATAGTGAATTGAATCTGCTATTAACTGAATCAAGAAATTTGGATTGAAAGGCTGTGAGGGCCCAGTTGGTCCATGACATAGATCTTCCCTAACTCTTAAAAACAGATTTCCTCAATCCACCACAAACTTAGTCAAATGGATCACTGTTGGAGAAAGTAAAAATAAATAACAGAATTCACTAGAACATTGGGAAGAGGAGTCTTGCCAATAATAATAATAATAATAATAATAATAATAATAATAATAATAATAATAATAATAATAATAATAATAATAATAATGGGACCTTGGAGGTCCAACCCCCTGCTCAGGCAGGAAACTCTATACCAGGGGTGTCAAACTGCCAGCCTGAGAGCTGGATGCGTCACGAGGAAACCATGCCCACCCCATTGCCAGCAATGGGGGGAAAGTTCTGATACATCACACAACATCATGTGACATTGCAGGTTTGACATGTCTGCCCTATACCATTTCAGACAAATGGCTGTCTAATCTTTTCTTAAAGACTTCCAGTGTTGGAGCATTCACAGCTACTGGAAGCAGGTTGTTCCACTGATTAATTGTTCTAACTGTCAGGAAATTTCTCCTTAGTTCTAGGTTGCTTCTCTCTTTAGTTAGTTTCCATCCATTGCTTCTTGTCTTGCCTTCAGGTGCTTTGGAGAATAGCTTGACTCCCTCTTCTTTGTGGCAACCCCTGAGATATTGGAACACTGCTGTCATATCTCCCCTCATCCTTCTCTTCATTAAACTAAACATACCCAACTCCAGCAACCGTTCCTTCTAAATTTTAGCCTCCAGTTCCCTAATCATCTTTGTTGCTCTTCTCTGTATTCTTTCCAGAGTCTCAACATCTTTTTACATCATGGTGACCAAAACTGGATGCAGTATTCCAAGTGTGGCCTTACCAAGGCATTATAAAGTGGTATTAACACTTCATGTGATCTTGATTCTATCCCTCTGTTAATGCAGCCTAGCACTGTGTTGGCTTTTTTGGCAGCTGCAGCACACTGCTGGCTCATATTGAAGTGATTGTCCACTGGGACTCCGAGATCCCTCTCACAGTTACTACTATTGAGCAAGGTACCTCTTAAACTATACCTGTGTATTTGGGTTTTTTTTGTCTGAATGTAGAACCTTACCTTTTTCACCACTGAATTTCATTTTGTTAGATAGTGCCCAATGTTCAACTCTGTCAAGATTCTTCTGTATCTTAAGCCTTTCTTCTGGAGTGTTGACTGTTCCTTTCAGCTTAGTGTTTTCTGCAAATTTGATGAGTTCCCCATCTATCCCCTCATCCAAATCATTGATGAAGGTGTTGAAGAGCACTGGGCCCAGAACAGAGCCCTGGGGCACCCCACTACTCACTTCTCTCCATGTAGTTGCAGTTCCATTGAGGACTACATGCTGTGTATGGTCGGTCAGCCAGCTACGAATCCATCTGGTGGTGATGCTGTCTAACCCACATTTTTTCTTTCTTATCAAGTAGTAGGTTGTTATCTACTTTATCAAATGCCTTACTGAAATCCAAGTAAATTATATCCACAGCATTCCTTTGGTCCACTAATTTTGCCACTTGGTCAAAGAATGTGATAAAATTTGTCTGGCATGATCTATTTTTGACAAACCCATGTTGACTTTTGGTAATGAGTTTGTTTGCCTCTAGGTGTTCGCTGATTCATTGTTTGATTATCTTTTCCAGAATCTTCCCAGGTATTTATTTATTTATTTATTTGACTTACATACCGCCCTATTCCCATAGGACTCAGGGCGGTTTACAGGGCAATTAAAACCATACAATACAAAAGTTAAAATAAATTTAAAACAATTAATTAAATTTAAGTCCAAAAGTTAAAACTTTAAAACCCAATTAAAAACCCCTCAGTCTAGGCCAGACAGCTCAAAGAGCTGAGTTTTTAGGTCCCAGCGAAATGAACGGAGGTTGGGGGCAGTCCTAAGTTCCATAAGAAGTTGGTTCAAAAGGGCAGGTGCACCCACAGAGAAGGCCCTCTCTCTGGGAGTCACCCGCCGGCAATCCTTCACCAGTGGTACCCTAAGAAGGCCCTCCCTGTGGGAGCGCAGAGGACGATGGGGAGTTAATGTCAGCAGCAGGTGTTCCCTCAGATAATCTGGACCCAAGCCATTTAGGGTCAGGCTGATAGATCTGTAATTTCCTGAATCCACTTTTCCCCCTTTTTTAAAGATGGGAACAACATCAGCTCTTTCCCAGTCCTCTGGTAGTTCCCCAGTGCTCTAGGATCTTTGAAAAATATAGTTCAGTGGTTCTGAGATTACATCTGCCAGTTCCTTCAGAACCTTGGGGTGTAATCCATTTAGTCCTGGTGATTTGAACTCATCTAGAGTGGACAGGTGCTCACTTACCATTTTCTTGCCTATCTTAACTTGTGTTTCTAATCTGTTTTTTGCGGTACTGTTTTTAATAGGTTGGGCTGTTTTTTCCCTTTGTGTAAAGATGGATGCAAAAAACAAGTTAAATAGTTCTGCTTTCTCCCTGTTGCCTTGCCTAAGGCCTTGAGAACCTTATTGAATTTCCAACTAGCATGACCAAAGTCAGTAGACTTTGGGGACACCAGATTGGAGAAAGATGAAGTGTAGCAAGGAAGTTGCTCCTAATGACAGATGACAGAGGTAGCATCTTCCCTGGCCATTTACCTTTAAATTGTCACATTGCCTGTTCTATGTTCCCTATTTTGATCTGTTCTGCATGACTGAATAAAGATGATAAATAGTCTCTGCCACCCTGTCATGTGATCTCCCAGATGTACTGATCATATTTATGTGATAACCTGAGCTGAGAGAACAACCACATGAGGCTTTTTTCCCACACAATTATTCTTACAAAGGAAGATGGGAAGAAAAAATGAAATGGACTAAGAAAATGACAGGAAGCAGTTGGAGTCACAGAGAAGACAGTGAAGTAAATGCTTGCAAGGAAGGATGGGCTTGAGTGGTGGCAGACTGCAAAAGAGATGCGGGTTTCTAGGAATGAAAGAAAAGAAAGAAAGGAAGGAAGGAAGGAAGGAAGGAAGGAAGGAAGGAAGGAAGGAAGGAAGGAAGGAAGGAAGGAAGGAAGGAAGGTGGAGAGACACTTGAACAAGATGCTGATGGAAATATTTATGGTTGTTGTGTCTTTATAACAAATGAAAAGTAGAAATACTTTATCAGTTCATCTGTCTAACTTTGCTTCTAGCTTTCCTGACATTTTGCTCTGCTAATGTCCAGTTTTTAATAACACTCAGCAGATTGAGAATAAGTTAAAATGGACTATAACACATCGAAGAACAACAGAACACCAAGGGATTTGTCAGCCCAGCATAGATTCACAAAAGAGAAGGACTGGAGACAAATGAAAAGAAGATCAAAGTTGGACTAAGTTGCCATTTAAATTTTAATTAAAATCTTTGATTGATTATTTGGCGAATTTATGTATTATGGCAGCAACTGCAGGCAGGGAAATGGTTAATCTCAGAATAGTGGAGCTATTAGCCATTCAATGCACTCTACATTCTTCAGAAAGCAGGAGGAGGTTGAAGCTCTGTTTGTGTGTATTGGTTGAATGCTGCTTGCACAGTTATCTGGATGAACAAGTCAGTTTAGTAGACTAATAGAGAAACCAATGAGTTCTTTAATTATGCTACCAATAAAGTAAAAAAATGGCCTGATTTACAAGAAGATCCTTGTATGCTGTCCTTTGTCTATCATTCTTAAGAATGTGGTGGGTGAGGAATGAAAAACCATGATCAGGACAGAAAGAAAAAGGAATTTGCTGACATCCAGAACATCTTGCAAGCCTGGATGAAACCAGAAACATGGTCATTTGCAGATAATTAGCTGATGGGCTGATAACAACAAAAGCAGATCTAGCAAAGACTAAAGGGAAGAGCTGTGGGATTCAGAGACTCCCTTGCTAAGTCAAGGGCTGATAAAACTCTTCCTTCAGCCCTGGACAGAGGAGAAAAGCCCCTGGTGCTAAACTCAAAGGCATCCTGCACACTGTAGCTCCAGATCTATCAGAAGAGGAGATTGAGTGGGTCAGAGCTTTCCATGAAGCAGCCACTGGAGAAAAGGGAACTTTCTAGGCCAGGGATGCCCAACCATGGCAACTTTAAGACATGTGGACTTCAATTCCCAGAATTCCTCAGCCAGCGTGGAGAATTCTGGGAGTTGAAGTTCACACGTCTTAAAGTTGCCAAGATTGGGCTGCCCTGGCCTGGGCAGAGAATTGAAGAAGAAATAAAACTGAATGGGTAGAATGATACCAATGGTTGTTTGTGATTTACCTCAGCTGCCTATTATGAAATTATTGTTATGTTGTGGTTGTGTTGTGTTTTTAATTGTTATTAGTTATTCAGAGCCAGGATTATAAGAAAGGTGGCCATATAAATTGAGCTAATGGACATAATTATTCCAGGTAGTGGAAAGACCTATGAAGTCTTACTTGTGATTCACAGCACCACCTGGAAGGAATATTTGAAGAAATTGAAAGATGTCATTTCCAAATTTGAAGGTGTTGGCTTAACAATTAACCCACCCAAATGCCATCTGGGTTATTACGATTGTATTATTTGGGCTACAATTGATCAATAAGAAGTCAACCTTAAGATAAGAAATTGCCTTGCATGCTGAGTTTTGTCTGGCTAACCTTAAGAAGTCACCCCATTTTATGTTCCAAATGTTATAATGTTTGAATCAGTCTCTTTCTCAATCCAGTTTACAAGGGTTGAAGGTGGGGGGTTAGAGGAGTGAGTACAATACAGTAGAAGCTGCCATGAATTCATAAATGACAACTGCAGTGTAAAAGAAACAGATAAATAAATAGATATTATTTAAGCCATGGTGACACAGTAGTTAGAATGCAGTATTACAGGCTAATTCTGCCAACTATCAACAGTTCAGCAATTCGATTCTCACTGGCTCCAAGTTGACTCAGCCTTCCATTCTTCTGAGATCAGTAAAATGAGGACCCAGATTGTTGGGGGCAATAGGTTGTCTCTGTAAAACACTTAGAGAAGGCTGTAAAGCACTGTGAAGCGGTATATAAGTCTAAGAGCTAGTGCTATTAAGAGATCACATCCTCATTAAATGTATAAAAATTAGAGCAAAATCTCCTTTGTTTTACATTTCACTGTGGAACTGCTGCTATGGAACATTACAATGAAATGGCCAAAATAAAATACATTCTATCCTTATGATGACACACTTATATTGCAAAGTTACTGCCTGCTTCTTGTGGAGTGCAAATTGCTTGTGATTCTGTGTTCTGTGGAGCTCAGTAGGATTGTTCTCCATTTGTTTATGTTGTTTGATTGAATCCACAGCCCAATTTAATATTTGTGTCTCAATGTAGCTGTAGTACAAAGTTGCTTCTCTCAGTATGCAATCATGTCAGTATGTGTGTGTGTAAAGGGTGGTGAGCTTCAGCTACTAAGGCCTTTACCATCAACATGCAGGAGATAGTTCTTTGTGCATTCCTGCATTTTTAAAAGGTTGATTAGCCTGTCAATTGGGTGAGACTTCAACTGCCTTCACAGTTGATAGAAAATCTCCATTTCCTATTAACAGTGCACAGACACTGATTAAATGACTAGGGATTTTATTTTATTTTATTTTTTATCAGTGGAGCCAAAGTCTTGTTACAGACATTAAAAACCAGCTACCTTGATACTCTGTGGTTGATCAAAGCCTCCTCAACTGAATGGCAGAAGACTTTAGCGAGTTACTGTATATGATGAAGTCAAAAATTAAGGCTAAAATGTCATGCATAATTATTTTTTTTATCAATGCCCACAATGCAGACTTGTGATAACGATTACACTCTACCCTTAAAACGACTTATGTTTTAAACATCCATGTTATCATTAACATATTTTTTCCAAAGATGAAAAAAATTGATCTTTGCAAATAGATAAAAAATGGAGAAAGAAAAAAAGGAGAGAATTGAGGTTTTCCGTAGCTTGCTTGGTAGGGCTGTTCGGAATATCTGGAGCTGAACATTCACCTCTGAAGATGGTTTGGCACCCAGAATGGTTAATCTGGAGAAAATTGTTGAGAATGCCTTAGTCAGCAAGAAGAACAGATCACCCTGTGCTAAATGAAGTAAAACTGGAGAAGTCACTGGAAACACTAACAATAACACTACAGGCTAAGTGTATTGGACAGATACTGCAGAAGCAAGAACTTTTGAAGAAGAACCAAATATTTGGACAAAACTAAGGCAACAGAAAAAAGAAGTCAGCAGAAGACAAGCTGGTTAGATACTCATTTTGAGAAGGAGCCTATGAAAACTCAGAGAAGTTATTGACAGATGGTCCTGACAAACTGAGTTGGGTGCAGTGGTGGGATTCAAATATGTGAACAACCAATTTTCTGTGTTGATGCTGTTCCTGGAAGTCCATTCTGGGCCTGGGCAACAAAAAATTAGCTACTGGTTCTGCAGAACTGGTGCAAACTGGCTGAATCCCACCACTGGTTGGGTGGCATGTAAGTTTGATCAATTAAACAATCACTCATCATTTCATAAGAAGAAACAGAACTGAATGACAAAACAACAGCAACAGTAACAGTTAAGCAATAGGAACAAGGTTTGAACTTGAAACCAAACGTATGCACAATTTCCGGGCTGAAAAATAGCTGGGATTGTCATAAAAGTGATGCTTAATTACTGATGAAATAACCACTGCCTGAGCAATTTATCTGTCCAGTTTATTGACACTGTAGATCAGCAGAATCTCAGTTGCAGAGATGAATCCATGGTCATTTCCCCCCTTGCAACTGGGAGCATTTTCTAGACAAATCCATTAGATCTCTTCAGCAATAGATGGGTAAGGCTATACAGAATTTGTAAAGTACTAGTGAAAAAATGACTATGTTTAAGGGGAAAAAATGGGTATACTCTTTCCATCAGCTCTGTAATTTGTGTCCATCAATGGTGTCTCAACGTATTTCCTAGTTTGCCAAAACAACAACATGAATTTTGAGGAGCTAGGTTCCCCAAATAGACTTTTATATATTTCTGTTGTGCTCTTCTATTTCCTATATCATTGCTTAATTTATGTTATTTGACCTATTCCATACAATAACCTCTACCCTGTGTCTGACTCACATATTTATTTCCACAGACACTTGACATGTCTTAATTCCCAAATGTATTGCTTTTAAGGAGAAATAATTTACTTTATTCCATTCGACTAGGTCACTTGGTACTAAATTTATCACCTAAGCTTATCGACCGATATACAAGATTTTGTGTTTATGGGTGGGAAGTTAAATTAAACTCTTTTTTTGTCTTTCTTAAATAACCTCGTTGAAAAGCAAAATACAAATTTTGGGAGATTGTACAGCTTTAGTGAAAAAAAAGTGTCTCTTAAAATCATGAAGCAAAATTATTTACAAAATTAAGCATTCTCGTTTAATGTTAGAATTACCAGTTATAGCAGCTGCAATAATATGACCCAGAACAAAATATGAGAAAAAAAAACAGGAGAAAATATCCATATGTAATATATGTGTGGACAGATAAAAATGTACATTTCTCAGCTGGACATATTTCATTTTAAAATAAATCTATGATATGTTATTCCTTAAGGCATTTTTTCACAAGTAAAACAAATATAGAGAATTTATGATCAAAAGCTCAGACATTTCTTCAATGTTTTCTGATCTGCTTAAAAAAAACTGGATAGCAAATTCTCAACATTAATATTCACCACTGTCTAAACACTTCACTCAATGTTTATACCGAAATAAGGGGTATGTGTAGCTAGAATCAAGATGTAATGACTTTGATTATATATGCAATGTTTTAACAGGAATGGTTTTAAATTATGACTATTATTTACTGATGGCACTTTTAACATAGAGCCAGGTAGACAACCTGTGCCCTACTGTGAAATTGTTACAGATATATTTTCTTATCTAAACAAAGAAACAGAATAAATAAGGGTGGGCAAAAAAAAATCAATGGGAGCAGGAACAACTTCTGACTTCCTGCTGGCTTCCCCACTGAGTTTTCTTGTGGGAATCTGTCAAGAAGCATCAGAACTCTTCCTTCCTTCCTTCCTTCCTTCCTTCCTTCCTTCCTTCCTTCCTTCCTTCCTTCCTTCCTTCCTTCCTTCCTTCCTTCCTTCCCTTCCCTTCCCTTCCCTTCCCTTCCCTTCCATTCCATTCCATTCCATTCCTAGCAGGCTATGGCTGGGTGTGGGAGAGAGCAAGGGTTTGTGAGACTGGCTAAGAAACTTATGAAATGTTGAAAATAAAGACCACATGACTATGAGCAGCAGGCTATCAGTGTAGCAGCAGTTAGTAACAGTTACAACTTTCTCACATTGTAGCCCTCTGGCAGTTATGACTCCCAGTTTTTTAACACATTCTGTAAGTTATTTGAGATACAGTACATTGTTTCAAAAATTGTTGTTCTATGATGCACCATTGCACCTAGTTAAAGGTTGTGACAATGAATAGTATATAGATTGTTTGGGTCTTCCAATTATTTAGAATCACCTTTTTTCGTATGTGTCCTTTATAAAACTCAATCAAAGGCTGCAAAATGCCTTTGAAGCCTTAATTTCACTGAAGTAAGATTTGCTAAGACACAGAGCAAGATTTTGGTTTTGAGGGGGACACAGAGGAAAGAAAGGGCCAGGACAGGCATCCTTTAAGCCATTTCTCAGATGTGTACCTTTTGACACACTGGGCATTCTGTCATTGTATGCCACCCAATGTTACCTTGTGTGAGATGGGTTGCCATCTCCATTTGCTAAATAAATAAATAAATTTCCACAGCTGTCAGTTCATTATTGTATGTTTTTCTAGTTGTGTTTACATCTCTTTTGTAACTGTGTTTTTCTATTCTCTGATTATTTCTTGTCTCAGCTACAGACTGGAAAGGCAACGCATAATTTTTGTTTAAATCAAATAAAATAAGAAATCAAGGAAAAACACTATTTAATATTGGACATAGTCATGGAGGTAAGTAATAATGTTCATTCTGCAAACAAACATTGATAAATACTTCATAGTAAATTAAGTGGAAGTGCATTGTAAGAAACCCTGCCCGCCTTGCATAGAATCAACAGTAAGCGTGGCCTCTGTTCTTATAGGCAGAGACACACTTTTCCTTTCTTCCTTTTTGCCAAGTTTGCAGTTGAGCTAAATTGTGGCCGGGTATTGCTATTGCATCACACAAATGAGGGATGAAAATTTTCTAGGCTGGATCTTCTAGCTTCTTGGGGTTTCAGTAAATATAATTGCATTTCTTTTTTTTTCTTTATTTTTAATTCCCAGAAATGATGGGACCTTTTCTCTCCATAAATTCTAAAAATGGGGTTTGGGGGTGCTTGTATCCTTGTGACAATGGCTTGGCAGTTCATAGCCTAGATCAGCATTTCTCAACCTCAACTACTTCTTTGTATGGGCTTCTATGCTGGCTGAAGAATTCCAAAAGTTGAAGTCATCTTTATGTTGGTGAGGTTGAGAAACACTGATCTACATTAATTACCTGTATTTGTTTTCATAATATTGTAAAAACAAACCTGCTCACTGAATCAGTTTATAGGCTTAAATCTACATTTATTTATATATAGTTTGTATCTATGTACATTTTTCTCAGTTAGACATGTAGTGCATATCAGGTGAGACCCCTCCTCAAGAAGCCTGCCATGGACCCGGCTGTTTTAAATAACTATCGTCTGGTCTCTAACCTTCGCTTTTTGGCGAAGGTTGTTGAGAATGTGGTGGCGCATCAGCTTCCTCTGTTCCTGGAGGAAACTGATTATCTGGACCCGTACCAATCGGGCTTCAGGCCCGGGCACAGCACGGAGACGGCATTGGTTGCACTGGTGAATGATCTCTGGCGGGCTCGGGACAGGGGTTGTTCCTCTGTCCTAGTCCTATTAGATCTCTCAATGGCTTTTGATACCATTGACCATGGTATCCTACTGTGGCATCTCAGGGGGTTGGGAGTGGGAGGCACCGTTTTACGGTGGTTCTCCTCCTGTCTCCTGGGCCACTCGCAGTCGGTGTTGACAGGAGGGCAGAGATCCGCCCCGAGGCCTCTCATTTGTGGAGTCCCTCAGGGGTCGGTTCTCTCTCCCCTCTTGTTCAACATCTATATGAAGCCGCTGGGTGAGATCATTCGGGGTTTCGGGGTGGGGTATCATCAGTATGCTGACAATACCCAACTTTTTTTCTCCACCCCGAACCAACCCAGTGATGCCCTCACTGTGATGTCCCGTTGCCTGGAGGCGGTCCGGGTCTGGATGGGGAGAAACAGGCTTCATCTCAATCCTGCCAAGACTGAGTGGCTGTGCATGCCGGCATCTCGGGTTAACCAGACTATTCCATCTTTAACGATGGGGGGGTGAGGTGTTACCCCCCATTGATAGGGCTCGCAACTTGGGCGTCCTCCTGGATTCACAGCTCAATTTTGAAGATCACATAGGAGCCGTGACCAGGGGGGCTTTTGCCCAAGTTTGCCTGGTGCACCAGTTGCGACCCTACCTGGACCAAGATGCTCTACACACAGTCACTCATGCGCTCGTGACCTCCCGTTTAGACTACTGCAATGCTCTCTACATGGGGCTGCCCTTGAGAACCACTTGGGGGCTTCAGCTGGTGCAGAATGCGGCCGCACGAGTTGTGATGGGGGTTTCCTGACACTCCCATGTAACACCTCTACTCCGTGAGCTGCATTGGCTTCCGGTTGCCCTCCAGGTGAGATTCAAGGTGCTGGTGATGACCTATAAAGCCCTTAATGGCTTGGGTCTGGGATATCTGAGGGAACACCTGCTGCCGGCATCAAGTTCCCTTTGTCCAGTGCGCTCCCACAGGGAGGGCCTTCTCAGGGTGCTGCCGGTTAAAGATTGCCGGCAGGTAACACCCAGGGGGAGGGCCTTCTCTGTGGGTGCGCCTGCCCTCTGGAACCAACTGCCCGCAGAGCTTAGGACCGCCCCTGACCTTCGTTCATTTCGCCGGGACCTGAAGACATGGCTCTTTGAGCTTTCCGGCCCAGGCTGAGAGTTTTTAATTGGGGTTTTTATATTTTTTCAGGGATTAAATTTAATTCTTTTTAATTGTTTTTAATTTTTGTATCAATGTTTTAAGTACCCTGTAAACTGCCCTGAGTCCTTTGGGAAAGGGCGGTATATAAATCCAATAAAATAAATAAATAAATAAATAAATAAATAAATAAATAAATAAATAAATAAATAAATAAATAAATAAATAAATAGTATATTTAGCTTTGTAGTACTCTAATAAGTGAGGCCATTTAAGGTACAATATCTCCTTTTCCCTAATGAGTTTCTAAGAGTGTTCTACTGGCATTGTCTTGAATTCATATACCAATGGACAAAGCTCAGAAAGGAGAGTGTTTTGTGGAATTATTTTTATTATTTTGATAATGAAAAAGAGCCTTGGTGGCACAGTGGTTAAAGTGCAGTATTGCAGGCAAATTCTGCCCACAGCCAGGATTTCAATCCTGACTGGCTCAAGGTTGACTCAGGCTTCCATCCCTCCAAAGTTGGTTAAATGAAGACCCAGATTGTTGGGGGGCAATGTGCAAGTAAGATTTCTACATTGTAAATGACCCAGAGAATGCTGTAAAGCACTATAGGCTGATATATAAGGCTATATAAGCCTAAATGCTATTGCTAATGTTATTATAGTTATCAGCAATAAAATGTTCCAGCCTGGAAATAAAGCAAAGCTGCAGCATTTGTGAAGTGTCTGGAATGTTTTAGTTAAGTCAGAACAGTAGTTTACTTATCTGAGATTTAAAGTAATTCTAATAATTTGTTTCTAATTCTTGAACTTGTAAGACAAGATCTATTTTTATTACAAGTCTTGAAAGACTACATGTTGTGCAATAGTAGATCTTCTATTCCAGAAATAATATATGATCTAATAGATAAGTGATTAGATGAGATTCTTCATTCATGCCCTGGACAGTTTCTAAATTAGTAGAAATTTGTCAAACACTGTTAGATGATTGTGAAACCCTAAAACACTGTTCAAACAATATGTTGTTGTTCCAAGAAAATCTTTTTGGGAAGCTGAATATGAGGTCAAATCATTCTAATTTTTTGTTTTGACAGTTTTACTGTTATAGCTCCTAATGCTCCAGTAACTTCAAGAAAAACGTGTTGCTGTTTTGTTCCATAACCTCTGTATTTCAGTTGTTATGTCCCAATATTTTATAATAATATCTAGTTGCTTTTGAGCTACTCTACCATCATTTGGTACTGGCCACAGCTATAAGTAAAATCAGATTTTCTTCAATTACTGTGATGTCCTTCAGGTTGTCTTCTAGAAGCCAGTCAGAATTTGAAAGTCCCATAAATGTCTACATCATTCTGGAAGCATACTTTGAAAGTTATGGTCATAATTTGGGGCATCAGATTGATATTTTTTTTTTTTACTTTAATTCCAATGCAGCGTTTCTCAACCTCAACTCCTTTAAAGTATGGCTTCCATACTTTAAGATTTGTGGACTTCCCAAAGATGCTTTTTTAAAAGGTAACTGGAGTTTCTTTGTTTTTTTCTTTGAAGACCTTTGGCTTCTCATCCAAGAAACCTCTTCAGTTCTGGTTGTTCTTCTTGAACAAGAAGTGAAACATCTTCAAAGAAAAACAAAGAAAATCCAGTTGCCTTTTGAAAAAGAATGTTTAGGACAACCATGATTTGGATGACTGAGAATCTCCATAGACATGTGGACTTCAACTCCCAGAATTCCAGGCTGGCTCCCTTAGTTTAAGACAGGGGTCTTCAAACTTGACCCTTCTATGACTTGTGGACTTCAACTCCCAGAATTCCTCAGCCAGTGTTGAAGTGTTGTGGGAGTTGAAGCCCACAAATCATAAAAGGGCCAAGTTTGAAGACCCCTGCTTTAAGAAGTGTAAACTTCAACTCCTAAAATCCCATGCTGGCTTCCCTGGAATGGGAGTTGAGCATGGAATTCTGGGAATTAATAAGTTGCTGAGGTTGTTCCAATGAATTATTTTTCCCCCACAAACTATTTCTGGATTTATCTGGTCTGAGCAATTTCACTACAGCTGCTTCTTAGTAGTTAATAATCTTACTCTTTGCATAGCCTACATTTGCTATTATTTTCAGTTTTTTTGAATTCCTGTTTGATGACACTGTTGCTAGTACCTGTTCGTCTGCTGCAGTATTAAGCCTTAAAGATGTTTCCTTCTTGATCCAATCCAATCCAAGCCATTGTCAAGTTTTATTGCTATCCACCTTACCTTCAGTGTCTTTCAGATTTCAGCCCGTGCGGAGATTTAGCTTCCAAAATTTTCATTCGCTGTTGTAGCTGTTTAGTTTTGTCTGTCTCTTTTAATTCTGTCACTTTCAAAATGTTTTCCTTGCAGACATTTGTTAACGTATTCTCTATGCTTTCTTTTATGTAGTTATAGAGGCCTCTGATTTCATCCTCCACTGTCTGCTTCATTGGAAACAAACCATGACCACCAATTTTCCTTGGTAAATACAAATGATCTATGTCATTTTTTGGATGTAATGCATGATGAATTGTCTGATGCTTTTGGCTCTTACCATATAAGGTGTCTGGTCCAGTTTAGTCCTGCTCTGTACCTTATTAGAGAGATGGTCCAAGTATTAAATGGCTTAGGTTATATTACTGCCATTCATCTTCAGTCTGAAAACTTTTTCTAAGTTGTTTTACATACTTGAAGCTTTTCTAATTCATTTTACATATTTTCTTTTTCAGTTAGGCATGCAAGACATTATTAGCTTCTGAAAGACCATAATATTTGTAATTTCTCTTTGTCGTTAATGCTTTGATTTCATGGCATTTTATAGTTCAATACCATCTGAGTATGGATTTTTTTTTTCATTGTTTAATTACCAGTGTGGCAAACCTGTTCACCCTAAATTTCATTTTGAAGTCATCATTAAAGATTCAAACTATATTTAAATATTGATTACACTTTTATATATAGTCTCAAATGACCTGCATTGAATAAATTGGAAAAAATGTATGTATTATTTGGATAATGTGTCATCTAAAGGCATTTTCTTCTAACTTATTAGTAATGGAATCAGTGCTGTATTAAAAAACAATGAAGACAAATACTTTCCCAGAACAAATCTCCTGATTTTGACTTCTCCAAGGTGGGTATTTTTTTGTGTGTCTGTTTTTGTTTTTCTATTGCATTATTTATAAATTTTGTAATAACCTTATTAACTCCCCAAATTTCCATTAAAAAAATAACCTGTGAATACTAAGTCAAATGCTATTCTGTAATCATACAGAAGCCATATAGAGGCGAGCATATATGAGCCGTGATTAATAGTAATTTTGTTACTTTGCAAGACTGAAAATTCTTAGTTGTTTTGCCTTATATGGTAACAAACATTTGCCTGTATTGTCACCAACAGATCCTTGCTATGATATCCAAGTGAAATGATTTGCAAGATGAGAATATAAAATGGATATTGCACCCAAATACATGGCACTTCTCTTTACCCACTCCAGTCTTTACCTTTTTACCTTGTATATTTTATAATTTATGCTGCTGCTAGAGAGGATCCTCAGCTTACAAGCATTCATTTAATGACTGTTTGAAGGTACAACAGTACTGAAAAAGTGACCTTTTTTCGCACTTAAGACCATTGCAGTATCTATCCCCCATGGTCGTGCAATCAAAATTCTATTGATTAATTGTTCTTACTGTCATGAAATTTCTCCTTAATTCTAGGTTGGATATCTCTTTGTTAAGCTTCCATCTATTATTTCATGCCCTTCCCTCACATGCTTTGGAGAACAAGTCAACCTCTTCTTCTCTGTGACAGCCTCTCACATATTGCTGCTGCTATCATGGTCATCTCTAGTCTTTCTTTTCATTAGACTAGACATACCCAGTTCCTGCAACTGTTCATTGTATAATTTCAGCTTCCAGTCCCTTAATCATCTTTGTTGCTCTCTGCATTCTTTCTAGTGTCTCAACATCCTTTTTACATCACAATGTCCAAAAACTGGACGTATTATTCCAAGTGTGGTCTCACCAAGGCAGTATATCAGCCTGTGCTGGGTGTGCTAGCAAATTTATGTCTTCATTATTATAATGCTCTCTGGGGCTATTCTTAAAAGTTGCAGTTAATACAAAATGCAGCAAGCACATTTGTGATGGGGGTTTAGCTATTGCCATGGAACCCCCCTTTTCTATATATGCATAGAAAAGGTGTTAAGGAATCTGTTTCCTAGCTATATTGCTATCTGTTTCCTGGCTATATTGCTATCTCCTTCAGATCATTCCTACATTTACCCCGCTCATTTGAACTGTCCTCTTTGTCTTCCTACACAGTGTATTAAATTGACATAAAGGGAGGGAGGAATGAAATTTTTTTTTTGTGAAAGAGGGTCTGGCAGCATGACAGTAATTTTCTTTAAGCAAGTCAAGGAAAAGCTGCAATCAGCAGCATGACTAAATGAAAGAGGTTGGCTTGTTTAATTAACCAAATACATATCTCCCCCTGCCCCCCCCCCCGATGATTAGAATGGTTTGTTTGTTTGTTTCAAAACCATGCTTCAGATCTGGAGATAAAATCAGATGTCCTGAGGTAAATCAGATATTTCTAGATCTCCAAATACAGATCTCAAATCAAATCAGTCTCTGCCAAGTAGACAGAATAAATAAGTACATTCTAATATTACCAATTAGAATATCATATATATACAAATATAGATACAATTCTCTCCCTCATCTCTGACAGAGAGTCAGAGAAGGGCAATCAATGTATTAAAAAGTTAAAAAAAAATCACTTTTGAAGTATCCTTTTCTTGCCTTTTCTCTTTCCCTGATCCAAAAATCCAAAAGCTTTATTTCAATAACCTAGAAGAAAAAGCAACTAGGCTATTGCTATAAGTAAGGATGGAGGGAGGTGGAAGAAAATAAAGAACAGAAAAAAACTCAATTATATGTTTTAAACTTTAAAGCAATAAAAATACTTTTAATTGAAAATACTACTGATATAAATGCATCAAAGTAGGTATATATTGAAAACATCATTTCTTTTCCTTTGTGGAAACTTTCATATACATTTTAAGCATGTTTTCTAGTACTGATTTAATCTTTTCTTACCTTAATAATAGCTGTCATAGATGAAGAATGGTCTTGTTTTACTTTTTTTTTTAGTTCTGTACAAGGCTCAAGGCTCTGATAAATAGTTTTATCTGTCTGCCATAGTCAATCTTTTTTTATTATAAAACACATAAACAATAAGGGTTATAATATATTTTGCATTTCATATAATTAATAACTGAAAGATGTAAAGTGAGAAGGAATTATGTGAGAAGAAGAAAGGAGGAGGAGGAGGAAGGAAGAGAAGAAGAAGAAGAAGAAGAAGAAGAAGAAGAAGAAGAAGAAGAAGAAGAAGAAGAAGAAGAAGAAAAAGAAAAAGAAAAAGAAGAAGAAGAAGAAGAAGAAGAAGAAGAAGAAGAAGAAGAAGAAGAAGAAGAAGAAGAAGAAGAAAAAGAAAAAGAAAAAGAAGAAGAAGAAGAAGAAGAAGAAGAAGAAGAAGAAGAAGAAGAAGAAGAAGAAGAAGAAGAAGAAGAAGAAGAAGAAGAAGAAGAAGAATCAACTTAATATTACTTTTGTAGCAGTCTCTTAAGCATTGAAGAAATCTTGTAATCCTTGTTAACTGGCTGAAATTCATGAAGGTACTAAATCAAAATAAAATGAGTGATTCTGTTATTTTGGAGGTAAGACACAAAACTACTTTTATGTAGGATCTGTAACTAACATAATATTTCAAGTCTGATTGCGTACCCCCTCCCTTCCCTCTTTTATAGTACTGTGAATTACTGATTTGTCTATCTGAGACGTTTTTGTAATCTTCCTCTTTCCCATTTTCTCTGTTAAAGTCATTCTCTTTACTCTCTACAGAAGTTTGACTTTTGGCTATAATATAGAAAGGCCACATGATCCCTGAACATTTGGGGGGAGGGGGTATGGGGTAACGAATCCCATGTTTTATATCAGATACTGTCCCTGAAAGTCCCCTTAATTTTCAAAATGACCGGTCGTTATTGTAACTGAATAACAAAGTTGGAAGGGACCTTGGATGTCTTCTAGTCCAACTCTCTGCTCAAGCAAGACACTCTATAAGATTTCTGGCAAGTGCCTGTCCAGTCTCTTCTTAAAAAAACTCCAGTGATGGAACACCCACAACTCCTGAAGGCAAGCGGTTCCACTAATTGATTGTTCTCACTGTCAACCAGTGGAACAGCTTGTCTTCAGAAGTACATTTATTTATTTATTTATTTATTTATTTATTTATTTATTTATTTATTTATTTATTTTTATTTTAATTCCATTTATATCCCGCCCTTCTCCGAAGACTCAGGGCGGCTTACAAGCTTAGCAGTAGCCTTCATTCTATGTATATGCCTGCTTATTAGGGCTTTCACACACACCCCAAGCGGCATTATTACAAATCAGTTTAATTGCCCCCAACAATCTGGGTCCTCATTTTACCTACCTCGGAAGGATGGAAAGCTGAGTCAACCTTGAGCCTGGTGCAGTCAGCTGGTGTTACCTAAGGAGGCATTAGCCCACTGCTCCACCAAGGCTCTTGTCTTTATTGTCTTTTTTAAAAAAATAACTTAAAAACTTAGCCATTCAAACCAAAGTTCAGAGAAAGGTATCCAGATGTAAAGTTATTTTCTTTGTGATCAGCATGTTTTGTCCTTTACAGTCTTGTGTTGTTAGGGTTTGCAATATTTCACCAAAAATGAAGTGTTAAAATCATGTGAGTTATTACCTCCCCGTTGATAGGGCTCGCAACTTGGGAGTCCTCCTAGATTCAAAGCTTTCTTTAGAAGATCATATAGTAACTGTGACTAGGGGGGCCTTCGCCCAGGTTCGCCTGGTGCACCAGTTGCGGCCCTATCTAGACCGGGATGCCTTGCGTACAGTCACTCATGCACTCGTGACCTCTCGGTTAGACTACTGCAGCGCTCTCTACATAAGGCTGCCCTTGAGGACCACTCGGAAGCTCCAACTGGTGCAGAATGCAGCCGCACAAGTTGTGTTGGGGGTCTCCCGATACTCCCATGTTACACCTCTGCTCCGTGAGCTGCATTGGCTTCCAGTTGCCTTCCGGGTGAGATTCAAGGTGCTGGTAATGACCTACAAAGCCCTACATGGCATGGGTCCGGAGTACCTTAGGGAGCACCTGCTGCCGGCATCAACTTCCCTCCGCCCAGTGCGCTCCCACAGAGAGGGCCTCCTCAGGGTGCCACCGGTCAGAGAATGCTGATTGGTGGCCCCCAGGGGGAGGGCGTTCTCTGTGGGTGCGCCTGACCTTTGGAACCGTTTACCGGTTGAGCTCCGGATGGCTCCTGACCTTCGCTCCTTCCGACATGATCTAAAAACTTATTTGTTTGAACAAGCTGGCCTGGTCTGATGGGTTTGGGTTTTAATTATTGTTTTTAAGTAATTTATTTATTGTATTTGGGCACTATGGTTTAATCTGTTTTTAATTTTGGTATTTTGGTATTTATTGCCCTGTTCACCGCCCTGAGTCCTTCGGGAGAAGGGCGGTATACAAATTAAATTAAATTAATTAAATAAATAAATAAATGTGATGATTCTCTAAAAATTGCAAAATTTGTCAGTCAGTGAATGCTGCAGAAAGTTTAATTTCACCTACACTACAGGACTCTCTTACATTTGGTATTCTGGACAAAAAGATCACAAACTCTGCCTTTTAGTATAGTAACTTAATATCAAAATAAGTTTATACAGAAGAAAGAACATCTCTTTTATATGAACAAAATCTTCTCCAGACGACTGAATATTGTTTTTCAGATGTATTTCCTGGATAAGAGCTATTCTGAGCTCAAAGTTCATAGTTAAAAACCCAAGGCAAATATTGCTATAAATCTTGCTATGTAAACTCAAAGTTTATTCCTTTCTAATCGAAAGCAAAGAACAAACATAAAGCAAAAAATGCTGAGCACAACCACCAGCTGGCAAACAGATCAAAGTAATATTCCCCTAAAACACTTTTTGTGCATATTCAGCATTTGCTTAATCAAAGTATGTAAACATTATTATTATTATTTTTTTAAAAAAGTATATTCTTGTGCCATTTATTACTGGAGTCAAAGAAAGAGACAAATGATCTGAGACGTAATGCTGCCAACAGCATGCGAGTGAAGAATAAATGGAAGATTGGATTATGTGTGAAGAGGAACTCTTTACTGTAAAGCATTACTCAAACTGTTGCTTATACACTCTGGCAAAACATGATTTTTCATGCCCTGACACTGATAGACTGTCCTTAAAAAAAAACAAAACACCCAGGCTATAGCAACTGGTTTCAAAAGTTGAAAGCATCTTGTTGAGGTTCAGTGGTGTGGAGTGGCAGGAAAAAAGGTTTTACTAAAATTATTGTTGACATCAGTCAGAGAAAAGAGAATAACTATTACTTGGCTGCCTCCCACCCCCTTCGCTTAGCAATTTGCTGTAAGGTAATGCAAATCTACAGTAGTGCATTGTGATGGAAATCTTTTCTGATGGACTGAGCTTTCCAGAGGTCCTGAATATATATAATCCAAAAATAGTTGTGTGTCTTTTTTTTTTGCACAGCCCAATTTGCGCTCCATTTAACAAGAAGGATCAAATTTATCTTGGTCTGCTAGTAATTCGTCCATCACTTATAGGTATTAGAAGATAGTTCTGAGGATGTAGCTATGCAGAGGCAGGGATTAATTTCCTTTTCCCAAAACTGGATCCATGGCTGATGGAAGAAAAAGGAAAGAGAAAATTCTGGTCTGAAATGACACCAGCCCAATCTTGCATTCAAGTCTGTTTCCATAATAACCAAATAATGGGTACTTTTCTCCTTGTTATGAAAGGAATTGGAATCCAAAACTGAATAGAGATCATCAAAACAGCATGATATATAGAGTAAAAGATCTGTGCTTTATTGTTTTTATTGTCATCTTGCTTAGTCTCTGGTCCTGATGACAGACAAAAGCTATATTGTACAAATATCTTGTCTCCTGGTCAAATCATGGAATTGATAAGATGAGAAATGCTGAAGCACATGCTTGAGACAAGTTTATCTATGTGAGTTTCAGTGAGAAATGGTCTGATCCTTGTACTAATCTGAGCTTTGGAGTATAATTATCTTTTTGGCTGTCACATTTTTCTAAATTCTGGAGTAGAATGCTCAGAAAAAGTAACCAAACACTATAGCTGTGATGAGCTTCCAAGGATGAATTCAAATGGAATTGCTATAATGGCAGCTGTGATCTGGATTGGAGTAGATAGATCCTCTTCAATCCAGATCACAGCAAAGCAGCTAGCCAAACCAAGTCACCTCTGAGGTAAAGTGGTTAGAATATCCAAACTCAAGGCACTGTTTCAAAACAATAGTTTGAATCAAGGTGATGAGGTGAATCCTAAATACAAATAGTACACAACATACAACCCAAACTGAGCCCAACATTTCCACTGTTAAACAAGGCATTTGTTAAATGAGTTTTGTCCCATTTTACTACCCTGTTTTGCCACAGTTCTTGAGCAAATCACTGCTGCTGTTAAGTGAAACATGCAGTCATTAAGCAAATCTGGCTTCCCCCACTGGTTTGGCTAGTCAGAAGCCAGCTGGGAAGGTTACAAATGACCCCGGGGCAGTGCAATTGTCATAAATACATGTCAGTTACCAACCACCTGAATTCAGACCATGGGGAGGTTGTAATGTTTGTAAGAGTGAAAAACAATCACAAATTACTTTTTTCCTGAGCCATTGTAACTTCAAAAAGTCACTAAATGAAGGGCGGTAAGTCAAGGACTGCCTGTAGCAGTGGGCTAATGCCTCCTTAAGTAACACCAGCTGCCTGCAATTAGTGCAGGTTCGCATCCCACCAGGCTCAAGGTTGACTCAGCCTTCCATCCTTCCGAGGTAGGTAAAATGAGGACCCAGATTGTTGGGGGCAATAAGCTGACTTTGTAATAATGCCGCTTGGGGGTGTGTGAAAGCCCTAATAAGCAGGCATATTCATAGAATGAAGGCTACTGCTAAGTTTGTAAAGCCGCCCTGAGTCTTCGGAGAAGGGCAGGATATAAATGTAATAAAAAAAATATTTTCTATTTTATTATTTATTTATTCCCACTTTATATTATTTTTACAAATCACTCAAGGCACCGAACATATCCAATGCACCTTCCTCCTCCTATTTTCCCCACAACAACAACCCTGTAAGGTGGGTTGGGCTGAGTGGCCCAAGGCTATGGGAAAACTAGAACTCACAGTCTCCCAATTTCTAGCCTAGTGCCTTAAGCACTAAACCAAACTAGTTCTCATAACTTATATAAGTATATGGAGGTAAATACTCTGATGAATGATTCTTTTGTGAGAAAATGCACTTTAAAACATATTTAAATATGGGTTTACTCTAGGAATCCCATCTCCTAAAGTTGTAGGCTTGCTCCGCTAAAGAAGAAAACATAAATTAGTTTGCAGAGCTGCTACGATTAAATGAGGGATCTTTTCTAACCCCACACTGCAACTGATTAAATGAAGTAGCTGAGCTCCAGAGAACAAATATAAAAGTTAGACAATGGTGGCTTTATTTTTTTTTGTAATTTCAAAGGGATTTTTTTATTACTCACAGCTAATTAAAATGGAATTAAGTATTACTCTGACAATTGACATTTCCCTCTGGAAAAGTAATTTCTTTTGTAATTAATATAAATGTGTTATTATTTTTTTCCTTCAAATTATCAATGATGCCATTTGTTAGCAGATTAATATCAGAATAATGAAGCCATGGGTGGGGGAAGCGGAACAGAGAGTAATGACCAATAGGTTAATTTTTAACTTTCAAATGCATTCCCAATTAAAAAAAAATAGATTTATCAGAGAAGCTTATCTTTGTCAGATTGATTTCAATATTTTGATCGGTTTTCTCAGAAGCTGGTTGTTTTCTTTCCATTTTTCAAAGTAATTAAAACCTAAATGCAAATTTAAACCTGAGTACTGCAAATTTTGGCCAAGCCAAAAAAGCTTTTGGCACGCGCACACACACACACACACACACACACACACACACACACAGACACACAAACACACACACAGGAAAAAGCTTGACAGCATATAGACTTGTTTTTAGCTTTAATAAGAAAGTCACCTCTCTCCCTACCCTTCCCCCTTGCTATTCTGCACAGGAAACAAAAATCAAACCTTGTGATGGCAAGTTTCCATTCAGTTCATCAGGGTCAGGATTTCACTTTCAGCTGCAGAATAGCCCATCAGCAAAAAAAATAAAACTGAATTTGAAAAGCAATTTCCAGACGCACTGCCAAGCAAGGGAACTTAATGCCCCATCGTTGTGACACACACTGGAACATTTGCTAAGATTCTGTCACAGAAGATAGAAAGGACTAGCAAAATGCTTCCCTAAATTTCAGATCCATCATCTCCTTGGATGATGCTCCCTTGGCGTGACAAGAAGTGGCTTGCAACTCTGAGCACATGTTTCGATTCTGAGATGGAACAGATCACTCACTGACAGGCTCTTTAAGTCATCTGCCTCCATGCTGGAAATTGAAGGCGACAATATTATCGACTATAAGTGTAGAACCGTTAGTAAACACAATCAAGCACAAAGCAGAGAAGAGGAAATGTGCCTGACAAAGGAAGATGCTCCATTTTCTGGAAATAGTTATTATCATTCCAGTTATAGTTCGGAATTATAGCATCCTGAAACTTTAAGAATTTAATAAATAAGCTTAGTAGGAAACCCACACATAGATATTTGTAGTGGATACTTGCATATTTCTTTTGAATGGTAAAAAGGTAAAGGTAAAGGTTCCCCCCGCACATGTCTGCTAGTCGTTTCCAACTCTAGGGGCCAGTGCTCATCTTTGTTTCAAAGCTGAAGAGCCAGCACTTGTCCGAGGACGTCTCTGTGGTCATGTGGCCAGCATGACTAGACGCCAAAGGTGCACGGAATGCTGTTACCTTCCCACCATAGTGGTCCCTGTTTTTCTACTTGCATTTTTTACATGCTTTCAAACTGCTAGGTTGGCAGAAGCTGGGACGAGTAAAAGGCGCTCACTGGGTTACGCGGCACTCGGGATTTGACCCGCCAAACTGCCAATCTTCTGATCAACAAGCTCAGCATCCTAACCCACTGAGCCACCGTGTCCCTAATGGTACCTGCTCCCAAAACATCATGGTCAAGACCATGTGGTGTAGACTTGTCAATTTACACCTGAGTATCTGAAATTCCCTGAAGATGTTTTGCTTCTAATCCTGGTAGCTTCATATAAAAACAAAGTCCAGTTGCCTTTGGAAAAAAAAACACTTTTGGGGACAACCATGACTTGGATGATTGAGAATCTCCATAGATGTTTAGCTTTACACCTGAGTAGTGACTTCTGGGTTGCTATTTTACTTTTATAATTTGTAAAGTCTTCTTCAAAACAAAGTTTTCCCAAGGGAGCTGACAAATCTTAAAAATGCAGCTTAAATAATACTGAAATTAATAAATAAACTTAATAATAAAACATAACAGGTAAAAAAGCAAAGGATAAGGAATAAAGCTGAAGGTAAAAAATGGTAAAGAAATCAGAGGATCTTACTATGCTAGTCATTGTCGACTCTAGGGGGCAGTAGTCATCTGCATTTCAAGGCCATTGACAGTCACGTGGCCAGCATGACATCACAGAGCACTGTTACCCTCCCACCAAAGTGGTATCTATTTATCTACTGCTTTCGAATTGCATGCTTTCGAACTGCTAGGTAGGCAGGAGCTAGGTTGAGGATGGGAACTCACCCCAATGCTTAGCATTCGGGACTCGAACCTGAGCTGCCAGCTTTCCCGCCAACAAGCTCAGTGTCTTAATTGCTGAGCCACCACACCACCCTATAGAGTTAAGAAGGATCACTATTTTAAAAAAGAAATGAAAAAATAAAAACTATCAAGATATCTCTCTATCGGCATCCTGAGAGGTTTGGAAGAATCACTGTTTTCATCTACTTTCAGAAAAAAAATAAAAAACGAGGCATCAGGTCCATAGGGATGCAGAAAATTTGTTTCTTACTGGAATCGTATAAGCACATGGCCCAGATTAAGCGTAGAACTCTAGCAGTCATATTTTAAACTAAATGAAATTGTTGGACATCTTCAAGGGCAAGCCCATGTATAGTGCACTGCAATACATAGCTAACACAAAAGTTATTACAGGGAAGCAATTTATTTCCTGATAAACCAATAGTTATCACATTGTCCTTTTCTTACACTAATCTTATCAAAGATCACATTTAAAAGGACAGAACTGATCCAAATAATAAAAAAATAGAAGTATAAAAAGAAATAGAAAATGCAAAAAAGTAAATATCGGTACCAAAAAGAAGGAAAAACAAGGATACAATGAAGAAAAAGAAAAGAAACATATAAAGAAATGACTTCATCATAAACATTAACAATTTTAGTAACTTTTCACCTTCTCTTATAATATAACAATTCTTCTTTCTCATCTCTTACCTATAAACAAATACTGAAAGACTCAGCATTCAGTCCAAGCCAGCAGAAGTTGATTAAGAAGACAGCAATATATCTATTTTAAATTTTTATCAGTACATCAACTTTATATTTCTTTCTTTTATTTTTAACAATCTTGGATTTTTTAATCCCTTCAATAATGTCTCAGAACTTGATTTCTTTTCATTTTTTTCTTTGTCGCCTTCTCACAAATACCTTCAGAACATTAACAACTCTCTTTTGTAAATCTAGTACTGGAAAATTGTTGGTGCACTTTTGCCTGGTAAAACTTGTTTCTCTTCCATAATATATTTTAATATAGTTTAAACACAGTCTATAATGGCAAGCATTCTTAAAATTCACTTTTAATTTTAAGGAAATCCATAGTTCACAAATGGCCCTCAATATGTCCAGTGTTAAAAGATTGTCTTCCATTCTGTATTAATAAGCCAAATTTAAGCATTTGTTCCCTTTATTGTACTCTTTACCCCTTTCAAATTCCCTCTAATATCCAACCTTCAATGGCCCATCATATCATTTTATCTAAGAATTAAAATGACATCATTTTCCCATGGGAAGGATTCTTATCACTAATTTCAAAATTTTATTTCAAATCCATCCAGACCCCTAGTCTGCCTGTAGTTTTCTAAAATCAAATTCTAATCACCATTTTGCATTTATCTCCCAAAAACAAATTTTCAAAGTTCTTAATCTTGTATTTATTTATTTATTTTCTACTAAGGAGTTAAGGAAACCCAATGAGTTCTATAAACTGTGTTGCTCCAATGGTTACTAATAATTGAAAAGCAATTAAGAAGTAATTCTGAAAGTGACTAAGAAATGAGGTTCAGTAAGCCTTGTAGTCTGTATAGGTTACATTATGACTGTAAGCTTGGTTGAAATCCCATGAGTCTCAGCCACTCAACTCACAAGTCAACCACAAAACCCATGATTCCTGCAGTGTACTCACATGGAACAGCTCTCTTGTGTATATATGAGTGATTTCACATATCTCCTTCTCAGTGCTTTTTTTCTAAAAAAAAAAAGGTGCGGGAAATCAGAGGTGCTGTCACTGGGAGCGATGCCGGTGTCTTGCTACAGCATTGCCACCTGTCCTTTGCACCCCCGCCCCTGCGGCTCAGAGACGCATGCTGCAGGGATTCCCCTCCCCACAGCCATAATTGGGATTCCCTTCCCTGCAGTTGCCACACCATGGCCCATGCTGAGCCCCCACGTGGAGCTGATCTGAACCCCGATCCAGAGCTGTGTTCCTTGTGGCAGTGGTCTCCGGTGCCAAACAGCTGATGGCCTCCAGAACCGGCACTCATTCACTTACTGCCCTGTCGCTTCCAAATGCAGTGAGTGAGCGAGCAAGCAAGTGGCATTTGGAAGCCTTTGGAAGCGATGGGGCAGTAAGTGAGTGAGCGAGCAAGAGGCCTTTGAAAGAGATGGAGTGAGTGGGGGAGAAACTGAATGAGGTGTCTTTGAAAGAGACGGAGGAGTGAGTGAGAGCCACTGGAGGCTTTTGTGAGCAAAGTGTGAGTGAGTGGGGGGACTTTTACGAGTTAAGGGTGAGAGAAAAAGGGAAAAGTGAAGGGGGAGAAGGGAAAAAGAAAAGGCACTGACTTCTGACTTCCTCTGTTGCAGGAGTAGAAGGAAGCATTAACATTGGACCTCAACTTTTTGCTTTTCTATAATATTATAAACTAGCCATTTCTATAACAATAAATGAATCTAACCAATGAAACCCAAAATACCACCCCCCTTTTTTTAGTCATCAAGTTTTTGACACCTTGTTAAGCACTGGTGGTGCTTGAATATTGTCATGTCCTAAAAGTGGTACAATTTCTGAAAAGGTTGAAAAGCCCTGATGTAAATGCAGCCTGAATTGTTTATTGCCATCCTATTTGCAAATAACATCTTACTTATCTAGTTGAGATGGTGTAGTTGGGCAGTAGGGAGGGGTGCAAAGTTCCTGCCTTTGCTGCAGACAACTTGCCTGTTCAATGTTTGCCAGCCGGGTCTTTTGGCACGCTCAGCAGCAATTCCTATTGGCTTTCGAAAGCCAATAGAGGCGTAGGCAACCTTGGCTCTTTTATGACTCGTGGACTTCAACTCCCAGAAGATGTTACATAACATAACATCAGCTGGAAGATGTTAAGCTGTCCTTCTGCTTCTTTCCTTCCCAAAAATTGTGTTAATGAGTCCTCTCTAAGCTCTGCTGATCAGCTTGTTCTGGATTGTTTTGCCGCAAAACGGAATGGTTTGCAAGGTGCAGTTGAGACAGCCCATCTCATTTTAGATATATTACATATAATTGAAGGTTGTAATTAGTTGCGTGTGCACGTTCAGCAAGTGTGATGTATTTGTGCTGGCATTTCTAGGCCTCTTTCCAACCACTTCCAGAAAACTTTGTAACAAACATTGGAATTCTCAAGGCTATGTTTGGTATTTCCCAGCAATCTGTTACTGGAAGGAAAAAGCAATCCCTGCTGCGTTACTGATCCCAGAGAAGCATTTGCACATATGCAGGTATCCTTAGGGTGCCACAGTTATGGATGAGAAATATTAGTTGCAAAGTTGGCATTTATGGATGTAATGCAGATATTTTGGACTTATTTGTGTTTCTTTTCCTGTCTGATATTTTTAAAAGGCATATGCTACTTACTACGCTTATGCACATATGTAATGTCAAGCCCGTCTTCGACGAAAGCACACTCGGTCAGCCGTGGTACGAGTAACAAATGCAGACACGTTTATTCACGCACTCCAAAGCAAGGAAAAAGTCAGCGTCGGCAGCCAGATGCTCCCAACGCATGTTTTATAGCCGATTCACACATCAGCCCCACCCCTCCGTGCACAAGCCAACATCCGGCCTTGTGCCTATAAACATCCCACCCCCTCTTCTGCACCCTTTCCTGCACCCATGCTTCCCCGTGAACTGTCCTCCATGAGGTGAGTATTTTGGGCGACCCCCCCAACCTCCTTTAGCCCCAACCCAGGTGAAAACACTACTGTGTCCCCACTGTGCAACCACCACCACCACCCAACCGACCCCCGCTCACCCCGATCTGGCCCCAGCAGGCCTGTCCACACATCCCAGGGTGCCGGCTCACTGGGCCTTGGCTCCAGTTTGCCCAGAGCCGGTGGTGCCAGATTACAGCCGAATGCCTTCCCCAGCGTGCAGATGGCAGCGCAGGCAGGTCTGTCTCACTGGGTGCCTGCACAGCCAGCCGCAAACAAACTCGGCACGGGCCCCTCTGCAGTTGGGAAGCACAGGCAGCCTGCTGACAACATGCTTGACTCGGGCCTCTTCACTGTCGCGCAGTCCAGGCTGTCTGTCTGAGTGCCTGTGGGGCCTTCTGCAAGGTCCATCTGCGCAGGCATGGCTGGGAGCCGAAGAACAGCTGGCCATCGGGCCTGCTGAGCATTGGCGGCTCCCACCACTCTCAGTCAGGCCGCCAAAACGTGGGGTGCAGCGTGCATGGTGCTGGGACAGGTACGTCTAGTGGGGCCTGTGCTCATAGCCAGAGCCCCCTTGTAGTGTCGGGCCCGCGGGGCTCAACAGGCGGCTCCCCCTACCAGGACTCCACCTGGAAGAGAAGAAGGGGATGGTAAAAGCATGCCTACTCGAGCCACGGGTTCTGCACGTCCCCTCCAGTCTTCCCTTGGTATTTGCGGTGGAACACCCATACTAACTGGGGTGCTTGGACGTCCCCCTCCACCACCCAGGAAGCCTTTGATGCTAGGTATCCCTTCCATAACAGCAAATACTGCACGCTTCCTCTCCGTACTCTGGAGTCAAGGACCTCCTGTACTCCATAATGCACATCGTGAACAGGATTGGGAGTCTCCTTTTTCCCCACCCTGACTGCCGCACGGCCCAGTTTTAGCAGGCTGCTATGGAAGACTGGGTGAACAACAAATGGTGCGTCGGGGTTGGGATGCAGCAACACGGGAGCCGGAACGCCGTTCTGAACATTCTATGACAAAAAAAGCCCTGCTCCTTCTAGAGATAACTTGCTGACCAGAATTCATCATCTCACTGCCGATCTCTGCCACAATGCCATCCCTGTTCCTTCAGGGATATCTAATTTGCCGTGTATCCTCACTCAGAAGACCACACTTTCCTAAACAACGTCCTTAATGACCCAGTGGAATGACTGATTCTGTACCATGAAATCAATATTAGTGACTATAGTCAGTAGAGGAACCTTCTCCAGGATGAGCTGCCCCCCAATCTGGTTCTTCAGGCCTTCTCATGGTACACTTATGAGCACTGCAACTGAGATAGTCCATCTCGGTGCTGGTTATCCTCTTTTTCTCCATCATTTCATCTTTCATATCATTATAAATGTCTCAAGATAGCTAGGTCTTCACGTGATGTATCCCCAATATGATAAAATAAGCTGGTTATTTATGCCTCAAGTGAGAACTCTGGGTTGATTTTTTCAAATGATTGATTGATTGATTCATTCATTCATTCATTCATTCATTCATTCATTCATTCATTCATTTTGGCTATGCATGTTGCTTTCAGGAATTTCTTTAACAGCAAAGATCAAAATCATTCATTCTCTTTTTATTCTGCTACTCTACCAAGTGCTGGACCTGTGACATATTTCTTGACTGCTGGTTCCTTTACTGTTGATATTTGGTTCTAAAAGGTAGAAGTTATCCACCACTCTGATACCTTCACTGTCATTTCTAAGACTGTTTATTGCATTTTTTGTCATTAGTTTCTTTTTCTTCTTTTTATTTAGTCCTATTTTTCTTGCTGTGCTCTTTGACTTTCAATATCAGAGCTTCCAGATATTTGCATTTTCAGTTATAAGAATAATATCATCAGCATAGCACATAGGCTATTGATGTTTCTTCTTCCAATTTTAAAATCACACTAATCTTCTTTCACTTCAGCTTCTTTCAACATATATTTAGTTTATAGTTTGAATAAATAAGGAGATGGTGTACAGTCTTGCTTATTTTGTTGGCAACCTGGAGCCAGATTCTCATAGTCTGTCTGGACTCTGGCTTTCTGAACTGTAAATAGGTTTTCAACGAGGACAATGAAATATTCTGTGATTCCCATTTTTGTAAGCATATTCCACAACTTGACATGATCAACCCAATCACAAGCTCTTGTATAATCAGTGAAGGACATAGTGACTTATCTGTGGCATTTGGGGAGGGGGGGCTTTCTCAATTACTAGCATGCATCAGCAATAACGTCTAATGTTCCACTGTCTTTTCTAAACCCAGTTGGGACATCTAGCATCTTTCTTTCCATATAAGATTTTAGTTTGTATTTGTTGATCCTATTTACTATTTTGCTAGCATATGAAATTAAGCACATTGTATAGTAGTTTGCATACTCTTTAAGTGTTCTTTTTTAGGGATTGCTATGCAATTGATCTCTTCCAAACTTTTGGCCATTTTGTCATTGATTGCCAGTCTGACATATAGCACATATTGCATGGAATCCCAGGGTTCTGTGTACAAGATGCTGTCACGCATGCTGAGCTTGATGACTACAACTTCAGCGATCATGCAGCTGAGCAAAATGCCCAGATAACCCCTGCCATGGTCCGCCAGATTGAGAGAGCATCCCCTCCCTGTGGGAAAATGGCATTTCTGCAGCACGTGGGCTGCCTGTGGGCTCCTGATGTGCCTTGAAGACCACCTGATTGTCTGAAAGGATCAGCTCCCCAGAATGTACTGCTTACTATGATTTTAATATTGTTTTAGTGCATTTTAACTTATTGTTGTTAGTTCTGGGCACCTTGTTTAATCTTTTTTTAATATTTGTATTCTTGTATTTTTATATATTTGCCCTGTTCACTGCCCTGAGTCCTTCGGGAGAAGGGCGGTATACAAATAAAATTATTATTATTATTATTATTATTATTATTATTATTATTATTATTATTATTATTATTGTTGTTGTTGTTGTTGTTGTTGTTGTTGTTGTTGTTGTTATTATTATTATTATTATTATTATTATTATTATTATTATTATTATTATTATTATTATTATTTGCAGGGAAGTAGTGGCCAAGGAAGCAGCAGGAACCCAGGAGGGAGATCAGCTGGTTGGCTTGAATTTACCAGCCACCCAACTGCAATGGGACTCCGGGGTTCCCAAGAATCCCGACGCTGCACTCGGGGAGAACTGAAGGTGATCAGGTTACTATTCCGAATTTCAAGAGAGCAAAGAAAAAAAAGTAGGAAAGATTCCAAGGACAGAAATCCTGAAGGGCAAAACATTTCAGGAGGGTTGGGAAACTCTGAAAAATGGGGTTGCGATGGGTCGGACACGACTTCGCAACCAACAACAAAATACTAATACTATACAATAGTATATAATAGTATACTAATACTATACAAAAGTATGCTATCGCTAGTGTACAACTTTACAGATTCTTTTTCTTTTGTTTTCAACATTTTCATTGATCTTCCATCAGTTCCTCTAGCCTTCCAGCCTGGTAATTATTGGAGTGCTGATCTAACTTCATCCTCTAGTACTAGAAGGTCTTGCAAGTAGGGAATAACTTCTTAAAATATCTTGAACATTGACATCTCTATTGTACAGTATACTCTTTCCACCTTCCTTTGATCTCCTTGGAATCAGTTATTATCTCTCGTTTGGTGTTCTTCAGCGAACCAATGCAAAGTCGGAACCTTCTTCTGTGTTCAGATATCTTTTGAAAGACTTTCTTTATTTTTCCAGGACCATTTTCATTTGCAGTGTCTTTACAGATGTCACTAAAATGTTGGTTCTTGTCTCTTCTATCAGCTTCTTGTGTCTTCTATTGGCTCTCTGAAACCCTTTGTTAAATTCTTCCTGAGAACTTTGTCGTTCTTGGCTTTGTCCCTCCTCTTTGGTTACTTCTGTAATTTGTTCTGACATTCAGTTGACTTTCTTCTGTTTCTTGGTCTTTGGAAGTCTCTTTTCACATTAACCTGAACAACTTATTTGATTTCTCTGCTCAGTTTTCTGGTTCCCTATCAGTGTACTTGCACATTAGTAGCTGAGAGTTTGTTCCAGGTTTGGTCCTGGTTGCATCTTTGCAGTTATAACTAGAATCTTCTACTTCCTTGTACTAATAATGTAGTAATTTTGGCTTCTATATATGCTATTTTTGTTGTTGTTGTTAGTTGCGAAGTCGTGTCCGACCCATCGCGACCCTATGGACAATGTTCCTCCAGGCCTTCCTGTCCTCTACCATCTTCTGGAGTCTATCTAGGATCACGCCTACTGCTTCAGTGACTCCATCCAGAGAGATGCTGCTTTGATTGTTTAAAGACAGTTTCAGCAATGAATAAATCATTGGACTAGTAAAAATTGATAAGACATTCTCCTGCTTCATGTTAGTCTTCTGGCCATACAAAACCTGGCATGATTAAAACATCATTGTTTCTGGTGCTTCATTTACTTAGTAAATCAAGATACAAGCTAGGATTGGCCACCACAAAAAGGCTGCTCGGGTTCCATTGTGTCCAGTGTCCAGCTTGCTTTCTGCTGCCAGTGGTTCATGGGATCCTAGGCCAAACTGTCCATCAAGAAGCTGGGAAATTCCCCAAAATGTCTCGGGAAGCCATTTGAATCCATTAGGCACCTGGGACAGACCATCTGAATAGGTGGCTTTGCCCCATTGAGATCACATGTGGCTTTTAATCTCACCTGGATCAGGGTATGATCTGACCATAAGAATGGGCTGATGGTAATCTACCCCCCCCCGGTCATATAATTTTTGCTCCAAAATGAAAATGACATTTTCATATGATCACCTACATGTGTCAGAACTGGGATTGCTTGAGGAACATCAGTAAGTGCCAGGGAGTCCATAAACTCCTGGGTGTTGCCAATGAAAGGAAGGTAGTGGGAGTTTTCCATTGGCAGCCCAGACACCACTTCCAGCAGCTTGGGGAGGGATTGTGCTGGGAAGCATGATCCCTGGTACACAAACATTTGTAACAGGTTTGTACCAGGTTTGTACCAGATTTGTACCAAGCTTGTCTCTGCATCCCAATCTACCACACTCTCAACCTGTTCTCAGAGATCTTGATCACAGGTAAGATGTCATTCACAATCAAAGCCATCCCCAGCTCCACTCCAGGATGTGGCCATCAAGGTTGCTGATGGATCAGAAACTAAGGCAGGGGAGAAGTCAGACAAGGTGGTATCATCATCTTCATTCAGAGAGATGACAGTAATACATGGCAGCTCTGCTGCCTCATTCACCATCAGGTTGTGGCCTTATTATTGTTGCTGGTTCTATTTATTTAGTTTGTTCTGTGATTCAATTTATTTTGTTTGAAAATAGGAATTTTCTTTCGTAGTATATATGGTTTACTACATATGTAAAAATGCTTATATAATAATTTGATTTATAAAATATACGATACATTTTATTATATGGCGGTTATATGGAAAGCTTAATCACAATTGCTCAAGTGACAGGAGAGGGTGTGATACTTACTGAAAGAGATTTTTATAGGGATGCTCATGATTAGATAGAGACAAAATGGTTGTAACTATGAAAGAAACCACTTCACATTTCAGGCCCAATTAGTTTCTGGAATTTATGCAAACTTGCAGTATCTTCTGGGACAATTCAGTGACTAAAAGCATCAAGCAGTGTTCCAGATAATCAGAATTACTCCCATCTCTCCAGATACCTCCTTGAGGAAGAAATCTAAACTTGGATAGAAAAAAAAAACTAACGGTATTTCTAGTATGGTCATGATTTATGAAGAAAAGATTTTCTTGGGAAAAAAAGATGGGATTAGGAGATCAATTTGAAAGACAAAGCTGACCTCCAGGATTATCTTCTTTATGCTGCTCATATTATTTATGACGGAAGAAAAGTGAATATGAATTGCATGAATTGTTTAAGAACAGCTGGTTCTACAGAAAAATAATTGCTGCCAAGGTCAGAAAGATCAATGGATATTTGCTGCATAAATACTGCTTGTGCAAGATGAAGCAACCTGGGGCTGGCTGAATTTATGGACCACATTTCCCCAGATTCCTATCCATTTTAGATTGGAGAGCCTTGCTTGCATATTCAGAGCTGAGTCTTTCTTCCACTGAAGGATGGCAGACCTTCCAATGACTTCACTAAAGGATTCATAAAATTTTTATCCCACCTTCAATCTGCTGATTATTCTTTTCACCTAAGGTCAGAGTAAAATATATAAAAGACTTGCACCCAGAAATGTCAAGAAAATATTAATGCAGACTAAATTAAAATAATGTCTCAAAATGATCACATATTAGTCCTTCCAGAACTAGGTTCAGACATTGCCCTATTGCACATTATGTACAGAACAGTGCAGGGGAGTCACACATATATGAATACATAATGATCGCTGCATCAGGGATAAAATGGTCAGAACTGGAGGTACATGTATCTCAACACCAATTAACATAGAATGTAAATTATAAACTCATAGAACTATATGAGACCTTGGACGTGTTCTAGTCCAACCTCCTGCCCAAAGCAGGAGTCCTTATATCCCCCTGGATAAATTGTTGTCTATTTTTTTCTTGAAAACCTCTAGTGATACAGCACCCACAATTTTGGGACGCAAGCTGTTCCATTGATTGTTGCCACTGTCAGGAAATTCCTCCTTAGTTCCATGTTGGAAATCCATCTGATGAGCTTCCATCCATTGCTTTTTGTGCTGCCCTCAGGTGATTTGGAGAATAAATTGATGCCCTCTTCTCTGTGACAGCCCTCCAAGTATTGAAAGATGGCTATCATGTCTCCTCTAAGCCTTCTCTTCCTTAGGATAAACATACCTATGAATGAAAACAATTACTGTATATGTGTCCCAGGATAGTGTTGCAGGATCCAATCTGGGTTGGTCACTGGGAACAGAGATTTAATCTTCTGAGCTTTTGGACCTGTACTGGAGCCCACCCATAGGGAACTTCTCTCTATTTAGAAGACATACCTAGCTTTCTTACCTGTTCATCCTACGATTTAGCCTTCAGACCCATTATCATCAAATTATCTTGCTATGATTCTCATTGCTAAAAATGTGTGGTATATAGTTACAAATTTATTCTGTATTCCAGTTTTATCTCTCTGTCTACTTTTGGTTTGTGAGTTTGCTCACTTTGAAGAGTCATCATCCTGCCTTTGTCTTCCTAGGACAACTCTCTCTGACTTCCTAGTTGACCTAAGGTTGTTGTTGTTGTTGTTATCTGCGAAGTTGTGTCCGACCCATCGTGACCCTATGGACAACATTTCTCCAGGCCTTCCTGTCCACTACCATCTTCTGGATTCCATTTAAGCTCACGCCTACTGCTTCAGTGACTCCATCCAGCCACCTCATTCTCTTCAGCTATTTCTGATGGAATACAACATTTGCATTCTCCCTGTTTTACTTCAGACCTTACTGTATGAAATTATTGAATTTAAGACTGCTACCCTTAAGGATTAATTGTAATTGGTTTAGACCAGGGGTGTCAAACTGCCGGCCTGCGGGCCGGACATGTCATCCCAAAACTGTGCCCACCCCATTGCTGGCAACGGAGAAAAAGCTCTGATACATTGCATGATTTCATGTGACATCTGGTTTAGACAATCATTGCAGGAGTATTATGGAAAGAAGGATTCAAATGAGAGCTAAAGTAATTGATATTTGTGACAGCTACTATTCTCTTGCATAACTTGAAATGTATGCATTTGGCCTAATATATACATTCTTCCAAAGCCATGTTTTTCCAGCATTCTTTTTGTTAAATCAGTTGGTAATATATTAAGGTAACATAGAGCTTCAAAAGAGTCCCACACATAAAGCTCAGCAGCACAATCAAAGCCTGGCTACTTTCTACCTTTCTGGAGACGGTCTTGTATTCTTCTTCCTTTTTCTATAGATGCTTCTTTTTCTCATCAGCATTTTAAAGAAATTGGCATATATCGATGCTGGCCTTTTTAAAATTTTTCCCATTTTCCCCCCTTTCTTTTACGTGATATTTTTTTTTATTGTACCTTCAGTATCTTCATTCACAGAATTTCCTATCCTTCCAGGACAACTTTCTCTTTCAGGATTTCAAATAATAAGATCCCACCTTCTTTCCCTCAGCGTTCATCAAATTCTGAAGTCTGATATGCAGGTCTGTTTCTGTCTAGTTCCTCCTCTCCTCTGGATAGCATCTTCTCAGAATGTCTTATTGAAAGAATGTTGCTGGTGATCACTTCATATGTTTTCATTTTATGTAAAAAATCTGAAATACAACTTTGCGTAATAGATTTTCAACATTGTCTTTATATTTCTCCTCTGTGAATCTCTCTCTGTGTGTCTATATGTGTATACATAGTTAAATTTAATTACTTTCTCCCTCTCTATTTCTCAGCGGGGAATTTTAATATTAAATTTGCTATCATTAGTATATGTATATCCCATTCAAGCATGTACAAATAGACCACCATTAATTTACTATCATTAGTATATGTATATCCCATTCAAACATGTACAAATAGACTGCCATTTTCATAGGCAAGGTTTTTCAGAAGTGGTTTTCCATTGCCTCATTCCTAGGGCTGAGACAAAGTGACTGGCCCAAGGTCACCCATCTGGCTTTGTACCTGAAGCAGGACCACAACTCACAGTCTCCTGGTTTCTAGCCTGATGCCTTGACCATTACAGCAATCTGCCTCCAATATGCACACACAAAAATACATGTACGGGCACATGTACATTTACATCCATATCTAAGACAGTCTAGACTACAACCTTACACATTTTAGCTGGAAATGTATATGTACATGTAATAGGGACGCGGTGGCTCAGTGGGTTAGGACGCTGAGCTTGTCGATCGGAAGGTCGGCAGTTTGGCGGGTCGAATCCCGAGTGCCGTGTAACAGAGTGAGCGCCTGTTACTCGTCCCAGCTTCTGCCAACCTAGCAGTTCGAAAGCACGTAAAAATGCAAGTAGAAAAATAGGGACCACTACGGTGGGAAGGTAACAGCGTTCCGTGCGCCTTTGGCGTCTAGTCATGCCAGCCACATGACCACGGAGATGTCCTCGGACAAGCGCTGGCTCTTTGGCTTTGAAACGGAGATGAGCACCGGCCCCTAGAGTCGGAAACGACTAGCACGCATGTGCGGGGGAAACTTTACCTTTACTATGTACATGTATATGTAAAATGGGGCTTTTTCCAGCTAAAATGTGTAAGGTTGTAGTTTAGACTGCCTTAGATATTTTTGTGTTTGTTTCTATTTTGTGAGAAAAAAAAAAGACAAGTTAATAACAAAATTTGATTTAGGTATTCATCTTTGATTCCTTTGGAGAATTTTTTTTTCAAAAAAAAAAAAACAAAAAACCATGATCCACATATAGAGCAAAAGAGTTTACTTTTGAATTAAACTAGAATAATGCAATATTTTTCTACATTATTTTATTTCTGTTTAACTGCAACAGATTATGCCTTAGTAAGAGATCCACAATGAAATGTTACTTAATTATATTTGTGCTGTTATTGATATTTCTATCATCATGCATTTACCAAAAGAGAAAAAAGTCATTAGCTCTATCATTCGTTACATTTATCTTCCAGGCTTGTTCAAATTCCTTCCACGTCTTCATCAAATTACTTATTAAAATGCTGAAGAGAACTGGGCTCAAGACCATATTTTGGGACACTTGGCTTGATATCTCTCTCTGGGTTTATGAGGAACCACAGATAAGCACTGGATATCTGTCAGCCTTTCCCTGTTTTTATTAACCACCTGACATACTTCTTTCCTGTTCCTTTATTTAAAAATACCCCAAGAAACCCTAGTTACTGTTCTTAGCATTGTTCATTAACTTGATGCCAGTTATATTACTGTCGCATGCCAGAAATGCTTCCTTGCTCAACTGTCCCTGTTTCCACTTGCAATATGTTTGCTTGTCCATTTCAGGTCTGAAAATATCTGCCATTTTCCATTTAGTACCTTGTTGAGGAATTCCAACTTATTCTGAAATCTTTGTCCCATCCATTTTTACTTAGTAGAATCTTCCTTAACATTGCCCTGACATTTTTTTTAGACACCAAGCTTTGATGATACCCAGTTTTCCCTTCTTTTGAAATCAGGAAATCTATCTATCTATCTATCTATCTATCTATCTATCTATCTATCTATCTATCTATCTATCTATTTATCTATCTTATCTAAATTTGTTTGCTACCCATCTCACCACTAGGTGACCAAATTCAGTATAACATGGCCAACATTTCTGTTTAATTTTCTCAGTTATGCCTTATATCTTGATGGGTATTAAATCAAATATAGTTAATCCTCTTGGAAATTCTTCCACTTTCTGAAAGAGAATATTGTCAGCAACACAAGTATGGAACTTCCTGGAAGGACCATGTTGAAAGAGTTCACCTTACAACAACCTTGGTATTATGAAAGGTCTCCAATCACAATTAAATGCCTGTTTGGAAGATTTATAAATTTATTTATTTATTTATTATTTAAATTTATGTACCGCCCTATTCCCGTAGGACTCAGGGCGGTTTACAGGGAGAATTAAAATACATAACATACAAAATTAAAATCAGTTAAAACTATGATTAAATTACAGTCCCTAAAGTTAAGCTAAAACCCAATAAAATAATTAATTAAAACCCCTCAGTCTGGGCCAAACAGCTCGAAGAACCAGGTTTTCAAATCCCGGCAAAATGAGCAAAGGTCGGGGGCAGTCCTGAGTCTTCCAAATTATTCTTTGGAAGCAACTTTTTTTTTTTTGGTTGGGTAGGTGATGATAATTGTATATAGCCACAAAGGTAACCTTGGAAAAACTAGGCAAAGATAACAGTTACATAAACAAAATAATTTTTTTTTAAAATGGGAAGAATTCCATTGTGTTATCCTTTTCTCCCATTCACTTAATGTATTAAGACTGCCGTTCTCTTTCATACACAAGTCAAATTTGATTCAAGAGAATCTTAAGCAATAAAAATAAGCTAGATTTAACATCAGTCTTCCCTGTTTATTCCTAGAAAAAGTAAAACATTAATTTGTAACATGCAAAACCTAAGAAATTATCTTAAAATCTTAATTCTCCCATTCATGGTGAAAAGATTAAATTTTGCCCTGAGTATATCATTTTGACCCAAGACTTCATTCTGGACTGGATGGTCCATTCTTTAAAAGAACACAATTCGGAGAGGTGTATGACCTCTATTGTGTTTATATGAAACACCCAGTGATATAAAGAGAAGCTGGGATCTATGTCTAGCAGTCTAACATCAGACACACTCTCCAAAAGCGACTTTGACAGTATTTATTCAGTTGAGTCAGACAGATAAGTAGCAAAGGAATTGCTTTTGCTTTGCTCTTGAGAATATTTATTTATTTCTTACAGTTTTGAACTGCCTATCTCCCTCAGAGAGGGATTCCGGCATGTGTAGAACAGGGATGGGGAATGATAGCCCTTTTATGACTTGTGGACTTCAACTTCCATGCTGGCTCAGGAATTCTGAAAGTTGAAGTCCACATGTCAAAAAGGGATATACTGTATATATATCCCCATGCAAAGCCTGTTTTGACTCTTTTCCAGAAGGCCAGGAAAGTGGGGGCCTGCCTCTTGTGGGGTCAAAGTAGAAGGAAACAAAGAGAAATTAATGGGGAGCTGAGGTCAGACATCAGAGAGGCAGGGGACTAGGTAAGGATTAATAATATATGGATTTATAGAAAGGCAGAGAAGCTAATGAACAAGAATGAACAAATCCAAAGGAGCAGTTTCTCTACAAATGATCTTTCTGCTTATTACAAGAAATTTCTTGCAGGGAGAAAGACATACAACATACATACTCACAAACATGCACATATGCAAATAGTGCAGAGAAATAAAATAAAATCACATCTGATCCTGCAAAGGTATAGGATTTAATGAGGTGATAACTTCTATTGCCTGCTAGTGCCATTACACTACATAACTCCATCTTTTCAGATCTGTCCAGGTTTGGAAGAAGTAATTGCTACAATGTGGTTGGTGTCTGACATGCCCCCAAATGCCATCAAATCGTTATCTCATTAAAACTGTTTCAAATTCAGATGCTTCTCATTTGATTGAACATTTCAAATCAATTCAGCAGCTCAGCTTAGAAACATGATACAATTTGGTGGTTCTTTGAACTTGCTGTCAAATCACATCTTCAAGGCTGATCTTTGTCCTACCTGATGTCTTATGTTCTGATTTTTGAAACAACCCTGATAGAACATTTCATAGAATGCCTAAATAGTCTGACATGATTTAGTAAAAAATGGCATACAGGAGAAATGCCCTTTCTGTGGTTAAAGCAGTGCTTCTCAACTTAGGCAGATTTCAGATGTATGAACTGAAACTTGCTGGCTATGGAATTCTAGGAGTTGAAGTCCACACATCTGGAACTTGCCAAGATTGAGAAACACTGGGTTAAACTCATGGGGTGCTTGCTATCTCTCAGCCTAAGAATCTTATAGAATGTGTGTCTTGAGGCCACCTCATAAGTAAGTATAGGAGAAGGAGTGGCAGACCCTGGAGATGGAGTCAAAAGAGGAATCAGCCTAGAATCCCTATGTAGCTACAAAAGAATAAGTCCAATGCCTCTTGAATTTCATTGACCCTCAATTAGTGCCAAAAATAGCACTAATCATTAGTTGGATAGATTCCTGTGCATAGCCTTGAGCAATAATAAATTAAATTAATTGGAACTTTACATATGGTCCTGGTCTTTCATGCCTGACAATAAGTCTATTTTTTACACTCTTATATGTATGAATAGAATAGAATAGAATAGAATAGAATAGAATAGAATAGAATAGAATAGAATAGAATAGAATAGAATAGAATAGAATAGAATAGAATAGAATAGAATAGAATAGAATAGAATAGAATCTGGAAGGGACCTTGGAGGTCTTCTAGTCCAGGCCCCTGCTCAACCAGGAGAATTATACCATTCCAAACAAGTGACTGTCCAGTCTCTTCTTAAAAATCTCCAGTGATGAAGCACCCACAATTGCTGAAGGCAAGCTGTTCCACTGATTACTTTTCCTCAATGTCAGGAAGTTTCTCCTTAATTCCAGGTTGCTTCTCCCTTTGATCAGTTTCCCCTATTTCTTCTTTTTTTTTTTAGACTAGCAAAATCCAAGTCCTGCAGCTGTTCTTCGTATGTTTTAGTCTCCAGGCCTTTCATTATCTTAGTTGCTCAAATTTGATGAGTTCCCCTTCAGTTCCCTCATCTAAGTCATTTATGAAGATGTTGAAGAGTACTGGGCCTAAGAGAAAACCTTGTGGTGCCCACTGTTTAATTCTCTCCATGTGGATGTAGTGCCATTGAAGACTACTCATTGAGTACAGTTTGTCAGCCAGCTACAGATCCATCTAGTGATCGTGTTGTCTATTCCACCTTTTTCTAGCTTACCAAGAAGTAGATTGTGGTCTACTTTATCAGATACCTTACTGAAATCTAAGTATACTACGTCCATATGGCAGGAACGAAGTATCTTCTTCCCTATTTGTAGTTAAACATATTCAGTTTCCATATCCAAGGACTGAAAAAAGCTCTCTGACGATATCCTTTACCTTGCCAACTAAAAGTGAACTTCAATAGGTCAATAGAATTCTGCTGGCTGGGGAATTGTGGAAGCTGAATTCCACATATCTTAAAGTGGCCAAGGTTGAGAAACAATGTTCTATGTAACTCTCAACTAAATATTGAATCTTAACATGTGGGATAGAATGATTCTCAACTAAATATTGTGTCTTAATATATGGGATAGCTAAGAGTATCTGACAATGAACCGCCTGCAAGTTTTATTCATTTGTAGATTGTTACTTGTTTTGCCTGTTTATCACTTCTTAAGCATTGTTATAGTCCTACTTCCTGGCTTTCATGGTGGAATTTCAGAATCTCCAGTAGGATAATGCATTTGGGGCAAAATGAATGGGAACTATTAAATTTTCAAATAAAGTAGTGGTCAAAAAATGTACCTACCAAAATTGGATGGTGACTGAGGTATAACTGAGAGACCACTGACTCCTGTGAGTTCTAGGCTGCATAACCAAGATGTAATTGGATATTAGTAAAGAGAATCATCCCGCCAAGAATGTTCATAGTAGAAAGTATTCAAAAGCAGATCTCTGAAACTTTTACATTTGATTCACTGATATCAGGATATTGTAATCTGAACCAAATCCAGGGGTGATATGGTAAAATTGTTCAGTTTATCTCATTCTCCCCACCCCTGCACCTGTCTTTTTTTTAAAGCAGTAGCTGTTTGTCTTGAATTATTACACTGACTTACCACCATTCATTTAATGACCATTTGAAGTTACAACAGCACTGAAAAATGTGACCTACGACTGTTTTCGTATTTACAACCATTGCTGCATCCCCATGGTCATGTGATCAAAACTCACACCCTTGGCAACTGACTCATATATTCATGGCAGTGTCCCCGGATCCCGGGATCCCCTTTTGCAACCTTCTGACAAGCAAAGTCAATGGGGCATCCAGATTCACTTAACAACCGTGTTACTGATTAACAACTGCAGTGATTCATTTAACAAGTGTGGTAAGAACAGTCATAAAATGGGGCAAAACTCACTTAACAACTGTCTGGCTTGGCAATGGAAATGTTAGGCTCAACTACCTATATAGAAACAGTCTGGCCAGGCTTATATCCTCTGAGATGTGTAATTCTGCAGTATGTGTAATGAAGTTGCAAGATCCAGAAGGGGGGGGGGGAGAGAGAGAGAGAGAGAGAGAGAGAGAGAGAGAGAGAGAGAGAGAGAGAGAGAGAGATCCACTTTTGCAAAAGGAAGAAGCAACACATTGATTACCCCAGTAAAATAAAAGGTGATATTAACAGCATGAATTAACACACAAGTACAAATAGATTTATCTAAATGTTTACGACACAGACACAGGTTTCATGGCTTCAGAAGACATGGCCCTTGCATGGAGGGCAATAGGCTTAGACACAGTTTGACAGTATAAATTGCTTATCTTGTTTTTGATCCAGGCCTTCCTTTGATAATTGGCATAGCATGATGTGTCAATGAGCAAACACTCTGAACAGGTTCACTTTTGTCTCCCTGAACATCACATTCCCCTCTTTGAAGTTTCCTTCAAGATTCTTATTAACGTACCTGATCCTTCCATGTGACATAATTTGAAAAGAATGTCTCCTTTCAAAAAAAAAATGTCAGAATAAGCTTGTACGAGCTCTCATTTTGCTTACCAGAGAGTGCTTTAGATTTCTTTCTTTGCTCCTTGATCGGTTTCGGTAAAGAAAGATGTGCAGATATTTGCTATTGAAATACAGCCATTGACTTTATAGGCAAGTTGAATGGCTCTCTATGTTTCACCCATGATCATCTTAGACTAATCCTAATGTTTTTTTTGAAAGTTCCATTTCACTGAACAAAATCTAGGTTTTACTTTAAAATGGATTCCCCCACTCGCTCTTTCCTTTTAATATTTATATACACTTTAACATTGGTACTAGGGCCCAGCAACCAAATTTTGGGGCTGGTAAGTTCTACTCAGTATGTAAATTCAGCTTCTTTCCCAAAGACTACTAGGATGGGAATAATAGGGGGGTGGAATTCATTTAATTTGCATTTTAATTGTTTGCATTTCATTTACATTTCCCAAGCTTACATGCAAAGGTGACTATTGATAGTTGCACTTTCTCCTGCACTGGAGGTCCAAAAGGGGAGTAAAAAGAGAGGGAGGGAATGTCTAGCAACAAATACATATAATAGGAAAACAGTACACAAAATATGTATCTTAAGAAAATGCATACAAGCCGATACAAAAGGCATGGAAGTGTTTGGCAATTATTTTTCTTAAAAAAGAACAAAAACCCAAACTGTAGGTTCACTGGGTGTGAATGTTTCAGTAATGTATAGCTGTAGGCATGTTGGCTTCTCTTTTTGAACACCCAAGTAAATGCAGCAACCAACATGATTTGAGAGGCTTCAACAATGCTCACAACAGAACCAAACCGAACAGAATAACAGGGTTGTAAGGGCCCTTGGAGGTCATCTAGTTCAACCCCCTGCTTGAGCAGAAGACCCTATACCATTTCAGACAAGTGGCTGTCCAGTCTCTTCTTAAAAACCTCCAATGATAGAGCACCCATGACTTCTGGCCAGTCCCCTGATAAATTGTGCTAAATGTTAGGAAATTTCTCCTTATTTCTAAGTTGGATCTCTCCTTGATTAGTTTCCACCCGTTGCTTCTTATCCTGCCTTCAGGTATTTTGGATAATAGCTTGACTCCCTCTTCTTTGTGACAGCCACTGAGATATTGGACCACTGCAGTTCCAATATCTCAGGGGTTGCCACAAAGAAGAGGGAGTCAAGCTATTCTCCAAAGCACCTGAGGGCAGGACAAGAAGCAACAGATGGAAACTAACCAAAGAGAGAAGCAACCTAGAACTAAGGAGAAACTTCCTGACAGTTAGAACAATTAAACAGTGGAACAACCTGCCTCCAGAAGTGGTGAATGCTCCAACACTGGAAGTTTTTAAGAAGAGACTGGATAGCCATTTGCCTGAAATGGTATAGGGTTTCCTGCCTGAGCAGGGGTTGGACTAGATGACCTCCAAAGTCCCTTCCAACTTATGATGATGATGATGATGATGATGATGATGATGATGATGTCACCCTTCTCTTCACTAGACTAGCCATGCCCAGTTCTTGCAACTGTTCTTCATAGGTTTTATCTTCCAGTTCCCTAATCATCTTTGTTGCTCTTCTCTGTGCTCTTTCTACAGTTGTGACAATTTTTTTGTATCATGGTGACCAAACTGATTGACCAAACTAATAAGCAACTGATTGGAATTTCTTTTGGGCAAAGTGTTCCAAAAAGTGAATGCCTGACTGGGATTAGAGTGACAGTAGAAATAACATGCAAGGCAACAATTTTAATGGCAGTTTTAAGTAATATGGAGATCAAACTTCAAAAGGCAGTTAGTTAGTTAGAGGTTAAGGTACTGGTCTAGAAATCAGGAAACTGTGAGTTCTAGTCCTGCCTTAGCCATGAAAGCTGGCTGGGTGACCTTGGGTTAATCACACAGGTTTGTGTGGAGATGAAGAAGGAGTATTATATGTAAGGGTGTAGGTATATACATATGTACGTATATAGCATGTTTATATGTATGTTATGTATGTGTACAGTTTTGAGAGCAGGCAACAGAATTTCATTTTTAATATGTGCCATGAAAAAATGGCAATAAATCTTGTCTTGTCTTGTCTTGCCTTGCCTTGCCTTATCTTATTGTTGTATCTTAACTTATCTATCATTATGTATGTTTATCACCTTGAGTTATTTATAAAGTAATAAGGAGGGGATAAAAGTCAAACATGTATAAATAAATTGAAATGAATTGAAGTAGATGAGTGTGGGAACAATACATTGTGCCTAGACTTTTAAGAAAATCACATAGGCAATTCTGAAAAAGTGTAATAATCATCTGCAGTAGCACCCACTGCAAATTAGCCTAGTGGAATAGTATTTATACCATCAAGCAAGGCAGCCTTAGAAAGTAATTAGTTATTTCTCATCGTTTTCAAAATGGCCTGCAGCCATCTAGAATATATTGGCTCTAAACACACATATATAAATGCTGTTAAAAATGGGCAAAATTCCCTAAGGATATAACTTTACCAAAGTAAATGGATTTACACCAGCAAAGCATTTTGCCCAATATAAACTTTAACAAGGATCTGGGGAGTAGAATATCTATCTTCTAAAGCCAACATTGCGGTGGCAGTTGTGTGCCAGTTTGACCTCTGGGTGTTTTGTGAAGCATTTAGAAATGTCACCATAACTCTTTGAACAAGGAAAAATGAGCCAGTAGGTATTAAGGATGTATTTTCTTGTTTAACCAAGCTTAGAAAGGACCTCCTGATTTAAAAACTCTGAATAGTAATCCTTCACATTCAATACTCTTTTTTTTTGAAAGGCAAAAGCAATATTTTTCTTATTCTAAAATACATCACTTACCTTTCCAATCTGTCCTTTTTTTAAAAAAACCCAATGGAATGGTTTTAAGGGTAAGGGTTACACCAGAGTAAGAGATAAACATAGTCAAAGTAGAGTTCTGACTAGTTTTGCTACACTGTACAGTTGTGCAGATGCTTCTTTATCTGGGTCCTTTGTAAGTCCCTTCTCTCACATATATACTTGAACTGAACTAGTTTGCCTTGGTTGATACTGTCCCTTTTATTAAAGGAGACAAAAATATCTGGAAATACTTCTACATCTATTCTTTTCTGTGCTTGTTTACTTATTTTCAGCAAAAAAAAATCTTTCAGCTCCAATTGCTTTTTTCAGGAGCAAAAATGATATTCACATCCAAATGACCCCACATCCCAAATGCAATCTTTCAGCACTGAGACTTTCTTTTGAAATCATAAGACTGACCTGCCAGAAACTCCCAATGTGTTCAGTAAATGTCATCGCCAACCACATTTGAATTAAAGAGATTTACTTCAAGTGCCTTTAACTTTTTATAGGTAAAAAGGTTGAATTTATTATTTTCTTCCCTTAAAAAGATTCCTTGATATAAGACTTGTTTTAATCTCCTAGGATTGCCCTACTGATAGTGTTAATTTCTTCAAGATATAATCTGAATTTATTCCCCAGCTAAAACAGCTTTTACATGGCCACATTCAAGGGCTGTCTCAAGTCTTTTTAGGGCTAGAGTAAACTTTTGATAAATCATTGCAGAAAATCTTTGTTTAAGGTAAAAGAGGGTAGGAATACTTTGGATTCCTCAAGTTCTCAAAAGCCATTAGCCCAAATAAGGCCATTTTGAAGCCCATGGCCTCCTAATATATCTTTTTTTCTATTTATGCACTGCACTAATTAATTTGGATCATGTTTCATCTTTATTTCTCATCTTATTGTGTCCTTAGAACTTTCTTCTTCCACCTTTTCTCTTTTGTTGGGCAAAATTGTCTTGGTTATAATGATTATTGTTGCCTATGTCATATAGAAGTTAAGCAATATTTTTTAGTGTTTCTCTTTTATTATATCATTTTAAATACAGCTTACAAAGGCTGACCTCTATCTCGTTTAGACAGGATCACAACTGGTGTAACTTGTAAGCCCAGTAAAATAGCAATAGCACTTAGACTTATATACCACTTCATAGTGCTGTACAACCATCTCTAAGTGGTTTACAATGTTAGCATATTGCTCCCAACAATCTGGGTCCTCATTTTACCAACCTCAAAGAACCTTGAACCACTGCATTCTAACCACTGTGCCATCATGGGATGGATGGATGAGATAGATAATAGATAGAGATGATAGATAAGGGAGAGATGAATGAATGGATAGCTAGATAGATGATAGATGTATAGATATATGATAGATAGATAGATGATAAATAGATATAGACAGACAAATATATTAGATATTCTTTTGAGTACATGTAATTATAGACAAAAGTTAGTTTCCCAAGAAAGTTTGGATTCAACATTAAAACATGTTTAGGATACAATTTTTCATATATCATTTTATTTATTTATAAATAAACATAAATAAATTTATTAATTTATTATTTATTTATTAATTTGATTTATATACCACCCTTCTCCCGAAGGACTCATTAATATCATTACCCTTAAGAAGAGCAAAGTTTTACATTTAGGTAGGAAAAATCAAAGGTATAAGTACAGATTAGATGAGACCTGGCTCAAAAAACAGTAACTGTGAGAGGGACCTTGGAGTCCTAGTGGATGATCACTTGAATATAAGCCAGCAGTGTGCAGCTGCAGCCAAAAATGCTAATGAATGGTCACCATGTGGTAAAAAAACATGTTGAAAGCTTGGAAAAAGTTCAGAGAAGAGCAACTAAAATGATCAAAGGCCTGGAGACTAAAACATGAATAACGGCTGCAGGATTTGGGTTTGGCTACTCTAAAATAAAAGAAGAAATAGGGGAGACATGATAGTAACATTGCAGTATTTGAGGGTCTGCCACAAAGAAAAGGGGGTCAAATTATTCTCCAAGGCACCAGAGGGTAGGACAAGAAACAATGGTTGGAAACTTATCAAATAGAGAAGCAACCCGGAATTAAGGAGAAATTTCCTGACAGTGAGGAAAAGTAACCAGTGGAACAGCTTGCCTTCAGAAATTGTGGGTGCTTATTCACTGGAGATTTTTAAGAAGAGACTGGACAGTCACTTGTCTGGAATGGTATAATTCTCCTGATTGAGCAGGGGCCTGGACTAGAAGACCTCCAATGTCCCTTCCAGATTCTATTCTATTCTATTCTATTCTATTCTATTCTATTCTATTCTATTCTATTCTATTCTATTCTATTCTATTCTATTCTATTCTATTCTATTCTATTCTATTCTATTCTATTCTATTCTATTCTATTCTCAACAATGAGAGATATACACAAGGCCCAGAACAACTAATGACCAGAATACAAACTGGTAAAGATTCTTTTACATTCTCTAGTCTTTCTTTTGCTCACTCCTACAATACAAATCTACCACATTTGCCTTTGGGGGTCTAATTTTCTATAATCCTCCATGTTGTACAAATTCTCTTTGCCTTTCCAAATTGTAAACTAACTCTGTTTCCCTTTTTTCAGAAACAGAGGTGGTCCTAATAACTTGTGAAAATATAGTCCTTCTTGGGGCATTCTATTCTGACCTTAATTTTTCACTAACTCTCAAGGCCACATAAGCAATGGAAAAGAGGCAGAATGTGCTATATTTTGTTAGCTGGGAAAATGTATTATGAATCATAAGCTGCACACAACAAAGCATTCCAGATTTTTATCAGTACTGTCCTCTTCCTCCTTTTCCAAAAAGGTAAAAAATGGATGTGTTAATGTGCAATGTTAATATAGAATTAGATGTCAGCAAGGTCAACTTTCCAATTTTAACATGACTCAGATGTATGATTAGTGTATAGTACATGCCACTTTGTCAGATGATCACTTTTAGTGAAGGAAAATCACCCACATTTACTGTAGTTCTCTTCTGCATTGTCTTACTTTGGCCATGTCATGTGGGGGAATTCACTGGAGAAAACAATTATGTTGGCAAGAGTTAGGAGTAAAAGGAAACCAGGCCACCAAAGAACATGATGGCTGGACACCAGCTAAGCTGACACCAGCCAGAGCCCAGAAAAACTTAAAGTAGTGCAAGATTGGAAGATGTGGAGAGATCTGTCCCATGGAATCGCTAAGAGTCAAACTTTATTGATCCTTCTCCTTCTTGTTCACTAAAGACACAGTCTAATGATTTGGCCACCTATTTAGTATGACCTAAAAATAAATTTATCAGTGCTTGAAACAGCAGAAATTAGGCCATGGGCTAATTTCTGTAACTATGCCCATGGGCTATCAACTGACTTCTCATTACTAAGTGTCATTTTCAACATATGGAGAATTGAAAACTAAGATCAAAATTATATATGTGCTACTTCAGTTAAATGTCCTTGAACACTAACCATGTTCATTTCCATGTTCTCCTGATCTCTTTTTCTCTCTCCAAGACAGCATCTTGTAATTATAATACAATCATACTCCATCATCAAATATGCTACATTTGTGTTCAGATACTCACTGAAGAGTGACTGGCATTCTTCAGTGGGCAGAGGGGAATGAGGAAAGGACAAAGATACTATTAGGGTTCATTTTTTTAGGTGGGGGGAAAGGATGGGGACGCATGAAAAAGAGCAATCCTAATTAAGGACCCTAATTAAGGATAATAGTGACCATCCTTATAATGTATGAAAGGAGGAAAGGGCAAAAATTTCAGAAATGGGGAAAGGATTGTGGGAGGCACAAATGACAATTGCTTTATGAACAGATGAAATTAAGTAGTGGGTGAAACAGCAAAGTGCCATCCAAAAAGAGACAGAAAGTTTCTGTATTGAGAAGTAACTAAGTAGCACTACTTAGACTTAATGATTGAGAGACAAAAAAAAGGAGAGAGATGCCACACATTTATTGGCATCCAAAGGATGTAACATAAAATATGTAAAACTTGTACTAGGAATTCAGAGAGAGAGAGAGACAGAGTGTCAGAGAGAGAGAGGCAGAGAGAGAGAGAGACAGACAGAGAGAGAGAGAAAGAGACACAGAGAGAGATCTCACACATGTATTGGAAGCCAAGGAATGTAACATTAAATATGTGAAATATGTACTAGAAATTCTTTTCTATTGGCATTCTCCCATGAAATAAAAATATCTATTGTCTCTTAAGCAAAAAAAAAAATGGGGGGGAGAAGAAAATCTGTCAGTGGAGAGAAGGTCTTAGCAAGTCCTAAGGGGATTATAAAATCTTCTTCAAATGTTGCACTTTGGTTTTATTTATTAATTTGTGTCAATTTGTTTATTAAATTTCTACACCATCCATCTCACCTAAGGGACTCTTGGCAGTTTATAAACGTGTTCAAACAAGGTATTTTAATCATCTGGACTAGTGAAATAAGGCTGATTAAGTACCCTGTAAACAAATGGGATAAGCCACGGTGCTCTCTCTCTCTCTCTCTCTCTTTGGGTACAATCACAATTATATAAGTATGCTTAGTATTCACTGCTGTGAATTTTTTCACCTCTACATATCTAATTTTACCATGGAAAGAAAAATTTCACCTATCATGGCTGAAACGGATAAAGAGGAGCCAGATGTGCCATTTTTTAAACATTGGGCAATTTTAAGGATGGGGAAAAAGTTGTCAACTGTTCACTCTCATGAAAAGGCAGGAGGAAAGATAAGATCTAAACCATGGACTCTGTATGTGTGTGCGTGTGTGTGTGTGTGTGTGAGAGAGAGAGAGAGAGAGAGCATTTGATTTTTGTGTCTATGGAGATTCTCAAACATCCAGGTCATGTGTTTTTTTTTTCCAAAGGCAACTTGATTTTCTTGGTCTTTTATTTGAAAACATTTTGCTTCTCATCCAAGAAGCTCCTTCAGTTCTGAAGAAATGTCTTGGATGACAAGCAAAATGTTTTTTTTTAAAAAAAAAAACAAACAAACAAGAAAATCCAGCTGCCCTTTGGAATGACTTGATTTTTGCGTTCAGGAACAGAAAGAGCAGCTTTTCTAAGCCATGTCAGAGACAAAGTCTCTTCTGTCAGTTTCTCCCAAATGCCAGCTTAAGTTCCTAGAGAATGGAGATTTACTGTTGTGTCTGATACGAAGACTGACATCAACATCAGTACTTCAGTCTGGAGCTGTGAACAACATCTTCACCGGAGGGTTCTGCTGTGTTTATAAATACTTGATCAAATGTCAGTGTGTTCAACCAATGAAAACTCTCTCCAAGTGAAACAGAATCCAAGTTCACAAGTATGTGATATTTCCAATTATGGTTGGTCACACAGTCTGCCGGATATTCAGTCTGGATTTGGCAATTTCATCCTCAGCGGCTGAAGACTGACTCAGCCTTCCATCCTTCCGAGGTTCAGTAAAATGAGGACCCAGATTGTTGGGCGGGGGGGGGGTAGGGGGAGGCAATATGCTGACTCTGTAAACCGCTCAGAAAGTCCTGTGAAGCCTTACGAAGCGGTATATAAATCTAAGTGTTGTTATTAGTGCTATAAGATAGGCTATACAACTTTGTGGAAGTTGTTTCACATTTGGTCTTTGGATAGCTAGAGGGCAGAATAAAATCAAAATTTGAATGTACTTTACTTTACATTTATATATAATTAAAATTAAAAATGGTTAATCTGATTACTCTTCCATCATGAACATACCAACTTCCCTCTGTGTCACAGTGGAAATGACAATTTCTGGAGCTTCAAATTGTGTATTTGCAATTGAACATGTTAGAGATGACGGGTAGAACTTTGAAATGTACCCAAAAGCAAACTATTAGCTGACCTTGATATAGAATTGGAATAATAGCCCTAGGTAAGCATTAACATACATATTTATGCAAAAAGAAATTGAACTTGAATGGTTTTCCCCAAAATAGGATGATAAGACGGGCGAGGGGGGAGGCTCAGCTGCTGCCATTATCATATTTTTAGATTCTTAGTGAATCTTAATTTATCTAAGAGGATTCTTCCATTTTAAAGATAAATTATTTGAGGGGGAGCAGATCTAGTCTTCCCTTAAGGTAAATATGGTTATCATATTAGCTCATGGAAAATAGCCAAATCATTAAGTGGGATGTTTTCTGTCAGACCCCAAAACTCCTCATTTGCCCTCTCCTTTCTTCTATTCCTTTGGGGCCTGCCATTCCTCTTGGGGGAGGGGTGCATGGAGGAATCATAGTGGTAACTTTCGCTTTCTCCTTTCTTTGTCTGGCCTCCTCCTTCTGAGTGTGGAATGCATCTCCTTATCTAGGAGACAGTTACAAGGAAATGAAAGCTGGAGAAGCGTGCCTACTGTACCAGCCAGCCACCCATCAAGCTATCTGTGGATTGGCTGAATTTCAAACGGACATTATGACTTTGGTGGGAGGGGGCATATTGCTTACTTTAACTATATCATTCGTGTGGGCTTTTCTTCAGATCTCACCTAACATTCCCTGTTGTCACTAGTCCCTAATAAAAGCTTCCTTTTGAGACAATGATTGTTTCAAGAGTTCTGCTTTCTTGGGTGATTAGCTGAAGTGGGTCCTGACATTTTCCTTTATGTCGGATTTCCTCTTTAAAAAAATGTTTCACAAAAACTGTCCAACTTCATATTTATCATGGAAAATCTGAAACTACTGTATGTAATGGATGCTCTGTACTAAATATGATTAACATTGGATCCCTTTGTTGCACTCCTAGCAGGGAAAACTAGAGTCAGTTTGGTGTAGTGGTTAAGGTGCTGGCTGAGAAACCAGGAGACTGTGAGTTCTAGTCTCACCTTGGGCATGAAAGCTAGCTGGGTGACTTGATCCAATCACTCTAGCTCTCTCAGCTTGGGGCTGTGGTGAAGAAAAAATAAGGGAAGTTTGAAAATGAAGACGGTCTCTACACCTTTGATGTCAAAAAGGAACAGGAATGCCAGACTTGGATTTGACAGCTGAACTTCACTTGAGCTTCTTCTGCTGCTCCTTGAGCTGTCTAGTTTACTGTATATGTATTCACCCAGCAGCATCCTTTGCTTTGTCAAATCACAGCATCCTCTAATTATTTTCTCTGGGAAGTAGAAGGACTGGGAAGTCAGGAAACCTAATAACTGTTTGATTCGATTACACACAGAGAAAGTTTAGTGTCTGCCCTTTCTTATTTCTTTTTGGAAAGGGCTGAGAGGGCAGCTATGCTGCTGATATCCTCCTTTTGACAGCAGAAAGGATACGGTAATTTGTTTCTGTGCATATATCTGCATATGATATTCCTACCACCACCTCGCACAGACACACATACACACAAAAGGAGCTGCAACCCAGCGGAATGAACTACCTTTGATACACACTGAGGAAACAGTCAGCTGGCCAAATTTTTATATTAGGATGACTCAGGCAAGACTCTTAACAGGCTCCATTCTCAATGCAGTATCAAAGAAATGACTAAAGGATAAAACACAAGTACAATTGTGAAAGATAATATATGCTAAGTGTTCTAAACTTAAAAAAAACACCCCTTCATGAACTGTATTATTTGAAATTGCTGAGCCAATAGAGACTACATTCTTCCTCTCCACTTCGGAAAATGGAGCCACTATGAATAAGCTAAAGGTCTTTCTTAATGAAATCTTTCTCTGAAATATTCTGCAGAAAGGGGAAAGGGGAAAAAAAAGCCTTTTCAAAGTGTTTGGGGAATTTATTTTATTTTTTCAGCACCAAACAGAAAAAAATACATGATTCAGCAGGGTAATTTTTTTACACTGTAAATTCAGCAGTATATTTTTTTTAATTTAAAAAAGCACAGTGATATAATTATCGTGTACAGATCAGTTGGCATCCTTGAGATAGAGTCATATTTGGGAAAAAGAAAAGAATGATCTGCTCATACCTTGTTCCCCTCCAAAGAACTGGGCATCCTGTGCTATAGACGTCTGAATAACCTTTGTCCCACCAGTCTTGGTCCAGCTGGTGCTTATTCTAAAGTGAGTTCTATAATTGGATTCTATTTGTATCTTGTCTTTGTGTGTGTGTGTGTGTGTGTGAATGTGTGTGTAAAATCATTTAGCTATCAATGCTGAGTCTCATAAAGAAAGCTATAGAAAGCCCACCAAATAACAACAACAAAAACAACAACAACAACAACAACAACAACAACAATAATAATAATAATAATAATAATAATAATAATAATAATAATAATAATAATATATTGTCGATAAGAAAGACAAAAAATCTGGATAGTGGATGTGGCAGTGCCTGGAGACAGCAGAATAGAAGAGAAAGAACTGGAGAAGATAACAAAATACGAAGACCTACAAATAGAAATAGAACAACTGTGGCAAAGGCAAGCAAGGGTACTACCAACAGTAATAGGCATCTTGGGTGCAATCCCAAAAAAACTGGAGCACCACTTGAACACCATGGGCATTGACAAACTCACCATCAGTCAATTGCAAAAGGCAGCCTCACTGGGAACAGCTTCCATCCTGCAACGATATCTGTAACACCATCAAACATCCACATCTGCCTATCCCAGGTCCTTGGTAAGAACTTGATACGTAGGCAAAAATGCTAAACCCAGTCTGAACATCTGGCTGACTGTGTGATGAAATAATAATAATAATAATAATAATAATAATAATAATAATAATAATAATAATAATAATCTGTTACTTATCACATATTTTATGCATGCATAAACATTTGTGAATAGATTCTGGTTTGAGCAAGGTCACTAGGACGGGGGTGAAAAAGTTTCACCCTTATTTAGGGTATGAGTAAAACATCTTCTATTTCTTTGTAAGAAAAAGTATGTTCAGTTCCTGAGTCACAGCAGTGAAGAGGGGAAAAATTTTCATACATTTGAATGCAGGTATTTTGAATAGAAAAATAATTGCACTTCATTAGTGGAATCCTAATGTGCATTTCACTATCTCTTATATCTTTCTTTTTTTGAAGATAGTAATTATTCACATCCCCATTCTTAATCATACTTTGATTCTTTTTATCAATATTTTGTTTCTTTTGTTCACCTATGCTTTTTTTAAATTATCTAAAAATGGCAACATGCATTTCTTTATTCAAGCATGACTTTGTTTTAAGAAAAAGATCTCTATCACCTTAAACACTTTTTTTCTACTTCTGCACCAAAATGTTGACACTTCAATCTTTTTTTTCTTTTTAATCACCTTAAACTTTGCTCATTACAAGGAATCCATTTCTTTTCTCCAGCCTTAGTGGGTTGCTTTGAATTCGCAGGAACCTTTCAACAATTTAGCTTTTAATGGCCTCAGAGAATGTTCTAGCTTCCCCTGGGGAAGTAATTCTTGTTTAAAGTAGGTGACATTTACCTTGCCAATCACCAGAATTATAGGTAAGCTTAACAGCTCTTGTAGTTAATGAGGTAACTGATGCTTCCATGTCTTCAACAATTCAGATGGGCAATGTCAACCTCCCTCAAACTGAGATCTTACAAGTATGCTGGCGCATCTTTGCCAACACTATGGATGCCCTTGAGTTAGGTTCAAATGCATTTCCTGGTCCAAACCAAAATGAGAAGTATTTGTTGAGCTAGGAATCCCAAGTGTAATTTAGATGCCATAACATACCGTAAACAGGATTGATCTTGGCAACACTTGTTTGATAAGGCAGATTCCTTTTGCAGTTTTTCTTTAGAGAAGATTTTTTTGTCCCTCTTGGAAAATGCACCTTCCAAAGAACATTGAGAGAGAGAGAGAGAGAGAGAGAGAGAGAGAGAGAGAGAGAGAGAGAGAGAGAGAGAGAGAGAGAGAGAGAGAGAGAGAGAGAGAGAGAGAGAGAAATATGCTTAGTGAATATGGTAAGCACAGACTTATTTAGCACAATTAGTTCATTTAGTAGTTCCTGCTTTTATTTCTTACAACTTAGCCATCTACCTGGTTTCCATGCCTACAGAAGGACTAGAACTCACAATCTCCCAGTGTCTCCCAGTGTCAGCCCACTTGATAGATTAGATCAGGAGACCAACTGTACAAGAAGGCTGTATTGAAATTGCTCTCTCTCTTTCTCTCTCTCTGTCTCGTATAGTCACCCATATCGCACAAAAATGAATAATTATATAAATATGAGTCTTGCAAGTCAGTTTATGCTGTACTTCCTTCCACTTTCTATATGCCTGTGAATTGAAGAGGCATTTACCTGAGCAGCTTCTAAATGTTAGCTCTGAATTTGAAGAATGTCTCTGCTCTTTTTCCTTAGACACCAGTTCCTGTATAGTTTTGTCAAAGTCGTCTTCCTTACTTGCTATGGTACATCCAGTTTCTAATCCAGCGGTTTAACAGCTACACTAAACAACATATTAAGCCATAAACTGTGATATACAAACCATGAGTGTTAGGTTCCCACAGTGCAATAAAGAGGCTGCCACAGCTGACCTGCATGCATTCCTATCTCATGATTTTTCCTGTTTGTCCCCTTCATGGATAAAGGAAAATAGAAAATAATAATAGCCAGGAAAAGGCACTAGTGGCTATCTATTAATTCTAAGAAATCTAGGGCACAGCTGCCTGACAGGTTTATTTATTATCAATCAATCAATCAATAAATAAATAAATAAATAAATAAATAAATAAATAAATAAGTAGGTAGGTAGGTAGGTAGGCAGGCAGACAGACAGACAGACAGACAAACAAACAAATTGCTTAAGGTGTTAAACTAGGAATAAGGACACCTAAGTTGTAGTCCTATGTCCAGCTCATGGTTTGTAGCCAGTTGCTCTCTCTCATAGCCCAAACTACCTTATTGGGGGGGGGGAGGTTTGCTGTAGAAAAAAATAGGGCAGTGAGTGCCTGAAAGGCCACCTTGAACTCCTGAACAAGAATAAAGCTATATATCTAATCAACAAATATTTTTAGCAACATTTAAAATAAAGCACCAAATCAAATTTAAACCAGAAGTCAGAACCAATTAAAGGAAACGGTTAAAAGCAACAGTCAAAATCAGGTATTAAAAGTTTGTCAATGTCTGGATGCGCTGCATACATTTACCACTGAAATCTTGGAAAAGTTTGTTGTTTTTAAATAAAAAACAGATTGCTGAGTTATCAGAATGTGTTTGTGTCACGCTCACATTGCCTCGCCTGGTTGCTGGACCTGGGCAACCTGAGTTTCTTTCATTTAGCATAATCCTTATGAACATACCCATTGCAAGTTGTCTTACATTTAGTCTCTTGTCCACAAATTAGTAATGACTTATAGGCAATTTGCAAAATGATGCACAGAACCTCAAACTACATAGAAAATATTACTGAAAGCCGGAACTGCCAACAACTTGGCACATGATGGAATATGCTTGACAAATCCTGACCTCCTTGTTACAAATAAGTTCTTGAAAAGATGACAGAATGCTGACTGGATGCAACAACAAAGGAAGGAAAGATTCATTTAAAAAAAAACCTCAAATGAAAAATCACTTTTTGTAGTTAGTAGTGAAACAAAGAAGTTGGATAATTGAGTGATATAATCCAGCATATATATATATATTGTCATCTGCTTTTTAGGACAGAGCTACAACCTAGAAAGTTTCCAGCCTGAAATTGTGTTGGGGGTCATGTGACCATTCTCAGAAGTGCTGAAAAAGTAGCCAGTATCAGTCTTCTTAAAAAGCCCAAGACTCCTCTTAACTGATCATATATTTTTTTTCAACCAAAATAATAGGAACATCCCTAACAGGTAATTACAGATAATTTTAGGAAATTTAGTTTATTCACAGTTTTAGACTCAAATTCACAAGTCACTGTACTCTCAGCGGTTAGAATACAAGACACTACAGATACATCCAAATATGAAATTGGATTAAATTTGAAATTGGATTAAATTTGTCATCTGATGCAGAAAAAAGAAGAATCTCAAAAACATGTAAGGTTCTATTAAAAGATAAGACAAGCTTTTTGAGTTGGTTGAAAGCAATATGGGAATCAGTAGTAAAAGCTTCTTCACCTATGACTTTATATTAATCCACTTGGAAGAGAAACTGCTGGAATCATTTTCAGCCAAATTAGGGAAAACTAGTATTTTATAGATGGCATTTAAACCAAGAAAACCTATCATTATAAATTCTAGGATTAGTCCCGGGTGCAGCAGAAAATGTAAAGAATTGGATACCGTACATAGCTTGGAAAGTTGTTCGATTATTTTTGATGAATTTTTTCATTAAAAATAGGACAGGCTATTATAGAACACCTTAAACTAATCTTGTAGAAAGGATTTTTGTTTGGATTTTTATTTTTTGGGAGGGGGGGGGAAGAGGGTGATAATACCAATAATACCTTAGAGCATAAAGATTTGACAGATTTTGTTGATGGCGAAGATGAAAATGATGAAGATTGAGCCAAATATTATGGGTAACAGTAAGATTTTGGAAAAGAGGAAAGAATCTGAATCTTTCCGTATTGTGGCAAATATATTTTCTCTAATGAAAATGTTACCAAATAGAAGAAGACCTCAATATAATGGAAATTCAGAATATTTATTTAAATATGAGATGTTCATTTTCTCAGTACATGATTTAGAAAGAAAAAAAAGAGATTTTCTTCAACCTGACTTAAACATAGATATATAGTGGTTGTTACTTTACAAGCTCTAGGCCTCTTGATGATTTAATTTAAAAATGGTGATATAGATAGATAGATAGATAGATAGATAGATAGATAGATAGATAGATAGATAGATAGATGATAGATAGATAGATAGACAGACAGATAGACAGATAGATAATAGATAGATAATATTTATATTCTTTTCAGTGATTTACAAATAGCAGTAAATAAAGCAGATTAGAAAAAAACTTTAAATGAGGAAAACCTATATATTATTTCTTAACACTTCTAACATAAGGTCAATATTTATCCATGGTGGATTTTTTCCCTAAAGAAAGATGGTTGCTATCTAAAATTCATTCTGATTAATGTCCAGCTAGCCAGGAATCCTTGTGGAATGAAATACAGAAAATCAGTCCCTTTGGGATCCTTGGCAGCTTTTGTTTTTAATCTGTGTGGGGAAATTTAGAGCAATTTTTCCATTATAAGGGCATTTTAATTTATAGAACTATAGAGAGTGTTATACATTATGCCTGAATAAATTTCTTGTCAAATTGTTCAAGGAAAAATGTTGGCCTGGACAGGTTTATATTTGTCTTTTCCTATGATTTTCAACTGCCTTACTAAACAAATAACCGTATTTATTCTAGTCACAGCAAGAAATGTGATTTAAAAAAAATTGTCTCAGGGAACAATCATTAAGACTCTGAGTTACAATAAGTCTGGTCCCTGGCATTTAAGTAAATCTGGCAATTGCATATTCATTCCTGACATGGCAAGAATCGATGTAACATTTTGTTTTTTAGAAGTTGAGAAATGTGGTGTACATAATTACATGTGACATAACTGTGCCTATAAAACATTTACTCTTTTTTTATATCAAAGGAAAGGAAAGGAAAGGAAAGGAAAGGAAAGGAAAGGAAAGGAAAGGAAAGGAAAGGAAAGGAAAGGAAAGGAAAGGAAAGGAAAGGAAAGGAAAGGAAAGGAAAGGAAAGGAAAGGAAAGGAAAGGAAAGGAAAGGAAAGAGAGAAAGCAGAGATTTGATATTTGAGTAGTAAACAAATTAGTATCAATTCTTATACTTGATAAGATTAGATTAAGTAGGACTGGGTGTCCATTTCCTTCCAATTTTATAACTTTTTTTCCTGTCACCAGTCAAGAGACCTTATTGATTCTGCTAAAGGTAAAAATGATGCTGATGGCCTATAGAGGCCTAGTTTCAGTTGGCAGTTCTCAAAAACTAATACAGAGGTCCCCAATCTTTTGGGCACCAGGGACCAGTTCCACGGAGAAAAGTTTTTCCATGGATCAGAGACTGCGTGGTTTTATGTGCTGTCTGTATCTCACAGATGGGCTTTGCTTGTTTGTGCGGACCGGTTGCTGGCATGCTGTGGCCTGGTACCAGTCCACAGCCTGGGGGTTGGGGAACCCTGCATTAATGGATTCTGAAGAGCTTATCTCCAAACAGTGTATGAAACAGTGGTTAAGGTGGGCCAACTAGAGCAGGAGAAACCCAAATTCAAATCTACCTTTAGTTACTCAGCGATTTGGGACCAATCATTCTCTGTCAGGACAATCTATTTCACAGAATTTTTCTTGTAGATATAAAATGAAGGGAGATTCCCACAAAGCAGTTTCAAGATTCTGGATTAAAATCATAATATAAATCCTACACTTAGTATCAGACAAGATGACCTCTTAGAGCTTTTCCACTTCTATCATTCTATGACATTATAACAACTATCAAATTAAAAATAAACTATTCTATCATGCATATGGTAACGCTTCTGAATAACAGCCAAGTAGCTGCTTGGTTTGTACTAGATCCTTTTCATCTCTGATTACCCTCCATGCAATGTTCAACTCGCCATCAATATTCCGAATGACATTTGGGATAATCTAAAATGGCAGCCAGCCAGCTTGGACTAGAACCAAATATAGACTCAGATCCTAATCAGATGTTTTCTGGGGGAGGGCAGAGTTTCTGAGTGGAGGCCAACTTGGCACTCGATTGTGCACTGGTTTGTTTGTTTGTTTGTTTATATATTTACTTGTACACTTTGGAGGCCACCCAATTCCCAGGGATTCTGGGCGGCTCACAAGTTGAAAAGTAGGAAAAATATAAAGGCAAAATTGTCCCTGATTCCCATTATAGAAGAAGGTTAAGCGCTGCTATCATTTAACATAATCCAGAAAGACCAGAGGTTTATAAAAAGGTGGATGCCATTTACTGGGGAATGTGTTCAGTTCAGTTCAGATCATCGGATGAGATGAATCAGGAACAGCTCGAACTGTGTGAAGCGGCTTTGGCTTTCATAAACAAAGCATTTCCCACCAGAAAGGCTAAATGATGCAGCTCATGAGCAGACAAAGAGGTGATGTGATTTTATCCCTTTAAAGCATCTTCCAGCTATGACCAATGTCACTGTATACTTCACAGCAACATGAAGTAAAATAAAGCAGGGTGTTGTTTTTTTCTTCTTCTTCTCATTTTGCTTTTAGAAGTGAGAGGGCCACCCTGCTTCATGAAGCCATTTTGAAGTCATATTTTGCTCTGGGCTTTGTGGATGTGAGAACTCCTTTAAAGACTCTGATGGCCTTAGTGTCAACATTAGTAGCTGGCAGGTCAGGGCTGCAGTGATGAAAGTGGGCAGGGGACAATAACATGTTCACCACCTACTGTACATAAGGATAGAGAGTTTGACAGCATCAGGATCATATTGAAACCTGAACTCTGATCCTGGCACTGAAGCTTAGAATAGACCAAGCTTTAGAGAGCAGAGACAGAGTGAAACAATTGGCTAGACTAGACTGTGTAGATGTGTGTCTGTGTATCTGTGTGTTTCCTCTATTGTTCTCCAGATTTAGATAGGATCTTGCCAGACTATCACAACTATTTCAATAACTATAGATATAATATGGGAATAGCTAGTGAGTAGCTAGAATTGTATTACGGTACAGCAATAAATTCATAGGTTACTTTCAACATACCGAACTAGTGCTATAAAATGTTTATAAGAATATGTTTTTACTTATTTATTAAGTTTATTTATGAAACAAATTTATACAGCCACCCAGCTCACATACAATTACTCTGGATGGCATACAAACTTTTTATTACACTACATTTTATTCTTCATTGATGGTTTCTGAAACATAAAGCAGTATTATGATAGCAATATGATCTGCTTGGTTTTCCAGCTAAAGATAAGTATAAATATATGCTACAATGGAATAAATATTTGACCTGTAGTAAAAAAAGCAGAAAATTGCAGGGTTTTTCTCTTTGACAGCATTTTGTCCACTTCTCAACTTTCTATTAGAGAAGAAAGCAGTATACATTAACACATTTCATAGCATTTAGGCTTATATATAGCCACATTCTATTTTATAACGTTCCCCAACCTCTCCGAGTAGGCAGCCTAATCCTGGAAGGAGGAGGGGGAGAAGAAGGGATGATTTGGTGTGAGAGGCAGGCATGTGAGCATGTACACACAGCTTCATTTGTGTGGGCGGTGGGTGCATGTGCCCATGGCTACCACGAGTGGGACTGTGAGTGCCAGCACCCACCCACCACATGTAAGAGTGGGTCTGCATGCACCCACACTGGTCCACCACTCACGTAGCCCAGTTGCAAATAGGCCAAGGCCCAGTAGTGGCCATGGCCAACAAGTTGGGGATCCCTGCTTTATAGCATTCTCTGAGCAGTTTACAATATAAATATTATTTGCACATTGCTCCCAACAATCTAGGTACCCATTTTATTGACCACAGCAGCGTGGAAGGCTGAGTCAACCATGAGCCCTGTCAGGATCGAACTCTAGGCTGTGGACAGAGTTTCCCTGCAATAGTGCATTTTAACCACTGCTCAGAACCTATATAAGTTGAATCTATCCCAGGTTATCCACTGTAGGCCTTGTTAGAATTGTTAGACATCTTCCTGCAGCAGCATCAGAATACAACAGCTGTTCTCTGAGATTCTGCCAACTTCCTCCATTGAAAAAATCAGCTCAATTGGATTGTTATGCAAGAAATGTGCATGGAATTTGATCAGGAAGAAGACCCAACAAAATGGTATTTGAGCTCCTTTCAGATTTTTTAAAAAAAGCAATTGGCAAAAATTTCAAAGATATATTTCAGATATATTCATGCTATTTTGCCTTGTCTTAAATATCAATTTCCATACTATTATAGAACACACGTTATGTCAGAGACAGACTGGCCAAGTCAGGGGGAGGAGTCAAGTAGGGAATTAGTCTGGAATAATTGCATAGGCACAAAAGGCCAAGATTGAATAAATTGATCCTTATCTAATCTGGCCCAGGTACAAACTGCCAGTCTGGGAAGATTCCTGTAAAATAGGCATACACAATAAAGTAGCTAATTGAATTCTTCACATGTAAATCTGGTTGTTCATGCTTGACACATTACCAATGTTGTTTCTGTTGCAACTACTATAACTATAACTCTTTGCCTACCTTTTTATATACAATAGCTATAACCATTCATAGAACATGGTAAAATAAAGAGAGACTTTTATAGTAGGATCAAAAAAGATATCTTCAATCACACACTTACTGCTGCCATGTTGACATTTTTAATGTCCTGTGGACACCCTTCCAAACAAACCATGATATGAAACCATGTCAACCCAAAATAATAATATCTATCTCATAAGCTTGTGTTTTGCCACTGCTGAAACCAGACTTGCGGGCTAGCCCTAATCCCTGCAGATTATTTTAATAATAATTAAGGAATGAGGAAAATATACGTAAGTGAGTTAGCAGAGCAAGTGTAGCTACTAGCTTCCCTAACTTAACACAGAGAGAAAGTGTGTGCAGCATCGCAGTTCCATTGTGTATAGAGATAAATCCTCTCAGATGCCCTGCACTGTGTGGAGATGGCATTAAGGAAAAGTGGGGACTAGGTATTGAAGACATGGTTTAACCTCAAAGGGCAGTTGTAGAAAGAAGTGGGCTCAGTGGCTACTTATATATGGAGTTACACAGGGATCACTCCCAACAACAACAACCCTGTGAGGTGGATTGAGTTGAGAGAGAGTATCAGGCCCAAAGTCAGCCAGCAACATAAAAAGCAAGTAGATCACAGAGTTCTGCTTTGCCATTGCAAGCCGCCGTGGCCTCAGGAAGGCGAGCTCTGTCTTCCACATTTGATTTCGTTCCATTGGGGGATGGGTCAAAAGTCACCCTGTAGGGGCAAAGAGCAATCTGGGGACCCCTGCTTGATAACAGGAGGGTGGCAGCCCTTCTTCTCGATCTGGGGTAGAGGAAAGACTGGCCATAGCAATATGGCTCATCACTTTTTTTCAAAAGGCAACTGGACTTTGTTTTTCCAAGAAGCTTTTTCAGAAGCTTTAAAAAAAAGGACCTTTGAGATCTAACCTTACCTAACTCTGCATTGAAAATTATCACTATGATGCTATTTATTGTTTCTGGATTTCCAATGGGCTGATGATATATCAATGTCCACCATGTTAACAATCAGAAGATAGTTAGGGGCATCCTTGAAAAATCACACTCATGGCATTTGCATCATGATGCTTTAACAAAAATAATCCAATGTGACAATTAGAAAGGTTTTTCTGTTAAGTAATTTTAATAATTCCCTTTTTTCCCTACCAAGACTAGAATGTTCTCCTTTTTATTATATAAAAAGTCCTGTTTGTTCCTCTACCATTTTCAGTATGTCAGCTGACAAAACTTGGATACATTCACCAGAAATGGAAAGTATTATTACAATAGTTATTTATGAAAACTAATGCAGCTGTTTGCCAGCTATTATCTCAGAGACAAAATAATAGTTTTAGAAAGTGTTATTCAATTGAATATTCTAGTGTTGCTTTTCTAACAGCATATTTTCATTGCCTTGGGGCAAATTTAGCAAAATACCATATTTTCCGGCGTATAAGATGACTTTTTAACCCATGAAAATCATCTCAAAAGTTGGGGGGTCGTCTTATACGCCCAGTCGTCTTATACGCCGGAAAATCAGCGAGCCCGGGAAGGCACACCCTCCCCTCTCACTGTAGAGGAAGCAGGGCAGGCTGGCGTCTGGCGGGAGCCGGCAGGGCAGTCCTGCGCACGCGCGTGCTCCCCGGCTGTTAAGGAGCACTCATTAGCTGCAGGGGAGTGCGCACATGTGCAGGACTGCCCTGCCGGCTCCTGCCCGATGCTCTTCCCTCTTGAGGCAGCATCCCCGAGGACTCCTTAGGAGCCGGGGAGCGATGCTGCCTCAAGAGGGAAGAGGGACTGCCCTGCCGGATCCCGCCTGACGCTCTTCCCTCTTGAGGCAGCATCCCCGAGGACTCCTTAGGAGCCGGGGAGCAATGCTGCCTAAAGAGGGAAGAGGGACTGCCCTGCCAGCTCCTGCCCGACACTCTTCCCTCTTGAGGCAGCATCCCCGAGGACTCATTAGGAGCCGGGGAGTGATGCTGACTCAAGAGGGAAGAGCGTCGGGCGGGAGCCGGCAGGGCAGTCCTGCACACACGTGCACTCCCCGGCTGCTAAGGAGTGCTCGTTAACAGCCGGGAAGCATGCATGTGCACAGGACTGCCTTGCCGGCTCCCGCCAGATGCCAGCCTGCCCTGCTTCCTCCACAGTGAGAGGGAAGGGCATGCCTTCCCGGGCTCGCTGATTTTCCGGCGTATAAGATGAAAAATCTTGAAAATCATCTCAAAAGTTGGGGGGGGTCATCTTATACGCCCAGTCGTCTTATATGCCGGAAAATACGGTAACAGATTCATGTTGTTTAGTTTTCAGGTTTGCATGTATGGCTGCATTAGAGAATCACAGTGGTGATTTGTTTTTGCTTTAGTTTGCATTCCTTTGTTCCATAATTAAACATCAGGATCGATATAATTTGTATCTGCATTTAACTGATTGTGTATCACTAATTGTTCAGCATAGTAGAGGTACAGCATTGTATGTCTACAAACAATGAGCAGCTTTTTTGTGTGTGTGATTACCTGTTTACTTAGAAATACAGTATATATTTTGAAAATAGAAAAGAAGGTCATCATTATAACTGACTGCTCTCAGCTGTAGGGCTCTCTTGAAACAAATAACCCATTAGGAAAATTCTCCTGCCTCAAGATTATTTATTTTTAACCAAGCATCAGACTGATCAGAGAAATCCACTTCTCTGTATTGCTTTTTTTGTTTGTTTTTTACACTCCCATCTATTCACCCTGAAAACACATCTTCTTAGCCAGGAGATGACGTTGATGATGGTGCCCCATTTTCATAGGTTACTCTTTGAGAACAGTCACCCCAGTGCTCAGACTGAAAAAAAGCAAGGACTGAACAGCACACACTTGTTGTTGTTTTTTGCAAGATGTTATGGCACCATATCTCCTAAGTGGATTTTGCTTAAGTTCCTTTAGGGTTTACAGTTGAATTAGCAGCCTACATGAGTTGGCAGGAAAATCTCAAGCAGTACTTCACACACCTTGTCCGGTTAGAATGGCAACCATTTTCCCCTCCATGAGCCACTTTGGATTTTGTTAGGGTGCAAAGACAACACAATTTCCTTCCCTGAGCATTTTGCTTCACTTTTCTTAATGGAGGGAGGTGTGTTGGTTCACAAAGTCCTTTCAAGGGGTTTCTTTGGTTAGAAATATCATTCAAACCATGTGCCTCTTTTTAACTCTGTACATCCTTATTCAACGATGGTTCAGTGCCCCCTAGATTAGAAATTATGTCCTTTGGGAAATTATGATCCTTTGGGATCATTGTGACTGATTATGTTTGGTGGCTATTACAAAATCCCTTAATTGGAAAAGCATCTCATGGCAGAATAACAGAGTTTGAAGGGACCTGGAAGGTCTTCTAGTCCAACCCACTGCTCAAGCAGGAGGCCCTATGTCATTTCAGACAAATGGCTGTCCCATAACTTCTTAAAAACTTCCAGTGTTGAAGCATTCACACTTCTGGAGGCAGGTTGTTCCACTGATTAATTGTTCTAACTGTCAGGAAATTTCTCATTAGTTCTAGGTTGCTTCTGTCCTTGATTAGTTTCCATCCGTTGTTTCTTGTCCTGCTTTCAGGAGAATACATTTAGAAAGTATTCAGATCATCTTCACTTTTATTAATTTTGTTATGCTACAGACTAATTCTACATTTTTTTCTCATTAATCTACGCTCAATATGCCACAATAACAAAGTAAAAACAGAAGTTTAGAAATGTCTGTAAATTTATTAAAAAGAAAAAAGAACTGAAATATCACATTGACATAAGTATTCAGACCCTTTGTAACAACACTTGAATTTCATTCACGTGCCTCCCATTTCTCTTGATCACTCCTGACATGTTTCTACACCTTGATTGGAGGCCACCACTGGTAAATTAAATTGATTGAACATGATTTGGAAAAACACACACCTCTCCATGGAAGGTGTCACAGCTGACAATGCATACTATACTGTAGCAAAGAAAAAAGCCGTGAAGTCAAAAGAACTGCCTTCAGAGATAGGATTATTGCAAGGCACAGATCTGAGAAAGGCTACAATAACATTTCTTCTGCATTGAAGGTTCCTAAGAGCACATGGCCCCCATAATTTTCAAATGGATGAAGTTTGGCACAATCAGGATTCTTCCAAGAGCTGGTTGCCCAGTCAAACTGAGCAATCAGGGGATAAGGGCCTTAAAGGTGATCAAGAACTCAATGGTCACTCTGACTGAGCTCCAAGAATCCTGCGTGGAGATGGGACAAAGCCCAGAAGGTCAACCATCAATGCAACCCCTTCACCAATCTGGGCTTTACAGCAGAGTGGCTAGATCATGGGTGTCAAACTCGCTGCATCACATGAAGTGTTGTGATGTATTGTGGCTTTTTTTGCACTGCCGGAGCTGGGGTGGGCGTGGCCTCCATATGATGTAACTGGGCCACGGGCTGGCAGTTTGACACCCCTGGGCTAGACAAAAGCCTCTCCTCAGTTTAAAACACATGAAAGCCTGCTTGGAGTTTGCAAAAAAGCACCTGAAGGACTCTTAGACTGTGAGGAATAGGATTCTCTGGTCTGATGAAACTGTTTGACCTCAATTCTAAACATTATATCTGAAGGAAACCAGGCACCGCTCATCACCTGCCCAATACCATCCCAACAGTGAAGCATGGTGGTGGCAGCATCATTCTGTAGGGGGTTTTTTTTCAGCAGCAGGGACTGGGGGACTTGTCAGGGTTGAGGGAAAGCTGAATGGAGCAAAATACAGGGATATCCCCAATGAAAGCCTGTTCCACAGCGCTTGAGAGCTGAGACTGGGCTGAAGGTTCACTTTCCAACATGACAACTATCCTGAGCACACAGCCAAGACAATACACAAGTGGCTTAGGGAAAACTCTGTGGATGTCCTAGAGTGACCCTGCCAGAGACTTGACATGAACCCTATTGAACATCTCTGGAGGGACCTGAAAATGGCTGTCCACCGACAGTCACCATCCAACCTGACTGAGATAGAGAGGATATGGAAGGATAAATGGCAGAAAATCCTTCAATGCAGGTGTGGAAAGCTTGTTGCATCATACCCAAATAGACTTGAGGCTGTGATTGCTGCCAAAGGTGCTTCAACAAAGTACCAAGTGAAAGGTCTGAATACTTTGGCCAATGTGATAGTTCATGTTTTTTTTTTCTTTTCCATAAATTTACAGACATTTTTAAAATTCTTTTTTCACTTTGTCATTATGGGGTACTGAGTGTAGATTAATGAGAAAAAAAAATTGAAGTTTAACAACTGTAGAATCAGGCGGCAGTATAACAAAATAGGCAAAAGTGAAGGGGGTCTAAATACTTTCCGAATGCACTGTAAGTGAACCTCCTCCTCTCTGTGGCTGCTCCTCATATATTGGAACACAATGTCAATATAGTTTGCTTTCATGATAAGGCTAGGCCCCCCAAAATCCCCTTTCTGAGTCTTTTAATCTCTTCAAACAATAATTTCTGAAAACCAGTCCCATGGTTTCCCACTGTGGTTTTTTTGGGGGAAATGGATGGAAGCTGTAATGTAAACCTAAATTAACCATGTAGGGAAAAGAATTCAGACCCGGGTCGATAGAGATGCTCTGAACCAGCCAGGCAGCCTCGTCTCTCTAAAAAAGCACTGAGCAACTGCCCACTGAACTTTTATTCACCTCCTTTTTCTGAATACCAAATACAACATTACATAAACCCCACCAATCTCTAAAAAATAGGATACATAGTGATAATTGGATACGTAGTGAGAACTTCTCAGGTGCCTATGAGATCATTACAAAAACAAGATACTAAAAGATATATGTGAAAGCTCTATCATAGCGTTTCCCAAACCTCCCACATGCCATCCTGTGCGAACCAGGAGAGTGTGCTCATCACTGTAATTCACGTAGAGGCCGATAAGAAACGTTTGGGAAAGCTGAAGGTTGGGAGGCCAAAAGCTGGCCGTTCCCACAAACCATTTCTCCAAAACTCCAAACTTCCCTCACAAATCTATCTGGTGTAATATCTGCTGCACCCCCACCCATTTTGCAACTCTTAGTCTCTCCCAAATGATTAGAGTTGTTCTCTGGCACCAAAAAAATGGTCAATCCCACATTGGTTTTGCCATGATTAATTGAGTATCTCATAACTGGCTGGTTCCAGAAAGCACTATGCTGTTACCATGGCTTTTAAACTGGAATGATTTGGAATAACACAACATGTTACACCCAAATCCACCATTATGGCTTAATGTGATATGTAAACCAGCCACAATCCCCTCTTTAAACAGAATAGATACAGATGGTTAATGGGCTGAACTGCAAAATGCAAGTGGAATTTTGCTTGCCAACTTAAAATTTAGATATAACAGACAGTATAAACAAGATGAAATTCAAGAGAGAGCCAAAGTAGGGAAAATGGAATTCAGAAAAAAATGAGAAAATGGTAAAAACAACTGAAGAGCCTCAGAATGCAATTGAAACAATTGTCTGTGCATTAACAGTCACCATAGGATAAAATTAGGCAAAACCATTTTTCCCCTTTTGAGTAGCTCCTAAACCATGTTCATCTGAGCTCAATGTGAGGTTTAAGGAAAAATCTCCCACTGATTGTTTCTATAGTTAAATATCTTTTACTAAGCTGGTAGTATTAAGAAATCTAGATTTGTTGTATAAATAGAGTCTTGATGTGTGCAAATTATTAGTTTCAGGGGCAATTAATACATTATTTACCATTATTTGAAAAAAAAATGTTCAGTGAATATATCATACCTTCGTTTTCAACAAATTGGATGAGAGAAGGCTATGCATTTAGAATACCTCTGCAGTAGAAGTTCATGCATACTTTCTTCCTGTCTAATGCACCTGAAAGTCATTTTTCTGTATAGGACATAATATATCACTATGCATTAGATCTGAATGTATAAAATCTACTGAATATAGCTCAAACACAGATCTTTTTCAGATATGATAGCAGTACATTATTATACTCAGATCCAATCTGGTGCAGTGATTAAAGGTACTGCAGTAGAAACCAGGAGACTATGAGTTCTAATCCTACCTGAAGGGACTAGGACAACTCACCATGCCCAACTCACCACAGCCAACTTGTCGTGGGACAAGAGTTACACTAATATCAAGGAACAGCAGAATAGAATCATTAAAGAAAATATGTCAAAGGAGGGACAAAATGACATGTGAATGACAAAAAATAGAAATATACTTTTAATTATTTTAAATAATTAAATAGAATTGTTAAACTGTCTCACCGTGAATTGTCCTGTGGCAAGTTGTCCCATGGAGAGTTGGCCATGGTGACTTTGCCATCGGAAGTTGTCCCATTCTATACCTGAAACACAAAGTCAGCTAGATGACTTGGGCCATTCACCAACAAACAGGCAAGAGTAAACCACGTCTGAAATTTTGGCAAGAAAACTGCAGGGGCTTGTCCAGGCAATAACCAGGAGTCAACACCAACTTAAAGAACATGTACACATCAAGAATCTGTTCACATATCCATGCTAAATAGCCCCATGGCAGTTCCAAAGTCAGTAGTTAAAGAGTCAACATAGAGAGCCAATGTTTCAATGTAATTTGAATTGAGGTAAACCAAATTTACTACATCCCTTTTGCTTGAATGTTTCACATTGTGAAACAGGAAGCTTGCAACAACAGCTGTCCTGTTGACCTCAAAGATGCTGTCTTGCTCTGTTATTCACAAGTTCCAGGATGAAAAGAAAGGGAAACTATAAATGCATTTATAGCTGGGATTTGGCTGCAGAATACCATAATAGACCAAAAAGGTGAAAGGGGGAGTACATTTGAAAGTAAATGAGTCATATCCTCAGATCACACAGAAAGCTTATATTTCAGAAATTTAAAAGCAATATACAAGGAAAGAATAAGTAGTTGAAAATTAAAATTTACATCCACTGAGTGCCGAGAAAATCACTTTGTTTAATACTTTTTTTAAAAAAGTGTGGAATATACATATCATTCTTTAAGCACCAATTTAGAAGATTTCAAGGTTAAAGTGTAATCTTCCAGCCACAATCTTCAAAACGCTTATTCTCTAGATTAATTTCACTGATGTGCTGCAAGGCTATATGATTCGGACTCTGCCTCCTCATAATTATCAAGGGTTTGTCTCAACAGCTGTAGTTAATTGGGGAAGGAAGAAGACATTTAGACCTGAAAATATATTTCCTGAAAAGATGGCAAACAGAGAATTAATTGAATTGAACAAAAGAGACTTTAAAATGGGATATATTCTGATTTTTTTTCCCCTCCATTCCTTCTCCCATTTTTGTTAAAAGCCTCCTCTGTGGAATTCATCTTCATCAGCATCTGAGGCAAAGATTGTGTCCATTGGCAGTCATCATTTATCTGCAGCACACAGCCCACTAGTTCTATTGTCAGTGACACTTAAAAACTGTTGATGTGGAAGGGATAAGGTTATTTAACAAGTTATCTGCTTTGGGCAAAGTTAATAAGTGTCCTCTAGAATCATAGTACCAGAGGGACCCTTTAATCTTCTTGCATGCTTTCTTCTGAGGGAGCTATTTCAGAAAGTACATTACAAAATTATGAATTGTTCCAAGATAAAACCAAGATTGATATATACATTATGTTTTTTTTTAATTTTAAGATGTCTGAATTCTGCCTCTCTTTTAGAAACTCAAGATGACATCCATGTTTCCCACTCCCCATTGTAATTTTATCTTACAACAAAGCAAGGTAAATTAGTCTGAAAGATGATTATTATACCCAGTGAGCATTACGGCAAACTAGAAATGTCTTCCCAATTGTCTTGCCTTCCATTAAATGGCACATAAGACAGCATTTTCTAGCCCATCTAATTCTGCCACTCATGTATATAGTCTAACAAGATGTTTGTCTTCCTGAAGTGGGTCTTTTCTGCTGCTTTGTAAACAACATCTATGATTAATATACCTCTCCACTTTTCCTGCATAAATTGTGACTTCTACATTTTTCAAATTCACAAATTCATCCAAAATACAGAGAACCATAATAGATAGATAGATAGATAGATAGATAGATAGATAGATAGATAGATAGATAGATAGATAGATATGCATATATACATATACACATATATGTATATAGTGTATATATATGTGTGTGTGTGTGTTTTTGCGTGTGTGTGTGTATGTATATACACACACACACAAACACAAACACAGACATACAGATACACAGACATGCACAGATACAGGCACACAGACACACACAGACACAAATACATGCACAGACACAGATACAGGCACACAGACACACACAGTCACAGGCACACAGAGACACTTGCACAGACACAGACACACAGAGATGTACATAGAGAGACATACAGATAGACAAACCCAGACAGACCCAGACCCAGAGACCCAGACACACTCACACACACACACACAAACACACACACACACACACACACACACATTTCTTTGAAGATAAAAATAAAAATGGAATGTCCTATTCGTAGAGAAAGGCTAAGAAACACAGTTTTTTTTAAAAAAAGGTTTGTCACTGATAACTTGTATCTCCATTTGTTGAATTGGAAAGATGTTATAGTGGTTAGCTAAGTAAGACTGCAGCACCCCATAGATTCAGACCCCATCGCCTTCAGGTACTGAGAGAGGACATCAACAGCATTACATACCTCATCAGGGGCAGAGATGCACAGCTGAGCATCCTCAGCATACTGATGATATTTTAGCCTAATTCTGATTCAACAATAAAATGTTTCAAATTTATTGGACACAGATAATGTTTTGAAAGGGGTGGTTGCCAATATCATTCTGTTGTAAGAATGAAAGAAGAGAAACTTGCTCGTATGACAGGGGGGTTGCCTACTATCCTATGGGAAGTCAGCTCCCTAGAGAAGGAAATATTAAAAGGGCAGAAAAATATATTTCCTAAAAAGAAATTTAAGAACCAGGAAAGCATGTCCAGTTTTCTTAATAGTGTCAGGTCTCCTTCCCCCCAAGCAGAAAACCAGTTCTATAGACATGCAAATGTGAGCCATCAAGAAGGTTGGAGCTAGAAGCTTAAGAAGACAAATGCCTAACATCTACATACTCCAGCCCCAGGAAAGCAGGGGCTGGGACATACCCACAACCAGCAAGATTCCTAGAAGGGCACACCTAGACTCAGGACAGAATATGTGACACAGGAAGTAGCCTCAAACAGGAAGTGGAAATAACTTCAAACAATAGAGTCCAGGGGGTATAAAAGTCCTTTTTTTCCTGTTAGATCCATACTTCTGTCTAGCTTTCCTCTGTAATAAACTACAACCTTCTTCCCAAAGCAGTTGCCATGTTTATTCCCCGCTTGGATGAACCATGATGAAGACTTTTTTTCCTACAATTCTCTTATTTTGGTTTAATATTCACAGATTGTTAATATGGTGCTATACAGTTCAATATAGATAATATATACAGGTATGTATCGGCCCCACAAGTTAAACACAACAGGAAGGCTTAACAGTACTTCTATTGGCTATAATAAGAGAGCCTCGCAAGTCTGCTTCTTCTACTTCTACCCCCTTGTCCTACTCCAATAAATCAGGCAGACATTGCCCTGAGCTACCACCACTACTTCCAAATGCTATTTTATCGTTGTCGATTTTTTGAAAAAAGTTTTCTGCACTTTTTGCCTAAGAGACAATTCTTAGACATTTCCATTAAGGTCTTCTGACCCAGCCTTTGCAAGTAATGAGAAATGACTTAGTCGCAAGTAAACAAACCCTTTTATTAAACCGGGCAGGAAAAAAAAAATCTTTGTTCACGTTGGGGAGTCAAAACTAAAACAAGTAGTCCCAAAGGAATCTCTTTTCCCCTTCTGAAACAGGGCAAGAACAGTCTCTGTTCACTTGAGAATTCCAGATAGCAAGTCTTTCAAGGATTAGCCAAGCAGAAACAGTCCCTGTTCACACCGGCTTAGGCAAATTCACTATTAATTCCCAGCAGGGAGACTCAGTCGGCACCTCAAATACAGGGCAAGTAGTCCCAGCAAACCTGGGTCTTGGCAAAGGAATCCAGCTTGATTGATGTTTCCTGGAAAATGAACAGTTGTCTGTTACGCAAGCCACTCCCAAACCCCTACTATTTCTTTCCCAGCCGAGGAGGGGCTGACTAGCATCTACTTCTTCTTTTCTTTGAGAGCCGGCTTATTGCCTTCCATTGCTCTCCTCGCCTTTCTATGCATATGCGCATCTGGGACAGGCCCCATCTGTTCCTCCCCCTCAGGCCCCAAAGACAGCTGCCTCTCTGCCTGGACACAGGCCAACTGCCCCGGTTCTGCCTCTGCCTCTGATTCTGCTCAAAGCCTTCCACAGGCTTGAAGTTGAACCAGGCCCCCTCCTCCTCTTCCTCCTCTGACTCTGCTGCTAGCTTTGATGGCAACTGATGGACCACAATACAAGGTCATCTTCCTTTACTCTTTGCAATGTGAATGTGATTTTGAGCTTTATATCAAAAATTTGGAATTTATTTCTTTATGAAGAACTGCTATATGTGGGTCTCAGAAAAAAAATATTATTGTTCTTCAACATTGGAAAGATTGTGACTCCTGCTTTATAATCTTGGATCACCAATATGTCCTTGCATATAGCTGTATATCCATGCAATAGAATGAGCAAATTTAATGGTGTGTTTAAAAATTGAACTATTTTTTTAAAAATATAGTTTTGGGGAGGAAAGGAATAAATGTGTCTGTATATATGTATAATGTGGTGGGTTTCCCCCCCCCCTTATTTCTGCTTCTTTTTGTGTACCTTATGCTTTTTTTTAGTTTCTGTTTCCTTCATAATTTTTTAAATATTCTTTAATATCCCTTTGCATATTAAAGTTGTAAAATAAATATACTTTTACCAGACATTAAAAATATCCATATCCAAAAATATTGGAAAATATCATTAACTAGTTCCTAAAGCCAAAATCAGTGTCCCATTGTATGATGAGGTGGTTAAGGTGAGCATAAGAGCTACATTTGCTGGCGATTTTTTTTTTTTTTTGAGACCAGACAAATGTGTACATCAGAAATCGATCCAGGTTACTTGCAAAGAAAAACATCAAAAAAGTGGACCAAAACAACTTTTAAAATAATGTCTAGGAAAAAAGTTGACAGGTTCTGGGCACATTTAGTTAAGAAAAGAGTAGGTGGTTCAGAAAATAATATACAGGATACAGCCAATATTGAAACAGGATAATGGCTAGGCATGACAAACAGAAAATGGAAAGGAGGCAAAAAGTCAAGGGAAAAGGAACATACAATAGGAACATACAATAACATACAATATTTGCGAAAGTACACAGTGAATATATTTTTTCTATGCCAATATTGTAAATCACAGAGTCAAGTTGGAAAGAGTGCTCAGTTGCAACATGGTCATTTCCAAATGAAAAACTTTACAGGTAATCCTTGATTTACAGCCACAATTGAGTCTAACATTTTTATTGTTAAGCGAAACATTTACAGTATTAAGTGAGTTTTACCCCATTTTGCCACCTTTCTTGACACAGCTGTTAAGTGAATCACCACAGTTGATAAATTATTCATGCAATTGTTAAGTGAATCTGGCTTCCCCATTGATTTTGCTTGTCAAAAGTTTGCGAACAGTGGTCACATGACCTTGAAAAGAACAGCAACGGTCATAAGTGTCAAGCATCTGAATTTTGATCAGATGATTATGGGGATGCTACAAAGGTCGTAAGTGTGAAAAACAGTCCTAAGTCACTTTTCCCACTGCCATTGTAACTTTGAATGGTCACTAAATGAATTGTAACTTGAGAACTACCAGTATAGAAAGAATAGGGAAGGATGCACAGGGACAGAAATTGCTCTTTATATCAAAGATGTTATAAATCCAATCAGTTAGAAAAGTTTGGAAGACTATGTTCTTCCACAGAGTAATTATAGCTATAGCTAGGCTATATGCTATCACCCACTGAGTATCTTTATTCTTAACACAAGAAAAGAAAAACAAACTAAAGCACTTAAGTAAGAGTTCGTCTTAGAGCTGCCTAGATTGAAGGTATTCTTGGATTAATTTTAAATGACTATGATCTCATGTGAAATGTAAGTGTTTGAAACTGATAAGAAGCAAGGACATACATGCAAATTGGGAACTGCCAGCAGGGCCAACACAGTCACACTGAATTATAAAAAGGACAATTTCTCACAAAATCTCAGAAAAAAGAACAATTTCTCAAAAAGAGGAGACTGGTGAAAAAGATACAAACCAAAAAAAATATCAAGGGAGCAAAAGTCTTCATAACAAGTGGTAATTATTTACAATCATAATAATTAACACAATATAGGACCTCCGGTCCTTTTGCCGCGACCTCAAAACTTATTTCTTCCATCAGGCTGACCTGGATTGATGATGGGTTTTTAAATATGTTTTAATTTTTAATTTTTTAACTGTGTAGTTAATTTATTTTGGGGCTGTTATTTAATTCTTTTTTTAAATTTTTGTATTGTTGTTTTTTATTGTTGTTAGCCGCCCTGAGTCCTTCGGGAGATAGGGCGGCATATAAGTCCCAAAAATAAATAAATAATAAATAAATATTCTATAGCATAAGAAAGGATCAAAGTATAGAAAACAGCCAGAGATCAGAAAGGACACAAGATTTGGTAGAAAATGACAATGATAACAACACAAACAATACATGTACATATACACATGTATACATTTTTTTTCTTTTTAATAAATTGACAGACATTTCTAAAGTTCTGTTTTCATTTTGTCATTATGGTGGGTACAGAGTGTAAATTAATGAGAAAGAAATGAATTTCAACAATTGTATAATAATAATAATAATAATAATAATAATAATAATAATAATAATAATAATAATAATAATAATAATAATAATAATAATAATTTAATTTCTATACCGCCCTTCTCCCGAAGGACTCAGGGCGGTGTACAGGGCAAATACAATAAAAATACAATATACAAAAGTTAAAAAGGAATTAAATAGTGCAGCCCAATAACAATAAAAATAATACAATTAATATTAATATTAAAATACCCCAAACCCATCAGACCAGGCCGGCTTGTTCGAATAAGTATGTTTTTAGATCACGTCGGAAGGAGCGAAGGTCAGGAGCCATCCGGAGCTCAACCGGTAAACGGTTCCAAAGGTCTGGCGCGCGCACAGAGAACGCCCTCCCCCTGGGGGTCACCAGTCAACACTCTTTGACCGATGGCACCCTAAGGAGGCCCTCTCTGTGGGAGCGCATCAGCATTGTGGTGCTCTCGGGGGGTGGCGGCAAGGAGGCGCCTCTGAGTGCTGACTCTGGCATGCAAAAACCGGGTGCGCAAAAATGGGCCACTGTACTGCAAGTCACAAAAATGGCCGCTGCCATGCCATGGGGTGCAGATACAAGGCGCTGCACCATGCAAGAACAGGGCAGGGCTAATGAGTATCATAAGGGATGGCTCAGTGGGTTAAGATGCTGAGCTTGTCAATCAAATGGTCAGCAGTTTGTTGGGTCGAATCCTGAGTGCCGCGTAACAGAGTGAGCACCTGTTACTCGTCCCAGCTTCTGCCAACCTAGCAGTTCGAAAGCACGTAAAAAATGCAAGTAGAAAAATAGGGACCACTACGGTGGGAAGGTAACAGCATTCTGTGCACCTGTGGTGTCTAGTCATGCCGGCCACATGACCATGGAGACGTCCTTGGAGAAGCGCTGGCTCTTCGGCTTTGAAACAGAGTTGAGCACCAACCCCTAGAGTTGGAAACGACTAGCACGCATGTGTGGGGGAACCTTTACCTTTACCTAATGAGTATCATGCAGGCACTGTCCCATTTGCAGCATGTATGTGCTCGTGACCCCATGTGCTCATGCACGCATGTAAAATGCTTCCCCCTCCCTTTTCTTCCAGTGGTTCAACAATAGTTGGTGACCTCTGCTCTACCACCTCTACTCGAGCTTGCTAGTTGCCCGCTTTCCCTCTTTGTGCTGGGCGGGGCTTCTGCTCCGTGTGGCAGTGGCGGCCTGATGAACTGGCTGCTGGCAGCGCTGGTGACACACATGCCAACAGAGAGGTCTCTGAGTGCCGCCTCTGACACGCATGCCATAGGTTTGCCACCACTGCCCTGTACCATTTCAGACAAATGACTGTCCAGTTGAAAGCTTCCAGTGCATATTCAAATACCTGTATATTGGAAACAATGAGAACTTCTTTAGTATATCTAACACAGAAAAGCATGGAAATGGTTGTGGTATGAATGATATGGAACTTAAAGAGATGCTCAAAAAGGATATTGGCATTGCAGAGATTTTTTTTTAATCCCATTTATATCCCGCCCTTCTCCGAAGACTCAGGGCGGCTTACAATCTAAGAAGCACAAATCAATGTGCTTAGCAATAGCCTTCATTCTATGTATATGCCTGCTTATTAGGGCTTTCACGCCCCCCCTGCGGCATTTTTACAAAGTCAGCTTATTGCCCCCAACAATCTGTGTCCTCATTTTACTTACCTCGGAAGAATGGAAAGCTGAGTCAACCAAATCAAGTGAGACTGTCAAACAATCCCAGTGAAGTAAGCACACCTGAGTCATCATGATCTCTAATGCAAAACTGTGTTGAGCACAGCATAACAGCATCAATGAATGGAAAACCAGCTCTGGCAATAGGGAGCCATAAAGACAGTTAAAAGAGTAAATCCTTCTCTTCTCTGACACTTCAGATCACATTGTCCAATTAATCTTCAGGCTGTTGTTATGAGAAGAAAGCCTCTGCTCACCATAACATATCTCCTCCCATCTTGCTTCCCATATGGATAGAAATCACCTGTGCATCCCCTCCCTCCTTGGAACTGTTGGCAAGGTAGAAGCGGCATGGCTGTCCGAGCACAAGCAATCTTCGTAGCTTGACAGAGCCCTTTACATGTTTTGACTACAGAACGTACAAGAGTGGTATATGTTGTCTTTCTTGAGCATCTTTAAGCAGTCAAGGCTGAGAAACACTGCTCTAGAATATCTGGCACTACACAGTAATCAATCACATAGACTTTACCACATCCAACTGAAAGTTCTTAAAATTTAAATTTGAAATTGTTGAATTTCTAGCAAAAACAACTAGTTTGCCTCAAAACTTTGGCTCCATGCCAGAGGACTGAAGATAAGAAACAGGCATCCAGGTTTTGAGAGTCAGTAGGAGAGGGGAGAAGCAGTGAGCTAACTAGGTTTGCAGATAACCTCAAATGCTTCAAAATAGGAAAAAAAGGGGGGGATTCTGAAAAGCTGCGAAAGAAGCTCCTCAGGCTCGGTGAACAGTCAGCCAACTTCCGAATACAGCTTAAATAAAGAAATGCACACTGAGGTAAAAGTCCCTAAAATAATATGCACAGTGATGGAGTCTGTGCTGATAGTATGGTGAGGAATTCAGTGAAGATGTTGATTCAGAGTGGGGCAACTATGAAAAAGGGAAAATCTACGTTAGAGAACATTAGGAATGGCTTTAAAATTAAACTGCCAATATTTGTGACGCCCACATAGAAATCTAGAGTCCACCCCACCTGGAAAGCCATGTACATTTCTGCTCAAAATAGTTGAAAAGGACTATAATAAAGTTGGAAAAAAAGTGCAGAGGGCAGGAATCAAAATTATCGGAGGCTAAAACATATGATTTACAAGAAAAGACTATAACATTTTGAACTCTAGCTTAGAAGAAAAGGAGACATAATCAAGGAGACATAACCGAGATGTACAAAATCATGCATAGCATGGGAAAAGCGGAGATGGTTTTCTTCCTCAAATCTCTAGGAACAGGGCTTGTTCAATCAAATTCATTGAACAGTGATTTAGAACAGTTAAAAAAAAAACTTCTTCATGCAGTACATAAAAAACCCTATGGAATTCATTACCGCAAGACATAGCAACATCCATTAACTTGGTGTTAAAAGAGGACTAGAGAAATTCATGGAAGAAAGATTTGTCAATAGCTATTAGTCCTAAAGATTTAATGTTTTATCTGGGGTGGGGGCAACATGCCTGCAAATACCAGTTAGAAGTAAATTAATACAAGCAAACCCCGCAAAGATATCTAGTTGGCCACTGTGAGGAACAAAATGCTGGACTCAGATGAAATTTATGTTCTTCAAATGGAAATCTTGTTGGAGATGTGAGGTTCCCATATGGTAATATAACAGTAGTAGGAACTGAGGAAGACATAATGATAGAACATGTAGAAAATAGGTGTTTTTTTTTCTAGCAGCTAATAATGGACAGAGGACGGCCAGAAACCCACCAAAAGAATAAGCAAGGACATAAAAGATCTTGTCAGGCAGCACAAAAATACAGTAAATCAAGGATAAGTTGCAAGACATGGAGGAAAAACAAAGAGAGGTGAGTTAATACTGCACAAAACATAATTGCTTCAATTCCCTTTGTACTATGTCCATTTATATACTTGTGTTAAGTCTTTCAGTGCAATAATTTTAGATGTAATGGTCCACATAATGTCATGATTTACATTCCAAAAGCATTACTAGTAGTTTAAAATATTGGGAACAAAAAGACCAAAATTTACATCCCTGATCTTTTTCCAAAGCTTCTTCTGGTAAACTATAAAGTGTGATGGAAACTTGAGATGCTTTAGATATTTATTAGTGCATTTTTCCAACAGCCTTACTTAAAATGCTAACAGAGTGAGTTGGTCCATCGTATTTGGAAGACCATAGATTCTCTATCTGTATTGAAAAATCAGCAAGGCATGGGATAATAGCTATATTACTTTAAAAAAAAACATGCTCCAGCATTATCACAACCTTTTCCCTTTGGGCTACAACCGTGAATTATTGTTTTCAATTAAACACCAATAATTACTTAAATATTTAAAACACCCACCCAGGAGTCCAGAAAAGTAGCTAGGTCAGTGCTTATACTTATGGTCAGCTGGATTTCTGAATTAATTTGTAATCTGGACAAACACTACTTTTTCAGAGACTAAACTCACAAGCAGAAAATGCTAGTGGTCAATAAGTACCCTAGGCAGATTTGAGTTAATCAAAAACAATTGATGCCAGGGCTGATTTTGAAATATGTCTTTCAAACCCTCTAGCCTTGACACAACTTCTCCCTGAAAAACCAGAAACAAGAAAGAGAGGTGTGGGAATAGCTGATTGCTTTCAAAACATGAAGTCTTAATTGATTGTGCACCAGACACCAACTATAACATATGTTTCTATGGTGTGTTCAAGCCAGTAAATTCATGACAAAATGACATTACTGGCCTATAATAGACTCTGGAGGTATTCTTCATTGTTCAGCTCTTTGGGGGCTTTGGTTTAATGAGATTCTGGAAACAATTGTCAACAGTGCTTACCGGGAACTCTAACTGAGCCAGTAAATATTGCTTGCTGCTATTTGGTCAAAGTGATGATTGCATCACCCAGCCCTCCAGCCAAGCTCTTGATCTGCCTGAAACTCAGACTGGGGGATGACAAGGGAGAGAGTTAATGGGCTACATGATGATTAAATTGCAGGTGGCAGTCGAACAAAGTGAGCAAGTCATGGTACAGGTCAAAGGTCTATTAAAAAGAAGATAGAGAAAACCCCAGCCAGCGAAACTGTTTCATTTATATATTCAACAAAGGGAGGGGGAGTGAAAGTGTTGCTCTTTCAAGCAACAAAGCTGTATTGTTGGGTAGTTCTGTTGATGATGCACCCAGGGGTGCAGCTCAATGCAACTGTCCCTATGGCCTTTCTACCACCAAGTAATTGGTTTTTTGTTTTTTTTTCCCTTTCCATTCAATCATGTCTAATTATTAGACAGTGCCTGGACAAGCCCTTGCAGACTTTTTGGCAAGGTTTTCTTCAGAAATGTTTCACCATTTCCTTCTTCTTAGGACTAAGGGAAAGTGACTAGCCCAAGGAATTGCCATCTCTCCGTTTAATTGTCTGTGGTAGTTTAGAAATTATGTTTGTTATTTTTCGCATCTGGCCATTTTAGTTGCAGATTCTGTTTGGTTTCAAGCTGTGTTTATTTACTTCTTACAAAAAAAGCTATCAATGCACAATGGAACAAGAATTTGTTGTTGGTCTTCAACCCATCGGTCACTTACCCTGATGCTGAGTAGGACTGAGAAGGAGTGACTTGTCCAAGGTCAACCAGCCAATTTCCATATCTAAGATAGGACTAGGCTTGGGTTTCCCCATTCCTAACTCAGTACCTTAACTGACCACACTGCTTCTCTGATAGTTGATTATGCAAAACCATAGCACATGTGCCAACAGTTCCTTCCGAAAACTCATCATGGATGTCTTATGTCTTTTACATTTATGATTTCTTTATTTACATTCCTACTTGCTTATTTATTTTGTTTGCCACCATGCTCACTGTGGGATTTTTTTTTCCTATGGATTATTGGTACGCTCTTCTTTATGGATTTACATTTTTTTTAGGGCAGGCGCCTAACTATAAGGTTTATATTTGTGTTCAGGGGTGGACAGCCTACAAAATAAATTGATTTCAGAGCAATTCAGTTTCACAGAAAAAGTAGAACTATACTGTATTGAGATTGGTTTTATAATAACAGAATCTTGCAAGTCTTATTGGGCTGCAGGTCTTCCAGTTATTATCTGGTTTCCCAGGTCTTAAAGAATGTATCAATGACCTTTTGCCTATTTCATCATATTTTCAATGTGTCATCTTTCACATTAACCGACAAGCACATTTGCTCATCATGTCTCAATTTCTTGGGAAGGTATTGAAGGCAAATAGATGCTGATCCTGAATATTTTGCCCATGAACACTGTGTTGAATGTCTATACCAGTGATGGCAAACCTTTTAGACACCAAGTGCCCAAATCCCACCCGGCCCCCTGCTCTTCCCCTGCCCCCCTGCTCCAGTCTGCCCCTAATTGCCCCACCCACTTCACCCCCACCCCGCCCACCCACAGGGCCACCTACCACCTCTATGGCCCTCTGCAGCAGATCACTCAGATGGCCCTGCAGTGCCATAGCAGCCATGCCCTCCACCCATGCCCCGCAGCATCATCTGCACATGATGGGGCACAAGGGTAAAGTCTTGCCCCTGCTGCCTGTCTGCCATGTCCTTGGCTGCACTGCTGTGTGCAGGCCATGCCCTGGGGCAACTCTTCTCCAGGGGGGCTGCTGGTGAGAAGGGGGCCGCAGAGGGAGGCAGGGTGGGGCAACAGCACGCATGCCCACAGAGAGGGCTCAGAGTGCTGCCTGTGGCATGTGTGCCATAGGTTCACCACCACTGATTTACACTGTTGTTACTGGAGAAGAGTAAATATCTGGGTAGTATTTTCTTTAGCATCTGTTTTCCTATTTACACTTTTTCTTTTTCTTTGTAGCACTAATATAGAGTTGGGGAACAAGGATGGTCAGAACCAATAATCATAATCATATATATTTACTGGCTAGTTTGTATAGAATATAATTATTTGTATATTTTTTGAAAACTACCAAAGGACAGGAATTGGATTATTGTGTTGTGCTTTAGAATTTTACCATTTAAAAGCAAACTTTCATAACCAATTAAAATGACTAAATTGAAACATTTGTCTTGCTACAAAGAAAGGCAGGCAAAAAAAAATCTGCTGAAACTAATTACAAATGTATGTAAAGTTTGTTCCCAGACCCATTAACCAACAGCTGATCAGTCAATAGCAAGATAACAAGTGACAACATTTATAATAGGCACAGCAAGACGACCGAATTAAAAGACTTTCCTCCAATGCCTGATTTGGCAGAAAAATATGTGTGGCTCTGATAGCCAAGATCTAATCTACCTCAGTAACAGGGGTTGTGAGGAATCTGTTCCATACTCCATTAATGTGGAAATAGTTAAGGACAGATCTTTGCAGATTCCCACCAGTTATGTTTTCTTTCTCACCCACCAATTGCTCTCTTAATTGTAGTGGGGCAGGTTTATTTTTTATTTATTTTTTTTATTTTAATTCCATTTATATCCCGCCCTTCTCCGAAGGCTCAGGGCGGCTTACAAACTTAGCAGTAGCCTTCATTCTATGTATATGCCTGCTTATTAGGGCTTTCACACACACCCCAAGCGGCATTATTACAAAGTCAGCCCATGTTAGGTGCAAAGTAATGTCTGACCCATCGCAACTCCATGGACAATATTCTTCCAGGCCTTCCTGTCCTCTACCATATACTGGAGTCCATTTAAGCTCATGCCTATTGCTTCAGTGACTCCATCCAGCCACCTCATTCTCTGTCGTCCCCTTCTTCTCTTGCCCTCAACCTTTCCCAGCATTAGGCTTTTCTCCAGTGAGTCGTTCCTTCTCATTAGGTGGCCAAAGTATCTGAGTTTCAACTTCAGGATCTGGCCTTCTAACGAATAGTCAGGGTTGATCTCCTCTAGGACTGACCGGTTTGGTCACCTTGCAGTCCAAGGGACTCGCAGGAGTCTTCTCCAGCACCATAGTTCAAAGGCCTCAATTTTTTGGTGCTCAGCCTTTCTTATGGTCCAACTTTCACTGCCAAACATTGCAACTGGGAAGACCATAGCCTTGACTATACACACTTTTGTTGACAGGGTGATGTCTCTGCTTTTTAGTGTGCTGTCTAGATTTGCCGTGGCTTTCCTCCCCAGGAGCAAGCGTCTTTTAATTTCTTGGCTACAGTCCCCATCTGCAATGAACTTGGAGCCCAGGAAAATAAAATCTGCCACTACCTCCATTTCTTCCCCATCTATTTCCCAGGAATTGAGAGGGCCGGATGCCATGATCTTGGTTTTCTTAATGTTTATTTTCAACCCAACTTTTGCACTCCCTAGCTTTCTCCATGATCCAGTGTATGTTGGCAATTTGATCTCTAGTTCTTTTGCCTCTTCAAAATCCTGCTTGTATTTGTGGTAGTTCTCGATCCACATACTGCTGGAATCTAGCTGGTAGGATTTTAAGCATAACTTTACTAGCATGTGAAATGAGTGCAATGGTGCAATAGTTTGAACATTCTTTGGCACTGCCTTTCTTTGGAATTGGAATGTAAACTGATCTTTTCCAATCCTGTGGCCACTGTTGAGTTTTCCAAATTTGCTGGCAAATTGAGTGTAGCACTTTTACTGCACATGGACTCCCTGTAATGAGAATTAAGCTAGCTTTCAAACTGCTGCAAGTGATTTCCTCTTAGTACAAAAGCTGATTTGACATTTGAGCTATTTCTCAACTTATTTAATTATTCATTTATTATTATTTTAGAAGATTGATTTGGTCACCCATCACATATACATATACTGTACATACATACACACATAAACACACACACACACACAGGAAAAAATATAACATCACAAACACCCAACTTAACCAAGAAATGGCCTTTGTCATAGACAGGGCCCGAGATTCAAGTTTATAGAAGTCCAAAAGGATGGGTCAAATCTAATCTCTAGAAGATTCATATTCTAGAGCCAATAGGAAAAGCTTTCTTCCTGGGTCCTGCCAGCTGACACCTCTTATCAAACAGGACTTAGTGCATGCTCCTCCTACTAGACTGGATGGAGCAGAGAGAAACAACTAGGGAGAGATAGTTCTGTAAATAATCTGGCCTTGAGCCATGAAGAGCTTTAAAGACAACTACCAGTATTTTGAATCCTGCACCCAGAAACATACCAGTAGCCAATGCATTTGTCGTAACAGTAGTGCCACATGTACCAAGAAACATGTTCATGTTGCCACATTCTGCTCGACCTGAATCTTTAAAATGTTCTTCCAGGACAGCCCCATGTAGAACACATTGCATGTTGTGATTCAGGGTCAGCCTGTGGGTCCGGCAGCCGGGTCGGATGACTCGGATGACTCAGACGAGGGGGAGGAGGAGGGTGTTGAAGACGAACTTGCTGATGATGGCTTGGAGGCTTCGCAGAGCCCCCAGCCAGGCCCCTCTTACTTGGTGGAGACTCAGCTGCGCGAGGCCGACAGTGCGGATGATGATGACCCACAGCTGGCCCTGTTCAAGGACGCCCGACGCAGGAGGCAGTCAAGCAGGAGCAAGCAGAGAAAGGCTGTGGGACTTCTCGGGAGGAGGCACAGGGAGGCCACGCCCTGAACTCTAATAAAGGGAGTGTTTGGGGAAGGGCTGGTTGCTGAAAGCAACCGCTCCGTTTGAGGATCAAAGTTCCAGTATCTTGTTTCATGTTCTGTTGTTTTGTTTGTGAATTAAACTTGGCAGACGTTTTCCAGCCTCAGACGTTTTCCAGCCTCTGCCGTTTGTACAGGGGTTGCCTTTCTGCAAGGCCGGTAGCAGGCTGGTACAGAACATTGCAATTGTCCAGGGGTAGGCAACCTTGGCTCTTTTATGACTTGTGGACTTCAACTCCCAGAATTTTTGAGCCATCTATGCTGGCTCAGGAATTCTGGGAATTGAAGTCCACAAGTCATAAAAGAGCCAAGGTTGTCTACGCCTGCAATAGTCCAATCTGGAGGTCTCTGGGATATCAGTGAATAAGGCCTCTCAATCCAGGAACAGGTAAAACTGTCGCACAACATGGAAAATATTTTAAAAATGGATTGTAGTGAAATCTAGGAAACCGATATCTTAATCCCATTCTGCTGAAGGGGAAGAAGAGGACAGAGAAGGAAAAGTAGAAGAAGATAGTTTTTTGTTATAATCCTGGAGTGAAATTTTTATCTGCTCTTGGGTCAGCTCAGGGTGTTTTCAGCTTTGAATCCTAAACTCAAATTCAAACCAGATCATACTGGATTTACAAACTCCTAGCCAAAACATATAGCCAAGCCATTATCTGATGTGCCAAACTCATTCATTATAATGGATGTGAATTGACCAATCCGGAATATGATGGAAAAGCAGTTTAGAACCAGTCAGCTCTCATGATAGGTCAAACTTTGTATTCTCTCCTCTGTATCATGACTTTTTTTAAATAAAAAAATGCAATCAAGTTTAAATCAACCAAACAGGTCCAGAACTTCCTGAGGTTTCTTTTTAAATTACCTTAGAATTTCTGTCTTTTATTATTTTGCGTCAATCTCTTGTCTTTCACTCAGTCAGTCACTTACTTAGGGACATGAGCTAATGACTCCCACCTGCATTAGCTTATGTTGTAACTACTTAAACTGGTCCAAATCTATGATAAGTGACACAGAATAAAAACAAATGTGTCAACGCTGCTAACATCAGATGTTTTTGCATTCACAACAGATAGAAATGTAGCCATTTTTTCCCTTTCGCTTTTAGAGTTAGACGATGCTGGGAGGGGGGATGTGAATGAGAGTCCAGGTAGACATAACAACACTAAACGTAGTGTGAGAATCAAGGTATTCAGACAGAGCTGATAAATAATTGGCGGGCTGGAGAGCTGGAGAGAAAGCCCGTGCTTCAAGATAATTGGGGAATGTGGTTTATGACTGTTAATTGGAGGAGGGAATTGTGCTTTGATGCTATGTGCCAAGGGAAGGGGAATTCACTTTTGGGCTTCAATTATGTAAGTGCTGATATTATGCTACCCAAATAAAAGATCCTTTAAGGTAAACAATGCCTCAAAGTTCTTTTGAAGAGTTTCATCTATCGGAACCGTGACAAAATGATTTAGCTTTTTGGTGGAAGGCAGTAATTCAAGAGTAAGAGACAATGGCTTTGAAGAAATAATTTCCTTCTGCTGATGTGTTAATAATAAAATAAAAAAAGAAAAATAGAAAATAACAGGAAAACATAACTATTATCATTGAATCATTTTACGAGTCTGGACAAGAATATAAATTCGGTGATTTCATTCCAGAGAAAATTAGTTTATATTCTTAAGTCACCATAAATCATCAGAGTGTTAAATTTGGCTTGTGTCTATTAATAAAAATAAAATGGTTGCAAAGGAACATTTACTCACTTTATAACTAATGAATAATGTTTTCTGCAGTAGTGGGAAATTCTTTTTCCTGAGCACAGAAATGCAAAAGTAAATCTTACTGATTTTTTCTGGAATTTCATCCAATATGTCAGCGCAGGATAGCAAGCTGAAATTCTCTTCATTTAAAAACTTTGTGTAGAGATAATGAAGTTTTGTAGATATGCATTTTAGCAGTAGAATTTTAATATAAATGTTTTACACCTCTGAACAGCAGAATGCAATTGATTATGGGTTGCTGCTTTTCTCCAAATTTTGCAGTGTCAAATTTATGTGAAGTGGCTAATAAAAAAATATCCAGTAAAGAAAAGATGGCTTCTAGCTTTCTTCTCAAGTTCAAAGAGATTAGTGCTTTGGACCATTCGCCCTGGAAACCATAGAATCAGTTATTACAAAATTAGAAAACTAGAAAAATTCTTTGAAGTCTGTCTTAATTACATGTCATGTGGGTATTTATTACACTAAAGTTCTTTCTTCCCTAATAATGGCTCTAGTTTTCCTTTATAATTTGGGATAGGAATCTTACTTTGTTATAAGCATAAAGCTACTGTATGCTTGTGCTTGTGTGGTTTGGGAAATTGTAGTTGGCATAGATGTATCTTTTAAAACAAACTCCAAAAACCTGTTAATTTCTTGTGTTTATCTGGAGAACATCTCACAAAAATTCTCTTGGAGTTTGGCTTGTGGGGCCATTTGGGTGATATCTCTGAAAAGAATGCAATATAATTCTTCTTTTTCTGACCTTCTCTAGAATGTTCTGGACAAATGAATGCTAAAATGACTTCCATTGGTTCACCCCCGCCACCACCAGCAGGGTCAGCACCTAATCTATGTACCTTCAAACAAATATTATTAGGACATTACATATTTTACTGTAAGCTGTTGAAAGTCCTCTGATGCTGAGTCACAACATTGTTGCTAAGCAAATTAAAATAAATCAACTTGTTTCTTCTTCTTCTTCTTCTTCTTCTTCTTCTTCTTCTTCTTCTTCTTCTTCTTCTTCTTCTTCTTCTTCTTCTTCTTCTTCTTCTCCTCCTCCTCCTCCTCCTCCTCCTCCTCCTCCTCCTCCTCCTCCTCCTCCTCCTCCTCCTCCTCCTCCTCCTCCTCCTCCTCCTCCTCCTCCTCCTCCTCCTCCTCCTCCTCCTCCAATATATGTTTCTTCATATGGGAAGCTATACGAAAATGGATAAATATATAATGTTTAAATAAAGTAACAATACTGCATATTGAAAATTCTCGTCAGTAGAGGCATATATAATATAACACTCAAAATCTGCATAGTTGTGTACAAATATTTGGTCCTTATTGGTACACACAAAAGTTCTATAGGGTACTTCCCTGTACAAACATACACTAAATTTATAATGGTTGGTGTAATTATATAGCAAACCCAAATTTTAACATAATTGCACCTCTGGTTACTTGTAAAAAGCTGTAAACTGTAAGCATGTATGGAACAATGTGGGTGAAACCCCACTTCTGTAAATAAAGAAATCCAAATACATGACTAGATGCACAGACACAAACATGCATATATATACACATACAGTATATGGCAGTCAAAGTAGCTCCTTAAAATCATCCTATCTGCACTAATCAGACTTTAAGTAACTTCCCTTGACATATTGGAGTTTACTATAATTTTATTACAACTCCATTAAAATGATTTGCTTTCATTTCTTTTTATTACAACTAACTAGATAGTCCTTAATGAAAATTAGTAGTGGCAGTTGGTGAAATGCAAATGATTCTTAAATGTAAAAAATAAGAAGACGACAGGACTATTTAATGAAACTTCTCTCAAATAACTCTCAATACGATGCTTTGCTCAATCACAGAAGATTTGCAATGCACAAAAGTTAACATACAAAAAGTGAGAGCTGCAAAACAAAAGCACTGCAATCATAAATTCTGAATAAATAGACAGATATTATTATAGGTATAACTCAATCCTGTGTTTTGTCCTACCAGAGCAGCTTCATTTAGCCCCATGTACAGTATAAAGTCAATATTTATGGAGCTGTTTGCTATAAAGGTTGCTGTCTAGGATTTTTTTTCCTATTGTTTCAAAACTTGTTTATAAAATCTGTAAATCAAAGTTACTAATAAAGAACATTGCTTATCGAAGTTGATTCATATTGGTTGTTCAACATATTTCTAGCAACATACAGTGTTTACTTTGAACCAGATGATACTGTCGTATATGAGTTGTTCCAGAGTTTTACATGAATATATAATATTACTCCCTTCTTTTGCAGCAAGAAGAAAAGAAACAGTTGTTTCAAATCTAACTGCTGCATGCTTTGCAAAAAATGTATAAACCATTAATTGTAATTGTAACGTATAATTGTAATGAATAATGGTATGAACTTTTAAAGTATCTTCTGTGGTTCCTGATCATTCATAGTCTTTCTGTTTGTTAGAATTATATACGGTAAACCATTAAAGTATCCCCTTTGGGTGCTGATCATTTGTAGTTTTTCTATTTGTTAGAATTTGTTTCCATTTATTAATCTGATTGCTATGTTCTGCAATTTGTTTGGCATTACAATATTGATTTACACATGGAACAACTCTGACCATGCCCAGAGTTTCAGTCATGGATATATACTATGCATCTGTATCAGAACTTTATTAAATTCCACTCTTATTAAACATGAATTTGCATGAATTTGTCCTTTTCTCTGAATTCATATGTTAATTTGGCAGATTCATTAGGTTCCAATTAGTACAAACCTTCTGCTTGGTTTTTCACCCTCCTGAATTACTCAAATCACTACACACTTGGTTTCCTTCTTGCTCAGATTCAAAAGCACGGTTGAATAAATAGGACCGATTTCAATAATGTCACAACATTTCTTATATCCAATATTATAAATGACAGTTTACTCTTCCTACAAATTATGTTATACTATTAGTTATGCAAAAAAGGATACTAACTCTTTATTCTATTATCATTAAGAATAGGCTTGCTGTAAACTTTCTTGGTGTCTAATACACACACAGAGAGAGAGAGAGAGACACAGACACACAGACACAGACACACACAGAGAGAGAGAGACACACATGGACACAGACACACAGACACACACATGCACACATCCTTTAATTGTTTGTTAGTAATCCAAAAAATTTACACAAATATGAGCTGTCACTACTGTGACCACTGCCTGTGGATGGTCTTGGGTTAGGCTGAAACAGGGAATAAGATTTGTCCCATGTTTGGGGCCTAGCAAGGTAATCTAAATACTTAACAAACATTATATATATATAATATTATATATAATATATAATATATAATATATAATATTATATATATATATATATATATATATATATATATATATATATATATATATATATATATATATATATATATATATATAATTTATATATATAAATTTGGATTGCTGACAAAGAATTAAAGGAAGACTGATATAGCTATTTCAAGCTTCTTTGCTCTCATCAGTCAGCCACACCCTTCTGAGATTCGAACCTGGGCTGCTTGCATGTTAGGCAGTTGTTTTAATCTCCAGGCCACAGGATTTCGCCTATATTTGGGTCGATGAGGTGCTCAAAACACTCAACACACACACACACACAAAACACACACAGAGAGACAGACAGACAGACATATATATCCTTAACAAGACTAAAGATACGAATCCTGGATGTGTGCATGTTAGAAAGAAAAATAATCGAACACCAGGATGAAAATGTAAACAAACTGTTTAATATGCAAAACACTTAGCTTTTGTCAGCCAAACTGCCGATGTCATCAGAGTAAGAATAGGAGTTCCGGGAGTTTGCTTATATAGCCAGTTGCTTTTGCACCCTGCTCATTGAGCGGGTCACCAGTCTATTCACCTCAATCGGCTGTAACATTCCTAATAGTCCCGCATCTCTTTGCATACTTGCAGAATCGAGAGTTATTTTCTCGCTTGTGGTCACTTTCCTGGTGTGCGTGTAAATGCCAGGAGGCCGGTTATCCAGCCTCTCTTGTTTCGTGCCTCCCCCCTCTTCTTTGGTCGAACCTGAGCCTCTGTCTCAAGGTCTAACACCGGGGCCATTGTGGATTCATCCTTCCTGGGGATCACTGTTGTAGCCACATCATTTAAATCAGGATCTAGTATAAGGCACATTTCAAGATCTAATATAGGGCACATTGTAGATTCATCCTGATCGCTGTTGTTCTGTTGTTCTGCCTATAGCCATGCTATTCAAATCCTGCAAGGAGTGAACTTGTTACGCCCATCGTGAGTCATGGTACCATTCTTCCCATTCCCTGAGCACCTGGTAAACAGGTAAAATGTCTATATGAGGATTGAAGCAATTTTTGTCAAATAACCAGGCCTCCTTGAGCAGTCAGCCACCCTTGGTGGCATCCTGGGCTATGGTCTTGGCATTGGCAAGATCAAACATATGGTTGTAACTAGCCATATGTACCCACACCTATGAGCATTGCTCTTGTCTTCTGATTGCCAACTCATGCTCATGGATCCTGGTTTTGAGCCTCTTGGTTGTTTTCCCAACGTAACTGCATTGACAATTCTTGCATTGAATTCTATATATTATTAAAGATCTTTCTTTGCTGGGGAGCGGCTCTTTGGGGTGCATTACCATGGCATGCAGGGTTGGGGCTGGTCTATGGGCGACATTGACATTGAAGGAGGCCAACAACCGTGTAGTTGCCTTGGACACCCCCTTAATATATGGGAGTGTTGTTCATATGGTCAGCATGATAGCGCACCAACAATGCTGACCACACAAATGAAACTCCAATGCTGAGCTTGTCGATCAGAAGGTTGGCAGTTTGGTGGGTCAAATCCCGAGTGCCGCATAGCAGAGTGAGCACCTGTTACTCATCCCAGCTTCTGCCAACCTAGCAGTTCGAAAGCACGTAAAAATGCAAGTAGAAAAATAGGGACCACTACGGTGGGAAGGTAACAGCGTTCCGTGTGCCTTTGGCATCTAGTCATGCCAGCCACATGACCACGGAGACATCCTCGAACAAGCACTGGCTCTCTGACTTTGAAATGGAGATGAGCACCGGCCCCTAGAGTTGGAAACGACTAGCACACATGTGTGGGGGAACCTTTACCTTTATATATTGTAAAATTAAACACTTCTTTCTTCAGAGCTTTCTCTCTTTATTTATTTATTTATTTATTTTTATTACATTTATATTCCGCCCTTCTCCGAAGACTCAGGGCAGCTTACAAGCTTAGCAGTAGCCTTCATTCTATGTATATGCCTGCTTGTTAGGGCTTTCACAGACACCCAAAGCGGCATTATTACAAAGTCAGCTTATTGCCCCCAACAATCTGGGTCCTCATTTTACCTACCTCGGAAGGATGGAAGGCTGAGTCAACCTTGTGCCTGGTGGGATGCGAACCTGCACTAATTGCAGGCAGCTGGTGTTACTTAAGGAGGCATTAGCCCACTGCTCCACCAAGGCTCTTATTGTTTTTCACAGATTTACTAGGGGAAAAAATGTTGAAGTGACCAGACATTTTATTTGTTTTCTCTTCTCTCTGAAATATTTTTTTTAGAAATTTAACTATCTTCCAATAACCAGGAAAAGGCCAACTGGAGTGACTTTGCCCATTTTGATTTGTTTAAATGGCTAAATGATGGCTAAATGAAATATTTTTCATTACTTTACATGCATGACTTTGAAAGGTCATCCCAGTAGCATATATTATTGAGTTCTCTACAATTTAATTTTCTCCTGATTTGTGCTATTTTTTTTTAAATAAACTTTCCTAAGACCCATGCTGTGCTTTTTCTTGGATCTCTCTTTCAAAAAAGAGGGATGGATGGATGGATAGATGGAGGAAGGAAGGAAGGAAGGAAGGAAGGAAGGAAGGAAGGAGGGAGGGAGGGAGGGAGGGAGGGAGGGAAGAAAGGAAGGAAGAAAGGAAGGAAGGAAGAAAGGAAGGAAGGGGAAAGAGAGGACATGGCTTATATTGACAACCAATTTTTTTCTTAATTGTCCCCTGACAGCCTGGAACAATTTTATTTCTGCTTTTCCCATTTTAGCTTTTAAATTATACACTAAACACAATGCACATCCTTTGTTTTGTAGGTAATTTATTCAATTGTATATATCTATCGCTTGGGTGTCCTTCTATTAATTATTTTTTCCAAAGGATATTGTGAATATTGTTTATATTTATTCTCCTCAACATTTTCTAGAAACAGCAGATAAGTAATTATTATTTTACTTTGGAGTGAAGTCAGCAAACCCTTCACAGTTTATCATTAATACAAGAATAAATAGTTGATGCTTCATGTGTCTAAGTAGGTGTAAATAACTTTAAAGGTAAAAGTAAAAGTTTTCCTGTCTAGTAGTGTCTGCCTCTTGGCCAAGGGAGTCAGCCAAATAATAGGATGGATCAGATTTCTGGTGACTCTGGGAAAAAGTCAATTCACATGCGTACCGTATAAACATGTTTTTCATCCAGATTCTTAGGGGCTACAGTAGAATTTGTCCATTAGAGTAAAATAATCTTTTTAGCTTCTGCCAAAACACAATGAATCTAATGTTATTCATGCTTTAGTAACCAACACATTTTTAATATATAATTCAACATCACATTTACATCTTTAATTCTTATTGGTTTTGTAAATACACTGTTTACAGGCTTATGGATATTTAACTAAGACAGTGTTAAATATAGACACAGCTCAGAATGTGAGTCAGTCCTTTTGTCATTTTCCATGTCCAACATAACAGTGGTAGAAATACCATTCAGATTTAAGGAACTTTTAAAAGACATCCTTTTAACCCATTTATTGACGACACTGAGGGTTTACTCTGTATTGATTGTTTATGATATTGTTCATTTTTAAAAGAAGAACATTTATAAATAATGCAAGATGTAAATTAAATTATTGATACAGCTGGGCTTAAATAGCAGACAAAATTGCAAGAATGGTAAGTGGAAACTAATATGGAATACTTTGGCCATTTAAAATGCTGATGTTTAAAATGTATCAAAGGTTTTGGAGGCTTGAGGAGCCTCAATCCTAAAAGATAATGTGATAAAGACAAGGAAATAGATAAAAACAAGGAAGCAAACAAATAAATAATAGTGCTCTGGGAGTTTAGAATTCAAATAGGCAAGCACCTGCCACGTAACACTCCAGACTTAACAACTGTTGATAAGAAAGACAAAAGGGTATGGGTAGAGGATAGTGGACTACCTGTAAACAACACAATAAAAAAGAAAGAACTGGAGAAAATCAGAAAATATGAAGACAAATAAAAGATAGAAGTGGAATGGCTATGGCAAAAGAATGCAAAGATAGTGTCAATAGTATCTTGGGTATAATCCCAAGATGTCTGGGATCACATGTACCTCATTGGCATTGACAAAATCACCATCAATCAAATGCAAAAGGTAGATTTACTTGGAACTGCTTACATCCTGCAACATATCTTTAATACTATCAAACAACATCTGCTCATCCTAGTTCATTGGGAAGGACTGGGTAAGGGATAAAAGTGCCAAATCCAGTCTAACTTATCTGGTTGACTATGTGACCAACCATAATATTTTTATTAAGTAAGTATGATATCTTTACTGAAAGTTTACTGTACCTTCACAATCTATTAATCCCACCGGAGCAGAAATTACAATTTAGTAGGAATGGAGGCTAAAACCCTGTCATCTTAGATTGTGCAATGACATCAGAATACAGTTCCTAGATCACTTGCCTGGCTAAATATTTGCTCCTATTATAGCTTTGGCTCACTAATAATAACGATTTGTAATATATGATCCAAGATATGGAAAGTTGTGAATTTTTAACAAGGGCTATGAATTATCTGAGCCAATATGATCATATTTTTAAAAGGTAATACATCAAAAGTAGAAATAATTAATTGTGGCTTATTTTCATGGCTTTTATTTTGGTTTTTGTTTCAGTAGAGTGATATAGATAAATGTAATCTTGATATTCATTTATATCTAGAGGCCAAATCAATGAATCATTGATATAAGCATTAGATCCACATGAGTAGGTCTATTTAATCAGCTTTGTTAGATAACTCTGGTGCTGGAGCTTCTAAACTGCAGATGTCTATATGTCTTCCTTTAGTCATGTTTCAAGGAACAGCTTCCCACAGAAATCAATTGGAGGCAATAACTTTATTCCATCTTCACCAGTCTGGGAGAAGAAGTGAAGCCTTGATTCATAGCACAAGTGAATCATTGATTTCACAATGCACAAATTTCTTTGCCCATTTCTGGTTTTGAACTTTCTGAGATTATAACAATCTGGCTTCTCTGAGTACTAGGAGATCAGAGAAATATTCCAGGTATCTCTTTCCACCACCTTGATGTCCCCCCCCAATGTTGTGGAAGCAATCTAAACACTGATATGGTCACTGGGATGACCTCTTAGAGACTATAGAACTGCAGTTCTGAGTAGAATAACTAAAATCAATAGAATTAAATCAAATGTCATTCAACAAAATCCCATTAATTTGGTGATTAAAGCAATATAATGGTCATCAGATCCTAAAATTTATGGCTCTTGGGAAAGCAAGGACAATTTTTCCAGTTTTCAAAGACTTGTGTTATTTCTATGGATTAAGAAACCTGATAGAATGAAAAATGCATTCAGAAACACAAGCTCTTCAAGGTGCGTGCAAACTCCTGGTCTGACCAGTAAAAACTTACACACGCACACACACACACAAAAAAAAACTATATGTTGTCTTTTTTTTTGGTTAACTGAGATTGTTATAAACATATTGATTTATGCTGCTTCTCTTTCTCCCTTAGTAAGTCTAGCATCCTCCTCCCTGCAGATTGCATTTTACTAACAAAATAATGAGATGCAAATATCAATCCTCAGTGTTATTCCTTTCTAGAATTGGTCTGCTTTTATTAGATGCAGCATAAACATTGACATTTATTAATCTAAATAGTTATTTGTGACTTCCAAAGGCAAACACTCATTTATGGATAATGACAAAACTCATAAATTTCAGATATATCCTAAAAGCTAATTGTGAATGTGCACAAATACACCAATTAGCACTCTACAAAGCGAGTTTCTTTCACCAAATGGCAAAATTAAAGGTACCATATCTGAGTTGCAAAAATCTGGACAGGCACGCTGGCTGAGGAATTCTGGGAGTTGAACTCCACAAGTCATAAAAGGGCCAAGTTTGAAGACAACCTCTTTGCTGTAGTTGCTAAACATTGCCTTTGCTCTTGTTCTAATAATCACAGCATTGGATAATAAGATTTCCACTATTAGACATTTTAAGGAAAGGGATAAATAACTTAGAAGAGGCTTTACCACTCTCCCCTACTTTAGATTTAATTCCTAACATTCCACATTTAGCCACTGGTATGACTTCTAGAGTGATGTGGTGGGATAGTGGAGAAGAACCTCACCTTCCACTCGGAAGGTTGAGAGTTCAATCCTAGGTAGTGGCAGATGTTTCTCTCTCCTAGGGCCCAAAGAAAAAATATCTGCTGCTGCGAACTCCTCATGGCACCTGGAAGGGCATCTGGCCACTAAATGCTCAGTTCCACCCAGTTACCCCAACTCTAGCCTGAATAGGGACTACAGGGTCATAAAAATGAGCTTTTGTTAAGAATTCTGAGAGTTGAAGACCATACATCTGGAGGATGTCCAGACAGAGGAAGGCTCATTTAAAAGAAGAAGAAAGAATAACAGGAATTCTAGAAGTTAATCATACTGTAAGCATCTAATTTTACCTCTCTCCTCCCCCATTACTTTATGAGTTTTCCTAAGCTTCATATTCTTTTTTTCCACCGCAACTAAACTTCCTCCATTATTAAAATTAATTAATTACAGACAGTATCCTTATGTTAACACTTTATATATGTTGTGCAGTGATAAATTCAAATACATTACTATGGCAAAGAAAGGGCCAAGATAACATGATTTCAATTAAGAGGTAAGGGTTTCTTAAAAATATGTTTTATCTATATTCTATGGTACACACATTGTCTTAGCAATAAGATACAGAGCATTGTTCAAATATAGTTAACTACTTTTCGGTCTGTCCTTTCTTTCCCCTCCATTTTTTTCCTTCTCAGAGTAGATTATTTTAATGCTGTTTTCTGACTAATGAGGGGCAATTTAGCGCATCTTAGCATTTGTTGGAAAATGAAATCACTCTTTTTATACTCTAAAATATAGCTAGTTGCTATTACTTTGTGATTTCAGTGAAAAGAATAAATTCCGAAGTTACAATATATTTGACAGCACTTGGAAATAATGAGCATATGGACATTTTCTAACAATTAATAATTTTGTACATTAGCAATACATTTCAGAGTTGCACATCTAACTCTTATTAAAATTGACCTGTTGGAGTCAGAAAAATAATCACAAAAAAAAGAAAACATGTACAAATATAATTTTTAAAGCTGATATACTGCAATATGTGGGTGACATATAAGTATAATAAATACATAAATAAATACCTATTGTTAACATGTACAATTAATAAATATCTACAACTGTTATTTAAAGATTGGAGGATTCCTAATTACCGTAAGCTTTTACAATTTTCATAATTTTATATAAGGCAAAATTTATTACACTTATTTCTTCTGCTAGAATCACAGAATTCTTTGAAAACTATGAACGCTGAATCACCATTTTGAAGAGAGAGGGAGAGAGAGGGGGAGATTTATTTGTCACTGAGGCAATAACTTCATTAGGTTAAAAGAGATATATGAACAGAGAATAACAGAGTTGGAAGGGACCTTGGAGGTAATCTAGTCCAACCCCCTGCTGTAGCAGGAGACCCTATACCATTTCAGACAAATGGCTGTCCAGTTGAAAGCCTCCAGTGAAGGGGTATCCACAACTTCTGAAGGCAAGCTGTTCCTCTGGTTGATTCTTCTCACTTTTAGGAAATTTTTCCTAATTCTTTGTCTTACCTTCTGGTGCTTTGGTAAATAAGTTGATCCCTTCACCTTTATAGAAGCCTCTCAAATATTGGGACACTGCTATCATGTCTCCCTTAATCCTTCTTTTCACTGGACTAGACATACCCAGTTCCTGCAACTGTTCTTCATAAGTTTTTATATATACATATACACATACATACAGTATACATATAAAGTAAAGGTAAAGGTTCACCCGCACATACGTGCTAGTCATTTCCGACTCTAGGGGCCAGTTGCTCATCTCCCAGCCCCTCAAGACGATGCAGTAAGATACCGTGGTTGATGGTATCAAAAGCCGCTGATAGATCTAATAGGACCAGGACAGAGGAATAACCTCTATCTCGGGTCCGCCAGAGATCATTCACCAGTGCGACCAATGCCATCTCCGTGCTGTGCCCGGGTCTGAAACCCGATTGGTACGGATCTAGATATTCAGCTTCGTCCAGGTTCAAAGGGAGCTGTCGTGCCACCACGCTCTCAACGACCTTCGCAAGGAAGCGAAGGTTGGAGACAGGACGGAAGTTGTTTAAAACAGCTGGGTCCAATGCCGGTTTCTTGAGGAGGGGCCTTACCACCGCCTCTTTCAAGGCGGCAGGGAAGTACCCCTCACTCAGTGAGGCATTGATAACTGCTAGGAGCCAGCCTCGTGTAACCTCCCGAGATGCATAGACTAGGGCAGGGGTCCAACAAACATGTGGCGGCACTTAGTTTCCCCATGATCTTGTCCACTTCATCCGGAGTCACAGGATCGAACTCTTCCCAAATGTACTCGGCCAAATTCATCTTTTTCCTCTCGTTAGATACTGCCCAGTCAGAGTCCAGACCAGCCCGAATCTGAGCAATTTTGTCCACCAGATATTTACTAAATTCCTCAGCCTGTCCATGTAGGGGGTCCTCTCCCGTCTCTTGATTTAAAAGGGAGCGGACCACTCTAAATAGGGCGGCCGGGCGATTATCTGCGGACGCAATGAGGGTGGTGAAGTAGGCGCGCTTTGCCACCCTCATTGCCACAAGATAAGATCTAGAAAAGGATCTTAACTGTGTTCGGTCAGACTCAGACCGACTGGTTCTCCAAATGCTCTCTAGGCCCCTTCTCTGGCGTTTCATCTCAGACCGTTCGCAGACGGTGTTGGCAGGAGGGCAGAGGTCAAGCCCTAGGCCTCTTAGTTGTGGAGTGCCTCAGGGATCGGTGCTCTCGCCCCTCCTGTTCAACATCTATATGAAGCCGCTGGGAGAGATCATCCGTGGCTTTGGGGTGAAATATCATCAATATGCTGATGATACCCAGCTATTCATCTCCACCCCGAACCAACCCAGTGATGCCCTCGATGTGATGTCCCGTTGCCTGGAAGCGGTACAGATTTGGATGGGAGAAAACAGGCTTCGACTCAACCCGGCCAAGACTGAGTGGCTGTACATACCGTCATCTCATTTAGTCCAAGAGGTTCCATCTCTGACTATAGGAGGAGAGATGTTACCTCCCATTGATAGAGCACGCAATCTGGGCGTCCTCCTAGATTCACGACTCAGTTTTGAAGATCATATTGAAGTCGTGGCTAGGGGGGCATTTGCACAGATTTGTCTTATATACCAATTGTGCCCCTTTTTGGACCGAGATGCCCTATGTACAGTCACCCACGCACTTGTTACCTCCCGTATAGATTACTGTAATGCTCTCTACATGGGGCTGCCCTTGAAGACCACCCGGAGGCTTCAGCTGGTGCAGAATGCAGCTGCACGGGTTGTGATGGAAGCACCCCGATACTCCCATATTACACCCCTCCTGCGTGAGCTGCATTGGCTACCAGTTGCCCTCCGGGTGAGATTTAAGGTGCTGGTACTTACCTTTAAAGCCCTACATAGCTTAGGCCCGGGATACTTGCAGGACCATCTGCTGCCGGGAACAAATTCCCATCGTCCAGTACGCTCACACAGAGAAGGCCTCCTCAGGGTACCGTCAGCTAGGCAATGTTGGCTGGCAACCCCCAGGGGGAGGCCCTTCTGTGTGGGAGCGCCAGCCCTATGGAATCAGCTCCCCCCTGAGCTTCGGATGGCCCAAAACCTCCAATCCTTTCGCCGCGGCCTCAAAACACTCCTGTTCCACCAGGCTGACCTGGACTGACAGGCATTTTAATTAATTATATTTAGAATTTTTAATTTATTTTTAATCTTTAATTTTAATTTATTGCACAGATGATTTCAATTTTATTTTTATCTTGATTTCTGTACTTATTATATGTTTTGTTGTTAGCTGCCCTGAGTCCTTCGGGAGATAGGGCGGGATATAAATCCCATCAATAAATAAATAAATAAATAAATTTTAATTTGATGGATATATGGGATTTTTTTTTTACTTTGCTATCCCAAGAAAGGAAGAATCAGTGTTGAAATCTTATGGACATAATACTGACATTAAAAAGAACCCTATTTTTGAAGTATTATCTTTAATCTTTCTAACACAACATAAAGATCAAGGTTCTTTTTGTCTCTCAAATCACCAGTACTGAAATCTGCCAGAAGAATTTCAGTTTTAAAAAAAAATATCAAGTATTCAATAAGAATGTGCTTTAGTGGATTGGAAAAATGGAAATGCTTGCCTCTGAAACCTTAAGGGGAAAACATTTCCTGCTTTCCTTTTAGCTGAACTGTCACTTGGATCTTGACTGTGATGTTGAAAGCGAATTCCTGTTTCAGGGCAGACTACTGATGCATTTATTAATGTCACTTTCAAAGCCATATAAAGGAATAAGACAAAACAGGCAGGCTGAATAATCATTTGCCATGTCCTTTTAAAAGATTAGAGTAGATATTTCACTGCATCCAAAATCAAATTTATGGAGATGGATGGTGAGGAAATGCTATGAAAAGCTGGTGCTCTACATGGCCTTTTAAAGGTTTTTATTGTAGAGAAGACTGTGACCAAACCAAACTTCATCCAAAAAGATTAAGTAAGTGAAAACAGAAACTGAAGATCCTTTGGCAAACATAGATGTACACTGGAAGAGAAATCTGTCCAAATGGGTGGGTAGCCAGCACAATATCATTACTTTAAAAGGGCTTAGGGAGAAACAGAGGAAGTTAAATGTCATTCATACTTTGTGATTTTTTTTTTTTGGAGAACATACTGTCATCTTTGACAAAACAGCATGTACAACACATTTTAAGTTAAAAAAAAGTACAGTACAATGAAATTCCAATTGTATCCTCTTTCTGAGTTGCTGACTCAGTAATCAAAATGGAAAAAAGTTCTCTAGGCTGAATGAAACAAAGACTGACAGAAATGCCCACCAAAGCAAAATTTAACAAGATGATACTGAGCTCTGTGAGGTTTTTAGTTATTGTTGCTGGTTTATTTTCTTTTAATTCTTTTGTATTTCAACCCATTCTTCTGCAATGGGTTTGGTGATGATCTTCTATCTGGATCTTATTTATGATTCCCCTGCTTCTTTACCTGTCTTGGATCATTAAACAAAGAAATAAAAGAACGGTTGTACCAGGTTTTGTGTCACTTGATCTAGGAAGGAGAAGTAGTATAACTCTGGTCAATTCCACCTGGAAGAAGATCTATTGGTCAAGACTAATTTTGGCCATTGAGGATGCTGACCAGAGAGAAAATGGTATTTCTACCACAGCTCCCAATAGCCAATTGGAGTATAAGTATTTATTACAAGGAAACATTATGAATCCAAGTGTGCTGCTTAAACTGGTAAAGTCAAAAGACATTACAGTACTTTTCTCATGTAAAGGCAGGAAGAGATTGTCTTTTCAGTGGACTGGATGCAGATAAAGTATGTATGTTTCATTTGGATTGAAAATGGCCAATAGTCTGTAACAATAGCAATAGCATTTAAACTTATATACCATTTCATAGTACTTTACAGCCCTCTCTAAGCAGTTTACAGAGTCAGCATATTTCCCGCAACAATCTGGGTCCTTATTTTACCAACTTTGGAAGAATGGAAGGCGGAATCAACCATGAGCCAGTCAGGATCGAACTGTTGACAGTCAACAGAGTTTGCTGCAATACTGCATTCTAACCACTCTGCTACCACAGCCCTATGCCCATGCTGAGACAACCAAATTACTTCTACACACATGCATGGATACACACACATAGACTTATATGTAGACTGTTAATATGCCAACTCTATTTTCTTCTTTTGCTACTTTCTTGGAGATACTTACGTATTTAGTTTAGTATTTGGCCTCTTCTGGAAAGCTATTTGCCTCTGCTGACATTTTTCAAAAAAAATTAGTAAGAGTGCATAATTCTATGTGCATCTGAGAAGTGATCCCATTGATGTTAATTTTGGATTTTTTCATATAGACATGTATTGGCTTTCCTGTTAAAGATACAGTATTGAGAAGTACTGAAATGCTGTCTGTCCAGATTTATTATCCAGTTAATTTGTATCCATCCTTTATACTTTGGTAAAGTTCTCAAAATGTGTTGGATGAAAATAGCAGAGAACAAAAACAGAGAACAAAAAGCAGAGACAGGTACAAATGTAATGCAGCAATCCAGAGCACCAGAAAAATGAAACAGGAAATATCTTTCAACAAAATGGATACCTACATAACTTTGTCAAAAAGTGCTTGACCACTTAACCCCCTACAGAACAATTCACACAAGCTATGGAAAAGATAACACTGTCATGTATCTAAAGCATCTCAGAAACAACCAACAGACCATTACAAACACAGGGGCACTACTGTACAACCCAAACCAACTAAAGCCCTTCAAAACATCTTACATAAAGCAAAAGACCCAGAAGAAAAAATATGAATCATCCCCCACAGGGGTCCCCAACCCCCTACCATAGCTTTTTGGAAACCAGGTCACGGAAGCAGTGGGCGAGCTCACAAAGCTTCATTAGTACATGCATGGAATTTAGGTTGCATGTGTGAAAACATTTCCCAGCCCCGCTGCCAAAACCGCAGATGCCACCAGTGGTGGTCCACAGAACCAAAAAGGTTGGAGACATATCGTGTAAGAACTGTAACAGCCACCTTGTGGGACAGATAGGCAAAAGACTAGCAAAGCTTATCCATGATCACCAGCTAGCAGTCAGAAATCACAATGAAAACTCCTTAATTTCATAACACATGGACAGAGTTAAGCATAGCTTCAGCTGGGTAACCGTTAGCCTCTTAAACCAAGCTAAATCCAAAAATGCTAGGAAATCCTGGAAGCCATCAACAGACACATAAAAATAACATGTATTTGCACACCATTCAAAAGAGACAATAAAAAAGCTATGAAAGAAACAAAACAACCAGAACTCATCTTCTCCAACAGACAACACCAACATACTGTAAGCAAAGTTAACACCCGACAAAATAATACCCTAATCAAGAAACTACCAAGAAGAAAACCACACCCACACCCAAACTGGCAAGGAAGCTACTTTATATAAATAGTAGACAAACCTCACACTTATTTGCACTGATGATGTTATCTAGTTGGGTAATGAAACATCTGCAGGAAAGCAATCAGTCTCGGGGAGCACTCTGCCCCCAAAAGCCAAATATATATTTTAAAAAATAAAAACATAAATTAAAAGTAACACGAAAATGGACATGAAAATAATGTAAAAATTAAAAACCTGGACACCGAAGTACAAACTTTAAACATTTTCTAAATGATGACCAAGTGGAGACTTTACTAAAAAAAAGCTAAACATATTTTTTTTTCCACGCCACCTCCCTTAAGGTAATATTATTGTTATCCTGCTTTTATATACGTATCCCTCAAGGTATAATTTCCTACCTATTTAATATATGTTGTTTTCCTATGCATCTTTGCACATGGTTATTGTTGCCTAAACAATGTTTTGAGGCTGAAGTCCATAAATCACTTCAATTATATGCCCATCCACGCCTTGAGATAGACTGCTTCGGCTGATCACCCCATCTGTCTGGAAAAACAAGGAATGGAATAGGCCTTTTCTTTCCATAGGTAAGTGCCAATAAGAAAATGACATTCATATACTAAACAACAGTTAAAACTCAGTTAAAGAAATCATGCTGTTTACTGTCCAATCTCAGAGGCTGCAGTATTACAGAAGGTAAAGAATAGCTATAGATCAAACATGTCAAACACAAGGCCCGGGGGCCGGATCCGGCCCGCGAAGTGGTTTCATGTGGCCCACGAAGCCATCCTAGAAACAGTGAGGGAATGGCCCCCACTGCCTTGGCCCTGGCCCAGAGACCCTCCTCCTGCCAGAGACCCTCAGATCTGTCCCACTCCTGCCCAGGCCCCCACAGGCACCCTATATGTGAACAATGTGGAGCTGGCCACACCCACCCAGTAGACCATATGCACTATGGCCACGCCCACCCAGTAGGCCACACCTACCCGGCCCCCTGAGGGCAACCACAATGCTGATGCGGCCCTCAATGAAATTGAGTTTGACACCCCTGCTATAGATTATCCCAGTATGGTCATTTATATAACTTATAATGAAGAGGAGTATTAATAGAAAACCCAGCACATGTGCAAGGCATACTTTGCAATCAATAAAAAGAAAGTAGATGAAATCAACCATTAAGCTAACTGCCCATAGGAGAGAAACTGAAGAAAACAGAAGAGGGGGAAGTGTTTTTTTTTTTTTTTTAAAAGAAAAATCCCCCAGAGATGCACAAAGCTAAAGAACAAAGTTGCGTGCATCTGTGAGAAAAACTCTCTACATAAAGACCAGCGGATTAAAGTTTAATCTGACTCAACTCTGTAAAAGAAAATAAGGGATTCTCTCCTGTTTGTAAGGCCGGGGAGGGAGGCAGGAGGGAGGAAAAATGGCAGGAAGAAGCTAAAAGAAGAAACAACAACATAGCACTCTGGAAATAGGTGGCCTTTACAGGATTACTTTATAGGCAGTCCTGGACTTAGCATCTCAATTGATTTCAAAATTTCCACTGATAAGCAAGACATTTATTGAGTTTTGCCCCATTTTACAACCTTTCGTGTCCCAGTTGTTAAGTAAATCACTGAAATGTTAACGTTAGTAACATGTTTGTAAAGCGAATCTGGCTTCTCCTTTGACTTTGTCAGAAGTTTGTAAAAAAAGGTGATCACATGACCCTGGGACTCTATAACTGTCATAAATGCATGCTAGCTGCCAGGTGTATCTGATTTGTATCATCAAGGGGATGCTGCAACGGTCTTGTGTGTGAAAAATGGTCATAAGTCATTTTTTCAGTGTACAGTTGTACAGTTACTCAACAAACAGTTGTACATCAAGGACTATTCGCAATAGCAAAGCTCTCTACGGCCTATTGATTACTCAGATAGTTCCACTGCTGACCATTAGGTTGGGTTTATCTATTGCACCAAGTACTAGTGATTAGACGATGTGGAGGTATCACAATAAGTGGTGCTTTGCACATTACTACTCATCTGAAGCTACATATTCTAGGTTCTTCCAAAATCAAAACAGAAGCAGGCAATACATTTGAACCAAAACACATGTGTCAGGTGGAGAATTCTGCTCACACACAGCCCACCAGTCCAAAAAGTGGCCAATCTCTGCAGCAATACAATTTTATGCCAAATTACTGCACTTAGAACTGCTCAAAGATTCTGCTTGCATTTTAACTCCTATCAGATCTCCTTCTATCCGACGCTCACTGCCTCCAGTGATAGATCCTATATGTGGAATTCTCATTTCTCTTGTTCTCTCTCTCTCTCTCTCTCCCTCTCTCTTTCATTGATATGTGGCTGCAAATGAACCATACATGTGAGAAAGCACTTGAAGACTTTGTGATGGCAGTTCCAATGCAATTAACAGAATTCAGAGGCATGGCTGATGGTTTCACATCTCATTATCAAAAAGATGAATTTCACTATTCCTCCTGAAGGATTTACACAACACTTAATATGACTGCACTTTCTTTCCTATACATGTGACACCGAGAGGAACTGTACAGTTTATATAAATGCAGGCATAATGATAATGAACAAGTAGTTCTTCTCTGTTAAATTTACTACACCAAAATGATTCTATAGTTGGAATTATGTAACTAAGCTTTGGGTTATTAACTCTTCTCTCTTGAGGCGACATGAAGTAATTTTCACACCAAAAAAAAATTATGTTGCCTGCAACATAACAATATGTAACTTGCCATCAATGTCTTAAAAACCAAAGTATTAAAGTATTGTTACTCTAATGCCGTCCAATTTAGAATACAAGAAGGTAGTGTGCTATGGATTCCACCTCTTGCATAATAATTTGAATGTCATTTAAATACAACTTTCAGTAAATAAAAACAAAAATGCATTGATTTCACTAAGTGGACAAGTGGTTTAAACAAGATAAACAGCATCAAAGTAAACAGGCTGTACGGCTTATCCTCAACACTAAGGTAAAGGTAAAGGTTCCCTGGCATGCTAGTCATTTCCAACTCTAGGGGCCGGTGCTCATCTCCGTTTCAAAGCCGAAGAGCCAGCGTTTGTCCGAGGATGTCTCTGTGGTCATGTGGCCGGCATGACTAGACACCAAAGACGCACGGAATGCTGTTTGTTACCTTCCCACCGTAGTGGTCCCTATTTTTCTACTTGCATTTTTTATGTGCTTTAAACTGCTAGGTTGGCAGAAGCTGGGACGAGTAACAGGCGCTCACTTGGCTATGCAGCACTCAGGATTCGACCCGCCAAACTGCCGATCTTCTGATCGACAAGCTCAGCGTCCTAACCCACTGAGCCACTGCATCCCTCAACACTAACACACTGGCTAATTTTAAGGCAAATACAGGATTGCTTTCCCCAATGTCATCAGAGAACAAATTTCCATCTTGAATGCATCACATTGCACAAAAATTGGCTACTGATTACTAGGTCACACATTTTTTCATATCTTCCCTGCTATTCAGTGCCCATCTGTCATGCCATCATGCTGGTCTGTGACAGAAAGTCTTTCTATTCATTATGATATCCCTTCTTACATTATTCCTGTTTGCAAACAGATCAGTCTAGTATTAGTTTTCATTAAGCTGATCATTTGTCATGTAATCACAAACATTGTGAACATATTTTAAAGTTATCAGCACTCAAAAATGGCTGTTCTCTCATGTGTGGTCAGGCTCTATATGTTCTTTTACATTTTGTCATATTGTAGCCCAAATAATATTCCAAAAAGGGAGAAATATGATTATTATGGTTGGTCTCACAGTCAGCCAGATGTTTAGACTGGATTTGGCATTATTGTCCACCTATCAAGTCCTTCCTAAGATCCTATGTAAGCAGATGTTGCTTTTAATAATAGTAAAGGATGTAAGTCATTTCAAGTAAAGCTGCCTTTTGCAATTGATTGACAGTGATTTTGTCGATGCTGATGATGTTCAATTGGTGCTCCAGATGTTTTGGGATTGTACCCAAAGCACCTATTACTATTAATACTATCTTTGCTTTCTTTTGCAATAGTTGTTCCACTTCTGTTTGCAGCTCTTTGTATTTTGAAACTTTCTCCAGTTTTCCCCCGCTTCTATTCTACTGTCTCCAAGTATTGCAATGTTTGCTGTCCAGACCTTTTTTGTCTTGTTTACATGTATTCTGGGTTGTATTTATTTATTTATTTATTTATTTATTTATTTATTTATTTATTTATTTATTTATTTATTTATTTATTTATTTATTTATTTAGCTTGATATTGTGAGCTGGCCTGAGCCATTCTGGAACTGGGTAACACCCAAAGTTAAATAGATAAAGATCAGTGAAACAAGAATAAAACAATTTTCAGTAAAGTCTTTTTAATTGTAGTAGTTTGCAAAGGGAGAATCCTGGAAACTGCAGAAAGTAGTTTATAACCAGCCTATAGTTGCTTGAGGCACAGTCTCTTTGAATGATTTGAAACAGTCCGTCCCAGATTTATCTATGGCTGGGCTAATTTGCTGTTTACAAAGTAAATTGTCCATTGACTCTCCCCATGTTTCTCTTAATTGTGTGTATCTGTGTTCTCTTCCGTTCCTTTCCCAGCCTGCTCTACAGTTTCTCATAGCTACATTCCTTACCAAAATTGCCACTCCATTTTAGAGAGATAACAAGACTAAAGCCAATTAGGCAATTTTTTTAAAAAAAAACCCTGCCCCATCTAAAAAATAGCCCATTGGAAATAACTGACAATCCTGATTTACTGTTGCCACACCCATAAAAAACATGGTTGCTACAAATACTCTGTGATGTGACTTTTTCAACAATCTCTAGAAGAAGCTCCCATGAGTCAGGTTTGGTTTGTACTCAGAGGGTTTATTAGGTAACACCCAAGGCTGTGATTTTCTTAACATGGTTTATTGAGTAAGTTATAAGTTGCTGGAATGCTATGAACTTCCAAAGGTGTATATATACTTCCAAAGGTGTATATATACTGTGATTCAAAAACCTAGGCATTCACACAACAGTCTAAGCCATAATGAAGCAAACTATTTTATGGGATAGTGGCATTTTGTGAAAGCAGTCTTCTAAGCATATGTGAAACCAACTCTATCTGAAGAAGTTAAAGAATGTACAGTAGTTAACCATATGGCTAACACAATAAACAAACTTAAAGTAAACTCTGATCCAGCAGGCAAATTAGTTAGGCAGATGAGTCTGCAATCATTAATGTTCCCTGATCATATTCTGGTATGGTTGGCTACATTAAGTCAAATAAAGAAATACTTTAGAAAAAAGATTGCTTAAAATATCTGAGGGAACACCTGCTGCTGGCATCAAGTTCCCTTCGTCCAGTGCGCTCCCACAGGGAGGGCCTTCTCAGGGTGCCGCTGGTTAAAGATTGCCGGTGGGTAACCCCCAGGAGGAGGGCCTTCTGTGTGGGTGCGCCTGCCCTCTGGAACCAGCTGCCCACGGAGCTCAGGACCGCCCCTGACCTTCGTTCATTTCACCGGGACCTGAAGACCTGGCTCTTTGAGCTCTCTGGCCCAGGCTGAGTTTTTAATTGGGGTTTTATATTTTTTCCAGGGATTAAATTTAATTCTTTTTAATTCTTTTTAATTTTTGTATCAATGTTTTAATTACCCTGTAAACCGCCCTGAGTCCTTCGGGAAAGGGCGGTATATAAATCAAATAAATAAATAAATAAATAAATAAATAAATAAATAAATAAATAAATAAATAAATAAATAAATGAATGAATGAATAAATGAATGAATGAATGAATGAATGAATGAATGAATGAATAAATAAATAAATAAAATAACACATTTGGCTATTTCAGTGCAACCTGGATGAGTATTGGCAATGTGTTTCCTCCTTAATGTTAACACCCAAATGTGCAGAAATATGCTCTTCATGTTTATGCAGGAAGCAGAAGGTATTATTCAGTTTCATTGATGACCAGCAGAGAGGTGGATGCATTCAGTTACATTGATAATGGGTGCACCATTGAAAGACCCAGATAAGGGACATATCTTCATGGGCAAAATCTGTTCATGTCAATGCTGACATGAAGGCATATATTCAGTAATCCATTGAATATCCAGGTTTCCATTGACATTCTTTTTTTCTGTATATTCCAGTCACAGTTTGCTAACTGCAAAAAGAAAGAGAGCTTTAAGATCATTGAACATGGCTATGCCAGGTGTGAGGAATGAGAGTCTTGTTCCAATAATACTGAAATGGCATATTTGTCTTTTTTAAGGATGGGTAGATGTGTCCTCTTCCACACCACTTAATTACACTTCCATGCACAACCTCTTTTATGGATCTCAGAAGTTGAGGTGGTTTCTAGGATTTACATGAGAGAAAAATATTAACTCTAGCATTCAGAGAACCACTGGAGGAAGTTTCTTGATTCAAAATACTGATATTAATAGCTCTTACAAGAAAAAAATCTTTCTAAGTACCCCACAACGATCACAAGTCTACCATGACAGATGTTTCCTGATCATCTTTCTTCATACTCTGCTTGTGACTTTATATCTCAGATTATATCTCTGATTTTTGTTGCAGTTTATGAACACAAATAGGTCATGATTGAGTAACTCAAGTAAGGCAAAAAAGGGACAAATGAAAATGTTTAAAGTTAGTTAATTGGATAATTAGATATTATGAGAAAGCATAGTTTCTTTTTTATTTCTTTATCTCTTCCTTCTGACTTGTCTTGCTTGATCTTGACTTGTCCAGGCTGACTACATATGCTGCTCAAAAAAATTAAGGGAACACTTAAATAACACAATGTACTGTATTTATATATATATGGGACGTGGTGGCTCAGTGGGTTAGGCCGCTGAGCTTGTCGATCAGATAGTCGGAAGTTTAGCGGGTTGAATCCCAAGTACCGCGTGACAGAGTGAGCACCTGTTACTCATCCCAGCTTCTGCCAACCTAGCAGTTCTAAAGCACGTAAAAATGCAAGTAGAAAAATACGGACCTAGCAGTTCAAAAGCACGTAAAAATGCAAGTAGAAAAATAGGGACCACTACGGTGGGAAGGTAACAGCATTCCGTGTACCTTTGGCTTCTAGTCATGCTGGCCACATGACCACGGAGATGTCCTCGGACAAGCGCTGGCTTGTGTGTTTGTGTGTGTGTGTGTGTGTGTGTGTGTGTGTGTTTGTGTGTGTGTAAATTTTTTGGATTGCTAACAAAGAATTAAATTTACGCAAATAATGATTGCCGCAGTCGTGACTGCCCGTCTGTGGACGGCCCGAGTTTGGACTGATACAGGCAAAAAAAAAAAAAAAAGATTTCGCTCGTATCGTATTTGGGCTGACAAGGTGTTCAGAATACTCAAGACAAGATAGATAGATAGATAGATAGATAGATAGATAGATAGATAGATAGATAGATAGATAGATAGATAGAATTGGAGGTATCACTATGTGGGAAAAAACCCGAATGACCAAAGATCTACATACAAACACCCGCGAGAACCGCCACGTAGCAGAGTGAGCACCTGTTACTCGTCCCAGCTTCTGCCCACTTAGCAGTTCGAAAGCACGTAAAAATGCAAGTAGAAAAATAGGGACCACTACGGTGGGAAGGTAACAGCGTTCCGTGCGCCTTTGGCGTCTAGCCATGCCGGCCACATGACCACGGAGACATCCTCGGACAAGCGCTGGCTCTTCGGCTTTGAAATGGAGATGAGCACCGGCCCCTAGAGTCGGAAACGACTAGCACGCATGTGCGGGGGAACCTTATATATATATATATATATATACTTAGATTTGAATTTCTCTACAAATATTTCTCAAGGTGATAACAAAGTACTCCACAAACTAAAGAGTTTCTTTCTATAGAACAGAACTTAACTTTCCTCAAATTGGAAAAGGCAATTGTACCAATGCATCAGTACAACCCATTTACACTTTCCAAGAAGAGCAATACTAAAAATAAAGTCATATGCTTCAGGCAAATGTGTTTCAATAAGCTATGCTCAGTGGTGAAAGATATACCAAGACAAGCAAAAGGAAAGGATTGATATCTCCTTTAAAATGTTTGACAGATCTAGGCTGAAAGTTACTAGTGTTTAGACTTAAGCATTATTTAAAATATCACTGGAAATTACACTATTTCAAATGGAGAAGCCTAGAGCCATCATACAGGGGAAATTAAGAAAGCTAAATATCAGGGTAGAGTCATGGGAATGAGATGGGCAGCTATGTAACTTCAATAAAAAAATGTGCAATAGAATTTACTTAAATTTTCAATGTTCTCTGCTCTTTATAAATACTTAGTCCACCAATCCTGTATAACATAATACCTATTTCCTGTATTTTTTCTTCCCTACATTCACACCCATCTTGGACCTGGGACATTTCAGATATATTTTGCCTTATATTAATTAAAGTCAGCGTAAGAAAGATATTTTTTTTATCTTGAAAAGAGAAAAATGCAAGATTTTAATAGATAAATAGTTGTTGCTGTTTTATTAAATTTATTATGGTCGCCCACTCCAGAAGTTGCTGACAGCTTACAATATCCAAATATGCAATTAAAAAGAATTAAAAAAAACATGAAACAAGTCAAGGCAGACAACACTAAAAACAATCATCCTAATAAAAACAATAATTTATTAGTCAATCAGTCTCAATTACTCCAATTAGGAAAAATAAAATGGGTTTGTTTGTTTTTTACTCCAGTGATATCAGTCTTCAATCCTGCTATAGGAAATATTGGAAAACATAATTTGTTCTTTGATTCCTTTCTCCATTTGGCTGTGTAGGAAAAAGTCTGGCAGAACCTGGAGATGGGAATAAAAGAAGGATCAGCCTAGAATCCCTATGTAGTCACAAGAGATCTAAGTCCCACCACCTTGAATTCCAAGCAGGTGTTAACCATCAATTGAGAAGATTCCTGTCATAGGCTTGGAATAAATAAGCAGCAATAAATCAGTTTAATTTGACCTTTACATGTGGATCTGGTCTTTCTCACCAGACAAGTAGCCAATCATGAGACATATCAGGTATGATAGTAAGTTAGACTAAGAGCTAGTGCATGAATGGGCTAGAATTTGGCTCTCAGAATTAGACAAAAGGCTTATGAGAAGCAATTCTGGACTTCTGCTGAAATGAAAGTACCTCATGATTATTTAAAAAGGGATGTTAAACATGATGCACATTTAACATATAGTTTTCAACGTACTGGTTTCTATTTAGCTCTAATTACAATTAATTTGTAATGTAGGACCCAGGTGCATCAACCTGTTTAGTACTGTAGATAAGTACACTACTTTTAGGATCAGGCCAATAGCCCACCAATTCAAGTACTTTATGTTCATAGCGCCCAATGAAGATGCATAAGAAAGCTCAGAAATAGGGAGAGAAAAGCCATGCAGCCCTTTTTTATTGTTAATGCTGAACAGGTTGTATTTCACACTTATGCAACCTTTCATTCAACAGATCACTATTGGTAGCTGGCTGTAGGACAGGAAGAAGTGATAGATTCCTTGGTGCTCTCTGAGTTTGGTTGTTTGCTTGCAGAAGTTTCATCATTCAGCTGATTAACATCCTTAGTGCTACTACTGCATTTCATCATCCACATCTACTACATCATCTATTACAGAATGAAAAAACTTAGTTCAAATCCATCCTCAAGCTAGTAGTTCATTGGAAAACCTTGGGCAAGTCATTATTTTTAAGATTGTCTTTTCATCAGAAAAGAGAAATGAATATTCATAGGCTAACCTTCATTCCCTGGTGAAATGCAAATGGGCCTGAAAGCTGGACCATCAGAAAGACTTAAGAAAATAAAATTGATGCCTTTGAATTGTCATGCTGGAGAAAATGGCAGGGAACATGTTGGCTCGCAAAAAGAACAAATTGTTCAACACTAGATGATGTAAAACTATACTACTTATTAGTAGCAATAATAATGAAGCTGCAAAAAAAGTATTTTGACCATGTGATATAAGGTGAATGATCGTTGGGAAAGACACTGGATGCTTTGAAAAAGAGACAAACAGAAAATAAGGTGCCTAGATACCCTCTTAGATGATACAAACAGGAGCATAAAAAGAATTCCACAAAGCAAGTGCTGATAGGCAATCCTGATCAAGTGATGTTAGTCGAGTCAGAAACAATTGAATGACTGAACACCAACAAAAACTGCAATCCACATGGGACAAGCACTATTGAACACAATGCAACTTCGTTCTTAGTTAAAGATTGCACTGTGAATTTTTCATTTTACAATTTATAAAGTTCTTTCAAAAAGCCACTTTAGGCTATGGTAATAAGATGAGCCAAAAGTACTATAAATGAATAAGTAAATATGAGCAGAGTTGATATATACTGTACATAGCTTCTAAATTATGTTTCCCCCCAGTTTCTTCTAATCTGAAGCCCACAGATAAGAAGAAATCTTACAATGAACTAGATCACTGTCTATCTTGTTCAGTATTTTCTGGGGATTCAGAGAAATAAAACCAAATTCCATAACTTTTATTGGAAATCAATTGGGCTAGTCCATTGGCATGAGACTTTGCAACAAGACAGATGCTAACATCAAACTCTAACAGTGGTGTGCAGCTAGTGTGTTACAATTGAGCAATGACCAGTGGAAGGTCCTAGGTGCTCTCTAAGTTTGCTTGTTTTCTTGCAGACATTTCATTACCCAAACTAGGTAACATCATCAAGACTACCACTGATGATGTTACCTAGTTTGGGTAATGAAACATCTGCAAGAAAACAAGCAAGCTTCAAGAGAACACCAAAGATCCCTCATGTCAGCCCTGAACTACAAATATTTATTAATATCCAGCGAATTATGGGCAAAATAGATATACCCAAAGACCAGCAGGTTGAAAATATATTCTTCTTTATTTGCAGCAGTGGCAACTAAAACCTTGCCATTTCTTTTAAAGGGGATCAAATTCTCTCAAACCAGGTTAGAAGAATGTTAGACAAGTCTCTGTGGGTTTACTGTTTGCTCACTTTTCATTTACATGTGCTGATTTCTGTATATAAATAATTGACTCTTGGGATGTAATAAAAATTTAAGTGTGTATTTCATTACTACCAAAGAAAGCTATTTATGGTCCAATTGTACTGCAACAACTCAAGGAGTCATGGGAGCTATAGATAATAAGACAAACATTTAGGTTAAAAATACCATTCTCACAAAAAGCCTTTGCTATTTAGTGCAAAAAAAACCTGAAAGATTATTAACAAGAAATAAAGCCAGCAGTCTGCTTGAAAACATTCTGGGGTATTGGACATATAACACACAAGATGATCTTATAAATACACTGAGATAAATCAAACTCTCTTCCAGCAATTAACTTTTAAACAAAACTAGATAATGCAAGACAGGCATAAACACAAGAGGTTCCATATTCTCTTACAAGTATACTAACCTATACAATTCCAAATATGTTCCATATATAGTATCCACCATGCTGTTATGGGCATTCTAGATTGAAATCCTTCTTTAGTTACAGAAACTCACTGGATGACTTTGGGCCAATGGCTGTGAAAGTTGGACCACAAGAAAGGCTGAGCACCAAAGAATTGATTATTTGAACTATGGTGCTGGAGAAGACTCCTGCGAGTCCCTTGGACTGCAAGGTGATCAAACCAGGCAGTCCTAGAGGAGATCAACCCTGATTGCTCTTTAGAAGGCCAGATCCTGAAGTTGAAACTCAAATACTTTGGCCACCTAATGAGAAGGAAGGACTCACTGGAGAAGAGCCTAATGCTGGGAAAGATTGAGGGCAAGAGAAGAAGGGGACGACAAAGAATGAGGTGGCTGAATGGTGTGAGTTTAAATGGACTCCAGAAGATGGTAGAGGACAGGAAGGCCTGGAGGAACGTTGTCCATGGGGTCATGATGGGTTGGACACGACTTCGCAACTAATAACAACAGTCCCACCTAAACGTAGGAGCAGATACTGTGTATACTTCCATGAGCCCCTGTGAAAAAGAAAAGAGTACAAAACTAAATAAAACAAGGTCTCTTAATTGTTAGATTACAACTTTGGTGACAGAAATAGGGGAAACTAGGAAAAGAGGGGGAAAATACACTAGATTTCCAACTCACTCAGCTGTTGATTTATTCCATTTATATTCTGTCCTTTGACTTTGGTGAATCATCACACACAAAACATGACAAGCTCCTGCCTAAAAGAAGCAAGACTTCAGACCACTCCTTTATCTATCATTTGATATCTGTAGGGAAGAAAATAGCATGTACAATATTTACAGTACAATCAGATTTAAGTCCTATCTTTTCAAGCAAGGGTTGAAACACTTTGCAAACCACTGATCCTATAACACCAGGGGTCTCCAAATTTAGCAACTTTAAGACATGTGGAGTTCAACTCCCAGAGTTCCTCAGCCAGCATGGGAGTTGAAATCTGCACGTCTTAAAGTTGCCAAGTTTGGAGTCCCCTGCATTACACTGATGGCCTACACCAGAGGCTCCCAAACTTTTGGGCACCAGGGACTGGTTCTGTGGAGAAAGATTTTTCTGTGGACCAGAGGGAATGTAGTTTCATGTGCTGCCTGCATCCAGTGGATGGGGCTTCACTTTTTTGTGCAGCCCGGTTGCTGATATGCCACGGCCTGGTGCCGGTCCAGAGACTGGGGGTTGGGGACCCCTGGCCTAAAACCATGTATTAGGCTTCCTGCATTAATCAGTAGTTGCAGTTGCTTAATTAGTTCCTAGTTTGCTTTTCTTTAATTCCCAACTGATCCCTGATTCCTACTTTGATTCCCCTGAAAAGGAAAAGAACATACACACGATTTGCACAACCAAAGAGAGAACTTAAAGATCACCTTGATACATATGGAGGACAAATAGTTGCTCTATGTTGGAAAGTGTACTGGAATGTGGCTATAAACATATACTCATATGTCATACTATCATGTCTGTATTGAAATGAAAACTTACGCTAGCTTCTCCCAGAAGTATAAGAGTTTCAGCGGACAGCCAACAAGATTTGTAGGAATATGGGGAATTTTAATCCTAAACTCTGGAGGTTGCCATAGCAGATTTATAGTTTTTAGTTCATTGCTCTTTGATTTCCTCGGTTTATTGAGTTTTTCTTCTCATAATGGGCAGGCTTCTTTTAAAAAAATGTGGAGTTCATAATAGACAAGAGAATTTTATTAGTTATCCTGAGATTGGTAAGAAAATTGGCAGAAAATCACTCTATTGTCTGACCTAAAAGGAAACTGAATTCCTGGGTTGAATATAAGAAGAAAAACACAGATCTGGACAGTGACTCCCATGAACACAATGGGAAGGAGGATGCATCCTGTTAAGGAATTTGTTGTGCAGAGTTCTCCTTGTGCTACCAAAGAGTTGCACAGACAAGGAAGGGTACTGAGAGCAGCAAGAGTCACACAGTAAGAGTACACTGAGTTGTAAAAGCAAAAAGTATTTTACTTTAAGGTGGTGTAAGAACAAAAATGCACAGTCAAAAAATAAACAGTCCAAGTTATTCACAATAGCAACAGTCCAAGAAGTAATCCAAAATACAAAGTCTTCTTACCGGTCCAGAGGTCAATACACAGTTCAGGTTTACAACAGTAGTAAAGCAACAGCAGAGCAAAAACAGTAATAGTAGAGATCAGTGAATTCAGAGAGAGAAAGAAGCTACATTACTAGCTCCCTCATGAGAACACTTACACACCCATTGGCCAATTAACAACTTAAAGACATAGCATTATGGTTAATATATTTTCAACCCAACATTGTAGGCTAACACCATATGCCTAACACATCCCACCAAAATAAATCAATGATTAACCTATAGGTATAGTTAGGAGGGGAAGTATGCTAAGGAAATTTACTATGAAAGGTCACAACGTTTCATATTACTACACTCCATAAGTGATACTGCAGTTTTCTCCAGATCAGTAGAACTGTTTAAGTAAAATGTGTTTGTAGCATTTAAGAATACGTAAAATGGACAGTGTGGGTGAAAACAGCACGCAAGGAATCTGTCTGATTTCCAAATCCAGCAGAGAAAGCTTTACTAAAGGTATAATTACTGTTCATGTACCATAACTAATGAGTGCTAGCTATTCATTATAAGCACTATTTACTTTTTGGTTTTCATAGCAAAACTAACGACATACTGCTTGCTTTCAAAATAAATAATTCAAGGGTTCACTCCATAATTACCATGTTATATTTGTGACGGCATGCCCTCGCTTGTGTCTCAATTGTCATTAAAAGAGAGTATACATGGATGGGTGATCCACATTTCTAAGAAGCAAGGGTGGAAAGAACACAGCCAAAATGAAACCCAGAAAAGGTATAAAAAGTAGCAGCTGGAATTGGACAGGCTGTTCATTCTTTCCTTTATTTCAGCAGAATTACTTCCATGCTACTGGGATTAGATTTCCTAACCTAATCAAACACTTTCCAGAGCATGATGATGGCTGTGATTTCATCCAAGCACTGTACAAAAATTAAAGTGTGCATTTACCACCTAATAGTTCTACACTTTTTACATTATGGAAACTCAAGGTGGTTTGGATAGGTTTCTAAGATGTCTTGGAAACTCAGTGCCCCAGGTAGCTTCATGAGGTACAATAGGGGGAAAAAAAGGTTTTTTAAAAATGGGTCTTGGTCAAGAAAAAAATATTTATTTATTTATTTATTTATTTATTTATTTATTTATTTATTTATTTATTTATTCATTCATTTATTCATTTATCATCTCACTGTCCCGAGTAAGGACAGTGCTTGTTGAGGAGAAAGAACAGGAGGAAGATTACTCTTGGATTTTATGTGCCACACGCCTCTCAAATCAGAGGAACCCTTGTAATCCAATTGAGATGAACTGCAAAATAGAAAAAAAACATTTATACTGTATGCATGAACATATATACCTGTACAAACAAACACACACATACACCATTCAACATGCCTCTTTATACCTTTCTACCCAGGCAAACTATGCTTGATTTTATTGCCTTTTGTTCTTTATATTTCTCACATGTGTTTTGAGGTACTCATTAACTCCAACTAACTATGACTTCTATAGTCTACCCCCTTCATCGCAACTTGTTTACTGTTCCTTCATATAGTTGTCTGGTGATTCACTTCTTATTCCTTCTCCCTATACGGCCAAACATCTCAATCTACTTCTTTTGTACTGGTCACTTGTTTTTATATTCAACCTACATTTATTCAGCATCCATTCATTCTTGATGTTATAGCTTGTTTTACCACACTGACTTCTAAAGTACAACCACTCTTCATACAGTATAGTGATTACCTTGGTTGGAGACCATTCACAAATATAATGGTAATTAATGGTAATTAAAAATTCAGTTTTGGACCAATGAGTACATTTATGACCGAATTTCAACAAAACTTTCAGTATGAAACTGATTAAGATCTGATCACTTTCAGGTAGCAGTGTGAACTGGCAGGAGGGGTCTAATCCACTAATTAAGGTCACAGAGTTGAGCTTATTAACTTGCAGTTTACACTTTTTAAGAATGTCCTATGATGTGGGGAAAAAGCAGCTCAGGAAGAAATTGCTTGTTTGCCTTTCTGCCCTGCCAGAGGGTTAAAATAATAATAATAATAATAATAATAATAATAATAATAATAATAATAATAATAATAATAATAATAATAATAATAATAATAATAATAATAAGAAAAGAAAAGAAAAATGATTCAGGCACAGGACACAGGACTGTGTAGTAGCAATGCAGAAGATCGTTGTTATTTTGAATTTAGTGACATATTTTGATTTTCCCCTCATATTAAGAAAGGTCTAAAAGTCTATCTATTAATAATAACTGTATTTGCCTAATGTGGAAAACAGATATCACCAGAAGAAGAGAGGAAACATTGGATGGTGTAACCTAGACCGAAGAAGTTAATATATACCACTGAATTACTACTAGACCCAGACAACACCTTGTTTATTAAGTATTTGATTGTAAAATTAGAAAAGTACACACACACACACACACACACACACACACATATATTTGTTTATATACAAACTCCCCACCCCATAGCATTTACCCTGATGACGCTGGCAGTGGACCAGCGAAAGCTAGGTTGTTTTAGGTTTGTAAATAGTTGTTTTTATTGTTCTGACTATTTTAACAAAAAAACAGCTGTTTTATATTCTTCCCAAAGTTCGAGAACTTCATACTGCTACACAGATATGCCTTATTAAGGATATATATATAAGGATATATATATAAGGATATATATATAAGGAGATATATATAAGGAGATATATATATATATATATATATATATATATATATATATATATATATATATATATATATATATATCCTTAATAATTATAAAAATGCAAATCCCAGGCATATCTGTGTAGCAGTATGAAGTTCTCGAACTTCAGGAAGAATATAAAACAGCTGTTTTTTGTTAAAATAGTCAGAACAATAAAAACAACTATTTACAAACCTAAAACAACCTAGCTTTCGCTGGTCCACTGCCAGCGTCATCAGGGTAAATGCTATGGGGTGGGGAGTTTGTTTATAAACCTTGTTGACTCAGTGCCCTGCCCATTGATCCTGTAATAGGGCCGCCCGTCCTAACAAACCGTAAATATCCTAGCTGTCCGGCATTTCCTTGTGCGTGTTCCAGTCCTATTGCTTTATTTCTTCCTGTTGTCCCTTCTACCTCTGTCAATCCTAGAATGAGTCAACAAGGTTTATAAACAAACTCCCCACCCCCTAGCATTTACCCTGATGACGCTGGTAGTGGACCAGTGAAAGCTAGGTTGTTTTAGGTTTGTAAATAGTTATTTTTATTGTTTTTATTATTTTGACTATTTTAACAATAAACAGCTGTTTTATATTCTTCCCGGAGTTTGAGAAGTTCATACTGCTATGTGTGTGTGTGTTTGTTTGTGTGTGTGTGTTTGTGTGTGTGTGTGTGTGTGTGTGTGTGTGTGTGTGTGTGTAAAGAAAGGTCTAGAAGTCTAAAACTCATTCTGACCTAACATGCTTTGTCACCCTTACAAACAGGAAAACTTCACATAGCTTTCCCAATGTGAAAGTCTCAGACTTTTATTTCCCATTCCACAGTCATGTGTCAGCCAAGGCTTCTAAAATGATCTACCCAGCACTTGTGGATAGTCCACCATTATAAGAGCTTCTTCTCTGGTCTGCTTTTTTTGGCACTTGCAGTACTCCTATGGAACTTGTGAATTATGGTCCAAGGGTATAAATCATTGTGCCAGTTACAACATTGCTATTATGTATTATGTAGAACTAACTTGCATGAATGCAACTTCTCATGTAAGATTGCAGGATGTTGAATTGAATCCTTTCAAAACAAAAAAAAAACCTGAAAATGAAAATGGTACTACAAAGCACAGTGAATTATATGAATAGCACAGAAAGTTTCATGGCTTTGGGGTCAATAAAATGAACTAATAAGGAATAATTATTTTAACACATTAAAGTAATAGTATAGATGCCTCCAAAAGGGCTTTTGTGTTGATTGTTTTGTTAAGATTAGACTTTTGGCAGCATTCATTTTATTGATCTGATTCTTGTATTTAAAAATATTAGGATTATATATTACATGTGTCATTACTGCTGAATAATGAACCAATAAATTATAAACTGAGACCACCAGACTCTTTGCTAAGGGCCTTTCCCCAGGACTGAGCTGTAGTGCTATTCACCCACCCTTGAGTTTGTAGGATGAAAATTGTTATGCCCATTATCCTGAGGTCCATTATGGCTCAGTGCTAAACTGTTTTGGGAGTATGCATGAACGCTACACTGCAGACAAAGTGATTGGTTGAGTTTTATGGCTTTACTTCCTCTTACTAGTACAGAAAATATCTACCAGCCAGCTTAGCTGGCTAAAACAATCTAGCACACTTCTGATTGGCTGAACTGAATGGAGACTGGGTGGATGGGACCTGAATTATGTTATTGTTGCATATTAGCAAAGAAGGTAATTCCAAGCAGGGGTGTTTTAAGAAATGTCACAAGATACGTGTTATGTGATGCTAAACAGTTATCAGAATCCATGTACAGCTTCTAGCCCAAGAAAGAGAGTACAAGAGAGAAATACAACATGAGAGCAAATTTGGTAATATAGGTGGGAAATATGGGGTGGTGGTGTTAGAAATGTAATAATTCCAGATCATGGGGAAAGTATTCACATTGTTATATAGTATAGTTTCCATAAGAGGTGGAAAGAAATGAAAGAAAAAGTTGAATAGCAGGGAAGTATGAGGCCAAAGTGTTTCTTCCAATAATTCCTTAATAAAATAGAATATATATATATGTCTGTGTGTGTATGTATACACACACACACACACACACACACACATATATATATACACACACACACACACACACACACACAAACATATATATATATACAGTATATATATATATATATATATATATACACACAATATATATATATATATATATATATATATATATATATATATATATATACACACACAATATATATATATATATATATATATATATATATATATATATATATATATATATATGTAGATCTTTGGTCATTCGGGGTTTTTCCCACGTAGAATTGAAGGTATAAGAGCAACGTTTCGACGAAATCTCATTCGTCATCCTCAGGCTGGTGGCTTCAGCTTCGTTCTTCTGGGAGAAGTGTGTGGTACTATATATATGTCTCTCTCTCTCTCTCTCTCTCTCTCTGTGTGTGTGTTTGTGTGTGTGTGTGTGTGTGTGATTTTTTTTATTTTTTATTTTTGGCTTGCTAACAAAGAATAAAGGAAGACCGATGGCAAGCCAAAAAAACAAACAAACACAAATATGAGCTGCCACTGCTGTGGCTACTGCCTGTAGATGGCCTTGGGCTAGGCTGAAACAGGAAATAAGATTTGTCCTGTGTCTGGGACCAAGCAAGTGTATTCTGAATGCTTAACAAACATTTCACACACACACACACACACACACACACACACACACACACACACACACATATATATCTTATATATATGTTTTCTCACTTACAATAAATCTTTCTCCCTGTATGCATCTGTCTGTCTGTCCATTCGTCCGTCCGTCTGTCTGTCTGTCTGTCTATCTATCTATCTATCTATCTGTCTGTCTGTCTGTCTGTCTGTCTGTCTGTCTATTTTATTAAGGAATTATTTGGAAGAAACACTTTGGCCTTATACTTCCCTGCTATTCAACTTTTTCTTTCATTTCTTTTCTTCCTCGTATGGAAAACCATGTGCAACTGAGGCTCTTTTACCAATTTTCCCCAAATATAACAGAAAAAGAAGAGGTAGCAAAGAAAAGGATTAAAACCTGTTTTTTCTATTGAACTGCCTTTTTCCTTTGATATCAGTCAAAAGAGATCCATTTTATTCTATATGCTGCTTCCTCAGATTTCTTTTCTTGAAAATGAAAAAGGTGAAGTTAATATATTAACCAGAGTAAAATTGACAAAATTAGGCTATCCAGCTTTGGAAGAAAAAGGAGGAGGAGGAGGAGGAGGAGGAGGAGGAGGAGGAGGAGGAGTGTTGTGCTGAGCGACTGATCAGGGTTCTGGCCTCAACTCTTAGAGCCCCGTAACAGGGGTGAGAATTTAGAGGGACCCTCGCAAGGGTGAACACCTTGAATATGGAAGGATCTGGCCCTTTGCTACCGACCCAGTATGCCGGAAGTTCCAACGGTCATACTTGGGAACTGCGATAGTTTAGAGCAGAATCCTAGGAAAGACTGAGGCACCAACACAAGTTTGCTCAAGGTGAGAGCACAAAGTGCTCGGGGTGGATGTTATGCCCCCCGAACAGCTCTGGACACTCTCTCTTTATTAGGCTGTTTCATTTGGGAGGGGCAGGTACACACATGAGGGAGCAACATATGGAAGTATAGAAGGTCAAAGGGAAAACATAACTCATTGTATACATCTGCTAATGAAGAGAGCAAAGGTCATCACAGGAAACAATAAAGCATAGCTTATCATATTACAAATGCTAACAAAGAATACAAGGGTTGTCATCAGTCAAGAAGGCATATCTTAACTTGAAAGGCATGACTTGAAAAACATGATTTGAAACATAACTTGAAACATAACTTGAAACATAGACAATTATAAAAGACAAGTCTTTGTTATAAATGAAGCAAGGGGCAAAGGTTTATCACAGGAATGCAGACTTAAATGGGGGAAGGCAGAGGCCCCATCTTGAAGCAAGGACAACTATGAACAAGTGTAAAGAGATTTATCACTACAACTCAAGAATGCAAAACTGTATAACTTTTAATATAGAAATTAAAAGGGTCTTTTGTAGGTAGAGGAAAGCAACTATGAACAAGTGTAAAGAGATTTATCACTACAACTCAAGAATGCAAAACTGTATAACTTTTAATATAGAAATTAAAAGGGTCTTTTGGAGTCTGGGATAATTACAACTCCTCCTTTTCTGTTTTTTAAAGCCAATTACTGAGAAGGCCCCTCAATGTCCAAAACTTTCTCTTCTGGGATACTTACGCGGGAAAAAGAGAAATCCTACGATACCTCCTGTGCCGGCGTCAGTGTTCCTTTCAAAGAGTGTTGGTGTGAGGGTGCATCAGTCTCTGGGTCAGAAGTGAATTCTAAAAGAGGATGTTTGTATTCAATGTCAACAGTGTTTTTCATCAACAGAATGTTATCGCTAATGCTGCTCAACCTTCGTTGTAGAAAATTTAAAAGTTTACCCATGATACATGGGCCAATTGCGCATGCAAGTAGTAATAAAATTAAAGGACCAGCTATAGCTGAGAAAAGGGTGGTCAGCCAGGGAGAAAAGTTAAACATTCCTTGATACCAAGTATAATTCTGCCATGGAGTCAAGCACAATCAAAGAAATACTGTTAGTAATACTTCTGATAAAAATAGGCAAGACACAAGGTAAAATAATACATCCTAATACAATCATACTAATAAAAGCTACAATAGCTTGTAAACCAGGTACTTTGGGAAACCAGGAGCCAAGTAATTCCTGAAAGTTGAAACCATTTCAAGTTTGGACAGGAACATGAGCTACAGAGTTCACATAGATGATGATGGTAGACTCGTTGTTAACAACAGGTTGTTCCTTCTGGGTCCATGCGATGGGCAAAAACAGTGTGAAAAGAGTCATTTTTGACTGGAACCAATGTCAAAGGTGTGAGAGGCGGCAAGACTTTGACGTCTGGGGTTAGCTTTCAGATGGAATTGTGTTTTAGTGGCATCAGTCAGTGGTGTTAAAGCTGAAAAAAGTCACAAACCATGCTGTCATCTTTAATGGGTTCTGCAGTTGTGTTTGTGGAGGCATGATACGGGTGAACATGGCGACCAGGGATCCACAGCACTTTGTCTGGCAGTTGAGCAACTGCGTAGCCTCTTCCCCAAGTGAGAAGGTCTGCAGGGCCTTTCCAAGTTAGGTCTGGAAGTTGGCGATACCACACCTGTGGCTTAGGGAGATCTGAAGAAGAAGAAGAAGAAAAATGCTGCTCTGCAGCTGTGGTTAAGGGATAGCCAGTCAAGTTGGAAAAGTTTAGAGTGTAGAGGCAAAGATTAAGAGTGTCTTGCACTGCTGGGAGGTTGGAGTTTCGTTTTCCCCTGTTCTGATTTTTATAGTGATCTAAAGCATGTTTCAAGGTTTGGTTAACCCTTTCCACCAAGGCTTGGCCTTGGCTATTATATGGAATTCCGAATTTGTGTGTGATTTGCCAATGATGACAAAATTTTGCCATGGCTTGACTGCTGTAGGCAGGGCCATTATCTGGTTTGAGTTCTTTTGGACATCCCAGCACTGCAAAGGTCCGAATACAATGATTGATTACATGTTTGGTGGCTTCTCCCCTTAGGGGGGTGGCCATGATAAATCCTGAAAAGGTATCAATTGAAACATGCAAATAAACTGCTTCTGCAAAGCTTTGGAATTTTGATGAAAATATGAATGACTTTCCCAGGGGGTGAGGGGTTGCAAGGAACAGGCTGAAGGTCCGGAGGCAGCCTGATCTGCAACATTGTTTCCCTCTTGCAAAAAACCTAGAAAAGGCTGATGACTACGAATGTGAGCAACAAAAACAGGATGTTGGCGTTCAAAAAGCAAATTTTGCAAGGTTAAAAAAAGTTGTAACAAATCTGGTTGAATGGAGGGGGATAAATAAGATCCATAAATCACTTGAATTGTGTGATAAACATAAAAGCTATCCACAATAAGATTCAAAGGTTGAAAGGAAAAAAGTTTGACAAGCCAAAATTGAAGCAGCCAGTTCAGCTTTTTGAGCTGACCGCTGGGGTGTTGTTTGCTTGGTTAGTGCGAACAATTTGCATTGCAAATGATAATCGGGTGGTGGGTGGCAAGAAACCTTGCCATGCCAATCAGCTAAGGAAAATTGTAATTCACTTGAGGTTTGAAAAAATGATTCCCAAATTTGCAAAGACATAGGCACAAAAAGAGTGTCTATCTCCAGCCCAATCAAGGCTTTCGTTCGGTGACAGATTGTAAAAATCAATTGAGGTAATTGTGCTTCTCTGGTTAAAACAGAAACTTTGGGCGTGTGGGATAAATGAATCCACTCCAAAATTTTCAATTGGTTAGCAGTAAATAGTCCAGGCGTGTTTAAAATAATTGCAGCAAAAGGAACAGACTCACATCATGCAACATCCACCTTTCTCTTTCTTCTACTTCTCATGTTTCTCCCTATCCATATTTCTATAGTACATTCTTGTTCCTTCAGCATTCTAAGGCTTGTGTTAAGGCATACAATTCATGCATGCAATTCACAAATCTGTGCAAACCAACTTAAAAACCACTTTTCTGTTTCTCCCTTCTATATCTATTCATTCACTGCCCTTCTGCCATTCTGGCCTAACTTCTGTCTTTTCTGCTTCCAGCTTCTATCAACTTTTGCATGAGCCAACTGTTTCTCTTAGCTATTAATCAATCCTCTACATTTCTCTTCTCCAAAAGTATTGAAGTTTCCATAATCATATTTGGAGTCAGTGTATCTTTATTAACAATCTCAGAGCCTGTTGTAAGGCATAAAATCCACAGGCTAGTGCTGATTAAGGGAGGGAAATTCTCCCAGATATCACCTTCTATCAATGTGTCCTGCACACAGACACAAGAACAGCAAAAACAAAAAAAACAAAAACAAAAAACAACTCCACAAAAAGATCAGAGTAATTTCTTTTGGGTGATGTTTAACTAAAACTCAAAGAATTCCAAAAACTTCTCCAGCAAAGAATCTCTCCTCTTTCGAGTAAAAAAAAATTGCAAGCTGAAACTGCAAGAGTGGGCATCAAGCTTCACATCCACCCCCCCTTTCTCAGACTGGAATTCTAAGCAGAGAAAAAAATGGTTAAAAGAACCAGCCACCCCCCCTCCTTCTGGCTGTTTAGGATATCTTTTGGAAAGCTGCTAAAGCCCCTTCAAATTAAAAGCCTCCCTTGGGCTTTGAGCCTGTTGGTCATTAGTAATGAATTGTCCCGTGCCAAATAATTGATCCCTATTTACTCCTTGAGGCAATCCAGCAAGAATTTTTTCTCTATTTCTTTTTTATTTATATTCAGATTCCCAAACAAGATATTGTGATAGAGTCAAAATCATGTTAGCTTACCTATACTTTTTTAAAAAATCCTTGCACATAGTTGATGAAGTCATGATGCAAGGGTGGATTGGTTAACCTCCGGCTGCTGGTGGCGGCAAAAAATTAACAAGATAACAAGATGACAAACTGAAAAAGGCTTAATGAAAAAGAGAATCCGTGAGAAGTTCAGATGGGTTAGAAGCATTAAGAGGAGAAAAGAATAAAAAAAATATCCCGGGGGCATGAGCTACAGGCATAGAGTGAACAAAAGGTGCCTCTTGAGTGAGGAAAGAGATTTGGAGAAGGAGGAGGAGGGAAGGGGGGAGGGGGGGTTTAGAAATAGCAACAAGCTCAGAGGCTTTTTCCTCTTTGCCGAGAGCAGAAAGAGAGACAGGCACAGCAGGGCAAAAATAAAAGGCAGAAGGAAGATTCTCTGGAGGCAGAGCAGAGGGGGGGAGATGCACAGCAATAGGAGGAAGTTTCTCTGATTTTTCATAGGGTGGGGGTGGCACGGATGAAGGCAGAAGATCAGAAGAGTGATCAAGAGGTTTAGAGATAGAAGATGTTAGATCTAAAGGAGATGGCAAGAGTTTTAATGCTGCCATCATTGCTTGCCATGCAGACAGAATGTCAGCAGGCGCCCTGGGATGATTGTGAAGATATTTACGTAGCTTTTCCCAGGTTATAACAGACAAAGTGCCTGATTCTAGACAATTTTTGTTAATATATTGTAAAAGTTTTGTTAAAAGTCTCCTTCCTACAAGATGGACCATGGTGCCATTGTGTTTTTGAACAAAATTAGCCTTCTGCATTATATTAAAAAGTTCGTCCCTATGACCTGACGAAACTTTGAAAGGTGAGGAGCCCGTTACTCACGAGTAAAGCCTTCTCCGAGGTGCATGAGAACAGGAATGCAGGTAGCACACCCCTAGACAGGAGTCGTACTATGGAGTTGAAGCTGAGCGATCCAACGGACGAGCCCCCAGTTGTTGTGTTGGGTGGTTGCGCTGGGCGGTTGATCTGGGTTCTGGCCTCAACTCTTAGAGCCCCGTAACAGGGGTGAGAATTTAGAGGGACCCTCGCAAGGGTGAACACCTTGAATATGGAAGGATCTGGCCCTTTGCTACCGACCCAGTATGCCGGAAGTTCCAACGGTCATACTTGGGAACTGCGATAGTTTAGAGCAGAATCCTAGGAAAGACTGAGGCACCAACACAAGTTTGCTCAAGGTGAGAGCACAAAGTGCTCGGGGTGGATGTTATGCCCCCCGAACAGCTCTGGACACTCTCTCTTTATTAGGCTGTTTCATTTGGGAGGGGCAGGTACACACATGAGGGAGCAACATATGGAAGTATAGAAGGTCAAAGGGAAAACATAACTCATTGTATACATCTGCTAATGAAGAGAGCAAAGGTCATCACAGGAAACAATAAAGCATAGCTTATCATATTACAAATGCTAACAAAGAATACAAGGGTTGTCATCAGTCAAGAAGGCATATCTTAACTTGAAAGGCATGACTTGAAAAACATGATTTGAAACATAACTTGAAACATAACTTGAAACATAGACAATTATAAAAGACAAGTCTTTGTTATAAATGAAGCAAGGGGCAAAGGTTTATCACAGGAATGCAGACTTAAATGGGGGAAGGCAGAGGCCCCATCTTGAAGCAAGGACAACTATGAACAAGTGTAAAGAGATTTATCACTACAACTCAAGAATGCAAAACTGTATAACTTTTAATATAGAAATTAAAAGGGTCTTTTGTAGGTAGAGGAAAGCAACTATGAACAAGTGTAAAGAGATTTATCACTACAACTCAAGAATGCAAAACTGTATAACTTTTAATATAGAAATTAAAAGGGTCTTTTGGAGTCTGGGATAATTACAGAGGAGGAGGAGAAAGGAAAGAAATATAAACCAATAATGAATAGTCTTGAAAAATAAGGCCCTTAATATGTTCCTTGTTAATAAGAGGAAATTTGCTTTTCCGGGTTCCTTACTGCAGTACATTCAACTTAGGTAATGTTGGAAGGAAAAATAAGAAACTTCTCCCCATAGTCTTAAATGCATAAAAATAAATTTTCTTGGCATAAAGGTGAAAAGGTGAAAAAACAAAACAACCCCCCCACCTCAGCTGCTCTAATAAGCTGCTCTGTGGCTTTGTCTTCTATTTAAAGTTGTGTGTATGTGCATGTCTGTGTGTGCATCCATATGCATTTGTCTAGCTTGTTTAGGACTGAATAGCACAGTGGCAACAAGGAAAGCTAACAGGGTACCAGAATGGAAGAGGCATATTCATGTCGGCCTAATACATCCAACAAGCACTTCTGTGTTCATCTCCAAATCAGGTAGATTTCCTACCAAAAAGGAGCAAACCCAAATGAATTTTATACTCACCTTGAGGCTCCCTTTGCATGATACTGAAATAAGAGGGTAACATTTCTTTAAAAATGTACAATTAAAGATGCCTCACTTTTGGCTTTGTAAAAAGATGATGAGCTGGGGAAAAGATAAACACAACCTGGGGGGGGACTTTTGAACCCTTCATTCTGAAGCGCAAGTCAGGAAAGGCATGGTCGTGGATAATTGTCAGAGCGTGTCTTATTGCAGTGAGATAACCCAGGAGTACATACAGTAAACAGTGGTCTGTATTAAATGGTGGTTTATATTACACTACCTACAAATATACTAGAAACAAAATACATACAGATGGTGATAATTCAGCAAACTCCAGCACACAGCAATTACAGCAGGAAATGGACAAGAGAGAACACAGCAGTAAAAAGCCTTCCCTTTTATACTCAGGCTCTTAAAGGGATACAGATACCTGCTGAGTCATTCCTATCATTGCATCATCCATCTTACATTAATGATGATGATGATGATAACTTTATTGTCACTTTGAATGTACACCAATCGGCATACATCAAAATGAAATTTCGTTGCATACAGCTCTCAAAGGGTCACCACCTCCGATATACAGTATACTCCTTGTTCGTGGCCCACTCAAATTTCACATTATTCATTTTAGTCTCTAGGGAGTGAACGATGGCAATCAGGACAGATGGAAATGGGCCTCCATGTGGATTAGCCCTCAAATTTGCTTGTATTCTGATAACCTCGCCTTCTTTCCTTTTTCTGATCCTGACTCTTCTTTTCCTTAAAGAGGCCTTGCTTCTTTTCGCCCCTGGAGCACGCTGCCGCCGCCACCAACTCCTCCAAAAGCCTCTCTCTCTTCCTCTGGGCCTGCCGGCAGCCTCATCCAGTTCCTTCGCTCCATAAGCTCCAGGTCCTCTCCCCCTCTGCCTCCTCTGGAAACAGCCCTGATTTGCAATAGAATCCATCACTAGGCCAGCAGTCAGATCTTGCTCCTGGTAGAACAAATTCAAACAGCGCCAATGACTTTTAACAATCTCACCAACAGTTCCAAAACAACTAGAAACTCGCCAGGCCAGCAAAGATTGTCGGTCATATGTCGTACTGTATGTTACCTTAGTTCCACCATGTTGCTCAAACACATGAAAATCTTCCTGATCATGTGGCCTATAGTCCTTACTATCCCTCCCAAAACTATTCGCCTTCAAGAGCCAATGCAGCCGCAGCCATTCCAGGCGCCGCCATCTTAAAGTATTACATCAGCTGGTTAGCCTTTAAATCATTATTCTGACAATGATGGTAAATGGCAACCTGAAAAAAGATGTAGCAGGTAGCGTAGGTTCTGCATTTAGGTAGAGAAAATCAAAGGTATAGGCCAGGGGTAGGCAACCTTGGCTCTTTTATGACTCATGGACTCAGGAATAGCTGACTCAGGAATTCTGGGAGTTGAAGTCCATGAGTCATAAAAGAGCCGAGGTTGCCTACCCCTGGTATAGGCATAAGGTTAAGAATGGGAGGAGGAGGCTTCTTGGCTTGGCAGCTATGCCTATAAAAAAGATTAAGGTATCTTACTTACAGGATACAACTAGGGAGTGTGATGCTAGTAATAAACAAGTTAATAAACATACTAACCATGTATGCTTCTACTTATTTATTTATTGGTCAGATTTTTATCCCACCTTTATTACCTTGTAAGTTAACTCAAGGCGGCAAACATACCTAATATTCCTTCCTCCTCCCCTTTTCCCTCACAACATCCTATGAGGTGAGTTGCACTAAGAGAGACTGACTGGCCCAAAGTCACCCAGGTAGTTTTTACAACAGCAGTAGAATTCCAGTCTCCTGGTTTCTAGGCCAACACCTTAACCACTAGATCCCAATCTTTCCTTCCTTCCTTCCTTCCTTGCTTCCTTCCTTCCTTCCTTCCTTCCTTCCTTTCTTTCTTTCTTTCTTTCTTTCTTTCTTTCTTTCTTTCTTTCTTTCTTTCTTTCTTTCTTTCTTTCTTTCTTTCTTTCTTTCTTTCATATTATGTTGTTTACTTACTATTCATTCACTTTAGGTACAATTTAGGTACAATATGGAATCCACTGAATATTTGTAAGCTGGATAAGAAAAAGAGTAAGGGGAGACACTAAAACCTTGTATACAGTACATGTCTCCTATTTGGGTCAGGATTAGTCTCTATTTTTTTTCAGGATAGACCTTTGCATTTACAACCATCTTTTTTTTTCCAAAACAGATATTTGCATCTACAACCAATAGATGCAAACATTTCGAGAAAACTGATTCTGACTGCTCTGGGAAGTTGAGGGCTACCCTTTGCTGGAGGTCCATCAATAAAGACCATCTGTCAGAGATGCTACATTTGCGTGCCACACAAAAGATGCTACCTTGAATCAGAGATTGAACTAGATATGCTTTTGTGGAATTTTATGGAAAAATATAATTACTTATTTTTTTCCATAAGATAGGGATAGGTAGCCTTTTCTTTCTATAAAATATCTCATTATTCAGGTGTCATAAAGATGAGGCCATCAGTCAACTGCCAGATGGAGCTGAAATGAGTTGAGGGTAGAAGAAGAACTCAACAAAGGGAGGCCACCTATTCTCTTCCTGTCTGACACCCATTACTTCCTGTTCTCTCTCTCTCTCTCTCTCTTTCCCTCTTTCTCCCTCTCTCCCTCTCTCTCTCTCTCTCTCTCTCTCTCTCTCTCTCTCTCTTTCCCCCTCTTGCTCTCCCTCTCTCTTGCTCCCTTGAACTCTTGCTCTCTCCCTCTCTTTTTTCATATACAAGAAGTAGCCACAAAAAGGTCAGGTCATTTTTACCACAGGATTTAATGTATTGCTTGCAAAGTATATCTGAAATTTGTCAGAGGACTTCATGAAATTAGGCAGACAACTCATTGGCCTAAAAGCCGCAGATTGCTCACTTCTAGTTTAAGACCTCACCTTTTACCCAAATTTACATTTTCAAGTGCATTTGAAAAATCAGGGAATGATGTAATTATTATTAATGCATCCTTTCCTGTCCTTCTGTGGCTTTGCAGAAATTTACTTTCTTGTGCTCTTCTAAACTGTGGGGTATAAGGAACTGCTTTTCCATTTTGCTATAACAACTGATGACAATGAGGATAATGACCATTCTTAGATTTCATTCCAAGTCCATTCATTGTTGCTTACTATCAGTAGGAGAATTGGTAGTATTTCATTGTCGAATGCTAGGTATTTTGCTAATATGTGAAAGGGCAATCACTGCAGTAATAATCTCATGGAAAATCAGGGGTAGGGACAGCAAAATTTCACACAAGTAAAAATGATTTACCTTTGGCAACATGACAGAAATTGATCTTATATAAATAGTTGATCGTGTTAGAGCTTGAAATATAAACTAAAGAGAAATTATGTGAGGTATGGTAAGAGGTTTTTGGGCGAAGTCATAAGATTAATTGAATGTATTTACATCAAGCTGAGCCATAATGTTGTCTGTTTGGATTTTACTTCATACGAGCCATTTTGGTTCCTTAACACTAATATATGACTTAAATTAGCGGCTGTGCTGTATTTATCAAACCATGTGTGAATGATCTCACTGTGTGAGATGCTGACAAATAGAATTGGTTCTGCTTCTCTTTCCTCAGAGGGAAGTTCAAATCTGTTCTAATGGAGGAAGAAAATTCAACCTGGTGGCCTCTGAGGTGTGGGATGCCACAGGGGGTCCATCCTCTCTCCCAGCTATTTGACATCTATATGAAATCTTAGGTTGAGGATATCCAAAAGTTGGGGTACAGAACAATCAGGGTGTAGATGTCCACAATTGCATATTGCTATCTTGAGGGATGCGGTGGCTCAGTGGGTTGGGATGCTGAGCTTGTCAATCTAATGGTCGGCAGTTTGGCAGGTCAAATCCCGAGTGCTGCGTAACAGAGTGAGCACCTGTTACTCGTCCCAGCTTCTGCCAACCTAGCAGTTTGAAAGCACGTAAAAATGCAAGTAGAAAAAATAGGGACCACTATGGTGGGAAGGTAACAGCATTCTGTGCGCCTTTGGCATCTAGTCATGCCGGCCACATGACCACGGAGACATCCTCGGACAAGCGCTGGCTCTTCGGCTTTGAAACAGAGATAAGCACCGGCCCCTAGAGTTGGAAACAACTAGCACGCATGTGCGGGGGAACCTTTACCTTTTTATCTTGAGATATGTGGGAAATATCACTGAACACTTTCCTCATTGCTTAGAGCAGGGGTGTCAAACTCGCAATGTCACATGATGTGTCAAAATGTATCGTGACTTTTTTTCCATTGCCAGCAATGGGGTGGGCACGGTTTTGTCATGACACATCCAGCCCATGGGCCAGCAGTTTGACACCCCTGGCTTAGAGAGAGATAACAGGCTGAAATTTGAGGAGTTCTTGGTGGTCTCTGAGCTTGCTTGTTTTCTGCAGACATTTTCATTATTTGGTTTTATTTCTCTGAATCCCCAGACATTTCATTTCAGTAACATCATCAGTGCTAGTTTGTGTTATGAAACTTCTTGCAAGAAAACAAGCAAGCACATATCAAACCTGAGCCACAAATATTCTTCTTTATTAGACTGAAATTTAACCCAACTAAGAAATAATTCTGTTGCCACCATGTTGGCTCTTAATGGACAGCCACTTCCTGTGAAGGAGAAAATTCAGCCCTGGAGAGGTTCTTTGGACTCACCGCTCATGTCCAGCCCTGAGTGGCATGCTAATCTGTCTACTCATGCCTTTGTTATCACCCAGCTGGGTTACTGGAGAGCCATTTGGTGTAGTGGTTAAGGCATCAGGAGTCCCATTGTCCAGGCCTGCCTTGGACACAAAACCAGCTGGGTGACCTTGAACAAGTCACTTTTTTTCAGCCCTAGGAAGGAGGCAAAGGCAAACTGTAATGTATTGGGCCTTTTACTTGAACTGTTTCACATGTCTTTGAATGCTGCTTGAGATTGCTTAATTAGGCTGTCTGTGTAACAGTCTCTGGCTGCCCAGACATGCAGTTTCCAGGACGATCATTGGTTCCCACTGGGGTGGGAACAGGAACCTTTAAACCTATTGGCCGCCACCTAGTGGCCAACCATATAAGTAGCTGCATAGAAGCCTCTGTTCTCAGTTCTGTTCCTGTTACTACAATAAAGCAATGTTCCTGTTTGAACCCTCTCGTATCACCTCCTGCTTCCCAAGAATCCAATACACAACACAAACCACTTAAAAAAAACCTTTGTCAAGAAAATTCCAGGGACTTGTCCAGGCAGTCTCTAAGACTCAGACACAATTGATCAGAAGGGGGAGGGAAGATTACTGCAGTGAGTGGGATTGTTTTGAATGGCTACTGGGGAATGGCATCTGGTCTAGAAAGCAGTGGTTCTTGTACTTATCAGCCCTTGACTCTTAGAGCACATAAAACAGATGTTTGCAGAGCCTTTTAGTTATTGATTGGTTTCTGAGAACCATTTAAGGTGCTGTTTTACCCATAAAGCCCTTTATGGTGTAACACGCGGATACCTACTTCATTGTCACAGAACTGCATTGGTGGTTCAGTGGTAGAATTTGCGAATTGGGGTTTGACATTCATATTCCAACCAGCATCAGCCCAATCTATTAGAATTTGCAAGGAGAAGCTACTTATTGTCCTACATTCCAGAATGTTTTGGTGATTTATGTAGCAATGCATAATGCTGGAATTCAAGCCAATGAGGACTTTGATGGGGTTATATAGATATACCTGTGTAGCACTTGAAAATGTCATTGGCCATCATCCACAAGGAAGTTTATGGCCAGTGAGTTTTTCGGTTTATTTGTTTCTTATACCCAGGGCTTTTTTTTCTCATAGAACGCTCAGAACGGAGTTCCGGCACCTTTTTTGGATGGAACCTTGTAGGGTAGGCAAGGCGGGTTGTATGACATGCGTGAGTTCCGGCACCTTTTTCTTTTACAAAAAAAGCACTGAATAGGGTCATCATGCTTTTAATATTATCATGTATAGGCTGAAGATATTGTGCTTATGAGGATCATTCAAAATACATACTGACAGAAACTGGGCTGCATTGTTATTTTGATTTTTAAAAATATAATTATTAGCTGAATGAAAAATACAGGTAGGTTCAGGAAAAGTCATTTTACTTCAGTTTCTCCTGGTGTTTTTTTTTTAATCTGCAGATTAAAGCTACTTCTTTTATTAAATCAATACATTTGCCTTACTATATAAATGAGATTATATAAATGAGAGAAATAAAAAGCGGGAGGAACAAGAGGATATCGTATTATATATAGGCAGATGGCATAAATCAGTTTTGTTTACTCCAAGTCAGTGAAACAGCACAGCTGATTTGCTTGAACAACTGAAAAGAGTAAATAAAATAATTTGGCCATTTATATATTTCAGTTACATATTTCATACCTGTCATCAGCTACTAAAAGTAAATAATGGATTAAAGTCTCAAATTGTACAGACAAACTGAACGGGAAAGCTGCAGTAAAAAAAAAATCAATTATTAATTGCCCTTGTTATTTAAGAAAACTACCTTTGTTAGGGTCATATGGTTCCAGGTTTTGCAATAGAGACCAAAATAAGCTGTTGTGAATGAGGTGTGCTTGTCAGTTGATATGCACTGCCACATCCCCACGAATGAGTAATGGCTCCTGATGATGCACACAATCCGATTACTCCAGCCCTTTGAAATGCTGGAAAGAGAAATAATAATAATAATAATAATAATAATAATAATAATAATAATAATAATAATAATAATAATAATAATAATAATAATAATAAGAAGAAGAAGAAGAAGAAGAAGAAGAAGAAGAAGAAGAAGAAGAAGAAGAAGAAGAAGAAGAAGAAGAAGTAGTTGGAAGGGACCTTGGAGGTCATCTAGTCCAACCCCCTTCTAAGGCAGGAAACCCTATACCTTTTCAGACAAATGGCTGTCCAGTCTCTTCTTAAAAACCTCCAGTGTTGGAGCATTCACCGCTTCTGGAGGCAGGTTGTTCCACTGGTTAGTTGTTCTAACTGTCAGGAAGTTTCTCCTTAGTTCTAGGTTGCTTCTCTCCTTGACTAGTTTCCATCCGTTGCTTCTTGTCCTGCCTTCAGGTGCTTTGAAGAATAGCTTGACTCCCTCTTCTTTGTGGCAGCCCCTGAGACATTGGAACATTGGAACAGATAGTCGGATGTGAGTCTCTCTTTTTGAGATGCGGCCCTGGTGCACAGTTGGGCTTGCTGCTGGTGTACCTTTCGCCTAGTCACGCAGCAGCAGCCCTGCCTGAGCTCCTCGATGTCCTCTCTGGGTTGGTGGTTGAGTTCCCGAAACTTATAGTTTTGGGGGACTTCAATCTACCATCTCTGGGAGGATCATCTGAGTTGGCTCGGGAGTTCATGGCTTCCATGACGGCCATGGACCTGACGCAAGTAATTTCAGGACCGACTCATGAGGGAGGCCACATCCTTGACCTAGTTTTCTTATCTGGTCGGTGGTTAGATGATCTTGGTGGGGGCTCTCCAATTATTATGCCCCTGTCATGAACCGATCATCATCTCCTGCGACTGGTCTTCTGTTTTGCTACCCCCCGCCGTGGGTGTGTGGAACCAGTTAGATGGTACCGCCCCAGACGCTTAATGGATCCCGAGAGGTTCCAGGCAGCGCTGGGGTCCCCATCTGCCTCCCCCACTCACAGCTCGGCAGATGCCTTAGTGGAAGCCTGGGAAAGGGCAGCCACTGAGGCTCTTGACCGAGTTGTACCCTTGCGGCCCCTGACCCGATGCAGATCCCGTCGAGCTCCATGGTTCTCCGCGGAGCTCAGGGAGATGAAGCATCAGAGACGGGGCCTAGAGAGCGGTTGGAGGTCCAGCCGATCCGAATCCGACCGATTGCGACTAAGAACCTACATTAGGTCTTATCTCGCTGCGATAAGGGTGGCAAGGTCTAATCACTTCGCTACCCTTATCGCGTCCGCAGATAATCACCCGGCCGCTCTGTTTAGGGTCACTCGCTCCCTCCTTAATCAGGAGGTGAGGGAGGAACCCTTGCAGGGTCGTGCCGAGGAGTTTCACAATTATCTGTCGGACAAAATCGCTCGGATTCGGACCGGTCTGGACTCTGACTGGGCAGAGTCTGGCGATCAGGACACGGGCGGTCTTGTTGATATCACCTGGGAGGAGTTTGATTCTGTGACTCCGGAGGAAGTGGACAGGATTATGGGGAGACTGAGCTCCACCACATGTTTATTGGACCCGTGCCCTTCCTGGCTGGTTTATGCAGCCCAGGAGAGGACACGCAGCTGGTTCCAAGCAGTTATATCAGCTTCTTTGAGTGAGGGTAGCTTCCCTGCAGTCTTGAAAGAGGCGGTGGTGAGGCCTCTCCTCAAGATGCCTGCCTTGGACCCAGCTGTATTGAACAACTTTTGTCTGGTCTCCAACCTTCGCTTTCTTGCGAAGGTTGTTGAGAGTGTGGTGGCGCATCAGCTCCCTTTGGTCCTGGATGAAGTGGATTATCTAGACCCGTACCAATCGGGTTTCAGGCCCGGGCACAGCATGGAGACGGCATTGGTCGCGCTGGTGAATGATCTCTGGAGGGCTCGGGACAGGGGTCATTCCTCTGTTCTAGTCCTATTAGACCTCTCAGCGGCTTTCGATACCATTGACCATGGTATCCTGCTGCGGCGTCTCAGGGGATTGGGAGTGGGAGGCACGGTCTTACAGTGGTTCTCCTCCTATCTCCAGGGACGCTCACAGTCGGTGTTGACAGGAGGGCAGAGGTCGACCACGAGGTCTCTCGTTTGTGGAGTTCCTCAGGGGTCGGTCCTCTCGCCTCTCCTGTTCAACATCTACATGAAACCGCTGGGTGAGATCATTCGTGGCTTTGGAGTTGGGTATCATCAGTATGCTGATGATACCCAGCTTTTTCTTTCGACCCCAAACCACCCCAGTGATGCCCTCAACGTGATGTCCCGTTGCCTGGAGGCGGTTCGGGTCTGGATGGGGAGGAACAGACTTCAACTCAACCCCGACAAGACCGAGTGGCTTTGCATACCTTCATCCCGGGTCTATTCGGATATTCCATCTCTTTCTATGGGGGGTGAATTATTACCCCCCGTAGATAGGGCTCGCAACTTGGGAGTCCTCCTAGATTCACTGCTCACCTTGGAAGACCACATGGTGGCTGTGACTAGGGGGGCTTTCGCCCAGGTTCGCCTGGTGCACCAGTTGCGGCCCTATCTAAGCCGGGATGATTTATGCACAGTCACTCACGCGCTCGTGACCTCTCGTCTAGACTACTGTAACGCTCTCTACATGGGGCTTCCCTTGAGGACCACCCGGAGGCTCCAACTGGTACAGAATGCAGCCGCGAGAGTTGTGTTGGGAGTCTCCCGATACTCCCATGTCACACCTCTGCTCCGTCAGCTGCATTGGTTGCCAGTTGTCTTCCGGGTGAGATTCAAGGTGCTAGTAATGGTGTTTAAAGCCCTACATGGCAGGGGTCCGGAGTACCTTAGGGAACACCTGCTGCCGGCGTCTACTTCCCTCCGCCCTGTGCGTTCCCACAGAGAGGGCCTCCTCAGGGTGCCACCGGTCAGAGAATGTCGACTGGTGGCCCCCAGGGGGAGATCCTTCTCTGTGGGCGCCCCGGAGCTATGGAACCAGTTACCGGTTGAGCTCCGGACGGCGCCCGATCTTCGCTCCTTTTGCCGCGATCTGAAAACATACTTGTTCGAGCAAGCACGCCTGGCCTGAGGGGGGATTAGTGGGGTCTTTTTACTATTTTTATTTGGGTTTTTACCATGTATTAATTGTATTTTTAATCGGGCATGTATTTTATTACCTTTTAATTTTTGTAAATCTCTATGTTTATTCTTGCCCTGTACACCGCCCTGAGTCCTTCGGGAGAAGGGCGGTATAGAAATATTAATAAATTAAATTAAATTAAATTAAATTAAATCATGTGTTTATTTCTATCATCAAGGATAGAAATAAAGGATAGAACACTTGAGAGGGAGAGAGAGAGAGAGAGAGAGAGAGAGAGAGAGAGAGAGAGAGACAGAGACAGAGACAGAGACAGAGAGACAGAGAGAGAGAGAGAGAGAGAGAGAGAGGCTGATAAAGATCAAGATTTTCTACCTCCCGGGCAGCCCCTGTTTAATAATTAGGAATTTCCAAAAAGCTGGAGACATCCAAGTAATTAAAACAGAGGAGCATCACTTTAAGAAGCTTCCATTTATGCAGAAATAGTTGAAACATATGCCCAGGACTTTGCTCTGGGCTTTCTATTTTTCTTTTCTCTTTCGGGTTAAACCTCATGCAATTTATTTGTTTGTTTATTTATCTGTCAAATTTCTATCCTGCCACATTCTAAGCATACTTCAGCAACTTAGAACAACAACAAAAAAAGCATATAAAAAGCTAAATGCCTAAAACACCTAAGCACTATCACATCTTAAACACCCGCTGGAAAAAAATCCATCTTCAGCTTCTTCTAGAAGGAAACAAGGTCAAAACTAAACAAACCGCCAACAGAAAGCCATTCCAGAATGCCAAACTTCAATGGAAAACAATACGTCTGAGCTTCTGAAAATGGGGGGAAATTATCTATTCCCCTTGCACAATCAAATTGATCAGTTTGATTCCTACGGAGAGATGTTGTCCTGAAAATAACTTGGTGCTGTGTCATCAAAGGTTCAATCCAGCCTGTAAAATTGCACTCAAAATTTAATAGGGAAATGAAACAGGGTCTACAATATAGGTGCGATATAGCAATAGCACTTAGAATTATATAACACTTCATAGTGCTTTACAGCTCACTCTAAGCAGTTTGCAGAGTCAGCATTTTGTCCCCAACAATCTGGGTCCTCATTTTATGAACCTTGAAAGGATGGAAGACTGAGTCAACCTTGAGTCCATGAGATTCGAACTGCCAAGCTGCTGGCAGTCGGCAGTCAGCAGAATTAGTCTGCAATACTGCATTCCAACCACTGCACCACCACAGCTCCTAAATATTTAATATTTCTGGTTTATCATTGATAATCATTGATTAATGCTGGCAAGCACTTGGGCTACTGCATTTGGCACCAGTTGGGTGGTTTCTAAAGACAAACTCATGGAAAATGTGTGGTGGTAGCCTAAGGAAATGGTGATGAAGATGTGACCCAATGCATCAAGGACTTGCCTGTCTGTCTCTCACAAAGGGGACTGTTTAAGCCAAGGTAGCTCAAGCTGATCCAAAGGGGCACAGTGAGTTGTCATCTTGTGCGCTGTACCTAGGGTCATCCTTGCATCAAACAACCACCAACAGTGATGCAGCGGGCCTCACTGCTTCAGAAATCCTGTGTACTCCATCACAAAACAAAACAAAGCAGCAACAAAACAAAGACCAACCATACCCCCAGTAAACCTCTCCATTCCTACTATTTCCTAAAACTCACTCAAATTCTGTACTCCATCTTATTTCTCAGTACTATTTTGAGGAATTAGGTGCAATTTCTGACTTTATTCATTATTCAGGTTATAGTCAGAAAACTACAATGCTTCTTCTTGGGATCTGTTATAATTTGAAACTTTTCAAATAAATTTCTGAAGATTTTGACTGAGAGTGTTCTGTTTGTAACAAATCAAAACTAATGTTTATCCAGTGTATTGTGTCTGGGTTTTTTTAAAAAAAATATTTTTCTTGCTTTATTCCCATAATCTGGACAGGTCTGGGCAGATGCAAGCACCAGCTGACTTCTACAAATTAGATGAATATATAAAGAGGAATACTGTATTCAAAGGTAAAGAGGATTTTCACATTCTATGTGTTCGTCTTTTTAAAATATATAGATAGATGATAGATAGATAGATAGATAGATGATAGATAGATAGATAGATAGATAGATAGATAGATGATAGATAGATAGATAGATGATAGATAGATAGATAGATAGATAGATAGATAGATAGATAGATAGATAGATAGATAGATAGATGGATGGATGGATGGAAACTATTGTGTGAGTTTGGGTTACCATCTGAAGTGGGGGGAAAAGGGTTGAATATTCTTTCACTTAATGTAGGCAGAAAATGGTGCTAGAGAAATTCTTGTATTTTTATTATTTAATCACCAGAAAGGCAGCACCATGTATGAGAGTTCTAGGTCTCACAAAAACTGGAATATTTTCCAAATGAGGAAAAACCACCCCCTTAAAAAAATGCTGTTGACAGCAGGAACCACCAAAGCTGCAATCTCAAGGCAGGAGGGAAAAACAGGATCTGAATTCTCGAAAGTTTCTTAATGAGAAGGAAATGGGGCCCCAGTTTTGTCCCTTGTAGGTTTGGTCACTTGCTTCACAAGCTATAACACATCATACAGAGCAAATAAAAGGTGCTCAATTATTATAATTGGAATAATTTCATTTTTAGAGCAAGAGAAGAGCAACAAAGATGATCAGTGGAGTGGAGGCTAAAACATATAAGGAATGGTTGCTGGAATTGGGTATGTCTAGTTTAATGAAGAGAAGGACAAGGGGGGACATGATACCAATCTTCCAATATCTCAGGGGCTGCCACAAAGAAGAGGAAGTCAAGCTATTCTCCAAAGCACCTGAAGGCAGGACAAGATGCAAGGGATGGAAACTAATCAAGGAGAGAAGCAACCTAGAACTAAGGAGAAACTTCCTGACAGTTAGAACAATTATCCAGTGGAACAACCTGCCTCCAGAAGCAGTGAATGCTCCAACACTGGAAGTTTTTAAGAAGAGACTGGACATTTATCTGAAATGGTATAGGGTTTCCTGCCTGAGGAGGGGGTTCTACTAGATGACCTCCAAGGTCCCTTCTGACTTTATTATTATTATCATCCATAGGTATTACACAATACCTCCACATCAAGAACGGTGTGTACCATAAGCCTTTGATCTCCTACATGACCATCTGTGTTGTTACTATCATGGCAATATGGTCCTCTAGCAAGCATAGTTGCACAAATTGAGCTAGTGGGAATGTGTAGGTTGGGGAGGCTACTAATTCATTCCCTAAATAACCAACTGAAACAAAGTCACCTTCAGTCTCTGGTGTTCCAGATGGGTAATTGTTCCAGACTGTAGAACTGTTGAAGTGACAAGACTTTCCATCACCCACATTTCCTAATTTCACACTTGAAATAGAGCAAGGCTTTGAGGAGGCTGTTTAACTGTTAAAGTGACCAAGATTCTATGGGTAATTTTCTATACTGCGAAAGGGCAGTGATTATAGGGGACCAACAGCCTATGCCTTTCTTTGAGGTATCTCAACCAATCCTTCCTTAGCTAGTGTCCAAAACCTGAAATCAAAGCAAAATAGAACCTCTTCTGCTGCAGCAGTCCCTATTTCTAAATGGACATGTCCCTGATTGCAAAACAAACAAACAAACAAACAAACAAACAAACAGATCCTGGAACAAGAAAGAAGTCATGACATGCCCAATCAGATTTGTTTAGTAACAGCACAGTGAATGTCTATGTGGTGGAGGGGGCTTGTTAGGTGTTCTCAGGCAAATCTGAGCTCTCATCTGGAAAGGTCTTTTCTCTTGACTTATGCCTCGAATCCTGATTCTTCCCTTTGACTGATACTTCAATCTACCATCATGGTTTAACCAACTCTAATTTTGATTCTGCCTGCTGTGTTTGATGGTTCCAAACTCATTGAGTCTAGGCTTCTCTTTGATTAGGTTAAATAAACACATACAGTTGTAGCTTGTTTCCTGGAGTCTGCTGCTAGATTAATCCTGTTACTTCTTTTCTTATCTATATCTGTAATGTTTACTACATGAGCTCTAAGAGACGCGGTGGCTCATTGGGTTAGGACGCTGAGCTTGTCGATCAGATGGTCGGCAGTTTGGCGGGTCGAATCCCGAGTGCCGCGTAACAGAGTGAGCGCCTGTTACTCGTCCCAGCTTCTGCCAACCTAGCAGTTCGAAAGCACGTAAAAAATGCAAGTAGAAAAATAGGGACCACTACGGTGGGAAGGTAACAGTGTTCTGTGCGCCTTTGGCGTCTAGCCATGCCGGCCACATGACCATGGAGACGTCCTCGGACAAGCGCTGGCTCTTCGGCTTTGAAAGGAGATGAGCACCGGCCCCTAGAGTCAGAAACGACTAGCACGCATGTGCGGGGGAACCTTTACCTTTACCTTTATACTATTAATGATAAAACAGGCATAAAACGTTTAAAAAAACAAAAAAAAAGAAACAGGAAACCATGCCAACTTTAGCAAGGAGGAGTCCTGAACATAATGAACGGATATAAATTGCATACATACATAAATATAAATATATCAGTAAGGAAACAGCTGCAGCAATGAGCTGAAAAACAAAACCGTGAAAGAAAGCCACCATTTTTTATTTTATTCTTTTTTTAAAAAAGCAAATAAAATAGCTAAAATCTGTACAGGTAAACCTCAGTTTATGACTGTAATAGAATCTGACTATTACAATGGTATGTCATAATGATCATAAAACAGGTCATCCACATGAGCAAGCCCATTTTATGATCTTTTTTTGCAGCGGTCATTAAACAAATACATTAAACAAGACTGTTAAGTAAATTCTTTGTTCAGTGTGGGCCATTTTGCCAAAAACCGGAAGTAAACACTGGATTTTGGCAAAAATGTGATAAATTGTGGTCACATGTGTACAGGATGCTGCAGATGACCATATATGTAAGTTGGTTGCCAAGTGCCTGAAATGTGGTCATGTGAACACAGGAGGAAGGAAGAGGGTCATTGGAACTTTGGAAGCAGGTCTTAAGTACCTGTTGGGGGTCCACTGTAACTTTGAACAGTTACTAAGTGACCAGTCATAACTCAAGGACTATCCATATACACACTATACATCTAATTTTACATGTCTTACCATATATGCTGTACCATCATTTGGTTCAAGACTTTCTCATACTATGTTAGTCTGAATATTCTATTAGCATATTAGAATTTAGCTTCACTTTCATCAATTGCTTGTAATGGGTAGACACTTACTGATAAAAGAAATTGCAGTTAAAGTTAAAGACAGTAAATCAGTAATTCACTTCCCTTTATTCAGGATACTGCTTATAAGCACTATGTGCTTAGAGCTCAAAGCATTGCTAGAGAACCCATAGACCCACTTCACAGTCTGTTTCTGTTGCTACCCTCTGGAAGGAGGTTTCAAATTATTTATAGCAGGACTACTAGATTCTGTAACAGCTTTGTTCCTTATGCCATTTGTCCTGTAAATTTGCAGGATTCTTTTTTTTTTGCCATGTATATGTACACATTTGAACTAGGCTGTGATGTTTCTATGTGTCATTTATGTGTGTGTATGTGCGTATATGGAAAATGGGTTTTTTTGAGAGCTGAATGCAATTTCATTTTAATGTATGCTGATTAGCGTACATTTAAAGTGACAATAAAGTTTCTATTCTATTCTATTCTATTCTATTCTATTCTATTCTATTCTATTCTATTCTATTCTATTCTATTCTATTCTGTGGGACTGCAAACTCAATCATTAAGTGATGCAATGTAAAGCATGATGTTATGTGACAGTGCCAACTTAGAACAGCAGTTCCTGCAATTCCAGTTGCAGTTGTTAAGTAAACTCTGCAGAGCTTTTAGGCATGGCATTACGTGATTACTATCTGCAACCTTCTGCTGGTTTCCTCATTGACTTTGCTTGTTGAAAGCCAGCTGACCACTGGATTCTGTGACTGTCATAATTGCAAGCCAGTTGCCTAATGTCCCATTTGTGATCTCATGACTGTGGAAATGCTGCAACTTTGAGGACCTGTCCTGAGTCTCCTTGTTCAGCACCATTGTAACAGTTGCTGAATGAGTGGTCATTAAACAAGGACTACTTTTATTAGTTGTGCATTAAAATATATGCTTAGCTTAGGAAAACATTTTGTAGAGGCAAGCCCTCCAGGGTCTGATCAAAATTTTAATCCTTACTCTCAACCAATAGTTTAAGTCTTTTAGTAAGGCCATTAGCTTTGAGTCTGTACCAGCATTCAACAACTCCTTACTTGGTAAACTTTTATAGAATCAGATTATTATTATCCAGCCATATGTAATCAAAAACAATAAGTACAATGTAAACATATTGATTCAAAAGAAAACTCAGCAACGAAACATAATTTAAGATGCCTTTAAACCCTGGGCCATTTAATGTGTAAATATTTGTTGATTTATATATATATTGATGGTTTTGGGGTTTTTTACATTTGTTTCTATAGATGCACAACAAGCAGGAGAGGAATGCAATCAAACAGATATTAAACATAAGGAACTTTTCTAAGTACTTTGAAGCCCTGATGAATTTTCTTCAATGATTTTCCATAAAGCACTTCCTCAAATTCCATCAAAACAATAAATGTGAGGCAAAAACATATAATCTTATTGAAATGTGCAATATTCCAGGAGAGTGGACAGGATTATTAAAAGTGATACAACGCTGGCACACTGTAATTAGGAAATGTTAGGGGGGAAAACCTCTCATCTTAAATATGAGCACTCCTGTTCTTTTATAATGCTATTGATACTGACAGCACTTAGTAAGTAGCTCAGGAATTCATCTTAAATCATCATCAGCCAAAATTAGAGGTTAGAGGGTGTCAGGGTTAGTTTGATCTTTATTCACTTTGGCATATAGAGTTTTCAGTGGCCTCTACAGCAAATTTTAAAATTATTAAAATTCTTGTCCTGATAAGACTGAGAATATTTAAAGGAAGATTCAAATACCCACACAGATAGAGACCATTAATGTGATTAGAAGCATTTCTTAAGGAGATTCAGCAGATTTCTGAAGGCAGAAGTTCCCCCAGAAGCAGAAATGCTGTGCTGATCATGACTCCATTTACATTGCCAGGAACCGTACTCTGGAAACCAGCAGATAGTGCTAGGAGAAAAGCTAAACTTGATTTGTTATAACTAATTAATTGCCACTAGTTCTATTTTTAAGAACTCCTGCCTGTGTCACAATTTGGGAGCATTTGGCAATCTCTGAGGGCTGCCACTGGAATTTATGCAGTACAGAAGGGATGCTGAGAAGTCAGTATCTCATGCTCAAGTAAAACATATGTAACATTTTGATTTAACAAGATTAATCAAATTTCCCTGGGAAATCCTTACATTTTCTTCAAAAAAGATTCAGAAGGAAGAAGAAACAGCTACGTATAGCTCTCTATAATCTGCCAAACCAAAGAGGGTCTTTTAGCCTATTGAAAATACTGTAATGAAAAGGTAAGCATGTCAAAATATTTCTGCTGGATTATGGTCATACTCTACAACTGCTAGCAGATGAGAACATAAGAGATCACTCAATATGAGTTGTTGTTGTTAGCTGCGAAGTCGTGTCTGACCCATTGCGACCCTATGGACAATGTTCCTCCAGGCCTTCCTGTCCTCTACCATCTTCTGGAGTCCATTTAAGCTCACGCCTACTGCTTCAGTGACTCCATCCAGCCACCTCATTCTCTGTCGTCCCCTTCTTCTCTTGCCCTCAATCTTTCCCAGCATTAGGCTCTTCTCCAGTGAGTCCTTCCTTCTCATTAGGTGGCCAAAATATTTGAGTTTTAGCTTCAGGATCTGGCCTTTTAAAGAGCAGTCAGGGTTGATCTCCTCTAGGACTGACTGGTTTGATCACCTTGCGGTCCAAGGGACTTGCAGGAGTCTTCTCCAGCACCATAGTTCAAAGGCCTCAATTCTTTGGCGCTCAGCCTTTCTTATGGTCCAACTTTCACTGCCATACATTGCAACTGGGAAGACCATAGCCTTGACTATACGCACTTTTGTTGACAGGGTGATGTCTCTGCTTTTACTCAATATGAACAACATTGTAAATCATCTCTATACTTAACTGAATATCTATCTATAAAAGTCCTCACTGCCAAATACAATAATGACATATTTAAACTATGTTGATCTTTGTTTTCCTTGGAGTACATTCTACAAAAGCAAGAGAGTGATCCTTCCTCCATTCTTGATGGTCCGTTGTGATGGCAATGAGATAGAAAAAACAATCAGAAATGATGCAAGACGTCGCAATGTAAAACCTCTTTGCTCCCCATAAAAGGATCTCTGCTGCCTCCATTCATTTGCAGTCTTCAGAGCAGATCTGTGTGCTACTTGAAATAAATGCTTGCCAATAAACCTTTTTCTCAGTTTCTTTCTTATTTGAGATTAACATTTATAGCCACACGTGGGAAGCAATGTTCTTCTGACTAATATCAGACGTCTGCTTTTCCCTCATACTTCAGCCAACCTCTCACCTGAGGAAAGCTAGGGCCACTCCAGTTTTTATATTCCCGAAGATGAATGTTACTAAGGCGGAAAACAGGAAAAATATTATCTCTCCCCCTCCATGTTTGATTACAAACTAAAGCAAAGCTAAACGTGAAGTATCAAGCCCTCCAATAACAAGCCATTTCAGAATGCACAACTGCTCACAGTAAGCATTTTAAATGTACCTCGTTTCACATCCCAGTCTTTCCTAATATCAGCCATTCTAAGATATGTGGACTTCAGTTCCCAGAATTCCCCAGTCAGAATATTGGCTGGAAAATTCTGGAAGTTGACGTCCACACTTCTTAAAGCTTAGCCTAGGCTGTCTCTTCCAGTTTGTGTAGACCACCTCTTTCAGAGCTCTTCAATTCAGGGTTATGTGTTAGCTACTCCTGCTCCTAGGATGAGAGAAACTTCCAAAATTGACCAGATAGTTGCTTCTTTGTAGGTGTTCCTCAATTAACTTTGAGTTGCCCTCCCAGAAACCACTACACTCTTGGAAGATATGATATTGTTTAGAGTTTAATTTCCTAAAGGGTATGTGGGAGTGTGGGTGTTTGTAAGGGAGAAGATGTTTTGACATCATAGAAAGTGAACTAAATTCCAGTACAACGTAAGCCACCTATGTTGCCTCAATCAGTTAGAAGCCATCCCCTATATTGGGAAGTAAAAAGAGGCAATTCTTTTATTATTTTAATTCACATTCTGCTGATCTGGCTTACAGGGCAGTGAAGATAAAAAAGTGTCTCTATAGTCTGAACATATGAAGAGCGAGCTACGATGAAGATAAAGTGAGTTAAGAAAGAAAAAGAAGGAATGTTCATCTGTATCTTTTTCTACCATAATCAGGCATCATGCTAGAAACCGGGAAACTCTGCATTCTAATCCCACTTTAGCCATGAGAGCCAGTGGCTAAGCTGAATGACCTTGGGCCACTTATTCACTCTCAGCCTAACTCACCTCACAGGGTTGTTGTTATGGGGAAAAGAGGAAGAGGGAGAAGTACTGTATGTGTTCATTCCCTTGAGCTATTTATAAAAAATAATAAAAGTGAGATATAAATTAATTAAATAGCATAATTAATTAATTAAATAAATTAACAATTGAACAAACATCAAATAGAATAAGTGAATGAAACTAATATTGTGTATTGCAAATAGACACAAGTGTGTTGGGCTAGCCACCCTTTGAAACTGGTATGATTAATATCAGGTAATCTGTCAAAGTGGGTCATAATTTTATTCCATCTCCACTAAACATGAAATAAGGGTGGACAAAAAACAGTAGAGAGCAACAGGAAAATGTTGCTCTCTACCCTTATGCACCTCAGCCTGGGCCCCCTTTCTCAAATTAGGCAACAAGAAGGAAAAAAAAAGAAGCAACATACAGTACCTATTTTGAACCAAGTCTGTGACACAGATTGCTTAAGTAGACCAATTAATGCTTCCTCTGCACAAAGCAAGGGCAGATATCATTCACATTGGATGAAAAAAGTCAAGAATTTAACTTTTGCTGAGAAATATTAAGTGCTTCATTTACTGAGGGGGGGTTGAGCTACATATTTCAACATGCTCATAAAGTTAAACTATTTTTTCCTATCCTAAAGGAGAATACATTAGCCTAATATGTTCTTAATCTTCTGTGTAAATGCAGTGTACCACAACAGAGTTCTGTCCTCTTCAAATGTACAGCAACAACAACAACAACTATTTAACCACAGCCAGACATCTGTCTTACATCAAAATTCCATTTGTACACAGAGGAAAATGTTAACAAAAGAAACAGAAGAATACATTAAAATCAATGCCTATTTAATTTTGAGAAACTAATGGAATCTCTTTGTGCTTTGATACTTTGTGCATTAAGTCATTCTGAACAATTGCAGGTTTTGGTTAGAAGTTTCAAGGACACAGGGAAAGAGAATTAAATTAGCAACAAATGTCACAACTTGTCTTTATATTTATTTTCATTCTCAATGTGGATAATTGATTTGATTGGAGACAGAAGAGATAGGAATAAAGAATAGGATAATACACAAAGGTAGACCTGAAAATATTTATTCCTTATATCAGAACCAGATGTGGTCACTACAATGACACACTAAAGCTGATGTGGGAGGCTCATTTTAACTGGCTTTCCTAGAAGAGATATTTTAAAATAAGATACTAAATGTGGGTGTAATGTGGGGGTGAGCAGGAGGAAACATAAAAACCATTTTGTACTTTATTTCTTTTTTCAAGGGAAAAAAATTACCTACTTAACATCCATGCTTTTTACAACCAGATTTATGCTGCGCTCTTTGTTCTGGGAGCTGTTAAATGCTTGCTGGAAAAGTAGCAGAAATAATGTATTAAAGGGAATAATATCTCAAATACAACCTTGATTTGTAATGTCTCTCATTTTCCCAGATAGCAGTGTAATAAACATACATTCAACAAGGATATACTGACAGACAGAAAGAACAGCTCAAGGCTGTACAAACCAGTGAATCTTATAAAGGCAAAATGGTGACTGTCATCACCCATAATCTCACTTAGAACCTGGTTTCATTGAACTTATTCAGGCCTTCAGTGAAGTTGTGATTCATCCAGCGCAAGTAGGATGGTGGGAGGACTAGTTTGATTGATGGGAGGCAATTTTACCAGTTCGCAATCTTATAGATCAGGGCTCTGCAAACTTGGCAACTTTAAGACTTGTGGATTTCAACTCTCAGAATTCCTCAGCCAGACTGGCTGGGGAACTTTGGGAGCTGAAGTCCACAAGTCTTAAAGTTGCCAAGTTTGCAGAGCCCTGTAATAGATAGCTGTTTTGTCATAGGCCATGTGAACCATTTGGTGAGAGCAGCCATAGTGCTCACCACCTTGAGTTTGGCTCCCTGTTGAACCCAGGGCTGAGATCAAGTTATAAATCTAAATAGTTTGTTCTGAAGCTTCCTGGTCTAGATTCTGAAAGAATTATAAATACTAAATTATGTACAATAAGACTATGATGCTCCCAACATGAGTTTTGATCTTTTAAAGTAGAAGGCAACAACATCAAGATTGTTAAATCTTAGTGTTATACCAAGAGGAAAATATGTTGGTGGCATTTGGAAATGTAGGCATTTTTAGCTACAGAAAGGCATCGACTTATAACCATTTGAAGTTACAACAGCACCGAAAAAGGTGAGTTATGGCCGTTTTTTACACCTACAATCATTGTAGCATTCCCATGGTCACATGATCAAAATTCAGACTCTTGGCAACTGGTTCATATTTACGACAGTTACAGAGTTCCAGATCAAGTTTTTGTGACAAACTGACAAGTCAGTGAGGAAGTCAGATTCACTTAATAACTGTGTTACTAATTTAATAAAACTGCAGTGATTCACTTAACAACTGTGACAAGAAAGGCTGTGAAGTGTGGCCAAACCTATTTAACAACTGTCTTGCATGGTGAGGCTCAGTTGTGGTCATAATTCAAGGACTACCTGTGTACAGGTTAGTAATTCTGATGCAAACTCGTAAGGGGAGTTGAGTTCATTTAGTTTTATTGTTCTTTCTGTCTGTTAGTAGTCGTGATTTCCACCCACTAACAGGAAAAGAGTTGTTTTAGTTCTGATACCATTCTCAATTCTTTTTTTCTACAGGATGTTTGTGGAGGTATAAAAAGATAAAGGTTGCCCCGCTCATGCATGCTAGTCGTTTCCAACTCTAGGGGCCGGTGCTCATCTCTGTTTCAAAGCTGAAGAGCCAACGCTTGTCCGAGGACGTCTCCATGGTCATGTGGCTGGCATGACTAGACACCAAAGGCGCACGGAACGCTGTTACCTTCCCACCGTAGTGGTCCCTATTTTTCTACTTGCATTTTTACGTGCTTTCGAACTGCTAGGTTGGCAGAAGCTGGGACAAGTAACAGGTGCTCACTCTGTTATGCGGCACTCAGGATTCGACCCACAAACTGCCGACCATCTGATCGACAAGCTCAGCATCCTAACCCACTGAGCCACCGTGTCCCTACTTGTGGAGGTATACTTAGCAATAAAATCCAATTTAGGGGAAGTTTGTAACACAGCTTGATTAGAATGATCTCTGGAGGGCAAGGGACAGGGGTTGCTCCTCTGTCCTGGTCCTATTAGATCTCTCAGCGGCTTTCGATACCATCGACCATGGTATCCTGCTGCGGCGTCTCAGGGGGTTGGGAGTGGGAGGCACCGTTTTACGGTGGTTCTCCTCCTACCTCCAGGGCCGCTCGCAGTTGGTGTTGACGGGAGGGCAGAGATCCGCCCCGAGGCCTCTCATTTGTAGAGTCCCTCAGGGGTCGGTTCTCTCGCCTCTCCTGTTCAACATCTATATGAAGCCGCTGGGCGAGATCATTTGTGGCTTCGGGGTGGGGTATCATCAGTACGCTGATGATACCCAACTTTTTCTTTCTACCCCGAACCAACCCAGTGATGCCCTCGCCGTGATGTCCCGGTGCCTGGAGGCGGTTCAGGTCTGGATGGGGAGGCTTCGTCTCAATCCCGCCAAGACTGAGTGGCTGTGCATATCGGCATCTCGGGCTAACCAGGTTATTCTACCTCTAACGATGGGGGGTGAGGTGTTACCCCCCGTTGATAGGGCTCGCAACTTGGGCGTCCTCCTGGATTCACGACTCAATTTTGAAGATCACATAGGAGCCGTGACCAGGGGGGCTTTTGCACAGGTTCGCCTGGTGCGCCAGTTGCGTCCCTATCTGGACCGAGATGCCCTACGCACAGTTATTCATGCGCTTGTGACCTCCCGTTTGGACTATTGTAACGCTCTCTACATGGGGCTGCCCTTGAAGACCACTCGGAGGCTTCAACTGGTGCAGAATGCGGCCGCGCGAGTTGTAATGGGGGTCTCCCGATACTCCCATGTAACACCTCTACTCCGCGAGCTGCATTGGCTTCCGGTTGCCCTCCGGGTGAAATTCAAGGTGCTGGTTATCACCTATAAAGCCCTACATGGCCTGGGTCCGGGGTATTTGAGGGAACACCTGCTGCCGGCATCAAATGCCCTTCACCCAGTGCGCTCCCACAGGGAGGGTCTGCTCAGGGTCCCGCCGGTAAGAGATTGCCGGCGGGTGACACCCAGGGATAGGGCCTTCTCAGTGGGGGCGCCTGCCCTCTGGAACCAGCTGCCAGTGGAGCTGAGGACTGCCCCCGACCTCCGATCATTCCGCCGGGGCCTGAAGACCTGGCTCTTTAGTTTAGTTTAGTTTAGTTTTATTTGATTTCTATACCGCCCTTCTCCCTAGGGACTCAGGGCGGTTCACAGGGCATATATAAATAAGCTCTCGGGCCCAGGCTGAGGAGAAATTTATTTTAATTGGGGTTTTTAATCGTACAGGGTTGGTTTAATCTTTTTTAAATTGGTTTTTTAACTTTTGTATGGTTGATTTTTAACTCCCTGTAAACCGCCCTGAGTCCTCAGGGAAAGGGCGGTATATAAATGCAATAAAATAAATAAATAAATAAATAAGTAGTGCACAACACACATCCTGAAAACCCAGGGCTCTGAAGAGCAGTAGATTTGGCGTGCAATCATAAGGCATGGATTATATTCAGAAGTTAACTAAGTTGGCTTTAACTAATGGATTATAGTCGGTGGGTTTATTAGCCAAGTAAAAAGTTACATGTGATGGTTATAACAACATTTTTTGGGGGGGAACCTTTTAACAAGTTTATGTGACTACCCACCTCAAATACTTTGGCACGGTGCAGCTTATAATAAAGCCAAAACCAACCATAAACCAGAGAGACAATAACCAAATGATAGACAATGGTTTTCATCTATTTGTTGCTTAATTCAGTTGTGTGCTGCTCAGAGTCATTTCATGTGAGATGGGTGGCTATTTAAATGTCAATAAACAAATCATCAAAACATAACTGCTAGTAAGCAATCGACCCATCCTGTTATAACTGATGACATGGGCAAATGCAAGTAGGGAGATGCAGTGCCACAAATAACCCACTTCAGCAATGTTTAGGGTTAAGTGATAACCAGCACCAGAAGTCTATAGGAAGCTATGTCCACCTGTGAAATACTGATGGTATGTGCATTCTGAACCAACTGCAGCTTCCAGATGGTGTTGAAGCGCAATACTACATAGACCGTGAGGCAGTGGTGAGATTCAAATATGTGAACCACCGGTTCTCTTTGTGGATAATGCTTCCAGAAGTCCATTCTGGGCCTGGGCAACAAAAAATTAGTTACCGGTTCTGCTGAACTGGCACAAACTGGTTGAATCCCACCACTGCCATGAGGTTATAGTCTAACAAGAGTGAGTAAGACATGAGTTAGAAAATTGCTAAGCACATTGATTTGTGCTTTAGATTGTAAGCCGCCCTGAGTCTTCGGAGAAAGGGCGGGATATCAATGGGATTAAAAAAAATAGAACAGAATAGAATATCTTTATTGTCATTGTGTAACTCACAATGAAATTAAGAGCAAGTAAGGTCTTCTGATCCAGGAACAAGCTTAGCAGGATGCACAAGATAGAGTTGTACAAATGCCCTCCTAGACACAGTTGTCACCTCTAAGTCCAGAAAGACTCTCAAATTTAGCACAGGGTCTAGGCAGAAAAGTTGAACAACATCCAGAACCAAAGATGCAAAATCTCCAGTTCTGAGATTTGTGGAGGGATTGGGGGAGGAGAACCCATAATTGCTCAGAGTTGGTAGGATTGAGCCAAACCATATGGTTCACCATCCAGACCACCACAGCTTTCAGGCATTGAGATAGGATCTTGACAGCTTCACTTGCTCAGCCTGTGTCTCCAAGAAATATTTCCTTCCGCTTGGATCTACTTCCATGCCCCCATCCCAGGAGGCTTTTAATCAACAGAGATGGATCTAAAACATGCAAAATGATTTGGCACATCTGACAGCTTTTTAAGTTGACATATATTTTAAGGAAAAGAATCCTCTGTCTTAACAAAATTGAGATGAAATTTGGTGATAGTTACAACTTGTCAATTAAGTAAGATAAAAATAAATCCAATGGTTGGCGGTAAGGCAGGTCATGTCACATACTGTATATAGTATCCTTGTCTTTAAAATCCTTACATCTAGAGACTGTGTAGATATTTGTCTCCTAAAGACTTGAGTATATATTCTGTATAGTAATCCTCATTTTTCTATTCATACACTCAATAGTGTTTCCATTTTCTCTCCAAACACATAATCCAAACATAAGTATATGCAGTGCTTTTTTTGTAAAAGAAAAAGGTGCTGGAACTCTCACATCTCATACAACCCACCTTGCCTACTCTACAAGGTTCCATCCAAAAAAGGTGCCGGAACTCTGTTCTGAGCGTTCTATGACAAAAAAAGCCCTGACTATATGTAATGCCAGTCACACACATCCTTTTGTACAGGGATAGGTTGCTGAAAAACGTGATGTTAGAGCCTCACTGATTATTAGGGGGAAAACTGTTTTGTGCATGTGTTTGTGTGGGAGCGAGTGTGTTTGTGTGTGTGTGCGTGTGCGTGTGTGTGTGTGTGTGTGCGTGTGTACCTCCACACTCAACTCTTTCCTGCCATCAATTCTATTGCACCCATCTGTCACTACAAGTATTTTTTTTTTCTTATAGGACTACACTCATGAATACATCATAACCACACATCTGAAATTTTTTGGAACTTCTTGGAGTAAAATAGTTTGAAGGAAAAAAAAATAGCTGAACAGTTAATGAAGAAGTATAAGGAAGGTTATGGGACTTTTCTCTTTCCAGCTTCCCTATCATCCTCTTTGAATTGCTCTGTCAGCGAAGTCATGCATTCAGGCTTATATATATGCATGCATGAGCAAACACACACGCGGCATTTAGAAATGTTCGCTTCATCTTGAAAAGCACATATGCTGGATGAATGACTTTTCCTGCAGCATTGCAGATGATTTTGTATGCTTGAATACTGAAATAAATGATCAAGAAATTCTTCACAGGTCAAGAGGGGATATAGCCACTGTGAAGCTTTCGACTTTCCTCTGTGATCTCATCCTGTCCAGACTGAGGGTTTGATTGATGTGCATGGATTTTAGCTCTGGTATTAAGATTTTCCTTCCTCCTGTATTTATTACAACACCTGTACTATAGTTCCCAAAGAAATCAGAGATGTTATAACTGAATGAGTGATTCAAAGATAACTTCTGGAGGGTTGGTTCTCAATGTCATGTTTAAGTTGTAATTACCCATCCTCAACTCAGTCACAATACTGGCTGTTGCCATTCCTAACCACTATTTTGCTTCTAAAGCCTCTGTTCTGACTTGCCTTTGAGATTCAACTCAATTTTGTTAAGACAGAGAAATCTATCCTGATTTAAGGTATGTAGGGCATTTGAACCAAAGATGTTGATTAAAGTTCTAGATTTGCTGCCTTCGATTTTTCTCAACATTACTGGCTTGTATGGCAGGAATCCACAAAGCACAACATTACTGTGCTTGGCAGATGGTTTTGACAGGTTGCTTGGACTCTTAGAAGATGAAGGGGGAGTGTTGACAAGAGAAAGGGAGTGTCAGCTCTACTCATTAATCACCAATCCCATGAAACTGATCCATTGGTAGGTAAAGCAACTGAATCCTTATCCAACAATGCTTGTTAGCAAGCCTTAAGAGCAGCTGGTACTTTCTAAACCTGGTGGTATGGTGGAAAGACTTATGATGACATAAAGCAAGGTGTCTAGCCTTGGCAACTTTAACACCTGTGGACATCAAATCCCAGAATTTTGCAGTCAACCATCCTGGCTGAGGAATTTTGAGAGTTGAAGTCCACAGTCTTAAAGTTGCCAAGATTGGACAACCCTTGATAAGAAAGAGAGAGAGAGAGAGAGAGAGAGAGAGAATACAGCAGGAAATAAAAGATATTGCCAGAGTAATATGTGTTATGAGTAGCTGCAGATTTGGAAAAACCTTCAGGAATGGCTAGCAAAGCTGACATAGATGTGGGAGAAATTAGGCAGAATTTGGCAAAACTCCTGAACAAAGGCTAGCCATTGAGCATTGAGATCAGTTAGCCACCTAATTCAAGCCAAGACCAATATCCCATTTGCTGTAGAACTCATATAGTTTCCTGCTGTGAATTTTTTTTTTTAAAAAAAACTTCTTTAGAGGAAATATGGCTATCCAGAGGAAACACAGAACCCCAGACTGAAACCACAACTCTTAAATGAAACAAAGCCGCTTAGGACTCAATAGGACTTCAAAAGAACAGGAGAACCGTGCTACTGACTCATCACAGATTGGGTTTTTCAACCAAAGCTAAAACAGCAGGCATTTATCTAATGTTCTTTCCTGTCCATAAAAACATTATTGCTTCATTGATCGATGTCCTATTCTTTTACTGGATTAAAAAAAGATAAAGGTTAGACTCTAAAATTTATTAAAAAAATTACTAAAATAAAATTTATTTTGGCAACTCACATGATTAGACGTTGCACTAAAATGCACTACTGATCCAGAGATTATAAATACTAAAACGTTGACAGGACCTATCATGGGATTTTTATGTATATTTCCCTCTTTCATTTAAGACTGCCTGTTGCTAGGTTTTCACAAATTGACTCAAAGAAAAGGGGGAAAACATCGGGCTTGTCAATTTGAGTTGATCTGCCCTTCTAAAGCTCCAGCAGACTCCTAATTTTCAGTTCCTGCCTGGGTTTAGATAATTCAGCCCCACGCTTTCCTTTACTTAATAAACCAGTCATATTTGAGTTTACTTGGAAGAAAGCCACAGTAAGTTTCAAGTTGCTCCATAAATAAATTTGCAGGCACAAGCAAAGAAAAAAAAAATGCAAATGAGGAGAACAGAAAATGTCTCTCATTGTTTGTTTAGCCTCTCATATGACTATATCTGAGCAATTGGAAGGGTATGATATTGATGTCTTTTTTGAGGTCTTGCCAAGGACACCCCTGTCCTAAACGTTGAGTAAAGAGTAGGTGGCTTCCGCCTCAGTTTTGGAGGCTTCGTGCATTGCCAGTGATTTTGGCTTCCCAAAAATGAAGTTTTTATAGCCATGGCTGACTGAGAACTAGAACTAAGGAGAAATTTCCTGACAGTGAGAACAAAAAACCAGTAGAGCAGCTTGCCTTCAGAAGTTGTGGGTGCTCCAACACTGGAGGGCTTTTAAGAGGAGACTGGACAGCCATTTGTTTGAAATTTTGTAGGGTCTCCTGAATGAGCAGGAAGTTGGACTACAAGACTTCCAAGGTCCCTTCCAACTCTGCTATTCTATTCTATTCTATTCTATTCTATTCTATTCTATTCTATTCTATTCTATTCTATTCTATTCTATCTATTCTATCCTATCCTATCCTATCCTATCCTATCCTATCCTATCCTATTCCTATTCTATTCTATTCTATTCTATTCTTCTATTCTATTCTATTCTATTCTATTCTATCTGAAATAAACCTCTGTTTGGTTATCAATGACATACACTCGTAGATACAGAACTTTATTATACACATGAAAAAATTACATTATGTTACTTTTCGACATAATTGCCATTCAAGTTGAGGCACTTGTCATAACATCTTACAAGGTTTGAAATGCTTTAGTAGTAGTTGCTTGGTGCCAAATCTCAGCTATGGGGGTGAGGGGTGATCAAAAACATCCTAACAGAACTGCTTCAAAAGTTCTTGGGTGTGTCTAGTGGTGTGTGGATGAGCATTATCATGAACCAACACCACACCAGAAGTCAGCTTCTTATGGATGGCTCATCTGAGTTTTCATAATGTTTCACAGTAGACTTCTGAATTGATGGTTGAACCACACTCCATGAACTTCACTAGCAGTACTCTTTTGGCATGTTTGCATTTGATAGGATTTTCTATGGCACCACTTCCTGTGTGGTGTTGATTCACGATAGTGCTCGTCTGCACACCGGTAGATGCACCCAAGAACTTTTGAAGCAGTTCGTTGGGATGCTTTTGATCACACACACACCCCCATAGCCCAGATTTGGTGTCAAGCACCTACTACTAAGGAATTTCAAACCTTGTAAGAAGTTTTGACAAGTGCCTCAATTTGAGTGGTGATTATGTCAAAAAGTAATGTAATGTAGTTTTCTAATGTGTGTAATAAAAGTTCTGTATCTGTGAGTGTCTGTCATTGATAACCAAACAGAGGTTTATTTCTGAATTGCTATTCTATTCTATTCTATTCTATTCTATTCTATTCTATTCTATTCTATTCTATTCTATTCTATTCTATCCTATCCTATCCTATCCTATCCTATCCTATCCTATCCTATCCTATTCTATTCTATTTCTATTCTATTCTATCTATTCTATTCTATTCTATTCTATTCTTTCTTATTTTGATGCATACTTTGTGTTTAATGAGTGAAAGAGGAAAAAAAAACCTATATTGCAGGTAGAAAGTTTGAACTGTTATATGTTCCTCACTATAGTTCCTCACTATAGTGTTATAACAGATTTGTATATAAGTGTGCTATATTACACTGAATTCTTGGTCCAAATTGTTCCCTGATCCAAATACACACATACATATGCCCAAATATGTTGTTATTATTCAAACCAATACACTTCAGTAGAAAGGCCTCTTCACTGGAAGTTTTGTGGATTTAGAGGCTGCCTGCTAGAACTCTGTGTGGTTTACAAAAACAATAAAATGAAAAAAGGACATATCCAGAACAAATAACCCAATACATCAAAAGAATACTAACAGAGGTACAACAACCATCACAACCCTAAGCCTGGGAACAGAGCCAGATTCTCAGTGACTTGAGGATTGGCTGTAGGGTGGAAGCTCTACTGATCTCCAGAGACAGGACTAGTCCAGAGGGCAAGTGCCATGACAGAGAAGACATAGTTTCTAGGTCCTGACAGATGACATTTCTTTAATTAAAGGATTCAGAAGTGTCCCTACTCTGCTCAATTTTGCTGGACAGGCTGAAAGCTTCAAATAATTCAATGCCATTAAAGGCTTTATAAATGATAAAGAGCAGCTTGAATTATGTCGAAAGCAAACTGGCAACCACTTAGCTTACAAAGCAGCTGTGACACATGGGCAAAATATGGTAGTACTGCATTCTGGACCATTTAGAAGTTACAGGTGGTCCAGAATGCAGAGTTGTTTGTAAGGTAATTAGGGGTGTGCATAATTGTCTGAAGGGCCTCCCACTTTAGAATGAGGACACCAGATGGATCTGTGCAACCTGGCCACAGCTGTCACCTGCTTCTCAAAGAGGAGTTGTGAATCTGGGATAATTCCCGGATTGTATCCTGCTCTTTAATGGGAAGAGAGACCTATCCGAGACCAAAGTTGCAAATCCCCAAATCCAGAGGGCACAAAAGAAAAAACAAAACAAAACCCACAGCCACTCAGTCTTATCAGGATTGATCCTGAGTTTCTTCCTTCCCATCCAGATTCGAACAGCCTTCAGACATTTGTGAGGTCATTGAATGGCCCAGGGTTGAGATGGGCAACTGGCTAATCGTCTGCATATTGAGGACCCTAGATCCCAAACTAATCATCTCACCATTGTTTTTGTGTAGACGTTAAACAGGAGGAATAAGAGTATTGAGCCCTGAGACATCCCAAAAGTGAGGAGCTGGAGAGATGACCTCTTTCCCCAATACTGTCCAGAACTCACCATGTAGAAAATAGGAAAACCCACTATAATCCAATGCCATGCATTCCCAAGCCCTGCATCCTAACCAGAAGAAAATTATGGTCATCATACCAAAAACCACTGAGAGATCAAGACCACAACAATTATTATGGTCCATTACACAATCAGCCAGATATTTAGACTGGATTTGGCATATTTGTCCACTTATTGAGTCCGTCCCAAAAACCTGGTATAGGCAGATGTTGTTTTATGGTATCAAAAATATTGTTGTTGGATGTAAGCTATTCCAAATAAAGCTGCCTTTTGCAATTGACTGGTGGTGATTTTGTCAATGCTGTGGTGCTTCAGATGTTTTGGGATTGCATTCAAGGTACTTATAACTACTGGTGCTATCTTTGCTTTTCCTTCTTCTGTTCAATTGTGTTCCATTCTCAGAAATTGGGTGGAGAAATTCCCTGCTGTTTTCTTGACAAAGTTTTCAGAAGTGGTTTTGTCATTGCCTCCTTCATAGAGGTGAGAAAATGTGAGTGGCCTAAACTTCATGATTAAAGCAGGACTAGAACTCACAGTTTCCCAGTTTCTAGTCTGATGCCTTAACCACTACAACCAAACTGATTCTATAAAAAAAAATAATAATAATGAATTTAAAAGAAGACTCAAGAGCAAACACACGCTATTTTGGATGAATTACAGAGAAAAAAATATTTTAAATTTTTCAGAGAAGATAAATATGCTAGAATTAAGATTCCTGCTTGGGAAAATAATTGCTTTCAGTTCAGACAGGCATCAAAAGGGTGATAAGGTCTTCCCCAAAACTAGAATTGTCTTGAAAAACAAAGAATATCGGGCCATCCTAAGTTAGGAAGGCTGTTCCATGTCAGAAACAACAGTCCTGAATCTCTTCTTACTTACTGTATCTGAGATATTTGAAAGAACAACTTGACTTTGCAGGTCACAAGTTACAGTTGAAATATAACTAGTTGCTTAAGGGAAATCTGTATTTTAATTTGCTCCAAGTTATTTTTTGCTTTTTTATGGCCTAATGGTATCTTAAGTGACTGTTAAAATTGGGTTCAGAGGTCTTCATGATCAAACAGACTCAACCCGTATTGTACACAGAGCATTGATTTGATGTGCAGTTCTTCTTGGAGAAGTCAAAATGGGAGCTGCAGAACATTTAGTGTTTTTGTGATAAGATGCTAAAATCCAATTGCAAAATCTTTTGGAAAATCTGCAATAACTTACCACTTGCAAATTTTGGAAAGGAAAGAAAAGGTTTGAGACTGAATCTATCTCAAAGGTTATTATCACAGCCTGCAGCCATTTTGTGATTTGAACAGGCAGCCTGTCCACCTGGGAAGATCTTGCTTAATGTGTGAAATCCAATAGTTTCACACTATACATGTAAAATCCTGCTACCAGTCATAAATCATTTTTGTCAATCATCAATGTGTATCAGTATATTTTTAGTTAACATTTTAACCATGGTTAAAGGATAAGAATAACTGGACTGTTTACTAACCTTAGTGGAACTGAAATGTCTCACTTGTTACCTTGCTTAGAATTCAGTCATATGAAATAAATTTAGGATGCCCATTTTAAAGACTTTGGATGATCCTATCAGGCATTTTTAGGGTTTTAGTAGGCAATCACCTTGCATCACAACCCATTTGTAGGTGGGTTTTTTCCCTAATATTGTCTTCTGCTTGTCACAATGCAAATACTCCATGTATAATTTATATTTATATATAATAAATATAATATAATTTTGCAGCAGCAGCAGCAGGAGGAGAGGAGGAGGAGGAGGAGGAGGAGGAGGAGAAGAAGAAGAAGAAGAAGAAGAAGAAGAAGAAAGAAGAAGAAGAAGAAGAAGAAGAAGAAGAAAAAGAAAAAGAAAAAGAAAAAGAAGAAGAAGAAGAAGAAGAAGAAGAAGAAGAAGAAGAAGAAGAAGAAGAAGAAGGAGGAGGAGGAGGAGGAGGAGGAGGAGGAGGAGGAGGAGGAGGAGGAGGAGGAGGAGGAGGAGGAGGTGGAGGAGGAGGAGGAGGAGGAAGAGGAGATGGTGGTGGTTGGGGGAGAGGGAGGGAGGGAGGGAGGGAGGGAGGGAGGGAGGAAGGAAGGAAGGAAGGAAGGAAGGAAGGAAGGAAGGAAGGAAGGAAGGAAGGAAGGAAGGAAGGAGGACATTACAAATACAAGAAAGTGTTTGGAAGAATCTTGAATATACGTGTAACCCAGGCAGCAATATAGCATTGGTTAAATGATAGGAAATTACAATTGAAAAAAGCTAGCATAGAGTCCTCCTTGGTGTGCAACTTTTCCTGGTGCACTGATTTTATTTTCTAAGGAAAAGTCGTTACTTATGTTGTTGTTGTTGTTAGTTGCGAAGTCATGTCGGACCCATCACGACTCCATGGACAACGTTCCTCCAGGCCTTCCTGTCCTCTACCATCTTCTGGAGTCCATTTAGGCTCACATCTACTGCTTCAGTGACTCCATCCAGCCACCTCATTATCTGTCGTCCCCTTCTTCTCTTGCCCTCAACCTTTCCCAGCATTAGGCTCTTCTTCAGTGAGTCCTTCCTTCTCATTAGGTGGCCAAAGTATTTGTGTTTCAACTTTAGGATCTGGCCTTCTAAAGAGCAGTCAGGGTTGATCTCCTCTAGGACTGACCGGTTTGATCACCATGCAGTCCAAGGAACTCACAGGAGTCTTCTCCAGCACCACAGTTCAAAGGCTTCTCAAAAGACAAATAAGATGGTCTGGCACTCCCATCTCTTTAAGAACTTGCCACAGTTTGTTGTGATCCACACAATCAAAGGCTTTAGCATAGTCAATGAAGCAGAAGTAGATGTTTTTCTGGAACTCCCTAGCTTTTCTCCATGATCCAGTGTATGTTGGCAATTTGATCTCTAGTTCTTCTGCCTCTTCAAAATCCTGCCTCTACTTGTGGTAGTTCTCAATCCAAAAACTGCTGGAGTCTAGCTTGTAGGATTTTAAGCATAACTTTACTAGCATGTGAAATGAGTGCAATGGTGCGATAGTTTGAACATTCTTTGGCACTGCCTTTCTTTGGAATTGGAATGTAAACTGATCTTTTCCAATCCTGATTTTATTTTCTAAGGAAAAGTCCTTACTTATACTAAGTCCCAATTGCTACTATATACTGGACACAGAAGTTGCTTCTTTAATGAGAAGTCAGTTGATTTATTCTACATCCCATCTTCAAGGTAGCATATACACAAGTACAATTGATGATGGATGATGATGATGATGATGATGATGATGATGATGACTATGTTCTTATTTAATGTTCAGTTTCAATTTTTCAGTTATTACTTCCCCCTAATATATTCACAAAGCCCTTTGAAAATCTGTCAAGATCTGTCAGTATTTATCTTTGGGATCAGTACTCCTGACTTTACTGCTAGGTAGAATCAGAGGAAATTTTTGTGTTATGTAATGGCAGCAATTTGTCAGGTTTTTTTTTAATTTATTTTTACTGTCCAGGTGTCAAGATGGCCTGCCTCTCAGGCACCATAAAACTCACTGGGTCTTGTGTAAAGTGCACTTTGACTTAAAGGTGAGGCTGGCTTTTTCATATCACCCAGCAAAGTGACTGAGGCAGATGTTGATTGGATTGTTTATGCTTCTGTACTACTTGGTACCAGATTCTAAGAGATAGAAATCTGTCAAATCAAATACGTACAATTTATGTGATTTATAAATTAATACTGCTACACAGCTGATATCTACAAAACAAAAAAAAACCCAAAATGTTTTAGTGGATAGTGTTTTTTGTTCACCAGTGTTTAGTTGGAAGTCAGCTTTTTCCCCCACATTTTTCATTCTATAACCTCCTCCCTGCTGCTTAGTGACCTCCCTCCCTCTATTTAAGCATGTTCTGTCCCCACTTCCTTGGAAAAGTCTCCTGCCTTTTTTTTTCTAATAATGTGCATAAATTTTGGATTTCCCTAAGCTGACAGATGTTATCTCTTGGGTGAAAGTGGAGCCATTTTGGCCATATGAAAGCTGGCACAGAGAAGTGAGATAGCTTTTTTTAGGTAAAATGTAGTTTTAGCAACTTATTATTTACTTGGTTACTTGAGCTTTCCCTTTGATTCTTATGGAAGAGATAATAGCTTAGATACCACGAGGAACAAAGATATTCAAATTAAGGCTTGAATATCTGTGCAGGACAACTCTTACCACTGGGGAACCTGGGAAACAGAGTTCCATAGCTGCATGAATTTCCTACATTTGTACTAACAAATTCTGGATTATAGGCAAAACTGAAGAGTGTGCTCAAGACACATTCAGTGAGCTGCCATTTATCTGGGTCACACTGAGAATGCTGATTAGATTTTTCCCAGGAAGTTCCCTTGCCATGAAATGTTGATTTTATAATTAGAGATGACATTGTCAAAACTGCTATATTTCTATACATGTTACCTAACCCTGTCTCTTTTTTCTTATTGCAGATACCGGTATTAACATATAGGGATATATGGTGGCAAACAGCGAGGTCTGTGGCTGGCAATAGTAATGGAATAAAATTCTAATTATCAGTGTCTTCTCTTCTGCTTTCCTGCTGCTTGCATACAATTAGCTTGCAAAATTATAACACACTTAGATTCTAGGTACCTGGCCATTAAACGCTGAAGCCGTTTACCATTTTGCCTTTCCCCATAAACATCACCAGCTGAATCTTGAAACTTTATGGTAATTAATGTGCATGTCAATTTTATGCAGAAGGCCTGTTCTTTTGTTTGTTTGTTTGTTTTGTTTTTTAATGGGAGTGTAACTGATACAGCTTTTGTTGCTGCAAAAATGGAAAGTTTGGCTTGCCCAACTTTGATGAAGAACATCTTTCATTATTTCTGTGGAACTGAAATTAATCTGCAGATAAGGAGGAACATAATATTATAAACATAAAAATCCGTCTGGAATCTGGAGAAGGAGAATGTCAAGAGGATGAAGATGGACAGATGGACGAGAAGGGTACAGGAGGAGATCAAGCTGCAACTCTTTTGGATGATCTTAGAGAACAGAGGGTGACGCGTGCTGCCTTAAAACGCTCAAAAAAGACTAAAAAATAAGACCAGTAGAAATCTATGGAACTTCCACAATATACTTATAGTCAAGTGGTAGTTGGGTTTTTAAGAGTTTTGGGACGTTATGTATGGTAACAGAATTTTCAATTTGGAATTAATGGATAATTAACTATAGAGGAAGAGGAAGAAAGTTTTGTGGGTTAATGCGGGTTAATTTGTGTAAGAATTATCTATTATAGCCTATTTTGGCTAGAGAGGTTAATAGGGATAGGAGCTTGTGGTGTGTAAGTGAGAATATGTCTAGGTAATAGTGAATTGTGGAAGAACATAGATGGGAATGATGTTAGTTTTCTTTTATTTTAGTTCATATATATTTAGTATTGTTAAGGATTGGCTTACTCTATATAAGCTAGAGAGTGATGGATTTTAGAGTTTATAATTGTTAGTATATGATTGTTTATGATTGCTTTTTAGATATATACCTTGTATTTTGCTCTGGGAAGTCGGGGGGGGAGGGGGGGAGGAGGGGAAGTAGAGGGGGGGGCAGGGGAGGGAGGAGGGAGAGGGGGAGGGGGGAGATAGGGGGGGGTAGGGAGGGGAGGAGGGAGGGGGAAGGGGGGTTTTTCAAAGGAAAATTGTATTTTAAAACTTTTCAATAAAAAAAAATCCGTCTGGAACGGCAAGAGAATTAATGTGTGAAAGAGCATACTATCAGAGCATTCTCTGATAGTATAATGCCTAGGGCTGTGCAGATCTTTAAAATTTTGACAAAGGTTACACCAAAGATCCTTTTCACAGCTGCTTGTAAAGCAACATGGCTCCCATCCTGCTAATAGCAACAGTGCAGCTGTGATTTTTGCTTCAGCCATTTTGCTGGGCAGCATTTGTTACAGCCAGAAGAGGCTTTCATACAGGAAACCTCTTCAGTTCCTGGAAGAAGCTTCTGCCCAAGTACAGCAAATGCACAGAAGCCTCTTCCAGCTTCTTCAAGTGCCTGGCAGAGACTAAGAAGTGATGTGAAGCATCTTGCCAAGGTAACTGCATCTCCTCTTCACTTCACACAGTCCTAATAATTTTATCCCTGTGTTAGCACAACACGCTAATCTGAGTCAATTTCATTCATCCAATTGCTTGTGTGTTTTCACAACTGATGGAATCATGAATGAAGTATGCTGGTAGGGTGGCTCAACACATGGAAACTAAATTAGCTAATCATATTTTAGCCTGTGTTGTTGTGTGAACTAACTCAAATCAGGATTTCCAGAGTGGAGAAAAAAATACAGAATTTCATCTGTATTTACAGATTTATAGCTTTCCTCCACTATATTTTGTAAGTTTTCTCTCATGTTTATGATATGCTACAAATATATCACTTGTTGATGCTTCTTAGAAGATGCAAGCAGCAAGTATTAATAAATGAACAGAAGCATATGCTAATGTAAACGCATGAGGTATAAAAAATAATTGTTATTGGTTATAACACAGGGACAATTGGGAGCGCAAATGGACTTGCTTGAAAAATTGCCTGTTTGGTGGTTTGGTCATTTTCAGTGTGTCCCATTTCAGAAGAAAACCCACAACAATTATGTGATCCTCATGTCAACTGGATTGAAAGTAATATGCCAAGTCATACCCCAACTTCCTATATGAAAATGTGGCTCTATGGCCAACTCCCTCTAAGTTACTATTAAACGCTAGTGGAAAAGATCAGAGATAAATTTGTGGAATCATTTTTTAATATTCAACTTCTGCAATTTGAAAAATGAACACAACAACTCCTGTGATTTTAATGGAAGAAGCAGAGAAGCAGATGATTATGTCCCACATCAAAAGCACTGTTGTAAATAGGCATCATTTGGTAGGACTGCACTATCTGTGAATTGGTTTGCAGTTCTGTGCAGAAGTAAATGCCACCAAATTCAGTGGGACCTGAAGTCTGACCAAGTTCTGTTGAGGACATGAAAGCTTACACTCATGTATTATAAGTCCCAAAAGTGCTTTTTCAAGTGGCAATTGGACTCTTTCCTGGTTTTCTTTGAAGACATCCAAGAAGCTTCTTCAGCTCTGACTGGATGGTGGGAAATGGAAGGATTTATACTCCTTGCAGATAGCTGGTCATTTGCATTATTTTAGAGACTCGTTGAGGCTACCTGAAGGCTTATCTGTGTCTTCAGGGTCACCTGAGTAGTGCAAATGGGTGTGGAGCCTTCTTGGAAATGCTGAAGGGACTGTGTTGTAGACTGGAGATAAATGATGTTGTATCCCTTCCCCTCTATTGAGAGAGGGCTGTTCAGTTTTGATATACTGTAGACATTTTCAAAAGAGTGGTCTTTGTCTTTTAAAAGCAGTCGGACTGCTGAAACTTGTCCTCTTGGGTTTGTTCTCCTATGTTGTGCCATGCATTTATAAGGAGAACAAAGCCATCAAGACAAGATTCAGCAGTACTACTGCATTTAAAAGACAAAGGCCACTCTATGGAAGACAGCAAAGTCCACATTTTGGACAGAGAGGACCGCTGGTTTGAAAAAGGGGTCAATAAGACCATCTATGTCAAAATTGAACAGCCCTCTCTCAACAGAGGGGGAGGGATACAACATCATCTATCTCCAGTCTACCACAGAGTCCTTTCAAAAGGCTCCAAACCCATTTGCATTACTCAGGTGATCCTAATGACACAGATAAACCTCCAGGTGACTTCAACAACTCTCTAAAAGAATGCAAATGACCAGCTATCTGCATTCCCCACCATCCAGTCAGAACTAAGGAGGCTTCTTGGATGAGAAACCAAACATCTTCAAAGAAAAACAAGAAAGTCAGTCCAGTTGCCACTTGAAAAAACACCTATGGGACAATCATGATGTAGATGATTGAGAATCTCCATAGATATGTACTATAAGGCTGCAGTGGAAAGGAAATTAGCTGTTCATCGCATAAGTACAAGTAATCCTTGACTTACAACATTTCACTTAGTAACTGTTCAAAGTTATAATGGCACTGAAAAATGTGGCATGATCATTTTTCATAGTTACGACTTTAACAGCATCCCCATGATTGTGTGATCAATATTGAGATGCTTGGCAACTGGTTCATATTTATGACCTTTGCTGTGTCCCAAAGTCACGTGATCACCTTTTGCAACCTTCTGACCAGCAAAGTCAATGGGGAAGCCAGATTCACTTAACAACCAGGTTACTAATTTATCAGATTCACTTAAAAACTGTGGCAAAAAAGTCATAAAATGGGGCAAAACTCACTTAACAACAGAAATTTTGAACTCGGTTATGGTTACAAGTAGAGGACGACCTGTATCTAAAATCCTTGGGCAAGGACATCCTTCTTTAAGAAACATTAGCTTTTTTATTTTTTAGAAAATACAGTATTCCAGATGAGGGATGTGATCTTTCTATCTGTCACTTTATACGGTGCTTCATTTAACGGAGCCACAAAAGTGTTATTATCATTTTGAAGATTCCTCAGCAGCATGTATGGAGTTTGACAGGCTGGGATAGTTAAAATACAGCAAATTGTATTTCAGAGGTGCAGAATGAATGTAGCTACTTAATTTGCAAGATTTCACCTTTTTTCCCCAGGTAATACTATCTGGATAAAAATAAAGACAACGATCAAATAAACATGTGATTGCTTAACCCTATGGCATTGTCACTGTTAATCAAGGAGTGACACCTTGTATATATATATATATTACCTTAGCTATTATGTGTTCAGTCCATCATTGTAGCTTCCTAATGAACAGTAATTAGTGGTATTTTACTGTGTGTTTTATCTCTACTCTTCAGTTAATAACACACCTTTAGAAAGCCATTAATCTGCTTTGGCTTGAGGATGCAGAAATAAAATCACATATGGCCACTAAACGGATGTAATAAAATGCCCTGGATTTTATAGAGATAGAGCTGGAGCTGTATAGATGTATTACTCCAACTGACAATGTTGTAAAGTCACAGTACTCCACCAGCAACTCCCAGTGTTCCCCATAATAATCAAGTTGATGTTAGAATCCTGCCCTCCCATTGTTTTTATAGGACCTACTTTAACCATGCAACCTTTTTTAGTACTAATGGAGAATATTAACAGCATGTTTCTGCCACCTGAAAACAATATGTGATTTTTTTTCCTTTTTTTAAAAAAAAGTTTTGTTTCTTAGCTGCCAATCTAAGCAGCGACTAGAAAATGAAAGTGACATATGTAGCAGAGCATAGAGGTGTTTATAGAGTTTACATAGCAGTTTCAAGGTGTACAACTACAATGATTAAAGTGTTGGTTTATTTACTCATTAGAATGCGGCTGGGCTCATGCTTCATGCAAAGGAAAGATAAACTTTCACTTTCAATTACTCTCATGGGAGTTAGGTATCATTCAGTATTGATAGATGGAAACAATGGCTAAAACAACCTGGCTTGTGGATTAAACAATTTAATTACCTTGCACAATAAATGGGGCACAACCAAATGATAATGAGCACGGAATGAGAAGGTGACATTCTTGGATCTCCAGGTATTTAAGAAAAAATGGACTACACTTGGTCATTGTCAGAAAATCCAGGGTCAACACCTTCAAGGTTCAGATTTTTTAAAAGGTAATATAATATATTTATATTTATTTATATTTAAATACATAAACATTTTGATTTAGAGCCATGGATGGAGAAGGAAAGGGAGGAAGGGAGGGAGGGAAAGACAAAAGTGTCCACTGGGGGCAGGGTTCAAAAATATCAAGATGTCATCTAATACTAAACAAAAACGACGACTTCCCATCGCCCAGTGCGCTCACACAGAGAGGGCCTCCTCAGGGTGCCGTCGGCCAGACAATGTCGGCTGGCGACCCCCAGGGGGAGGGCCTTCTCTGTGGGAGCACCAGCCCTTTGGAATCAACTCCCCCTTGAGCTTCGGATGGCCCCGGACCTCGGGTCCTTTCGCCGCGACCTCAAGATGTTCCTTTTCCATCAGGCTGACCTGGATTGATGATGGGTTTTAAATATGTTTTAATTTTTAACTGTGTAGTTAATTTTATTTTGGGGCTGTTGTTTAATTCTTTTTTAATTTTTGTATTGTTGTTCTTTTTATTGTTGTTAGCCGCCCTGAGTCCTTCGGGAGATAGGGCAGCATATAAGTCCCAAAAATAAATAAATAAATAAAAAATCCCTGCTTTTTAAAATGTGCAGTGATGACAAACATAGATGATAGAAGAATAGACAGATATACCAATAGATCGATAGATCGATAGACAGATCGATAGCTATACACAGATAGAAGATGGATGGATGGATGGATGGATGGATGGATGGATGGATGGATGGATGGATGGATGGATGGATAGATAGATAGATAGATAGATAGATAGATAGATAGATAGATAGACAGACAGACAGACAGACAGACAGATAATAGAGACAGAGAGATACACACACACATGCACACACACAAACACAAAATTGACATGAACCCTACTTAATAGTTCACACACAGCAAGAGGGAAATGATGTAAAGGAACAAGCAGACACTTGCTAATTTTCTGCTTGCAAAGACATTACAACTGCTAAGCTTACCCATCAGTGCCTGTTCAACACCTCACTGAAATCAATAGATTTTGAACAGGCTTAACTGTGGCTGGACAGTTCATCACTCTAACAAAGAGAAAGAAGGGAACCAGTGAGCTAAGTCTTGTACTGTAATTTGGAGGAAGTTCAGAGGATGGTAATCGAAATACCAAGTGTTCTGGTATCTAAGCATTAAGAGGTATGGTTAAAGGATCTGGGTATGTTAATTCCATAGAAAACGTGACTGAGGGGATAAACGAAATATGGTCATATATAGTTCTTAACTTCTGTCACGGAACCAAAAAGCTGGGAGAAATGGCTGAAATTAGGAAAAGAGCCAGGTTAATCAAAAGTAGATTGAAATCTAAGAGGATGAATTTTTAGGGGATCAATATAATGTACCGTACTTCATCTGAATAGGAAAAACGAAAGGCCAAGTGTAGGATGGGCAGATGAGGTTTGGCAGTAGTAGATGTTAAGGAGATCTTGATGTACCCTTAAAAGTTGAACATGAATCAGTAGTGTGATATAGATAATAACAACACAAAGAGGGATAGTTAAAGGATCTTGGTATGTTAATTCCACAATGCACAAATCTGCATTGATAGGAATATAGAGTCCAGAGTATCTGAAATAATTGTTCCACTCTATTCTGCTCTGGTTAAACCTCATTTGGAATTCTTTGTCCAATTCTTGGCACAACTGTACAGAAAGGATAGTGACCAAGAGCAATTTGAGAGGAGAGCTACCAAGTTGTGAAGGGTTGGGATTCCATGAGCTACAAGGAATAGTAAAAAGATGTTTAGCTTATAGAAATGGTAACTAAGTGGAATCATGATAGCAGTTTTCAAATATCTGAAAGATTGTCCGTTAAAAGAGGGATTGGACTCATTTCCTTCAAAATGCATCACCAGAATCAATGAATTAAAATTACAAAGGAGATTCACGCTAGACTTCAGAAACTTCCTGACCTCATGAACTGTCAGCCAACAGGACAGCTGTAAAATGGTGACTTGTTTTCTGCTGACCTTCAGACAGAGGCTGGAGAATCCTTGGTGGAGCAGTGGGCTAATGCCTCCTTAAGTAACACCAGCTGCCTGCAATTAGTGCAGGTTCGCATCCCACCAGGCTCAAGGTTGACTCAGCCTTCCATCCTTCCGAGGTAGGTAAAATGAGGACCCAGATTGTTGGGGGCAATTAAGCTGACTTTGTAATAATGCCGCTTGGGGTGTGTGTGAAAGCCCTAATAAGCAGGCATATACATAGAATGAAGGCTACTGCTAAGCTTGTATTCCATTTTATATCCCGCCCTGAGTCTTCGGAGAAGGGCAGGATATAAAATGGAATTAAAAAATAAAAAATAAAAAAATAAATTACAACTAAGACTACATCTATGATATTATGAATGTTTCTGCTGACCTATTTTTAGACTTAGCAGCGAATGAAATGAATATTTCTTTCATCTTATTTTTCCCAAAAGTTAAAAATGAATATGACAAATAAATATTTCTTTCATCTTATTTTTTCCCAAAGTTAAAAATGGGCAGTACAAATGAGAATTTGATTCATTTTCCTGTACTCAGCTTCAGCACCATGCCATCCTTTGCTTTACTCAATGCCTGCCTCTTTTTTTTTGTCCAACCTGTTATTGTCCTAGTTATTCAACGTGGATTCAATCTCCATTAAACCCAAGTTGTCCTATGCAAATTCAATTGTGCAGACCAATTCTCCTTTCTAATGAATCCTTTCCCACCAAAATTTCATTCATTAATCCATATTTTCTGTTCATGTTTTTTCAACACTTGAATGAGTGCATTTATGATAAAGTAGTAATAGGAGGAGATTTTAATAACTTGAAAGGTGACTTGGGCACACCTGCGTAGATTGCTATCTACTACCTTGTATAGAGAAATATAGAAGAAGAAATATGAATTAAATATCATAATCTCACAGAAGGCATAATTCACATTAAGAAATTTATGACAGAGCTATTGGGAGAATGACTATTCCACCTTTCTACCAAACATAACACTCAATGCAACTGACAATGACATTTGTATCCAGTTTGGAAACCATGTTTGCTTCTGCTGTGAAACACATTTCTTTAGGTTCACTTGAAATATGCAGATTTTGATGGCGCAGTTCTCCCCAATTGCATCCACCTGGCCCACCAGAGCTGAAGAGGAGGGCATGTTGTGGGAGTACATCTGGTGGGACTTGGCAAAAGGGCCTTCTCTGTGGTAGCTCCCTCCCTTTGGAATATCATCTCCTCTGAGATAAGTTTGGCCCCACCCTGTTGCTTTTCCGCAATGATTTGAAGCCAAAATTTTTATCAGCAGGCCTGGGACCCCCATTCAGAGCCAACGAAATAGCTTGTCTGATTCTGTTTTTTGTGGGTGGGTGTTTTAAAATTGTGGCTTTTCAACCGTGAGTTTTTAAGACTGCACAACACCCAGAGTCACTGTGTGTGAGTTGGACGGCTATATCAATCTGTTTAATATGCGATAATAAATCTTTAAAATGGCAATTTCATTTAGGCTTTCTTCAGTTTGATTTTCACTGGTCTTTTAGATGCCACTTGCCTTGACAGGAAACAGCCAGCTGATGCACAATCTTAATGCTGTGGAAGCATTATTGCAAAGTGAAACACACCACTTCTGATGCTGCACTCTGAATGATGGGAAAGTTCAAGTACGAAGTTCCTTCTTGGCTACAGCTACTGAAAATTCTAAATTCTTGTGATTTTGTGAATCCAGTAACTCAACGTGCCTTTTAGGTGAAAACCTTCTCTCTCTCTCTCTCTCTCTCTCTCTCTTTCTCTCTCTCTCTCTCTCTCTCTCTCTCTCTCTCTCTCTCTCTCTCTCTCTCTCTCTCTCTCTCTTTAAAACTTCCAAGTCCATCAGTCTTTGGGGTTAGATAGTTCACACCTGATTACACACCGTACCACAGCATGTAAAACAGCAAGCCAAACCTTCTCAGTCTTATGAATTATCCAGCTATTTCGTTCTGAACTTCTTGAAAAGTTCACAAGCCTTGAGCCCAGTTTCCACCGTTCTCATTAAGTCCCTGCTGTGTTGAGGGTGTCAAAATATATTAAACTGCTAATGACAGCTGGCTTGATAAACTGAGCTATTTATTTCAGTGGATTTTATGTATTTGTCCAGTTTTACATTTTTAATGAAATGCCTATGGCTCAGCTGTAAAAGCTATGGGCTTTGATTCATCCTTGGCTTAAGCCAATTTTAACATTGCTTGTAATTCCACGAAGCTTGATTGCATTATTCTTGGTTTACATTGCTTAACTGAAAACAATATTGAGTTCTTCCTTTTAATCTGAGGCAGGGATCCATCTTTTTTAAAGTGCACAAACACCATTCTGCGGTGTTATCTCAAAAGTTCATTAAATACTTAGCTAAATGCATAAAGTTAATAGCACATATAACATTGTTCTGCTAAGATCTGGTTCAATTTTCTCCATCTGATTAGCTAGCAATTTGTACAATTACACCTCCATAAATGTATTGCTGATTTCACTGTTTATATTATTACAGCACTAAAGCAGGTACAGTTCACAATCATTTCTCGCAATATTAATAATCAACCATTTTTGTACAACTTTTTTTTTTCAATTTCCCAACTTGATTAGCTAACAATCTACACTACAACAGTGGAGTTAAAAGTCGAGCTAATTGCCAAGGGGTTTTTCTCTCTCTCTTTTTGTTTTCCTTACTTTAAAAGCCTACTTTTACATTCATCTGGTTTTATTAGCATTAATGATGTTCCAAAACAGTGGTTTCTTTCTGCCACAATGAGAAATATTTCTGCCCGTCTGTTAGTATTTGTCGTAGTTAAAAGCAATCATTTTTTTAAAAAAAAATAGCTATACAATTTCAGCCTTGGGAGCAACCATCCAGGAAACTGTTCGTAGTGCTATCAATTACTTTTAATACTTTTCAGTGGTTCAGAATGGACTTTCCTGATATTAAAGCCATTGATTCTGATGCACATTTGACCCGACAGATTGTCTGGGGTCAATTTCACTAAAAGGTGGCAATTTTCTGACCCACAGATGGCAATTTACATGATTTAAAGGCCCTCAATATATCACTCCCCTTGTTGCTGAGACGAAGTCAAAGTTGTTTCATGAAGCTTTGGAAGAGTTGATGCCTCTTCAAAAAGAGGGGAATCTTCATTTCTGGCACAGATTTTGATGCCTCCTGCATATGCTACTGTGATTTATGTCAGCTTCTGGAAACTTTTTTTAAAAATATTCTTATCATAGCAGGTTACACAGAAGCAAGAAGAGAAACTTCTTCTCCTTTCCACTTAATGCGTAATGAAATTTAATGCAAGACAAGAAGTATCCATTGGCGGTAAGATTTCATGTGAACATTATGACTCTCTTTTAGGTTCATCTATCTAAATTTGGAACAATATCTTTGGTAACCATTTAGCTTTTTGTCTTGTGTGCATTCATAAAACATTTTTTTTAAAGTGGAAATATCAGTTATCACTCTTACCCCAGGTCAGGTTTATAAATTATTGATCCAGTTAGTCCTCCAAATTCCAAACTTCCTACTCTACAAATTATCCATTTTGGGAAGCTGCTTTCAGAGCAATTGGCTGACGGACAAAGCTTACCAAAGGAACATTTTCTCAGACTTTCCACCACTTGCTATAAACTGACATCCTCGCCTCATCTGATTTTATTGCTTTATATCTTTATATTCTTCTATAATTTTAACAAAATCTATCTCTTATATCTTCCCTTTCCCTCCCTCTCTCTTCTCAAATCCTTACCTTTACAGACAGAGAGGCAACCTAAAATTCTAAATGTATCATCCCTATCCTGCCCTTGTTCATTGTATTCATTTATAACCATTATTTCTAACCTACCTTTCAGGAGAACAATCCTTCTCAAGCTGTTTACAGGTGACATAAACATTTGCAAATAAAGGTACAATAACTGTTAGGTTGCTTTCCCTTCCCATAGAGCAGAGGTATCAAACTGCCGGCCTGCAGGCCAGATGCATCATAGCAAAACCATGTCCACCCCATTGCCAGCAATGGGAAAAAAGTCATGATACGTTGCAACACATCACGTAACGTTGCGAGTTTGACAATCCTGCCATAGAGCAATTGGCAGCAATGACCAGTGAAGGGAGAATAGTGACCAATTGTGCAGGCTTCTGTGACAACTCTGGACTTGCCTCCCTCCATCCTTCTTCAGAGATACTTTCTATATGAGGCAGAGAAAAATTATTTTGTAACAATAACCGTATTATGTTCTGTTTGCTTCTATTAAATCCACACAGTCCTGGGTATATTTATCTATAGGAATGAAGTATAAATGAATGCAGTGTTACTGTCTTGAGAATACTGATGCCCAGTAGGCTTCTGTAAGGCACAGAGTGCTTTGCGCGTCAGGACCAACTCAATTCTCCTTGTTGAGGAGATGTAATTTATCTTGACAAAATGCTTCATGATGTCTCCTGAGCCCTTTCCCACGGTTAAATTCAAATGCTAACCATTTTCCCTTCATTCAGCAACAAGCGATACCTGCATGAAATATCTTGCTTCCTTTTCCAGGACATCTGTGGCAAGTCAACCCCCCCCCCCAAAAAAAAATTGCTGTTCTGATTAAGCAGATTCAGGGGTTGGTAGGCAAAGGAATTGGTTGAATCCTCAGGTTTTGCTGCTCTGTCTTATGAGCGTATAATCAGTTGGTAGTAAAACCATCTGCCAGTCAGAGCCCTGTAGCCAGAATAGGGTGGGTCTGATTATCTATCATCTCTAGCATTCTTTCTGTGTGTTTCCTCCTGTTCAGGGCCAGCTCTAGACATTTCAGTGCCTTAGGCCAGGGGTCTTCAAACTTGGCCCTTTTATGACTTGTGGACTTCAACTCCCATAATTCCTCAGCCAGACATGCTGGCTGAGGAATTATGGGAGTTGAAGTCCACAAGTCATAAAAGGGCCAAGTTTGAAGACCCCTGGCTTAGGCAAAGTCATATTCTGACAGCCCCTATTGTGTGGTTCATCTTCTGATTTTGTTAGGAATTTCAAAAAGGCACCCTCTTGTTCCTTTTTTTCTTCAGGTTTTTGAGTTTTACACTTATGATTTTCAGCCCTGCACATTTTTCCCCCTTTTCTTGGACATTCCCCCTGTTTACAATGCAAAATTATATTTAACCCTCAACGCTGGGAATCATGGGGACACAATAGGAAAAGAATTGCTGGGGCATGTAATGTGGTGGTTAGGACAGACCCAACCAGGAGTTTCAGCAGGTGAATGAGACTTTTGCACATCTGCTTCTGCCAGCTGTTGGAACTGTCACCAGCAATCTGAAAGATGAAGTGAAGTACCTTTCAAAAACTCTGGGCAACTCTATTGTCCAGAATCCAAATTTTGGTCTCATAGTTCAAAAGCACACATTACATATTAATGGGTTCCTGTAAAACTAGAATGGCACAAAGTTGATGGATTACCTCTGAACTGCAGCGCAGCAGTTGAGAGAAGTATAGCTATCCATAAAGGTGAATTCTTTCCTTAATATAATTAGGAACCTGTTCTTTATTTTAAAAAAAAAGCCTGTAGCTCATGGAAGAAGAAGTGCTAACAGAAGGCAATTATACCAGAATTAGAAATTTGTCTTAGGGCAGAGTCAATCAGGAAAGCATATAAGGTAAAGGTAAAGGTTCCCCCGCACATGCGTGCTAGTCGTTTCCGACTCTAGGGGCCGGTGCTCATCTCCGTTTCACAGCCGAAGAGCCAGCGCTTGTCCGAGGACGTCTCCGTGGTCATGTGGCCGGCATGACTAGACGCCAAAGGCGCACGGAACGCTGTTACCTTCCCACCGGAGTGGTCCCTATTTTTCTACTGGCATTTTTACGTGCTTTCGAACTGCTAGGTTGGCAGAAGCTGGGACGAGTAACAGGCGCTCACTCTGTTACGCGGCACTCGGGATTCGACCCGCCAAACTGCCGACCTTCCAATCAACAAGTTCAGCGTCCTAACCCACTGAGCCACCGCGTCCCTCCAAAAAGCATATATAGGAAGCCAATTACAGTACGTGTTTTCTAAGGCTGGGCTCACACAACACACTAAATAGGCCAGTTTCTTGGCTACTATGCCAAACCAATGCATTTTAACAGGTTCTGTTGAAATTACCTATTTAGGACATCCTTAAATTTATATTCATTTACTACTAATTCATTTCCAAAGTAAACAAGTTGCTCCAAAGCTTAGAGTTAAGAGTTTGACATTTTGTATTAGTACCAAAGAAAGTCAGAAGTTATTGTTTTTCTATTTTCTTTTCTTTCTCTTTTTGCACCTCAATCCTCTTTATTTCTTTTTTTTTCTTTCCTTTCTCTAATTTCTAACACATACAGAGCACTTTTTGCTCAGTCATAACTCATCTATAGACCTCTGGGTGAGCTCAGAACAGGATTGAAAGCAAGCACCTTTATTACTATGCAGATTAATTAATCTGAGAATACACCAGCCCATCACTATTCTTGCTAATTGTAGTTGCCAGTATGTTGCTGTGACTTCAACAGCAAACTGATATGATGCTGGCAAATTACATTATTTATTCCAATGGTATAAAGCCTTGAACTTCTGCTTTAAAGTCAGTGGGGCAGGTCAGACTGAGCTCTTTCATTTTAGTCTGATGAAATCAGCTCATTGCTGCACAATATTTGTATTTCGGTCTTTTCTATTTGAAAATGAAATGATGTGAGAGAGCTGATGGAAACAAACTGTGTATGTCAGAGCTGACCAACCTCAGAACCCCATCAGATATTTGAAAGACCTGGGTTTTAAATAGCAATAGCACTCAGACTTATATACCACTTGGCTCAGTGGGTTAGGATGCTGAGCTTGTCGATCAGAAGGTCAGCAGTTTGGCGGGTCAAATCCTGAGTGCTGCATAACAGAGTGAGCGCCTGTTACCCATTCCCGGCAATTGGGTGGGCGTGGTGTCCTCGTGACACATCCAGCCTATCGGCCAGCAGTTTGACACCCCTGTTCTAAATGGTTTACAGAGTGAACCTATTGCCCCCAATAATCTGGTTCCTCATTTTACCGACATCGGAAGGATGGAAGGCTGAATCAACCTTGAGCTAGTGAGGATCGAATTCCTGGCAGTGGATAGTAATATAATGCCATGTTAATGAACATTAAGAAAGCCACTTTGGTCTACTAGGTAAGGCACCAGGGTAGAAACTGGGAGACAGTGAGTTCTAGTCCTGCCTTTGACATGAATGCCAGCTGACCTTGGGTCAGTGTCTCTCTCTCTCTCTCGCCCACCTCACAGGGTTTTTATGGTGGGGAAAATAGGAGGAAGATGGATATATGTTGTTGGAGGAAGAACATAGAAGGAAGATGGATGTGTGTTGCATATTTTCACTGAGCTATTTGTAAAAATAATAAAGATAGGATGCAAATAAATAAATAGTTTTATTGTCATGGTCTACCTATCTGTGTTCCCCCTATCTATCTATCTATCTATCTATCTATCTATCTATCTATCTATCTATCTATCTATCTTAATCTCTTCCTTCCCTCCTTCCCAAAGTTTTCATATTGTAGCATTGCAGAAAGTTGTTGGGATAGTCAAGAAGTTGTGCAATTGCTAGGCTGATGAAAACTCAATTCTCATCTCCTTTTTTTTTCACCCAAATGAAATAAATTCAGGGTGCTATTGAACAGATATCTAGAATAAGGAATGGACTAGATAATGAGAAGAAGAAGAAAATAAATCTGGCCAAAGAAAAGATAATGGCTGCTTCTAGAAGTGGTTACACTCTTCCATAATGGTATATTTATTTATGAGCCTTCTGAATACATTCATAATGGTAATTAAGGCTTTTTACAGGCTTTTTTTCTTGTATTATCCTTTTTCTACCTCTATTTCCCCAATGATTTCCCAATGGGTTGAAAATACAGTTCCCCAAATTCCCAGTCATTGATTCTTTATCAATATAAAGTCTTAAAGCTGTTATGTGCCATCATCTCATTTTTAACTCCCAGCAACTCCATAGATTTTCTCCAAGGGAATAACTAAAATGGTGAGTCTTATAGTAGCATGATTATGTATTAACTTTATTTGTAGTAGCATGATTGTGTATTAACTTCACTGTCTACCAATTTCTTTCTGTATTCAGTTGATGGTATTTATTTGGATCTGGAAACTGTGATATTAAAAAGAAAATGTGGCAGCATATTAGAATGTTGTACATGCAAAGGATCAGATTGTTAACTATCTAAATAGTCTTGGTGATAGTATCTCGATGATACATTGGGAAAACACCTGCTTAAAAATGTTGATCCTTTTGTTCCTTCCCCTACAGATATATAGTAGATGTGCATGAGGCTAGCAGCATTTGATTTGCATCACTCAGATTGTAGCATCGGTTCGAATGGGGATTAGAGAACATATGGTTAGGTCATTGCCTGCTTTAGATAGGTGGTGAAAAGGCTTTAAATAGATTTCCCCACTGAACATTTTTCTGCAGTGGAATTTTTGACACACATTTTATAGCATGAATCAGCTGGAATGTGAGGCCTATTTTAATCCACCTACGGGGATTTCAAAAGGACCCAGATGCAACCTCCTTGCTACACAGCCTATACATTTCAGTTTAGAAGCCATTGACTGCTGAGAAGATGGGATTTGTGTGGCTTGTTTTGTGGGGTATTGACGAGGGGGCATACAACTTTTGAAGAAAGAAGTAGCTTGTTACATTTGATTTCTCCTGACTCTGCCTGTGTGTCTGAATGTCTTAGTTTTGCTATTGTGCTTGCTTGATGGTTTTATATCTCCATTTGGGAGAGGGGAGTGAGCTGCCTTCACAATTCTTGAAAAGGGGCATATTTAAATACACAAACAGATTGGCTTGGCATCTCTTTTCCTCCTGATAATAGTCAGCCAAATTACCTATTGTCACCTGATTTACTGAGCTATTTGAGCAGAAATGCACTGATTAGTTTTATCAACTCCATTAAGTTTTAGCTCTTATTTGTGCATGCGGGGCTGCTCTGGTGTCTACCTCTTTACTCTCTTAATCTGTGCTTGAATTCCTGCAAGAGTTGGATTAGTGGCGAGTGCTGACTGAAAGGAAAGCAAGGAAGAGGATGTCAGCCAGCGTTATTTCCAGCCACAGATCCCAGGGGGCTCAGAGGCACCACAGTCTCATGTTCTGGATGACCTAACTCTATTGCCCTGACAATGGATTTCCAGGGCTTTAATTTAGTTTCACAGAGATGCTGGCTGGAATCATCTTCAGCTGTACTAAGCAGTGCTTGAAACTCTTTTTGCCATTGTTCTGGCAAGGAATCGAGGGGGAATCTTATTCAGCTATGCATTTCTGGGCCATACAGCTGTGGGAAAGCAGCAAAATAAAGAGGAAGAGTGCCAATAGACCTGTCTCTCAGCCAACTGTGAGCTCTGAAACCTTTACCGACACAAATTTGGTGTTTCATTCATAGTGTTCATTGGGCATGTTCATAAGGCAGGGATGTGCAAGGTTTGGGGTCAAGGGCCAGTTTGGGCTATTAGGTTATTAGGTGATGAAGGAGAAAAACTAAGCTTGGCTGATTTATATTTATCATACTAATATTTATTTATATTTATCATACTAATAGAGTTATACTTAATACTTATTTTTTCATTCTGCCATGTTAACAATTCCAAATTGGTTTAAAAAAAAAACAAGCACCAGACTAGAAACTTGGAGAACTTGGAGTCCTAGTAGACGATGACTTGACTATGAGCTAGCAGTGTGCAACAGCAGCCAAAACAGCTAATACAATCCTGGGATGTATAAACAGAGGCATACAATCAAGATCACGTGAAGTATTAGTACGGCTTTATAAAACCCTAGTGAGACCACACCTGGAATACTGCATCCAATTTGGGTCACCATACTACCAAAAAGAAAAAATGTTGAGACTTGGGAAAAATTCAGAGAAGAGCAAACTAAAATGATCCAAGGCCTGGAGACTAAAACATATGAAGAACGGCTGCAGCACTTGGGTTTGGCTAGTCTAAAGAAAAGAAGAAACAGGGGTGACATGATAGCAGTATTCCAGTATTTGAGGGGCTGCCACCAAGAAGAGGGGTCAAAATATTCTCCAAAGCACCAGAGGGCAGGACAAGAAACAATGTTTGGAAACTGATCAAAGAGAGAAGCAACCTGGAATTAAGGAGAAACTTCCTAACAGTGAGGACAATCAACCAGTGGAACAGCTTGCCTTCAGAAATTGTGGGTGCTCCATCACTGGAAATTTTTAAGAAGAGACTAGACAGTCGCTTGTCTGAGATGGTAGAGTTTCTCCTTCTCGAGCAGGGGGCTGGACTAGAAGACTTCCAAGGTCCCTTCCAGCTCCTATTCTATTCTGTTCTGTTCTGTTCTGTTCTGTTCTGTTCCAGGAGATTATCAGTCTTAGGCATGAAAGCTGACTGGGTGACTTTGAGCCAGTCATTCTGTCTTCCATCATAATGCCAAGCTGAGGCTACAAGCCAGTTCATCAATCCTTGTCACAACCAATAGATCAACATTCAGCTGATCTGATAATAGCAGACTCTGCACTTGTGGGAAAACACTAGGAAGCGGGGGGGGGGGAGTCTTAATTTTTAGTTCTTTCAAATGTTGTCATAGGATTTGATTTCATTTCTTTTCTGTCCCATTGCCCAGGGTTCTTCAAGGCTTTAACAAGTTTCTTTTATAAATACAATAGAAGAAAATCATCCAGATTAAAAAAAAAATGGAAGCAGTTGGAGACATTCTCAAGGCTTTTAGGGGATCTTACAGTCTTAGATCCTTAAGTTGTAAAATGACAAAAGAATTTTCATAGAAAGATGACCTAAACCAAGAAAAAACAGAATCTTTTTTTGTGAGGTTTTCACAGCAAGATGAATGTCACACAAATATAATGTGAAAAGATGTGGACCGTTTGATGTTAAAATTATTTATTGTTTATTGAAAGGTTTTGAGATTTGAACAAAGGAAACCTTTCAATTATGTAATGGATGGATGCTAACCACTTTCTTTGTTTCCTTTCTTGAATTCTTTCCTTCAGCTCAATAATGTGTATTTGATTATATGAATTACTCACAATTGCTTCACATCTATTGATTTTATCTATTAATATCTTTTATGGAGTTATTAATATAATTGCATCTTTATATTCACAGACCCAAAGAGGCATATTTAGAACATATTATTTAAATTACTAAAATCCCCTCTTAGCTCATTATCATTTTATTATGTTTATCTTGAGAGTCTGCCTACCTGATTCACACCTGACTATTTTAAAATCTTAATGAAATGTTTATTTGAAGCAGCACTGAAAGATCTACAGGTTTTCAGTAAATCCTCATAGGTCAGGGGTTTCAAACTGCTAGCCTGCAGGCTGGACACATCACCAGGAAACTGTGCCCACCCCATTGCCAGCAATGGAGAAAAAGCTCCGATATGTCGTACAACATCACGTGACATCACGAATTTGACATGTCTGTCATAGGTGTACTGGTAAAAGTTGTGATCTCATCCATGATTTGTGATGTATTGTATCCCTTTAAATGTGTAATGATTGGCCAACGCTGTGTTCATTCAATGGCCATAAGAGGGAGCTAGAGATATAGCTTCTCTCTCTCTGTGTTAGTTACTTTGTTACGTTGCTTGCTGATTATTGTTGATTGTGGTTTTGCTACTGTTTGTTAAACCCAAAGAACTGTGTTTTTGACTTTTGGACTGGTAAGACGACTTTGTTTTGGATAACTCTTGAACTGTTGATATCTTCTCTGTACCCATGTATGACCTGGACTGTTTATTCTTGACTTGTGCTACTCCTAAAAGTAAAGTTTTTTTCCTTCTTACATGCCTCAGTGTATCAGTGTGGTTGCTGTGCAAAACCTGACTACTCTCAGTACCACTTCTTTTGTGCATTCTCCTTGTTGGCTCACGAGATATTCTGCACAAACCCTGTCACAGTTTATCTAAGGTAATGACATAATAAGAAAGGATGTCACTTGATTGGAAATATTACCTTTGTAATGTGTACATAATATAGTAATACTTCCATCCCCAGGCACTGGCAATTAATGTGAAAATGAAAACTATATAGCCCCTCTGAAGAGATAGCCATCCCCTAGACAAAAAGTGTAATGTGAAAGCAGATTAGTGCCACTGTAAATGATTATCTGTCCAGTCAAAAATAATTGCTAACTAATCAACTATCATTACCTTCTAATTTCACTCAATATCATTCTCATGCAAGATTGTCAGAGAGGAGGCATCTGGAATTTATATATTCTTCATTTTTGTAACAGCAAGGAGGTTTGCTGACCAGCAAAAAAGGCTTTGTAGGTGCCAGTCTATTCAATCCTCCATCTGTGAATAATATAGCAACCTTCTTAATTTTAGCTTTCATGTCCTGAAGAAACTTTCAACTACAGTACATAGCTCATTTGGCCATTTTTTATTTTGTCAAAATCTGTAACACCTTTCTTCTTCATTCTCATTGCCTCATTTCTGGTTCATTCACTTACCCCAAGTCTTCATATACAGTTTTCAAACTGGTCCTTGTCTACCAACTGTAGCCCTTTCATTATCTGTTTCCAAAGACCATTGAAAAATCCATGGCTACATTACATTGTGCAGAGTCAAGAATGTGTCAAAATATATGAAGGGGGGATTTCTGGTGAGCATTAAGTTGAAGAAGTGTACACTATACTATTCAGGCAAAAACAAACAAACAAACCCCTCAATATACAACTTAGAATAATCTTTCCCTCCAACTAATGGATTATTGACTTTCCCTTCCTTGAAAATTCCTTATCCTCTACAAAAAATGGAAATGTGAAAGTTTGGTCTAGGAATTAAGGCACCAGACTAGAAAATGTATGTTCTAATCCCACTTTAGGCATGAAAGCTGGCTGGGTGGCCTTATACTCTCTCTCAGCCCAACTCATCTCATAGGGTTGTTGTTGCTCCGAAGACTCAGGGCAGCTTACAAGCTTACAAGCTTAGCAGTAGCAGTAGCCTTCATTCTATGTATATGCCTGCTTATTAGGGCTTCACACACACACCCAAGCGGCATTATTACAAAGTCAGCTTAATTGCCTCCAACTATCTGGGTCCTGTTGGGGAAAATAAGAATGGAATATTAGGTATGTTCATTGGCTTGAATTATACATTAATTATACATTAATAAAGGTGGGATAAAAATCAAATAAATAAATAGCATAGAAAAGGTGAACGTTAAGGTTCTTCCCTCATGCCAGAAGGTAGCCTATAATCCTTCAAAATGAGATTGTGTGATAGGCTGTGGTCATACCACTGCAGTCTTTAAGATGGGACAGAAGACAGAAAAGAATTCTTTTTTCCTGAGTTGTTATAACATCAGGGAAGATGCATGTGAAGTTCCCATGTAGGTGATAAAGGAGAGAGAGAGACAGCAATGGCAGAGCATACAATAAAGGTTCAGGATGGCTTTTGAGTCTTATTTCCAGTCGAATGATGTAGGCTCAACCTCTCTTACTTCCTTTGTCTCAGCCGTGCTGCTGGTAAATGTCAGGCTGCTAAAATTAAGCCCCCTTTGAATGATTCAGAGAGACCTACAGTATGCTGGATCCTCTCCTGTGTGTGAAGCATTCTGCAGGCAGTATAAAAAACTGAAATAAAGCATCTTGCTTATCAGGATCTATAAATATAAAGAATGCATGATGGGGGCCACGCAGCCGCTTTGGATGGAACTCTGCCTTCCAAAGGTTTGCAAACAGCATTTGATTTTAATGTAAGGCAGGCCAATTTAATTTTACAGACTATTCATCTGATATGATGTCAGATCAGCTACTTTAGTTAAATCTCCACTCACACATGCACAAAGATAAGAAGGCAATCTTTTCAAGTACTGTTATAGGAGCTTCAAGTTGAGAAAACTGAATTGCTATGGGTGATCTTAAGTGGAATAGCGTATACAAATATGTGAGTGAGCAGCTTCCGCTTGCAATGTAATCTGTTGGTTTTGCAAACTGGAAGAAGAACTGGGGGGAGGCTGCAATCTGTAATCCAGAAGCATGTTGTCCCAAGGTAAAGAATGCTATTAGAGAGAATACAGCTGTTGGAAGCCTTGTATGACTGTGACACTTGCTGTGTTCCAATGGTGTAGGTCAGGGGTCTTCAAACTTGGCCCTTTTATGACTTGTGGACTTCAACTCCCAGAATTCCTCAGCCAGGCACACTAGCTGAGGAATTCTGGGAGTTGAAGTCTACAAGTCATAAAAGGGCCAAGTTTGAAGACCTCTGGTGTAGGTTTTTAGAAGCAAAATTGAAAGCAATGAAAGAATACCCGGGGCAAACTATGTTTCTGATAAGAGCAAAGGAAAGCTTTGGAGATAGGGGTTGCTTATCTGGGACTGATCCACACCAAGATTTGTGAAAACAGCAACCATGAACTTCTGCGGCACCCTTTAGATAGACGCAGTAATGTCCATTGTTTTTCCCCCAATAATTTTATTAAAGTTTATAAATACAAAGATTTAAAAAAACTTAAACTAAAAATATTTTTAAAAAGTTTAAAAAAGAGAAACTGAAAAGAAGTAGAAAAAAAGAAGATATATATAAAAGATACCTTCGCCCCCCCTCCCCGACAAGTATAAACAATTTGGATACTTAACACTTTTTCTAGTCCTTCATTTTTTTAAAAAAAGTCTTTCTTCCCATATCCCATCCCTTATCAATTATCAAATTGCAAAACCACATCATTCAGCCCTAATCAGCAAATGTCTATTAAGAGCCATGGTGGCATAGTGGTTAGAATGAAGTAATGCAGGCTAATTCTGCTGACTGCCGACTGCCAGCAGTTTGATCCTCACCAGCTCTAGGTTGACTCAGCAATGTTGTAAAATAAGGATCCAGATTGTTGGGGCAAAAGGCTAACTGTAAACCACTTAGAGAGGGCTGTAAAGGACTATGAAGCAGTATGTAAGTCTAAGTGCTATTGCTATTAGTATTAAGAGTTACTAGAAATATTAACATATATATTTTAATCTTAATTTAAAAAATCAATGTTATAATCCACACTTATTTATCTATTGAATTTCACTTACATGACTCTAGTTAGAAATGATACAGGGTTTGGGGACTTCCAGTTTTGCACCTGTAGCACCTGGCCATGTGAGAGCGGACCTCCACTCCTCACAGCTAGTTTCATCCTGCCAGGGGGACCCCAGATGGGTCTTAAGTTGCCCTGAAGAGGTGACCATGAAGGAGGGGTACCCAGTTGATCACGAAGCAACTGCAATCACTTTGTTTGATCCAAGGAAAGCCCTCTGAACTTGGCAGGAGAAAGGCTAGCATGAGATGAGCATCTAACCCAAGCTACTTGCAGCCGAAGTCCCAGAGCACGAACCTGAACATCGGTGAACAACATTCTTGGAACTGGTGAGAGTACTGATCTTCTTTCTTCTATCTACTAACTAAATTCTTGAAAAGATCCCCAAAGCAAGAAAACCTCCAGAAGTGAAGGGAGGGGACTATATCCCCATTCCTTTACAGAAGTGACAAATTAATATTAACAGAGGAAAGAGATATACTAAAATTTGATTTAAAATACTACAGTCTGGATAAATCTAGGAACTAAAAAACTATCAAGATTATACCCTAAAGAATTTTTGATGGAATTATAAAAAATATATAACAAAAATAACTTTTTGATTGGAAAAAACAAAACAAAAAAAAAGAAATAACTGCTGACATCTAGTGGAGAACCAGAGAATAGAACACTAACAATAAGGACTCAGAAATTGGCAGAATGCCTAGAAACAAAGAAAAAAGTTGTTCCCTTGAATTGCAAATAGCCTTGAAGACAGCTGGGAACAAAGGAAGAGCCAGCTATAAGATTAAAAAGTGTCTGAAAGAAAAAAAGAAGAAAAAACACCTGTTGCTTAAATCTAAGAACTGTTTATGGAAAAGAAAAACCTTGGCTTTTTTGGCTAACCTTTTAAGAGGAGAATCTACAGGAAGGATTTAAAGTGGCTTAACACACTGAATCTGTAATTTTGACTGACTGATAAATTGACTTTTGAATTAAAACATTGATGAAAGATTATTTGAAGGGGGGAGACAACATGGATATCACATATGTATCAGAAAATGACAGGACACCACATTCAATATTTTCTCCTGAAGGACTTAGCCTGGAAAATCAAGGGTCTCCAGAAGCAATACTTCAAGGCAAGATGAATACTTTTCAGGAGGAAATATATGTAATGTTAGGACAAATACAAATGACAATAGACTCAAACCAGGAGGAAATTCGAAACAACTTTGATGATTTAAATAAGCATATTTCCAATCTAAATCTACAATTAAAAACACTCAGGAAATAACAACAAATGAACAAATAAATCAGACAGAAGAATACAGATTAGAAAAGTATGATCAAATTGATGAAATAACAAAGGAAAATAATTACAATTTGACACAAACAGGAAAAAATCTACAAGGTTCTGATACAACAAGAAAAATGGAATGGACTATAGAATTATCAGAAGAACCATCAAAGTTTGGGAGACAGAAAGAATTTATCTTACTTACTTCATCTTTTGCATTCCCAACATTTATAAAAATAGAGAAACTGCTGGGTAAGCAGATTACGTCAACTTAGAAAATTACTTGGCAAAAAAAGGAGACCAGAGACAGATACAAGAGATTTGACTCACCCTACCAGATGGACTATTACGTGAATAAACATTTGTTTGAATATGACTAAAAGAACAGAGAATTTTGAACATAAAGGGGCCTTATAACAAGAAGGATGATTTAAGTAATATAGTATGTTCTATAATATATGAAATGTTAAACTAGCAGGTTGATGTAACTTATTAATATAAGTGAATTATAAACTGATTAAAAAGGATGTTATATCTAGATACTATAAAACAGATAAAAAGTATAGTATTTTTATAATGCATGACATAAAATATTGGGATGATGTACCTAAATGGGAAAATTTGGACAGTTAGATGACTAATATGAAGAAATTATGACTGATAAGAATTGGATTGAATATAAGGGAATTTAAGCGAACAAAAATTATAAAAATAGGATGCATTCTGAACTCATGAGATGATGGTTATGGAAGTAATATAAGCTGAAAAAATGTTATATAGAGAGATTATTATTATTTATATAAATATAAAAAAATGCCTATATTTAATCATTTATATATTGAAAATATTAAGAACTATATTTTGGCTAAGGTTGAAGAAGGAGAATACAAATATATATACATATATACATATACATATACATACATATATACATATACATATACTGTACACATATACATACACACACACACACTAGAAGACCTCCAAAGTCCCTTCCAACTCTGTTATTCTATTCTATTCTATTCTATTCTATTCTATTCTATTCTATTCTATTCTATTCTATTCTATCATAATAAAACCATAAGAATAAATATAAATACATGAATAAAACTGCAGACTAAAAACAGAATTAAAAACAGGTTAAAAATTACAAGGAAAAAATCAAGTTAAAATAATTTTAAAAAGACACTAGGAGGTTATCATTTTCTCTAAAAAAAAATAAAGCAAAATAAATCTCTCCCCACTAATATAAAGAGATCTTTAAAACCTCTGTATTCAATCTTGGTCAAAAAGAAATCCTATTAATAGTTACCAGGAGTCACAAAACATATAGTTAGCCCAGATCAAACACATTTTATATTATAAACTTTTTTTTATTTTTTCAGAGTTTGGTCTTTAGTCCCATCAATTAGTATCCCACAAGCTGATTTCTTATTATTTTCTCTTTGTCTCCTTTTAGGAACAGCTTGAATAATTTCCTCTTGGTCTCCTTCCCAAAAAAGTTTCTTTGATTTCACACATTCCTTTTGTAAAGACAAAATAAGAATGCTTTCCATTTGTATGTCCCCTTAGATTATGAAGACATCACCTGACTTAATTGATCAATCCAGTTTTAGTATCTTTTTTCCATATCATCCACAGCATTTTTTCCCATATCACTTTTATAATTCGGCACTTTTTAAAACTCCAAGCCTACATTCAAGTCAACCGCAGTCCCTTTTTTTATCCAATAAATTCTATTGTTCTTTTATATCCTTTGCTACAGTATCACATAATCTTGTAACTTCTGATTAAATGGTTCCCAAACAGCCTTTTTCCTCTCTCTAAGATTATAAACTTCTTTACATTCAACATCTCATCTCTTACCTATAAACAAATCCATAAAACATCATCTTTTCAGTCCTGGTGTTAACAGAAAGTTCATAAAGGTTTCCCAGAAGTAACAACATAGCTTGTTATTTAATTTTGATCAAATAAATCAACTTTGTGTTCCCCTTTTTACTTCTAATTTTTTGAATATTTAGTTTCAGACCCGGCTGATCCAGTGGCTAAAACACCAGACTAGAAACCAGGAGACTGTGAGTTCTAATCCTACCTTAAGCATGATAGGTAGCTGGGTGACTTGGGCCAGTCGCTCTGTCTCAGACCACCAAGCTCAGGCACCAGCCAATTCCTTTTATTGTAAAACTTTAAATCTTCAAATCTTATCCAGATCTTTAGTCCCTTTATAACTTTATAACGTTCAAAATCTTATTTCTCATTTTCTATTTCTTGTTAATTTCCTCTATTTGTTGATCTTGATTGAGATCCTTCATATCTTTGTATGGCCTCATTCTCTGAATAGACTGTCATGCAAATATTGCAACTTAAAATGGTCCATAAGTTCACTTTGTGGCAGTAAAAGGTACACATGCATCCAAAATAGAACACATGTGTTTTCTGCTGATTGACCCCATGAAGGGCACAAACCCAAGCAGTTTTACAAGTGTTTGTGAGTATATGTAATCAGAATCTTTTCTATTTGTAAGTATTTTCCTATGTAGATTTTTATGTGTGTGTGTCTAAGGAAATAGGGGATGTACAGGTTGCTTCACCTTACTTCCAGTTATATGATTTTTTTGCATGCTTGTACAGTATATATGTGCATGTTGAAGATCCCAGATAGGCTTCTGGGTCACAGCCAGGACTGGTTTGTTTTCTTAACTATACTTTGGAGTGCCTCCTTATCTTTGATTTCTTAGAAAGCCCTTGCTTGAATTACAGCAAAGGAATACGTTGTTCTGATCATACTATTGCAATATAAATTGCAGAAAGAATTTATAAGTGTCTATACATGGAGCTGCTTTCCATGATCTCACTGACACTAACTGAAAGCAAGAAAAAACACTTAATTAAAGTATGGACCTTGAATGATCCAAAATGGCATTGCTATAGTCCACAGTACTATAGGAAGTATAGAAGCTGGTTTAGAGCATAAGGAGTTGTCTAATTTTTCTTGTGCATCTTAATTTAGGAATTATAGCATATGCATGTCTCCTGTTGCTTTAAATTGTATTGTTGTTTTTGTTCTACAGAATGTAGACATTGGTATCACAGATCACATTATCCCTTTTGGTCACTTTAACTACTCCACAGTTTTTCACATCTGAAGGGGAAGAAAAGAAATGGGGGAAGGGGAATGTGGTTGTAAAAGATACACACACACACACACACACACACACAAGCTGCATTCATGAGCATATCTGTAAGATCCTCCCACCCAATCTCACCATACATGTGAACTTTGTAAGTCAACATTCACAGCAAGCTGAATTGACTCTGAGTGGCAACAAGGGCAAGAATCAGTCCCAAACCAAATTGTTTATATTCACTGATCATCGCTCTGACATAGTACATCTGACATGGTGACCTCTTAGGAGGAAATAATAATAATAATAATAATAATAATAATAATAATAATAATAATAATAATAATAATAATAATAATAATAATGAAGAAGAAGAAGAAGAAGAAGAAGAAGAAGAAGAAGAAGAAGAAGAAGAAGAAGAAGAAGAAGAAGAAGAAGAAGAAGAAGAAGAAGTCGTCTCATCAGAGGAGTCAGACAAAGAGTGTCTCTCCCATAGAAACTATGGTGAGACATAAATTTCAGAATGCCATACTGGTTCGACTGTCATCCAGGTTAACAAGGTCCACACTAGATGTTGGAGTTCCTGGATATCTGATGAAAAATGGGTTACAGGACTCAGGACTGTTGGCTGAGCAACCAGGGCCAGCAGCTGCAGAACTACTGGAAGAAAAGGTGTTTACTCATCACAAATAAAGAGATCGAGGGACTAATTCTGGCTGCACAAGACCAAGCCTTAAGGACAAATGCAAAACCGAGAAGACAGCAACAAACAGTAAGTGCTGCCTATGCAAAGAAGCTGAAGAAACAATGGACGACCGGGTAAGCTGCTGCAAGAAGATTGCACAGACTGACTACAAGTAGCGGCATGACAAAGTAGCAACAATGATGCATTGGAAGATCTGCAAGAAATATCATTTGCCTGTAAGCAAGAACTGGTGGGATCATAAAATAGAGAAAGTCATAGAAAATGATAAAGTTAAACTGCTCTGGGACTTCAGAATTCAAACAGACAAGCACCTGCAACATAACACCCCGGACTTAACAATTGTCGATAAGAAAAACAAAAAAGTCTGGATAGTGGACGTGGGAATGCCTGGAGACAGCAGAACAGATGAGAAAGAACTGGAGAAGATAACAAAATACAAAGACCTACAAATAGAAATAGAAAGACTGTGGCAAAGGCAAGCAAGGGTAGTACCAATAGTAATAGGTGCCTTGGATGCAATCCAAAAACAACTGGAGCACCACTTGAACACCACTGGCATTGAGAAATTCACCATTAGTCAATTGCAAAAGGCGGCCTTACGAGGAACTGCTTCCATCTTATGACGATATCTATAATACCATCAAACATCCACATCTGCCTATTCCAGGTCCTTGGTAAGGACTCGATAGACAAAAATGCCAAATCCAGTCTGAACATCTGGCTGACTGTGCAATGATTAATAATAATAATAATAATAATAATAATAATAATAATAATAATGATGATGATGATGATGATGATAGTGGGAGGAGGAGGAGGAAGAGGAAGAGGAAGAGGAAGAGAAAGAGGAGGAAGAAGAAGAAGAAGAAGAAGAAGAAGAAGAAGAAGAAGAAGAAGAAGAAGAAGAAGAAGAAGAAGAAGAAGAAGAAGAAGCAGCCACACAAATGAGTTCATCAACAACATTCCAACATCATGCTGTAATTTTACCCTCTGCCTTTTCCTTGCACTTGACTTTGCAATATAGTCATCCAAAGATATATAGGTTGTGGTTCTTTTTTTGCTCAGGAAAGCTCTGCAAACTATCAGTCCTTTGATGGAAACTCAGTGTAAGTTGCTTGCATGCTAAATAAATGTATGTTGTATATCTTCAGAGTGGCTTGGTTGCTTTAGGTGAGCTATGTTTTGGCCACAACAACATAGTTCTAAAATATTCAGCTTAGTAAAGCTTAATGTAATGTTTCATGTTTTCCTTGATTTGCATCATTTGAATGTTCCATGTTGCATTTGAATGTATCCCTTGTAAAGCAAGGGGCTCTTCTTTCAGACTTTGCTATGGTGTTGGTCTGGCCACATCATGTCCTCCAGAGTGACTCATTAAAGTTCAACATTCTTCACAAGTAACCAGAGTACTTGCTGACTAGGGAGCCTTATCATCTGGCACCCACACTCATCTAAATGTTATCGCCACATCCATATAGTTTCCTTGACAACAACAGAGAAATGTTTTGCTACTACATTCTTCCCGGTGATTTTGGATTCTGGACTTTTTTCTCCTAGGTGTATTGGCTTTTTTCAGATGTACAAAGCCACATTCTCTTTACATTGTGGATTTCTCCTAACTTCATTTCTCCCCTCCTGACCTTATCAGGAAGGTTAATTCTACTAGGAGCTCATGTTCTTATCAGCAATAGTCTATGAGTTATTGAAGTCATTGAGTAATTCCCTGAGATAATAAATTGTAAAAGATAAAAAAGATGCTTCTGTGGATTTTTCTTTTTCTTTTTTTTTTTTTGCAGGAAACAACTTTAATAAAAAATGAAAGAAAATGGGAGAGAAAGGTTAGAAGCAAAGGAGCTTCAGAAAATGTATTTGAAGGTGCAACAAATGGTTGGAGATATCTATTCCTTGTGTTGGTCAGTTCAATTTTTCTTCCCTTTAATTTTGATTGGAACTTTAATGTGTTATGTTTATTTTTAATTAATGTTAGAATGTTCTTGATCTGGTCATTAGAAGCTTCAGATGTATTGTCAAAACAAATGGCATTATAATGGCAGTTTTAAAATTAACTTCTGGATTCACTGCTCACAAATATCCTTGAGTACATCCAATGTTAAAGTATTTTGCTTCATTAATAAGTCAAATTTAAATGTTCTTCTCCTTTGCTTGTAATCCTTAATTCCCTTTGGCTTCCTCAGACGTCCAGTATTCAAATTCCCCTCTTACCATATTTCCAATTCCATCGTGTTGAAGATTTCAAACCAACAGCATTTTCCCATGAGAAGGATTCCCACAAAATCCATTCCAAATTCATCTGCACCCTAATCCATTTACAACTTTCCGGAATCAATGTGATCTAATCACTCTTTTGCTGCATACTTCAGAAAAGAGAGGTTTTTAAAATGTTCTTAAACTTATCTTTAAGACTTCTTTCCTCAAAGATTAAAGCAAATCTACCCAAAGTTACCAAACATGTTGATGGGAAGGTTCTTAATGGTTAAAAAAAATTAATAAGCAACTTTGAAACATGGGTAAGAAATTAGGCTCAACAAAACTTTGTGTCTGTAAAGCTATTTTGTGTTTGTGAGCTCCCCCAGTTCCCAGCCACTCGACTCACTAGCTGACTACAAGAAACTCAGTTCCTGCAGTCTACTCATGAGGACCAGCTGTTTGGAGTGCAATTAGGTGATCTCACAATCTTTCCTTTATCAAGAAAGATTTGGCTGGCCAGAAAAATGCCATCTGGTCACTGATCTTGCCACAGTGGAATCTCTGTTCCCTTGCAAATGACTACTCTGTCATGAGCCCTCACCGGAAGTCCACTTAAAAGGATGTTTTGAAGCACAGCAAGCAACATGAGATGGTAGGCCAATGTTTAGCAATTGCACTGCTTGTCAGACATGCAGATGGCCATAGCAAATTTCCTCAGCTACTGAGAAGCATTTTGATTGCAGTGACATAGAAATATGTGTCATAAATAAATAAAAGGGATTAAATGTGTTCAAAATTTCTCAGAGGCTATTGTTTCTGTATAGAATCTTCCACATTTCTTTATAAAAGTTATTAACAAGTTGGTAAGTTCAGCTCACCTTCAGAAAGAGCTAAAATATTTATCTCACAAGTACTCCCTGTTTTTCTTTTTATATTGATCATTTACTGCCAAGCATCATGCCCTATTTTAGAATTGCTAAGTTTTACTCACTTAAAAAAATTAAGCAGAACCAATCATGGATTTGTCAAGTAATCCAGGCTGATCCACTTTAATCCCCACTTTGTCGGCCAGATTTTCTTCACCAGTTACAGAACACCCCACCCACACCCTCACAGATGAGAAAGCAAGATGTGCCCAGTGAAGACTTCAATATTCATTTAAATTTTGTGAAGAAATCAATATTAATTCATTTGTCACTTTTATACTTTGAAGGGTCCATCAGCAGTTCACAAAGATATGCAATGCAATTGCAGTGAAAACTTATAGTTTGATTAACAAAGAAACAAGCTATATACACATGTAAACAGATGCAACCTGACTAAGAACCAGTCTATGAACCTCAGCCAAGATGACATCACAACCCAAATGTTCTCTTAAAAAAAAGCTCTGTGTTAAAGCACTTCCAGAAAGCAATTAAAGGGAAAGTCAACCTGATTTCCAAGCCATTCCAAATGACAAGCACATCTACTGAGAATCAATGCCTCCAAGTCTGGGCTCCATACAACAGACTAAACCTTTTAAAAAAGAGCCTAAAACATATAGGTTTGTTGGTCCAACTTCAAATGGAGAACATTAAAGTATCAGGAAATGTTAAATGCAGGGTGGACTAATTTTTAAAGGAATATCACTGTTAAAGCACTACTGCCACTACACTTAAGGAGTTCTACTTAATATTATTAATATTCCCCACCACTAACTAAAATGCTCCTCTCTTATCTCAAAATTTCTACACACTTCATTTTGTCTTAATACCCCTCAATGCCTTGGTGTGCCTTTCTTCACTAGGGCATGTTCAGAAGAAAATATTGTTTCTGTTAAATAGCGGGTTCTTTGGTGCAGGAATGAAGACGCGAAGCTGTGTACAGGATAACTCATTGTTTATTTCAAGCTGGAACTGTACTGAGCAAATGTCTGCAACTAGCCGTAATATATAGTCTAGCCCCTAGGTGGCAGCCAATAGGTTTGAATCAACCATTGCCGCCTGCAGATAGCCAACTGCAGCACAGGAGACTTAAAGTCTGGCTTGCTGGAGAGCCATTAGCTGCTCCAGCAACCCACGTGGTGTTTCACAAGAACCTAGTACATAACACCCCTCCCCTCTTAGATCAGACTATGACAACCAATTAGTCTCAACAATTGTCAAGACTCATTATTCAAACACAGTAAAATAAAGTAATAATAATAATAATAATAATAATAATAATAATAATAGCAACAACAACAACAACAATAATAATAATAATAATAATAATAATAATAATAATAATAATAATAATAATAATAATAATAATAATAATAATAAACAAAGTAGGTTACAATGAGATTAAACAACGTCTCAATGATCAGGCTTCCATTTGCAGTAATAGACAGTTACAACATAGCACTAGTTTCTGTAGTCTAGTGGCAACAGGTTTTACAACAACATATAGCTCTTTAGTTAACAACGTAATCTGCAAGATATGAAGGAGGCTTATGTGCCCTAGAGGAACATCTCGGAGTTCCCATCACTTTGTGGTCTACCAGCTTACCCAGTGGGCAGGGTAGACCTGTGTCCCTTTGTGCTCCTGAGTCAAGGGGATTCAATGCACTCTGGCTGGCCTCTCCAGGATGGCCCACCCCAGAGTCAGACTGATTGGCAGAGTAGGCACAGTGGTTGCTGATGTTCCGTTGGCTTGCTCCTTCAGGGGGTCCATGTTGCACTCCAGAGCTCCCCAGTTTTCCCTCTGGTTCCACCTCAGTTAAGAAGGAAAAGTCCTGATAGTCCAAGTGAGGGCTGGCTTGGCCGCAAGTTTGAGGACCTTGGGAGGGACTTATGATGCAATCCTCGCTTAATGGCCATTCTGGAAACCATTTCCTGAGCTGATCAAAGTGTTGTCTGACAACTCGCCATCCCTCCACCCCCACTTCATAAGATAGGGGTCCTGATGCCTTGGTGATTTGACCAGGAACTCACAGATTCCCATGACCATAGTTCCTGGCCCAAACCCAATCGCCCATTTGCAGGCCCCTAGGGGGTTTTGGTCAAGAGCCTTCTGCTGCCACTCTATCTGGATGCAACCTGTCCAGTTTAGTAATCAAACACCTCCCCCAATGTAGTTCTGCAGAACTTTTGCTAGGAGCAGTGCAGGGCATAGAAAGCTGGCAGAGTAAAAAAAATCTGCCAACCTGTGGTGCCAGTCATCTGTAACAATGCGCTTGAGTGCTTCCTTCGTTGTCCTCACCATGCATTCAGCTTGACCATTAGAAGATGGATGAAAAGGCGCAGACATTGCACATCTGATGAGATAAGCTCTAAGGAAGGCCTGAAATTCAACAGCAGTAAATTGGGCTCCATTGTCTGAAACTAAGACATCTGGCAACCCATGCATGGCAAAGAGTTTTCTCAGCACCTGGATGGTCCTAGCAGTAGTCATGTTAGGAACTGGAATTACTTCCAGCCATTTTGAGTAGCTATCCACTACTATCAGGAAGAGCTGCCCCTGAAAAGGCCCAGCATGGTCTATATGAACCCTGGACAAGGGAGTGTGCATTTCCTCCCACCTGTGAACTGGAGCCTGTGGCATTTCAGGCCTAGACTGCTGGCATGTATAACAACCATGGACTTGAGCCTCAATGGCCTTATCAAGGCCAGGCCACCAGAGGTAGCTTCTAGCTAAAGCTTTCATTCTGACAATGCCTGGATGGCCTTCATATAATGATTGTAAAACCCTGTCTCTAAGGGAAGTGGGAATTATGACTCTGTTCCTCCATAAAATGCACCCTTTATGTGCAGATAACTCATGCCTCCTGACAAAATAACTTTGAAATTCTGAGCCTGGACTTTTTTCCAACCAGCCCGTGTATACCCATGACAACACTCTACTAAATATTTTATCTGTGGCAGTTTCAGTAGCAATGTCTCCTGCATGGAGGGGAAACTCAGGTATGTCCTGTATGGACAATATTCTAGCAGCAGGAGCTGGAGCTGGATCCATTAGGGGCAGTGGTAGTCTGCTGAGGCCATCAGCATGGTCCATTTCTTTGCCCAGTTTGTGAATTAATTTAAAATTGTTTGCAGATAGAAAAATAGACCATCTCAACATTCTTGGAGATAGTATGGGGGGGTTGTTTGTCCATTGTGAAAAGTCCCAACAGAGGTTTGTGGTCAGCGTAGATTGTGAAATCCCTGCCATATAAATAGTCATGGAATTTTTTTATTCCAGCAACGATGGCTAGGGCCTCTTTGTCAATCTGAGCATAGTTGCGCTCAGCAGAAGACAATGTCCTTGATTAAAATGCTATTGGAACCTGTTTCCCATTTTTTTCTATGTGACTTAAAACTGCCCCCACCCCATAGGGAGATGCATCACATGCAAGTCATACAGGTTTAGACTCTTTGTAGTGTGTTACAGTGGACTTTTCTGACAAAAGTGCTTTTAATTCCTGGAAACTTTTTTCATGTAAGTTAGTCCGTTTCCATGGAGATTTCTTATCCAACAGCCTGTGGAGGGGCTCTGCTATTGCTGCCTTATGAGGTAGAAATGTGTGATAGAAATTTAGGAGACCCAAGAATGCTTGTAGCTCTCCTTTTGATTTGGGCCTAGGAGCCATTTTAATGGCCTTCACTTTAGAATCAGCAGGGTGAATGTCATTAGCATCAATTCAGAAACCCGGGAATTCTGTTGAAGAAACCCCAATACTACACTTGTTCTTTTTTAATTTGAGGCCTGCTTCACGAAGCCTCTGCAAAACAGCCTTGAGCCTACTGGCCAACACTTCTGGGGATTCCCCTGCAATGAGAACATCATCAAAATAATGGCAGATGCCCTGAATACCCTTGTGTGTGCGCTCCATTATTCCTTGAAAAATTTATTTATTTATTATTTTTTTATTTTAATTCCATTTATATCCCGCCCTTCTCCGAAGACTCAGGGCGGCTTACAAGCTTAGCAGTAGCCTTCATTCTATGTATATGCCTGCTTGTTAGTGCTTTCACACACAACCCCAAGCGGCATTATTACAAAGTCAGCTTAATTGCCCCCAACAATCTGGGTCCTCATTTTACCTACCTCAGAAGGATGGAAGGCTGAGTCAACCTTGAGCCTGGTGGGATGTGAAACTGCACTAATACGCGGTGCAACACTGACTCCAAACTGTAAGCGTTTAACTTTGAAAGCCCCCCTTTCAGTCATGATCGTTTGTGCCGCGGCTGTGGCCTCATCAACTGGCAATTGCTGCTAGGCCTGTGCTAAATCAAGTTTAGCAAAAATAGTACCCCCTTGCAAGGAGGCTAAAATGTGGTTGACCACTGGAACCAGGTAAGCGTGTTGCTTCAGGGCTTTATTTAGTGTGCATTTATAGTGAGCGCAAATTCGAACCTCCCCATTAGCTTTAAGTGGAGTGACTATAGGAGTTTCCCACTCCCCACCATCAACAGGCTGTAACACACCTGTTGACCCCTGCAGGGCTGACATTCAGCGGGGGTGTGTGGCTCCAGGACCTCACCACACAGCTGTAGCCACTCCGGCAGGGCCGCCCGAACCGCCTGCAGACTCCCGGCCATTTCTGGTGGCCATGTCTGCATTGGGCATACCTCCCCCACCCCCGAACGCCTTGCCTGCACATGGGGGGCTGCAGGCACCAGGACAACGCTCCAACTGGCTCCGCATGCCGTGCCTGTGCAGGAGGGACCTGTGAACAACGGGGCAGGCTCCCGGCTGTTTCTGGTGACCGTGACTTAATGGGGTGTGGTAAAGGAAGCAGTAGAGCGAGCTGCGGTGATGCACAAGGAGCAGGTGGACAAGAAACGGAGACCCAGCTAATCAATTTCAGAATCAATTTTATGTTTTAAGGCAAAGGGGACACTATGAGGCTTAACCCTGATTGGAACTACTTTGGGATCAAGCTTAAATGAGATAGGTGGGCCTGTGTATGTTCCAAGGGTTGAATCAAAAACATCCGCATTTTCCTCGCACACTGATAGGAGGTCTGCAGTTTGTATCCAGTTTATGCCAGTAATCTGAATACCTAAGGCATCAAACCAATCGAGTCCAATGAGACTCGTTCTTTGGCCCCCTACTACTATTACATCCAGGTGCCCCAAAAACCCCTTAAACTTAACCAACAAGGTGGCTTCACCCTTAACTTTAACATGTGCATTCTGAAAATCCGTTAGGATTATATCTGAGAGTCTTAGTTTGGCCCAATTGTTACTGTGCCTACACACGAAGTTAAAAGTGTCTTGAGAAATGATTGAGACTGCAGAGCCAGAGTCCAATTCCATCTTACATGGAACTCCTTGTAGCTCTACCATGAGCTTAAGTTTGGGCTTGAGAGGGTGTCGAGCCCCGGTGTGGCATACGCTTATATGGCTTCTAAAGAATCCCACACTATTTATTTATTTATTTATTTATTTATTTATTTATTTATTTATTTATTTATTTATTTATTTATTTATTTATTTATGGGATTTGTATACCGCCCTATCTCCCAAAGGACTCAGGGTGGCTAACAACAATAAAAACTCAAAATACAAACATTAAAAGGTATTAAATCAAATTATCCCATAAATAGTCCAATTAAAAACACAATAAAACAAAATTAAGTCCAGGTCGGCCTGTTGAAAAAGCCATGTTTTAAGGTCGCGATGAAATGAACGGAGATCTGGGGCCATCTGGAGCTCCAAGGGGAGTTGATTCCAAAGGGCAGGTGCCCCCACAGAGAAGGCCCTCCCCCTGGGGGTCGCCAGTTGACATTGTCTGGCCGATGGCACCCTGAGGAGGCCCTCCCTGTGTGAGTGCACAGGGCAATGGGCACTAGTTCCTGGCAGCAGACGGTCCTGCAAATATCCCGGACCTAAGCCATGTAGGGCTTTATAGGTAAGAACCAGCACCTTAAATCTCACCCGGAGGACAACCAGTAACCAATGCAGCTCATGCAGGAGCGGTGTAATATGGAAGTATCGGGATGCTCCCATCACAACCCATGCAACTGGATTCTGCACCAGTTGAAGTCTTCGGGTGGTCTTCAAGGGCAGTCCCATGTAGAGAGCATTGCAGTAGTCTATATGGGAGGTAACGAACGCATGAGTGACCTTATGTAGGGCATCTTGGTCCAGATAGGGGTGCAACTGATGCACCAGGTGAACCTGGTAATGGGGCCCAGGGTAATAACTGTACCCTGGGCCCCATTACCTCTCCTAGTCAGTTCTTCCGACTGGTGTTTGGGTGGCCGGTCACTCTGTTGGGCTCTGCAAACCACTGCAATGTGGCCTGTCCTTCCGCAAGCTCTACATGTGGCTAAACGAAATCTGCAGTTGGCGTGGAAATGGTTGCCGCCGCACCCCTTACATCTCAGTAAGAGAGCTGCCTTGTAATTGTCCTCTCTCAGCTGGCCATTGTGATGTGACGTGTTGGGTTGCTTTTGGAGTCGGTTGATTTCAGGTTCTTCTTCCTCAGAGAGTTTTTCGGTGCGTTTGGCATCCTCATGGTGGACCGTTTCTTCTAACTTTGCCGATTTGGCAGGCTGTACAGTTTGAACGGCGCCCCGGGCAGCTTCGTCGGCCATCACCTCATTTTGCACTTTGGAAAAGGTTAAATTTGGCCTAGCAAATAGTCTCTGCTGAAGTGTTCTGTCCCATAGGCCGCAGATGAGCTGGTCTCGTAGTCACTCTTCTAAATTTGAAAACTTGCATAGGCATGCAGCCTGCCTTAGGCCCGCTATGAACTCCGATGCTGACTCCCCGGGAAGCTGCACTCTTTGGTCAAACTTGAACCACCAATCCATCTCAGACATCTTGGGCTGGAAGTGCCTGGTTAACCTCTTTTTGAGATCTGCATAAGAGACCGCTTCGATTGGTGGCGCAAAAAGGTTCTCGGCTAAATCAAAGGTAGCAGGGCCACACACATAGAGTAGCGTTGCGGCCTTCAGTCTTTCTTCCACGATCTGATTGGCTCTGAGGTAGTTTTCTACTTGCGATAGATATGATGGCCATTCCTCTGGGTGTTTCACGTCGAATTCTTGCAATTTGCCAACCTTCTACATTCTTTCTTTCTGGTTTCTGTGTTCTTCTGGATCCTCCTTCAGACTCAGGGAGTGAGTTCCCTGAGCACGAGGTCACTATCATCGTTGCTAGCTGACCTTGAGAGATGGGGGGGAAATGCCTCTTCCCTCCGGTGTGTGCTGCCTTTCCCTCGAAGACTTCAGCTCTTTAATCGGTGAAGCAGGATCCCATCCTCGTCACCACTGTTAAATAGCAGGTTCTTGGTGCAGGAATGAAGACACGAAGCTGAGTACAGGATAACTCATTGCTTATTTTGTGCTGGAACTGTACTGAGGAAATGTCTGCAACTAGCCGCAATATATAGTCTAGCCCCTAGGCGGCAGCCAATAGTTTTGAATCAACCATTGCTGCCTGGAGATAGCCAATTGCAGCACAGGAAACTTAAAGTCTGGGTTGCTGGAGCACGTGGTGTTTCACAAGAGCCCAGTACATAACAGTTTCATTGTTACAAATGTGTTACAATAATCTAGACAGGTAGTGGAAAAGTCATGAGCCACCATAGCACGATCTCCTCACCATGGTTGTGTTCCTGCCATCCATCTCAAGACCCTGTAGCTTGTCTTGTCCAGATGATCTCTAAGCCATACAAAGTCCAGTCTTACTGACTGTAGGCCCTACTCCACCACTTCTCTCTGTTGTCACCACCATAACATCTGCCATTTTCCACCACCACTGCCATTGGTGTCCAGCTACCAGCACCTGAGGACAATGATCACCTTGCTCCTCTGCTTTACAGCCAGTCCAGCTCCACCATTGCTATTACTCCACCAAGGTTTCTCTCTCCACCAGCACTCAGTCCTGCAGTGTTGATGGCATCTCCAACAATGGCATCCATGATAGCCACTATACAGCTGTCAGTTCCATTGTCTCCAGTCATTCACCATCTGTCAATGGCAGTTGCAACCAGCCACCTCAATAACCATCATTGCTGGTGCACCTGAATCTCAAAGTTACATTAACGAGCACAGATGTCTGTAGCAAACCACCCTGCCATCAAAAGATGGCACATGCATTATAATGTCATCACAAAAATAATGTAGCTGTATAGTTGCCTTGTCCTATCTGACACAAATATAAAAGTAGTGTCATTTGCATTATGATGACCATGTCACTTTTTGCTGTGCTCACTGAAGTGTAAAAACATTTTTCTCTGCATGGCAGAGAATTGTATATGCTATCTGTTGACTAAAATATTCCCTACGCACAAACACACAATGGTTTGCTTATTTCTGATAATTCCTATAATAAATGTTTTCACACAGTTGTATGAGAATGTAAATATCTTGTGGCATCCAGGAGAAATATTTAATCCCCATTTTTTTTTAATCAGGAGGGTTCCTTTTTTGGCTATGAGGCAAAAGATGATGCCAGAGAGTAACTCAGAGATCACACATAGGTGTGTGTGGACGTGCACCCAAAAGGGTATTCTCTGCCAGAGTGAAATGTCCCAATCGGGAGATATCACATGCCTCACAATCTGGGAAGCATTTGTTGGGCATATTTGTGGGAGTTCTGTAAACCAGTGAGATCATACAGGGCCAGGAAATTAAAGCCAATCATTCTGAAATTCTGTCTCCAACATTAAGGCAACACTGAATTCTAACCTCCAAAGGATAGCAAAGACAGAAAGATCAACAGAAAGAAACTCCATCATCCAACCTTAACTCGAAAGCTTATCATGCCAGACTAAGTCTCAGTTCCAAGCTACCTACTTTGGTTTCCTGATTCCATTGCCCTCTTGTTCCATCCAGCTTCTCTGGCTGAATGTTTATCTGCTTCACCAACTGCTCTGCCAGACGTGTGGCAGGCCAAAATCAGAGATAGAAGATTTTTATTGCTAACATTTCATGACCCTGAAGAATATATGTATTGCAGTTTCTGTGTCTAGCATTTCCTGTTCCTACAAAATATACAGAAACAGCAAATGCTAGACCATAGCTATTTCAGAGAATAGAGGTGATATTATATTGAAAACCTATTGAACAAGCAGCATTTTTGCCTTAGATTAAAAAAAAAACACCACAGTAATTCCGGCCACTGTAACTAGAACTATGCTTCATTAGAGCATATACCCAGCAATGTAAAGTATTAAATAATGAATTAAAAAGGGATAATGCTTGACTGAGAGCAAACTATTTTAAAAACTGAAGCCTTCTGTAATAGCTTAACAGTTGACTTACTAAGTATTCAAAGATCATCATATACGTATAAGATTTTATACACACACACACACATAAACATACATAAATATATATATGCCATGTTTTAACAAAATGTACTATGTGCTTGAACTAGAATATAAGTTTAATACTTTTGTGTGACTGCACAGGAGAAATTGCTTGAAAGTTGTGTTGAATATTTTCTTGATCTTTCAGAATCTTGCTCTTGAAATCAATCAGGGTTAATTTTAAGATACACTGTAGAATTCGTAATTGCATCTGAGGAAGACTGCAGTCTTTAATGTATTGAGAAAAAAGATAGCATTATTATTATTATTATTATTATTATTATTATTATTATTATTACCGGTATTATTATTATTATTATTATTATTATTATTATTATTATTATTATTATTAATTATTGTTGTTGTTGTTGTTGTTGTTCTTATTTACTATTATTATTACTATTACTATTAGATTTGTATCCTGCCCTGATTAGTTTTATAAATAACTTAAGGCAGTGAACATACCTAATACTCCTTCCTTCTACTTTTTACTCCATAACAACAACCCTGTGAGATGAGTTGGGCTGAGAGAATGTGACTGGCTCAATGCATCCAGTTGGCTTCCATGCCTAAGAATGAACTAGAACTCACAGTCTCTTGATTTCTAGCCTGACGCCTTAACCATTAAACCAAACTGGCTCAGGAAGAAACATAATTTAGAAATTATGTTTAGAAATTAAATTAATTATGCTTAGAAATTACATTAATTGAAGAAACAGAATTTAGACTTAATTATTGTGGATGATTGCTATCAGATGGTTAATATGTTACCCTTTGCTCAGATGAAGGAGTGCATACTGGCTTCATAATTAAATGGTAGGTAAGGCTGATTATTCAGGTCCATTCCAAACCAGTTTCAGGGTTGATTTGGAGACTGTTATCTAAGAGACAGATGAGATGGATATATTCTTTTTTTTTTTACCTCTCAGGGCTCCAAAATATGAGCATTTATAGGTCTGCTTATACATGTTAATATAAAGTAGGAAAAGCAATGTGGGGTTCTTGGTGCTCTCTGAGCTAGGCTGTTCGCTTGCAGATGTTTCATTACTTGACTAGGTAACATCATCAGTGCTTCCCTGTGCACCCATTGAATGGATATTCCAATATAATGTGTTTCCCCGGAAATAAGAACAGGTCTTATTTTTATTTATTTATTTTTGCCTCCAAATGAGGCAGCAGGTATTATTTTGGGGGGATGTCTTACTCACCTCCGGCACTGACAGCCCTGCCCAGCAGGTCCACTTTTTCTGGGGCCAAAGGAGCAGCTTCATTCCGCAGCTGCATTCTGGCCTGCATTTTGCAGTCAGGCCTTTCCGGAAGGCTTATGCAGCCGAGTACCAAGCTATGGATTCAATCCAACTCCTGGATTCAATCCATAGCTCGGTTCTCAGCTGCTGTGGCCTTCTGGAAATGCCTGTGACTTAGAAATGCAGGCCTGGCTGCAGAAGGTGCCACAGAAAAAGTGGGCCAGCGAGGAAAGGCCTGGCTATCAGGTATGTTGGTGCTGGGCACATGGTGCAGCTCCACATCCCCACCCCCACCCCCACCCTAGCTTGGAAAAAAACAAAACCCTGAAGGTAAAAGACATCGTCTGGTTACTGTGACTCAGGCACGTGATTTTTACAGCAATGTGTTAAAAGCAACCCCTCTATCACTTCTGGAAGCTGCAAAGGGATTTGGAGAGGGAAAGCCTCAAGACGCTCAAGGCAGACAGACAGAGGAGAATGGTGCTGGAGGGGATCAAGTTACAGTCTCATCAGCTGCTGCTGGAGAGCAGAGGATGACGCGTGCCGCCTTAAGACGAGCGAGACAAGAGCAAGAGCAAGACCAGCAGAAAGTTATGGAACTTCCAAAGCGTACTTATAGTGAAGCTGTGGGAGGGGCGCGGCCCAAGGAAGTTACAGGGGTCATTGCAGACGTGCTCCAAAAGCTTCAGAACGCCAAGAATGGCGACTAAATTTCTAACTTGAAATGTTAATGGACTAAACTCACCACAGAAGAGAAGGAAAGTTTTTCAATATTTAAAACAATTTAAGACTGATGTTATTTGTTTGCAAGAAACGCATATTAGGGTTATGGACCAAAAGTACTTATCGAACTCAAGGTTGGGCACGCAATTTGTTGCTTCTGCGATGAACAAGAAAAATGGAGTGGTTGTCTACGTTAAAAATACTCTAACAGCGGAACTAATTGAAGTAGATAAGCAAGGAAGATATGTTATGATAGATTTGCTGTTAGAAGGTAAAAAAACGCTTCTAGTTGGACTGTATGCTCCTAATCAACAACAAGCTGACTTTTTTAACTTACTACACACAAAGGTTACCCAATAGGATTATAAATCTTTTATTTTTATGGGAGACTGGAATGGTGTCCTAGATGTACAGATGGATAAAGCTGGTTCTTTTAAGCGTGTCCCGAGCCATGCTAGATTGCCTAAATCTTTTTTTGAAATGAAGGATGATTTGGAATTACGAGATATTTGGCGTGATACACATCTACATGAAAAGGATTATACTTTTTTTTCTGATAGACATCAATCTTTTTCCAGGATCGATTTTATTTTGCTGACTAATGACTTTTTTTTCCAGGATTAACAAGGTAAAGATCTGTGCAAGAACTATTTCTGACCATAGCCCAGTTTGGTTAGAGATCAATAAGGACAATAGGGATAGGCGCTCTTGGCGCGTAAATGAGAATTTGTTTAGAAATCAGAGAAATGTGGAAGAATGTAAACAGCAGATGAAGGATTTCTTTGAAATTAATATGAATAAGGATACCTCTATGGACATGGTTTGGGATGCTAGCAAGGCCTACATGAGAGGGGTGTTGATATATATGGATAATAAATACAGACGTACCTTGGAAGTTAGAAGGAAAGAACTGGAGAATGAAATTAGGGAAAAAGAAAAGGCCTTAATTTTGAACCCATTGGATGTGAAGATTAAGGAGGTTATTAACCTATTAAGAGGACAATTTGATAAGTTGATGGCTGATCAAGTGGCAACTAATCTACGGTTTGCTAGGCATAATACTTTTTGCAATGCTAATAAGCCAGGTAGATGGCTAGCTTACAGGTTAAGGAAAAAGCAAAGGGCTTCCAATATAGATAAAATTGAATATAAGGGAAAGGTTGTGTTTCAACAGGATCTTATTAAGGAAGCTTTTGTGGATTTTTATTCTAAATTATATGCTAAGGAGAAGATTAATGAAAAAGACATTGATGTATATTTGAAGAATGCTAGCATCCCGGTTCTCACGCAAGCACAAAAGGAGGAGATTAATCAATTGATAACAGAAGAAGAAATTCTTATAGCAATTAAGGAACTGAAGGTGGATAAAGCGCCAGGCACGGATGGTCTGACTGCGGCTTACTACAAAAATTTACAATTGGAGCTGATAAAGCCGTTAAAGGAATTGTTTCAGACAATTCAGAGGGGGGGAAAGGTGCCTCCGTCTTGGAGAACTGCTTTTATTTCTTTGATTCCGAAGGAAGATCAAGATGCTACTCAAGTAAAAAACTATAGACCGATATCGCTTTTAAATACAGATTATAAGATATTTGCTAAGGTGTTGGCTAACAGATTGATGAGGGTTCTGCAACAGGTGATTCATGGGGATCAAACCGGGTTTATTAGTGGTAGACAAATGAAAAATAATGTGAGGCATATAGTTGATGTGGTGGAGTTTTTGGAAAGGAACAACCAGATCCCTGCGGCGCTAATTATTTTAGATGCTGAAAAAGCTTTTGATCAATTGAATTGGCAATTTTTGATGAAAGTTTTAGATAAAATGAATTTCGGGGATAAATTTTTGCAACCAATTAGGGCATTATATCAAAAACAAACTGCCCGAATAATAGTTAACAATAGTTTGACTGAAGTATGTAATATTGAGAAGGGCACAAGACAAGGGTGTCCGTTATCACCTTTATTATTTGTTTTAACATTGGAGATATTATTGGTAAAAATACGGAATTCGGAAAGAATTAAGGGTATTCAAATTAGAGATCAGGATTATAGACTGAGAGTGTTTGCAGACGATCTGGTTGTTACGGTGACCCAACCAGAAAACTCTGTTGTGGACCTGATGGAGATAATAATGCAATATGGGAAGGTTTCTGGATTTAAGGTTAATGCACAAAAAACTAAAATCTTGGCCAAAAATATGACAGTATCGCAAAAGGCCCTTTTAGAAGGATTAACTGGATTTGAGATTGTTAAAAGGGTCAAATATTTGGGGGTGTTTTTGTCACCCTCTAATACAAAGTTATATAAAAATAACTATGAAAAGTTATGGGGAAAAATTCAAAAAGAATTGGAGAGCTGGGAAAAACTGCAATTGTCTTTGCTGGGAAGAATTGCAGCAGTGAAAATGAATGTCCTGCCTAAATTTTTATTTTTATTTCAAATGATACCGGTCCTTAAAAAAGATTCTAATTTGGAAGAATGGCAACGGGGTATCAATAAATTTGTTTGGGCAGGGAAAAGGCCACGAGTTAAACTTAAGATTATGCAGGATACTCATGAAAGAGGTGGTCTTAAAATGCCTAATCTTAAATTATATTATGAAGCTGCTGCGTTATCAGGAATAAGTGATTGGATTAATTTGACACAAGAGGGATTATTAAATCTTGAGGGCCATGACTTGTTATTTGGCTGGCATGCATATTTGTTGTATGATAAGAAGGTAGACAGTGGCGTAGCGTGGGGGTGCAGGGGGGGCCGGCCGCACCGGGTGCAACATCTGGGGGGGCGCATTAGATGCATTTTACTTTAATTACATCAGTATTTTCATAACAAACAATACATGTGCTTAGGGGATAAGGGTTTCTTTAACTAATCTAGTGGAAGAGACTCCAGTGCTAAAATCCACGGGTTAGGGGGCGCAAATTACTTGCCTTGCCCCGGGTGCTGACAACCCACGCTACGCCACTGAAGGTAGATAATGTGTTTAAAGTGCATATTTTAAGACAGGCATTGTTGAGAGTTTGGAAGAAGTATAGACATAAGTTAGATTACAAGATGCCGTTGTGGGCAATTCCAAAACACGCAATAGAAAACATAAATGTTGGCTTCAAACATGATGTGACTACGTATAAGGAGATTTTAAGCTTGGAAAGAAATGTCTGGTGTTTGAAGCCGTACAACCTCTTGCGAGATGAGAAGATTGTTCAAACTTGGTTTCAATATACTCAGTTACGGGCCAGGTGGAAAGAAGATCAGAAAATTGGTTTTGCAATGACTGATGAAAATTTGATAAAGCAAATTAGAAATCAGGGTCCAGCACATATCAAACGGATATATCTTGCATTGATAGAAATTGACTCAGAAACAGAACTTGTTAAAGATTGTATGATAAAATGGGCCCAGAATATTCAAGAAGTTATTACAATGGACACGTGGGAAAAGATTTGGGTGAGGAACGTAAAATTCACACAAGCCCAAAACCTAAGAGAGAACTTTTATAAAATGTTTTATAGATGGCATTTAGATCCTAAAAAGCTTGCAAGTATGTATCCGAACTATCAGCCAAAATGTTGGAGGTGTGGTGGCGAAGATGCAACATATTTTCATATATGGTGGACCTGCAAAAATGTTAAGGCTTTTTGGATAAAAATTTGGTGGAATATGCAGAAGATCTTCAAGCAAAGGATAAAGTTTTGTCCACAATTGTTTTTGTTGGGCATAATTACAGATGCTACTGTTGTGGACATTAAGTTGATGTTGAATTTAATTACAGCAGCAAGACTCTTAGTAGGTCAATATTGGAAGAAGGAGGAATTGCCGACTATAGAAGAATGGACTTTAAAGGTTTCTGACCTGGCGGAAATGGCAAAGATCTCGGCTTACTTGAAAGATCATTCGCAAGAACGTTATATTATGGAGTGGAAAAAATGGATTGATTATATCCAGAACAAATATGGGACTAAAAAATTTCATTTAGCATTTGAATAAGTTTTCTTTTCTTTTTTCTTTTCTTTTTCTTTTTATATGTAATATTAATATTGCTTGTAGTTATCTTATATGAGCTAGAGGGCGATAGAATTAGTAGTTTATTGTTAGCATATGGATGTTTATGATTGTTTTTTGTTTTTATACCTTGTACTTAGCTCTGGGAAGTCAGGGGGGAGGGGGGAATGGGGGGGAGGGACAGGGAGGGTTAGGTAGGGGTGGGGGGAGGGGGGATTGTTAAAGATAAAATGTACTGTAAAACTTTTCAATAAAAAAAGAAAAAAAAACAAAACCCTAGGGCTTGTTTTTGGGATAGGGCTTATATTAGGCTCACACCCAAAAATCAAACTAGGGCTTATTTTTGGGGTAGGCCTTATTTTTGGGGAAACACAGTACTTCAAGTCATCTCCTTGACCCTGATCCTTTTGGAGCCAGCCTTTCCCTGGAGGCTTTGTGCCTTAAAGCAAAAGGGCATGTCCACAGGCTGATCAACCCAACTTCTCTTCTTTCTTTGGTTTGGGTTTGATCCTCACTTCCTGGACTTCTGCAGCCATTGAGCATGCTGGGCCACTTGATCTCTGCTCTCCATTTTCCTATTCTTCCTGATACGAACACTCCTGAGAGCCCGGGATTCTGCCTTTAAGGCAGGGGACAGGGACACATACAGAGAGGCCAGGGCAAATCTCAGAAGAGGCATTAGGATGGCGAAACAGCAATACAAACACAAGGTGGAGAACCACCTAGCAGACAACAATCCGAAGCAAGTGTGGCAGGGACTGCAGCACTTAACCAACCACAAGGGCAGTATGAGGAGCATGATTAACACTGATGCCTCGTTGGCTGAGGAGCTGAATATCTTCTTCACTCGCTATGATGTAAAAAGACCAGACCCCATAGCCTCTGCTGGCTGGCCTTCTGATTTTCAGCAACTCACCCTATCTGAAGAGCAAGTGAGAACTGTATTGAAGGCTGTGAATCCCAGCAAAGCTGCAGGCACTTTTGGGGTGATGGGGATAGTGGTTAAGAACTGTACCAACCATTTAGCAGGGGTCCTGACAAGGATTTTTAACATCTCCTTGCAAACAGCATGTGTACTATCATGCTTAAAAGCAGCTACCATTGTCCCAGTCCCCAAGAAAACTGCAGTTGAGTGCCTGAATGACTACAGACCTGTTGCATTAACGTCTGTAGTCATGAAATTCTTTGAAAGACTGGTTCTTCAACATCTCAGGACATGCGTCCCACTGGATTTCGATAAACATCAATTTGCCTACAGGGGGAACAGGTCGACAGACGATGCCATAGCTACTGCTTTACACTCTGTAGCAAGTCATCTTGAGAAACCTGGAAGCTATGTCAGGATGCTTTTTGTTGATTATAGCTCGGCTTTCAACACCATTTTGCCGAGCATTCTCATCGAGAAGCTGACTGACTTGAAATTTTTCCCCTTCATCTGCGATTGGATTCAAGACTTTCTCAGGGACTGGTTACAAACAGTGAGGGTTGGGTCAGCTTTGTCCATCCCCTTGAAGCTTTGCACCAGCTTGCTACAGGGCTGTGTGCTTAGCCCCTTATCTGTACTATTTGTACACATATGGCCGACCCATCTACTGTGATAATTAAATTCACAGATGATACTACCGTGGTGGGTCTTATTACAGATGGGGATGAGACAGCATACAGGGCGGAGATGCAAAAACTATCCATATGGTGTTGTAACAACAACTTGCACCTGAACAAGCCCTAATAAGCAGGCATATACATAGAATGAAGGCTATTGCTAAGCACATTGATTTGTGCTTCTTAGATTCTAAGCCGCCGAGTCTTCGGAGAAGGGCGGGATATAAATGGGATTAAAAAAAAAACATCAGCAAGACGAAAGAGTGGAAGAGTGAGGAAAATTCTCAGGGATGACTCACACCATGGACAGTGTCTCTTTACTCTCCTACCATCGGGTAGGAGATATAGGAGTATAGCCAGTCGTACCAACAGGCTGAATAACAGCTTTTATCTATGGGCTGTTAGGCTTTTGAACGGGATATAATTTTATAAACTTTATGTATGATTGACTTGCAATGCTAGTGTGTTGTGCAATTAGCTCACATGGTGTAATAAGATAGAGGGTTTGTGTCATTGTAAGTTGGGGGTGGGGGCACAAAGGGAGGCTCAGCCAATCTCAATGTATACATGGTTGTACTTTGACAATAAAGGTTCATTCATTTGTTCATTCTCGATATTTCAGCAACAGTCTATCTTTTCCTCTTATCATTTTCATCCTAATTATCCTGTCCTATTTCTTGAGTGCCATTTCCTTTATTTCTTCTACAAATTAACCTTCTTACACTCTCCTAACTATAACTAGGGGATTGCAGTTATACATAAACCTACCCAAAGTTACCTTTCAAGCTATTGAAAATTCTGACTTAAATATGCTTCCTATTAGTGATTGAGCTGGTGGGAGTAACAACCCATTTTCCCATTTTAGAACCAGGGGCATCCAGGGGGAGAGTTAGCAAAGTCATTGTGGTGAATGCAAAAGGCTCTTTTCATGAGTCATGCAGACTTTAAAAAGGGTGGGACTGCATTTAAATCTATCTTTATTTGTTTCCTTATTTATGTTTAAATCTATTCTGATGTTTTTAAAAAGCATCACCACAATATTCCATCATCCCACACATATTTGTGTGGGTGTGTATGGATATACATATATTCATATTAGTTCTTTGAAAATTAGAAACTTTTGGCTTTGACCACTATTATCACAACCTCCTCCCACTTCAGGTGTATAGTGTAATCTTTAGTTTCCTGTTCAAAATTTCTTGCCACTCCTGGTATGTAGCAGAGTGCATTTAATTTAATTTCTTCAATTTAGGTGCCATATGACTCCACCCAACTCTGAATGCCCCACAAATAACAACAATTAAATACAGTATGAATAATAAAAAAAATGAAATAAATAACAAGAAAAATAAAGGAAAAAAAGTTTTAAAAGAACAAGGCGGTGGTCCAAATAATGCTCAAAAAGCATTCCACAAAGAACTGTCTAAGAAGTCCCAAAGTTGCTTTTTTTTCCCCAAAAGGCAGCTGGACATTCTTGGTTTTTTTCGCTTTGAAAACATTTTGCTTCTCATCCAAGAAATTTCTTCAATTCTAACTGAAGGTCTCTGAGAAGTTGCAGACAAATGAATGTCACAAACTTGCATTTTTAGAACACTATACATATGGGAAGGGTGTATGAAATTCTGTATGTTAGGGACAGCTACGTATAAAATACTCAATTAGGTAAAGCTACAAATAGCAGTAAATGCAGATTTTCAAAAATTGTGTGGCAACAGTTTCTGCAGTGAGCTCCCATGTGCTATTTTGGGTAAGGATTTGTCTCTGATGGCTTTTTCTTCTACTGTTTTTCTTGAATGCCTCGGAAATGTCAGGAATAAGCTGACTTTGCAGTTTCTTCACCCACCTCACTGGCAATGGTCAATTTAGTAAAGACATACTTCTCCTTGGAGATGTTAAAAAGCAGCAAGCTCAGATCCTTCTGTTTGTTCATTTGAGATAAATGGATCAGTTATGGAAGAATGTTATAGCTCTATAGGAACTACAGCAAATACTATCAATTAAAGTAATTCAGTCTGGAAATATTGTAAGGATCAAAAGAAATACTTGCAGGGCTTTTTTTTTCTCATAGAACGCTCAGAACGGAGTTCCGGCACCTTTTTTGGATGGAACCTTGTAGGGTAGGAAAGGCGCGTTGTATGACATGTGTGAGTTCCAGCACCTTTTTCTTTTACAAAAAAAGCACTGAATACTTGTATTTGATTCTGAATGCTAAATGTATAGTTGAACTTCCAAAATTTGTCATAGACACACACAGAAGAAAGAAAGAGACAGAGAGAATGATAGATTGAGAGAGAGAGAAAAAGAATAGGATTAGAGTATATGAAAAAAAATGCTTCAAAATGTCCAATTGCTCTGAAAGTATTCAGTTTAATAAAAACAAGTTTCATCTGAAAAATTTATACCTAATGTTCCACTTCCTAAATTTGGAATTGGACCAGTTTCAACACAAACTTTCACATTTCTATACCCATGCTGTATTCTTGAATGAAAGATAAATGGCATAAAATTTAGATTGGTCAAAATGAAACTCGACTTCTCGAATAGTAAAGATGCAAAATATAGTGAAGGGTGTAATAATAAATAAATATGGATAGTAGAAATAAAAGAAAACTGTTGTTTGTGGACTTTTCTTTTTAAAAAATATAAGCAACCTCCTTCTTATTGAGACTTTTCCCACTCTGCTGGTCTTAAATGTTCTGAGAAACAATCAGATGAAATGAAGATAAACAAGCCATGTTCATTGTCAATTTTAAGAACTCTAATAGTGTTTTTGGAAAAAGTTCTGAATAAACAAGGGGAGTGCATTTCTCCATAGGCTTCATGGAGCTTTAACAAAATTTTCCTGGCTCCCATAGAGCCTTTACAAAACAGATATATTTTTTTAAATTTTTATTTACCCAGGGTAGGTTAAGCAGTAGCTTAAAGAACTCGTGATGCCATTTCATTCCTCAAAAAGTGTCAACTTTTTCTATTTGCAGATTTAACAGGCAAATGGATTCCACAATGTTCATGGCACACATTTTGTTCCTTAAAGATTTCTTTGGAAAAACACCCACCGTCCCCCCCAAAATGGCTAAAACGTTTGGCCTTATTCACTCAAGTGCTAATATTGCCTGGAGGCGGTCCAGGTCTGGATGGGGAGAAACAGGCTTCGTCTCAATCCCGCCAAGACTGAGTGGCTGTGCATATCGGCATCTCGGGTCAACCAGACTATTCCATCTCTAACGATGGGGGGTGAGGTGTTACCCTCCGTTGATAGGGCTCACAACTTGGGTGTCCTCCTGGATTCACGACTCAATTTTGAAGATCATATAGGAGCCGTGACCAGGGGGGCTTTTGCCCAGGTTCGCCTGGTGCATCAGTTGTGACCCTATCTGGACCGAGATGCCCTACGCACAGTCACTCACGTGCTCGTGACCTCCCGTTTAGACTACTGCAATGCTCTCTACATGGGGCTGCCCTTGAGGACCACTCGGAGGCTTCAGCTGGTGCAGAATGCGGCCGCGCGAGTTGTGATGGGGGTCTCCCGATACTCCCATGTAACACCTCTACTCCGTGAGCTGCATTGGCTCCCGGTTGCCCTCCGGGTGAGATTCAAGGTGCTGGTGATGACCTATAAAGCCCTAAATGGCTTGGGTCCGGGATATCTGAGGGAACACTTGCTGCCGGCATCAAGCTCCCTTCATCCAGTGCGCTCCCACAGGGAGGGTCTTCTCAGGGTACCGCCGGTAAGAGACTGCCGGTGGACAACACCCAGGGATAGGGCCTTCTCAGTGGGTGCGCCTGCCCTTTGGAACCAGCTGCCAGTGGAGCTTAGGACTGCCCCCGACCTCCGTTCATTCCGCCGGGACCTAAAGACCTGGCTCTTCAAGCTCTCTGGCCCAGGCTGAGAATTTTAATTTTAATTTTAATTTTAACTGGGGTTTTATTTGTTCAGGGATGGATATAATTTTTTTAACTGTTTTTAACTTTTGTATTTTTGTTTTTAATCACCCTGTAAACCACACTGAGTCCTTTGGGAATGGGCGGTATATAAATGTAAATAAATAAATAAATAAATAAATAAATAAATAAATAAATAAATAAATAAATAAATAAATATCATAACTGGGCGTACCAGCTGTGGATCACTGGGAAGGCACAATATCAAATCTATCCCAGGTTGCAAATAAACAGGTTAATAGTGGTCATTATCCAAATCTTGAAATAGCACCAAGAAATTCCCAGTTCAGTTACAAATGCACAACCCTATTCATCCATAAGAAGAAAAGCTGGATACAAGCATCCAGATGAGCTCATTTGTATTTGAGTTTTCAGTATAGCCAAGGAACATTTTAGTATAAAGTGGGCCCTTAGTACAGAACTGGAAGCCTGGTACTCTGCAAAGATTTCTTGGTCTGCTCAGAATTACTATTGGCTGTACTTGTTGTAGGGAGCAATATGATTGCAGGTCAGGAGTTAAAACTAATTGAAAAGTTTTAACATACAATTTTTCCCTTTAAAATCCCCCCTCCCCCTCCCTTCTCCCTCCCCCCCTTCCTCTCCCCCCTCCCCCCCTCCCCCCCGACTTCCCAGAGCTAAATACAAGGTATATAAAAAAACAATCATAAACAACCATATACTAACAACCATAAACTCTAAAATCTATCACTCTCTAGCTTATATAGGATAAAACAAACCTTAGTAGTATTAAATATATATAAAAAAAACTAAGATAGAAAAAGAAAAAAAGAAAGAAGACTTATTCAAATATGAAACTTCTTAACCCTATACTTATTCTGGATAAACTCAATCCATTTTCTCCCTTCCATAATATAGCGTTCTTGCAAGTAATCTTTCAAATAGGCCAAAATCTTCGCCATTTCAACCAGGTCGGAAACCTTTAAAATCCACTCTTCTATGGTCGGCAGTTCCTCTTTCTTCCAGTACTAACCTATCAAAAGTCTTGCTGCCGTAATTAAATTCAACATCAACTTAGTGTCCACAACTGTAGCATCTGTAATTATTCCCAACAAAAAAAAAAGTTGCGGACAAAACTTTAACCTCCGTTTAAAAATCTTCTGTATGTTCCACCAGACTTTTATCCAAAAAGCCTTAACCTTTTTACAAGTCCACCATATATGAAAATATATTGTGTCTTCATCACCGCACCTCCAACATTTAGGCTAATAATTCAGATACATACTTAGCTTTTTAAGATCTAAATACCATCTATAAAACATTTTGTAAAAATTCTCTCTTAGATTTCAAGCTTGTGTAAATTTTACATTCCTCACCCAAATCTTTTCCCACCTCCCACTGCTTGGCTGTAAGTACGTTGTGAAAGTTCCATAGACTTCTGCTGATCTTGTTCTTTTATCTTTTTTGATCGTTTTAAAGCAGCACGCGTCACCCTCTGTTCTCTGGGATCATCCAAAGAAGTTGTAGCTTGATCTCCTCCAGCACCATTCTCCTCTATCTGTCCATCTTCAGCCTCTTGATGTTCTCCTTCTCCAGATCCCTTTGCAGCTTCCAAAAGTGTTAATGGGGTTGCTTTTAAAACATTATTGTAAAAATCACGCGCTTGCATCACAGTAACCAGACGGTACCTTTTACCTTCATGCATCACCATCAACCCAGCTGGGATCTCCCATCTGAACCTAATATCTCGTTGCTTGAGCTCTTGCACAAGAAATGTAAAATCCTTCCTTCTCCTTAAAATCTTTGGAGGAATTTCTTTTAGAACCAGAACTTCTTGATCAGCAATCACAACTTTTGTATCATAGGCAGCTTGTATAACTTCATCTCTAATTTCCCTTTTTGCAAAATAAACCACCACATCTCTAGGCAACTTTCTCTGTCTAGCAATCCATGAGTTCACCCGAAACACTTTATCCATGCCTCCTTTTATTTCAGATGCTGGCTGATCCAATACCACTTCAAGAGCCTCAGAAACCAGCTGCTTTAGATCTTCCTTAATATTCTCCTTTAAACCTCTGATTCTAATGGCAAACTGCATCTGGAAATATTGAGCAAGACTCAATTCTCTATCCATTTTGTCTCTAAAATCTTCATTCTCCAATACTTTTGCTTCTAATATGGCATTCTTTTGAGTCAAATCTTCCACTTTTTCATCCAAATCTTCCACACATTCAGCCACTTTATACACTGAAGACAAAATGTCTACCTTCATCACACTGAACTTCTGTTCCATCCTCTCCTCCATTCTCTCCTCCAACTTCTCCAATTTCTCCTCCATCTGTGCAAATTTATCACCCATTGATTCCAAAATTACCTGGGTATGTTTTTCAAGAGCATCTTGTAAATCCTTCGATGTCAATACATCAGGAGGATGCAATGCCTGCAATGATGATTGTTGCACCGGAGAAGTTCCAGCACTCCAAAGAGTTTTAGGGGGAGGTTTAGCCGCCATCTTTTACTTTCAATTGTGACACACTTTCACTTTAAGTTTAAAAAGTCCATCAAGCTCGAGAGTAAAATAAAATAATCCTCTTCACCTTTTCCTCTTGTACCGCTCTGCCTGCTCTTTTTATTCCATAGTCCTTCCTTCAGGCAGGGGTGGTCGCAGACGCCTGGCTCTGCTCCAAGAAATCAGGAGCAGAGGCGCTGGCCAGCTGGGAGCGACCCAGGCTACGGGGGAGTTCGATCCTTCAGCCGCCCAAGCTGCAAGCTCAGGCGGCCCCGGAGAACTCGACCCCTACCTGGGGCCTCACCCCCTCCTCTTCTCCCAAGGAGGGGGCTTCAAATTCGCCCGAACAGCTGATCGGCGCTGTTTCGGGCGAAAATCACTCAGCTGAGCCGCGGGCAGCCCGGGAAGGCTGTCTCCGGCGCCGCACAGCCACCGGAAGTCCCAGGAGTTAAAACTAATGATAAGTAATGACTAAGGACATATTAGGATAACCACTTGGCTTTGAAACTGTAATGGTTTGTGGGAATGATCTGCAGGAAGAGCTGCAGACTGGACAATCATCCTGTGAAGGATATTGACAGAAGGAAAGGAGATAGGGGAAGCATTTCAGAAGTGTAAAAGGAAAGAAAAAGATTCAGTTCAGTTCAGTCTTGCAAGATTCTGTCAATATAACCTTACAATAAAGATAGAGTTAGTATGCCTTATTGTGTTTGCCCAGACTACTTTGAAGAACCACCACCAACACCACCACTACCACCACCACCACCAACAACAACAACAACAACAACAACAACAACAACAAAACTGAGCAGCTTTAGAGAAAAGTCCCCAGACACAAAAACTGAAATTTCTGGAGCAATCATTCTGTAGGGATGTGTGGTCCCTTGTGGCAGGTCTAAAGCTGTTTTTGCTAGTTCCAGTTACTTGGAAACAAGACAGGTGCAGGACCTATATAATCCCCAAATCATTCTCAGAACTCAACAAGTCCAAAGGCACAGAAAGAAAAAGGGAAAACAAAGCTGAAATTGCAATAAATGGAAATCCATTCCTCAGCTTTCTAATCCGTGACACTGATCTGAGACTCACTCTCTTCCATCCATACCCTTTTTGGATTTTTAGAGGTAAGAAGTAAAAGATGTCAACTCACCACAGATGCTTGAATAATAAAAGAGAAGGATAATTTAAATAATTACATTATTCATTTAATTGCATGTTACTAATGTGGTTTGAATTATGCCTTATTTCTTATGGACATCAGTACTACTCAGTACTAAAATGGAAATGCAGGGAGGAAGTTACAATACTTGATAACTGAGAAGGCCAAGGCCAGGTCACAAAATTCTACCAAGGACTGATCCGCAGGACCAGTTTGACCCAAGGCCAGGTCAGACCACTGATCATTTCTTGAAGTTAGGACTTGCATCAGTGCACCAGAAAGACAGTCTCCATCTATCTTTTTCCGCTCTGCATCCAAAATAGTCTTTTTTTTGTCTTCTTGTTGTTTTTTTAATTAGGTGAACAACTTGACAATGGCTCTTCCACTTTCTCCTTCTAGCACATGTGACCAAAAAAATATATATATGATAACATTGAGGTCCTCTTTTTCATCACTCTAGGTAAACTAAAAAAAAAAAGCAGAGGAAATCCATCAATCAAGAATTGTGATAAATGCAGATTAGTTAAAAAAATCTGATCAACTTTGTGGTCAACATGGAGGAAAAAGCTGAAATCCAGAAAGGGATTTCTTAGGCCAAGGACAATTCTAGCCAGTGTCCATACGGGAGACGAGCAGCTGAAGGATGGGGAGCGGAAAAGCCCACACAATGCAAAGAGGAAATTGCAAATGCTTTTAATATTAAAGGAGAAGAATCGTGTCCTGGTGAATATGGGAAGCAAAAGAGAACGATTAATATAATAGAGACCATTTCACCAAATATATAAAGCACATCCAGCTTCACCCGGCATATTTACAACAAGGGGCTTCTTATAATGAATGCATGCAGGCAATCATTTCTCAGAGACAGCACTAGAAAGGGATATTATTTACAATATCCATTCCTTACAAATGAGACTGAACCAATATGCATATAATTTGAGAGGAATGAGATGATATTAAAAAGTGGAGGGGGGGGGGGTAATGCCATGTTGTCCATTTACCAGCACATTAAATTTAAGTTGAATGCCTGGCAGTTCTCTGTGCGAAAGCATTTTTTTCGGTGGCAACATTAATTCTATAAATAAATTTTGAAGATTATTACAAAGGACTCCTTACAATATAGTGCACTGCAATTAATTATCTGTGCTGTAATTTGTGTCCATAGATATTTTTTGAAAAGGAGTGTCTACTTTATTAGAGCAACCGTGCCTCAAAGAAATCTTACCAGAAAAATGTTTTCCCTTAGTTTCTCTCTAATCTACAGTGAGGTGGATTAACTGAATTGTAATATCTAGCATGGCTGTCAATACTGGTACGTGTAGTTGTACATGTGGAAATTGAATCTGGAATCTTCTGTATGAAAAGCATGTTCTGAGCTTCTGAGCTTCATTCAGACAATTCCTGAGAGAAATATAGAGCTTGAGTAGATGTTATTTAATGTGTGTGTGTTAGTATATATCTGTGGACTCAGATTGTGATCCAAGTGAACAAGTAAATTTCTTACTGGGAAAATTGTATTTGATTTTGATCTAGTTCGTGGTCTTCAATTTCATATGAAGGAATAGTATTTTTAATCAGCATTTATGTTTGAAATACATGCCTCTTGAAATAACTAATAAGAAATTGAGTTATGATTTGAGGAGGGCAATGTTGTTAATTCCATTACCTCTTTCAGGGTTGTTACCATCAATAGGCTTGAGAAAGATCATGAAAGTTTGTTCCTTGGTTTGGTTTTACATAATATTTATTGCATTTTTATAAATTGTTTATATTGCTCGCAATCTGCTTTGGGAGGATTACTATCTTAAAAGGCAGGCTATAAATCACCATAAACTCACACATATATAAATGTAAATCCATGCTGTGTCTTTATGGGTTCCAAAGTATTTTGAGTGCAGTTGAACACACATTCCCCAGTTATTTTCCATCATTAATCAAATGCAGTCACAATGGATTTTTTGACAAAGCTGATAGAATCCAAAGAACAGTAAGGTGAAATTGTATCTCTGAGGGAACAATTCCATGCTAATTTAGTCAGAAGTAAGTTTCCTTGAGTTCAGGGGTCCTCAACTCATATATAAGATGAATTGAGGACTACTTAGGTCATTCATAACTTATTGTTGAATTTATTGGGATTTCCTTTGGGTTGACTGCATGTGTCTACCCAATGAAATCCTTCTTGTGGGACTATTCAGTTGCAAATCCCATTTAACTCAATGAGATATATTCTTAGTTAAGTCTGTAAGCATACCTTTTTATATATTTCCAAATACTTATAAATACGTGTATTAAATATGGGCACTATAAGCAAGCATTTTTTCCTTTATAACTGTTTAGCTAGTCTAGGCTCAGTTTTTGGGTAAAACTCAACTGAAATGTTGAGTTTTAACGTGTGTGTGTGTGTGTGTGTGTATTTTTCTGTGTGGGTTTGTGTATGTTTGTGTGTCTGTGTCTAGCTGGCTTCCCTAAATAGAAAACACAGGAAATATATCCCTGATACTCTTTCTGTCTTAAGTAACTATTTCTGGTTTCTGTATTCATTAGCTCTCAAATGTTTTGCATAGAATGGAGTAGGCTAAAGTTCAGTATAGTTGAAAAGTGCTCATTAAAAGTAGACCAAGCAAGAAAAACCTGGAGCTGAGCTCACGTTTATCTTGAGTCACAGGAAAAAATATCACATTCCTGAGTCATCAGGCATATGCCTCCTCTTTTATGTCATACATAGCATCAAGTCAGATAGATTTATGTAGATTATCTGCTTTCCATGTCTATTTACAAGACAATATCTGTAAAAGCAGAAAATTGGTGTCCTGGCATTAATTTCTTTTGATTCCTGTTTCAGCTCTCTTATGCTGATTCATAAAATTAGGTTTCTGCTGAAACAGGTTTTGGTTCTACAGTGTTGAATCACATTCTTGGTCTGTCTCTAGTCTGTTAGTTTCATTGTCACAAACAGTTGTTCCACAAAGTCTCAGATAGGAACCTCCCACAAATCCCATGTGAAATTGTCACTTAGAATTGCTGAATATTTAAGGAAGAGTTCCATATAGATGTAATAACATGTACTCCATTACCAAATCCAAGTCTCTCTCCTACTGTTCCTCCCATGCTCATTGAGATGTTCACATAAGTCCATATACACATCTTCAAAGCCCAATTTCCAATCTGGGATTCCCAGTAGAGACAAGCTTGACCATCCCTAACTGATTATTCTACCTTTAAAGTCCTAGAGTATATGCAGCCTTGGAAAAACTGCTCCAGAAATTCAGAAGCTTTTTCAGAGCTCTTTAGGAAATATTGCTGGAAAGAATTATTTGGCACAAACTCATCCTCCTTGCAGAAACCCTGCTTGAACCCTTCATAAAGGGAACTCACACATCATTTTTGGAAATAAAAGAAGAAGAAAGCTGGTAGGTCAAGCAGGTTATTATCCATAAGATGATTTTCTTTTTACTTAAATAAAAAGAAAATAGCTGCGGTAAATATAATACAGACGTAACAATTACAATAAAAGAAAGATTGATGGCTATTTTAGGGCCCACAAGTATGGAAAGGTCCATCCAGTTTTTCTGTCTTTATAAACAGACAAATTAGCAGGCTTTACTACCTGGCTGGCAGGTGTCCAAAGAGGAATTTAAGCCCTTGCCTTGGACAGCAGAAGGGGTGGGAATGTAATCATAGGCAAAACCTCCCTGAAGATTTCGTTACTTTTGGAAATTGGGCAATGGTGCTGCACAGTTAAATCCTCTCAGCCCAGAAGAACGCTTTGTAGCTTTGTAGATGCTTCTGACATGAATGCAGACAGCAGACGGATAGTCCCAGTGCATACTTAATTAGGGCAACCCTAATGTTTTGCAGCTCAAATCTGGTTTCCCTTCCTGTGATTCCATCTGCCAGCCCTTTTCCACTCCTGAGAAAGGCTTCTGAATGCAACCTCTGCCACTAGGACAATTTGCTTCCTTGAAGCGGCCCTTCGCTATTTAACTGTGGTGGAATATAGTCTGGATTCCCAGGAGGGAGGGGCTGAATTCCAGAGGTTTGCCTTTTGGACAAAGAAGTTCTCTGTAGATTCCAGTGAGGCAGTTTAAATGCATGCCAAATGGGTCTGTGATCCTTTCTGCTCTGGAAATATTCTACTACCTGTTCAATTCCATTGGAATATTGAACATAGAATAACAGGGTTGGAAGGGACCTTGAAGGTCTTCTACTCCAACACCCTTCTCAAGCAGGAGACCCTCTACCATTCTAAACAAATGGCTCTCCGGTCTCTTCTTGAAAAGCTCCAGTGTCAGTGGGTTTTCACCTTTTCTCCTTCATAGGCTCCTGCGTGCATTTAGTATGCAGCAGCCTGATATTTTACAATTAAATGTTTAATCTGAATAGACAGTTTAGGACTATCCTGCACATAAAGCCCAGGAAATTCACCATGACTTTCTCCTTTAGGAAATGTATGTATTCTTGCTGTCTTAGAATGATGAAAAATTATTTACCCACTAAATGGTGCTCTAAATGAAATGTCACCTCACTATAGAGGTGTTTACTCTGGGAACACAGTATTGCATTGTTGAGTAATCAATATTGTTTTTTTCCCCGGTTGTCTGCTTCCAAAAGGACATCAACTCTGCACAACACACCATACTTTACAAAAATGCTGACAAATCTCCTCTTTGCCACCTAGCCTAGGAGCATTCAAATCTTAAGTGCACCATAATAAAATGCCTCTGATTTCTTTTGTCATTTGTCAAATAAAAAATAATATTTATTTCTTACTCACTTGAAGTAAAACAATAATTGATGAATACCGGAAGGGCTTTCTGTGGTAGGTTAAACATCTAAGTCCAAGTAAGCTAAAAGACCATCTGAGATATTGATTTTCCATGAAAGTGTAAAGGGTTATCTTTCTTTTTCTGAAATGTTCTACTTTTCTAACCAAATATAACCAAGAAAATTCAAAGAAAGAGGAGAAATCTTAAGAAAATCCTGGAACGAAGATAGGTTAAAAAGCAAATGGTTGCTAATTCAAATGTCTCCGTTTGCCATTCTAACACTTACTAGTGAAAGATTGGGAAGATGGTTTCAAAACACCAATAAGTAAGACATTAAGATTGAGTATTAAAGACAAGCATTAAAGATTAAGCCCTCTTTGTAATACTATGGATAAATGTTGCACAAATTGCTTGAACATTCTTTCAGCATTTGAGCAGACCCCCTGTTGTCAAATGATCAGGAACATTTCCGATGGGATATTCTTGCTTGTTATAAGACTGAGCCAAAGGGTTTTTCACATGATAGCAATCACAGACGCAGGGAATAGTTGATCATAATGGTGAAAAAAAACATTGACCAGCTGCTATCTTCAGTTGGTAAGTTTTGTGCAGTATGACTTTTTGTGGGGTCTTTCAGCCATTGATTTTGAGTCACATTTTTGTCTGATACCTGCACCACCTTTTATTTTGACTCCTTAACTAGGAGATGCCAGAAGGTATCTCTACCTGATCAGACTGATTCACATCTATTTACTTGTTTGTTTTAGAAATGTATGTGGATACCCAATTCTACAGCAAATCTGGTAGCATAATTTAAAACATTAACAGAATAAAAAGATAAAGATTTCCCCTGCCCAGTCAAGTTTGATTCTAGGAGGCAGTGCTCATCTCCGTTCCTTAGCAGAGGGAGCCAGCATTATCCAATGAAATTTCTGTGGTCATGTGGCCATCATGACTGTATCCAGAAGCACATGAAACAGTTACCTTCCCACCAAAGTGGTACTTATTTATCTACTTGCATTTGCATGCTTTCAAACTGCTCGGTGGGCAGGAGTCAAGACTAGTCATGGGAGCGTACCTGATCATCCAGTGCTTGGGCTGTCAGCTTTCCAGCTGACAAGCTCAGTCATTGCACTCTCTATAAACCATAATAGAAGATTTTAAAAAAACAACAACACCCAAACATTGAAAGAAAAACAACTATTAAAAGATAGATCTATAGGTAGTCCCCCCCCACTCATCCATTATGACTGAAAAGAGTCAGGTTTTCAGAACTTTTCTTGGTTGGTTTATTTTTGTATATACTGTATTTTTTATTAAAACGTTTAAACAAAAAGATAAAAACTAATGCAGACTAATATAAATTAAGGGGCAAATCACAAGGGGAAAAATGCAAAAAAATGGAAAAATAGAAAAAAAATAAAAAAATAAAGTGCCTTCAGCTATGTGTACTTGGGCCTTGATAGCTTTATCTAACCCTGGCCACCAAAGGTAGCTCTTTGCCCTTGTCTTCATCCAGACGATACCTGGATGGCCCTCATGAAGACACTGGAGCACTCTGTGCCTTAATGAACTGCAGACAATAACCCTGCTCCCCCATAGAATGCAACCTTTATGAGCTGAAAGCTCATATCTATGTGTGTAATAGCTCTGGAACTCTGGCCCTGGGCTATTTTCCAGCCATCCGGTGTGAACGCAGGACAGCACCCTGCTTAAAATTTTGTCTACGTCTGTTTCTGCAGCTACATCCCCAGCATGGAGGGGAAGTTCAGGCAAAACTTAAATTGACAAGATGCGAGTGGCTGGAGCCAGATTTGGCTCCACGTGTGGCAATGGCAACCTGCTAAGGCCATGTACATGGCCCATGTCTTTGCTGTGTTTGTGAACCAGCCTGTAGCTGTAGGCTGACATAAAAATGGACCAACTTAACATTCTGGGGGAAAGTATTTGAGGCGTCTGCCTGTCCATAGTAAATGACTCTAGCAATGGCTTGTGGTCAGTGAAAACTGTGAATTTTCAGCCGAACAAATAGTCATGGAATTTTTTAACCCTGGCCACGATGGCCAAAGCCTCTGTGTCAATCAGAGCATAATTATGCTCAGCCGAGGACAAGGTCCTTGAGTAGTAAGCAATAGGGGACTGAGTCCCATCATCTGACAAATGGCTTACTATAGCCCCAACCCCATAAGGGGATGTGTCACATGCAATACAAACTGGCAAGTTTTCATTAAAGTGCATGAACACTGAATTTGAGGACAGTAGTGCTTTTACTGCCTGAAAACTGTTTTCCTGAACTGTGGTCCACTTCCATGGGGTGTTCTTGTATAAGAGCTGGTGTAACGGCTCTGCCACTGCGGCCTTATTAGGAAGCAACACATGGTAAAAATTCAGGCGACCCAGGAATACCTGTAGCTCTCCCTTAGATCTGGGGCTTGGTGCCAGCTGAATTGCCTTCAGCTTGGATTCTGCAGGATGGATGCCTTCAGCATCGATATGGGAACCCAGGAATTCTGTGGAAGGGACCCCAATTTTGCATTTGTCCTTCTTCAGCTTGGGTCCCACTGTGCGGAACCGCTGAAGGACAGCTTTGAGCCACCTTACCAGGACCTCAGTGAACTCTCCAGTGATGTGTACATTGTCAAAATAGGGGCAGACCCCCGGAATACCCTTGAGTGTATGCTCCATGACTCCCTGGAAGATCCCTGGGGCTATGCTAACCCTGAATTGGAGGCACTTTACCTTAAAAACCACCCTATGTGTCACAATTCCATCCCATACTCAAAATTTATTTTATTTATTTGCTTATTTAAAGAGCTATGGGTAGACCATAATAATTCTAACCCCAGAAGAAGTTTCAATTTTGTCCCTTAAAAGAGTGAGTACTAAACACAGCTCCTGTGCAAAATAAATTCAGCTTCCAGGTGAACTGTTTCCTTGTTGTGGGTAATGGAGACAGAGTTTGCCCTGGTTGCCAGAGGCATTTTAAGGACTTACTCTTCATAGGTATTCAAAAAATTGTACAGCATTGAATAGAGGTGATTTGTCCTGCTTTGTGAAAACTGTACAACAATCCCAGTCTAAATGGTGGTTTTTATGGCTACATGACACATTAATTTTACCTAAAACAAGAGAAAATCAGAATATTAAAGTCATTTAAGTTCCAAGGAGTTGAATTTGCTCTGTGCTACCGAACAACAGACTGCAGGTCCTGCTGTTCTAATGTTTACTAGCTCTTTCTTAATACTTAGCAGCATCTGTTGAGTAGTTAGGAGGATTTTCAAAGGTCTACTCAGCTTTATCACCAAAGTAGCATTGATTTTTGTGTGTGCTAGTTCCTTTAGTTCACTTATTTCAGTACAATATTGGTCTGTGGATGCATCTATCTACATCAGGAACAGCCTTTTATTGGCAGTTAAATATCTATTAACATAATTGTCACGCAGTAATGAGCAAACTTCCCTATTTACAATCCATATCAAATACAAACATGAATGCTTTTGCATGTATTCATCCATCTATCTATCCTACCTTGTTTTCCATGAATGGGCTATTTTTAAAAAAATAATAATAAGAATAAGAATTTCACTATACAGGTAGTCTTCAACTTACAGCTACAACTGAGTCCAGAATTTCTGCTGCTGAGTGAGACATTTGTTAAGTGAATTTTGCCCCATTTTACAACTTTTTTTGCCATAGTTCTTAAGTGAATCATTGAAGTTGTTAAATTAGTAACATGCTTGTTAAGTGAATCTGGCTTCCCCATTGACTTTGCTTGTCAGAAGTTTGCAAAATTGGATTACATGACTCTGGGACACTGCAACTGTCATAAATGTGAGTCAGTTGGGAACCATGGGGATCATGCTGCAACAGTCATAAATCTGAAAAATGGTCATAAATCACTTTTTTCAGTGAAGTAATAACAGTTCACTAAATGAAGTCTGGGACTACCTGTATTGTAAATTTATCATGCCGGCTTTCTAGCTGCTTCTGTAAATTTTGATCACATGGCCATGGGGATGCTGCAACAGTCGTAAGTTTGAAAAATGGGTGTAAGTTATTTTTTTCAGTGCTGTTGTAACTTTAAATAGTCACTAAATGAACTGTTATAAGTCAAGGACTACCTGTATTTGAAATATGGACATGACCCATGTGCAGTAATGGAAATATATTTCCAATTTGTAGAGAATACATCTAGACCAGGAGTCCCCAACTTTTGTGGCTTGCAGGCATGGCTGGGTGTGTGTGTGTGTGGAGAGGGGTGAATGGTGGGCATCATGCATGCACCTATGGGTGTAGCTCCGCTTGCATGAACAGCAAGCTAGCACACACATGCATGTCTGCACAACTCGACTTGCTCAAGTTGAACTGCACGCATGTGTGCATTGGCACCAGCCTGATACTCACACAAGTCGAACTGCGTGCAGTCGCATGTGCACCAGCCCTCTGCTCATACAGCCCAGTTCTGAATAGGCCACAGCCCGGTAGTGTGTCACAGCCCAGGGATTGGGGACCTCCATCTCATTGCCAGCTGCTACTGAGACAGCCTAGTAGACACATTGCAAAGGCCAGTGTGTTTTTTGTGAATGGGATTTTCTGCCCACTGTTCAATCAGAAGGAATCATGACAGAAAGATCTTGCAGCTTAGCCCACAGGCTGAGCCAGAGGCACAGAGGAAGTGACAGTCTGTCAAGTAAAGACAGGACTCAGTAGTAACCACGTCAATTTGGGGGGGAGGGGAAATCTGTGTATTAAATTCTGGTTCAGTGCATGTACCATTGGCGATGGATTAGGAAATGTGAACTTTGGTTTGGGAGGGTATTGTGGTGGTGATTTTGTTTCTAAACATGACAAAAATGAATTGTTGCAAACTGAGTAAGCCTTCTTAGTTGTGGATTAATGACAAAGGAGACTCTAACACTTTTTCCAGAGCTCTAAAGGCTAGTTACTTCAGTCCAGCCATTAAAACTTTACTCAGCCTGTCCCATTGTTTGTGGAGAAAAATCTCCAGGGGGTTCTATTCTATGGAAACTAGACCTGGCTTACAAAAATGGGAATCAAAGGAAAGAGGTAGAGTTTTCCATAACCCTTGCTACAATCTGGTAGTCATCTAGGTTATTGAGTTTCTTCAGAGTCTTTGCATTGCTTCAGAAGCAAGGCAGAATTATGTTCTCTGTTTTTTTTTCAACAAGTAAAGGCATGTGCAAAATGACAGGATGCTTTTTTTTCAGGTAAAAAAGTGGTTTTTTTTCCTTCCCCTTTTATGTTGAGTGGGAGGGGAGTGGTTTTTTTTCCTCATTCTTCCAAGATCATTCCACTCCCCTTCCATGCCCTCCACTCAGCAACTGATTGTGCTCACAACAATGTTCAGGAGGCGTTGTTTTAGAATTACCTTTGCCTGGGCTCCATTCTACACACCACAACAATATGCAACCATACAGTAGCATAAGCATGCTTACATAAATAACCAGCATGCTGTTCCTTTTTAAGATAAACAATGATTTTCAGAAGAGAAAAAAAGAACAAGCAACTGTAAGCCCAATAAACTTAAAAGTGAGAAAAAGACGAAATAACGACATCTATTCAATTCATTCTTTCAATGAGATCAAATGACCTCAGCATCTTCTTTCATACTGATGGCTGACATTTGGAAAGAGAATAGAGAATAGAGCTGGAAGGGACTTGGAGGTCTTCTAGTCCAGGCCCCTGCTCAAGCAGGAGAACCTATACCATCCCAGACAAGTGACTGTCTGTTGTTGTTAGTTGCGAAGTCGTGTCCAACCCATCGCGACCCTATGGACAATGTTCCTCCAGGCCTTCCTGTCCTCTACCATCTTCTGGAGTCCATTTAAGCTCACGCCTACTGCTTCAGTGACTCCATCCAGCCACCTCATTCTCTGTCGTCCCCTTCTTCTATTGCCCTCAATCTTTCCCAGCATTAGGATCTTCTCCAGTGAGTCCTTCCTTCTCATTAGGTGGCCAAAGTATTTGAGTTTTATCTTCAGGTTCTGGCCTTCTAAAGAGCAGTCAGGGTTGATCTCCTCTAGGACTGACCGGTTTGATCACCTTGCAGTCCAAGGAACTCGCAGGAGTCTTCTCCAGCACCATAGTTCAAAGGCTTCAATTCTTTGGTGCTCAGCCTTTCTTATGGCCCAGCTTTCACTGCCACACATTGCAACTGGGAAGACCATAGCCTTGACTATATGCACTTTTGTTGACAGGGTGATGTCTCTGCTTTTTAGTGTGCTGTCTAGATTTGCCATGGCTTTCCTCCCCAGGAGCAAGCGTCTTTTAATTTCTTGGCTACAGTCCCCATCTGCAGTGATCTTGGAGCCTAGGAAAATAAAATCTGTCACTACCTCCATTTCTTCCCCATCTATTTGCCAGGAATTGAGAGGGCTGGATGCCATGATCTTGGTTTTCTTAATGTTTAGTTTCAACCCAAGTTTTGCACTCTCCTTCTTCACTCACAACAAGAGGCTCTTTAGTTCCTCTTCACTTTCTGCCATTAGAGTGGTATCATCTGCATATCTTAGGTTGTTGATGTTTCTTCCAGCAATCTTAATTCCAACTTTTGATTCATCTAGCCCTGCCTTTCTCATGATGTGCTCTGCATATAAGTTAAAAAGGCAAGGCGACAGTATACAGCCTTGCCGGACTCCTTTCCCAATTTTGAACCAATCAGTGGTTCCATGTCCAGTTCTCACTGTTGCTTCTTGGCCCGCATATAGGTTTCTCAAGAGACAAATAAGATGGTCTGGTATGCCCATCTCTTTAAGAACTTGCCAGAGTTTGTTATGATCCACACAATCAAAGGCTTTAGCATAGTCAATGAAGCAGAAGTAGATGTTTTTCTGGAACTCTCTAGCTTTCTCCATGATCCAGCATATGTTGACAATTTGATCTCTAGTTCCTCTGCCTCTTCGAAATCCTGCCTGTACTTCTGGTAGTTCTCGATCCACATACTGCTGGAGTCTAGCTTGTAGAATTTTAAGCATAACTTTGCTAGCATGAGAAATGAGTGCAATGGTGCGATAGTTTGAACATTCTTTGGCACTGCCTTTCTTTGGAATTGGAATGTAAACTGATCTTTTCCAATCCTGTGGCCACTGTTGAGTTTTCCAAATTTGCTGGCAAATTGAGTGTAGCACTTTTACTGCATCGTCTTTTAAGATTTTGAATAGCTCAGCTGGAATACTGTCACCTCCACTAGCTTTGTTGTTGCTCAGCTTTTCTAAGGCCCACTTCACTTCACATTCTAGGATGTCTGGCTCGAGGTCAGTGACCACCTCATTGTGATTATCAGGGACGTTAAGCTCATTCTTGTATAGTTCTTCTGTGTAATTTTGCCACCTCTTCTTAATCTCTTCTGCCTCTGTTAGGTCCCTGCCATTTTGGTCCTTTATCATGCCCATTTTTGCATGAAACGTTCCTTTCATCTCTCCAATTTTCTTGAAAAGATCTCTGGTCCTCCCTATTCTATTGTTTTCTTCTATTTCTTTGCATTGTTCATTTAAGAAGGCATTCTTATCTCTTCTAGCTATTCTTTGGAATTCTGCATTTAATTGGGCATATCTTTCTTTTTTTTCCCTTGCCTTTCGCTTCCCTCCTTTCCTCAGCTATTTGCAAAGCTTCCTCAGACAGCCATTTTGCTTTCTTGCATTTCTTTTTCTTTGGGATGGTTTTGGTTGCTACCTGTTGTACAATGTTGCGAACCTCTGTCCATAGTTCTTCAGGCACTCTGTCTATCAGATCTAATTCCTTAAATCTATTTGTCACCTCTGCTGTATATTGAACAGGGATATGATTTAATTCATACCTGACTGGCCTAGCGCTTTTCCCTACTTTCTTTAATTTAAGCCTAAACTTTGCAAGAAGAAGCTCATGGTCTGAGCCACAGTCAGCTCCTGGTCTTGTTTTTACTGACTGTATAGAGCTTCTCCATCTTTGGCTGCAGAGCATATAGTCAATCTGATTTCTGTGTTGACCGTCTGGTGATGTCCATGTGTAAAGCCGTCTCTTGGGTTGTTGAAAAAGAGTGTTTGCTATGACCATCGTATTCTCTTGACAAAATTCTATCAGCCTGTGCCCTGCTTCATTTTGCACTCCAAGGCCAAACTTGCCTGTTATTCCAGTTATCTTTTGGCTTCCTACTTTAGCATTCCAATCCCCCATGATGATAAGGACATCATTTTTTTGGTGTTAGTTCTATAAGGTGCTGTAGGGCTTCATAGAACCAGTCAATTTCATCCTCTTCAGCACTGGTGGTTGGGGCATAGACTTGGACTACTGTGATATTGAATGGTTTGCCTTGGATTCAAACTGAGATCATTCTGTCATTTTGAGGATTGTATCCCAGTATTGCTTTTCCTACTCTTTTATTGACTATGAAGGCTACTCCATTTCTTCTGAGGGATTCTTGTCCGCAGTAGTATACCTGATGGTCATCTGAATTAAATTCACCCATTCCTGTCCATTTTAGTTCGCTGATACCTAAGATGTCGATGTTTAGTCTTGTCATCTCTTGTTTGATCACGTCCAGCTTTCCTTGATTCATGGATGTTACATTCCAGGTTCCTATGGAGAAAAATCTTTACAGCATCGGACTTTCCTTTCACCACCAGACATATCCACAGCTGAGCGTCCTTTTGGCTTTGGCCCAGTCGCTTCATTCTTTCTGGCGCTACTAGTACTAGCCCTCTGCTCTTCCCCAGTAGCATATTGGACGCCTTCCGACCTGAGGGGCTCATCTTCCAGCGTCACATCGTTTTGCCTTTTGGTACTGTCCACAGGGTTTTCATGGCAAAGATACTGGAGTGGTTTGCCATTTCCTTCTCCAGTGGATCACGTTTTGTCAGAACTCTCTGCTATGACCTTTCCGTCTTGGGTGGCCCTGCACGGCATAGCTCATAGCTTCATTGAATTACGCAAGCCCCTTCACCACGACAAGGCAGTAATCCATGAAGGGGAGTGACTGTCTAGTCTCTTCTTAAAAACCTCCAGTGATGGAGCACCCACGATTTCTGAAGGCACTTCAGATTTGTATTCATTATCCATTCCTTCAGCATCCATTCATTCTCTTCATCACTTACCATACACTTCTTAAGTACTACATTCCCAGTGCACTCAACTCTGATGTTTATCCTAATATACCCAACTCTCACTTTCAATATAACAAGTAGAGGCACACTGTTTTCCATTTCCATATTTTGCTTTGTTCAATTAACCTTCATTCTTCACTGTGGGACACATGCTGTCTCCTGTCTTTGCAGTTCTTAACATTTATGCTTCTTCAGTAAACATTCTTTTTTTTAAAAAAAAACTTCCAATAAACTTTAAATTCATTTACTTTTTTCTCGTTTATCACCATTTATTTATATAAAACTTGCTATGATTTACTCCATTTTCAAATTCAATTAGCTTGATCTTTGATATAGTCATTTATAGAGCCATATTCTTCCTTCCATCATTTCTTCTTCTTCCTTCTCTTTTACCAGTTCAGGTGTCGAGGGAGATATAAAGTTCTGTTTCTTGCACTTCTGCCTCAACCATTGTTAATTGATATTGTTGTATTCAGTGCTTTTGTTTGTAAAAGAAAAAGGTGCTGGAACTCACACATGTCATACAACCCACCTTGCCTACCCTACAAGGTTCCATCCAAAAAAGGTGCTGGAACTCCGTTCTGAGCGTTCTATGAGAAAAAAAAGCCCTGGTTGTATTGTGTCTTTGATATTGTCTCTCTTTCTTCTTCTGGGTCTGCCTCAAGTTATTTGGCTTTCTCCTCTTTTTTCTATATGGCTTGTATGGTGTAGAATCCCCAGACATTCCAGATGAGCAAACCACTTAAGTTGATGTCTTGTATGTAGTTTAAGATTGGTTCTATTCTAATTCTTTCTCTTATGACCTTATTTTTTTATCACTCTGGCAGCTTTCTTCAAACATCTCATTTCCGTGGTGACCAACCTTCCATCATTTACCAGTGAGTAATTTCAGGTTTTCAGCCAAGAAATTACATGGTATTATCTGCTTATAAAAATGCATGCATGTTCATGTCCCCAATCAAAAGTCCACCACAAACGTTTCTTACACATTTATCCAGAAATACATTCAAAAACCAAACAGCCAACTTGTGGCCTTGTCTTAATCCCTACTCAGTTTTGAACCAGTATAACTGTTATTTTCTTCCTATACTTATCACAGTTAGCAACCAGGTTTGACATTATTGTTCTGCAAAGCATTCCATAATCCTAGTCTAATCACTTCACAGTGTGCTTTCTCTAAATCAACAAATGAGCAACATTCATTGTACAATATTACAAGACCCAATCTGGGTCAGTCACCGAAACCAGAGGTTTTGCCTTCCAAACATTTGGAGTCATCAATTTGACATGGGAGCCTACAGTCCCACTGAGGGGAGGATATTATGTCACATTTATACAGACGCCATCCGAGGTGAGAATTCTGTTCAGGATTGTCCATTGCTGGTGTGGTAGCTCAAAGCCTGGCATGGTTTTTTGTGGGGTTATTTGTATGTCTTTCTATAACTGGGTGTTCACTGAGACATTGCATTTGTCTCTAAAATGCTTCCTCCCCAGTTTCATTCAAAGAATTTCTTTTCTTTTTTTATTTTAAATTCTATTCATTCTGCTGAAGACTCCTTTATTTAGCCTGTTTCACCCACTTCCACAATTTTATTTATTTATTTATTTATTTTATTTTATTTTAATTCCATTTATATCCCGCCCTTCTCCAAAGACTCAGGGCGGCTTACAAGCTTAGCAGTAGCCTTCATTCTATGTATATGCCTGCTTATTAGGGCTTTCACACACACCCCAAGCGGCATTATTACAAAGTCAGCTTAATTGCCCCCAACAATCTGGGTCCTCATTTTACCTACCTCGGAAGGATGGAAGGCTGAGTCAACCTTGAGCCTGGTGGGATGCGAACCTGCACTAATTGCAGGCAGCTGGTGTTACTTAAGGAGGCATTAGCCCACTGCTCCACCAAGGCTCTATATATTTATGATATAAGACCAGCACAGATCATGTATTCAATATATTTATCTTCCAAAATATCTCAGAAAATCATTGATTAGTACTTCTGTTGGGCAGTGAGGTTATTTCATGTATCAGATTTGGGATATCAGCACTCTCTATTTTACTTTGTTTTAATCTTAACCATCCCTTGCTCCTTTTGAGTATATTCATTGTAGATACTTTTTTTTCCCCTTTCTACTAACTTCAGTATCTTTCTCTCATCCTCATTGTTACAGCAAACATTGCCTTGCATTATTTATTTATTTTTCACTTGCAGTCTCTTTCAGCATTTTACCAAGCATTCTTTTTTTCATATTCCCCATTAGCTTGTTCTGCAAATTGCCATAATATAATTCTTTCCACTATGTTTCAAGCAGCTCCCACATCTCCTTTGTTTATATTCTCTTTTCATTCATTCTGATGGGACTGTCTAATTATTTTTCACTCAGGATTCATACTTTCTATTTTTTGCAATTGTTTTACTTTTATTCTCATTTCTTTCACTATTTCCTTTTTCATTTCTCCCAAGATCCACTTTTAATAATATCAAATAATGGTTTGCTCATAATCAGAAACTTTTATCATCATTATATGTCCCAATAATTTTATCATTATTTCATCAGAAAGTTAATGAGGTTTTTGCATTTCTATGTATCCCATTGCCATCTTTAGGTATAAATAAATTTATACTTAAGAAAGGTATTTTCTGAGAAGATATTCACCAGAATTTACTATTCTTATTTTCTCTTAGAATTCCAAATGGCCCAGTCACTTTATCTGTACATCCTTCTCCATTCCCACTCATCATTCACATGATCTAATAGATTTTTCTTTTTCTTACTGAATCACATTTACTTACAATAGTGCACTTCCCCCCCACAAAAAAAGCTAAATTCTGGTCTTCAGTTATTGGTATTCTGTACTGTAGCATAACATAACAACTATCACTGACTTACTAATTCCTTTTTTGCCATGTCAATAAATGACATGAATTCATACTTTCTGACATTTTCATCCATTCATCCAGAATTAAACTTAAACTTTCATTTCCCTGCATGTATTTCTCAATTTTCCTTAGTATCTAGTTGAAAATTGCCAGGTTGCATGTTGTTTTACTATCACAGCTAGCGAGAAGCTTTTAAATGCAACTGAGACATACTGTTAGTAACTTCATGACCATCCATGTATAGCATCTGCTTAGAGAGAGAGAGAGAGAGAGCACAGAGGATCAGTAAAAAGCACAGTCCTTATTTTGTCAAAAGCAGAGAGGAATTGCTAGCATGTTGTTTCATTTCATTTTATTCCCTTTTGGCAAGAAGTGGGGATGAGAAAGTTTTGTTGCTCCAGTTGATTTTGAGCAGGAAGGCAGCCTATCAATCAATCAATTAAATGAGTTGTGCTTTGCATCTGTTTGCATAGACATCCAGTACAAATGCAATGGCATCAAAACAACATCTTTATGTCATGCACCCAAATGATGGAAATTCCATACTTTTGGATGCAGCAGTATTGCAATCCAATAATTCAACAATACAGGCAACATCCCTTGCCCCCTATCCCCATCCCACCCACTCCAGTCCATGTCTGATTAGTAGTTTTTTTTTAGTTTCTATTAAAAAGAAAAGTTGATCCCACAAGCCTGAAGTCTGAGGGATCCTTGATGGTCTCTGAGCTTGGTTGTTTTCTTGCAGACATTTCATTACTCAAACTAGGTAACATCATCGGTGCTACTCCTGCACTGCCAATTTACTAGCAATGATGATGTTACCCATGTAGTTTGGGAAATGAAATGTCTGCAAGAAAACCACCAAGCTCAGAGACCACCAAGGACCCCTCATTTCAGGACTTCCGGTTTTCAATTGCAGTGAAACAGGATGCAGGAAGGCAGGGATCTGCCATCCGTACCCAATTTTGCCCTGCTGGGGGCCCTAAATTCACCCCAAAGAGGCAATGAAGAGGAGGGGTACCTCACTGATCATGAAGAGATGGCGGTCTTTTTGTTGTACCTGAGGAAAACCCTCCAAACTGGCAGAGGAAAGACCGGTTACATTCCTATGGCTGGCCATTAGCTGCTGACAACTGAAGGAAAAAAAGAGCACCAATTAGCACATTGTAAACAGCATATTTGGAACTGGGTGAGAATATTGATCCTTTCTTTACTATTTTACAATAGTATTTCTTGGGAAAGGCTCCCAAGAATCTAAAAACCTCTGAATGTGAACAGAAGCGGTGTTTTAATTTTATAGGGGACAGAAATATACAATACTGAAGTGGAAGTAACATAAAGGTACAGTTTTGATAAATTTGAGTACTGAGATAATTGTTAGGATTTTCTCTTTGGAAAAAAAATTGAGGGAAAATATAAGAAATCAATCCTTTGTCTTAAGAGTGGAAAATGAATTTTGAATGATATCTAGTGGTAGATTTGTGTACAGCACTATAACTTGCTTTCTGGCTGCTTGGTGACTCCTAGCCTGGGAGAACAGCTGGCATTTAAGGGAAATATTTTGGCATACTTATCACCCTGGCCTTCTTGTACTATAAACACCTACTGAGCTTGGACTTTAATCTCAAGAGCTAATGGGAGAGAAGGAAAATTTAACTTTGGATTACGTGTGCCTGGGAGAGACTTTTGAGCTGTTTTCAGGGAGGTTGAACATTTTGAACACTTTGAACATTGTGGATAACTATCTTGCCTGACTGACAATTTTTGGGATACATGAGACAAAGGATCATTATAAAACATTGCTTTCAGGACAGGACCTATACTCTGGAATATATCGGATTATAAAGGCTACACATAAAGACCAGAAAACTAGATGAAACTTTGATCTACTCTTACTGAGACCGGTGATAATAGAAGATCTCCAGGAATGATGCCTCAAGAAAAAACAAACACCTTTCAGAAGGAAATATACTCTGTGATACAACTAATTCACCAAACAATTGTTGCATACAAAGAGGACATAAAAAATCATAATGAGACTAAGAACAATTTAGATAATATAAATGAGCAAATCTCCAAACTAAATCTACAACTAGAAAGCTCCCAGGCAATGATTACAAAGTATGAACAAACAAACCAGAAACTAGAAGACAAAGCAGAGGAAATGGATTTAGAAATGGAAGACACAAAAGAAGGGAAATATAAATGACCATATACAAAGAAAATACTGCAAGACTTAGCCATAACAAAGAAAATGCAAAAGACCCTTTATCCCTTAGGTCTGAAAAATGCATCTGATGGCAAGGAAGAAGAATTTTAAAAATGGAATATAGAGATGTTATGGGAAATGCCACAATTTGGGAGATGAGGAATGAAAAGAGAAATTGAGAGAGAAGGAAAGTGGGAATTGCTTAAGGCAGGGGTCCCCAACCCCCGGACCATGGACCAGTCTGTGGCATACCAGCAACCAGTCCACACAAACAAGGAAAATTCCATCCACAGGATGCAGGTGACACACAGAAAAACCTCTCTCCATGTAACCGATCCCTGGTGCCCAAAAGATTGGGGTCCTCTGGCTTAAGGAATATAAATGGACAGAATTCTCCCCCCAAAATACCCTTCCTAAATTGTCTTCCTCACGCCAAACAAATTTCACAAAATAGAAAGAAAATTCTGGGCGATTTAATTGCCCTGGCATGGAAAGCTACTTAGCAAAGAAAGAAAGCAAGAGTTAGATTTAAAAGACAGAAGATTTGACCTTTTAGAGGGGGCATTATATGTTTAAATACTTATTTGAATAACAGTTGACTCTTAGATACAATTAGATTTTTATAATGGAAGATATGATTTAGAATTAAAATAGCATTCTTTTTTCTTTCTTTTTTGATATGGGAAATATGAAAGTAAGAGGAGGATTGGTATGAATAAAAATTTTAGCTATGTAAATGTAATTAATATTGAGAAAATCATAACTGACAAAGATATTTCAAATATTGATGGGAAATCAAACCCTAACAAGAGCACGAAAAACAGGATATTGATTTATGAATTGATATTATTATTTGTACGACATTAGTAAAATATAATGAATATGTTTATATCTAACTTAGTATACACCAATAGTACCAAAAATTGTAACTGTGTAATGAGGGGAAAATGGAAAAAAATATGGGGAAGAAAGGAGGATCAGGGAAAAAAATACAGGTTTGTGCAGTGCTGAACAGATTTATATTGAAGAAATTAATGTTAAATATGTGAACCCAGACAGCATGTTGTTTACTAAGCATTAAAGATTGAAATTCTTAAAAAATAAGAAAACATTTAAAAATAAAAAGGACCCCCTCATTTCAACCCTGAACTACAAATATTTTTCTTTTTTGGGAGCATGAGGTCTGCTCTCAGTCAACTGATTTGAGTTGCTTGTGTGACTGATACTAAGTTTCACCAAGCAGCTGAAAGGCGATGTGGAAAGGTAGCTTATACATTTTCAGACAGCATTTCTTTCTGCTGTTTCTGTTTGGCCCAAATGTTTCAAAAGTCTATCTCACTTGATGCAGCAGCACCAGCAGTAGCATCAATAGGAGCCTGAGATTCCATCCTAAGAGAGGCATCCAGCTTAAATCCACAGAGACGACATGGTGTAAAAGAAACCATTCGAGCTACAATTCCCAGAGGATGAAAGATGCTCTGATGCCATGCGCCGAGAGGGTTGTTCACTGCCATTGGCTCCCTCTGCTGCACAGGAGCCATTCAGCAGGCATTTCATGTGGGTACTGCCTGAACTTTTGCAAACAGCATGGGCTCAAACCCATTCATGCACAGCTTTGTGCCAGCCTCTGGAGAGAACGGCATAGGATTTCCACTGACTAACTTGGTCTCTTCAAACTTCACCCCCCCCCCCCCAGAATATAAATGACTCCCTCTACACAGCAGCAGCAGCAGCAGCAGTCGCCAAGAGCTATCATTTTTAAACGGTATTCTAATTCCTATGGCAACCACTTATTTTATGTGCTTATTTATTTATTTAGCAGAACTTTAGCTTCCAGGCAGTGAATCACACACAATGCAAAAAGGCAGTTGCTAGGTGTGTAGGAGGCGAAGCGTGTGTGTGAGATAGCTCTGAGACAGTGAGTTCATGACGGCTTTAAAAGCTATGGAAAGATTATATTTTGCCACCTGCCATTGCCCAGTATTCAAACGATATCTGATATCTGTAATATTTGCCACCCAGCCAGCTATGGCTGAAAAATTTAATTCTACTAAAAGTCTCTCTCTCTCTCTCTCTCTCTCTCTCTCTCTCTCTCTCTCTCTCTCTCTCTCTCTCTCTCTCTCTCTCTCTCTCTCTCACACACACACACACACACACACACACACACACACACACAATCTAGATTTGGTTTAAGATTATGTTGTTGGCATGTTTTCTCCTCATGCATGCTCCTTAGTCCTAACGAGTTCCATGCACACAAACCAGTAAATTCTTCACTTAGAAAGAAACTTGCTGATAAACCCATTGTAAATACGGGCATATCTTAAACAGAAAAAGAAAAAAAAAAAGCTCTGGGCTACCACTTTTTGTACCTAATATGGGGAGGCAATGAAGAAAAGTCACTTTTATTTTCTATTTTGGAGTGGATCTGAATATGAATAATGATGCTGAAGATCATTCTAGAGAACTTTATTGATAGAGTGTTTATTACAGAACTCGCTGCTGCTGCTGCTGTTTGCAAGCTTTCCTGGATGTTTCTTCCATTTGACTTAGGGGTTGGTGCCCTTTATTTTAGCTCTGTCTTTCACCATGACTCCAGGCTGCTCACATGTTCTCAGAGCAGCAGGATGATGTAACCTAGAACTAAGGAGCAACCTAGAATTAAGGAATTTCCTAACAATGAGAACAATTAATTAGTGGAATGGCTTGGCTTCAGAAGTTGTGGGTACTCCATCACTGGAAGCTTTTAAGAATGGGCAGCCATTTGTCCAAAATAATAAAAGGACTCCTGCCTGTGCAGTGGGTTGGACTAGAAGACCTCCAAGGTCCCTTCCAACTCTATTATTCTGTAATTCTGATATCCAACTGACCTACCATTTCCCTTAAGCTGCCTTCTCAGCTTGTTGGCACTGTAAGATGCAGAGAGGGCAAAAGTGAAGGCAAAGTAAATTTATTGGGGGGGCTCATTTCCTCTCTCCCCCCCCTGTTTTTGGCTTCTTGCACACACTGCCTCAGGCACATGTAATTGAATGTGAGGTGAACCTCCACACTGTTTAATGCTTCTTTTACTGGCCAGGCATTAGAAACAGAGTTGACAGAGCAGTCAGTGAGGCCCCAACTTATTTCATTAATCGTGGTCCCTCCTGGGACAAGAGTGCTGCAGAGTGTGGAGGGATGGAAATTGCAATGTTCGCCCTGTCCCATCTCATCATTAGGATGCAGAATAGGAGGAGAACATGGAGGGGGTGTTTCTCTGATGAGTGAAAACAGTCTCTTCCTCTGGGAGAAGAGCACATGCTTTCAGAAAGAAAATGATGGCTCTATTTTAAAAGACCCTTTGCTATATTTTAGAAATAAGTGTATAGTTCTCTCTCTCTCTTTCTCTCTTTCTTTCTCTCTCCCTCTCCCTCTCCCTCTCCCTCTCCCTCCCTCTCTCCATCTCTCCCTCCCCCTCTCCTGGGTACTATATATATTTAAAATTCAAAATATAAAGGTCTTCTTATCAATTTCATGTCATGAGAAAAAAAATTAAAAGCTCAAAATTTGGGGCAAATGGCTGCCTTGGGACGAAGTGGAGAACACTTTTGGAGGGAGTCTCGAGGAGGCACAAAAGGTCCTGGGGTCTTCCGTTGTGCCCCTCCACATTTCAAGATGGGTTTTTTGTGATGCTTGGATCAGAATAGTTCTATGGTTCTAGGAAAATAGGAATAAGTCCTTTGCTGGAATTCTGAGGGCAGAGAAATTGCTGCAAATCTTCACTGCCCATTGATTTTCCTCCTGCAATAGCCCTCAGCTACTTGCAACTTTTTCTTTCCTTGCCCTATCAGGAAAAGCATAAGGCTGGCTGGGATTCAGAGATACCAGGATTCATAAATTCCAATTTTGCCATGCATCTGAGTCATTTCAAATAAGTGACTCACTTTCAATCAAACTTGGAGGTTATTACAAGGATCAGAAAGTCTATCCTGAGCAACCTGAAGGAAAAGTGAAAGAATGGAATGCAAATAAAATGAACAAAATTCGAATGAGCCTGTCTAAGGGAAAGATCTATCACCTTGCATATGATTGGCCAAATGTGTGTGTTTCTTTTATAATCAATTGTTATAATTAATTTTAATATGTTTACTTCAATATGCCATTGTACCTATATTTGCCTGGTTACTAAAACCTTTGCTTAAAGGAAGATGTAAAACAGTCCAAGTGTTAAGTTGTGAAGATTTTAAAATTCTATGAATTATTGAGAAAAGGAACATGCTCTGTCATTCCATTAACTGTTAACGATTTGTGGTTAGCTATAATAATTGATCTGTAGTATTGTCTAGTCAGACGAAAGAGGTATTGAGGCATTTTAATGATTGTGTTCATTATTGTATAAGTGGCCGAGAGATAGTAGAAATATGTCTACAATGCAATGGGCTACAGTTTAAACAGGTCTGAATTTGTATGTCAGTGCCAACATAGATTTAACAGAGCTGCTGATGGTCAAGAAGCTGGAGGGAACAAGGGTTTGATTCAGGAACAGGACAATTTTTCTGATATCCTCATTAACCACTCTCAGATACCTGTTATGGCACTGTGGAACAGAATAATTGACAATAACAAGATCTAGTGTAGTATAATGTTGGACTAGGAGTGGGGTGAGCCAAATTCTAGTCCATTCAGTACACTGAGAGATTATGCATGGAAGACAAAATCTTTGTATAGGACCCAATCTGTGTCAGTCACCAGGACTAGTCTTCCAAGCTTTTGGATTCTTGCTGAAGGCCATCCTCAGGATTTTTTTCTCTTCCAGAATGTGTGCTTTGGGCTATTCTATGTGTTGTATTTGTGTGTGTAGTCTTCCTATGGATCGATTTGTGTGTTGCTGGACAGCTATTGGCTGTTCTTTCCTAAACACATTCCGATAGAGACAAGTTCCCTGAGGATGGGCTTCAGCACGAGTCCAAAAGCTCGGAAGACTAAACCTCTAGTCCTGGTTACTGACCCAGGTTGGATTTTGCAACATTATCCTGGGACACGTTTTTTTTTGGGGGGGGGTTGATTGTTTTGCCTTCATTCATGAAATTCCTTGTGTGTCCAATCACTCTTGGCCAATAAAGTGTAGTGTATTATATCTCAGTGATGGCTCTTGCTGAATGATTTTCAGCCAATCCTTCTCTCCAGCCCAACCCACTTCCAATGATTAGCTGCTGATAGGATTGTTCTTGTTTCATTCCAAAAGAAGGGAGGACAAAGCTGTATAGTGCCCTGTCATAGATAGCCAAAATAATTACTTGGGTCTTATACAATTTGACTTGGGTAATGATCTGTAGAAGGATAGCACTGCCATTTCTGGACTATAAAAAAATCTGGGTTACTCGTAGCTGAAAAGCAAAAATTGAGTTTCCTTCACCTATTTATTGTCATTTTTTTTTTGCAACCACAATATAGTTGCCCTAGAGAAGAGACATTATTTATTATATTGTCCCTAACATCAAAACTTTGAGATGGCTCTCTTGTTTTGCATTCTTTGGAACTACCATCTCTTTAATTTGATTTTATTGAAAATACTATTTGGGGAATGCAAGCTATACAGTAATATATAACCTTTAGTTTTTAGATTCCATATCCTAAAAAAGCAGTGATTGTTGCTGTTTGTTTTTATATTGCAGTAACCTAATATCAGCTTGTGAGATTCAAGAAGCTACAAATCAAAATGATGAACTAGGCAGAAATACTTTTTTAAAATTGTCAATGTTTTCATATTTTTGAGAGGACTGCAATTTTGTCAGCTGTAGAAACTTGGTGAGTGATTTTGTGCCAATTACTTTACTATAGGCAACCTAGCAAGATTGTTGTTATTGATTAAAATAAAGAGAGATCATGGTCTAACAACAGAATGATTGTCAGTGGCCTAACACTGTTTCAATAAGTTGGAATGTTCAGGAGAAACTTTTTTTTTAATATATATTTACTTCTCCAAGCAAATGCTGGTTTTTCCATTTGGGGGAATGCACTGCTGGCTTTTTTCCTTCCTTGTTGACTGTGAATCCCAGATATTCAGTTATAACTGTAGCCATACTGTATAATTGTTGGTTTGTTTCTTGAGTAGTTGGTGCTTATATTTGATATTACAGTACTGGCATCTTTGAATGCTTGTGCTAGCTGTTTCTTTGGGACAAGTGTTAATACAGTCAACCTTATTCTGCTGTTTTTGTGCTGTTCTAAATGCTCAGTTATTCTTTGTTTCAATTTCTCTTTTCTTTTAATTAAAAGGTTTTATTTTTTTTCTGAAGAGACAGGGTGCCTGGTTTGAGAATGAAAGTGATTCAACAGCTTTGCTGGCTTCCTCTACTGCTGACTCCCCCCTGGTTTGCCTCTACAATCTGAGCTACTGTACTACTGGGAAGGCTTCAATTTCTCTTCCTGAATAAATATTGCAGTTATTCCAATTCTGCTTCTGTAAATACTTTATTTCATATTACAAATTGACATTGATCTGCTAGCCTCTGTTCTGTTATTTCTGATTCTGGATATTGTTCTTTCCAGACATGGTGCATTATTTTCAATTATCCTCTTCTTCTTGGATTTGATTTGTAATCACATATAATTATTTTCAATCTTTGTATATTTATGACAGGTAAACACCTTTCCATCCCAGTTATTTAGATATAACAGCAGCCGTGCTGTACATTAGCAAGTTTGTTTCTTGGCAATGAGCTGGCGCTTATGTTTGATTTTATTTATTTTTCCCAACGTTAGTTCAGATGGTATTTTCTCCATGCTTCATCACTGTACATTAATGTCATTTTGGTACAACTGTGAGTTTGGTTTTTATTTCATTATTCAGACATCCTGAGGTTCATATCATCAGCACATGTAAGCAAAAGCAAGACATATAAATACCTGCTTATATGAATGATGCATAGCTATATTATTTCATCCATCTCACCCTTGGTTTTTTTTAATGTGAGTGCATTTACAATGAATGGTGATAACTCTCTTAATAGAAAATGTTGTCAAAACATTTCTGAATAAAGCACAGGTAAATGACTTCAGAGAAACAGATACAAATTTCTAAGCATAGAAGTTTCACAGAAGGGAGATTGGAAATAGGACTCGTTTGCAAGTAAAAATTCTTACGACCATTATCACAGGTAGTCCTTGACCTACAAACACAATTGAGCCCAAAATAAATGTTGCTAAGTGAGACATTTGTTCAGTGAGTTTGCCCCATTTTACGACCTTTCTTGCAACAGTTGTTAAGTGAGTCACTGCAGTTCTTAAGTTAGTAACACGGCTGTCAAGTGAATCTGGCTTCCCCATTGACTTTGCTTGCCAGAAGGTCGCAAAAGGTAATTACATGACCCCGGGACACTGCCACCATCATAAATATGAGTCAGTTGCCAACTGTCTGAATTATGATCACGTGACCATGGGGATGCTACAACAGTCATAAGTGAGAAAAATGGTCATAAGTCACTTTTTTTCAGTGCCGTTCAGTGTAACTGAACATTCACTAAATAAATTGTTCTAAGTCAAGGACTGCCTGTGCTTTTATTGTAGCTGAAATGTATTTATTTTATTTTGTTCATGGACTGGAAAAAGACACCTAAAGGCTATCATCTCACACTTTCAATATTCTTTATTGTGATATTTCATATATATATATATTCTCAAAAAAAAAAGGGAACACAAGATAAGACATCCTACTATTAAATACAATACATTGTGTTGTTTAAGTGTTCCCTTTATTTTTTTGAGTATATATATATATATATATATATATATATATATATATATATACTCAAAAAAAATAAAGGGAACACTTTTCCCAGCTTCTGCCAACCTAGCAGTTCAGAAGCACATAAAAATGCAAGTAGAAAAATAGGGACCACTACGGTGGGAAGGTAACAGCGTTCCGTGCGCCTTTGGCGTCTAGTCATGCCGGCCACATGACCACGGAGACGTCCTCGGACAAGCGCTGGCTCTTCGGCTTTGAAACGGAGATGAGCACCGGCCCCTAGAGTCGGAAACGACTAGCACGCATGTGCGGGGGAACCTTTACCTTATATATATATATATATATATATATATATATATATATATATATATATATATATATATATATATGTGTGTGTGTGTGTGTGTGTGTGTGTGTGTGTGTGTGTGTGTGTGTGTGTGTGTGTTGTGTTACTGTGTTTTATCCCTGTGAGCCACTCTATTTGTATTCAGAATCCACTCCATACTTACTTTGTGGCTGGCATTTACTTTAATCTTTCAGTTATTTTCATTGCTACCATTACTTCCAATGGGTCTTCAGTGGGCACTGATTATCTTTGACTGCTATTCTAGTCATTCATTGAATTAGATCTCTTTTACAATAATGGGGGCTTGGACTGGGGATACCTACCGTGGTTAGCTTTTACACTAGAATCTCAGTATGTCATAATTGTCATAATACTACAGAATCAAAAATGGAGAAGGGGAAGCTGCATCAGACAGAACAGCATCAATTTGAATATAAGAAGAAGCACCATCATCTTTGAAGATCACAAAGTACATTGTGATACTTAGGCAAGGTTTCTGAGTTTGGCTGCAACTGATACAGAGCGCTTTAGATGTTTCTGTTCAAATGACAAGAGGGTTTGCAGTTGCCTTTGTTAGCACTAATGCTCACAAATGAGAAACCAAATGACCTTATACAGAACATAATTACTCCACAAAGAATTTCTGATACAAATAATTGGCACAAAGGCTTGAAGAAAGACTTTTTGTAAACATTTAATGAGGTTAAGCAAATCTTGGAGGAATCATTAGCTGCAACAAAGATTTGAGCCATGCTTTGCTCTAATGAAGGGGTGTCAAACTGCCAGCCCATGGGCCAGATGCGTCACGAGGAAACCGCACCCACTCCATTGCCAGCAATGGGGAAAAAGTTCCAATACATTGCGCAACATCACGTGATGTGAGTTTGACATGTTTGCTCTAATGCATTACTGGAAAGTCCTGGAAAGCTCCACTTTTGAGGGGCAAAAGGAAGCAGCTGCGTTACTTTATTCCACTCATAAAAACTAGCTGACGACTAAGCAGTCAATCAATCAATCAGAATAGAGCTGGAAGGGATCTTGGAGGTCTTGTAGTCCAACCCACTGCTCAAGCAGGAGACCCTATACCATTCCAGGCAAGTGACTGTCTAGTCCAGACATGTCAAACACAAGACCCGGGGGCCGGATTCGGCCCGCAAAGTGGTTTCATGTGGCCCGCGAAGCCATCCTGGAAACAGTGAGGGAACGGCCCCCACTGCCTTGGCCCTGGCCCAGAGACCCTCCTCCTGCCAGAGACCCTCAGATCTGTCCCACTCCTGCCCAGGCCCCCATAGGCACCCTTGATGCGAACGATGTAGAGCTGGCCACGCCCACCCAGTAGGCCATACGCACTCTAGCCACGCCCACCCAGTAGGCCACGCCCACCCTGGCCATACCCACCCGGCCCCCTGAGGGCAACCGCAATGCTGATGCGGCCCTCAATGAAATTGAGTTTGACACCCCTGGTCTAGTCTCTTTAAAAACTCCAGTGACGGCACACTCACAGCTTCTGAACTGAGGCCGTTCTGCTGGTTAATTGTCCTCACTGTTAGGAAGTTTCTCTTTAGTTCCAGCTTGCTTTTCTCCTTGATTAGTTTCCATTCATTGTTTCTTGTCCTGCCTACAGGTGCTTTGGTAAATAAGTTGACCCCCTCCTCTTTGTGGCAACCTCTCAAATACTGAACACTGCTATCACGTCACCCCTAGTCCTCCTTTTCTCTAGACTAGCCAAACCTAAATCCTGCAACCGTTCTTCATATGTTTTAGTCTCTAGGCCTTTAATCATCCTAGTTGCTCTTCTTTGCACTTTTCCCACATATGGCCTTACTGAGGCTTTATACAGTAAAGCTGTATTAATACTTCACACGTTTTTGATTCTATGCCTCTGTTTATACAACCAAGGGCTGTATTAGCTTTTTTGGCAGCGGCTGCACACTGCTGGCTCATAGTGCTTTGAAAGTTCATTTGAGGCATTCTAGTCCAACCAGCTGTTTCACTGCATTGAGACAAAGTGATGCATTTCTGCAAGGCTATGCACCTTATTGAGGCAGATTGGATGCAGTCCATTCATTATTTTTTTTTAAAAAAAAATGTATGTATAACTTTCTTGCATTTTATTTCATGTTTGGGTACACTCATGGTGCTAAATGGGTGTTCTGTTTTCCCTTCAGAAACTAGTAAACAAAATCAGATCTTGGAAATCCTTGCAAATAATGCAAACTTTCATTATAAGTTCATTTGGATTGGCTCAGCAAGGAATCCCATCGACTGCCATAACTGTTGTAAACTGAATCTAGATTTACTCTGCCTGCTCCTTGTAATTGTATCTTGGAGCTCATTGTGCTACAGTCATTAGGCCCTTGAAAATTAGGTTTCATTGCCAAGACAAATGATTGGCTTCTGATGGCCCAAGAAAGACCCACAGGTAAGAAGAACAGAGTTGTTTCCATACTAGGCCAGATGTTAGCAGCAAACTCCAGTTAATAGACATTAGCACCAAAGCACTTTGGAACATGCTGGGTTTTTTCTTTCTTTCTATGGTCTCCCTTTACTTCTCATTTTAGTAGTTTGTGTTCTTGCTGAATGCTTACAATGGGAATTATTTTGGTTTGCTCAGAACATGAATAATATATATATATTTAAACTGAACATGCAGGTGATATGAATATGTCTAAAATGGAAGGGAGAGAGGGAAGGGGAAGGGGGAAAATGTGCTATCATACAATATTGGCTGATGTAACCACTTGGCTTTCTGAGTATCCAACATTCTTAAACTGATTCCTTTCCTGTAGTAAAGCTGCAAATCTGGTTTCCCCAACTAAAAATGTGTTTTAAAAGCAGTAACTCCATTGGATTCCATTCCCTTCCTTGTTGATTCCTCCCATCCAGCTGCTATAGTTTCTATGCTGAATCCAAGGGCTCTCCTGAAGAGAAGCTTGTTGATAGCCTGATGGTTGCTATGAGAATGATATAACTTTGCCATTGTCTTCCATGTAATACTGATACATCCTCTCAATTTTCAAGGCACTGTGCTATTTTTGAAGGCTTTTCCAAAAAAAGGTTTGGTTTTTTTTCCCCAAATATAAAAGAGAATAGGGTTTGTTTTTCACATTCCAAACTTTATCTCAGGGGTCTTCAAACTTGGCCCTTTTATGACTTGTGGACTTCAACTCCCAGAATTCCTCAGCCAGCATGCCTGGCCAAGGAATTCTGGGAGCTGAAGTCCACAAGTCATAAAAGGGCCAAGTTTGAAGACCCCTGCTTTACCTTATGAAGTCAGCAAATCATTGGCATCCCCAGAAACAGGGAAGGATAGAAGGGAACAGGAGAGGTCCAAGTAACACAGTATTGTGTCATTGCAACAACATAAGCCCTGTTCCTTTTCTATATGGGTTGCGAACTTGCCCCTACATCCCAAAGAAGGGCTTTCAAAAGCTAATAAAATCAATGAGAGCCTGAGGATGCTGCTGCAGTAAACCCAAAAGCTTTCTCTGTTAATCAAGAGGAGGGACCAGCAATAAAGCTGAGGATCCTCTTGACTGACAAGAACTGAATTCTAAATCACACATTTGGCATTGGTTTGGTTAAAGAGAACATCAACTGGAAACAAAGCTACAAGCCAATATGATGCCTGCTTAACTTCTCTGAAGAAACTTATTGGGACAAAAGAGAGGCCATTTTTACTTACAGTCAAAATGTTTGCCTCTTGCTTCCTCTCTTCTCTGCTGAAAAATACTAAGAACAGGAAGGAATAATAAAATGGGTTAGTACAAAAATAAGAGCAAACCCCACTCCCTTTTAGTACTTGTAGTACTGATGATGTTACCTAGCTTGATAATGAAATGTCTGCAAGAAAATCACAAAGCTCAGAGAGCACCAAAGACCCCACTGTATAGAATATCTGTTCTTCCTTTTGCTTCTACATCCAACTGACTGAACATCCCAGTAGCATACCACACAATACAATAATAGAATATTGTGGTCCCATAGTTTGAATCAATCCTTGTTTTTTAAAGTAGCCTGCGATCTCTTCCCAGTAGCAACATATAATATCTTCTAGCACAGACATGTCAAACACAAGGCCCGGGGGCCGGATCCGGCCCGCAAAGTGGTTTCATGTGGCCTGTGAAGCCATCCTGGAAACAGTGAGGGAACGGCCCCCACTGCCTTGGCCCTGGCCCAGAGACCCTCCTTCTGCCAGAGACCCTCAGATCTGTCCCACTCCTGCCCAGGCCCCCATAGGCACCCTTGATGCGAACGATGTAGAGCTGACCATACCCACCCAGTAGGCCATACGCACTCTAGCCACGCCCACCCTGGCCATACCCACCCGGCCCCTTGAGGGCAACCGCAATGCTGACGCGGCCCTCAATGAAATTGAGTTTGACACCCCTGTTCTAGCATATTTTATTTGTCTGTTTATTTATTTGTTTGTCACATTTTTATCCTGTCACTACCCCTCATTAGGTCCAATAAAACAGTAATGAGCACAAGCTTTATATCAATGTTGGCTGGGTAATACAATGAAGTTGCTATCATCTATTAAAAGCCCCATTGCTGGATGCTTTTAAGAAGAGACTGGACAGCCACCTGACTGAAATGTTATAGGGTCTCCTGCTCGAGCAGAGGGTTGGACTAGAAGACCTCCCAATGTCCCTCCCAACTCTCTTATTCTATGTTCTATTGGGGAGAAGTCAGTGAAATGAGGTAAATATAAGAGCTGACATTTGTCACACAGGTATCCATTAGAAACCACTATATCATATATACCATCACACCAATGACAGGACTCATGCAGCTTCTGTCAGCTGCACATGATCCAATGGATGCAAAAATCATAACATTCAGTTAGACAAAGACATAATGGGGAAAAATGTAGATAAAAAGAAAAATTTAAATAATCCTCACAGAACACTGTTGAGAGTGCTATATCAGACATGTCAAATTCCCAAAGTCATGTGATGTCGCACAATGTATTGGGACTGTTTTGCCATTGCCAGCAATGGGGTGGGTGCGGCTTCCACGTGACGCATCCAACCTGTGGGCTGGCAATTTGACACCCCTGCGCTATATGAACTCCCCTTGTAGAGATGACCAGCACCAGAAATCACTTCCATCTGCAGATTTCAGCTGAGCTAGTACTGCCTTCTTTGTCAAGCCCCATCTTTCCCACTCAGTGATCCCTCACAAGAAGAAAAAGCTAGTTTGCGAAAGTGGCCCAGAACGCTTACTTTAATTCAAAATGTTATTCGTTTTCTTTCTTTGGTTTACAGAGGAACCCATCCCATTTTCTTCTAAAATAACTCTGAAACTGTCAAGCAAGCAATTACTGGCAATTGCAGATCTTTAGAAGGAAAAAAAAATTACCTCCCTTAAAAGCAGATAGATCCAGAGAAGCTGTTGCGAAAACATCAGCAGGAAACTGCTGTGTTTATTTCTGAAAAACTGCACGACAAAGACTGAGCTAGGGGCTCAGTGTGGTCCTGGAAAAGTAATTGTCAAGATTTCTTGATCTGAAGAAAGTGGTAAAGTCATGCTCATCTGATCACAAGTACAATATATTCAGTTGTATTAATGAGTTAAAAAAAGTAACAATATTAGTTACCACTGTAATGTATTTAATGTATAGGTAAATCTTCATGCTCCTAATAATGCTCGGTGTCTTCTCCTTTATTTTCCTAAGTGATTTGTCCTGGAACCCTGTGTTGCTTTTCAGAAGAGGTGCTGAGAACTTTTTTGTTATGTGGCATTCACAAAACATTGAGAATCCAACCTGTTAGATACTGGGTTCATTGCTTGATTGATGAGATGAGGCGAGTGAGTTCAGCAAAGATCATTGTTTATTTGGTTCCAGAAACTGAACTGAGAAACAGGGCTGCAAATGCAGCAATTTATACCCTGGCCTCTAGGCGGTGGCCAATAGGTTTAAAGCAACCTATTGTCACCCTAGAGGCAGCCAATGGTGGTGCTGGAGACGGGTTGTCTGAGGAACTGGGAGCCATTAGCCAGCTTCCCTGCTTGAGCAATCTTCCAGCAATTAACCCCACGTGATATTCCTTAGCAAGACAAAGCCCAATACATTACACAACCCTAGACTTATTTCCTTCAGTGAAATTCATACTGAAATTTCTGGTTCTTACTTTGAAGGAACCATGTTTATCTGAATTAAATAAACTTTGATTCATCCTTCAGCTAAAATAAGACTAGAATCTTATGGTCCCTGGTAGCAGAGTAACCTTCAATGCATCTAACAGAACTTACAGCTAAAGACATATGTTAGTCAATATGGAATATACTGTATTCATTAAAAAGTCACATTATTTATAAGAAAAATGACAAGTATATATAGAGGCAAAGGTATAGAGTTACTATTTTTACCCATTTAGACAGCATCCAGATGTAAAAATGCAATCAATCCCATAATTTAGTTTTATTAAGTTCACCAAACTCACAGGACTTGATGGTTTATTTTATTAAGTTCTTCATTCAATCCTGTGTTCATTACAATAGTACTTCAAAGTAATTTTCTAAGTAAAATGCCTAAGCATCATTCTAATGAGTTATTTTAACACAAAGGTGAATAACCTTTTTCCAGCCAGAGACTGAAATCCTCTTCTAAAAAATGTTATCCTGCAGCAGAGCATTATGATATCGTTGGAATGAGTGGAGACTATATCTCTGGTCCTTTGGGGCAGAGAAGTAGGGTAAGTGATCAGTTTATCACTTAACCCTATTCTCTATCTCAAAGGACCAGAAACACAACTCAGGGCAAATAATAATAGCAAGACAACCACAAACACAAAATGCTGCCTCTGCAAAGTAGCTGAAGAATAACTACAAACAATGACATTATTATTATTATTATTATTATTATTATTATTATTATTATTATTATTATTATTATTATTATTATTATTAATATTAATATTATTATTATTGCAAAAGGCAGGCTTACTAGGAACTGCTTCCATCCTGTAACGATATCTGTAATATCATCAAACATCCACATCTGCCTATCCCAGGTCCTTGGTAAGGACTCAATAGGTAGACAAAAATGCCAAATCCAGTCTGAACATCTGGCTGACTGCGATGAATAATAATAATAATAATAATAATAATAATAATAATAATAATAATAATAACAACAACAACAACAACAACAATAACAATAACAATAACAATAATAATATAATGATGATGATGATGATGATGATAAAGTTGGAAAGGACCTTGGAGGTCATCTAATCCAACCCCCTGCTCAGGCAGGAAACCCTATACCATTTTAGACAAATGGCTGGCCAGTCCCTTCTTAAAAACTTCCAGTGTTGGAGCATTCACCCCTTCTGGATGCAGGTTGTTCCACTGGTTAATTGTTCTAACTGTCAGGAAGTTTCTCCTTAGTTCTAGGTTGCTTCTCTCCTTGACTAGTTTCCATCCGTTGCTTCTTGTCCTGCTTTCAGGTGCTTTGGAGAATAACTTGACTCCCTCTTCTTTGTGACAGCCCCTGAGATATTGGAACACTGCTATCATGTCACCCCTCACCCTTCTCTTCGTTAAACTAGACATACCCAATTCCAGCAACCATTCCTTATGTTTTAGCCTCCAGTCCCCTGATCATCTTTGTTGCTCTTCTCTGTAGTCGAGTGAGTTCAATCAGAAACATTATTTATTTGCTTGCAGGAACCAAGCTGGGGAACAGGGCTGCAAACGCAGCTATTTATACCCTGGCCTCTAGGTGGCGGCCAATAGGTTTAAAGCAACCTATTGCCACCCTAGAAGCAGCCAATGGCAGCGCTGGAGACGGGTTGTCTGAATAGCTGGGAGCCGTTAGCTAGCTCCCTGCTTAAGCAAATAGTCCAGCAGTTAAAGCCACGTGATACACTTAGTAAAACAAAGCCCAATACATTACAGACAAAGGAATAGAAAACAAAGAAGCTAAAGTGCTTTGGGACTTTAGAATTCAAACAATTGTCTTAACGGACTTAACAGTTGTCAAAAAGAAAGACAAAGAAGTCTGGATAGTGGACATTACAATACCCAGATATAGCAGAATAAAAGAATGTGTGTGTGTGTGTGTCACAAAATACAAAGGCCTACAGGTAGAAGTAGAACATCTTTAGACAAAGAAAGCAAAAATAATACAACAGTAATTGTAAGTCAATTACAAAAGGCAGCTTTATCTGGATCAGCTTATACCCTGCAATATCTTTAACACCATGAAAGAACATCTGCCTGTTCCAGGACATGGTGGCCAAAAAAGCCAAATCCAATCTAAACATCTGGATGAGTGTGTGAGAAACCGTAATGATCATTCTTATGAATAATGACTCATTATCACCTTTATTATTTGTCATTGCTATATTCTGGCTTTCAGTGATCTTGGCTATCAAACAGCAAAGTGTGCTAATAAAATCTCACTTTCCCACTTTTCACAGGGTATCAAGATCTGAAAACCAAAGTTGAAAGATTATGAATAAACCAGTCATGGTGGTCCCAGGGCTTTGGGCATGCTGGTTGCTACACCAAAACATCTTGGACTGCATTGGTATGATAATAAACAATAACATTTGTACATTGATAAAATTTCCAACTGTCAATTACAACAGATTACACTGCTTGGATTCACACATCTGCTACATCAATTCATTAGGACATCTGAGATTTTTGGGAAGAATTAGATGCACATGAAGGCAAACGCTAGTTAAAAATCTGACAACTGGGATGTCACAGTTTTGTGTAAATATTCATGATAATGACTAATTGGTACCTCAACCATTGTTTTAAAAGACATTGAACCGTAAAATCACTGGGCTCCAGCCTCACCCTCTACTTCCTTGCTTTGAGGAAGATAGATAGCAATGGGCACATATAGGAATTGATATTTATCGGCACATATAGGAATTGCCATAGCATATGAAAGATTGGGACTTGAAGTGTACAAGCAAATGGTAAATATCATGATTTGAGGGATAACATTTTCAAAATAAAAACAGGTATGCTATGCAGGTAAATGAACAATGAAGTAACAGATTTGAATGTGGTGGGCTGATCCAATGAAGTGGATGAGTTCATCCCAAAAAACAAAAGTTTATTTTTGAATGAAAGTTTAATTAGGAATGCTTATGCTAAAACGTATTTTAGAAAGTATGAGTTGGAGTCATCTATGGTTTTTGTGGATGTATTTAAATCCTTAGGATGATGAAATTGTCAGTTAAGTGATAATAGAAGAAACAAATGAGTTTTGAGGGGAAAAATATATATAGCATAATGAGTGAGTGAGAGATGTTAGTGAATGAATGAGTGAAACAATATATTCTATGAGTGATGTGAATGGACACATGGAACAGTTTTTATTTTTAATGAAAGAATGAGATACAGAGAAGAATATGAGATGTTCTGATTTTGGACTGATCATTAATTGATGCTATTAGGAGTAATCCTTAGAAATAAAATGTACATGCAAGAAAAGGAAAAAATGAAAGAAATTAGAATGAAAATGGAATGACTGCAAAATGAATATTTAAGAAATGTGTATAGGAATGTTTGTAGCATGTTAAACAATAGAATTTAAGTAAATACCAGAAATGTTAGTTTATAGAAAAAGAATAAACATTTCCATTCTTTTTCCATAAACTAGCATTTCTAGCCTTTACTTAAAGTCATAAATACTGAAAGTTTAGAGTATAACTAGAGAAATATTAAATTAAGCGTAGTTTCTTCTAGAATAGTTGATAATATTTGTTTAACATGTCTATGAGTACTGGTTCTGGGCCCAATTATTAGAAGAATGCTGTCATTTTCTTCTGTAAAAATATAGTATATATAAAATAAAAATAACCTGATAAAGTTAGCGAGAATTAATACATAAACTATATCAGAATTAGTTTAAATGTTCCTGGATATGCATTTGGCAGAGTTCTGATTAAAAGTCACAAGAGGTGGGAAGTTCAGGGTGATATTATGCTCAGCAGGAGATATTCAAACCAGATTTTTTGTATTCAACGAGTCATAGAAAAATGTATGAATGTGAGAAAGAACATTTACTGACTTACAAGACTCTATTATTATAGCCAAACTCAGTACAGGTAGTCCTCGACTTACGACCTCAACTGAGCTCAGGATTTCTGTTGTTAAGTGAGACATTTGTTCAGTGAGTTTTGTCCCATTTTATGACCTTTCTTGCCACAGTTGTTAAGTGAATCACTGCAGTTCATAATTTAGTAACCCAGCTATTAAGTGAATCTGGCTTCCCCATTGACTTTGCTTGTCAAAAAGTTGCAAAAGGTGATCACATGACGTTGGGACACAGCAACGTTTGTAAGTATGAACCAGTTGTCAAGCATCTGAATTCTGATCACATGATCATGGGGATTCTACCAAGGTCATAACTGAAAAATGGTCACAAGTCACTTTTTTTTCAGTGCCCTTGTAACTTTGAATGATCACTAAATGAACTGTTGTAAGTCGAGGACTTCCTATAAAAGTAGTTTTAGCCTTTCTGTAGAGTGGATTTCATGGTCTGCTTTATCAAGTGGGCTGACATTGATATTTCAAGTCTCATTGTTCTTTGCCTCCTTTTTCTTATAGTTCGGTGAATTAGAGAGATATCTGTCTGAGCCACTTCTGAATGTTGTGAAAATCTTGGACTTAAAAAATGCTTCAACCCCCTTTACCTAGGCAGCGGGTTCTGCATATCACCAACAAAGTCATCTTCTTTACTCTCTCTAGATACTTAAGACATACCTGTGGATAGGTATGCACAAGAAGACATAGCTTCAGAATGGATAGGTACTGAATAGGTGAACAGGTGAACTGAATACAAAGATGAGTAATCAGAACAATAATACATTGAAATGGCTTGTTCTCAGAGTGGAAATGAATGAGAATCTAACCGTAAGACAAATACACAAAGGATGAGTGAACAGGTTTGAGAGGAAGAAGTTATAATTGGAAGAAGCTAAGCAGATGTTTGAAAAGAAAGAGATGAGAAGTTTAATAAAGAAAAGCAATGTATAAAGTAGAATGTGAATATGAGGGCTGTGGTGACACAGTGGTTAGAATGCAGTATTGCAGGCTGACTCTGCCTTCCATTGCCAGGAGTTCTATCCTGACAGGCTCAGGGTTGACTCAACCTTCCATTCTTCCAAGTCTGGTAAAATGAGGATCCAGATTGTTGGGGGCAATAGGCTAACTCTGTAAACTGCTCAGAGAGGGCTGTAAAGCACTGTGAAGCAATGTGTAAGTCTAAGTGCTGTTGCTATCCCTATGATGGCAGCAAGGATACCTTGAAATAGTAGATAGGTGTGGGCATGCATCATGAATGGTATGGCAAACTAGATTTACTACATCTCACTTCCTTTTCTCATAAAATAATAATAATAATAATAATAATAATAATAATAATAATAATAAGAAGAAGAAGAAGAAGAAGAAGAAGAAGAAGAAGAAGAAGAAGAAGAAGAAGAAGAAGAAGAAGAAGAAGAAGAAGAAGAAGAAGAAGAAGTTGGAAGGGACCTTGGAGGTCATCTAGTCCAACCCCCTGCTCAGGCAGGAAACCCTATACCATTTCAGGCAAATGGCTGTCCAGTCTCTTCTTAAAAACTTCCAGTGTTGGAGCATTCACCACTTCTGGAGGCAGGTTGTTCCACTGGTTAATCGTTCTTACTGTCAGGAAGTTTCTACTTAGTTCTAGGTTGCTTCTCTCCTTGGCTAGTTTCCATCCATTCCTTCTTGTCCTGCTTTCAGATGCTTAGAATGGAATGATGGGTACATATACATGCATTGTGCATGAGATAGTCACGTGGAATCAAGTTTATAAATTACTTGCAACAACCACCTGTTCAAGATGTAAGGGCGCAGCCTTGGCAAAGAAACAGCACCAATACAGGACAACTACTCAGTCCCTATGACCTCTGACTCTTGTTAAATATCCCTCTTCCAATAGAGCTCCTTCGGGTAACTCCAGCTCTTGTGAATATGCTGGTCAATTCAGAAACACTTGAACATTCAATTACAATTGAATCTATGAAACTCATTAAGCGCTGAATAGGTTCTGCAGTTCCAATTTGCAAAGAAAAAGGCATCCATTCAGATTTGAATGTACTGTTAGGTAGTGAAGAACAGAACTGATATTTGAATTCTGGATCCAATGTATTTGAGTCAGGAGGAGGCAAATACTGTATGCAGAAGTGAGAAATCAGACATCGCTGCATCTGTTAAACCAGAGATAGAAAGCAATCCCGTAATTATTTGCAAGTATGTTGGCATTCTTTTATAGTTTGTTGGAAAAATAAATCTCAAAAGCTGCAAGTCTGAATTATGTATTCAGTGTTTTGTGTTGGGTAATATCTGTGAAATATTTGTATTTTTGGAAGAATAAATAAATCTAAACATTACAGGAAAAAGGCTGCCATATAGTTGGACACAACTTTGGTATATCTAGTGTAATCTGTTCCAAGTAGTGTTCTTGAAGAAAAGGATCTCTGCTGGCTCTTAACATCTTAAATTCACTTTTTTAAAAAGCTGACTATTTCAGAGGTTGAATCTGGCAGGGGATGTGCTCTGTTCAATGCTGAATTATGCCCATCATTCAAGGATCTGTACACTTTTTCAATAATTGTAAATAAACAATTAGAGTTCAAGTGCAGAATAAAATTCTGAACTTTTCTATGGACAAAAATAAATCCAAACAAACACTTAATGCAGAATATATTTGGAGTGTTGGTAAGGATGTTTGAACTTTTGAGAGTACATCATAGGGTTACAAAATGACTGCCCTAGAGTCTTGCCCATTCACAAAATGATGGCTCATCTTGATGTGGCATGTTGCAAAACAGTCTTTAACATTCCAGTTATGTCCCCAATGTGCTTCCTATTTCTTCAGTTTGCCTAACCTTTAAAAGAAAAAATAAAAAAAATAAAAACTGAGCCTTCTGAACATTTAGAACAGGGTTTCTCAACCTTGACAACTTGAAGATATGTGGACTTCAACTCCCAGAATTCCCCAGTGGGCCTTGAAGTCCACATATCTTCAAGTTGTCAAAGTTGAGAAACACTGATTTAGAACGTTTCAACTTCTAAGAATACCTATGGGCCTGCATGGATGCAAAGGCATTCTTGTAAATAAAAGAAGTTGGTGGTTTTCTAAATACAGACACTTCATTACCAGACAAGGAACACCATCAGTACTATCAACAATACCTTTGTTAACTGAGACTATAAAGACTTGTAGGTTTTACTCATACTTCCCATTCCTTCTCAGCACAGCAAGCTATACCCCTAATGGTCCTTGAGTAAACTCTGTTTAAGAACCAGGTGTAGCACTTAAATGCTTCTTTGATTTGGCTGAGTAAGAAATTACAAAAATTAGTACCTGAAGTTTTGTAAATGATTGCAGTGTCCTTATCTAAGGGAGGTGAATGGGGGAAAAAGAATGAAGAAGAGAAATAGAACATAGCAAGATGTTTCTAAAGACCTTTCTAGGGTGGAGCGCCTTCCTTTCTGCATTCTCTTGTGCGTCAAGCTCCCAGAGACATGGTCAGGTGGATAAGGTGGCTCTCACAAATTTGAGCTCTGCAATATTTTGCTTTGAGCTTTAGCTTGTAATAATAATAATAATAATGATGATGATGATGATGATGATGATGATGATGATGATGATGGAAGGGACCTTGGAGGTGTCATCTAGTCCAACCCCCTGCTCAGGTAGGAAACCCTATACCATTTCAGACAAATGGCTGTCCAGTCTCTTCTTAAAAACTTCCAGTGTTAGAGCATTCACAGCTTCTAGAGGCAGATTGTTCCATTGGTTTGTATCCAGTTATGTACAGTATATTTTAAAAAATTAAAGAAGGTATGAAGGCCATTCAGAAGCTCAATGTACTTTTTACATTTTTCATATGGCTTTCGTCACTGAAGTATACCTCTTTCCTAGGCCAAAACAAATAAATAAATCCAATCTGAGGGGCATCAAATGAGATTCTACAGGCCCTGTCTTGCTGATTCTTGTCATAAGGATTTCTCTTCTTTGCTAACCATAATTAAGGGAGTTTATCCATTATTGTGAGCAGTTCCATTTTCAGGGAGGCTTCTGATCAAGCTGAAGATCTGCGATCAAGCTGTCAGATCTGCCATTACATCACTGCAGCCTTACTTTGCTTTGATGGCATCCTGCCATAAAAAGAGGGAAGGGTAACTGGTGGAAAATGGGGAGGGGAGATGACAGGAACCAGAAGTACCAACCAGAGATAAAGGTTGAAAGACCCAAAGACACAGATGTGAGAACAGAATGCAAACAATCATCAAAGAGGTGCCAAACTTTAGAACTGTTACCAAAACACCTAGTTTGAATAGCATTGAACACTAACAAGATGACAAGGAGGGAGGGTCTGGGAAAGGAGAAAAATCCTGGGCTTATGCAGGAATATTTAGTTTTTGTTTTGCTTACACTACAACCACTTGGCATTAGTAATAGTATACTTTTTGCTACAAATGGAGTCAAGGTCCTTTCTTTCGTAAATGCCCAACCTGAGACAGGGCTGACACTTTCCTAAGTTTAATGGGTTAAATCTGTGTTGTAAAATTTGTCCCTTGAAATAAAACGTACTCCTACAGAAGTACTGTAATAAGAGAAAATTCTTCCCTCTGGATGTTTATAGAGAATAACAAAAGATTTGTTCAGAGCTGTAGATAATTCAGCTGCTGTGATACAATATTGGGTGCAATGCAAAGTCTAAAAATAAAGAGAAAAGTGGAAGACATAATCAGAGCACCCAGACACTTAAAATCTTCATGCACTGTAAAAATGTATGTACCTTACGTGAAAACCTAAATCAATCAGCAAAATCGGGGGGGGGGGATAATTGATGGGGCTTTGCCCAAATTAACTAGCTCGTGAAATCTAGCATCAAACGTAATGTAATGTCAGACAAATCAACCTTCTTTAATATATTTAGCCTTTAACTGGTATCTATAAATCTCAAATTTACAACATAAACAGAGCAGTCTTAAAATGACCATCTGATAAACAGATCTTCAAAGTGGGCAGCATCTGTTATTCACTCCTTTACATATGAGCACCCGATAAAGCAGAGAAATGCCTTGATTACAGTTTCTTTAAGCCTTTTTAATATTTTAAAAAGGCATCAATTTTGCCAGATAGAAGATGATCCCTATTATATTCTCTGAGAGTTTATTGCCAACAATATACTAAGCATGTCCCATTTTGCCTTAGTACATATTATATGAAGGGAGCAGTGTTTATTTGCATGCCACTCTGCAGAAAGCCTAAGTGACATATTGATAGGACATATCTACTGCACATCCAAAACCAAAGCTAAAAATATTTAATCCACTATTTCAGTGAAAGAATTAAATACCTACTTGACACTCCCTTTGCTAGATATACAGTACATTTACTTAACTTCGTGGTATGATACACTATGAATTATATGGATTAAATTTTTGTTTAAGTGATGCCTTAAAAATGTAAAAAAAATAGTTTTTATTTTTTTTTTAATTTCATGTTCATATAATCCAGCATGTCATATGATAAATGTAAAAACATACTGAAAGCATGAGTTCATACAGCACTCTCAACAGTGTTCTGTGAGGATTATTTAACTTTTTCTTGTTTATCTAATTTTTTTCCCCATGATTGGCTCCTGAAAAATGTTTTTTTTTTCCTTTTCCCCCCAGAGGTATTTTTGGATTTATATTAAATCATACATATTTCCAGAAACATGGTATGTGGTGCTAATTGTTAACTCTAATTAAAATCTTAATTTTAGTTCTGGATATATAATATATAAGTAAACTAAAAAATACAATTAAATTTTATCCTGAAAGCCCTTGAAATGTAATCTGGTTTACACCAAAATTAAACTCAATTGTAATTTGAAGATATTAGATTCCTTTAAATATAACTTAAATCCTTTTTGCTCAGAAATGAGATTCTTACTATGGTATGTATTCACGATTACTTTATTTAAAACATATCTGGTGTGTGTGTGTGTGCTTAAATTCAGGATAATTAGTTGAAAAAAATCAGCCTCCAGATGTAGTCTAATCATATCTGGAATACATAAATGAGAAATCTCTGACTAATTGTTAGAGTTTTTTGAGATGCAAAATATAACAGGGTTAATGCACCATTGCAATCTGATGCATGATAAAACATTGATAATATCTTATGAATCACAGATGCCTCCTCCCGTTTTCGTACTTTGATCTTCGGTTTGGTTAAGCACTTTCTTGCTGTAAGTGCTATCTCATGCTGTTTTCAGAAAATTCAGAATCTGAGAGCAATCATTGGCTCTGCTGAACTGGAAACAATACTGTCCCCCCAAATGATATTCAAATATCACTAAAGCAAAGCACATGTGACAAACTCTTATTTCACCATTTTCTTTAAGGAAGCTGCAGCAGAACCCAGAAGGAGAGAAGCCAGGGTACCATCTGCCTTCTTGATAAACCCCAAAGTTTCTGGCTTTGGGGTAACTAGACAGAGGTACATTTATAGATTTGGTCTAGAAGCAAATCCAACCATTTCCTAAAGCAATTAAGTTTTTTTCCCCCAAATAGTAAGCATAGGAAGCAGAAACTCTTATACTTTGCATGATATCCTGTGGCATCAAGTATTGATTGAAAAATCTAACAGGAACCAGGAATTGTTAGATGAGCTAGAAATATGAACCATTCTCTTAAGTTCCATCTGTATGTATTTGTAAATAAATTATACATCATAGATAAAACTGTCCAGTGATGTTCATCCGGAAAGTCTGAACTTTGGAAGGCAACTTCTCTTTAAAGTTTTCATTATTTAAAACTAAGCTCCACTATAAAACTGTTTAAGCTTCTCTAGAAGTCTTTTGGGGGCTTAAGAGCTAGTTATAAATGCTAAAAAGGAATGAAGGACCCCAGTTTTGGATCAAGACCACATATGTTGCATTTAAGATAGCAGCATGGCAATAAAAAGCAGCATGGACATAAAATTTGCTCAAAACTTAAATGGATTACATAAGGTGCTAAACAATATATTGATTATCAAGTTAGTAAAATGTACAGATGAGATCCTACAATAATATTACTGTAAGATAATGTGATAGTAAATTTACAGCTTCCAGTGACTCTGTATTTATAATATTCCTACCTTTCTGTTCCAAAATCTTTTTCTCAGGTTCTCCCATGTTCTGTTTCTCATTCCTTGAAGCGTTTAGCGTTTTTCTAAGAAAGGTTTTTTCTCAGTCAAAACCACTAGGTGAAGAACTTTGGCTTGATATCTTCCATTGTCAGCTGGCAATTCTTTGCTTTCTTAAACTCAGCCCTTCTGAATTTTCTATTCAGAAATGGAGGTGCAGTGGCTAAAGTGCAGTATTGCAGGCTACTTCTGCCCACAGTCAGGAGTTTGATCCTGACAAGGCTCAAGGTTGATTCAGCCTTCCATCCTTTCAAGGTCGGTAAAATGAGGACCCAGGTTGTTGGGGGGGGGGCAATAGGCTGACATTGTAAACCACCTAGAAAATATTGTAAAGCACTATGGGGTGGTATTTACTGTAAGTCTAAGTGCTATTGTTAGTGCTATTGGTATTATTTACAGCTCTCTTCACTTCAAGGTTCAGTTTACGCTTTGTCTTTGATATTTCTAAGGATCAAACAGGATGCCACATATAAGATTAACTTTTTCTGCAGCTTGCTTTAATGAAACTTCATGAAATAGCAATAGACTTATATGCTACTTCATAGTGCTTTACAGAATTCTCTAAGCCAGGGGTCCCCAACCGTCAGGCAGCAGCCCACTATACTGGGCCATGGCTTATTCGGAATTGGGTCACGCAAGTGGCTGTTTGGAGTGCATGCATAACTCAACTTGCATGAGAGGTAGGCCAGTGGTCACTCGCATATGTGCACATCATCCTGCCACATGCGCAAGTCAAGCTGCGCACATGTGCACCATCCCACCACTTGCACAACAGCTACATGTCTGCACACATTCCAGCCCATCATTCACATGGCCCAGTTCCCCTCTCACACCACCCAGTTGGACCGCCAAACTGCAAAAGTTGGGGACCGCTGTTCTAAGCAGTTTACAGAGTCATTGCCCCCAACAATCTGGCTCCTCATTTTACTAACTTTGGAAGGATGAAAGACTGAGTCAACCTTGAGCCAGTCAGGTTTGAACTCATGATAGTGGGCAGAGTCAGCCTGCAATACTACATACTAACCACTGGCCCACCATGATTCCAGAATTCCCAAAGAGCCATAGTGATGAACAACATGCTTAATCAATCAAAATGTAACAATAACCAGTGCTTTCTTTTGTCATAGAACTCACTGGAACAGAGTTCCAGCACCTTTTTTCGATGGATTTTCCAAGTTTTAAAAGTAACTTTTGAAAATTTTATGTTTGGTCCACCTGGACTGGAATCGCTCTGTCAAGCGTAGCAGGTCGGCAGCAAAATCATTAAATTGTGGGCTGCTTGTGTGGGCTGCTTGTGGGCTGCTTGTGTGTCGAGTCTGATACATGTGTGCTTCATCCACACTGGTTGTGATGGTGCTGCTCGGCTTGTGGCACTGCCGGGCTTGTGATTGGTTGTGTGGTCACATGCTGAGTGCTTACTGAGGGCGGTGACCGTTATGTTTCATTACACAACTGATGTGTGTGGGTGTGTGTACAGTGATTGATTACATGCAAAAGATAAATTTACATTAAGGACTGAATATATAATTTTTAAATAAAAGATAAACAAGACGTGAGTTCTGGCACCTTTTTTTCTTACAAAAAACACTGTCAATAACAATAATAACCTAATACCTCACATGTGTTGCATGAAATTTAATAAATAAATAAAACATTTTTGTTAAGTATAGCCTTATTTTCCTCAGCTGTATCTCTCTTTTTTAATCTTCTAATTTTTTTTCTAACAAAAAACCCTGATTTTTTAAAAAAGGGCTGGTAAGAGAAAAGACGAAAAAGGTAAACATTATGTTTACAATCCAATAGCAGCACAACACAGATTCCCCCCAGTGCAGACAGCCCAATACTCTAAAGCAATAAGAAAATGAGATTTTACACATTCCAGGACTGAAAAGCAGGTCAGGTATCAGTTAACCAGAAATGGTTCTTAAAATTAAACAGCACTAAAGCTAGCACAGCAAAGGAAAAGGAAATTATTGTAGTCTTAGGAAAGGTTTTACTGGCTGAGATTTGGAAGACTTATTTACCAAGAAAATGGGGCTGAAATATCTACAGATTCTGAATTGCAGCTTATGACCAGTGCCCTCTATACTGTACACTTTACCAAAAAGTAATGTAAAAATATGTACCACATGCACCTAAACCATGTAACACATGCATCTAAACCCAGGGCCCTACAGAATGGTAGCATAATTATTAATATGGAAGCATTCTAGTGCTAGCCAATCTGACCCTTTTATATCTACATTCTCTTCTTGCATTTGAAATCTGACATGTATTCCTTGGCATCTGCCACAATGGTATCCTGAATCTATTACTCCTTTCTGGCCCATATCTCTCACCTTTTAAGATTTACTATTTCTTCCTCTTCTCATTGCTTGTCAACTTTTTTCTCCCACGTGACGTGTGCAGTGGGTTTAGGAAAAGATGGCATCTGAATGTTTCACACAAAAGGATTGTTCCAATGACTTTATCCAGCCTTTTCTCAAAAGAAACTGCTGTCCTTCAGATTAAAATGAAGACAGAATAAAATCTCCAAGGCAAAACACTTGAATGATGTCAAGCAAGAATCAGGTATCTAAATGGACATGTGCAAATGACAAGCATTTAACAAACCATGTATGTATAACAATCACTTTGGGGGAATTTTAATCCGAACTTTTGACTTACAACAGTTCATTTAGTGACTGTTCAAAGTTACAGTGGCACTGAAAAAAGAGACTTATGATCGTTTTGCACACTTAGGACTATTGCAGCATCCCCATGGTCACATGATCAAAATTCAGATGCTTGGCACCTGACTCATATTTATGACGGTTGCAGTATCCTGGAGTCATGTGATCACCTTTTGTGAACGTCTGACAAGTAAAGTCAATGGGAAAACCAAATTCACTTAACAACCATGTTACTAACTTAATTGCAGTGATTCACTTAACAACTGCCTCAAGCAAGATCATAAAATGGGGCAAAATTCACTTAACGAATGTCTCACTTAGCCACAGAAAGTTTGGCCTCAATTGTGGCAGTAAGTTGAGGACTGCCTGTAACTTGTGCTAGATGGGATCCCTAACACACTCTGGTTCATCTCAGGAAGTTAAGCAAGTCTAGTCCTGGCAAGTGCTAGGAAGGAAAACTGCCAGGAAGTTCCTAAAGTCTAGAAACATCTTAGAATATGACAATGGTGAACAGTTTCTATATTATTGACAAAAAAGATGCGTAGGTGTGCTCAGGAAATCCTGGGAATCACCCTCAAGAGTTACCAGGAATGATGACCATCCACAGAAGGAGAACAATGGAAGGCAAACGACAAACTGTGCCTTGCAACATTGCAGTGCAAACTCTGCCTTTTAATGTACTGTATTTTTCCATCTATAAGACGCACCCTTATATAAGATGCTGTCTGCACCCATCAGCTATTCGACAGAGCACCGAACAGCCGAGCCAGCAAATCTGCAAGCTCGGCCAGCTGAAGAACTTGCCCCCTCCCCCCTCCCATTAGTGGCAAGCTCACAGGGACTTGACACCTGCACCAGGCAGCATGGCAATGCACACAGGCATGCCCTGGGCTGTGGAGGTTACCATTATTTTCCCTGATTTTTGAAGAGGGTTTTTGCAGGAAAAAATATACACAGAAAAATACAGTATATGTATGGATGTCACAGACAAGTACAGAAAGGTGAAGCTTATATTGTGAACATATGTTTCACCATTCTGTCATCTTTGTGACTCATTATGAGTTATACCTCTAATGGGAACCAAGCAACTATGATTAGATTGCAGCCTTCAATTATACAGTACATCTAAAATCACCACTGGGCTTTCTTTTAACACCTATCTCAAAATTAACAGTAGCAAGTGTCTTCGGAAATTATTGTCTTTCCTTTAGATTGATGCCTGAGATCCAGATTCTACAAAGATAATTCATATGAAGTAGAAGAAAATTAAAAACTTCAACCAAACTTTAAAACTTCCCTTTTTTTTACAAAAGCTAGTAATTTCTCCCATATAACAATGTCTTTCCATTTCTCTTTCCCCACACTTAATAGCTTTCCCATAACAGGCCTCGTCATGACTTGAATTGTAGATATGTGAAAGAAATACCTTTCAGCTATTCAACATTCTAAGAGAAATAATCAATTTGAATGACAATCAGTCATTCACCCATAAAATGTATTGGCTGATGAAAAGTAGGCATTTCTCGACAATATTGCTGTCACTTTTCAGAGACAAGTTTAAAATAACTGAGACCTCCCAAGCTTTAGATCCAATTAAATATGTGTATGGTTAAATCAGCTCTAAGTGAAGTGTTTGAAGTCTATCACGACTCTGAGCAAGAACTGCATAACCAGAAGAATAAAATTAAAGGAGGACAAAAGGCATGCAGATTTAATAGCTAAGAAATTCTAAGGTGAAATGAGTTCAATACTCTGATCCTATTCATTTATTTATTTATTCATTCAAAATTGTATTAAGAAATGGGGTGTTTGCTTAGAATACTTTTTCTGTTAATCAAAAGGGTTATTCATCCATGCTCACTTTGCTTGTTGTCCCTAGACTGCCTGTTAATTGTGTTTTATTGCTTCTTTTAAATTCTATGTTTTAGATTATTTTATTTTATTTTACTTGGCTTTATAGTTTTATTTTTGTATGGATGGATTGTAATCCACAAGAAGATCCTCTGGGTAGTTGCTGAGCAGTAAATATTTTAATTACAGTAAATTAATGGTTGTATCTGATCATACACAATGCCTTCTGTTAGTTCCACAAGAGAATTTAAAGTGAGAAGGCCTCTTATTTAATAGTCGGTTGCTTATTTAAGCTCTATTCCTTGTTCTTTATTTAAAAATGCATTCTTCATGAGCAGCCCAAAACACAGACTTTTATCTCATAGTGGCTCTGCACTAGCAGGCAATAATAATTGCCTGTTCCTTAGGGCTGAATCCTTCTGGAACAGTAGAGGAGGTAAACAGACAATTAACAAAAAGCAGGTGACCCAAGTTACAGGAATCCAAAAAGGATTATTGTTAGTAAAAATACACAGATTATTATACATTACCTTTTCTGATGATGTAGGACTTTAAAAAAAAAAACTAGTTAAAGAAAATAAATGAAGAAAGTGTCATGAAGAGACAGTAAAACAGATTTCCTCTACACAATAGTGTTGAATCATGTTTACATCCAAGATGATAGAACAGAACAGAATAGAATAGAATAAGCTGGAAGGGACATTGGAGGTCTTCTAATCCAGCCCCCTGCTCAAGCAGGAGAACCTACACCATCTCAGACAAGTGACTGTCTAGACCAGGGGTGTCAAACTCAATTGCATTGAGGGCCGCATCAGCATTGCGGTTGCCCTCAGGGGGCCGGGTGGGTATGGCAAGGGTGGGCGTGGCCTACTGGGTGGGCGTGCCTAGAGTGCATATGGCCTACTGGGTGGGCATCAAGGGTGCCTATGGGAGCCTGGGCAGGAGTGGGGCAGATCTGAGGGTCTCTGACAGAAGGAGGGTCTCTGGGCCAGGGCCAAGGCAGTGGGGGCCGTTCCCTCACTGTTTCCAGGATGGCTTCGGGGGCCGCATGAAACCACTTTGCGGGCCGGATCTGGCCCCCGGGCCTTGTGTTTGACATATCTGGTCTAGACTCTTCTTAAAAATCTCCAGTAATGGAGCGCCCACGATTTCTGGAGGCAAACTGTTCCACTGGTTAATTGTCCTCAAAGTCAGGAAGTTTCTCCTTAATTCCAGGTTGCTTCTCTCTTTTATCAGTTTCCAACCATTGTTTCTTGTCCTTCCCTCTGGTGCTTTGGTAAATAACATGACCCCCTCTTCTTTGTGGCAGCCCCTCAAGTACTGTAATGCTGCTATCATGTCTCCCCTATTTCTTCTTTTCTTTAGACTAGCCAGACCCAAGTCCCACAGCCGTTCTTCATATGTTTTAATCTCCAGGCCTTTGATCATCTTAGTTGCTCTTCTCTGAATTTTTTCCAAACTCTCAACATCTTTTTTTATGATGTGGTGACCAAAGTAGCTGCAGTATTCCAGGTGTGGTCTTACTAGGGTTTTATAAAGCAGTACTAATACTTTGTGTGATCTTGATTCTATGCCTCTGTTTATACAACCCAGGATTGCATTAACTTTTTTGGTTGCTGCTGCACACTGCTGGCTCATAGTCAAATTGTTCTGGCCCAGCCTACATATGACTTTGTTACTTCACAAAGACAAACCCCTCTTTTAACAAGTAGGCTGGAAAACCAACCCCTTTTATTTGAGTTACAGACCTGATAATTGTCCCAAAAGCAAAACGGCGCACGAGTCAAACAGGAAATAGTAAACAAAACATGAGCCCTTGAAACTGGAATCCTTTCCAAACGGTTGCCTTCAGCAACCAGCACTACCCACACCTTCCCTTTTTATTATGCAATCCCAAGGCATGGCTTGTCAATGCCTTCTCCTCCTCCCCTGGAGTTGCCCCATTGCCTCCCTCTGTCCTGCTCTTGTAACCTGTCGGCATTTGTGAGTATCTACAATGTCTTCCAGCTGTGCATCCTCAAAGTCTGACTCAGGTTCCCAGCACATCTGAGTCTCATCCTGAGCAGGAGTGGAGGGGCCAGGTTCTTCATCAGATTGTAAGTCTGGGGGCTCATCAGAGCCTTCCTCTGAGTCTGATGGCTCCCCAGGCCCCTCCTCCTCTTCCTCTGATTCCCCAGACTCAGCTGCCAGGATCACAGGCTGGCACAGAATCACAACACAAGTGATTGTCCACTAAGACTTCAAGGTCCCTCTCACAGATACTGTTTTTGAGCCAGGTCTCACCCAATCTGTACTTATACCTTTGATTTTTCCTGCCTAAATGTAAAACTTTGCTTTTTCCACATTGAAACTCATTTTGTTGGATAGGGCCCATTGTTCAAGTTTGTCAAGATCTTTTTGGATCCTGAGTTTGTCTTCTGGGGTGTGGGATACTCCTGTCAGTTTGGTGTCATCTGCAAATTTGATGAGTTCTCAGGAACGACTCACACCCTGGTCAGTGTCTCTTTACTCTCCTACCATCGGGTAGGAGATACAGGATTATAGCCAGCCATACTAACAGGCTGAAGAATAGCTTTTATCCATGGGCTGTTAGGCTCTTGAATGGAAAATAATTTTATAATTTTATGTATGATTGACTTGCAAGGCCGGTGTGTTGTGCAATTAGCTCACATTGTATAACAAGATGGTGGGTTTGTTGGGGGTGGGGCATGAAGAGAGGCTCAGCCAATCTCAATGTATACATGGTTGTACTTTGACAATAAAGGTTCATTCATTCAATTCCCTCATCTAAGTCATTTATGAAGATATTGAAGAGTACTGGGTCTAAGACAGAAGCTTGTGGTACCCTGCTGCTTAGTTTTCTCCATGTGTATGTGGTGCCATTGAGAAATACTCATTGAGTACGGTTTTCCAGCCAGCTACATATCCATCTGGTGGTGATGTTGTCTATTCCACTTTTCTCTAGCTTAGTGGATTTCATGGATTTTATCCCACCAGGTTTCTGTAATGCCAATTATGTCATACCCGCTCTCATGTACTATTGCTTCTAGTTCAACCTGTTTGTTCCCCAAGCTTTGAGCATTTGTATATAAGCATTTAAGACTTTTATGCCTGTCCATGAGTATGTTTCCTGCATCTCCTGATTGTTGATTGAGTTTTTTTTCTTTTTTCCTATCACTGCCTACCTCATTGTTTGATTTGTTTTCTTGGGATTTGTAATTGGTTTTGGGTTCTAGAAATTCTAGAGATTGGTCACCCTTCTCCCTCAGTTTAGTTTAAAGCCCTCCAGTCTTTTTCTGAGTACATTTTTCCCTGTTTTCATGAGGTGCAGCCCATCCCTTGCCAAGAGTCCTTTGCATAGGAAATGCAGTCCATTATCCAAGAAACCAAAGATTTCTTGGTGACACCTACCCTTTAGCCAATGGTTTATTTCTAAAATTCTTTTTTCCCCCTCAATGGATGTTGGCCTTTCCTTGGGAGTATTGATGAGAACACTACTTGTGCTCCTAGCTTCATAACTTTATTGCCTAGTTGTTTGTAATCTCTCACTATTGTACACAGGTTTTTTGTTATTTCATTTGTCCTGATGTGGAGGAGAAGGAAGGGGTAGTAATCTGTGGGCCTAATTATTTTGGTTAGGTTCTCGGCCACATAAGTTTTACTCCAGGGAGACATACCTCCCTGGATTGTATGTCTGGTCTGCAGATGGATGGTTCTGTTCCTTTGAGGATATAATCTCCTATTACCAACACTTGCCTTCCTTTTTCGGGGGCTGCAGTTTGGAGTGCTTTTCTGTTTATCTCAGGTGTGTTTGTTTTTGTGACTTTTTTAGGGTTATTTGAAGTTGTTTCTTTGCTAGGTGTCTGCATGTTTTCTTTGAGGGAGAAGTTGTGGGTGTCAATACACGTCCTCGAATGGAAGCAAACATGAATCTCCAGCAGGAACGTGTGACAAAACAGCTTTATTCAGCTCCAATGCACATAAAGTGAAAACAAAGTCAGCATTGGTAGCACATTGCTCCCAATTCTTACATAGATGCCAGGTATAGGGCTCTACCTTCAATCCATAGACCAACATCCACCCACACGTCCATATAATCCCTCCACCCCCTATAGCTCCGTTTGCTGCTATCTCCAGACGCCAACCCCACATGCGTTCATCAGCCTGTCTCCCCCCTGTCCAGCAGCCCATCCCCAACCAGGTATGTAGACCAGGTAACCCCCACCCTTATTACTAAACATCCAGCCCCACCGTGCCCAGCTGCACAAGGCATGCCGCAGCCCAAACCTCCCTCCTTTAGCCCAAAGACGCCTGTTCTGGGGCTCTTCTGGCTGGCAGCCAGCCCAGCAGGGAGCTCCAAATGCTCTGCTGCCCCCCCCCCCAAAGTCCCCATGCCCAACCGGTCGGCAGCGGAGCCACCAGGATGCTCCTGAGGCCGTGTAGTCCTTTCTGACACCTCCTGGATCAGCTGTCCAGTGGCAGCACCATCCAATGCCTCCCGGACCAGCTGTTTGGCAGCAGACCCAGCAGGGAGGCCCATGTGCACAAGTGCGCCTACCGGCTTTTCCGGAAACAGCCGGCAGTCGGCCGAAGAAGCAGGGAGCAGCTGGCTGTCAGCTGAAGAAGCGGGATGCCCGGGAAGACCGGTGGCATCCATAGAGATGGGAGACGGACACAGCAGCCCAGCGGTGGGCCCCATGGGGAGGATGTCAGAGTCAGGAACTGGGGGAGAGGGGCTGGCACGAGAGGCCACCTCCCCCACTGAATGTCGGGCTCACGGGGCTCAACAATGGTCTGTGTGTTTCCATCTAAGGGGAGAAATCGATTGCTCAGTTTTAATGGAGCTGCTTCTGGTTGGGTTGGATTGGGCAGAAGCTGCTAGATGGCAGGAGCTGAGGCAAGTAACAGGAGCTTACCCTGTTATGTGGTGCTTGGTCTCAAACCCATGCTGTCAGTTTTCCAACTGACAAGCTCAGTATCTTTAATTACTGAGCAATTGTCCCCTTGATATTAAAAAAAATATAAATAAATAAATTTGCACTTCTTTTGGATAGGTGTATTGAAATAGAAGTAGGACTGCATGAACTCATTTGAGGTGTATCCATGAGGGAGACAGGATGGATCAGATTAAAAAAATGCAGTTCTGCAGAGTCATGACACAAGACCCTCCCCTTTTCAAGAAACAGAGCTTGCTTTGAGAATCTGCAATGAGATCCTGCAGCTGCTACCAGTCATATTTACATTTTCTGATCTTTATAGTAGAACACTATGAAACATAGACTAGCATTTTTCATTCATTGGCCATTTGATCTACCATATAGCTGGAAGAGGGGAATTCTTGGGGAAATTCCACTGAGAAGACCTAATTGTTTGATTTAATGGTTCTACCTACATTAAAAGAAATATGGTAAGTTTAATAAATGGGTGACCTTTATCTACTTATTCCCAGTCTTGTGTTAGAATGACTCATGGTGTATCAGTGCACAACGTATACTTAAAAAATTAAATGCAACATAAAAGCAACAATTAAGATGATGTATGTAACAAATGAAGTTGTCCCAGTTCCTTTTGAATTTCAGCTCCTGCTACAATGAAAGTTGCCATGACTTTAATCATTGACTACTTTGTTCTCTAATTAAAGTTCTCTATTTGGGGAAGTGAAAGAAAGCACAGTTCTTGCTTGGCAATAATAACACTTGACTTAGTTTATGTAATTGGGGAAAGTATTCTAAGATATATTGGCACAATGCCAAATGCCATCTAGTTGCTTCCATCTACTATGACTTTCCCATCACAAGTGCTGAGAAATCAGACCTTTACTTCTCCCATAGATCATCTTCTTTGTAGAATTCAAGGTGGGCAGAAGTCATAAGAAATATACTTACGTTTACTGCATGGTTCAGAATAAATCTAAGGGGTAAGTGAGTATTGCGGGTGGGGAGAACAGAATTTTCTGCAATCAGATGGGGATTATCAAGGTACACTTGTGGGTGGGAGCATACAATGCTTGCACAGCAGCTCCTTTTAATAGCTGAAATTCGGAAAAGTTCCTTTTCAGATGAAAGGGAAAACTGGGAGGTGCCTTGGAAATTTGCAAATCAGCAGTGGTTTCCCTATGTTAAAATAAAATAAAACAGCCCAGGCTTGAAGGAAATTAAAATATTTATATCTGTGATAAAGGTAAACCTCTGTTTCATTCTCAGTGCCATCCTTGTACAGAGAGATGGAGTGACTGAATTGTTGAGATCTAATGTGTGGAACTATGGACAGGAAAAAGGAGATAAGGAAACAGCTAATCCAGATAGAGATGAGCGCTCGGGACATTGTGGCAAGCTAGCAAGCAGCCCATTGGGCCATCTGAAAAGCCACATGAAACAAAGACCAACATCATCGTGACTCTGGACCATTGTAATTGTTCTGGGATTTGTAATATAGAGCAGGAATGCCAATTTTTCCTAGATGGAGAACCAATAAATCAAATCTTTATTTCTGCCATAGACCAACATAAAATCCAATCTAGAAAAAATCACACCCATTCCATTAACAGCACTATCATTAATAAGAGATGAAAGATAACTAAAAGCTAAGATTTCTAATACAACGCTATAACAAACTTCTAAGATCTATCTATAAAAATAATTTATTAATTTGTTAATCAAATTTGTATGCTCCCAACTCCCAACAGCTGGGGTTGGCTCACAACAACTGAAACACAGAACATGCAATAATAACCTATCAAAAACAAACAAACAAACCACTAAATCAATAAATGACGTTCAGAATGACAGATTGGACAAGGACCAAGCAGAGGGTTTTCACTCTCCTTTGCCAAAGGTCTGGGTGAAGAGTCAAGTCTTCAGGGACCTTTTAAACCACAATAGGCCAGGGACCACTCTGAATTAGGGGACAACCTCATTCCACAGGGCAGGTGCTTCTACACACAAGGCATGCCTCTGGGTTCTCGATCAATGGTATTGCTGAACTGAAGGGACCTGGAGCCAACCAACCCTGCCAGTTAAGATCAGCCAGGCAAATACTATAGGAGACAGGTGGTCTCTCAATAACCTGGTTGAATGCTAGTCTTAATATTAATACAAAGACTATAGACAAAAGTAGGGGAGGGGAGACTCTGATGGTCTCAAAAAGGATGTAAAATCAAATTTAAAAAATAAACAATCCTTTAAAAGATATTCTCAGTAAAGCTACCTGTTATGTATTGGGCTTGTGGTACCACACCACGTGCATTGATGGAGAGCTAACGGCTCCCCAGAAACCCAGACAGATCATCTCCGGTCCTGCAATTGGTCAACCCCAGGCAGCAAGCGTGGGTTCAATCCTATTGGCTGCTTCCGTAGGGCTAAGCTATATATTGTGGCTGGGTGCGGTCCTAGCTCAAGTACATTCCCAGTGAGAATAAAGAATGAGTTTCTCTGTACTCAGCCTTGTGTCTTCATTCCTGCTCACCAGAGCCCACAACACTACCCATAGCCAGTACTTCTAATTATCTATCTGTTAATGTCAAGGAGAAATCAGGAGATTCAGGCAGTTCAAACGAATATAAAGATTTATTGCAAGCTTAAACTCTCTACTACAATCTCACCAACTAACAGTCAAGGGAAATGAGCAGGGGATAAGAAAGGCATTCAAAGAGGCTGGACTTAGATCTCTTACAGGTGTACAGAGACTTGTGACTTATGATGCATTTGACCGCTCCCTCTGGCTCAGCCTGGTCATCTCCTACAGTAAATTTTAAATGATGCTAGGCAAAATTTAGTCATGTTTTAGGTAATAAATATTTCCTTATCTGAGGGGAGAAAATCAAGTAGAAAAGCTTTCATGATGACCTATAATATATGTCAATAAAGGAAGGACAAAAGATTGTGGACTACATTGGTTATAGGGCAGCATAAATTACTTTTATGATAGACTTAGTAAAATTTGTGCTACCTAGACACACATGGGGACTTTAGTAAAACTCCCATTAACAACTATAAAGGGTAAAACATTAAATTTGGCCCTGAGAAAGGATTTTTTCTGCGGAAGGAAGCTTGAAATAGCTTGGTTTATGCCTGGCTCTCATTGGAATAAATTAGGGAAGGATCAGATTCCACCATTGAGTGCTATCCCAAGGACTAAATTCCCCCCTCCCAAAAAAAGAAAGAAAGAAAGTTGATTTTTTAAATACAGTATTTTTTCAATGTAGTAAAATGTACAAAACAAATAAGAACAAAGACAGAAAATAAGAAACAGAGATACAAGAATCTTTAAAAAAAACATAGAATTGTGTCTTTCATCCTTCTGCCTCTCTGCCCTATCAAGTTAGTATTACCTTAAACTTTTCTACCACCTCATTTTTAATTCCCAGACAAAAAACTGAATTAGAATTCCTATCATTGACATGTATTTTATTATGAGTGTACATGGGTTCTATAGCATTAAATACATTCATGCGTAATGTATAATCAAATAATACATACAATTACTTTCCAGTGATGCATATACTAAAATATTAACATTTACTAGATAACCTTTGTCCTATTGGGTTATCATTTGAGAGGTATTTCCTTATCTAAACAGAATAACAGAATGATTACAGATAGACAAGAACAACAACAACACAACAGTGGGAAGGAGAATGACTTCTGACTTCTGCCAGCCTTCACATTATTTTTTCTTGAAGGAAGCTGGCAGGAAGCATCAGAAATCTTCCTTTCTTCCTTCCTTCCTTCCTTCCTTCCTTCCTTCCTTCCTTCCTTCCTTCCTTCCTTCCTTCCTTCCTTCCCTAAAATTCCTAATAGGTTCCGCACTGACTTTGTCCCTGCAAGCTTCCCATAAGCAAAGGAAATGGAAAAACTGTCAGGAATTTTAGCAGGCAATTGCAAGTCCAAGGCCAGTAAGCAGGTAAATAGCAGATGGGAGAGGGAATCTGCAGGGGTGCAGATCAGGAACACAAGAGGTGCCACAAGGGTTGGGAAGAATTTGTGCTGTGTGGGTTGGTGAGGTGGGTGGCACAGGTTGGGAAGAGTGCCCAGGAGTACGCAAGAAGTGCCATGCAGGTCAGGAATGATGCACTGGGTGGCATTGCAGGTCAGCAAGGGTGAGTGGGGGGTGCACAAGAGGTTCTGCATGAGTTAGGGAAGATGTGCAGGAGAGGGTTGATGACTCATGGAAGTCATGCAAGAGGATGGCACAGGTTAGGGGAGTATGTGGGGATGGCATAGGCTGGGCAGGGAATCCCAGGATTCCTTTCTCCCTCCCCTCCTGTCTCCCTGTCTTCCTCCCTCCCACCCTTTCTTCCTCCCCTCTCCCTCATTCCCTTCATAGCAGGCAGGCAAATGACTACTGCTGGATGTGAGAGGGAACAATGGGTTGCAAGACTGGCAGGGAAATTATCATGGAACAAAAAAATGAAGATCATGTGACCGCATAAGCAATCCAGCAATGCAGCAGTAGCCAGCACACTGAAACAGCCACAATTTCCCCAAATTTAATCCCCTCAGGAGTCATGATCCTGGATTTTAGATACTTTATATAAATTAGCCACTTGAAGTACCTTGGTTCAAAAACTGTGGCCTGTAAGGCAATGTTTTGCCCAGTTGATGGTCATGACAGCAAGACTTTTAGTAGTATATATCTGGGTTGCTAATATATTTTGGAAGTTTTTGGAGGCTGCATCCAAGGCTTCCAAAGCACGCATATTTATATTTATATTTATATTTATATTTATATTTATATTTATATTTATATTTATATTTATATTTATATTTATATTTATATTTATATTTATATTTATATTTGATTTGATTTCTATACCGCCCTTCTCCCAAGGGACTCAGGGCGGTTCACAGGGCATATATAAATAGCGGTACAAAAATTAAAAGGAAATTAAACCAGTGCCCAATTAAAATACAACAATAATAGAATACTAAAAAACCAATTAAAAACCCATATTCCCCCATCAGGCCAGACCAGCTAATTCAAATAAGTGGGTCTTCAGCCCGCGGCGGAAGGATCGGAGGTCCGATGCCATCCGGAGCTCAACCGGCAGTTGGTTCCATAATGCCGGAGCACCCACAGAGAAGGCCCTCCCCCTGGGGGCCACCAGTCGACATTCCCTGACCGGAGGCACCCTGAGGAGGCCCTCTCTGTGGGCACGCACAGGGCGGAGGGGAGTTGACACCGGCAGCAGGTGGTCCTCGAGGTATCCCGGACCCATGCCATGTAAGAACTTAAAGATCATGACCAAGACCTTGAACCTCACCCGGAAGACAACTGGTAGCCAATGCAGCTTGCAGAGCAAAGGTGTAACATGGGAGTACCGGGAAACTCCCAAGACAACTCTCGCGGCCGCATTCTGTACCAGTTGGAGCCTCCGAGTGGTCTTCAAGGGAAGCCCCATGTAGAGAGCATTACAGTAGTCTAGGCGAGAGGTCACGAGCGCATGAGTGACCGTACACAGGGCATCCCGGTCCAGATAGGGCCGCAACTGGCACACCAGGCGAACCTGGGCGAAAGCCCCCCTAGTCACGGCCACTATATGATCTTCCAGGGTAAGTCGTGAATCTAGGAGGACTCCCAAGTTGCGAGCCCTATCCATGTGCCTTTCCAGAACAAAACATGTTAAAAATCATGAAAATGTTTCATATTTATATGAAACATTAATGCTCATAGGTAAGTCTAGGGCTGCTTTGAATTACTGTCTAGGCCAGGGGTAGGCAACCTCAGCTCTTTTATGACTCATGGACTTCAACTCCCAGAATTCCTGAGTATGCCGAGGTTGCCTACCCCTGGTCTAGGCAACCAATAGCTTAATAGTTGTATCCTATAATATGTATTATATAGCATAGTATCATTTGAATTAAATAATTGTTTTAAAAGTTTGTGAGCTTTTCAAACCTTTCAAAAGCATACTTTCAAGCATTTTTGCTTTCTAAATGCAACTCCCTGAGAAGCCATGAAGAGTCAAAGAAAAATTGCTGTTGTACAAACTTAATTTATATTACTAACTCTATGGAAACATTATAGATAAGGAAGATGCTGAACCAAGGCATGTAGTTCTAGAAAGGCCAGTTCAGGTAGCAGGCAAGAAGTATAATTTGACAAGGCTGAGGGAAAGCACCAATTGTAGCATTCACTAGAGCAGCTCAGCATAATAGCATAGAGACAGAGGAAGAGGGTCACTAAGAATGAGAACTTGGAAATTGAAGCTTTGGAAGCAATTTGGTAAAATAAAGGGCTTCGTTGTTATTTACTACCTACCTGACTTAACAGTTGCAAAAAGAAAAGAACCATTAACCACATACAAGTTTTTAGTTTGTTTGTTTGTTTTCCCCTCAAGTATTTGGCTTTGTAATACAGTGAGTCTAAGCAGATGGTAACTCCTGGCTTGTTTTGTCCAGCCTCAGAAGCAAAACAGGGCCAGGTCTAGTTAGTCCTTAAATGAAAGAATTGGAAAATTTCCAGCAGGCTAGACTGGAAAGTTGAGAAGTCTTCCCGGAAAAAGCCATCAGCAACCCAGGTGAAGGATCCAATCTGAGTCATTCACTGGGACCACAGATTTAGTCTTCCAAGCTTTCAACCTTGTGCTGGAGCTCATCCTCAAGGAATGTCTCTCTCTCTCTATGTGTGTGTGTGTGTGTGTGAGAGAGAGATATATAGACGTTCCCTGAGGATGAGGTCCAGCAAGAATCCAAAAGCTCAGAAGACTAAATCTTTGGTCCCAACGACCAACTCAGATTGGATCCTGCAACTTTATGCTGGGACATTTAGAGGTGAAACTCGGAAAATTAGAATATCGTGCAAAAGTTCATTTATTTCAGTAATGCAACTTAAAAGGGGAAACTGATATATGAGATAGACTCATTACATGCAAAGCAAGATAGTTCAAGCCATGATTTGTCATAATTGTGATGATTATGGCTTACAGCTCATGAAAACCCCAAATCCACAATCTCAGTAAATTAGAATATTCTGAAAAGGTGCAATATTCTAGGCTCAAAGTGTCCCACTCTAATCAGCTAATTAAGCCATAACACCTGCAAAGGGTTCCTGAGCCTTTAAATGGTCTCTCAGTCTGGTTCAGTAGGAATCACAATCATGGGGAAGACTGCTGACCTGACAGTTGTGCAGAAAACCATCATTGACACCCTCCATAAGGAGGGAAAGCCTCAAAAGGTAATTGCAAAAGAAGTTGGATGTTCCCAAAGTGCTGTATCAAAGCACATTAATAGAAAGTTATGTGGAAGGGAAAAGTGTGGAGGAAAAAGGTGCACAAGCAGCAGGGATGACCGCAGCCTGGAGAGGATTGTCAGGAAAAGGCCATTCAAAAGTGTTGGGGACTTTCACAAGGAGTGGACTGAGGCTGGAGTCAGTGCATCAAGAGCCACCACACACAGACGGATCCTGGACATGGACTTCAAATGTTGTATTCCTCTTGTCAAGCCGCTCCTGAACAACAAATAATGTCAGAAGCGTCTTACCTGGGCTAAAGAAAAACAGACCTGGTCTGTTGCTTAGTGGTCCAAAGTCCAGGACTTGGCACCTGCCCACACTGCCAAAAGCACCAAAACCTGGTTCAGTGACCATGGGATTACTGTGCTTGATTACCCAGAAAAGTTGCCTGACCTGAACCCCATAGAGAATCTATGGGGCATTGCCAAGAGAAAGATGAGAGACATGAGACCGAACAATGCAGAAGAGCTGAAGGCTGCTATTGAAGCATCCTGGTCTTCCATAACACCACAGCAGTGCCACAGGCTGATAGCTTCCATGCCACACCACATTGAGGCAGTAATTGCTGCAAAAGGGGCCCAAACCAAGTACTGAGTACATATGCATGCTTATACTTTTCAGAGGTCCAATATTGTTTTATGTACACTCCTTGTTTTATTGATTGCATGTAATGTTCTAATTTTCTGAGATTGTGGATTTGGGGTTTTCATGAGCTGTACGCCATAATCATCACAATTATGACAAATCACAGCTTGAACTATCTTTCTTTGCATGTAATGAGTCTATCTCATATATTAGTTTCCCCTTTTAAGTTGCATTACTGAAATAAATGAACCTTTGCACGATATTCTAATTTTTCGAGTTTCACCTGTATATTTGCCTTCATTTGTAGCAAACCAGATCTACCATGTTACCAAGAAAGTTACACATGCACCTCTTTGTGAAGCCACATGAGTTGAGCTTGATTTGACTAAAAGAGATTCCTTACCTTCGCCAAGAGAATTTCTGAATACTATGATCTTCTAGATGCTGTTGAACAATGATTCCCATCAGTTATAGTGAAATAGCCAATGATGGCTTATTATTATCACTGGTTCCACCACCCTACTGTAGAATTAATGTAAGATCTCAAAGTTGCTTAAATCTTAATCAATGTTCTCATTTTACATATCCTTCATAAACTTTGATTCCTCCAGAGAAATGCTGGTACATTAAGATGTTTCTCTAGCCACAAAACATGAAGGTCTAAGTAAATCTACTGTAATTTATAAGCTTTTGAAACCAAAGCCAACAACAGTACCTTCAGTTCTCTGAGGAACACAGATTAACCCATCCTCTAGATTAAAACAAAGGAGCAGGGAAGACAAAGAGGAATGTGAATAGCTCCTTAATTTACTTATTGCATTTTCCTGCAGAAATGAAAAGCTTTGGCGTAATTGCAATTTGCAGGGTGGTTTTTTTTCTCCCCTTTCTTCTTTTACCAGTGATGAGATTTGTCTCACGTCTTGAAAAAGCAACTACTGTAAGGTGAGGCAATTCAAGTTCAGTAATGCATACTTTCCCCTTTAGACGTCGAAATATGTCATGGATGGATAATTAGTGCTTTCTACCTGGTTTTTTTTTTTAAAAAAAAAAAATCTGTCTGAATGCTGCTGATAATTTGGTGCTGTTTAATTAGCATGTGTTAACATGCTGCTGATGGCACTTTTTTATTGAGAAAAGATGACATCTCGACAATTCTTAGGTTCAAGCAAAAGCAACACCTGTAACAACACAGGCTGCCTTATCACTGGGGACATGATCAGGAACTGAAAAGGAAATCAACTTTTCCAGGCCAAAAGAAAAAAAAAATCTAGAAAAGTTGGTAGAAGTCACCTGAATGCTCTTTTTAAGCTGCAAATGTACAGATGTCTATGGAGATTCTCGGTCATCCAGGTCATAGTTATCCCAAAAGTGCTTTTTCACGAGGCATCTGGACTTTCTTGCCTCATGAAAAAGCACCTTTAGGGCAAATGTACAGAGTACTGACATTGCAAGCTATGCGGTGATAAATGGGTTAGAGCTGGGGTGCAGGGTTTGGGTTGTTCTTTGCATAAGCACCATAAACATGCTCTGAAGTTATGCTTCTTTTAACCAGGGCTTTTTTTCTAAAAAAAAAAGGTGCTGGAACTCTCATCTTGGTGGGCGCAGGAGGCAGGGGGTCGGGGGGTGGCGCTGCTGCAGTCACGGGTGTGAGGGGTGTTGGTGGAAGGCTTTCCCCGGGGCCGGAGCCGGCACAGCTGGTGCTGTGGGAGCAGCAGGGCCTGCTCTATATGGCAGGGCTGTGCCTGGCATGCAGCGGAGGCGGTGCAGGCCAGACAATGCAGGGCGGCCACTTAGGCATGCAGGGCGAGGCGATGGTGGTGCAGGTCCAGCACTGGGTAGGCCACCAGCCTGCCTGACACGGGTGAGCACAAGGAAGGAGTGCACATGGACTCCACAGAATCCACCTCCCACTCCTTGTCCTCTCTTACTTACCTAGTTGAGATAGTATAGTTGGGCAGCAGGGAGGGATGCAAAGTTCCTGCCAACTCGCCTTCGTTGCAGACAACTTGCTGGTGCAACATTTGCCGGCCAGGTCTTTTGGCATGCTCAGCAGCAATTCCTATTGGTTTTCGAAAGCCAATAGGCTTTCGAAAGCCAATAGAGGGAGTAGCATAGCTTGTGCAAAAGCTTTTGTGTGTGTGTGCAAAAAAAGGTGCCGGAACGCCATTCTGAGCATTCTATGAGGGGAAAAAGCCCTGCTTTTATGTTTTAATCTTCTGATTTTAAAAATATTTTTTTCTATTGTAAGTTGGCCCAAACCTCACATGTGGATTGCATACAAATATTATACAACTGGTAAATAAAGGTAGAACATATGTTAAATATACATCAAATGATAATATGCTTCCCTACAAAGTCAATTCTTGCTCAATGACAGACCAAGGAGTTAACTCAGAAAGGCAAGAGGAAAATCTAGAAGAGATCTGTGCAACTTGTAGAAGGGAAAGACCCACACTGATAAATTAAAAATCTTTGTGGTCTGCAAAAGAATGCTGGTGGGCTAATCAATGATTTGGTGACTAGAGGAGCATCTACAGTGTTGGAGCTCGTGGTCATGGTAAGCTATGGAGGCACTAGGCAACATGACTTTCAGGGCAGTGGTGGTCATTTTATTATTATTATTTTTTTAAAAAGTCTGTGCTCTGTCCAAGGGTGCTTGGTAGGCTGCATTTACAGGCCTGGTCTAGAATTTATTTTGGAGCATTCAGCTATCTAGAGCAGGCATGTCAAACTCATTTTGTTTGAGGCAACTTCTTATAAAAGAATTGCCATTAATTTGTTTTAATAAAACAATTTAAATCAATTTTTCACTTGATTTCAAATTAAATGAATTAAATGACAATGATATTTTTTAGTACAATTGCCAAATGTAATAAACTGGTTTTAGGTATATGTTATTGGAAGAAAAAAGCAATCCCCGCTGCGTTACTTATTCCAGAGAAGCATTTGCATGTATGCAGGTATCCTTAGGGTGCCATAGTTATGGATGAGAAATATTGGTTGCAAAATTGGCATTTCTGGATGTAATACAGATATTTTGGACTTATTTTTGTTTCTTTGCATATTTGATATTTTTAAAAAGGCATATGCTACTGACCATGCTTATGCACATATGTAGCATTTTTGCTAGGATACATGACTACTGCTTGCCCAGAATGTGAAAAGTGAAAGATTGTGAATAAACAAAATTTTAACGTACAGAAAATACCACCTGAATTTATTTTAGCCTTTTTAATAAATATTGTTATTGATGTTAAGCTCACCATGGAAAATATCATATATAGTTATGTATATACTAGGTTAATTATTTAAAGACTGAAGTGCAACATAACTAGATTCTAAATAACCTATTTTTCAAAACACACAACAAACAGTAAAAGTAAAGTCCAAATTAAGAATATTTCATTCTTAAGAATTGTTTAATTTAAAGTAGTTTAGTTGTAATAGATGTTTATAGATTTAAAATAGTTTTCGAGTATTTACAAAAGATACTATTTTTTTCTAGCATCAGCTAAATTAGACATATTACATTGAGAAAAATGTTTCTCATTTCTTTCCTTATTGATTTATTGATTTCATTGAAGAGATATTAACATAGGAAATAGATTATTTTGTTATCTAATTTTACCTTCCAAAAGACAGAAGCAGATGAAAAATGTGAGGTTCTTTTCTGTTGGCTTTTTTGAATTAGCTGTTTTAGATTCTAAAAGTTTACTTCCTAAAGAAGCAACCTTGTAAATAATTTTAATGTCGTCTAGTGCAGGGTAGGCAAACCTGGCTCTTTTATGACTCAAGGACTTCAACTCCCAGAATTCCTTAGTCAGCATGGCTCAGCTTGGAAACCTCTCTCTTTCCCCTCAGTGTGGCTGGCTCAGGATTTCTGGGAGTTGAAGTCCATGAGTCATAAAAAAGAGCCAAGACTGCAATAGGCTTTCCAAAGCCAATAGAGCAGGGGTGTCAAACTCAATTTCATTGAGGGCCGCATCAGCATTGCGGTTGCCCTCAGGGGGCCAGGTGGGCGTGGCCTACTGGGTGGGCTTGGCTAGAGTGCGTATGGCCTACTGGGTGGGCATGGCCAGCTCTACATCGTTCGCACCTATGGGGGCCTTGGAAGGAGTGGGACAGATCTGAGGGTCTCTGGCGGAAGGAGGGTCTCTGGGCCAGGGCCAAGGCAGTGGGGGCCGTTCCGTCACTGTTTCCAGGATGGCTTCGCGGGCCACATGAAACCACTTTGTGGGCCGGATCCGGCCCCCGGGCCTTGTGTTTGACATGTTTGCAATAGAGGCAGCTTTTTTTTTTTTTGCAAAAAAAGGTGCCGGAATGCCGTTCTGAGTGTTCTATGAGGAAAAAAAGCCCTGCTTTTAACACATGTACTCATCCAGTTCCAATTCCATTTTTTCATTCATGCTTCAAGAAAGCTTTATTTTATATAAGTTTTTTTTAAAGACCCCTTCCCTATAACTGGAAAAGTCTTACCATAAAGTATACTTCTAGACATTAGAACAATGACATGTAAAGAAGAAGTTACTTCATCATCCATGAGAGGCGTATATTCTGTTCCATGAATAGCTCTGTTCTTCACTTTTTATATATAAAAGAATACTAGGAAAACCTTAACATATATCAGATACAAGAAAGAACAGAAGCCTAATCCATCTGGGGAAACAGAGAAATGCAAATGGTCCATTCCCCACAATCATCACCTATTAAAGCAGAAGAGATGACCTGGTCTGTCATATGAGTGCACCATAATCCTTGAGGAATACTCACCAGTGACCATGTAGGGAGGAGGAAGCTAACCACCAAACTGCAAGAACACAAATGAGCAATCAGATGAGGAGACCTGAACTCATTGGTAGCCTCACACTGCAATGAACAAGGACATACATACAATTTTGCAGCTACTAAGATTGTTGGATGAGCAGGGACAAAAACAGCCAGGGAAGTGATTGATGTCTGGGAAATGGGTCCCTCGTCAATCAACAGGAGTGCTGATTTACCACCAGCTTATCAAGTACTTACTCCCCCTCCCTTTTAACAGCTGTGTCCTCAAATATGCACACATATTTCTTCTCATATAAGCAATTATGTACAGGAATTATGCTTGCATTTTAAGGAAGTTGTTCAAAGTTAAAATAATGTTAAACATCTCATGTTCAGAAACATATTGACAGATGTCTTCATAAATGTTAATAAGATTAAAAAGGAGAATATTGGTTCTCTTTTGCTTAAGGATGAGTAAAAAATTGGTGTTACATAAGAAAGGATGAAGAAAATCATTTAGGTAAAAACTAGAAGATTTTGTTATATACTGTATGCTGTTTTAATGTTGCACTTTTTGAAGGGGAGAGAGAAGAAGAAAGTTTAGTAAAAATTGTGAAGATGTTATGATGGTCAGTGCATTGAATATTAGTCCTACTACCGGTACTTTATCATGACAACAGAATGATGGAATATATTTTGGGCACCAGGAAATGGGGGGAAAGCACTTTGTCAAGGATCAGAATCTCAAACCATTTAGGGCTTTAAACCAAATATCAGCATCTTTAACAATATAGAGTAGTGAAGAAGTAGCCCACATTAGTGTCTTAGGCTGGAAAAACTGCACATTTTTTTGAGCTGAGAGTCGTGGTTTGCTCTCAAACATAGGTGAGCAGGACCAGGACCAGGTGATAACCATGGATGCTCCTCTGATTTGGGTATGTTTATCCATCAAACTGAAACTAGGTAGTGAAGCACAGGTTGATGAGGTCCATAATTCTGGATATTTCAATCACTTTGGTTAGATTGTGTGTGTTGTATAGATAGATTATTTTGCTAGTTCTGGATCTAGGAATATAAACAGTGCTGTGACATCAAATGAAGCCATAATTTCAAATTGTTCTACTTTTGGATCTTTGGTACTCTGGAGGTTAATGAAATGTCTGTAAGCAAGCACCCAAGCTCAGAGAGCAGCAAGGACCTCACAGTTCAAGCATGAGCTACATTTATTCCTTTCTATTGGAAAAAAATCTGATAAACATTATTTTTGGGCTCCAATAAGCATGAAATCCTACTTTCTGATTGATTAAATTAATTCTTAAATCATAAGAAGCATATTTTACATTTGTTGAGAGTTGGAACTGTTGGTTTTCCAAAAATGGATGCAGTATTCTTTTCTCCACATTTCAGGCATACAACTAAAGCTAACTTTCATTCTATTTTTAATTCAATGTAAAATTGAATTGTTGGTTTCACTTCAAGTGCAGAATTTCTTAAGAATCCTAGCAATCCTAAGAAATGAGATACTTTGAAGCTGATAGGGCATCTGCAATATGCTCTTTGTCAGTACATGTTTCTATTGTACATATTGCTAAGTGAAATTATATATAAGTCATTGTCAACTCTTAGTATTTATTTATTTATTTGTTTGTTTGTTTGTTTGTTTGTTTTATTGGATTTATATACCGCCCTTCTCCCAAAGGACTCGGGTCGGTGTACAGGGCAGTTAAAACACAATATACAAAGTTAAAAATAAATTAAATTAAATTAGCCCCAACAAATAAATCACATTCTAAAAATTTAAAATTCCAATCCCTCAGTCCAGGCTGGCAAGCTCAAATAACCAAGTTTTCAGGTTGCGGTGAAAGGAGCGAAGGTCGGGAGCCGTCCGGAGCTCAACAGGGAGCTGGTTCCAGAGGGCAGGCGCGCCCACAGAGAATGCTCTCCCCCTGGGGGCTGCCAGTCGGCATTCCCTAGCCAACGGCACCCTGAGGAGGCCCTCTCTGTGGGAGCGCACAGGACGATGGGAAGTTAATGCTGGCAGAAGGTGCTCCTGTAAATAATCCGGACCCATGCCATTTAGGGCTTTATAGGTCATCACCAGCACATAGTAACCACATAGTCTGGCATTCTCTGGGATAATTTATCCCCAATCTCAATCCTCAGATCTCCCAATGGTACATTCAGCACTACTGTAATAGTGTTCATCACCCTTGTTGCTGGTCATCTTTTTCTTATCTTTCCCTTTCCCAATCTTGGGGATTTCTTAAGGGAGCTGAGTCTTCACGTAATGTGCCCAAAATGGGATTCTTTCAACTGTTCATTTGTGCCTTCTAGTAAGAACACTGGATTATTTTGTTCTAAAATCTATTTGTTTGTTTTCTTGGGTATCCGTAGCATTATTAAGCACCTTCTGAAACACCAAAGTTCAAAAGTGTCAATATAATTTCTAGCTCGTTTCTTCAAAGTCTAACTTTGACAATCCATAAAATGTCACAGGGAAAATCTTTGCCTGCACAAGTCTGATCTTTGTAGATATAGATCCTTCACAGCATTTGAATATCTTTTTCAAGCAATCTTTTCATTCCTTCCAGCCGACATTAGTCTGCAGCATATTGTCTATTAGTTCTTTAACTGCTGATAACCGATCCTAAAAGGTGAAAGTTTTCATTGTCAGTTCTGAGGCTGGTTGCTGCATCTGATGTCATTAGATTGCTCTTCTTTATACTTATTCATCATCCCATATTTTTATATCTTGCTGGACTTTCTGCATTAGAGCTTGCATTTTGAGCTATCAGAATAGTGTCATAGATAGAATATTTAAAAAAAAACTTTAAATCACCTTTATAAATCAACCTGCTTAGTCCATACTTCCAATAAAACATATTCCATACTATCTTCAAATTTAGATTATTCCACAGCATCAATTTCTTATGTAATTTTGGGTCAAAATATAACTACTTATGTCAGGGGTCTTCAAACTTGGCCCTTTCATGACTTGTGGACTTCAACTCCCAGAATTCATCAGCCAGGCATGCCGGCTGAGGAATTCTGGGAGTTGAAGTCCACAAGTCATAAAAGGGCCAAGTTTGAAGACCTCTGACGTATGTATTAATAACTAAATGTACTGTATCTAGTTACATTCAAGGCTCATCTAGCCTAACTGAATTGAGATAATGGTATGTTGTACTCTTAATATGACCCTCAGCATCACCTAATATTAAGAATCAGAACCTGATGTTATCACTGTACTGGTATACAGAACCATAGATGTGCTGGTTCCCTATACTTTGGTGCCTTTTGCTTTGTCTAACATCACTCAAGATCTATGGTTTATTTTATTCTGGAAAAGGCAGAGTAGGTGGGAGAAGTTGAACAGAATGCCAAGATCAAAAGGGGTTTGATTGCTTTGTTCATGAACCTCCAGGAATTATTAAATTAGAAAGCGCTAGCATGCCTCAGAAGGAAAAGTTGCCTAAGAGATAACAGAATCCTTCATTACAGGTTAAGTTGATATATATGTCTAGTGATATATATATGTCTACTGAACTCTTGAATTCACCACTTTAGAAGCCATGTAGGAAAATAGGTATTATTGTCATGTCTATCAGAGATCATAGCAGTATCGTAATCCTCAGTCCTTTTGTTTCTACAGTAGCCTCCTGCTTTTTCTCTGAGAATCATTTTGGCAACCAAGTTGCATGTTTCGGCTTGGTTGTATTTTCAGATCAAGGCTTCACATATTTTGTCTTACATAAAAAATTGCTCTAAATTATTGAGATTGTATCGGAGAGTAACCTATCCAAGAGTTTAAAGAAATATACTCATCTCAGAAAGGAAAAATTATCATTAATCAAGATTTAACTAAAACATATGAAATTCAGAAGGGTATAAGACAAGAATGTCCTCTATTTCCCCTGTTGTTTATATTAGTGCTGGAAGTTTTGAACAGAGATATCAGAGACGTTGAGAAGGTAATGGGTATATATATATTTTTTTTAAAAAGAAAGTTTATAAATTGAGAGCTTTCATTGATGACTTAGTTATATTCCTGCAACATCCAAAAACAGGTATAGAACACTTGATGAAAAAGCTAAATGACTTTGGAGCTTTAGTGGGTTTCAAAATAAATAAAGAGAAACAAAAATGCTTGCTAAGAAAATGGTTTCTCAAGATTATGAAATGTTGATAAGAAAGTTGAATTTTAAGGTGAAGAATAAGGTTAAATACTTTGGGGTTAAACTGACAAATACAAACTCCAAACTGATGTAAAATAATTTTGTACAATTTTTGTGTGGAATGGCATATAAGTTGAATAGGCAGGGTGACAGTATACAGCCTTTCCCAATTTTGAACCAATCAGTGGTTCCATGTCCAGTTCTCACTGTTGCTTCTTAGCCCACATATAGGTTTCTCAAGAGACAAATAAGATGGTCTGGTACTCCCATCTCTTTAAGAACTTGCCACAGTTTGTTATGATCCACACAATCAAAGGCTTTAGCATAGTCAATGAAGCAGAAGTAGATGTTTTTCTGGAACTCCCTAGCTTTCTCCATGATCCAGCGTATGTTGGCAATTTGATCTCTAGTTCCTCTGCCTCTTCAAAATCCGGCCTGTACTTGTGGTAGTTCTCGATCCACATACTGCTGGAGTCTACCTTGTAGGATTTTAAGCATAACGTTACTAGCATGTGAAATGAGTGCAATGGTGCGATAGTTTGAACATTCTTTGGCACTGCCTTTCTTTGGAATTGGAATGTAAACTGATCTTTTCCAATCCTTTGGCCACTGTTGAGTTTTCCAAATTTGCTGGCAAATTGAGTGTAGCACTTTTACTGCATCGTCTTTTAAGATTTTGAATAGCTCAGCTGGAATATTGTCACCTCCACTAGCTTTGTTGTTGCTCAGTTTTTTTAAGGCCCACTTCACTTCACATTCTAGGATGTCTGGCTCAAGGTCAGTGACCACCTCATCGTGGTTATCAGGGATGTTAAGCTTGTTCTTGTATAGTTCTTCTGTGTAATTTTGCCACCTCTTATTAATCTCTTCTGCTTCTGTTAGGTCCCTGCCATTTTGGTCCTTTATCATGCCCATTTTTGCATGAAACATTCCCTTCATCTCTCCAATTTTCTTGAAAAGATCTCTGGTCCTCCCTATTCTATTGTTTTCTTCTATTTCTTTGCACTGTTCATTTAAGAAGGCATTCTTATCTCTTCTAGCTATTCTCTGGAATTCTGCATTCAATTGGGCGTATCTTTCTTTTTCTCCCTTGCCTTTCGCTTCCCTCCTTTCCTCAGCTATTTGCAAAGCTTCCTCAGATAGCCATTTTGCTTTCTTGCATTTATTTTTCTTTGGGATGCCACTGTTAACTTTGAATGGTCCCTAAACAAATGGTCGTATGTCAAGGATAACCTGAATAGTAATAGTTTTCCATCCCCTATGAAAACCTGAAACTGAACTCTTTCTACTCTGGTATAATTAATTATCACCATTTCTCGCTCAGTTTTCTCCTATTTCTCCTCAATAAATAAAATCCATTTTTCCTAACATTATTTGACATAATGTATGGCCTTGCAGCAGGTAAGGTACTAAAGTTAATGGAGATAACAGACACCGTGTTGGGCAAGGAAGCATGATCCTTCCAATGGCTGAACTTCTTCTTAAAAAAAGAAAAAAACTTTTTTCCTCCTTTTTTCATATGTCTCCCTCCTCATATGCACCAGTCAGCTAAATTGTTTTGCTAATAGTTTCCTATCTTGGTTTGGAAGAACTAAAAATGTACAGACATTAGAACTAATTGAAGTAATCAGGGCATATTCAGGATCCTGAAGTTCTCTCTGTTCATTTCAGAGGGCGGGAGGGGAGCTTCCTTCTGATTTCATTAGCTTTTAGAATGAGTGTTCATCTCTAATTTTGAAAAAGGCTACAGGCTCTGTGCTTTGCATTTAAATGTTCCCCCTGCCTGTTTAGTCATTCAATTTCAGTCATTTGCATGACACCATATGTTCTTGTAATGAAATAGATCTGGTTTGCCATTCGAGCGAAGTGGCTATTAATATTGGAGGTGTTTGGGCTCCATGGTTTCTTTGTCTAAGGGCTGCTCCTGTTGCACTTCAGCCTTCTTTTTATGGCTGAGTTGTGACTCTAGCCATTTCTGTCCTTTCCAACTGCATGCAAAATAAGAGGTTAATTAATGCCAACTACTCAGGTTTGTTTGTGCCACCTAACTTAATTTATTCAACACACGGAGGTTCAACAAACCGTCTCAGTGCTATTGACGAACCATGTGATCAGCGACTGGCTTTTTCTTTGAAAACTTATATGTGAACACCTTTGCTGTGTCTTAAGTTCAGGATTATTCTGTTTGGTTTATTAAAAGTGTATGCCATGGCAATATATAACAATATAGATATTTAAGCATGTCTGCATTTTAACACTGTAAACATTTTGCAATGTCGTGTGGTCGCACAGAGAGACGGACACTTGAGCTGGGTAATACTTCTTTATTTGGATCGTGAATGAAGCTGGGGCAAAAGGGTTTACCTGGCGTCTCTTATACCTGCCCAGGTGAATAGTGACCAATAGATTTGAACCTGGGCTTCCCGCCAGTGCAGGTGGCCAATGGATTTAAACCCTGGCTTCCCGCCAGAGCTGACCATGCCTGGGGCTGTCAACGACTCGCTCTATTCAGGCTTTCCCGCCAAAGCGGTTATAGCCTGGAGCTGTCCAGCCCCCTGCTGCGCTGGCATTTCCGTGTGTGCTTAACAGCATACACTACACATTTGGTCAGCTCTCTGGTTACAAGTATCCAATTAGAATTCTTGCAAACAACATTACATTCTTTAAATTCCTTCTCTGAAGGTAACATTGCCATTGAAGTAGATTTTAATATGTTTCTTTCCAGACATAAACATGGATTCTTCTAGTTATATGTCTGAATTCAAAACACAGCAATATTTTACATTTCAAAAACTGATGAGAAATAATTGTTTCATTCAAACTTGGTAAGTAACGAATGCTGATTTTAAGAATGTTTTTTTATCTAGTATTACTCAAGACCATATGGTTTCCTTGAACATCTTCATTAAGGTTGACTCAGCCTTCCATCCTTCCGAGGTAGGTAAAATGAGGACCCAGATTGTTGGGGGCAATTAAGCTGACTTTGTAATAATGCCGCTTGGGGTGTGTGTGAAAGCCCTAATAAGCAGGCATATACATGGAATGAAGGCTACTGCTAAGCTTGTAAGCCGCCCTGAGTCTTCGGAGAAGGGCGGGATATAAATGCAATAAAAAAAAATTAAACAAATGTAATGAAGCCCTACAGAAATCTTGGAAATCTTCAGGTGTCAACAGATTTCCTGGAGAATTTTACGAACATCCTGTGTTATTATAGCCCAATATTCTCCGTAATATTTATATAATTATATACATATAAATTTCAATTATGTTTGAAAGATCTTCACCTAGGATGGAGCACCATGGTTGACAAGCAAATTTGGAGAGCAATTCCTATTCCTTTTTAGAGTGTCTTTAGCCACCCAGAGTCACATTTGAGGGACAGGCAGTCATATCAATTAATGTACTAATTGAATTAGTTCATTATCAATTAGTCATATCAATTAATGTGCTAATTAATGAATAGATAAATAATCATGGAAATGAATACAAATATGCTTGTTACTCAAACCAAAAACCCAAAAACAAGGGATTCCTATAGGCCCATTTCTCAAATCAGTCATGTCTATAAAATTATTTTAGTAAATAGATGGCCAAACATACTTTTGATTATATTAGAAAAGGTCAGACAACACTTTCCTTAACACTTTTACTTCATTATAGGTAGATATATACTGGAACCAACATAGAAGGTTATGAATCAATTCACTGGAGTAAAACAAAATCTAAAAAAAAAATTGATTAGAAATTTTTTTTACAAAAGAGTTCAATAAAATTCCTTGTGTCTGATCCATTTCCATCATTAGACCATATGAATTTTGGAGACAGCTTCATATTAAGTATTTTGAATATAAAAGATAAAGGTAAAGGTTCCCCCGCACATGCGTGCTAGTCGTTTCCGACTCTAGGGGCTGGTGCTCATCTCCGTTTCAAAGCCGAAGAGCCAGTGCTTGTCTGAGGACGTCTCCATGGTCATGTGGCCGGCATGACTAGATGCCAAAGGCGCACGGAACGCTGTTACCTTCCCACCGTAGTGGTCCCTATTTTTCTACTTGCATTTTTTACATGCTTTTGAACTGCTAGGTTGGCAGAAGCTGGGATGAGTAACAGGCGCTCACTCTGCTACGCGGCACTCAGGATTCGACCCGCCAAACTGCCGACCTTCTGATCGACAAGCTCAGCGTCCTAACCCACTGAGCCAAAAAAAGTATGTTAAGCATGTTAAGGTTAAACAGTTAATACTCTTCCTCATTCAGTTTAGGTTCTTCCTTATTCTCATGACATGAAAGACAAAGCTTGGTGTCCTCTCTAACTATACATACACAGATACACACACACACACACACACACACACACTTTGTTTTTTCTAGTCAAAAGTTCCCTTTGTAGAGAACAGGTACAATGCGTGAATTGACCCCTGACACCGATGCGTATACAGAAAAAAGCTTCATCGATTATGTGCTGAAAAGTACATTAATTGAATTTGTCATCAGGAACAGACAATCTGCTATGTTCAAAAGAAGATTTTCCAAGTAGGCTCCACTGGCTCTGAACTGTTTTATCAAGATTAAAATTACTCTCCAGATAAGTCTCATGAGAACTCACAATTTGATAGCCCAGAAAAGGGAAAGAGCATCAAGTGGTTGCTTTTGAAAACAGCACCTTCACAGAATTCCCACATTTGTTAAGATACAGCAGAATAAATTCTGGACAAATTGTAATGATCGCTTGTTGCCATTGAATATTTTGCTAATATGAAACACCATAAAAAAGTTATCAGCTCTTTTAATTTAGGTGGGAGAAAGGCAGCAAACTTCAGCAAACTAACAGTAAACTAGAATTTTAGTTGCATCACGAAGAAACAAACAATAAAAGGAAAAGTTATGTGGTCAGGGCTGGAAAATGGTTTGAATACATTGATTTGGCCTCTGAAAATGAGAAATGGTTGAGAAGGAAAAGTGAAGTAATATTATATCTACTTAGAGCGCATCAAGAGCAACAAGGTTATAAAAAGGCTTACAATTCATTCCAACATTGCACAAGCAAGAAATAAATGATGTAAAAATTAAAAATAAGAATATTTTTAGAATGAGAAAATATTCTTTTTGGTTATCCTTCTTATTATATGGCAAATGTTAACTAGTAATAATGTCGTTGTTGTTAGTTGCGAAGTCGTGTCTGACCCATCACGACCCCATGGACAACGTTCCTCCAGGCCTTCCTGTCCTCTACCATCTTCTGGAGTCCATTTAGGCTCACGCCTACTGCTTCAGTGACTCCATCCAGCCACCTCATTCTCTGTCGTCCCCTTCTTCTATTGCCTTCAACCTTTCCCAGCATTAGGCTCTTCTCCAGTGAGTCCTTCCTTCTCATTAGGTGGCCAAAGTATCTGAGTTTCAACTTCAGGATCTGGCCTTCTAAAGAGCAGTCAGGGTTGATCTCCTCTAGGACTGACCGGTTTGATCGCCTTGCAGTCCAAGGGACTCGCAGGAGTCTTCTCCAGCACCAGAGTTCAAAGGCCTCAATTCTTTGACGCTCAGCCTTTCTTGTGGTCCAAGATAGCATTCACCAAAAGCAGTCAGCAGTGAACAGGACATTGGGCTTAGATCTGTATATAAAAAGTCATCTTGGACAAAATAAGATCTGAGTATTACAATATCAGAGATAGAAGAAGAGAGAAAAAAAGCTTTGGCTTGAACCCAAAGTAATTATTTTTTAAAAAAAAAACTCATGGAAGAACCTAGCTACCCAAAATCACCTGATAGTAAAATGGGCAGCATACAAATTTAATAATAATATATATAAAATCTATTTCTTACCATCTTTCATAGGCAGCTCTCCCATTCTATTTGTAAAGGTTCACTACTTCTCCAAGAGGTTTCTCAATGGTACAGATAGCTCCAAGGAAGAGGGGGAATGGAAATGTTTCCATTGATAATTTATTTTATGATCTCAGCCAGCATGTATGGTCTTGATTCAAAGAGTAACTAGATGCTTGTTGGTACCAAAGCCAAACTTCATTGCAGGTGGCAATATGCTGAGAATCCTCAGGTAATTATTTAACTTACAGAACTAGTCCAGTTCATTTCAGATTGGAATAATCTACTAAAACATGATGTAATAGGATACATGATGTAATAGGATAATTGATAATTGATATGTTTTAAACTTCCACATTATAATGGACATTATACATGTGATAGGTCCTCGTAACTTGAGGCACAACTTGTCTTTCTGACTTGATCTGGCAGAGTTGACATGTTCCAGATTCCATCAATTAAATGATGTCAATCCCTGTAAAGCTTTTTGTCTTTCTTATCAATAATTCTTAAATCTGGGGTGTTATGTGGCAGATATTTGTTTGATTTAAAATCCCAGAGCACTTTAGCTTCTTCGTTTTCCCTTGCTGTGTCTATTTTGCAGTCCCAGTTCTTGCTTGCAGGCAAATGGTATTTCTTGCAGATGTTCAAATGGACCGTTGTTGCTACTTTGCCATGCTGTTGTTTGTTGTTAGTCTGTGCAATCTTGCAGCAGCTAACTAGGTGGTCCACTGTTTTTCAGCTTCTTTGCAGAGGTGGCATTTCTGAACATAATGATGAATCAATGCATAGTTCTAAACCTTTACTTGTTCTTTTCCACATATGGTCATATAGTTTTGAATATAAAAATGTCTATAAACATGTATACAGTATATTAGAAACAAATATCTACAATAATGAATGCCGAAATATACCTGAAAATTTCTATGTTAAAATACTAATACTTTCATATAACTGTGGTGATAATAATGATGGTGTTGATGATTAGGATTCTTGGACAATTTTTAAGCTTTGAGATGAAATTTGAATTAATCTTAAATTATCAGTGTTTGCTGAATATTCTTCATAAAGTGTATGCATATACAGTCATGGCCGAAATTGTTGGCACCCCAGAAATTTTTCCAGAAAATCAAGTATTTCTCACAGAAAAGTATTGCAGGAACACATGTTTTGCTATACACAGGTTTATTTCCTTTGTGTGTATTGGAACACAACAAAAAAGGGAGGAAAAAAAGCAAATTGGACATAATGTCAAACAAAACTCCAAAAATGGGCCGGACAAAATTATTGGCACCCTTAACTTAATATTTGGTTGCACACCCTTTGGAACAAAATAACTGAAATCAGTCGCTTCCTATAACTATCAATAAGCTTCTTACACCTCTCACCCTGAATTTTGGACCACTCTTCCTTTGCAAACTGCTCCAGGTCTCTCTTATTGGAAGGGCGCCTTTTCCCAGCAGCAATTTTAAGATCTCTCCACAGGTGTTCAGTGGGATTCAGATCTGGACTCATTGCTGGCCACTTCAGAACTCTCCAGCGCTTTCTTGCCATCCATTTCTGGGTGCTTTTTGACGTATGTTTGGGGTCATTGTCCTGCTGGAAGACCCAAGATCTCGGACGCAAACCCAGCTTTCTGACACTGGACTCTACAGTGCGACCCAAAATCCTTTGGTAATCCTCAGATTTCATGATGCCTTGCACACATTCAAGGCACCCAGTGCCAGAGGCAGCAAAACAACCCCAAAATATCATTGAACCTCCACCATATTTCACTGTAGGTACTGTGTTCTTTTCTTTGTAGGCCTCATTTCATTTTCGGTAAATAGTAGAATGATGTGCTTTACCAAAAAGCTCTATCTTGGTCTCATCTGTCCACAAGACGTTTTCCCAGAAGGATTTTGGCTTACTCAAGTACATTTTGGCAAACTGTAATCTTGCTTTTTTATGTCTCTGTGTCAGCAGTGGGGTCCTCCTGGGTCTCCTGCCATAGCATTTCATGTCATTTAAATGTCGACGGATAGTTCACGCTGACACTGATGCTCCCTGAGCCTGCAGGACAGCTTGCATTCCTTTGGAACTTGTTTGGGGCTGCTTATCCACCGTCCGGACTATCCTGCGTTGCAACCTTTCATCAATTTTTCTCTTCCATCCACGACCAGGGAGATTCGCGACAGTGCCATGGGTTGCAAACTTCTTGATAATGTTGTGCACTGTGGACAAAGGCAAATCTAGATCTCTGGAAATGGACTTGTAACCTTGAGATTGTTGATATTTATCCACAATTTTGGTTCTCAAGTCCTCAGACAGTTCTCTTCTCCTCTTTCTGTTGTCCATGCTTAGTGTGGCACACGCAGACACACAATGCAAAGACTAAGTAAACTTCTCTCCTTTTTATCTGCTTTCAGGTGTGATTTCTATATTGCCCACACCTGTTACTTGCCCCAGGTGAGTTTAAAGGAGCATCACATGCTTGACACGATCTTGTTTACCCACAATTTTGAAAGGGTGCCAATAATTTTGTCCAGCCCATTTTTGGAGTTTTGTTTGACATTATGTCCAATTTGCTTTTTTCCCTCCCTTTTTTGTTGTGTTCCAATACACACAAAGGGAATAAACCTGTGTATAGCAAAACATGTGTTCCTGCAATACTTTTCTGTGAGAAATACTTGATTTTCTGGAAAAATTTCTGGGGTGCCAACAATTTCGGCCATGACTGTATGAATGTATAGGCGTGTGTGGATGTAACATAAAAGAAGTACTGTATAATCACTTTAAGTTTGTAAAAATGAGATTCTATTTGAAATAAAACTTGACCAATTTGCCAATCTCCATCTTATGGTATAACAAGATTCCAAAATATTTTATTTATTTATTTAATCTTTTAATTAAAAAGCCAATTTTAGCCTGCATCACATAGATTTTCGATAAATCCCAAACTGTGTACTATAATCAAAAGGGTTATATTAGGATAGTTTGCCTCTTAATAAAGAGAACTGTTAGTGAATTCATAATACAGGTTTATATTTAAGATGTTGTCAGGTAAATTAGACTCTCACATTTTAAGAGCATCCTATAATCATTTGAGAAGGCTGTAATGTTGGAGAGGATAGAAGAAAAGAAAAGAAGGTGATGTCCAGCAGCAAAATTGTTACAGTGGTGACGGATGCAATCTTGAAGGACCAGGTTAGCAATGGTTCATCATGTAGAAAATCTATCTACGTGGCAGCTAAGAGTCCACACCAACCAGATGGGGCATAATAAGTATGCATAGAGAGCCCCAACATTGCCAATCCTAGGCTACATCAGATAGAAGGAAGGCTGGGTTCCTTCCTTCCTTCCTTCCTTCCTTCCTTCCTTCCTTCCTTCCTTCCTTCCTTCCTGCCTGCCTTCCTGCCTTCCTGCCTTCCTGCCTTCCTTCCTTCCTTCCTTCCTTCCTTCCTTCCTGCCTTCCTTCCTTCCTTCCTTCCTTCCTTCCTTCCTGCCTTCCTTCCTTCCTTCCTGCCTTCCTTCCTTCCTTCCTTCCTGCCTTCCTGCCTTCCTTCCTTCCTTCCTGCCTTCCTTCCTGCCTTCCTTCCTTCCTTCCTTCCTTCCTTCCTTCCTTCCTTCCTTCCTGCCTTCCTGCCTTCCTTCCTTCCTTCCTTCCTGCCTTCCTTCCTTCCTTCCTTCCTTCCTTCCTTCCTTCCTTCCTGCCTTCCTTCCTGCCTTCCTTCCTTCCTGCCTTCCTGCCTTCCTTCCTTCCTGCCTTCCTTCCTTCCTGCCTTCCTGCCTTCCTGCCTTCCTTCCTGCCTTCCTGCCTTCCTTCCTTCCTTCCTTCCTTCCTTCCTTCCTTCCTTCCTGCCTTCCTTCCTGCCTTCCTGCCTTCCTGCCTTCCTGCCTTCCTTCCTTCCTGCCTTCCTGCCTTCCTGCCTTCCTGCCTTCCTTCCTTCCTGCCTGCCTTCCTTCCTTCCTGCCTTCCTTTTCTGCCTCCCTCCTTCACAGGTGGGATATTTAAACAGAAAATTCACACTGAAATCAAGCAGTTAATTCAAAAGGGAAAGACCTAATACTTTGTTCCTGTTCTTGAATGGTGCCACATACCATTTCCCCCCAACTGTTTCCTTCCCCCAGTCCCATTGCCAATCCCTGCTTCTCTTTGGCTGTTGAGGATGCTGCAATAGCCTGCTGCACTTTTATTGTTTATTATTCCTGCAAGCAACTCTAGTCAACTCACTTCCCTCTGGCAGGCAGCTTAAAACTATCTGTGCCATCTGTTCCAGGCTCTGAGCAATGGGAAGCATTGCTTGAGATCATTGAGATTAGCTGGCAATAAAAGGATATGAATTAGAACTGGCGACCAGGTAGGGCTAACTATGGCTTCAGCTGAAAGAAGTTTGGAAGAAATCCCTTGGTTTGATTTATCTTTGTTGGTTCTCACTTTATTTTTCCAGTCTGAAGAAAGAGTTACGCTGGTTTGCGCAATACAAGAGCATTTAAACCAGTCATAATAAGGTGTGATTGTGATTAAGTTTGTTCCAGATAGGTTCTTTAAGAATTATCTGAGATAGTTATGTTCACAACTTCCTCACCTCAAAGAAGTGCCTGTTTAAAGGGACATCTGCATGCATCTGTGTTCTTTTTCATCCCTGGGCTTTGACTAATGCATAAAGATCAACTTGGTCATATAGAGAGCATAGATTTAACTCCAGATCAGAACAGATAAACTTATGGTTTAAGAATGATGTATTCTTCTCCACTTCTTCCTTATAAAAATGTTGCCACAGTGTTTTTATTTTTAACCATGGAATACATATAACTTTCTTTATTGCAATGCTCAAATATTACATTAAAATTATTCCATTTCATTTTGTTTCAGCCCTTTGCACACTTCTAATGGAAAAAGTTTATATTTATTATCAGATTTTATGAAGGTTCATTTTTCATCCTGGATTTCTGCACCTGTCTGAGATTTCATAATAAGTGTTGTCGTTGTGCTGGTTACTTTTGAATGTAATTTGTGATTTTATTCCTATTTCAATATTTCTTTAATCAAGGTGTGCCATACCTCGCTCATGTTAATATCAATCATGTCAATGGCTTGAATTTTTATGGAATTTTTATTTTATGTCAGGGAGAAGGGCTTCTTAGATCTTGTCCTGGGAAGCAATCCTATATCAAAACTCAGGCACTAATGTGTACCTATCATATGTCCAAGACCATGTTGTCCACAACAGAAAGGCAGATATCATGAAGACTGAGTAAATCTAGTTATTTCAGCTAAATGATGGCAGCAAAATCTCCTGAGACTGGGAACATTCTTACATCAATGGTAATTTCCCATTACTCTAGCAACAGAGCTTGACACTGGCCCACAATTACGTATATTCTGATGACCTGGAATTACAGAGATTAGTAGGATACAGTGTACATTTACTCATTAGCACTTACTACCTCCAACCATCTGAGTATCTTTGTTTTTTCAGTATACTTTCATAAGGGAACTAGTCTGATGTAGTAGTTAAAGTATCAGGCTAAAAAAACTGAGAGATTGTGAGCTCTACTCCCATTTTAGGGACAAAAGGAGCTGGGTGACCTTGGGCCAGTTACTTTCTCTCAACTCGAAGAAGAAGACAATGGCAAACCACTTCTGAAATACCTGCCAATAAAACTGGAGGAACTTTTCCAGGCAGTCTCTGAGAAACTGCAGGGATTCCAGTCTCCAAGAATCAAACATGACTGAAAAGAAAGACAAGAGAAAACACACTTCTGTCTGCATTTGTCTGGTGGCTAGCAAAATAGAATTTGAGAAGATGGGAGGCTATAAGAGGAAAGGCTGGCTGCAAAGCAAACAAAGAAATGAACCCATTCGCATCCTCCTGTGTCTTCCTAGCTACTTTGCTATCCTTCTTCTATTACTTTTTAAAGCTCCGTGATTTATGAAGAAGAAGAAATAAGAACATGTCAGCCATTTGGCAATCAAGCATATTTGTCTGGAGGTAGGGGAAAAAGGTCCTAAATAATGCATATAGGAAGGAACCAAGATAAGGGCAGGCCACAGAAATTCAGTGGAAAAGACAGCATGAGACCGACAAAAATCTGAGAAACAAGGCAAAACAAGAGTTCCTGAAAATGAGAAAGCAGGCTGCCCACAATATTCCCAAAACTATAGTGCTATAAAAAGAAAGACTGGCTTTGCTGTGGCTTCAGATAAACAGAGTCGGGAATAGACTAAATGCCAAGCAGAGATATCAAGAGATAATCACCTCAGAGACAAACTCAAAGTGGTACAAACCAATGAGAGGAGGTGATGCCAAGCTTTATTCATTTTCTTACTGACACTACATTGAGGCCGTCACAGATTGGATTCTAAAGAAAGAATGAACAGATGCCAGTGTGATCAAAATGAATGCAATGTTATTGATCACTGCTCTATACTTACCTAGGAGAGGTGAGCCATGGCAATTGTCCATACCAATAGATGTTCATCTATTGAAGGTAAAACAATCTTATAAGAAAGGCCAGGCAGACTGGATTGCCCAAACATCTTTGGGCTCTTCCCCCAATATGTCCCTGCTAATAAACTATGTGATGATTAAGGTAGATTCTAAGATGACAATTTCTCTACCCTCCCAAACTTCTGCAAGAGCCTGAAGACCTGGCTCTACCTGTTTGCCAGGAGATCAAATGGGGGAGTTCCACAGTGGAGGTGACTGTCCTATCTCACCCCAACCCTTGTTCTCTGCTCTCTACCCATCCACCTTTTTGATTATCATAAAAGGTAAAGGTTCCCCTGCACATGCGTGCTAGTCGTTTCCAACTCTAGGGGCTGGTGCTCATCTCCGTTTCAAAGCCGAAGAGCCAGCGCTTGTCCGAGGACGTCTCCGTGGTCATGTGGCCGGCATGACTAAATGCCAAAGGCGCACGGAACGCTGCTACCTTCCCACTATAGTGGTCCCTATTTTTCTACTTGTATTTTTACGTCCTTTCAAACTGCTAGGTTGGCAGAAGCTGGGACGAGTAACAGGCACTCACTCTGTTACGTGGCACTCGGGATTCGACCCGCCAAACTGCCGACCTTCTGATTGACAAGCTCAGCGTCCTAACCCACTGAGCCACCGCATCCCTTTGATTATAATACTGATGTATTTATTCTCGTTGTGTTCCTTTGTCATTGTTTAATTTATTGTTCTATTATTTTACTTCTGTTTACATGCCTTTTCATTTTTCTTCCTTTTTATTGCTGCAAGCCATGTAGAGTAGCACTAAGGCAAGGCAGGCAGCAAATAACAAATAAATAAAAAAATAATAATTAGGTTGGCTCAGTGAAAGCCAGAGGATTTCAATGGATCTATTTTTTAAAAAAAAAACACCTAAAATGGGGCTATGTTATAGGACTTATTCTGAAAGGATAGTCAAAGTAGGTAGAGCTATGTAAGTAAACTGAAGATGGTCATCTGCCTAACATCCATTTTGGAGTGGGTCCCTTAGTCTGCCTTCAAGGCCTAGTTGGTCCATCAGCCAACAAAAGTTGAGTGTTGCTGCCATTAAAATGAGGTTCAATCAAACTTGTTTGGTCAAAGTTGTCTCAGCACTCAGTAATTTACATGTTTCCTGTTGGAATAACTTGTGTTGTTCTAAAAGCTCTATAAAAAAAAAATTTAAGTTCCTTCCTGAAATCTTTGTCTTTCTTGGCTTTGGCATCTCTTCTTGGCAGTTTCCACTGTTTGTTTTAACATCTAGTTTGCTTTCTTCTGTTTTTTGATCTTTGGCAGTCTCTTTTCAAATTTATCCTTAACAACTTCTTTACATACTTTGCACAGTTCCTCTGACTGCTTATGCATGAAGTTCAGGACGTCAGACCAGTTCCTGATGTTCTCCTTGAAAATGTGGAAAATGTGGAGTCTGTTCTACAAGCAGACCCCAAACACACCTTTCCTGTTAGAACTGAGCTTTTCTATCTCCTTCTACCAATAATGCAATCTATTTGTTTCCTATGTGCTTCATATAGTAATGTCCATGTAAAATAGGTTTCATTTTTGTTGTTTGAGAAACAAGTTAGCAATGAAGAAATAATTTGATTGACAGACATTGAAGTTGTCATCCTCCTTCCTTTTGGTTTTCTCGACCATAGAGCCCAACTAGATTCCTCAATATTTCTAATCTTTGCATTCCACTCTCCATCTTTGCTTGATTCCAAATTAAGCTTGACAGTTGTACATATAGTCTAATAATAATATGCAGTCATTGATAGCATTGTAGCCAAGTACGATTTTTGCGATAGACTTCCTATCTATGAAAGCAATGCCATTCTGTGTTTTTCATATCTTAAACAGTAAACAATGTGATCTCTTAACTGAAATTGTCCAATTCCAATCCACTGCAATTTGCAGTTGCCTGAAATATCAATATGTCATCAGTTCATTTCATCTTGCTCTAAGTTGAACTTTCCCATGTTCATGGATTTTTGGAAATTCCATCTTCCTTGGGAACATCAGAAATTAGCCATCCCAAAGGCTTTAATGTATCTATGTCTTAAACAACAGTGTTCTGAAAGACCTTCAGTTTTTCCTCAGTAGTATGTTGAATGTTGTCTAGCCTGAGAAGTCCATCAACCAGCACCACATCATCAAGAAGTTTATTTTCTATCTGTGTGGTTTTCTTGGGAAAATAAAAGAGTGGTTTGCCATTGCTTTCTCCCACATGGTATGAAATATTGCCTCTACTGTTGTCACTAAAGTAATCTTCTCCCTCAAACATCTTCCTGTATCACTGCAATGCAATATAGGTGTCTACTTACTTTAGCTGGGCAGCCGGGATGACCTTCACACATAGTGTGACCCTGTTGGGAATATATATTCTTGGTGCAGGTAGTCCTTGACCTATGACCACAATCAAGCCCAAAATTGATGTTGTTAACTGAGACATGTGTTAAGTGAATTTTGTCCCGCTTTACAAGTTTTCTAGCCACAGTTGTTAAGTGAATCACTGTAATTGTTAAATTAGAGATACAGTTGAAGTGAATCAGGCTTCCCCATTGACTTGGTGGTTAGAAGGTTGCAAAAGATGATCACATGACCTTGGGACCCAACGACAGTCATGAATATGAATCAGTTGCCAGTGTCTGAAAAACAATCGTAAGTCACTTTTTTCAGTGCCGTTATAACTTTGAATGATCACTAAACAAACTGTTGTAAGTCCAGGTCTATCTCTATAAACTTTTGTGGGGGGGGGGGTTGCCCATTGTTTTAGGAACACCCACCACCACCACAATTTAGCTGTACAAGAAAATGTGGGGCAGAAATATATATGTTTTCATCCTTCTTTCTCCTACATGCAAACCTAGACACTTTCTGACAACTGTGCAGACCTGAGAAATTAAATTTTGATCCAGCACATGTGCTCCCTAGCTTTCTAGATTTTCTTATTTCCATGTCCATTTTGCCTATATATTGCATGTCAGTGATTGATTATTCAATTATTCATGTATTCACACAAATCAGTTACCTGACTACGCTTTTTATCTCATGAATAAGAGAGGACACAAGTGGAGAAAATAAAGTTTTTATTACCAAATGAATAGCCCAGCAGGGTACAATTTGATGAATATAACATTTCATTTTACCACATGGGCTTTTCTGACTGCAACCCAAGAGTCTCCAGAGTAATTTAATGAACTCTGATGTTTGAACTGATGCCAGTTTGAATACTCAACATTTTAATCACACAGCAAAATAAGTTATAATTGTACCACACTTGAAAAGCACTTAAAATTAGAAAGAAATATGGAGCGTAGTGCTAGAAAGCATTTTGGAACTGGGCAAAACGGTTGCCACTAAGAACCTGAGCACAGGAGGGGATAAAATTATTACCTAGCTATTACATCAGAAGATAGGTGGCACATGCTGTTTCGCTTTTACCAATTTAAAATTATCTGTGAAGTAGAAGCCATTTTAAATACAAGAGTGATGCCTCAAGTTTAGAAGAGGATCTAGTAGAACAATTTACCCGTGGGCTCACATTATCATTAAATGGAAGGAATGTATTTTAATTTCCCATTAGTATCCCATTCATCTTGCTTAAGGAAGAACTCCTCGGCTGTTTTTCTTCAGCTCAAAGATGAAGGGAGAAGCAGATCCTTGCACATTACCCATTTGTGTCATTTTCTTATTTGGGCAGCTGGCATTTGATTCAAATATTCCCTCATCAATGCACATTTGAATAAATCCGGAGGTAACCATTTTTCTAATCACCTGAAATTTGCAGGCCCAACTTCCAAGTAGCCCAAACGTGAAAAGACCATATAAAAGACATTGACTTTCAGCAGGAAAGTAAGAAAGGATTTAAAATAAAAATCACTTGCTGTTCTGCACGTATGTGTCTTTTGATGTTTAACCTTCTTTTATTAATTAATTAATATTAAATGTATATGCTGCCCATCTCACTATCCATTGTGACTCGAGGGGAGGGGGCTTACAATGTAATAAAGATAGAAATAAAAAAAACTATTATAAAAATAAGAATAATTAAAATTTTAAGGATTAGATGCAGAGATTTTTATATTTTAAAGTTTTATACAAGCATAAAATATTACATGGATAGCCAAAACAACATAAGTACAAGCCGGAACATCCTAAAGGTTAAGTGTAGATATTCCCTAGCTATGGCTTTCATTTGTGCCACTTTACACTGGCAGCCTATTCTGGAGAAATGCAATCTAATACTGACATCATTCAAGCATGCAGGAAGTCATCTCTGTAATTACACAGCCTTGAAAATATTCACTTTCAGACGCCTCATTTAGGTGTTCCATGTCAAACAAAATTAGATGTAGTGATTGTAATTGTCTTACTCTAATGGCTTACTTAGGTGTCATATGTGGATTTTTGCAGCAATTTGATGACACCTATCTGTAGAAGACTAAAGGAAGAGGGCTGCTGTGCTGTTAACAGACAGGTTAACAGAGAGGTTTCTGTTGTCAAAGAATAAAGCTCTATATTTAAGCAGTTTCACAAAATTGCAAAGAATCAGTGGGAACACCTGACATGCCACTAAGACAATAGCAAAAAGCTGCTGTAATGGAATGCTCAGGGCTGGAAAGAAATTTTCAGTTTGAATGGCTGGACGTTCCTCTTAACATTCAAAAGAAAAATTGGTACACCACACAGAGGCCTTGATAAAGAGTTTAAGAAAGTTCTAGCCCTGTAATCAATGAGATAAAATGGCTTTGAAAGATGAAAGCAATCCAGCTGTTGAGATTTTGGTGCTCAATCTTCTTTTCATTTTCTTTTCTAAAATTAGTTCTATTAGATATTTTAAAAGATGATCAAAAAGCAAAAAGAAAAGCAAAAATATTACCAAGAGAATGGTTTACAATCTTCATAAAATTAAATTTAAAAACCAATTTCAAAGGTAATATTAGTATAGTTCTGTATATTGGAACACCTTCTGTCACCTTAGAACTTCGTTATTAAAATCAAGTCAGTATACAATGATTAACAATGAAAAACTGTATGATATGAATTATATATCAAAATAAGAGATTATTTTGAATTCTTTTCCAGTTTAACTAATCAGACAAAAGTGTTAAAACTTTGTGTTAAAAGAAAATTTGGATAGAGTACAAGTTTTATATGTAACAATATAATCCAGTAAAAGTTAAATTGAGTTCTGTATCAGATTTGTTTTTAGATATATTTTTTTACATCGATCCATACTCCTACAACTTAATTATCCATTCCTGTATACAAAGTAATTGTATGTGAGTTCTAAAAGAAGCATAAAGCATTTCTTATGAAGAGATGGATTAAGGAAAAATCTCAGGCCCAACTAGAACACCACAGTGATAGACTGAATAAACTCTAAATATCTGTTGAAGTTGTTGTTTTGGATAGCAACACTATTTGAAGAAATATAATGAATATGACAAAATGAATGTGAAAAAGAGAAGATGGGATTTAATATAAGAACATAAAGAGTTACAAGTGAATTCTTCCTTTCAGAAAAAAGTCTGTATTGTAAGTATGAGAAACAAAATAAAATGTTGTTATTGATGCCAGATTTTTTTTACAACAAACAACAACAACAATTATATAATGGAAGCATAGTTAAAAACCAAAAAGAGGTGGTTTTTGAAACCTGAATAAATAAGATGTAGTAATTGATTATTTGTGTGTAATGTTGCACAGTTGCAGCAATTTGATGAAGCTTGTATTACTAACAATATTGTAGTTCTTGGTAGATAAATATATAGACACAGCCATGATATTCAGAGAACTTTTGTTAAACAAAAATATTTCCTTATATTGGATCTGGTTTGTTTTTTTAAAAAAATCTGTACCTAAATAACATGAATAACATGTTCATACTTTAAAGAAAATAACATGAGCTATTACTATCCAGACTTCTGTACTTTGCATAATAATACTTGATTTTTCTCCTTTCTAAACTGGTAAGGATCTCGCAGGATTCCCTTCCCTCAATAAGCAATTGTAAGAATACCAGTGCTGGTAATATGTTTGGAGAACTGACTTCATAACTTGCCTCCATTTTGGTTCTCAAAACATAAAGAAAAGCCACTTCACCAAAATAAATTAGCTGCAGCTCTAAAATTAAATCTGTTTCTATGATCACTATTTATGAGTGATCATTATCAGTTTTGCTGATAAACTCATTATCATTATGAGTTTCACTGGTGCATCAGAAAGCAACATTAGGGGAAAAAAATACTTCCAAGGAAGATATATAGATGAAATATTGTCATGTCAGTGATAAATTAACAGGACAAGATTTAAGTATCAATCAAATTGAATCAAAGCTTCACCCATTGCAATTTCTTCTGGCAATATCAGTTATTGTTGGTTTTCCATGTTATAATGAATTACATTGGAAACCCTTGCAGTTGTTGGATACGTGTAACAATATGTGATATATATTTTTTTTCTGTCTATGCATATTTAGTCTTGTAAAAGTTTTGTACGTGTGAGCAACCAGGATTTTTACAGCTAGCCTATTTCAGAGAGCCCAGAAAGAGAATTATATAAATTTTAAAAATAGACCTGCAGGCTTAGTATTAAAACCTTTGTTCTTTTCGTAGGCAGTGCTGTTTTTATTTTTATTTTTTTAAAAAGTGCCGGAACTCACATACATCATATGTGCCTTGCCTACTGTACAAGGTTTAGCTTTGTAGTTGGAAAAAAAACCCCTTCAATTTTTAATGTATCTAAAAGACTAGGAATTTGTTCAAAGTAAGTTAATACTATTAATGTTACTGGTAAAGCAAATTAGAGATCAAGGTCAAGCACATATTAAAAGGATATATCTTGCATTGATAGAAATTGATTCAGAGACAGAACTTGTTAAAGACTGTATGATAAAGTGGGCTCAGAATTTTCAAGAAGTCATTACAATGGATACTTGGAAAAAGATTTGGGTGAGAAATGTAAAATTTACGCAGGCTCAAAACTTAAGAGAGAACTTTTATAAAATGTTTTATAGGTGGCACTTAGATCCTAAAAAATTAGCAAGTATGTATCCGAACTGTCAGCCCAAATGTTGGAGGTGTGGCGGTGAAGATGCAACGTATTTTCATATATGGTGTACCTGTAAAAAGGTTAAAGCTTTTTGGATTAAAATTTGGTGGAACATGCAAAAGATATTTAAGAAAAGGATAAAGTTTTGTCCGCAACTGTTTTTACTGGGCATTATTACTGATACTACTGTTGTGGACACTAAGCTGATGTTGAACTTAATTACGGCAGCGAGACTTTTAGTAGCGCAATATTGGAAGAAGGAAGAACTGCCGACTATAGAAGAATGGACTTTAAAAGTCTCCAATCTGGCGGAAATGGCAAAGATCTCAGCGTACTTGAAAGATCAGTCACAACAGAGATATATTGTGGAGTGGAGAAGATGGATTGATTATATCCAGAATAAATATGGGACTAAAAAGTTTCATCTAGCATTTGAATAAGTATTGATGTGATATTTAAATTGCTTGTAACTACTTTATTTTATAAGAGTTATTTTATAAGAGTTAAAGTGCGATAGATTTAATATTTTATTGTTGTTTGCATAAGGTAGATTATGATTGTTTGTATTTTTATACCCTGTATTTAGCTCTGGGAAGTCGGGGAGGGGGGAGGGGGAGGGGAGGGAGGTGTTGGGGAGGGCTGGGGAGAGGGGAGGGGGTTGGGAGGGGTTTTGTCTTTTTAAAAAATGTATTGTAAAACTTTTCAATAAAAATACTATTAATGTTACCATGCACTGTGTGGCTTTAAATTATAAGAAGGCATTTTATTAATCGTTTTGGACATTTACCACTGGTATACCCATTTAGTTTAATGAGTGAAAATGTCAGCTTTCTATGTGGAATGAAATTGGCCCAATAAAACAAAATTTGGTTGCTTGTAAAAGACTGAATTATTTTTAAGAAGTTGTCAAATAAGGTGGAAAAATTTACATTTGGAGTTTAATAGGGATATTGACTTGAAACAAATTAAAGTTGAAACTTTGTCAGTGAACAGATTACTTTTAATTTACCTTTAAGTTAAACCCCATTTAATAAATAGATCTGATTAAACCTTATACTGTAGGTCTACCTTTACATCTGACCAATACATAATTAATATATATATATTATTATTAATAATAATAATAATACCTCCAAATTGACTTTATTCTTATTCTTATTATTTATTCTTATTCTTCCCCCCTGAAGTTTGAATATAACGTATAAAAGACTAGCAGATTTTCATAGACAGCCTTTGAACTACCCAAGAAACTGAAACAGCAAAGTTTCACTGTCAGACAAGCTTCCACGCCAACCGCCTTTCTTTCCTCTGGCTTCACCTCTTTTTAACCTCACAACTCACCTTCTGTAAGGGAAGGCAAAAAGCTCACTCACCCTCTTGTGAAAGATGGCCTCCATGTTTATGTGTCTCCCACCGCCACCATCGGCTTCCACACAATATGGTCCGACCCAGCCAATCAAGCCACATTCTGGCTGTGGTGCTCCTGCACCTCATGGCTCCTCCTAGAGAAGACAAACAGCACCGGAGGGGATCCCGCTCGCACCATCCCACCAGCAGGGCATTTTCAAAAACAAATGAGGATAGGAAGGGAAACAATAGGAAAAGAATGCAACTCTGGAAAATCCATTGGGAAAAGGTGCCAGAACTCCTCTTAGGTCACAGGTCTGCAACCCGCGGCTCCGGAGCCGCATGCGGCTCTTTCAGCCATCTCACGGCTCCCAGTCCTCTGCCATGTGCAGTACAAAAAAAAAAGAAAAGAAAAGAAAAGGCGGGACTAAAAAATTTCAACCAATCAATTCAAATATGCAGGGTAGGTGCATATTTTGCCTTGGCTCCACTCTTCAGTCAAACCCTGTTCTGCGCATGCGTGCATGTACGCGCATGCGCACACATTTTTTTGCGGCTCCCAGTTTTTCCTTTTGTGAGGGAACCGGTTCCGAGTGGCTCTTTCACTGTTTCAGGTTGCTGACCCCTGTCTTAGGTGTTATTATAGCCATGTTCTTCCTATAAGTTAGAGTACTCTACAGTGGCTTCCCCATTTGATTTCCCCACTTTCTCGTTTGTTGTTGAATTCCATGCCACTTTTGTAAGTTCTCCCACTGCACTCAGCAGCAGAATGGCAATTATCTGTTGATCTCACCAGGTCAAGCAGGGGAAGTATTGTCAGGCCCGAAGAACCAAGAATGACATTAGAGTTACTTCTGAATAGTTCCTTCACTGCTGTTCACCTACAAACAGAATCTTGCCAGACTAAAGAAATTTTCTGCAATAACTATAACTATAAATGTACTCTGTGAGCTGCTATGGAGGGTCCAAGCTTTCTCTCTTCCTGCCTAACAACAGACATTCCAAGCTATACTGTCTCTTTGATCTCTGGAAAAGAATTCCTTCCTCCTGCAAGTCCAGATTACATTCTACCACAGATGTGCTGCAGATCCCATTTCCCAAGGAATGCCATCTGGTTGGATCTAGACAATATGCCTTTCCTGCTGTGCCTCCACTCTCTTTCCTCCTGAGGTGAAGCTAGCCCCATATCAGGTAGCCCACTAGAAGGCCTTTAAAACATGGCTTCCTCATCGACCTTGGGAATCCCAGGAACAGCATGTAAAGTGGCTGTAGAAGATTAAGTTATATTTGTTCTTCTGCTTTCTTGAGTTTTATGTTATATGTATTTTGAATGTTTTATTTATTATTTATTGTTTTTAGAGTGTTACGGAGTTTTTAACTGTTGTGATGTACACTGCCCAGGGTCATGTATTTATATTATGGGTAGCTATATATAAATAAAAGGTAAAGGTTCCCCCGCACATGCGTGCTAGTCGTTTCCAACTCTAGGGGCCGGTGCTCATCTCCGTTTCAAAGCCGAAGAGCCAGAGCTTGTCTGGGGACGTCTCTGTGGTCATGTGGCCGGCATGACTAGATGCCAAAGGCGCACAGAATGCTGTTACCTTCCCACCAGAGTGGTCCCTATTTTTCTACTTGCATTTTTACGTGCTTTCGAACTGCTAGGTTGGCAGAAGCTGGGACAAGTAACAGCCGCTCACTCTGCTACGCGGCACTCGGGATTCGACCCGCCAAACTGCCGACCATTTGATTGACAAGCTCAGCGTCCTAACCCACTGAGCCACCGCATCCCTTTTTTATATATAAATATGCTAGATAAATAATTAATAATATTCTTGGGTGGGATGTTTCAGGCAGATCTTTCTCCCCATCTCTATAAACCCAACACGTGGGAAAAGACTAAAATGATTTGTATCGTTATAAAAAGACTTTGGAAATATAAAAATAGAAAGCTAATCAATTGTTAATTTTTAGATTTAAAAAGGCATCTTTTATTTTTAATTTCCTTAATGCAGTTGATTCTAAAATCAGTTTCTTTTCATTTCTTGCACCTGCTGTATGAACTGAATCCAAAGTAGATAGCATTTAGTAGGTGTGGAAATCAGTGTGGTTTAAGTTAAACTATAACTTTTACACAGATGCCAAATTAAGTTCCACTGAGGTCAGTTTAATAGATTCCATAAATCAAATTAAAATGTTAAACTTTTTTTATAATGGAGGTATCAGATGTGACATACAAAACTCTAGATGACCACTAGATGATAGCAAAGAGATATAGAAAATTAATTATTTGCTGTCATCTGATTGTTATCCAATTGTTTTCAGCCCAAATCTGATCTATTTTCCCTCTTACATAACTTTTATTGATTTATCAATGTATAAAATACAAATAAAAATAAAAATAGAAACATAAGAGAGAAAAAAGAAAGGGGGAAAGAAAATATGAGGTACAATGGAAGAAAGAAAAAGCTGTTGACTTCTAATTCTTTTTAGCACAGTATAAATAACAACATTACAGCCTCAACTTTTTACTTTTACACATTACTATATAACTAGTCACTTCTATAACAACAAATCTATCTAAGTGGCAAAATCAAAGTCAGTTTCATTTTTTCATCACAAGCACAAAATTCAGAAGTGATATCCAAATGAAAAAACATATATTCTCCTCTTTGAATAGAACAATCAGTTTAACCATTGCTGCTTTATCTTCCTTGCTGTTGAAATAATATATATTTCTATTTGCACTTAATATTTACAAACTATTCACCTATAGTAACAAAATTCACTGCATTCTTTCAGATTCTTTAACCTCAAAGGGAAAAAGTACTTTTTTTTTTTATTGAAAAGTTTTATAAAATACAATTTTCCTTTAAAAAAACCCCCCTTCCCCCTTCCCCCTCCCTCCTCCCCTCCCTACCTCCCCCCTATCTCCCCCCCTCCCCCTCCCCCTCCTCCCTCCCCTACCTCCCCCCCTCCACTTCCCCTCCTCCCCCCTCCCCCCCCCCGACTTCCCAGAGCAAAATACAAGGTATATATCTAAAAGGCAATCATAAACAATCATATACTAACAATTATAAACTCTAAAATCCATCACTCTCTAGCTTGTATATAGTAAACCAATCCTTAATAATACTAAATATATATAAAAAACTAAAATAAAAGAAAACTAGCATCATTCCCATCTATGTTCTTCCACAATTCACTATTACCTTAACATATTCTCATTTGCACATTAATAAATAGTTCTTACACAAATTAACCCACATTAACCCACAAAACTTTCTTCCTCTTCCTCTGTAGTAAGTTGTCCATTAATTCCAAATTAAAAAAAAAAAATCTATTACCATACATAGCATCCCAAAACTTTTTTTTTTTATTTAAAAAACACAACTACCACTTAACTATAAATATTTTGTGGAAGTTCCATAGATTTCTACTGGTCTTATTTTTTTTTCTTTTTTGAGCGTTTTAAGGCAGCACGCGTCACCCTCTGTTCTCTAAGATCATCCAAAAGAGTTGCAGCTTGAACTCCTCCTGTACCCTTCTCGTCTATCTGTGCATCTTCATCCTCTTGATGTTCTCCTTCTCCAGATCCCTCTGCAGCTTCCAGAAGTGTTGATGGGGTTACTTTCAAAACATTATTATAAAAATCATGCGCTTGCTTCACATTACTCAAACAGTACCTTTTGCCATCATACATGAAGCTCAACCCAGCTGGGATCTCCCATCTGAACCTTATATCTCTTTGCTTGAGCTCTTGCACAAGAAATATAAAATCCTTCCTTCTCTTTAAAATCTTTGGAGGAATTTCTTTTAAAACCAAAACTTGTTGACCAGCAATCACAACTTTGGTATCGTAGGCAGCTTGTATAACTTCATCTCTAATTTCCCTTTTTACAAAATAAACCACCACATCTCTAGGCAACTTTCTCTGTTTAGCAATCCACGAATTCACACGAAACACTTTGTCCATACCTTGTTTTAATTCAGATGCTGGATGGTTCAATACTCCCTCAAAAGCCTCAGAAACCAGCTGCTTTAAATCTTCCTTAATATTCTCTTTTAGGCCTCTAATTCTCACAGCAAACTGCATCTGGTAAAATTGGGCCAAGCTCTGTTCACTGTCGATTTTATCTTTTAAATCTTCAATTTCCAATACTTTTGCTTCTAATAAAGCATTCTTTTGAATCAAGTCTTGCACTTGATCATCCAGCACCTCCACACATTTAGCAACTTTTTGCACTGAGGACAAAATGTCTACCTTCATTTCTCTAAGTTTCTGTTCCATCCTTTCTTCCATTCTCTGCTCCAATTTCTCCAATTTCTCCTCCATCTGTAGAAATTTAACACCCATTGACTCCAAAATTAACTGGGTATGTTTTTCAAGATCCTTCGATGTCAATACATCAGGAGAATGCAACGCCTGCAGCAATGATTGTTGTTGCACCGGAGAATTTCCAGCACTCCGAAAAGTTCTAGGGGGAGGTTTAGCCGCCATCTTTTACTTACAATTGTGACACACTTTCACTTTAAGTTTTAAGCAAAGTCCATCAAGCTTGAGAGTAAAATAAAATCTTCTTCATCTCTTCATCTTTCCCTCTTGTACTGCTCTGCCTGCTCTTTCCCTTTCATAGTCTCTCCTTCAAGCAGGGATGGTCGCAGACGCCTGGCTCTGCTCCATAAAGTCCGGAGCAGAGACGCTGGTCAGCTGGGAGCAGCCCAGGCTACGGGGGAGTTCAATCCTTCAGCCGCCCAAGCTCCAAGCTCAGGCGGCCCCGGAGAACTCAACCCCCACCTGGGGGCTCACCCCCTCCTCTTCTCCCGAGGAGGGGGCTTCAGATTCGCCCGAACAGCTGATCGGCGCTGTTTCGGGCGAAAAACACCAGCTGAGCCGCGGGCAGCCCGGGAAGGCTCCCTCCGTCGCCGCGGAGCCACCGGAAGTCGGGAAAAAGTACTTTTTATCCATTTTAAAACACTAAACCTTTCTTTAAAAACATTTTTTAAATTAAAATATTTTAATACGTCTTTTTTAACTTCCTCTTTACATACTTTAAAGTTCACTTTCAGACCAATAAAATTCCAATTAACTCCAATTAATTCATTAAATTTAGATCAATCCCTCCAAGTTACCCTCATACAATTATTCTTCTTGTTGTATACATCATTTTTAAAACTCTAGATTTTTCTTTGAGCTAATACATCTTTTTCTTTAACTTTCTCTTAACATAAATATTTTCAAATACATTTTTCAATAATATTTTACAAACTTTGGAAATTACTTAAGCATTATATATAAAGGAAAAATACATTTTCAAACTTTAGATTAAGGCTTTCTTTCAGTTGCAAATATCAAACCAATAAAAACCATCCTAATTCCAATTAACTCATTAAGTTTAAGTCGCTTCTTTCAGCTTGTCTTCACAGAATAAAATCTTTTTCTTCTCTGGAATGTTTGTCAAGTAGTTATAAGCTGCTCTTTTTCTCAAGGATTACTCAACCTTGTTAATATCCATGAAGAAAAAGTCCCAAACTTGTCCTTTTAAAATTTGCAAATTTTCCTAGAGCTCTTCTTTCAATTGTGTTGAGAGGCTTCTATTTAAACCATCATAATAAAAATTGGTGTCAGGTTTATATTACAAAATTACAGTTGACTCCTCTGCATTGTCAGTTACTTGTGAAATTGCCTCAGTGGTTTGGTAACTTTCTATGCATATTTGCATTTCTGAAGTACTTTGAGTAATCTTTTTAACAAATTTGGAGCATAACAGATCTACAAACTGATGGGTTTTATTTAAAGATTTTTCAAATACATCTCTAATAATTTGCTCCTCCATCTTCTTAACTCCCTCTTTAGTGAAAGAGTAGTTTTTTGTAAGTCACTTAAGAATTGCTGACCAGTCAGGAATCATAAAAATTGGAAAGTTTTAGCCACCCACAGCAAAGCAGACCAAGCTACGAATTACTAAAAATAATAAACTAGAACAACTACTTTCTGCCCTTATATTTCTCCATCATTTTTTTAAAAGATAGTCCACAGACTTCCTTATTTTAGTTTGCCTTAGAAGCCTTCTTTCTTGTTGTTTAATAAGAAATCCCCAAAATAGCACAGATCTTCAAAAAGGAATAACAGGCTGTAGCTAAAGAAAGCCTCTTTTAGCTTAATAAAGATTAATACTCCTTAAAAATAATTAAGAAATGAAAGGCACAACTTACCGTCCATTTGAAAAATAAATTCCCAAATGACTGCTTCTTCAACAATAAACTGATTGCAGCCCTGTTCCCCAGCTTTTGGCACACAAGCTGCTTTGAAGTGCAGCTCCTGAAGCTACTTGAAGACCTTTGCTGTATCAGAGGATCTTGAGGGATAATTCTAGGACTTTCCTACCCCAGTAGAGTCATATAAACTAAAGGAATGCAGGTTCCTTCTGTTGATAGTTGAAGAAGCTACATTCCAGGAAAAAGCCACTCTGGGATCGTTCCCTGGGCGTGTCATCTTTTCACCAGAAGTCAGTTCTATTTTTGAATTTTATTATTATTATTATTATTATTATTATTATTATTATTATTATTATTATTATTATTGTTGTTGTTGTTGTTGTTGTTGTTGTTGTTGTTGTTGTTGTTGTTGTTGTTGTAGTAGTAGTAGTAGTAAAGTAAGCCAGTTGTTTAGACTGGATTTGGCATTCTTGTTCACCTACTGAGTTCTTTCCAAGGACCTGGGATAAGCAGATGACCTTTTTTAATATTAAAGACATTGTCTGCAGAATGTCAACTGTTCCAAGTAAAGCTGTCTGTTGTAATTGACCAATGGATATTTTGTCAATGCTGATGGTGTTCAAGTGGTGCTCAGATATTTTGGAATTGCATCCAAGGCATCTGCTATTATTGGTACTATCTTTCCTTTCTTTTCCACACTATTTTTCTACTTTTATTTGAAGATCTTTATATTTTGTTATTTTTTTCCAGTTCTTCCTCTTCTGTCTTGCTGTCTCCAGGTATTGCAATGTCTGATATCTAGTCTTTTTTGTCTTTCTTGTCAATGATTAAGTTTGGAGTGTTGTGTGGCAGATGCTCCAGACTTCTTAGCTTTTTTTTTCTCTTACTTTTTTTCATTTTGCACCAAGTCTTGCTTACAAGCAAATGATATTCTAATGTCTTGCTGACATTCTAATGAACCATTGGTGCTTTGTCATGCTGTTTCTTGTAGTCATGAATCATCTGATAGTAGCTAACTATGTGGTCCGTTGTTTCATCACTTTCTTTCCACGGGTGAAATTTTCTCTCTGTTGCTCTCTTCAGTCCTGGCCTTGTGTGCATTTGTTCTTAAGGCTTGCTTGGTCTTAATGTTTCATACAACAGGTGCTTCAACAGAGAAGGCATGGGATTGTTTAATCAAAGGAATCTGGAGCACACCAACACTGCAAGATTGAATCAGCTATGCCAATATTATGGGATACAGGCAGTCCTTCGAGTAGCCTGACTCTTTGTCATGTTAAAGGTAACACCTAGCATCTTGATTCACACCCAAGTTTTTCTAATGGCCAGATTTAAGTAGGTTGACCTCATCTTCTACTTCTCTCATAGTGAATGTTCATTAATAAGGGCATGACTATAGATTTTTCATGGATTACTAAATATTGCACTTACTTTATATAGTTTCTGCATCAAAAAGTTGATGAAGTATAGCTAAGAAAGTCTAGGTAGAATATGTGGCTGAAGCATTAGAAAAGCCATCATCCTAGTCTCTGCATCTCTTCTTGTAGTGTGCAGAACATTTACATATTGCTATCAATAGGCTTTTGTAAAAACTGCCACTAAATAATGCATCTGAAACATTTTGAATTATTAGAAACACTGTGCGGTTATTGTTATTCCTACTATTTATGCCTTATTGAGAAAACTTGACTCCCTCAGAGAATGTGGTGGATTCACCAGCAAAGGAAAGAGGGGGGATAAAAAGGCATTCCAACATGGTGTTGCTCTAGGGGAGGAAACGAGAAACAAACTATTGAAGCTTTTATCTGCAGTTTCCCAAGGGAAGATAGTCAGCTTGGCTAGATTCTTGTTAATAGATGACCAGCAATAAAGAAACAGCTTTGACCTATTAAACAGAACTGTTCTGTTTCTTTGTGCCTTTGGTGCAACTAGGAATCTACATCCAGGGCTCTCAAGTAACTTTTCTGGAATAAGTGCACATTTGGCATTTCAATATCAGGAGGTGGAAGGATCTACAAAAATGGTCCCTCAACCTTTACAGTTCAGTGGTGGCCCAGCACGTGCACTTTGGGCCACCACTCACCAAGTTGAGTTGCATGTGTGTGCTCAAATGTGCCAGCCAGCCACTTGCACAGCCCGGTTCTGAACAGGCCATGGCCCAGTAGTGAACAGCAACCTGGGGTTTGGGGACCTGATTTAAAACATGGGAGATTTGCCTATAGATCAAATACCTGCCACAGCAAGCATAGGGATCAGAATTAAAATATCAAAACCTACTAAGATCACCAGGAGCCTTTCTAATACCAAAAGGTATTCCTGTAAAAAGGATATTAAAGGTTACTGTTTTGTTTTGTAACATGCTAGTTTTTTATTTTTAATAGGAGAAGAAAAAATCTTTTTAAAAAAGTCAAGTGGGCATCAAGGGAGCATCTTGGTGCCTGAAGACATCACTTTAGTCTGCAACTAAGAACAAGCTATGCTACTTTGGCTTGTGTTGACATATTGGTAAAGCAGCCTCCAGAGCCTCTTCTCCTTAGAATGTCTACTGTGGGCTATCTGAGGGTCATCATCTCTTCCTGTGCTTTGGCATCTGCTGCAGTAAAAAGGAAGACGATGCTCTGGGTTAAGGTAAGATGAGAGTGCAGAAAAACATCTTGGCTCTTCTCCAAGACACCTCAGTAAAGTCCATAATTTTGGTATTTGGGGTCAAGGGTTTCTCTTTAACATTTCCATGTCATGGTTGCTGGAGACTGAGCAACCCCACTATGTCGCTAGACATACTCATGTTTCTCATTAGATGATGATTGATTAAGCTTGCAGTTTAGATAAAAAGATAAATCATTCATGAAAAAAAGAATTACCAAGAAAGAACTGCGAAGGACACTAAAAAAGAAGAAAGTATGGGCAAGGAATTAAGGAAAAGATTATACAAGTGTAAAACACATAAGAATAATTTAATTATTTCCTGTTCACTCATTGTTTATTCTAGTCATTTTTTTTCTTTGATTTGTTCATATCCAATGTCATATTTTGGCATATGCTATTTGCACATGCAGTATTAATATCCACTTTTCTTTTCAGCACCTAGCCCACTTCCAATAAGAGAAGCAACTAGCAACTTTTCTTCACCAAGAATTGTTTCTCCATTTTTCCATCATACAAAACTGATTATCGTGATACTGGATAAGTTCTAATACCTTGAAAGGATATTATTATTATTGCAATTTTTAGATAACAATCTCTGTATTTTTTCACAGCTCATTCTATAATGGTGAAAAAGTATCCCATTTTCTCACTGAGGAGACCACAGGGTGAACAATGAAGTGAAATTCTTGGGTTCTGAAGGATAAATTACATTGCATTCTAATGCACCAAATCTTAGTTTGGGTTACAGTCTTGTACTGAACATGTCCTTTGTGATTTATAAATCATGACTTATGTTTTCATGTGAAATGTGAACTTTGCCAATGGTGATTTATTGACTAAACTATTGTCAGATCAAGGCTTATCGTGATATTTGAAGCAGACTGTAGGATTGAATTAAGATTCTGAAATTTGGAAGCAAGGGAAGTCTGGATAAAGTTTCTGAAAACACCATACTAGCTCCAGAAAGATCAGTATTCTTTAAAAAAACACTCTCCTAGCTGAACATTTTGATGCTCTCTCATATTTCTCAGAATCTTCCAATTCTCTGAGGAGGAACATAATATTGGTAGGTCTCTCTCCCTCCCTCTCCCCCCCCTCTCAATTTATCATAGTTGCAATTGTTTTCTTCACTTCTGCCACACTAGAAATACTGAGAAAAAATTAATGGAAATAACTTTCCACCACAAGCTGTCACAGCCCCAGTACAATAATAACAATATACAGTATTTCTTAACAATTGTCAGTTGAACTCTATCCACAGAGTATCTGCATCCTGCACTAAAGAACAGTAAAAATTCATTGCTTCCAAAAACATGTATCTTTATTTTACATTGATTTATTTTTGTAGTTATCTGCAATGAAGTCATGTTATGTGCTGCTATATAAATTCTACCATATTTAATCATTGTTATGCCAGCCTTGCACACTAGTGCATTTCTTTACAAGACATCTTGAGACAGCTTGGGCCAGCAGCATCTATTCTCTTTCCCAAAAACAACTGACATTTGTTACAATTTTGTAAAGATTGTTTGTAATTGCAGTACAGACTGTGGTTTCATGAACATGAACATTGATTCAAATACAGCAGGTGAGTAGATTCAATTTATTTTAACATTTGGTAATTTAAAAACCACAATAGCAGGATCCACATTTCATATTATATCAACAGCAGGTAAGTCTGAGTTAGTGTGCTCTATGATGCAAGCCAGGCATTTGCTTCACTCCACATGGTCTACATCAGGGGTGTCAAACTCGCAACGTCACGTGACGTGTTGTGGTATTACATTTTCCCCCCATTGCCAGCAATGGGCTGGGCATGGTTTCGCCATGATGCATCTGGGCCGTGGGCTGGCAGTTTGACATTGCATATTTATGACATTTACATATTTACATACTGCTATCAATAGAATGTTATCAGCTCTGAAAATGGTTGTGAATTGAGACTTCTGTGATCCCCAAAATGTTCCTGTTCAGCAGCAGAACAGAAGAAGAAGAAAAAAGAATGAAGGAGATACCAACTCCAAATACTTCCAAAAGTATGGAATTCAGTACCTTACAGAATGATTAAGCAACCAAACCACTAAAGTAATGTTGGGGAGCTTTGATGTAGTATTTTTTAACAATTGTTGAAAGATAAAAATGTTCAATATCCATCTCTAACATACATGTTCACCAGCCATTGTCAGAGCTGATAACATTCCATGTGGACCTTTACTGCAAAACAAGCATTTCAATAGTTTTCTATTTTATTTATTTATAAATTTTTATGCCACCCAACTTGAGCTACAAGATGACTCTGGGTGGCTTAGAATATTGTAAAAAAACAAAACAAACCATAAGAGATATAAAAACAATTATAAATGTGAAAACAGATTAAAATCTGTTTATACAGATTAAAATTACAAAAGATAAAATACAGATTAAAAGACCACAAGCTTGGAAGGGAGCAGCAGTGCTGCCTTCTCAGCCTCTGCACATTGATGTTACAGGTGCCCCCTTAGGGGCCTCCAGAATTGGTGCACAACATTAAGTTGTCCAAAGGTTCTCCTAGCCTTGATTGCCATCTTCTCTTTGACCACGATTCATGAGACAAGGAGAACCCAAAATTGCATAGTGGGTCTTTCTGGGGTAGTGCAACCCTATGTAGAACTAAACCCACCCCTCACTATGGGGGGTGAGTCATTACCTCCTGTAGATAGGGCTCGCAACTTGGGAGTCCTCCTAGATTCACAACTCTCCTTAGAAGACCATATTGTAGCTGTGACTAGGGGGGCCTTCGCCCAGGTTCGCCTGGTGTGCCAGTTGCGGCCCTATCTAGACCGGGATGCCTTACGTACGGTCACTCATGCGCTCGTGACCTCTCGTCTTGATTACTGCAACGCTGTCTACATGGGGCTACCCTTGAAGACCACTCGGAGGCTCCAACTGGTACAGAATGCAGCCGCGAGAGTTGTACTGGGAGTTTCCTGATACTCCCATGTCACACCTTTGCTCCGCGAGCTGCACTGGCTACCAGTTGTCTTCCGGGTGAGGTTCAAGGTGTTGGTAATGACCTACAAAGCCCTTCATGGCATGGGTCCGGAATACCTTGGGGAGCACCTGCAGCCAGCGTCAACTTCCCTCCACCCAGTACGCTCCCACAGAGAGGGCCTCCTCAGGGTGCCACCAGTCAAAGAATGCCGACTGGTGGCCCCCAGGGGGAGGGCGTTCTCTGTGGGTGCACCGGATTTATGGAACCATCTTCCGGTTGAGCTCCGGATGGCGCCCGATCTCCGCTCCTTCCGGCGCAATCTTAAAACCCATCTCTTTAAACAAGCTGGCCTGGCCTGATAGGACGGTGTGGGATTTTTAATTAATGAATTTTAATCTTAAATTTGTATTAATTTTATGGGCATTGTTTAATTATGTTTTAATAATCTTAATTTTTGTATCTAGTTTTTATGTATTGCCCTGTTCACCACCCTGAGTCCCTAGGGAGAAGGGCGGTATATAAATTAAATTAATAATAAATAAATAAACATGATAAACTTCTAGATCCCAAGGCTCTATATATCCACAGCTACTCCATCTTATCAGCTGTTCTATTCTTTTGCATAATACACAGAATTGCTGAGGAAAACAATGTAAATGTTCTAAAAGAGTGTAAATCTATTCTTTACAGATTAGTGGGACAGTTCTTTGTAACTTTGACACAAAGAAGGTATTATAATAGCAACAGCATTAGCAATAGTAAAGTTGGAAGGGATCTTGAAGGTCATCTAGTCCAACACCCTGCTCAGGCAGAAAACCCTATACCATTTCAGTCTCTTCCTAAAAACTTCCAGTGTTGGAGCATTCACAGCTTCTGGAAGCAGGTTCTTCCATTGAATAATTGTTCTAACTGTCAGGAAGTTTCTCCTGAGTTCTAGGTTGCTTCTCTCCTTGACTAGTTTCCATTCATTGCTTTTTGTCCTGTCTTCAGGTGCTTTGGAGAATAGCCTGACTCCCTCTTCTTTGTGGCAGCCCCTGAGATATTGGAACACTGCTATCATGTCACCCCTAGTCCTTCTCTTCGTTAAACTAAAAAGGTAAAGGTTCCCCCGCACATGCGTGCTAGTCGTTTCCGACTCTAGGGGCCGGTGCTCATCTCCATTTCAAAGCCGAAGAGCCAGCGCTTGTCCGAGGACGTCTCCGTGGTCATGTGGCCGGCATGACTAGACGCCAAAGACGCACGGAACGCTGTTACCTTCCCACAGTAGTGGTCCCCATTTTTCTACTTGCATTTTTTACGTGCTTTCAAACTAGACATACAAGGAATGGCTGCTGGAATTGGGTAAGTTCTAGCCTCCAGTCCCCTAATCGTCTTTGTTGCATCTTTGTTTATTGTAAGAAAGTCATGAAGGAGGCAGAAAAAGCACCTAGTTAGCCAGATGTATCAGACAGAATGTACTTGGGAAGACAAAGACAGGAAGGAAGTCCCTGGGATTATTTATTTTTAAACAAAGAGCAGTAATAGGAAAAAATAAAGACCAAACAAAGAAAACTCTTCTAACCCTCTGCATCTCAAGGTCAGTGCCTTGCATGGTGCTAAAAGGTCAGTACAACCGATATCACAATTGCCCAAAACACTGAAGAACATCTGATATGCAAAATTCTTCTACATCTGAAAGGCCAGAGGACTGAAGAAGAGTCCTTTGTATGCTGTTTGGTTAATGTATTTATTAGAATTAATCCAATCTTCTTTGTCCAGGCTTTAAGCATATCAAAGCAATTTTTCAACTAAAAAAAATATTTTCTTTGAATGAATACTGAGGTTTACCAATTCCAAATCAACTACAATATCACGATAATATCAAAATATTTCAATAAAAAAATTAAGGAAACTTGTATATTTCCCAATAAGGATCAGATAGAATGAATCACAATTTTTTTTTACAAAAATAAAAGACCTGCAGAAAGGGGCAGATGATAGATTTTATCACTTAAACTAGAAAGCTTATCACATTTTCATTTAGTTCCTACTGACCTCAGAATGGCAGTGCCAGCTGCAGGCTTCCAAGACATCCTCGCAAGTTGAGTATAACAATAAAACAAGCTATTTTTAACCTGTTTGGGAGCTGCTGCCCTTTGAACAATTCATTTGAATTTATAGTTGCAAATGGAATAAAAGTGGGTGATTCATTGTTGATAGCCTCCTTCAAAGATATTGCTCAGAGAGAGCATAGCCTTCAAAACTAGAATCCAAAAATTTTGAATGTGGTCTGCCAAATAGCCAAGATGATAAAATGTCATTTAGAGGTTTATTAGCTAAACCTGGGGTCTTTTATTTGCTTTCCTCTGGGCTGCACTGGTGGTTTTATACAAGGGGACTACTAAATCAATGGTGTGATGTAAAGGAAATTCTGCTTGTAGTCTATCTGAATAATATGCAAAATGGTGTCAGTGAGACAGTGAAATGTGAAATCTGTTTGATCCCCAATAAATCAGCGATAGCATAAAATTATGAATGCAAAAATAAATCAAAACTAATCTAAGTATTATCAATGGTAAAAGGCATATTTAATCAAGAAAAATTATATTAATTGCTAGCTCTATCTCTAGGAAAATTAACATTCTTTTTTTCTCTCTCCCCTTTGTACCCTAGAGATATAAGTGGCTGTTACTTTCAGGATCTTTCAGGGACTTGTCAAAATTTCTTTTTCTTTTTCTAAAAGACTGGTGGAGAATGTGACAATATATTAACTGATCACTGTTTCCATTATATTTATATTGCATTATCTTTGTTGTTTTACTTTCTGCTATATAATCATTACAGCCCTATTTGGATGAAAAGTATATAAAAGTATACAAATAAGTTTATGTATTTATTTAATTAGATTTATATACCGCCCTTTCCCGAAGGACTCAGGGCGGTTTACAGGGTATTTAAAACCAAACCAATACAAAAGTTAAAAACAATTAAAAAAGATTAAATCATCCCTAAAAAATAAAAACCCCAGTTAAAAATTCTCAGCCTGGGCCAGAGAGCTCGAAGAGCCAGGTCTTCAGGTCTCGGCGGAATGATCAAAGGTCGGGGGCAGTCCTGAGCTCCATGGGCAGCTGGTTCCAGAGGGCAGGCGCACCTACACAGAAGGCCCTCCCCCTGGGTGTTATCCGCTGGCAGTCTTTTACCGGCGGCACCCTGAGAAGACCCTCCCTGTGTGAGCGCACTGGACGAAGGGAACTTGATGCTGGCAGCAGGTGTTCCCTCAAATATCCCTCAAATTATTTAGTTGACACACTAAATAATATTTAAACATAAAGCCTCATATCTATTGTTCCACTTTTTTTTAAAAAAAGATGGCTTTTAGGATTGGATGAAAAGTTACAAATCCACAAAGAAAATTTCTAGCCTGAGGCTTTGACAGTTCCACCAAACTAGCTCCTTGGATCAATTCCTAATAATATATTGTTTTTCTTCTTGGTATATAATGTTTTGATCAGAACACATTTTCATCTAGAGTTCAGATTCTTCATTTAAGATAGAACTTGGAAATTCAAACTTCTTCCAGAGTTCACTGAAACATCCCAGTCTCGTTTTCACAACTCTGCCTTTTTCAGCTGGATAGAAATCCCTTAGGTCTTCTTAGAAGCAGTTATTGGCCAAGCCATGGTTCCTGTGCAGTCATGCCATAATTTTTCAAGGCAAGAATTAATGCTCTTAGCTTAATTTGGATTACAGTTTATTAAGGTCCTGGCAGGCCTCAGTTCTCCAATTAAACCTGGTTCTTTGCTCGGAACATGCTTAAAGCATGAGTTTGAATCAAGATTCATTTGATCCAGATCTCAGAAGAGCCTACTGTTGTTTCCTACTCTTTACTCACAGCATTAAGAAGAGCCCTGGTGGTGTGGTGGTTAGAATGCAGAATGCAAGCTAACTCTGCCCACTGCCTGGAGTTCGATCCTGACCGGCTCAAAGTTGACTCAGCTTTCTATCCCTCTGAGGTCAATAAAATGAGGTCCCAAATTGTTGGAAACAATATGTTTACTCTGTAAATTGCTTAGAGAAGGCTGTAAAGCACTGTAAACAATATATAAGTCTAAGTACTGTGCTATTGCTATTACAAAGTGAGTTCTAATCAAGATTCCTACTTTATGGAGTTACATACAAATCCATCTACATATTAAATTAATATACAGTGGTATACAGTGTGGCCTACCTCTGATTAATGAAATCATGTGCATTAATACCATGTTCCAATGTATGGAAATATGCCAGGCTTAATTAGGTATCCCAGCTCAACCTCTAATCCCGTAATTAGTTACCTTGGTTGTGCAGGGATCCTCTTCACATATAGAATTTCTCCATAGGTAACTTCTGTCGAGATTCATTGAGCAGAGATGATAACATATGTGGAGTTTACAGTTGCAGATTAATCCACATAGCCCAGACCCTGTCCACATAAATATTGATAAACTCATATGTACTGCCTGCATTTGTCAGAAAGAATTTGTGTCATTTGTTCTTATTCTCTCGCCAATACCACCCCACAAATATGCTGCTGGAGAGTCTAAAAATTAGAGGAGCTACAAAGTTTTTAAACACTTAAATACTTTACATCTGATCTCCATAACTACAGTTAAAGGACATGGCAAGTATGTTTTCTAAACAACAGACGAGAATCAACTAATTTGCTACTTTTATATTTATATTAGCTACTACAAACATATTAGGGAAAGTAAAATGAACTTCTAAATGATTCATTTTGATAAAGACAGTGAATAAAGGCATTGTGAGAAAAGAGTGAAATGGACATTAAATAAATGAACTTGTTAAGAACGAACTCTTTTGATTATATTTTTGCAAACTAAGGGATATTTAAATTATGCAATTCATAGGTTTAAAGAGAACCAGAAATGTATTTATATTCATGGTTCAGACAACAGTAATTCTTCAAACTTGAGTATATGTAGACTATACTTAATTTAGCATTATATTCAAGACTGATATGCTGTAGGCATAAATTCCAACTTGATGGAAAGTACAATATTTTAAAATGTAGGAATATATATTAGAGCATGTCTTAATATTGTATATCTTTTCATCTCTTCTGTATGTTGTTCTTGGTTATTACCTCACATTATTTTAGAATTCAAATACGAGGGAACATAAAAAGAAAGTATAGCCTATAGTTTATCAGTTAAACTTTGCATTATTTATTTGAGAGGAGAGAATATATGTCTGACTATATCTCATTTCCTCAGAGATAATTCCTTTCACTTCCTGTCACCAAGAAGCCTGTTATCTCTACAGATAAAACTAGTAAAGTAAATGGGTGAATGGAGAGAGAAAAATTGGGGTCATTATTATAGAGATGGACCAAATTCATAAGATTTGCCCTCTCAGGAAATTGCCTCATACTTGGGGCAGCTCCTGTTTTAAATGCAAAGATGGAACAAGAAAACTTCTTCCATACAGATTATTCATTTCTGTGGCATTTCTGGCCCAGTTTGATGTTTTACTATTGTAGATATTTAGCAAGCTCATGCAGACAGGCCCAATGGAGAGAATTTTCAAACACAGAGATAGTCCAAAACAATATTTCCAATTATTTTCTCAGAACTCAGAATCTGTACATGAGACATAGTTTGCATTTGGCTGATGGAAAGGAGGATAAACTATTCATTTAAAAAAAGCACATTCCTTGCAGCAATGTTGCAAGCCAGAATATATACTTTAGTTATTGAATTTCCTCTCCAATTGTGCAGAGTCATGTTTTTAAAGCATGGTTTTCTGACTATGCCACAGCTGGTTTAATTCATGGATCATGCTTAGTCATCCTTCACAAAGCGAACAACAATTGGACTCTTACAACTTGCTTAATCCCAAACTAAACCTTATAAGGGCTTTACAGAATGTGTAGACATTTTACTATGCCTTGAAAACTTTTATTTTTGTCAATATTAGCATAATTCTGTCCAAAATTAGTGTCGTTTGATTTACAAAAAAAAGTTCGGAAGTGTAAGAACATTGCTTTTTCTCCATATTTATGATGGTACAAAAACACCCTTACATTTATATATATATATATATATATATATATATATATATATATATATATATATATATATATATATATATATATATATATATATATATATATTTGTTTTCTGAGGTTTTCGCGGGTGTTCGTATGTGGATCTTTGGTTATTCGGGTTTTTCCCCGCGTAGAACTAAAGGTGTAGGGGCGACGTTTCGACGGAATCCCATCCGTCATCATCAGGCTGGAGACTTCTGCTTCCTTCTTCTGGGAGAAGCATGTGGCTGTTTGTTCCTCTTTTTTAATCAGCCACTTTAAACCCCTCCAAACCACACAATAAGCAAACTGACACCCACTATAAAAACATGGCACCACCACAAACACGAAGCCGAACAAAAGCAGCACAACTCACCAGCTCAGGTCTAAGGCTGGCAGCTGAGACCAGCCCATCCACTCAAAACACACCCCCACCCAATCAGAACACACCCACCATTCAAAACACACTCCCACCCAATCAGAACACACTTACTCCCCCACCCAATCAGAGCAACCTCCACCCACAGAACACACCCCCTCTGGCAGTTTAAAAAAGAGGAACAAACAGCCACATGCTTCTCCCAGAAGAAGGAAGCAGAAGTCTCCAGCCTGATGATGACGGATGGGATTCCGTCGAAACGTCGCCCCTACACCTTTAGTTCTACGCGGGGAAAAACCCGAATAACCAAAGATCTATATATATATATATATATATATATATATATATATATATATATATATATATATATGAAAGTGTGAAGTATTTAATTTATGTTGTGTGTTTCAACAAGAATAAGAAAAAAGTATTACCAAATTCCAAACTTTCCCCCCCCCGATCAATATAATTTTTATTACTGTGCTTTGTTATGAAAAGTCATTTTAAAAGTCATTAAAATTTAATAGGAAGAATCTAGGCCAAAATGCATTTGGATATATTATTTACAAACTATCATATGGGAATATTTTACTTGACATTTTAAAATATGATCTTCTATAACATTGGAAACTAATCACCATTCCTGCTATTAAAAAGAAGAAAGGAAAGTAGAACCAAATTAAAAGAATGTTGTTCTGAAAGGCCCCAAACAATTATTTTACTGTTGAAGCTCTCACTGTAAGTTTATGAATTTACAAAATATATGAATTTAATGAAAAATGTGACAGGAAGCATGCACATATTTAATTACTATAGTAAAAGTTTTGCCAATATGAAGAAACCTTAAATCCCTTCCCCCACCAGATTGGGTGTAGCAAAAACCGCATAATTATCTTTCCATTACATACTTTAGATGAAATGTAGAAGTTGTAACAAAATTTAGCACCCAAGTCTTGATATATATCACTGGGACATATTTCCCACTAATGTTAATGCAGTTTATTCCATAGGATTGCTATACATTGGGAAAAATATAGTGAGCAATAGTGAATAGTTTGAAAAGATATCACGAGGAAGAGAAATGTTAACCCTTGGGGCAGGGAAGAATGCACTTTTAAGCTTTCCAATTATGGCATAAGATTGTTAAGAGAATTTTCCTACCTATGCAGCTAAACATATCTTAAAATATGCTAGGATTGTATCAGAAATGATTAACACATGAAATATGCTGGTTCTGGAGAATAAGTTAGAATAAGAAGTGTTCAATGGTAAATTGATTTGTAATGTTATATAGAAAACAAGACAAACATGTCCAGGGAATCATCAGGAGTTAAGTTCAATTTGAAATTTTATATTAAAAACCCATGTGGGGTAAAATATACTCAAAGACATTTCTGTCATAGAAGGATGAGTGGGGTTATAAATTTGAAATTAGATGGACAACCGCTGCTGGGTTCTCAGAAATTGCAACCAAATTATAAATTTGAAAGTGACAGTAAAATTAAAGACTAACTCTGATGTCAAATCCTGAAAGTTATACAGACATGTCCATGTACTTTTCTCAGGAACAATGCAAAGAGAGTTTACTGTTGCTGTCTTCTTTCTTTTAACTGCTCATTCTAGCCTACTCTTCTGCAACTTCCTGACAGACTCCCATCCAGCCAATAACCAGATCTCACCTTTGTTAGCTGTTTTGGGATTAGCCAAGGTCAGCTAAGTTGTGCCATCTGCTGTGATGAATTATGGAAAATTATTGAATAATTTTTCAGTAATTGTGATGAATAATCATATTAATTGCACATCATTGTTGTAATATAATTTGAAATCAATTTAGATGTAACTTAAATTTGGTTTTTCCCTGGCACTCATATTTTTTGAAGTGTAGTCCCTGCTGTAATCTGTAAATTTTCAATCTCAAAAAAGGACAGGCCTACATCAATGGATTGCTTCTGTCAGAGACCAAACCCTTCTCAAATGGCACCAGTTTTGTCTGAAGAAATTCCTTCTCCTGAAGTAAACTGAACTTTAGATTCCAAGACAACATTTATATTTACCGTATGTTTATATCAACCCCAGTAATCTCTGCAACATAATGGCTAAATGAAGTGGTTGCAGTATAAGTTGCCCTCACATTCTGTAATGAAGGCAAAATATTTTTTTTATTTTTTATTTTAATTCCATTTATATCCCACCCTTCTCTGAAGACTCAGGGCGGCTTACAAGCTTAGCAGTAGCCTTCATTCTATGTATATGCCTGCTTATTAGGGCTTTCATACACCCCCAAGCGGCATTATTACAAAGTCAGCTTAATTGCCCCCAACAATCTGGGTCCTCATTTTACCTACCTTGGAAGGATGGAAGGCTGAGTCAACCTTGGGCCTGGTGGGATGCGAACCTGCACTAATTGCAGGCAGCTGGTGTTACTTAAGGAGGCATTAGCCCACTGCTCCACCAAGGCTCTTATTATACATTTAGATACATATTATACATTTAGATTCAGAACTTCATCTTCAACAGTTCCAGCATCCTCTACAGTTGCTAGCCATCAGTGTGAAAGCCAGAAGGGACTGGTTTTAGTACTCCGCAGCCAAAAATATATCTTCTGTGTTCTTGGGGCCATTACGCTCAAGCTGCCTATGGTCTAGATATGTCCTGTAATTGCCAGTGAATCAAAAAAGAAATGTTGATGGTTAATGACAACTTTAAAAACGAAACATGAATAGAAACTGTTTTTAGGGTTCCTAGAAGCAAATAATTAGGGGGAAGATGGTGAGCAGATAAACTGGGAATGGAAAAAGAACAAATGGATTTCAGGACTGGTTGGGGTTTGGTTACAAAAACAAAACAGGAGGCAAGGTCACAAATACAAACTAGAGAAAGGTGTTCTTGGAGAAAAGGATTCAAAGAAATGAGGGTTCCAAGAAGCAGAAGTTCTAGCCTAATAGATCTATTGACGACTATGGTGCGACAAACTCATCCAGCAGAAATAGAATAGATGGTGGGGCTGTCCATGAATTACAGATCTCTTTCCATACATTTTTACATCCTGTCTTCTGAATCAATAAGCAAAAAATAGAATAAGTTGGATTAGGGAAACATAAAGAGGTGTTCTACTTCAGGGGTGTCAAACTGGTGGCCTGCAGGCCAGATATGTCACGTGCAGGCCACACCCACCCGAGCTCCACAAAGGCAAAAAGTCGTGGTACGTCACAATACATCAGGTGAGATGATCGAGTTTGACATCTGTGTTCTTACTCTATAAAATCTCTTCTTTATACCATTGTTGGCGCATAGAAAATAGTTAGCCAGCCAGCCAGAAGAATCCTCCAGTTGTGAATATTTTACATCAATGCATGTGGTAGGTCTGTCTCTTAGGGAGCCAATGCTGAACTTTCCTACAGTCCAATAATATGTTTTGTAAATTGGGTAGGAATCACAGCACTTATTCATTATGAACCACCAAATCACTTTCCCTTCCTTTCCAGTACTCCAGTAAATTTCCTAGCATTCCAAGTGTAACTTTGCATTTGTGCAAGCTAACCTATCCATCCTTATCAAGTACCCATAGTACCCATAGTAATGAAGGGAATTAAGTCAGATATTGATGAATAAGGCTTTTAATCTTGTTTCCTAGAAAAATGTCACTTGTTTAAGCAGAGAATATCAATATTTCAAAACTAAATAATCTCTTGGGTCATAAGTATTCTTTTCCAAATGATTTCCTGAACAACATACACTTAAGTATCTAATTCTAATGAGACAGAATTCATCATCTTTATAGAATTCTGCCACAAATAAGTAAAACTTTCTTTAAAAGAGACTCTATAAAGAGTAAACTATGAGTATATATAATACATACAATTCATACTTGTGTTTTAATGATATTTTCAGTTCCATGCGAATGCTTGGAATCATATAAAATTATGCAGTGGCACAATTATTATTTTAAATGACACGTTTGCATTTTGGTTCATGTTTTCTACCTTCCTTTCCCTATTACCTGTCCCAAATAATCTATTCCATTTTCCAGATCTTGATTTGATATCAGAAGTACCCAATAAATATTGTCATGATTTGGTTTTCCATTTCTGTCTATCTCTCTCTTGGACAGCACTATTTGGAATTATTATTTTTCAGTCATCTTTACTGTGATTTGATTTGGTTTGATTGAATTGAATTGAATTTAGCCACCAACTCCAAAAAGATACTGGGTGGCTTGCAAAATCTATTTAAAAAAAGAATAAAACAATTAAAACCAAAGCTACAAAAACAGATAGCCTAGATTAAAAGAAATAGAGTAACACACCATATAGTCAGTACAAAAGCTAATATGAAAACACTTCAGGCTCGATCAATATATCACACCCACATAAGTGCAGTCCTGGAAACAAAGCCAGGATTTAAGGGCTTTGCAGAATCCCAGAGGAGCAGGTGCTATCTTAATCTAGGGTAGCAGGCGATGATGGTCCAAATGGTGGGTCTACAACAGAGAAAGCATGCGTCCTCAATCCCACAAAATGGCAGGATGACAAAACACTGTAATCATCATACATAACCATCAACACTGATATGAAGAATGCCATATAGTAGGAAAAAACAGTATCATGCTATCCAAGCTGTAATTTAGATGAGGCATCTAGCACTGATATTCTTTGCTGTTAGGAGGAGAATTTAGAGGAGATCTCTTCCTTTGGTGGATCAGCCTCTGTTATTCTGAAAGTACAAAAGAACCTAAGAATATGAAAATTATTTATTCATAAGGAATGGCTTAGCATAATCTGTCAATACAGTTTACCTGTGAAACCCTTAGTTCAGATTGCCTCTCAGCCATAAAGTGCAACCAATTCCTTAGGCACCTTTAAAGCTATTTTGTGTTTATCTTATTGTAATACAGGAATTACCAAGACTATAGCAAGGAAATACTGAATAGCCACAAATATGGAATCAATTTGTTCTTCATTCTTACTGTACTGTCTTAATATTTATTAGACACTGTGGGAAATGGTCATTTTTTTCCTTTCATGGATTCCATATTAGAAATATATACATGGCCTTCATACTGTATATACTGTATATATAGTCATATTATAGCAGGGTTCTTCAAAGTGGTTGAATTTGACTTCTAAGGATATATGGGACTATCTATAATTATAAAATTACTATTTGTGCTACTATTTTTTTAAAGTAATTATTAAATTAATTTCATATGAGGAATATTTGAGGGTCAATGGACAGTCTGAAACTTCATGAAGGAGTCAATGAGCTGAAGAATTTGGGGGCCTCTGTACTATAGGGATCCACAAACAGCACCAGATGCTTCTCCTCAGTTTGAGCAAACAACTCGTCTTAGGCCAGCCCTGATGCTATTTTTTCATGTCCTTTCTTAAAGACAGATGATGTTGAATTTTGCAAAATGGGAACCAGAGGAGGGAAAAAAATATAATATTTCTTTTGATCGCAGGAGACTGAAAAAAATAACAGGACCAAAAGGATTCTGATTCATAATTTTCAAATGTTGTATGTCAAGTGTCATGAGAATTTGCCTTGCTTATCAGTTGTAATTTCCTTATAGGAAGTCATCCTTCACAGATTACAAGTCTTGTACCGTTAATAGTGGAGTTATTTTAAATAAAATTCATTCCATGCAATTTACCCTAGTGGTTTTTTTTAATATTTTCCCATCTACATCTCCCAATTTGGGATGATGTAGATCTGTTTGTGCAGAGGTGAGATTCAAATATGTGAACAACCGATTCTCTGTGTGGATACTGCTTCCAGAAGTCCATTCTGGGCCTGGGCAACAAAATATTAGCTACATGTTCTGCCAAAGTGGTGCAAATAGACTGAATCCCACCACTGTGCTTGTGACCTACTAGTTCCAATGTGGTGGAACTACTAGATGACAAAGTGATTAGCATGCAAATCAGCATCTGCATTTCCTCCATTGGATGAGGAGACCACATCTTTCTCTTTCTGTCCTGGCCACTTTTTACAGAGGCACAATTGAAAGCATTTTAACAAACTGCTTCACTGTATGGTTTGGTGGCAGCAGTGCCTCAGATAGAAAGTCCATACAGAGAGTGGTAAGGTCAACCAGAAAGATCATAGGAAGCTTGCTTCCTGGTATTCAGGATGCTGTTTATAAGCGCTAGGTGTTTAGAGTTCAAAGCATTGTTATAGCTCCAACATACCCACTTTATGGTCTGTTTTTGTTTCTCCCCTCTGGGAGGAGATTTTGAGGTATTTCTAACAGGACTACCTGATTCTCTAATAGCTTTGTTCTATGCCATCCGTCTGGTAAACTCACAAGTTTTCTTGCTGTGCATATGTATACATAACCCGAACTAGACTGTTGTTTCTCTGTGTCATATAATATATGTGGGTATATGCATAATTATGTATTTATTTAATTTTGTCATATTTATGTAGTTTATATCGGAGATGGTGACCCTTTGAGAGCTGCAGACAACAAAATTTCATTTTAATGTATGCCGATTAGTGTACATTCAAAGTGACAATAAAGTTATTATTCTATTCTATCCAGTGGCACCAGAATGCTTATCAATATGCTGTTGGACTGAGTTTGGTTTATTGTTTCTTATGCCAAAATTGCATTGCCTCAGGAGGAAAGTTTAGCAACAAAGACAAGCATATATTCTAGGAATGAAATAGATTGGTAGTGCTATTCAGCTGAATAAATAAGGAAGGAAAGGGAGGAGATTTTGTTGTTTGTAGTTTGCAGCACTTTTTTCATACTGCATGCATAATAAAATATGATTCAGATATTCTTAGTTGAATATGGCTTGCTATGTTCTCAAAAATGCTGAATTTGGGAGCATAAATAAATGCATTATATATAGACAAGGGTAGTAACCATCTGAGTCCTCATAAGTAAGCAAGCAACCAATTCTACATTCATAATGAGATCCTTCCTCATGGAACCATTTTCCTCTAGCTTTGACTGTGAGCTTAGTAGAAAACTATTCTTCATAATTCCCAGTGGTATCAGTGCATCAGTAACAATATGCTGATAGCTAGCATGTTAAGGCAATTGGAAAGGAAGGATAAATTATCTGTCTGCATTGCACAATTTCAGACATTGTCCTCCAGTCTTTTCAAGGCAGAGTATACTTACTTTTTCACCTATGATTGTTCTTACAGCAAAAAATAAATTTCTAGGACTAGTTTTCAGAAGATATTTGACGTATTGGGCAAAATCCACATTTACTGGTAATCCCAAATAAACTGAGGTGTATCCTGTGAATTCTATGCCATTCTATGCCATTGAACAAGATATTTTGAGACTTGGGATAACATTGTGCAGCCACCCTCCTACTGCAACTCTCTTCTGTGTATTAAGAGTAAAAATTAAGCAACCAACTTTTTAAAAAAATTAATTAATGTAGTTTCAAGGCACCTCTCAATGACCCAAGGCACCTCTCAATAGTAGCTTGCCATTAGAAGTAAAAAAAACATATATAAAGAAAAACATTCAGTCAACTGGAAGATAAACTTTATATCATGCATAAACATACAAATCCTACCTATCCCAAGTTCTAGAAGACCAATTATGTTTCTAACAGATTACAGAAGTTCAATACGATGGGGAACAATATGAGGGGGTACTGAGGGGATATTATTCAGACACCAAAGGCTGCCACCAAGGAAGCATTATTCTTGGGTCCCATAAAAAGACATTTTTTGATTGATGGAACCTAAAGTGTGCCCAGTGTGCCTGACCTCATTGGATGGCAAGATACATATGAAGTCAAGCAGGTCACTCAGGTATACAGGAACTGTGTCATGAAAGGCTATATGGGTAATAGCCAGTACATCTTGAACTGCACCTGGAAGCCAAATTGTAATTAGCACAGCTTGGAAAACAGTGGGGACACATGCCCATCACATCACTGTCTGTATCACTGTGTTCTGAACCAGATGTAGCTTCAAGGGTAGCCCCATGTAATGTGCAATACAGTAAGCCCATTTGAGGTGATCAAGGCCTAAGTGATTGTCTGAAAAGCCTCCTGTTTCAGGAATGGGCAAAACCAGTGCACCCATGTAGAAAGGCACTTTTGGCAATAGCTGTCACCTGCTCTTTGACTTCCAGATTACATGCCAGTTTCACATGGGAAAGTGTGAGCCCTCAAAGGCTAAAGAAGGAATATTTCTAGAACTGGGAGAACCAAACAAAGTCTTGTGATCTTGTGAGGATTATGGATCTTGAGTCTGTTCCTCTGTATCCAGACCCACATAGCCTGCAGGCACTAGGCTGAGACTTTGACATGGTTATATCAATGGTCAAGAGTATCACTGACATTTTGATGAAACCTGACTTCAAACCAATAGGTGATCCCACCCAGCAGTTTTATGTACATGTTAAACAAGACAGGAAAGAGTATAAAATGCTGTATCACCTTACCAGCGAGGGGGTGTAGGCTCTCCCCCACCCCAACTCCAATTGAAACCAGCCACTGAAAAAGGAGGAAAATAGTCATAAAACAGTATCTCTCATTCCCAACACCCAAAGTTCATTCAAAAGGATATTATGGTCAAAGATATTGAGAGATCAAGAAATGCCAAGATGGATGCAGCACCTTCATATGGACTCCAGCCAGGACACTGACAAGTACAACAATTGCTGTTTCTGTACTGAACCTTGTTTTCAAATTGGCCTAGAATGATAATCTGGTTGTCTCAGCTGCAGCCAACAGTAGGAATGGTCTCCAGAATGACCACCTGTATCAATCCCCAAGTCTCCATGCTGGCATCATTCCTGCAGCATGTGACACTAACTATAGTGATTGAACATCCTATCAAGCCCTTTCATCTGTAAGTAATTTCTGTTATATTAAGAATTGTCTTCTGCTAAGAATTATGTTAAGAAAAGAAATAGCATAGGGGTCACTACTACAAAATGCCTCATTTTTGCACACTCATATTGTCAGTTTAAATATATTAACTGTATTTTAAAACTTCTTCAACCTACATCATTCAACAACATGGAAGGTACCTTTAAAATACTTGAATTATTATAATGTACCAGATGTGTTTATTTTTCACCATGCCACAATTTCATTTACTTTCATTTATTATTTATTTACTTTCATTTATTGTTTTCCTGATGAGAATAATACCCAGTAACCATTTGCAAAACAAAATGAGAACCCTAATATATTTTTCTTCTGCTTATTTGGTTGAAAAGTAATAAAGGTGAAGTTACACGTGTTATTCACCTTTGTGTATAGATGTAATTTGGCTACTGTTAGCTTCTCTTTCTATATTTTATATGTTGCTCCTTATTACTTATGACCTCCAGCTATCATTGATGCTAAATGTGAGAAATGTTCCTATTGACTGTCAAAATTTAAATGAATTTAGGCTCCCACCCCAGGAAAGTAGCAATGATGTTAAACACTTGATTTTGGGGAAAAAAATCTAATTTATTCTCAGTTCATACTATTAGTTACCTGTCCCCAAAAATAACATTTAACAAAAAGATATTACAAGCTGGGATGGGGGATAATAGCATGCCTTTCCTAAGGATTCCTCTCAGTTAAGATAATTACAAGAGGCTGCTACCAATCTGGCTGAACTTGCTAACACCTCTCCCCCTGCCCCTTCCCAAGGCACAGCCAGATGTTAAAGTGTTTTCCTGCATCCTGTGAGCTGGCAGAAAAGTATGCCAGCATAATTATCTTGCTCTCATTTTCATTCCCTGTTTTGCCTCAGTAACAAGTTTGGCAGGTAGCATTGTTCTTCCTGCTTTAATGAGGAACACATTTTCAAAGGTGATTGTTAAGACTCCTGTACTTTTGTTTTCCCTTGCACCAAGAGTCATCTTCTGGGAGGAAAAACAACATCTCCAGAATGTATGGAGGGATAGGGATGGAAAGATGTAGTGGGTATGTAGTACAGCTAATCAACTTAAAACAGTTCACTTAGCAAACGTTCAAAGTTACAACATAACCCCTTCCCAAGTACATACAACACAGTACTGAAGTTATGAACGTTACAGCACCACAACAGTTGTTCAGCCTTACGAATGCAGAGGCACTACAACATTTGCCCTGCCTATTATCTCCCCCCCCCCCGCCCTGCCCCCCGTTGGGTCTCCATAGGCAGTGGGCCTGTTGATGCTCACCTTGCAAATATCTAGTGAGCCTTTGGTTTCTTGGCCTGCTTCAATTCTTCAGGCCTTTGGTGCATTTGTAGAGAATGGAGGCCTAAGGTACCACTAGATCACACAAGATCAGTAGTATGAAATCTGTGCAGAGGCCTGGATGAGATCTGCTACAAAAGGCTTTGCAAAGGGAGGGAAGGCCAGAAGCACTGAAGCCTCCTCTCCATTTGCAAAGCCTTTCACCATCTTTGCAAAAAGCCTTTGCTGCCAAGAACAGAGGCTGAGGAGGGAGGTTTGCATCCCTCCAGGCCTCCCTTCTTAGTAGCAAAGGCTTTTGGTAAAGACAATTGGAGCCTATAGGGATACAATCTCTCATTCCTGCAGGTCTCAGCAAGCCTTTGCTCAAGATGAAACTGCAGTAAAGAGGCTGGAGAGGAGACAGGTCCCTTGATCATTGAGATCTACATAAGATAAGTGATTTGGATGGGCAGGATGGGAGGGAGGGAGAAGCATGAGATATCTCAGAGAGTTGGAGGAGACCTTGGGTGATCCCCACCCCACCCCCCACCCCAATGGCATTCCTCACCCTGAGATACCTCATGTACATAAGGACCCATGCATTTGATTAGTGAATCCTTGGGCAAAAGCAGGGAGCGATCACATTCAAGTTCACTCCTATGAATCCTCAGGTTACAAATATAATTAGCAGGCTCTAATACATTCGTAATTCGAGGATCACCTGTATAATGTCTCCCGCTTGAGCAGGAAGTTGGAGTAGAAGACCTCCAAGATCCCTTCCAACTCTGAAATCACCCAACCACCCAACCAGCAATACAGGACTAACACTTTTCCAAAAAAAGCTTTATGCTTCATTTAGAGCATGGATGTCCAACCTTTTGGCTTACCTGGGCCACACTGACTGAAGAGGAATTGTCTTGGGTCGAATATAAAATATATAATATTGTTAATGTATATAAATCACATAATAATATTAAAAGCTTATGATCTTGTGTGGCAGCATTAATAGCTGTCCAGGGCTACATACTTCCCCTGGGCCACAGGTTGGACACTGCCTGGTTTAAAGGAAAATGAGGATGACCCCTTATTTTTCTGAGCTAGGGAAGTTCTTCCTATAGTCTTTCTATCCAGGGCTTCTTCCTTTAACCCCTGCACAATACTGGGTATTCACCCGTGTTACAACTCTATTGCGCAAGCTGCACTGAATCCCAGTTTCTTTCTGGGTATAATTCAAGGTGCTGGTGATCCCCTTCAAAGCCCCATGTGGCATGGGGTCTGGTTATTTGTGGAACCACCTCTTCTTAAGAAATTTTGGCTGTCTCACTAGAATGGATAGGATGGGCATACTTCAGATTCCTGCCAATAGAGATCTTGGAAGTTTGCCTTTTCTGTGGCTTCCCTTTCCTATGGAACACCCTCCCCTCAGTGCTTTGGCAGAACCCTCCCCTTTTGGCCTTCCACAATGCCATCAAGACCTGGCTTTTTACCTAGATGTTGGGATGGGATTGGATGGGATTAATCTGAGCTTGCTGTGGAACATCCTAAGAGAGTGATTCAGACCCAGGGTTTATGTTTTTGTTTGATTGTTTTATGGGTTATGTTTTATGTTTTTGCTTGATTGTTTTATGGGTTATGTTTTATGTTTTTGTTTGATTGTTTTATGGGTTTGATTGTTTTATGAGTTTGATTGTTTTATGGGTTATGTTTTATGTTTGTGTTTGATTGTTTTATGGGTTAGGACACTGAGCTTGTCGATCAGAAGGTTGGCAGTTTGGCGGGTCAAATCCCGAGTGCCGCGTAACAGAGTGAGTGCCTGTTACTCGTCCCAGCTTCTGCCAACCTAGCAGTTCGAAAGCACGTAAAAATGCAAGTAGAAAAATAGGGACCACTATGGTGGGAAGGTAACAGCGTTCCGTGCACCTTTGGCATCTAGTCATGCCGGCCACATGACCACGGAGACATCATCGGACAAGCGCTGGCACTTCGGCTTTGAAACAGAGATGAGCACCGGCCCCTAGAGTTGGAAATGACTAGCATGCATGTGCGGGGGAACCTTTACCTTTACCTTTATAGTTACTGGTTTTTATTTCCTTTGTGAGCTGCTCAGAGCTGTTTTAAAATGGGTGGCCATACAAATCTTTAAACAAACAAACAAACAAACAAATGTACTACCTTATGTGACCAAACTAAACAATCTAAACACGCTTTTTTTAACATTTACACAGATCATAAATGTGTCTGCTAAACCTCGCCACTTTTTTATTATTATTAAAGAAGTGTTATGAAAAGTTCTGTAAATGTTCTGTACCAGCCTGCTACCAGCCTGCTACCAGCCCTGCAGAAAAGGCAAGAGGCTGGAACCAAGAGGCTGGAACCAAGCCTGCCAAATTTATTAACATAAAACAGAGCAAAACAAGACACGAACCATGAAACAGGAGCTATGAAACAGGAACTATTCAAGCGGTTGCCTTCAGCAAACCAGCCCTCCCACGCATTCCCCTTTTATAAAGGTCAGGCCATGGCTTCTCTCTGCCTCCTTCCGAGGTGCCCCATTGCCTTCCTCTGTTTACTCCTGATTGACTGCCTCCTGCATCGGGCGTTCTTGAACAGGGCCAGCTGTGGGTCATCTTCATCCACGCTGTCAGGCTCACATAGCTGGGTCTCCGTCATGACCAGGTGGGAGGGGCCTGGCTGGGGGCTCTCATCAGCAAGCTCTCCAACCCCCTCAGCAAGCTCTCCAACCCCCTCAGCAAGCTCTTCAACACCCTCCTCCTCCTCTGAGTCGTCCGACCCAACTGCCGAACCCACAGGCTGACCCTGAATCACAACAGTAAAGGAAAAGGTGACTTTCCCCCCACTTTCATACTACACTCTAATTATTCAAAGCTTATTTTACAAATACACACTATTGCTTTTCCTTGATTTGATGCTTTCAAATATTTATCTGATGCATTGAAATATTTGATGCTTCAGACATATTTAATTGGCTTTTCAGTTTGTTATTTAGGGTCAGTCATTTTTCTTCACATTCTCAGTTCTGGATGAATCCTTGGGCTGGCGGGCTGGCTGCGTTGCTTGCTTGCTTTTGATGTGTGACTGTAATACTGCATTTCAGCTTTCAGAATTTAATTAGCTGGATCTTAATTACACTCTCATTACTACAGTACACCATACCAGATTTCAATCTGACATGAAATTGGCTTTGAATTAATGGTTAAGATCTGTACTATCCTTGGATTTTTACTTTGTATGACATTCCAGGAAACCTGGTTTTACTATCTTTAGTAATGTATCATGAAAGCCACCTTTAAGATTTCATCCAAAAGAATTATTTATCTTTCCAGGGTATTCCATGACACAGTAGGAAGAGCTTGTCCTCTTGTAATTGTTGCAAGTTGTTATAAATTCTGTCCTGCATATTTGCACCCTGTAGCAAAAAATTATCCAGCTATTAAATATCCTGCTGTGGCTTGTCCCCATGCCAACAAAGCATGATCTCCTAAAACGCTACATGCCAGATTGTGCATTCTTGAACAGTCATCAATGTAACTATGAATAGTGTCATTACATTTAAATGAGAATTCAAAGTGTCGTTCAAATAATAATCTTTCCTATTTAGAGAAGAAATACACTATTCATCCACCAAATTACAGATCTGCATCTATCTTTTAGGACATTCAGAAATTTGATAGCTGCTAGTTATAATTCTATCAAGAAAATACTTCAGAACAGCAACGTGAACTTATCTATGAATTTATCCAGAAGTTGTAACCAACAAAAAATTCCTAGGGACAGAAATTATTTTCCATTGACTAAACAGAAGAGATAATATTTACAGCATGCTTTGTCTTCTGCGCTTTGCTCCCTTCCTAATCTGCTTTGGTGGAAAAAGAAATGAGTTTCTAGTCCATGGGCTAGAAACAAAGGAGCATAAAACCCTTCACACCTACAACCTAAAAAATTTAAACATAAAAAGTTTTAAGGTAAGGTTCAGTATTTGATAGAATTTCCCATGGAACTGTATTCTTCCTCTCTGTCATCTGCTCTTAAGGGGAAGAAGTTAATTGTAGGGCAGAGAACTCAGAAAAAAAAATGGTAATTGCTTTGAAAAGAGAAATGGTTCTATGATTTTTTTTTACTCCTGCACCCATAGCTATACATACTTGTTCTGCATTCACATTTAGAGCCTGCAGATCATTTGCTTTTACGGCTGTCATTATAGCGTCATCAACGTGATGCTAATTATTGCTGTTTCTTTGTCCTGTTTTAAAGCCGTACTCAGTGCTTTTTTTCTAAAAAAAAGGTGCCGGAACTCTCATCTTGTTAATCTGGCATGGACGTGGCCTATTGTGTGGGCGTGGCCAGCTCAACATCACTTGCGTCAGGTGCACTTGTTCAGAGCTGGGCAGGACTGGGGCAAATCTGAGGGTCTCTGGCAGAGGGGGGATGGGACCGGGGTAAACGCTGGGTCATGGCCCATTGGAGGAGCCTCACTGATATTAAAGTGGGTGGGGGAAGACATGATATTAAAGTGGGTGGGGGAAGACATGATATTAAAGGGGGTGGGTGAAGACATGATATTAAAGGGGGTGGGGGAAGACATTATATTAAAGGGGGTGGGGGAAGACAGGATATTAAAGGGGGTGGGGGAAGACAGGATATTAAAGGGGGTGGGGGAAGACAGGATATTAAAGGGGGTGGGGGAAGACATGATCTAATCTATCCAACGCTACCCAACATTTCAAATATGTGTGCACTGAGAGGATAGCTATTTTTAAGATGCCAGTCCTGCACATCTACTGTATATCTAGAAATAAATCTCATTAAACTCATGAGGCTGTGAAACACAGAAAGGAAACACACACACACACACATACATACACACACACACACACACACACACACACAGAGAGAGAGAGAGAGAGAGAGAGAGAGCTTCCAATCTTGTGAGCAATTCCAACAGCTAAACTAGCCTGAGAGAAATTCCAAATCTCCTCACCTTCCCAAACTCCAAACTTGCGCGTCCTACTTCCCTCGCTTGCCTTCTCCAACTCCAAACTCGCGTGTCCTACGCTCGTCTTCCAAGTTTGGAGTTCGGAGAAGGCAAGCGAGGAAAGTAGGCTGTGAAACACAGAATGCACGCGTGCGCGCGTGCACACACACACACACACAAACCAGCTGCTGAATGAACCTTGGTCTTCCTCTGCAGAGACATCTTCAGCACCTTGTTGAGGCCGTGGGGGTTTGTCATGCTGCAAGTTTGTTCTCTGCTCAGCGCCTGGCCTGCTAAGGGCTGGCCGATAGCAGAGGGAGCAGTAGCCTTGCCGTGTGCTCCTCACCGGCCTGCTCCCATGCAAACTCTTGCTGACAGTGCCGAACCAGCAGTCGCCATCGGATGCCCGCCTTCCCAAACTCCAAATTCTCGTGTCCTACTTTTCTCGCTCGCCTTCTCCAACTCCAAACTCGCGCGTCCTAGTTTGGAGTTTTGGAAGACGAGCAAGGAAAGTAGGATGCACGAGTTTGGACAGAGTAGCATAGCTTGTGCAAAAGCTGTGTGTGTGCATGTGTGTGTGTGCGTGCACGCACGTGCACGTGCGTGTGTGTAAAAAAAGGTGCCGGAACGCCGTTCTGAGCGTTCTATGAGAAAAAAAAAGCCCTGGCCATACTCATCTTCCAATCCAACTTCCCCCAAAATTTATTCAGGATATAGCTTGAATAAATAAGGCAATACAGGTAGTCCTCGACTTAAGACTACGATTGAGCCGAAAATGTCTGTTGTTAAGTGACAGATTTTTTAAGTGAGTTTTGCCCCATTTTACAACCTTTCTTGCTTCACTGCAGTTGTTGAGTTAGTAACACAGTTGTTAAGTGAAACCGGCTTCACCATTGACTTTGCTCGTCAGGAGGTTGCAAAAGGTGATCACACGATCTTGGGAGACAGCAATGGTCATAAATATGAACCAGTAGCAAAGCATCACATGATCATGGGGATGCTACAATGGTCATAACTATAAAAAAGGGTCATAAGTCACTTTTTTCAGTGCTATTATAAGTTTGAACAGTCACTAAACAAACTGTTGTAAGTCAAAGACTACCTGTAGATGCATCCTGGTCTTAGTCCTTTACTGATATGGAACCAATCTGTTTGGCCACGTTCCACCTGGCCTATGACTTCCTTCAATACATTTTCTTCAAGGTCTTATCACTGAAAATGCTATGTACACACATAATAAGAGGTTAGCAATTTTTTTAAAAAAACCATGCTCAGAGAATTCCTACAATTGAATATTCCAACAGTGAACTACGTATATTCTCTGCAATCTCAATTCTTCAGTACCTCTTACTTTAAGTAAATGTCCTTCATTGAGACACATTTTATTCCCATTTGTTCTTTCTTAGTACTGAGTTGCTAATTTCAGTTTTTTTCCCCATATGGATTTTCTATCATGCAGTTATCAGCCTGGGGATGTGATGCTCCTGAAGTCTTCTAAAATAAACCTAATGAGGAGAGTAACATGTAACAAGTTAACTCAGCTCGACTGAAACTTACACTTTAGACACTTGTATATCAAGAAATCATGCAGAGATGAAATGCTAAATTGGAATTTTATATTTGTTTATTTGTTTTGTTTGTAATATGTACATGAATTCTCTGTGGGACTGTAATGAAATCAAACTAGCTGGAAGCCCGACTTTGAAATGGTGTCCTGGGCTTAAGCCAGTTATGACTGCCTTAAACATGACTGTTTGAGGGGATTCATATTGACAGTATGAGAAATTGAATAGGAAGGCCAATTGAGAGCTGCCTATCAGCTGAAGGAAGAACAGAGCTCAGAGTTGTGTAATGAGCAAGTTTGGAAATGAAGCCCTTCTGGAGAAGGACTAGAGGTGACACAATAGCAGTGTGCCAATATTTGAGGGGCTGCCACAAAGAAGAGGGGTGTGTGTGTCAATCTATTCTCTGAAGCACCAGAAGATAGAACAAGAAGCAGTGGATGAAAACTTATCAAGGAGAGAAACAACCTAGAACTAAGGAGAAATTTCCCGACAGTGAGAACAATTAATCATCAAAAGGACTTGCCTTCAGAAGTTGTGGGTACTCCATCACTGGAGGTTTTCAAGAAGTGATTGGACAATCATTGGTCTAGAATGGGGTTGGACAAGAAGACCTCCAAGGTCCCTTTCAACTCTGTTATTCTGCTATAATTCTGTTAAATCTTGAAGAGCAGAATTAGTAGCTGACCAGAACTGATGCCTAAGGAGAATAGAAAGCTATAGGAAACAAAAAGCAAAGACCAATATTAAAAGGGTAAAAAAAAAATTAGTGAATGCAAATCAGTAGATAAACTCTGAAATATCTGAATCATCCCAGCTGTAAATTTAGGAGAAAGAGTGGAAGAAAGTGCCGGATAAACTGGTATTAAAAGAAATATAGGTTAGCAAAGGAGGAAATTTACTGTGCTAGGAAGAAACATCTTGGATATTAAAAACCACAATCTATGAACTGCACATTGAAGCAATTTCATTTTTACGGTTGAAGAGGAACATTTTATTATTTTTTTACATATGTATTCACCTTCTAACCTTGTTTATATTGGAGATATATTTATCCTTATACCGATAAAGAATGAACAGCTTATTTGGTTTTATGGTTGATTGTGTCAGTACACTCTGTATATGTGTCACTACATTGCATGGACCTCCAAGCTGGTGTCATGGAGCAACAGTATATTGATTTGCAAAATAGTCTCTAGATTAGAAGTTCTGTACTGCATAAAAGAATGTGAATGTGCTTGAGGTAAAAGTGCAATTTGATGGCATTTGTGATAAACTCCCCAACATATACTAAATCTGAAAAGTACTGTCCTTTCACCATTTATGTGGTACAGTTTCAACAAAAGTAGTCACACAATCTACAACTTATTCCTCTTATGAAAAAAGCAATGTGCAAAAAAACAACAACAGATGAACCAAAGTTATGATTGGCTATGGAGATCAATATCTGGGGGCCACCAACACAAAGACTATGCATGTGAAAGATTCCAAGTATATGGTAAAAAGCAGAAATGAAGTCAAATGAAACCAAAATAGAACAGAACCACGGATTTATAAAAAGAGAAAGGGGAAGGATGTTGCAAAACTAAATTAAGAGGATTTGATCTTCATGGAGCCATTAATGTATGCAAAGGAACTAAAGAGGTGGATTTATGCAGGAAACCATAGGTTAGCAATAGCTGTGAATGATGAATAAAATGGTGATAATAGAAGAAACAGAAATGAATTTGGGGATAAATCATACGATCAGTGTGTCAGCTATCACCAATAGACTGCTGAGGATTTAGAGACAACAGGCTGTAGGAAGTCAGCACCCCCCACCCCCACCCCATAGAATAAAATATTTGGGGCACTATTAAAAGAGGCAGGATAGAATATTTTCCCAAAGGGAGGAATGGAGAAAAAAAATCTTAACAAAGGCAGAAACAGCCCCAGTCTTCCAGCCTAAAGCAAAGACATGAAGAAGCCAGTCTTATGGAGGTTTTGTAATCTATCCAGAAAGACTGGGGCCACCCTATTCATAAGTAAAATGCCTTCAGGCACAGCTCCCACAGAAGGCTGGATCTGATGGGATTAGAAAAACAAAGACTCCTAAAATCTACATTTCCCACCCAGCTCCAAAGCCAGGGCATGACCTCCCAGCCACAATGAGAGTCAGGCAACAATAATTAGAATACTAAAAGGGCACACTCAAACACAGGTCAAAGTACATTTCATAATGAACAGGCATCTCAAACACAAAGTCCCAAAAAATGTATAAAAACCCAACTATTTTCAACTCCATTTTGTCAGCTGTCCCAAAACAGTGGGTGGTTCTGCTCATCAATAAACCTGCTTTCCTAAGCAGCTTCCATTTTACTTCCAGTGTTTCTCTCCAGCTTAGAACTGGACTTGAATTTTATTCCAATAAGGCTTAAATCAAAGTGGAAATCCAAAAAGGATTTCATTGAACAAATATAAAGAGAGCTGAAGAGAAAGAAATATACCAATCCATGTCCTTTCAGTTTACCAGGAACACTAAAGAAATATCAGTGGACAGACCCCCCTGAGTTGGCTTTTATTTCCAGGTCTAGTCTACCTTGAGCTTCAAAGTACCTTTCCAACTTTTTTACAGTTGTTTTTTTTAAAAAAACAATAACATCTGGAGATGGTTTGATAGCATGTCTTATCAGTGACTTCCTTACAACTTCAGACAGTTGAGCCTCTGGCAGAGATATTTTAAATTAAGCAACAACTGTACACCTGGCCATGATCTGATGGCAGGTGGTGACCATTGCCCACCACCTAAAAAAAGCAGGTATTAGATTAGAGAACTCATGTCACCCTCTTTGACTAATACAGGTAACAATATAAATAAAAATCTCAGAGGCAACAGTAATATTAAAATCCATAAAGCTTACTAATTTACACTAATTGCTAAGTGCATATATAGAGTCATTTAGAATACAAAGCTTGCTATTTTACACACAATTTGCCACAGCTTGCTAGAGTGTCCAACTTATATGGGCAGAAGAAAAATAGTGGATCACATTACTAGTTTCTCACCATTCCATTGGGCCATTTGGAGAACCAACAAATTGGCAAATAACTGTTGGATTACTTGTAAAAAGTACATAAAGATGGGTTGTATAAGTGATTATAAAAATTAAAGAACTATAGCAAGAAGATAAATTGATGTACAGTATCTTTGTAAAATAAATATATCGCAATAAAATACAATTGTAAAGTAATATTAATATATTGCAAAAGTAAGATATGGATGGAGGAATTTTTAAAACATGCAACTAGTGGTAGCAAGATAATAAATAATATTTTGCCTGTTGCAAGGGTTGACTATTGGGCCAAAGAAATGAAAAATTGCTATGTATAGAATGTGCCCACTTTGTTACAGGGAAATGAGAGCTCTGTATTCTAAGAGGAACTCTGAATAAAAGGAGAAATTGATTATTTAAGAAGTGTGTGAAGGTAAAACAAGAAGAGATAGGGTCAAGAATAAAGGAGTGCTGAATGAATATGGATTAAATGCAAAAGTGAATGAGAGGTATAATAGAACTATTACTGAGGCTGGCTTGGTCATAGAGAATGAATGAGGGTTGAATTGCAAAATAAACATTTGAAGGAAAACTGCATGGGATTCGAAGCAAGGGAAAGACCAAAAGTCAAGGTTGGATGGAATTTATATGATTCTTTAAAATAAATTGATGAAACATTTAATTTAAAGGACAAAGTACAGTGTTGGAAATGGTGCAGGCATGTAGGATGGTTTGCAAAGTTAGAAAAGGTATACAGAATATAATAAATTGGTTGGTGTAAACTACTTAGCCATGCTTCTTTTTCCCTTTTTATCCCATGTCTTTAATTCCTTTGGCTTACTACTTTTTATGCCTTTTCCACATTTCCATAATATTGTTTATCCCAAAAGGAAATGTGTGTGTGTGTGTATCCAGCATTGTTTGCTTCATAAACCATGTAACAATAGGTTTTTCTTGTCCATGGGTTAACATTTTAAAACAGGCAATATGGATAAAGGGTTTCCCACCCCCCTTAACTAGTGATAGTTAAGAACTCGTTTCTGTTGCAATGCAAGTAATCTTTGTTGATGCCACACTGTAAGCAACAATTCAGAAATGCTTCTCTTAAGAGTTTATGGCCATGTATTTTTATATTTGGTTAAGAAGAAGATGATCCAAACAATCATTTCAATTTTATCCTGAATTTTTGGGGGGATGGTGGGATAGGGCAATTGTAAGATGGATCCCATTTGTCTTCTCTCTCTCTTTTTTTAAATAAACTATCTTGTAAAAATACTTTGTTATATATTCATACCATTTGTGACTTCAGAACAACGTAACAAGAAGGTCCACACTAAAACCCTTAAAGTATTGGCTTCCAACCTTTTTTATACCCCGCACCCCTAGAACGCTTCTGATATATTCTCACACCCCTTACAAAGGTTCGAAATAATGGCAACAAATTATGCATATAGACTATAATTTTGAAAACTCAAGTTTTCACACTCCCTGGAATATTGTCTCACTCCCCCAGTTGGGAACCCATACCTTAAAGGATTACACAGTTACAAACAAATGTTTCAGTTAGTGCTCTAACTTTTCTTCCAGAAATAGAAGACCTTTGTTGCCTCTGAAATTGAGACATTTCTTTGAAATTATGTAGGATAGGTGGAATTGGCTACAAATAGAGCACAATTTGCTAAAAATTGTGTTACTTGTGTTTATAAAAGAGTCTCTTAGGAGCCAAGCGAGTTGAGGAGTAATCACATGAGTCATTCCGAAAACAATACTTCAAATAAACTCTCCATTAATGAAGGCGAAGAAAATCAGCAAACCGCATAATACTAACTAAACCATATTTTCTTTTTACACCTTTCAGCAATTCAGATGCTGAATTATAAATACAGTCAGAATAAACCATCATTGCTTGAAAATAACTGCATGTTTTGTTTGATACATTTGTATTTGTACTAGCATTTAACATTGTAGAAGTGTGAATGAGAATTAATGTATAGAGCTGCTAGATTTGAGTTTCAAAACGTAGGACAACTACTTGATGGCAGCAAAGAGACTTAGAAAACTCTAATGCTTTGAAATTTGATTTTTGAAATTCAGAACCTTTAGCCATATCAGTATGTAATTTAATTATCTTTTCTTCTGTAGGCTAAATACTTAGAATGTGGTGTCCAAACATGCTGGCTCAGGAATTCTGGGAACTGAAGTCCACGAGTCATAAAAGAGCCAAGGTTGCCTATCCCTGGTCTAGTCAGTGTTTTCAGATGATTCGACATCAACAGTTCCAAGGACTGTTAATATGTTTCAACCTAAAGCAGCACAGTGGCCTAGTGGTGAGAACACTCGACTCCCACTCAGAAGGTGAAGTTCAATCCTAGAGAGATAGATGTTCCTCTCTTAGGGCGCAAAGAAAAAAATGCCTTCTGCGAACTCCATGTAGGAAGGGTATCCAGATGCTCCATCCAGGCATCTCAATTTAGGACTTTACAGGGTCATAGAAAGGGAGTTAATATGGTTAATATGGTTCAACCGTAAGGCTACCTGGCTTACTTTATTTATTTATTTATTTATTTATTAGTTTTTATAAACCGCCCTTCTCCCGAGGGACTCGGGGCGGTGTACAGAGGAAGGAAGAAGTATACAGACCGAACAATAAAATAATAAGAAACACTAATGAACACAAACTGGGACCCCAATTAACGCTATCATGCCAGGCCAGCCTGCTGGAACAAAAAAGTTTTTAAGTCGCGACGGAAGGTACGGAGGTCAGGGGCCATCCGGATTTCGGTAGGTAAGGTGTTCCAGAGGGCTGGCGCACCCACTGAGAATGCCCTCCCCCTGGGGGCCACCAGCCGACATTCCTTGAGCGGTGGCACCCTGAGGAGGCCCTCTCTGTGGGCGCGCACAGGACGGTGGGGTGCTGACATCGGCAGAAGGTGCTCCCGTAGGTAGTCCGGACCCATGCCATGTAGGGCTTTGAATGTCATTGTTAGCACCTTGAACTTCACACGGAAGGCAACCGGAAGCCAGTGCAGCGCACGGAGGAGAGGTGTGATATGGGAGTATCGGGAGGCTCCCAAGAGTGTCCGTGCCGCCGCACTTTGCACCAGTTGAAGCTTCCGAGTGGATCTCAAGGGCAGCCCCATGTAGAGAGCGTTACAATAGTCTAGGCGAGATGTCACAAGGGCATGGGTGACTGTACGTAAGGAATCCAGGTCTAGATAAGGCCGCAGTTGGCGAACTAGTCGAACCCGGGAGAAGGCCCCCTTGGTCACAGCTCCAATGTGGTCTTCCAGGGAGAGCTGCGAGTCTAGGCGGACACCCAGGTTGCGGGCCCTATCAGCAGGGGGAAGTAACTTGTCCCCAATGTTAAGCAGTGGGACGTTCTGAATCTCCTGGCTTGCCGGTACGTACAGCCATTCAGTCTTGTCCGGGTTCAGTTGAAGCCTGTTTCTCCCCATCCATTCCTGGACCGCTTTCAGGCAGCGGGACATCACGTCTAGGGCATCACTGATATTGCTAGGAGTTGAGATAAAAAGCTGGGTGTCATCAGCATACTGATGGTACCCTACTCCAAAACTGCGAATGATCTCACCCAGCGGTTTCATGTAGATGTTGAACAGGAGAGGCGAGAGGACCGACCCCTGAGGGACTCCGCAAGCGAGAGGCCTCGGGGTCGACCTCTGTCCCCCTGTCAGCACCGACTGCGAGCGACCCTGGAGAAAGGAGGAGAACCAACGCAGAACCGTGCCTCCCACTCCCAGTCCCCTGAGGCGTCGCAGCAAGATACCATGGTCAATGGTATCGAAAGCCGCCGAGAGGTCTAATAAGACTAGGACAGAGGAATGGCCCCTGTCCCGGGCTCTCCAGAGATCATTCATCAGAGCGACCAATGCCGTCTCCGTGCTGTAGCCCGGCCTGAAACCCGATTGGTACGGGTCTAGATAAACCGCTTCATCCAGGATCTGAGGAAGTTGGTGCGCCACCACGCTCTCAACAACCTTCGCAAGGAAGCGAAGATTGGAGACTGGACGAAAGTTATTCAAAGAGGATGGGTCCAAGGTGGGCTTCTTGAGGAGAGGTCTCACCACCGCCTCCTTCAAGGCGGTGGGGAAGTGACCCTCACTCAGAGAAGCAGAGATGACCGCTAGGAACCAGCCTCGTGTCGCCTCTCGAGCTGCATAGGCCAGCCAGGAAGGGCACGGGTCCAGTAAGCATGTGGAGGAGCTCAACCTTCTCATAATCCTGTCCACTTCCTTAGGACTTTACCTTAATATTATCTATTTTTTATTTCAAAAATTTAAGTTAGAAACTGGCATCCTACAAAGCAGAATGACTGCCTTTAGGATCATCTTTATTGACAAGCCTCTCTCTGCAGCCTTCTAAAAATGGTGGCTGGACATGGCCTTATGGCTGGACATGGCCTAATGCTTTCACTAGAAGGAGAGGAAAAAAGCTTACAGAATAGCAGGACACATCCTAGGAAGTAGATGCTTCTGATTTATTTATTTAAAAGATACAAAAGTCACATAAGCAGGACCAGCAGGAAGAGTATTCATCACAACACATTACCCTGCTATAATCTGGGCAGTTATACAAGAAATAACTGTCATCTTTGGAATACTTCATCCTATATGGAATTGTGCCCAATTGTTTAATTTGCTGTGGAAGTTCAGTTTAGACTGTCTCTAATGCAGATAACATTGTTTGAAGTGTGAGTCCTAAAATGTGATCTGACACATCACAGCACTTTTTCTTTTTTGTTAATTTTAGGAAATGTTAATTATTAGCTCTAGGGTTTAATTGAAAGTGATTCAAATCCATGATTTAAGTTTGTACTCAATTGAGCCATTAGAGTTAGAACATTGCTACGGTTTGCTTAATAGCTAACAATAGCTGAGTATATATTATCGGCACTAAACAGAAAGCTGAATCTTGATATATTGACTCCTAAAAATATCTAATTAGCTTTCCTCTCTTCATTTGCTGACTTGTAAGATGGTGAAGTATAAAGTCTACTGGAAACTTGGACCTGAGAATTAAAATGAAGTGAAAAATCAGCATTAGTAGCTTATTTTATTAGGAGGAAACGCTAATTTTATTAAAAGTTTGCTGTGATCCATTCAACCTAATGTTTATATATAGATGGTCGTCAGTTATTACAGAGAAGTCTAGGAAGCATCCCTGTGGCATTTAGGTAGGCAAAGAATGCTTTCTTAAAAGCTTACAAACAAAATCAGGATGTTTTAGTGTTGTGAATCACCACCCAAGCTTCACCTCTGTTCCAAAGCCTACTTGGGCAGGAGAAAGCAGAGATAGTAATTGCAGTCCCAAAGCTTAGTAGAATGTATTTTTATTTCTTCTGAGTGCTGGAAAAAATGAATATGAAAAGCTGATTCTTTGAACATTAGCTCCCATGAGGAAAGGCCCTACAGCAGGTTTAAGTAACCTTGTGAGGCTAGAGGCATATTTTTGAATTTGAAGAGCATTTTGTGAACATACTTACAACTGGGGTAGTTTGGAAGAGATGCCAGTTTTGTTTTGTTTTTTAAAAAACCAAGTTTTATTGATTTTTCAATTAAAATCTACATATTTAAAAAGTATGATGGTGACTGGGTAATCAGAAAATTCAATAACAGAGTTTTCAGTACATAATTCAGGTTACATTATCAAAACGTCCTTCTCAGTACATAATTCAGGTTACATTATCAAAACGTCCTTCTTAAAATTCAATAAATTCAATTTCCCTTAACATTTCATACAACCAGTTTAAACTAATAAATTTCTAGAAATAGCATGGTTAAAAAATTTGTCAATTCAATTTCATTGAGATATATCTATGTCCTGTTATTAAATTTTACCAAATTTTGATTTTAATTATATTCTTCAAATTTAGCCTTTAACATCCCGAATAATATTCACAACCCAAATTTCTCTTATTCCATTACAGAAAAAACTATAGCATCTAACATGTACACAGTGGCTGAGTGGCTATGTTCTACCTAATAAACATTGTCTGTTTCACATCCTAATACATCACACGTTACTGACAGGACCACAACCTATGTTTATCAATCTACAACTATTTATACACAACCAGATTCTGTTTTAAATTTTAGCTAATTCTTCATTCTTAAATGGAATAATCAAATGTCTGATAAATTAATAAATGTCTTTTAACATCAAATGTGGGATCTATAAACCAAATTTCCATTATGTCAGTGCACAAATTATAATGTCTAAAATAAGCCTAATAGATACATAAACACATTCTAGTTCTATCTCATAAACATTTTCTATTTTAGATCCTGATAGATCACTGATTACTAAAAGGATAACCTTTAATGGTTCTCTAAGAACTCATTTTTAAATCTAACTTGGGCTTTCTTTTTTTGCCAATCAGGTTTCCAGACCAAGGCCTTTGAATTGCCAGATAGGTCTCCCTTTGCTCCAATACATATTATTTGAATCGAAGGAGGCCATCTAGCCATCAGTGGTCCACAAAAACCAAACCATTTGTAATCATTATGTTGTTGCCCTGTTAGTTCTAGTCTCTGTATTTGCGCTAAAAACTTTATCTTCAGTTCGGTCTGGATTCCTCTTCCATCTGGGTTCATCTGCTTTAAGCAGAGAGTCTTATCCAGTTTTATAATTAGTGCTTGGCTATCCAGGCTTTCAGGAAACTGTCTTTGTTGATTTTCCACATCCTCTATGTTAGCATCACTATCTTGCACATAGTATACTTCTAAAGTTATAGGCTCTTTTGATGAAGTCAAAAGTTGAGTATTAAGTTTTTCCATTGTTTGTTGGTCCTTAAGGTTATTTGCCATAGTGATAGTTCCTTGTACTTTTAGAGTTGTTGGTTCTTTGGATAGAGTCAATTTTTTGTATTAGCTTTTTCAATATCTTGTTGTACCTTGTGTTCCTCTGTCTCAGTAGTAATTTGTTCCAGTTTTGTTATATTCTGAGTTGTAAATTCTTTAGTTGAAGTCTGGGTTACATCTTGTAACTTGGAGTTGGCACCCAAATTTTCCAGCCTGGAGATAAACATCAGAAACTTTATGGATTGTTTCTAATATGAGCTTATAGTCAAGTGAGGATTGTGGCTGATCAGTCTCCATTTTGAAGTAATGGTAAATAGTTCTTAGTGGGGGTTAATTTTTAAACAAAAGTCAGTAAATATTCACCTCCACAAGCCTTGAGTTCATCTCCAGCTATTTCAGGTTTTTATCGTTAACTGATAATGTCAAGGGCAGTTCCAAAATAAACAAGTGTATTTGCCAAAAAAGCCACAGGATGTCCCCAGCATACTTGAAAACTTTTCCAGACAGAGTAAATTTATCAGTTTTGAGTACTTTTAAGTAACTTTTAAGTAATTCTTTTCTCTCTTTTTTTAATCAAATAGACAGAATAGCCAGTTTCTGTAAGGATAGGAGTTTTGGGTTGCCAAAAATAGAATGGAAGTAAGTCAGGAATTAAATAGTATTATTCTGTTCAAGGTTTTCTTTTTTCTCCCAACATGATCAAAAGCCACCCTTAAGAAGGGTGTGGAGAAAAAGCTCCCTTCCCTCTCTCCTCGCTGGGGGAAACAAATTCAAGGAGATTTTGACAGGCAAAAGAAGGCAATTAGGAAAGGAAGAAGGCAATTCTCACCCAGTTTTCAAGTGCTTTCCAGTGCTTTGTTGTAATTTTGGCTTTGGCTGGAAACAGCTAAATGATTGGCCCTGGGAGTGGCCGATCCTTTCTTCATCGATTCGGAGAGTAGCTCCAAGCCAGTGGGAGAGCCACCACCCTTCTACCACCGACTGGAAAGACTGCTCCCCCGCTCATCACCCCTCCAGGGCAACTTTCGACCCCTTTACAGGGGCTACCCGATGAAGAAATCCAAACAACGTGGGGAGCATTCCCTCACACGTCTCGTTGTGCCGAAAACCGGAACCGGAAGACAGAAGAGATGTCAGTTTTACAAAATGGCTGCCATAGTGGAGCAGAGCCCATGGGATTGTGACTACAGACAGCAACCACAATTCCTGGAAGGCAAACTAGTCTCTACTATCCCAGCGGCACCTACTTTGGGCCTGAAGATATTACTGAAGATAAGGTCATATTAGCGGCTGCTGCTTGCTTTGGAAAGGAAGAAGAAAAGAGTAGTACAAGAAGAATCCTTTCCTTTCATTTCCCTATTGCACCTTCTTCTTGCTCATGCTACTCCTAATCGGAGAAGAAATGGAGAGATAATATGTTCAGCAGCAAGAGGTAGTAGGGATGGCTTTGAGAGTGTTAGCAGGCATCTAAAAACTGGGCTAGAGAGGGAGGATGCTTTGTTTGACTTGGAAACATTTCTGGGTTTTGCCCAGCTTTCCCAAACCCAGCAACACAAACATTTGCAACCTGGAACTAAGGAGAAATTTCCTGACAGTCAGAACAATTAATCAGTGGAACAACCTGCCTCCAGAAGCTGTGAATGCTCCAACACTGGAAGTTTTAAAGAAAAGACTAGACAGCCATTTGTCTGAAATGGTATAGGGTTTCCTGCCTGAGCAGAGGATTGGAGTAGATGACCTCCAAGGTCCCTTTCAACATTATTATTATTATTATTATTATTATTATTATTATTATTATTATTATTATTATTATTATTATTATTATTATTATTCACTTCTTTCCATTCACATGCCAATGCAAATATCTCTGAAGCAGAGCAAGCATGGGTGAGGAACTTGTGGCCATCTAAATGTGAGTTATTATTGATAAGCAAAAATGTGCATTTTGCCCCATTTTATTACCTTTCTTGCCATAGTTATTAAGTGAATCACTACAGTTGTTAAGTTAGTAAAATGGCTGTTAAGTGAATCTGGCTTCCCCTTTGACCTTGCTTGTTAGAAAATCACAAAAGATGATCATGTGACCTGGGACACTGCAACCGTCATATATACATATCAGTTGCCAAGTATCCCACTTTTGATCACATCACCACAGGGATGCTGCACTGGTTCTAAGAGTGAAAAATGATCATAAGTCACTTTTTTAGTGGTATTATAGCTTCCAACAGTCCCTAAATGAATAGTAGTAAGTCAAGCACTACTTATATAAGCACCAGAATTAATTAGCAAATGAATGCTGCAGTACAGTTCCAACATCCTTTACTATCAGCCCCACTGGCTGGAGTTGTTGAGTTGTAGTTCATCAACTTGAGGAGAATTGGAGATTTCCCCCCCTCCCCATATAGAAATCAGATTACATTAATAGCCACCTAACATGTTAAAATTCCAACACATCTGCATTGTGGTTTTCTTATTGGCATTAAATTTCTCATATACCATACCCAGTTCTGATTTTCCTATCTTTGATTTGATTTACAGGTTTTAATAAAATAGTCTGAACATTTAGCAGACACATATAAAATCAGACCTTGAACAATACAATTTCACCATTCTATTTATGCATGGAAATCTGATGAGATGGAATTCTTCTCCAGTCTGCCATTTTTGCTTGTAATAAAATGACTGGTTTATGGGAAATAAGGCCGTGTTCTCAGCACTTGACCTAGATTTATGATAGAACTTGGAAAAGTATTTTGTTTCAATAAATCTGATGGATTAAACACCATTCTTGTTAACATTTTGATAGACATCCTCTTTTGTAGGCATATAATTGCCAAAGGAGCAGTACAAATATGGCTATTAAAATTAAAATTCAGACATGATATAGTGCTATCTATATCTAGCAATATCTATATCAACCTTTTTATGGTGATCAAGAAAAAAAACTGACACACTTTAAAAAAAAACAAAGTGGCTTAATCAAGAATTGAAGTTTCTTTCTAGAAGCTGAAAATAGTCTATTCTGCTCACCTAAAGCAAAGAAACTTCCCTTCTGCAGTATTCAGGGGCTGAATACTCCCCTGTCTCTCTCATAAGAGGATTATAAAGTACAAGCTTCAGGATAAAGGGAAATATTAAAAATAGTTATTAAAACTGACAATTTAATGCAAGCAATATGGCATTAAACATTTCTTCTCTTCAGTGGCTCATATTGTAAATATTATTTTATTTAAATTGAATGTTGACTGGTCATTCTGAGTATTTGTTGTAGAAACTTTAGGCTATTGAAAGACATAACCCATAATCCAGCTTTGATCACTTAATTCAGCTTTTGTAGGCTGGTATGGAAGACAAAGGAATCTATTTTCTTAGGAATGGTTCTTACTCAGCAGCAAAATCCAGTAGGAATGTAAAGCTCTACGACCAAGTTAACAATACCCCACATTATATGCAGGTACTATTTTTACATATACAATATCTCTACCCATTAAAAAATGAAAAGCAAGCATAGGGAACTTTTCTGCCAGATGTTCCTGGATTAGCAACATCTGGCAGCCAGCATGGTCCATAGAGAAGGGAATATTGGTGGTCCGCAGATTCACTATTATTACTGTCAGATCATGGAAGTTAATCAAGTAAATAAATGCTTGCTCATTCCAACACTGACGCTATATAAAAGTGAATGTTACACTTTGAAAAAGCAGTATTGACAACTTTGAGGTTCGATGGTGGAGACGATTCCTGAGAATAACAAGGAGAGCCAAGAAAACAAATGGATGGATCATAGAACAAACTTACCAAGAGTTCTCAAATGAGGCACAAATAACCAAGCTCGAATTATATTTTGAATATATTATGTGAATAGTCAACTCTCTAGAGAAGTGTACAGATGGGAAGGGAGGGAGAGAAAGACAGCAACCAGCAGCAAGGTGGATGGACTCAAGATGATGAGTGTGCTATTGGAAGACCTGAACACCAGGTCAGTGTAAGATTATCCTAGGGAAGGTCTATCTATGTCATGGGTCTTCAAACTTGGCCCTTTTATGACTTATGGACTTCAACTCCCAGAATTCCTCAGCCAGGCATGCTGGCTGAGGAATTCTGGGAGTTGAAGTCCACAAGTCATAGAAGGGCCAAGTTTGAAGACCCCTGATCTATGTGGTTATTAAGAGTCAGCACTGACCTGATGGCACATGATCAAATCAATCCAACTTACTGTGTGGTCTTGAGCTGACTAATACCCAGCTATAAATCTGGGGGGACCTTATAATGATGACTTACATTTCAAACTCTCCAGCCAGCCTGAGGTGCCCATTAGAAATATTGGATTGTAATCCCTGGAATACTAGAAATTCTCATTGAAAGCGTCCAAAAAACAAACAAACCATCAGGCAGGGAAGAGGGGTATATTCTTTTATAAAGTGCAAAAAGGATTCTAGAGGCAAAGGGAGAGCTGGTTCCTGATGAATTAGAAGAAAAATTCTCAGCTTTTTAATATGTATCTGTTTCATCAGTGCAGAGTCATTGTAGTGGTAGTCACAATTTCTGCATATACCCTTTCCTAGTTTTTATTGAAACTATACAAAGAATGGCTTCTGTGAGCTATTTTGTTGTCTGATATTCCAAAAGTATATTTGTGAGAACAAGATAAAGACATGTGAAGGTCTTCATAATACTTTAAACTGCAGCAGAAGGGACTTTTTTTCCCAACAAGGCACAAAAAAGTAATGAATTTTTAAAACTCACTGGCACTATAATATTATCACTACAAGCTGGTTGCACAGTATTCTCTCCCTCCATAAACTTGAGAAAGGGAAGGCAATCTAAGGAGCCAATCGACCGCTGTAATCTAAAATCCAAAAACCTCTAAAAACTGTCTAGATCTTCATTTCTGCATTTCTGATCTGATCTGACATCTTCATCTTTAGGGATAGATGGAGGAAATTCAATCTTATTGATTAAATATGTCAACATCCTGTGTTATTTATTATTATTATTATGAGGTGATTGGATTACGATTAGAAGCTAGGTGGGAACATGGAACTTTTTTGGTCTTTGCAAAGCTAATCCCAAGAAAATTAAGGCCATATTGTCCGCATGGTTCTGATCACTGAAACTCTTATGAAGGATTTTTTTTTTTGCCCTCTCATTTATGTGGATAGTAAAATCACTGGGGTGAGTTTAATGATGTCCCAATTCTACTGTGTAGATTAGTTCTTTGGTTTCTAGAGATATATCAAGTGGAAACATTGGGGTAGTAGAAGATAAAAATTACTTATTAAATCCATCCAATCCGCATGCAGCTCAGGGCAGCTTACATAAATAAAAGCAACAAATAAAATAGTATCAAATTTTACTTGAATGAAGGCTTTGAGGGATTCAAAAGGGCATTCAGCTACGCTTCGCAATAATTTATTCTTCTTTTTTTCCACCCACTTCCTCTGTTCTACCAGTAGCATATCTTGTACTACTGAGTTACATCAAATCAGTTATAGTTTCTTGATTGGAGGGCTCTCACAAAAGTTGCCATATAGTTTAGATCTAGTTTAGAATAATTGCTTAAAAACTTAAAGCCATAAGCAGACTGGCTTCAGTACACAATATTGTTGGCCTAGTCTTGAGGATCTATAATATACTATAATATACTTGGGGGTTTGTCATATACTCTCTGGTGAGCAGGACTACCACTGTATGCTTACCTTGACTGATCTCTCTCCATTTATCTAGGCGGTCTTCAAACTTGGCCCTTTTATGACTTATGGACTTCAACTCCCAGAATTCCTGGCATGCCTGGCTGAGGAATTCTGGGAGTTGAAGTCCACAAGTCATACAAGGCCAAGTTTGAAGACCCCTGATCTAAACTTACTCAATCTCCCAGTGACTCTGTGGCAGGTCAAACTGATACTGTTCTGGGACCTTGCTTTGTATTTGGCTCTGATTTCCAGCTTAATGCCTTCTATTTCTCTTAGGTTTTTTAATACCTCTGTCCATCTTTTTATTTATAATTATCAGATTATGATAATTATGTTTTTAATTTAAAATTTATGTTGATTTTTGCCTTTTGCTTTCCTGAAAAGGTTTGGACATCCATTCTTTTACACAAGTCTGATGTTTCTTTTTCTTTTGGGATGTTTTGGCTTAGATTTAGGAAACTGTAAAAGTTTGATTTGCTGTGTGCCCTATTTGGATAGTAGCTTACAAGCCTGAGAGAGTTAGGAAACACAGGCTTTTGTGATGGGTGCCGACATGTATTTGTGGTGAAGACTGACCACATAATTTGGTTCTGCTTGGGTGCCAACTTTGCCCCTTTGTTCCTTCTATCTTCTTCTTTGTTCTGTCATTCCAACCCTTGTTTATCCTTTAGATTTGAGTTTGAGTCCTTTACAAATGTTTACCAAAATATGCAAGCTATCTGCAATTCATGCAAGTAGATGTTTTTATTGCATACATATTGTATTCACCATCATCTCATTCTCTATTAATACTTTCAATTAACTTGTAATTTTAGAACAATCCCTGATAAGATGAGCTTTCAGAGATCCCCACAAAATCAGAATGTCAAGCCCCGTGGGCTCGACATCACGAGGGGAGCAGGGGAAACGCCGTGCAAACCGCCCGCCCGAACCTTCCTGCTGGAGCCACCCAGGAACAGCACATCCAGCAGTCAAACGGCTGCCAGCTACCACGGGCAGCTGCACAAGTCCCACGGCCATGCCACCGACAGGCAGCTGTTCCGGGGCTTTCTGGTGTGTCTGCGTCGACAGAGCTGCTGAAGGGACCCACAGGCAGTCAGACCAGCAGCTGCAGCTCGTCCTGGGATTATCCAGCCACCTGTTCCTCGGTGGGGGCGTCGGGCGGGTCAGAACGAAGTCCAGGCAGCGGGGTGTTGTGGGGAGCTGTTAGGGGGGCTGTAACACTGACACACTGGACGGTGGAGGGGAGCATGGAGGAGGGGTGGGGGAGCACGAAAGGGGGGTTAAGGGCATACCCTCACCTGGAGTCTGTGTGGGAGCTCAGGCACAAAGGGCGGGGTGACGTGCGGAGAGCTGGGAAGGGGGCGGGTTTTGAGCAGACTCAGCCGGATGCTGGTTTGCATGGGGAGGGGTGGGGTTAATCACCCCCAATGTGAGCTAGCTAGCTCCCAACGCTGACTTGGTATCTGCTAGGCTTTTCTGAAGTAAAGAAAAGCTCGTCGTCACCCGTACCACGTTGTCGTCGTTCTTTCAGCGTGGACGGCTGTGACACAGAATACAATACAAAATTGTCTTATAGCCAAATCTTTTCTATCCTCAAATAGAAACCAGGTAGCATAATTCATAAGCTAACAAAAATCCCCTCCTTTATGTTAAATGGCCAAGAAGGGGTTATCTTGGGCTTTTCTTCTTAGGCTCTACCTAGGAAAGCAACAGCTGCTTGAGTCCACTTGAGTCCACTTCCAGATTTCAAAATGAAAACCCAATGTACCAAGATTTCTAGATGCAGTAAACAATTGCATATATTGCATTAGCTTTCTTTCTTTATTTTATTTTGAATGTGCTCAAAGGCTTTGTCCAATTCCTTACAAAGCTGTTTTCCTTGAGGCTCAATTTCCATTTTCAAAGGACCAACTCACTCTTATTTTTCACTTGTTCTTTGAATCCTAATCCTTTTTTCTCAAATTCTAACATGCATCTGTGTTTCCTTTATTGCTTTGTGTTTCTAAAAAAAAAGTAAATACAATTTAAAACAAACATTTTGATGCTATGAGCTCTGCAGATTGTCTATCTGCCCTTGTATTTTTTCAATTTAAAAAAGGGGGAGGCAGTTTCCTTCTGTTGTCCTTGCTGCTAAATCACTGGTTGAGGGGAGGAAAAGAGAAGGAACAAACCCATGCAGACTGAAATAACTTGCACACCAATCCAAGCTCTTTTGGTTGGATGGGGCAGGCATATTGCCAGCTAAGATCCTAACATGGGGGCAGCAAGGAGGCATCTTTCAGAGCCAGAAAAAACACATATTTTTCCCTTTTTGATGTTTTAAGGAAAAAAATCCAAGGGAAATAAGAGCAATTAGGCAAGGCTATTTATTATTATTATTATTATTATTATTATTATTATTATTATTATTATTATTATTATTAGGGACACAGTGGCTCAGTGGGTTAGGACGCTGAGCTTGTCGATCAGAAGGTCGGCAGTTTGGCGGGTCGAATCCCGAGTGCCGTGTAACAGAGTGAGCGCCTGTTACTTGTCCCAGCTTCTGCCAACCTAGCAGTTCGAAAGCACATAAAAAATGCAAGTAGAAAAATAGGGACCACTACGGTGGGAAGGTAACAGCGTTCCGTGCACCTTTGGTGTCTAGTCATGCCGGCCACATGACCACATAGACGTCCTCGGACAAGCGCTGGCTCTTCGGCTTTGAAACGGAGATGAGCACCAGGCCCTAGAGTCGGAAATGACTAGTACGCATGTGTGGGAGAACCTTTACCTTTACCTTTTTATTGTTTATTATCTTAATTTTCATGATTAGCTCTCAGGAATGATATTTAGTCAGAGTACAGCTAGATATAACAAGTGCGCCAGAGAGGAGGAAAAAGCTTTAGAGGATGACTGGGAGATTAAATGGGAATGAGAGAAAGAAAACTGATAGAATCAGTCAGTCAGGATGCCAGTCAGTAACTGGATGGGAACACAGGATCAGTTCCACAGAATAAAGAACATTTTGAACTCCAAACAGAATTAGGTACTTTGGAATTGAAGAGGGAAACATTCCAAGCAGCACAAGAGCAAGAAAATCAGATGGAACAAAAGATGGAATGATGAGAATGAGAGGCCACAGCTAGAGAATAGAATACAGTTTGCCCACAAGCTGAAATGGCCACGATACCATGTGGTCACTAAGAGTCAACACCAACTTTGGGGTACATTGTCTGTCTGCCTGCCCACTCACCTATCTGCCCACTGACAAACCCACCCACCCGTCTGTCTGTCTGTCTGTCTGTCTGTCTGTCTGTCTATCATATTTTAATGTATCAATATTTAGAAATTCATCAATTTTTTTTAGGTTAGAGATTCTCACTAAGCTATCTGATAGCTAGTAGGATAACATACTCAAGTTAATTCTTTTTTTTAAGAAATATCACAGTTCCATGTGGCCTTTTTGTGCCTAGCTTTTGAAAGAACTCTATCCTTTGTAAAAATTTAACAAAGTCTAGTAGGATTTCAAACTAAGTCAATGAAATCTTGCAAGAGTTGACAATTTATTTAATTATATATCAAATTTAGAAACTGCCCCTCTCTTTCATTGGTGTGACTTTGGGCGCTGTATAAGTAAAATATTTCTTGGGATTTTCTTTGGTCTCTGTACTTTGTTTATCTTCCACTTTTTATGGTATTCAACTCAAAAAATTGGGAGAGAGGATTACAAGAAGCTAAAGTTATTAATGCTACAATAAAATAAATCAAAATTATATGTAAAAAAGAACTGCAGTAAATCAATAAACCAACCCTTCACCAAGATAGACACCAATAAAACGTAGCTAGGGTTGAAAGCCTAATATAATAAAAATGATCTTTGAATCATCACACAGAAAAAAATACTACTAAGAGATGGGTTGACTAAAGGGAGGAGCTAGTTGTAATTATTATGCTTGATGAAATAACTACTCCCTATGAAACCCAGATAACAGGCAGATAACTTATCACAGAAGCAGGGCATAGTCCAAGTGATGTTATGAAGAATTCATCATGGAATGACACAACTAACATTCTTATATCAGATACTGTTGCTGCCATTTGCAGCAACCAAAGCTGCTGACCAGATATAAGCATTTGCACATTATATTTAGTAATAGTGCTTTGCCACTGCATAATCTTTCAGCTCTCACAAATGGGTGTTTTTAGACACAATTTTCGAAGGAGGTGTGATAGTACCATAAGATATCTCAAGATTGAGGTTCATTTTTTTTCAATTAAAAAACAAATTCTAAAATCATGTTGAAAATAGTCATCCTATTTTTAGAAGACTTTAGACTGCTGTCTAGTGCTTTTATCAGGACATCTCTTTTTTTCAACAGTGTTATTTAATCTTGCATAAAGTTTTTTTTTAAAAAAAACACTGTTTATGCTTGAAATGAATTCCATTTCTGATTGCTATTTAGTGATAGATTTCCTAATGTTCACTGAGCATTCATGCATCTTACTGCTGTTGCTTTATGCATCTTGAAATATTCACAGCTCCCCTTATTTGGTCATTTTCATTTTGGCTGCGGATTTTCCAGAAATGTTTCAGAAGACATAAATTGCAATATGAATCATAAAGGGTGACGTTGCATGTGTAGTCATTGAATTCAATGAGATTACATACATGTACATAAATATTTCAGAAAGTTCGGGGTAGCTTGTCTGGGATAATTAGTATTTGTTGAGTTAAAAACATATTCCACTATAATATGCCATTATGCCTGCAGTTTTGAAAACATGGACAGATAGTCACGGGCAAATTTGAGGTGGGTTACACTTACTCTGCCTGGACAGACTGGCTATCAGCTTGTATGGCCAGAGCAGGAGCACACTCTGGCAGCAATTCAGTTGTGTGTTTACAAACCCAGACTTGTGTACCTAAAAGCTGGATCCCTGCCAGAACTCATTTTTTTCAAGATTTGCTGTGCACAGCTCTGGAGGCTTCTATTTGATCGCCTGCTAGCGAACCACATGTAGCAGTACTCCTATATTGCTTAATCTGGCCTCAGTTTGCCTACTACTTAGTGGCTGTAGGCTCCTTGATATCTTATATTAGTCCACCCTCCCTACATAGAGGGTCAAAAGGATAATTCAGGGCCTTCTAAATGTTCTTGGCTGAGTACCAGATAATGGTCACTTTTGTACAGGGAAGCAATAATGGGGGCATCTGTCAGCAAAAATGGGTGTTTTCCAGAAAGAGCACCTCCCAGGACTCTTCCTTGAAATCAATTTATTCCAATTATGTATCTAATATTCCTTCCAGTCCAATCAGATTGTACAGCTGATGGGTGTCATTTGCAAAAAGATAATGTAATGGTTCCATTACATTTCCCAATTATTTCTGTCATTTTGAAAGACAAACAGCAACTCAATAATAACGCAAAAGGATACAGAATGCTGTGAAACAGGAATAGAGATTTAATACAAAAGTGATTTCATGGAATTGCTTTTTCTTTATTTGTTCATCTGTTTTCTGCAGTGCTCAATCATTCAGTGGTGACTGACAACATCCCTAGAATGGAAATTTCTCTTTAATCAGGAATTTACTTTTAACACTCAAAAATTCTTTTCGTATCCAATTTTCAAAACACAATTGACTTGCTATATTGGCCCCTTTCCACTGAGAAGCAAATCCAAACACGTCAGCATATAAATTTTTACTGACAGAACTAACATCTTCACACTTCAGTTCCTCATGATTGGCATTTGCCAAATAGTGTGTATCTTGGTAATAGCCTCCTTTGTTTTCTTTGCACCCTGAAGCATGCCGAGACATCTCTTGGTGTATTGGGGAAGAGGTATTTCCTAGACGTGTTCATTGTCTGATCTACTAAGGGAGATATTGCTTTATTTTTGGAAAAGGCCAGGGATGCAATCCTATACTTCCATTTAAGTGAATAAAAATACTCTACTGTAGCATGTAGGATTCTCATGTGCAGGGATGAGAAAATTAGAGCTCAAAAATTTCAACAGAGCCAACAAGCATGGCCAATGGTAATAGATCCTGGGTATTTATAATTCAGCAGCATCTAGAGATAAGCAGTTTCCTCTTCCTTGGTCTGGAAAATAGAGTTCATGTGCAAATATGTGACATCTATGTCATGTTTTATTTTAATGCTCCCTGGTCGGTGATATTTTTTACTCAGATGTCATTTCCCCAAGTGTCTACTCAATGCTGCAAAATATTCAGAAGGAATTATGGATCCTTTTCAATGCCCGAAGTTATAGTTGCACTAGGCAATGTAATGCTTATTTGGTACTTAAAAGCAAAAAAGTCTCTATTATTTTAAAAAATAATACTTAACAGCACAAAAATGTGCATTAATTTAGAACAGTGGATAGCAGTAATGTCAAGCTGATATTTCTGTTTACTGCTACTATACTTCCTATGGAAAATATTTAAACCCAGGTGCCAAAGACAGAAGTAAAACTGGGGGATTGCATTCCTCTATCACAACTCACAATCACACAACCCAGTAACTGAAGGATGATACTTCCTGTTCCATGTGGCCTTGTCAATAGCAAAATAAAATAAAATAAAATAAAAATCTTTATTTTCTATTTTCATTATTTTCCCCACAGAGGTAAGAATGAGTCGCTTGAATAGTTCCTTAGAATTGTTCTGGGGGACAATCAGTATGAGTTTCTTGTGTTTCATATGGCTGATTTAACTTGTCTATTCTTTTCTTCTTTTTTTCTTCAAAGATCACCCTTTTCTGAAAACTATCTGTTTCACCACGCTCGGACAGTGCCCAGATCTTCATTTGCATCTCTGTGCGAAGCTTAGCACAGCATACTTGTTTGTGGATGCAGCTGATCGGAGTTCACTGGAGCATTTCATTTTATCTCCATGATAAACTTTGATCTCAGTGAATTTAGAGCTTTCACTTCTGTTCCTTACTGTCAGCATTTATAAACGCTGCACTTAATCTATGAATAGTATTAAAGGCAGCCAGTATGGTGTGTACATATATTTGCTTGTTCTTCCCACGCTTCCTTCCTTTCCGTATTGTACAGATGAAGAGAACCAATTTCACTCGTTCAGGGGCGAGGGTGAAAAGTGGGCTTGCTTAAGTTTTGCACACTTCACAAGGTTGTTATCTCAGCAGGCTGCTAATTAAAGAGGCAAGTGAGGAAGGTTTGTTTCTTGCTTGAGCCAAACAGATCATTTGCATCTCCTGCTTCAAAGTTCACGAAGCCACAGATGCAAAACGGTCATAGGTGGCAGTGGTAATGCTGAGATATCCCCTTTATGGAGAAAATTGTTCCATTGGTGATAGCTTGCAAAATTATATATTTTTAATATCTAGAACGTAGAGACAATTCTGGGGTGGGGGGAGGTGTTGGTAAAATGAGGGAAGAAAGAGTCAATAATGCAAGGCTGGTAATGAAGATCTATTTAAAGAGCATTTGGTTTCCTAGTAACTGCTGTATGAAGAACAAGTATTAAAACTTTGTTTTTCCTACTACCACATCCTCTCTCTCTCTCTCTCTCTCTCTCTCTCTCTCTCTGTGTGTGTGTGTGTGTGTGTGTGTGAAAGCAGAAAGAGAGAGAGAAAGACCATACTATAGTACATTAGATCAACAGGCTTTCTGAAAAGGATTTCAGCAGTCAGGAGATGTGACTGTGTTTAAGATTCCTATTTCCAGTCACTAGTTCATTGTCAGCAGCAGTTACAGAGCAGCTTTCTAAGCATTCAGACACAGCCAGGAAATTAGTCCCGCATGGCTGAGTTGGAGAGAGAGCCCAGAGTACAGCTATCATCACCCATTTCCTTAAACAATTGTTTATTTTGTAGGGTGATAACAGCAAAGTGTATCACAATCACAGGCCTGTGTGAGTTTACTCCACAGGTTTGAGAAGAGAAAGCAAGCCAGTAATGAATCCTATTTCCATTTATTGATGCTAATTCATGGATTCTTAGTAGTATTCTGTACCTTTTCTGTTTTAGGATGAAGCATTCAATAAACTAAGAACATATTTGATGGCTTCTGGTCTGTCTGTCTGTCTGTCTGTCTGTCTGTCAGTCTGTCTCTGTCTCTCTCTCTTTCTGTGTTTGTGTGTGTGTGTTTGTGTGTGTAAATGTGTGTGTGCACTGCAGAATTCTTTTTTGATTGCATGACTCTTAATTCACCCTAAGTCGTGAATGCACGAGCCCCTCTTTCACTCTCTGACCTCTCTTCTTCTCCTTCTCCCCCCCACTCTCTCTCAATGTTGTCTTCTAGTGCTTGATAAAACTGCCATTTTTAAAAAAACATTAATAATGTTTCAATTGACCCAAACCATATTCTTACTAACTGTTCAGGTTTGTTTTGCTTTCCATCCATTTCAACCTGGTTTGACTAGGAGGGGGGAACAGACCTGAAATTGAAGGAACAGACTCTGAAAAGCAAGACTAAGACCTGTACATGACCATCACTATTATGATCATTGCAGCTGAAGAATCACTTGATAGCAAACATTCTTTCCCAAATGCAAGCAAAGCCTTGCACCCTTCCTTGAAGAGACAAGCTAGTGCATCTGCGACTTACGGTGAATTAAGGATCATGCAATCAAAAGAGAATTCAGTGTGCACAAGCAAGATCCAAATGATGTTAACCCTTTCTAGACTTCAGATAGCGACTAGCTCTAGTTTCATAATTTTGTATGACGTGAAAAGCCTTCCAAGTATTTTTCCTGGGACAAGGCTAGTGCTGGTTCTCAGTACTGACCATGGCCCCTGCAAAACCTGGAAACACTTCTCTGCTGCCTACCTTACTTATCTATTCAGAGATTGAACTGTACTAGCTGGTTCCACTAAGAATCATTCCTGCCTTTTCCTGTTGAGAATTGTTCCCTTCTCACTAACCAAGTGATTTTCCTTTCCTTTCCTTTCCTTTCCTTTCCTTTCCTTTCCTTTCCTTTCCTTTCCTTTCCTTTCCTTTCCTTTCCTTTCCTTTCCTTTCCTTTCCTTTCCTTTCCTTTCCTTTCCTTTCCTTTCCTTTCCTTTCCTTTCCTTTCCTTTCCTTTCCTTTCCTTTCCTTTCCCTTTCCTTCTTTTCCAGGTGTTTGCATGCAGCAATGCATTCACACCCCCTTCCCACACTATCCCCTTTGACTCTAATGTAGATGGTTCCGCTTTTTTTTTCTTCATTATGCTACCATCTTTTCTCTAATGCTATCAGTATTATACAATCCTGCAGCAAACAAAGCAATAGAGCACAGGTTATTATTTCATTTGTACAAACCTCTGTAGGTCCAGGGGAATTTGACAGTTCAGCTTCGTAGAAACAAAACAGCAGCAAAGAAGGGGAAGGAAATTGTGCAATACGGCTGACCAAGAAAATGAGGGGAACATGCTCGCCCACACTTGACAAAACCCCAAACTGGATCCACTGGAAAGTGGAAGCATGAACTTCAAGGGCTGAGGATAATGCAATGGCTTAGCAACCATTATTAGATCAGTCTCGGGTTTATTAAAAAAAAAAAAAAAGCAACTGCTGAATAGTAAAGAACATAGCAGTCCAGATGAAATGGTTGTCCAGGGCAGCAACCAGCTGCTGGAAGGGAAGGTTATGGTAGACACTTCAACTAATCAGAGCTGAGGTGCTACTAGAATGGAATGAAGGATTGGAAGAATCTGTTCTGAAGGTGGCTCAGGCTGCAAAAGCAGCAATTTTCCAATTGAAGCTGAAAAACATGGGTGTAGTACATATGTCTTGGGCTGGGAGTGGGAGGTAGACAATGTCCCCTTTTCTTGCAGACTACAAGTGGCAAATGGCCTTACAGTAACAGACTAGGAAACAGAAGATCAGAGGTGTTGTTGTTTTTTTCATTGTGGCAGTTATTAGTCATTTTAAATACATATATGTAAGTAAATTCCTTTAGTTCTATATCTTTCTTAAATGACACATTTTTAAGGGAAGGGCTTTGTATAGTTGACTTGCTCTCTCAGTCCATTGCATCGTAAGAGAAAACACAGGAGGGTAAATAATAATTATAATAATTATAGTTTGTGGCATCCATGTAAAATAAAATGCTCTCTTTTGTTATTCGCTTAATTGATTTATTTGCTTATTTATAAATCTGGTTAATTGACTAAGCCTGTTTTGTGACAATAATTCATCTTTTATCATTGCAGAGTGACAATAGACACAATTTGCAAATGCTCTTATACTAGTGTTTCATTTGCTGTGAGATAAGAAATGTGTTTTCATTAATTCTTCGTGTCTTCACAAATCACTGGTCTTCTGTTAATACAACACAGCTTATCCAAATCAAAAGTGGACTGTAGGTTGCATAATGTTTTTCCCTGCATTTAAGAATATCTCCCAAGAACATTTTTAATTTATAAAATACAGATTACTAAAACCCTGGAAAATATCATAGTTTATTAAATATGTGCAAAACCTGAAGGATTTGGCTTGTTTTTTCAGCTCTTATGGACTTGAAAAAGCTATTGAGTCACTTAGACTTTCACTCTTAAACGGGTCAATGGAAACCAATGAACAGTGGGGAAAAATGATATGTCTTTGCTGCAGAAGATATTCTAGTGCAAGTGGTATGGTGACACTAATTATTTGGAATTTGGATATTTTCTGTATTTACTTGATTCCTACCTTCAGCTGGCTTATTATTTTTCACATGGACAATGGATTACCTGATGATGGGAACCCTGTTAGAGAGAATTCATCCAGGAAAATGAGATTATTCATCAGAATGTTTAAAAGAAATCTTGAAGCAGTATTGAATGCTACCATAAGAACTCTTCCTCATCCTTATATAGTCTTATATGTAGAGGCCGAGTAAGATGCTGGATCCTGAACAAGCTTGTTAATTGTTTCTCTTGTCTGTAAAAGGACCAAGCCAACAATTCTTCTTGCTTCCTTTACTGTTATTCTACCAGGGACTTTAAAACACAGACAGTCAAGAGATGTTATGTAACACAAGAAAACTAGATGTAACTCTTGCTGAAGACAGGAGTAATTCCTCTTTCAGGTAGCAGCTAATGGAACATACCAAAAGTCACCATTATTGCTTCAGTAGTAAAAGGTACAAACGATGCCATGCTAAGAAAGGGTCTTATCTGAGGAAATTAATGAATGTTCTCCTGGGCATTCAAACCACTCTTTTCCCCCTTGTATTAATACATAACTTGCAGTTCTTAGGTCTACCAATATCATGTGTGAAGGTATTGATTATTAGTATGTGATTATTCACCAACAGTATAATTAAGTATACTGGCTCAGTGGGTTAGGACGCTGAGCTTGTCGATCAGAAAGTCGGCAGTTTGGCAGGTCAAATCCCCAGTGCTGCGTAGCAGAGTGAGTGCCTGCTACTTGTCCCAGCTTCTGCCAACCTAGCAGTTCGAAAGCACGTAAAAATGCAAGTAGAAAAATAGGGACCACTACGGTGGGAAGGTAACAGTGTTCGTGCGCCTTTGGCATCTAGTCATGCCGGCCACATGACCACAGAGATGTCCTCGGACAAGCGCTGGCTCTTCGGCTTTGAAACGGAGATGAGCACCGGCCCCTAGAGTTGGAAATGACTAAGCACGCATGTGCGGGGGAACCTTTACCTTTTATAATTAAGTATGCTCACATTAGAGTTTCAGAAGCATGTGTTTAATTTAAAAGAAGAGAAGGTTAGAAAAAAAATATTGTAGTAAATTTATTATCTTAATGCTAATCATTTCACAAGGAAGAGGGAAAAGGGAATCATTGATTGCAAGTAATTAACAGCAGGTGGCAAAATTCATTTTACAGAAAATCCTATTTTTTTATCTTATTTTTAGACACTTAAAAACAGTGAAGAGGGTAGTTAGGTCAGACATTTAAGTAGAATCATAATATGTGGAACAAGGCAAGGAGTAATCTAGACTATGGGTGTCAAACTCGATCATATCACATGACGTACTGTGACATCTCACAATGTTTTTTGCCTTTGTGGAGCCAGGGTGGGTGTGGCCTGCGCATGATGCATCCAGCCTGTGAGCTGCCGCTTTGACACCCCTGGTCTAGAACTTTTGAGCTTCTGTGCCTGGAGTTGGTAATATTATGTCCCTAGGAAAAAAGCTCCCAATTCTTCAATGAAAATTAAGTCACACAATATCATGTAAAGAATCAAGAGAAGTACGATGATAAATGAGAACATTTTATCTCATGAACACACAATATATTTTATCAGCCAATAAAAGCAGTTGCTGATTGATGTGGTAGGCGATGATACCACTCCTCGTGACACATGAAAAAGAGGAACATTTTTGGGTTAGGTCTTTAATTCAATTACACTGAAAGCACTTCCAGTAGTGAGTAGCTGAGTACTTCGATATGATTAGCTGCCTTGGGCAGTTGTCAGACCCACAAGGTAGACCAGACCAAGAAACAGAAACGAGCCATGCCCCAAACTGTTTTTACTAAAATTGGCTGTTGCAACAGAGTCTTGCTTCTCCTCCTTTCTGTTTTATTTTTGTGTGAATTCGGTGGAGTTTGTGGGTGAATTCAGGGGATTTTCTGCCTTGAGATGTTTAAAGGCCACTCATACCTAGCCTGGGTTTCTGCAATATTTAACTACTCATTGCCTTGGTAAGGGATCTTCCCTATCTCCAGCAAGGCCATTCTTTCTATTCTATGTGTACAATCATTCTGTCAATTTGCTTCTAGCTCCTGTTGATGGGAACTATTTTTTTCATGGCCCGTTCTGGTTCATTGCCTCCTTGTCAGAGAGAAAGTAAAGGTAGAGACGTCCCTGCATATTTTACTCCACTAGTTGTAGCCGACTTTTTTTTGGGGGGGTGCTCATCTCCATTTCAGTGGGTAAGCGCCTCTCTAGCAATTCTCAATGGGTTTTAATATGGATCAGAGGAAAGAGAATGTGGATGCTTTATTAGCCCTGGGTCATAGCAAGCACTGAGGTGATGCTGGTGAGAACACGGATAGATCTGATAGAATTGCTTGAAATTGTTTCTTGGATTACATTGTGGTGATGTGGAAGTGCCTGCCATATATACATATCCGTCACACTATTTCAAGACAGGCCACATTATGCAAAGTGCAGGAGTGGAAAGGCAGTCAATATAAAGGCATGAGATTTAAAAAAAGAAGAAGGGAGATTCAGTTCAATCAGATTTATGCCAACAGATGCAATGCCATTCATGACACCCCTCTGGAACTATCAGCCTTGCAATTTACAACATGTAAATACCAATTCCTATATTTTCCTTTATTCTTTAACATTCTTACCCTTTTCTACTTGAGGATCTCATCTATGTTATCCAATTATGCCTTTTCTGGACCTTCACAAACTTGTTTTGCAATTGATCCTCATTCATTCATCCTATATGAATAGTCGGCTTCAATAGGCTTCTTTTGTTTTGATCATTCACTGTTGCATTCAGTTATATTAATATCTATTCAGCATCTATTTAGTCATCAACTCATGTCTTGTTTCACTGCACATGTCATAAATAATACATTCTCACTGTGTTGAACTCACTTTTCTATTTATCCTGACGAACCCAATTCTCACTTCCATATAACAAAGTGGACAAAAAGTATACACAACTATACAAAATTATTTTCACTTCTTTTGACAATCATTCATACATCACAAGTTTTCACACTTTGCCCATTCCTTTTCTACCAGCATTTGTACATTTTAACATTTCTCCATCTTCTTTAGCAAACATTCACTTGAATGTTCACTTCTGCTATATATAACCTTTGATTGCCCACCCTAATTTCCCTTCATCTCTGATATATTATTCTTCATTTCATCATGTAATCTATCTATTATTTTTGCAAATAATTGGAATGTTCAGCTAACAACATGATATCATCCACATACAAAAATATCTTTCACTGAGGTCCCTAACTAAAACAATTCCACCACCACAAGCTTTCCATATACACATTAAACAACCAAGAAAACATCATTCTCTTGCTTACTACACAGTTCACCAAACATTGTATTCATCCTAACATACTCTTTTCCATTCTTACTGCTTTCAGCAACCAATCTTCAACTGCACACTTGTTTATAGGTAATCCTCATCTTACAACCATTTGTTTAGTGACCATTTGAAGCTACAACAACACTGAGAAAAGTGGCTTATGACTGATTTTCACACTTACGACCATTGTAACATTCCCATGATCACGTGCTCAAAATTCAGACATTTGGCAACTGGAACATATTATGACTGTTGCAGTGTCCCGGGGTCGTACATCACCTTTTGCCACTATCTGACAAGCAAAGTAAATGGGGAAGTCAGATTCACTTAACAACTGTGACTTAATAAGTGTAGTGGTTCCCCTTTAACAGTTCTGATAAGAAATGTTGTAAAATGGGGCAAACATCACTTAACGAATGTCTTGCTTAGCAATAGAAATTTTTGGCTCAATTGTGGTCATATGTTGAGGACTACTTGTATAACATTATAATTCAAAAGCTATTCAGTTTATGTTAGTTGATAAATGTAAAGTACACTTTTTTCTTACATGAATGTTTTACCCACTTGCTGGGCAGCAATAAACTATTCTGTACTAGCATTAAGGTTCAGTTTGTGTTTCAAATTTTGTTGACTATCACTTCCTGCACTCTTCTTGCCAGATTTACCAGACACACTGAAAAAACTAAATGTGTTTTGTGCATTTATTCCTGCTGCTCTTCGCTTTGTATAGGAGTCCAATAATCAGATTCTTCCAATTGTCAGAAACAGGTGTGTTCTTCACATATACACCAAACGAGTTGTGCAGCCACTCCATAAACAAAAAAACTTTTATATTTAAAATATAAAGTGACTTTTATATTTTAAAAGTCACTTTAAATGACTTTTATATTTTACATTTCTCTTGTTAGTTTATTATGCCTGCAAATGTAACATTTTAATATTCTATGCTTAATTCTATGCTTTGTAAGGAAAATGGAGTTAATAAATGAATATTATATTTCAGAGGTAATCATTCAATTGGATATTTGCTAAAGATGGGGAGATGGATTGAGAAATGTTAAGATGTGAGCTTTTATTACCTTTTCAAATTTGTTTTTTTTAATGGATAATAATATTTAGAACATTTATTTCGATTCCATTCTTTGACATTCTACTACAGTATGTTTCCTTTATTAATCCCTGGAGTATTCCTTTCAGGAGCTCTCATTTCAGTTTCACTTTAATTATTTGATCATTTTTATTGTTAAATTCACTGCTGGGGACTTCTTACGCTATTTTCAGAGTAATTTTATATGTGCATCAGTATCATTCTGCATTTTTTCTGCCTGTATTAATCCTAACCATTATTTGCTTTTTTTTGGCTATATTCTTTGAGGCTGCTATAGAATAACTTTTTTATCTCATTTTTTTTGCAGCAATCATTCTCCTATATAGATTTTCTCTCATCCCAGCCACTTCATTATTCCATCAAACAACCTTTTTCATATTTCTCATTAGTGTTAACTCCACACAATTCTGTGATACCAGGTAACATTATTTTTTCACACAGCTCCAAGTAGCTCCCATGTCTTATTTCCTTGTCCATTTTCCTTCTATCTGGAGATTAAGTTTCTTATACTGTACTTTTTTTCCACTTCAAAACCCATACATTCTCTTCCTGCAGTCATTCTAATTCCACATATAAGGGAAGCCACAAAAAACGGTACCAGGCTTTGAACTACCACGTCAGCAATCAGCAATCCTAAATAGGATTCTCACCTCACATGGCATGTGCCAGGACTCTCGGTATAAATGGGGCATAGTATGACTTAGTGGGTCCCATGTCAGACTGTGGATCACATGGTGACCCGCTGTGAGCTGAGGGCATATACAGTGCCGGTCCTGTATCTGATTTATTTTTATTTCTTTTAATATAAACAGTGCTGAGCTTCAGTGATTAGGTGGCCTAGACATTGGTATTTGAACACAGATATTTTTGACATTTATATTTTATTGGATTCTACTAACCTACTTGAAATGTTAATTTATATTGCTAGTCCATGTATGATATGTCGCACAATAAATAAATAAATAATTTAATTCCACTCCACATTCTTTCACTGCTTACTTTTCTTTTATATCTATTTCTTCCAAAGAACCACTTCTGACACTACCAAAAAAACAAGAACAACAACCCATGGCTTGTCTCACCCTCATCTACTATGCATGCTTCATTAATTCTCTCAATCTTTCATAATACACAGTCCTACACACAAGTTTATCTTCATTCTTATGTATTTATTTTTAAAAAGTAGCCCTTTTGGAAAATATGTACTCATGAAACAGTCATTATTCTTGTTTATTCTTGAGTCTTGCAAGCACCTCTTTTACTTTGTTCTAATCCCCCCTGCTCTGTCACTTAACAGATTTCCATATCGACCCAAAGGACTTTCATACAGAATATTTTTTTCTCTCAATTAATTATTGGTTCTTCTATTATTACCATGGGATAGAATGTTATGCAGGTATGATCAACCTATGGATTTTTGCATTTATATATATCTGCAACAAGATGATACCACTTGATATTTTCTGAAATATTTTTTTACCTCTTTTGTTCATTATTAACATATACCTTCACTTCTCTGGGTGTATTCCCTACTTCTGAATTATCTGACTATCTCCATTCAGATTCAGAAGAGCAACCAAGATGATTAGGGGGCTGGAGGCTAAAACATATAGGGAACGGTTGCTGGAATTGGGTATGTGTAGTTTAATGAAGAGAAGGGTGAGGGGTGACATGATAGCAGTGTTCCAATATCTCAGGGGCTGCCACAAAGAAGAGGGAGTCAAGCTATTCTCCAAAGCACCTGAAAGCAGGACAAGAAGCAACGGATGGAAACTAGTCAAGGAGAGAAGCAACCTAGAACTAAGGAGAAACTTCCTGACAGTTAGAACAATTAACCAGTGGAACAACCTGCCTCCAGAGGTGGTGAATGCTCCAACACTGGAGGTTTTTAAGAAGAGACTGGACAGCCATTTGCCTGAAATGGTATAAGGTTTCCTGCCTGAGCAGGGGGTTGGACTAGATGACCTCCAAGGTCCCTTCCAACTTTATTATTATTATTATTATTATTATTATTATTATTATTATTATTATTATTGTTGTTGTTGTTGTTGTTGTTGTTATTTTATCTCCATTTAGAAGTAGAGTGTATCTACTTTTCTTTCATTAAGTTCATTTATTAATCCATACTTTTTGCCATCTATTATATTACAAGCAGGGCTTTTTTTTTGTCATAGAACGCTCAGAACGGAGTTCCGGCACCTTTTTTGGATGGAACCTTATAGGGTAGGCAAGGCGGGTTGTATGACATGTGTGAGTTCCGGCACCTTTTTCTTTTACAAAAAAAAGCACTGATTGCAAGTCACCATTTTCCACCTGTCATAGTCATCACTTGATATTCACAGATATTGACCTCTAGTGCCCATCATAGCTTTAATTAATCAAAGTAGTTTCTTTTTCCTGAGGTTCAGAAAATGCAGACTAAGTAACTATCCTTGGTCATCATGTACCACACACAATATTCTGTTTAGCAGTAAAGCCACTGATGGTCAATTATGGCATATTTTAGCCAATATGCCAAGTGGTGGGATTCAAATATGTGAGCAACCGGTTCTCTGTGTGGATGCCACTTCCAGAAGTCTAAGTCTGGGCTTAGACAACAAAAAAATAGCTACCAGTTCTGCCAAAGTGGTACGGACCAGCTGAATCCCACCACTGAATATGCCACAACCAAAATTATCTGAACACAGCATCAGACTTCAGAATAATTTTAAATTATTCGGTCTTCTTTATTCCCCACTCAGATACAGTTTTCCTTTAGCTAGGCTCTAATTCTGCAAGGTTTCTGTTCTCATCAGAAGCCTTGTCCATTAGGTGTTCATTCTTTTACTACGATAGCCTCTGGTTCTTATCCATTGTCTGTCTGAGTACCTCAGTACTCAGTGTTAATTGATTCTTGGAGATGTGGTGGGTATTAAACAGGATGAGTCCCAAACAAACCACAGGACTTGCTGTGTAGCCCTTTGTTTTGGCTGAGAAGAACTTTATGTCTGTCCTTTTTCTATGTGGAGCCTTGGTGGAGCAGTGGGCTAATGCCTCCTTAAGTAACACCAGCTGCCTGCAATTAGTGCAGATTCGAGTCCCACCAGGCTGAAGGTTGACTCAGCCTTCCATCCTTCCGAGGTAGGTAAAATGAGGACCCAGATTGTTGGGGGCAATTAAGCTGACTTTGTAATAATGCTGCTTGGGGGGGGGGGCTGAAAGCCCTAATAAGCAGGCATATACATAGAATGAAGGCTACTGCTAAGCTTGTAAGCCGCCCTGAGTCTTCGGAGAAGGGCGGGATATAAATGGAATTAAAATAAAATAAATAAATAAAATATGTCACCAACTTTCCCAGCATGGCTGAGTTTTTCTCCATTTCACATAGCCAATTCCCCCTCTTCCTATAGCAGTGTGTCAAGTACTAAACAAAGACTGAGTACTGGGATATTTTCATGTGTTAACTATCAAATTCATTGAGCTTTGAAGCAGTTGAGTACCAAGGTACCACTGTAATAAGAATCAATTGAATTTTCTATTCTGTCTTGTAGGAGATTCTTAGTTCTATCCAGGATTTCTTTTAATTTATGACTAGGAAAACAAAAAAGGAATGTGTTGGATCTGCCTATTCAAAAACCAGAAATACAAAACTTGACAAAGCTAATGCCTGTCTTAAAGCATAAGTGGTAGTTATATAATACTGAAAAGATTTTAATGAGAAAATGTCTTTTAAAATCAGCGAAGCCAAATCTAGCAATATAAACAGATGGTGATTGGGGGAATGGGAAAAATAAGGAATATGCAATGATGAGATTGTCTGACAACAATCAGACTTAGATAATTCCAGATTAAGGCAGCCTAGTTGAACTAATTACTTATTGGATTCAGGATAGTTTTCTAGACTACATTTTTAAGTTTCAGCACATATTGAGTAGGAGGATGGTTAGAAAGAGTTCTTTGGGATTTATGCTTCTTGTTTTCCATTCTTGTCTTCTTCTTTTTTTCTTATTGCCTTCTTCTGAATACTTATCCACAGTTTTATGGTCAGTAGAAAGTAAAACCCAGCCTCTTTGGGGAGTTTGATTGTTGCTTTGTTTGAAAAGGAAAATTATTATTATTATTAATCACACAGTCAGCCAGTTTAGACTTGATTTGACATTTTTATCCATTTATCAAGCCCTTCCCCAGGACCTATGATAGGCAATTACATCCACCTTTTGATGTAATTATTATTTCCCATCTTATTTTACATCAAGCCAGCATACATACTTAATACTCCTACCTCCTATTTTTCCCTACAACCAGTGAGGTGGGCTGGTCTGAGATAGGGAAGGAAAGTCATCAAGATGGTTTTCATGGCGAAGGGAGGCCTAGAATGCAAAGTCTCATGGTTTCTGGCCCCCAAAATTGATGTCTGGATCAGAAAAATATTTATGGGCAAAATAAGCCTTCCCAAGGAATCCTGATGGAACAATAAATTCATCATTTCTCCTTTCTATCAACAGGATCATGAAAAGCGTTCAGCTAGAGAACACGAGGAATTCCATCTAATCAGGCCTCTCAGTGTGGATTAATTTATCAGCTTTTCTAGGAGCTCTTCTGACATGTCAAAATGAGACCATTGACCTACTTTTAGTTATAATCTCAGGTTTGAATCCTCATCATCAGTCAGAAGTAGCAGAGCATTACAAATGCATCTCCCTCTCATAGCTAATAGGGGCTTGATTCCTGTGCCCCTGATATACCTGACTCTTCTTCATGTTCCTCTTCTGAGGAAAACTAAGTGTCCAGCTGGACAACACCATGACTACTCTTAGGTTGTCAGAATTACTCCCTGCACTTGTATTGTGTCCTTTCAGGAATGCAGAGATTGGGAACTGTATCAATCAAAATATGAGCTATTGCCACTTACCACTACTACTGTTGTTGTTCTTAAATAATGTTTCTTGGGCCAGTGCAGCCCAAAGATATTGGAAATAAAGATGGTGCTGAAGAAGCATTTTGTCTTTCAACATGATAGGTTCAAGACCAAAAACAATAGAATTTTAATGAGCTTTTTTTACTCATTTACCCTCTGGAATTTTGTATAGAGTTCTCTATTATAGGCATGATCTAACTCTTTGATTTGTCTTTGGTAAGTACCCTAATAGCCATGTTGTAGGCTTATAAATCTTGAAGGTAATGATGTAAAATTTTTCTAAAGCTTGCTTGAAAGATAGTTATGGTATTTTGGTCCTGGAGCTGTGGGTACCTTCAACTTCATATGCACACTCTGTCATAGATAAGAAGGATATAGTAAATCTATGACTAGCATTCCAAGAAAAAATGGACTACCATGTGATTGGCTAAGCACCTTAATCTTAAAATGGGTTAATACAACTTACATATTTCCACACTATGTATGTTTGTTTTCCTCTTTAACTTTTAAAAGACCCCACATTTAAAAAGCATGGATAATTACGAACAAAAATTAAGCAGCAGTGGGCTGAAAGTTTTGCTTTGTTGCAAATAATGTGTCTAAATATTTGATACATGAGACATTTTCCAAATAAAAACTGTCAGTTTCTGCATATTTATTTTTAAACAGTTATTTTCTGAAAGAATAGTGGTTTGTCACTTAAATTGTATTTCCTGGAGATGCTAAAATATTATACACCACAATAAAAATCAAAGTCTGACTACTATTTCTGTTCAGGCTAGATTGCTGAAGCAGAGACAATGAAATTACCTTTTAGGAACAAATATTTCAGTCCTCAAGAGATGTGCGTCAGTATGCATTTGGACACACGCTCCTGAGCACATTCACAGGTACTGGCATGGGCTGTAAAGGGGCAGGCAGCCCTTCCTACCCCTTAAGATTGTGACACTGAGATTCTTCATTAGGGCAAAAGTCAAAATAACTGTGGCCCATTTTAATGTTGGCATTTAACAGGCAATCAGATAAAATTGGTGGGTTAAGCTCATAAGCTTATCCACATAGATGCTTTATTATGTTTTCCTCTTGGCTCAGAGCTCAAAGGGGATAATGGCAGCATAAATTTTGCTCTCCTCACTTAAAACACTCCTGCACTTAAAACACATCTGGAATGAGGTGTTGTTGTTATGCCCTCAGTACAATTATTCCTTGTAACACTGTTATAGTAGTGGCTGGAGAATTTTCCCTGGCCATAGACCACTAATTGTGAGAAAAGTACCATAATCATGCAGAATGTATGCCAGGGGGAGGCTTCTAAGATGGGGGAATTTATATGTTGCCCCTTGCCAAAAGATGTGTTGATTTACTAACCTAACAATCACATGATGATAGGAAAGTGTTTGTGTCACATGAAGTTGTTCACTGCATGAGTGTCCTTAGAGCCAGAATACAAGAAAGGGGGATTTGGTGTGTAAGAGATGGGGTCACTTATGGAACCTTAAGTAACAAATAAGTTTCACCAAATGCTTTCTGACCTGTTGGTTCCCATCTACCAATGTTGCATATTTGTAAGACTAAATTGCAATTGCTGGACATGTGTTGCTGAAGTGTTGTAGTTTGAGAAATCACTGGGGGCTGCTGTCAAATCCCAACATACATTCAACTCTGACCGTCCGAGGAGGTAGGAGAGCCTGTCACAGTGGCTGTATGTACTATGCACATCTATATCAGATTGCATTCTACCATGGAGTGGACATGTGAGTGAGGTGCTAGATCTTCCCCAAGAGAAGTTGCTTTTGGAAGGGAGTTCCCCTGCCATGTAGTTTACCAAAGCACAAGGCTCTAGTCTTTTCAAATGAGATTGACTAGTTAATTTCTAGGCTTTACCGTGGTTAACCAATTGAACAATCCATTTTGAAAAGGAGCCAGGATTCCAGGTCCTTCATAGCTAAAACAGCATTGCAGAATAGGAATTAAGTCCAGGGACTGGATAGGAGGAGCAAGATGCCTAGAAATCAGGAGACTGTGAGTTCTAGTTCTAGACCTGCTTTAGGCATGAATGCTGGCTGGGTGCCTTTGGATCACTCATTCTCTCTCAGTCCAACCCAACCTCCAGCATTGTTGAGGTAAGGGAAGTTGGAGGGTGGGAATTACATTTGCTGCCTTGAGTTATATATTAAAAGACAGAATAAAAATATTATGGTTGGTCACACAGTTAGCCTGCTGTTAAGACTGAACTTAGCACTTTTATACACCTATTGAGTCCTTCCCAAGGATCTGGGAAAGGCAGATGTCGTTGTTTCATGGAGTTAAAGGTATCGTGGCAGGATGTAAGCTGTTCTGAGTAAAGCTGTCTTTGGCAATTATTGATGGTGATTTTGTCATTGCTGTTGATGTTCAAGTGGTGCTGCAGATGTTTTGAGACTGCCCCTGAGGCACCTATTATTATTGGTATTATCTTTGCCTCCTTTTGCCACCGCCATTCTACTTCTATTTGCAAGTCTTTTTATCTTTTTCCCCCAGTTCTTTCTCTTTTATTCTGCCCTGTCCAAGTACTACAATATCCACTAATGATTATTATTTAGAAATGTGTGTTCCTTCCCAATGATATCATTATATAATTGTGATTATGTAACCATTATATATGTGTCATCACATCATTATAATCCACCTGCTGTAGCCCATAAATATCAGAAAAAAATGATTGAAGTGAGACATCTGGCTAAAAAAGGCTGCCAAATTTCATTGCAATATATACCTAGACTCTTTCTTACACATATACACACAGAGCTTATCTTTCCCTCAGAGATTTTAGTTGCATCAAGATTGCTGTGGAGGGAAAATTGAAGCATTCTTTCTAACAAAGCAATCTTGATGTAGCTAAGACTGTTGGGAAGTTATGGCTTCCATGTCCTAAACTGCCTGCTTTTATAGTGTCTATTCCTAGGGGGGTAAAAAGAAAATCTCTTTTATGTTAGTCTCAACACCTGCTAGCTTTATGGACATTCCCATATTATTTTATTGGCAAAAACTCAGAAATGTATCAGGACGGTTTTGCCATAGCCGGCAATGGGGTGGGCATGGCTTCTGGATGACGCACCTGGCCCATGGGCCAGCAGTTTGATACCCCTGCCCTAAAGAATACAATTTCATTTTAACAGAATATTTTTGCATACATGTACTGCTCCACAGAATGCATATTTTGATTGTTCACACTGGAAAGCACCCCTTAAATTATAGATTTGTACTAGAAAATGAAAAGATTTTTCAATGCATTGTTCCGGATTCTGTTTTTCCCATCATGTTGTCAGATGCAGTGATTGCTTCCAGAGCAATCTGTGTAAATTGAGCAAGCAATAAAAGCAGAACAAACAAAAGTGAAGAATAAAATATGTATCAATTTAAACAACAATAATAAACACTCTTTCCCCTATGGTTTTGTATACATGAGGACCCAGATTGTTGGGGGCAATAAGCTGACTTTGTACTAATGCCGCTTGGGTTGTGTGTGAAAGCCCTAACAAGCAGGCATATACATAGAATGAAGGCTACTGCTAAGCTTGTAAGCCGCCCTGAGTCTTCGGAGAAGGGCGGGATATAAATGGAATTAAAATAAAATTTAAAAAAATCTTACAATTATGGCTATTTTTAATATACATTTCAGAGGTTTATGTCTTGCGTGAGCACTTCAAGCACACTTTTATAGTTACAGACCAAACTTACAATTATAATTAAGCATATTTATTTTATTTTATTATTTTATTTTATTTTAATTTATTTTATTATTTTATTTTATTTTATTTTTTATTTTTTATTTTATTTTATTTTATTTTATTTTATTTTATTATTTTATTTTATTTTATTTTATTTTATTTTATTTTATTTTATTTTATTTTATTTTATTTTATTTTATTTTATTTGACTTATATACTGCCCTATTCCCATAGGACTCAGGGCGGTTTACAGGGCAATTAAAGCCATACAATACAAAAGTTAAAATAAATGTAAAACAATTAATTAAATTTAAAGCCCAAAGTTAAAAATTAAAACTTTAAAACCCACTTAAAAACCCCTCAGTCTGGGCCAGACAGCTCAAAGAGCCAAGTTTTTAGGTCCTGGCAAAATGAGCGGAGGTTGGAGGCAGTCCTGAGTTCCATAGGAAGTTGGTTCCAAAGGGCAGGTGCACCGACAGAGAAGGCCCTCCCTCTGGGAGTCACCTGCTGGCAATCTTTCACCGGCGGTACCCTAAGAAGGCCCTCCCTTAATGGTAAAGGAGAGCAACACATATAAAATAGGTTATATGTACTGCAACTCAAGAATACCTAGTAAAGGTAAAGGTAAAGGTTCCCCCACACATGCGTGCTAGTCGTTTCCAACTCTAGGGGCCGGTGCTCATCTCCATTTCAAAGCTGAAGAGCCATGTGGCCAGCATGACTAGATGCCAAGGGCGCATGGAACACTGTCACCTTCCCACCGTAGTGGTCCCTATTTTTCTACTTGCATTTTTATGTGCTTTCGAACTGCTAGGATGGCAGAAGCTGGGACGAGTAACAGGCGCTCACTCTGTTACACGGCACTCAGGATTCGACCCACCAAACTGCCGACCATCTGGTTGACAAGCTCAGCATCCTAACCCACTGAGCCACCACATCCCTCCAAGAATACCTAGGTTCTTTTAAATTGTCTCTAAACATATCCAAACAATTGAAAACACATACTTAAAAGCTCAATTATTTCTAAGCCCTGGAAAATATATACTTTGGGAATCTGAATGGTTCTGCACTATAGCGAGTGGTGTGGTGACCTAGTGGTAAAGGCACTCATCTCATAGGGCACAAAGAAAAAAATATCTATTGTGAACTCGGTGTGGCTTCAGGAAGGATATCCGGCTAGTAAATGCTCAGTTCCATTCAGTTGCCCCAACTCTACCCCAAATTAAGGGATTACAGGGTCATAAAAAGGGAGTTTTAATGCAAAAAGACATAAAGTGCCCAGGAAGGTGTGTGTTAGATTTTTTTTTTATTGAAAAGTTTTAAAATACAATTTTCCTTTAAAAATCCCCCCTTCCCCCTCCCTCCTCCCCCCCTCCCTCCCCCCCTCCCCCCCTCCCCCCCCGACTTCCCAGAGCTAAATACAAGGTATATATATAAAAAGCAATCATAAACAATCATATACTAACAACTATAAACTCTAAAATCCATCACTCTCTAGCTTATATAGGATAAACAAGCCTTAGTAATATTGAATATGTATAAAAAGAAACTAAAATAAGAAAAGAAAAAAAAAACGAAAGAAGACTTATTCAAATGCTACATAAAACTTCTTAACCCTATACTTGTTCTGGATAAACTCAATCCATTTTCTCCATTCCATAATATAGCGTTCTTGCGAATGGTCTTTCAGATAGGCCGAAATCTTCGCCATCTCTGCCAGGTCGGAAACCTTTAAAGTCCACTCTTCTATAGTCGGCAGTTCCTCTTTCTTCCAATATTGGCCTATCAAAAGTCTTGCTGCCGTAATTAAGTTCAACATCAATTTGGTGTCCACAACTGTAACGTCTGCAATTATTCCCAACAAAAAAAATTGCGGACAAAACTTTATCCTCTGTTTAAAAATCTTCTGCATATTCCACCAAACTTTTATCCAAAAGGCCTTAACCTTCTTACATGTCCACCATATGTGAAAATATGTTGCATCTTCATCACCGCACCTCCAACATTTAGGCTGATAATTCGGATACATACTTGCAAGCTTTTTAGGATCTAAATGCCATCTATAAAACATTTTATAAAAGTTCTCTCTTAGATTTTGAGCTTGAGTAAATTTTACGTTCCTCACCCAAATCTTTTCCCACGTGTCCATTGTGATAACTTCCTGAATGTTTTGGGCCCATTTTATCATACAATCCTTAACAAGCTCTGTTTCTGAGTCAATCTCTATCAATGCAAGATATATCCGTTTGATATGTGCAGGTCCCTGATTTCTAATTTGCTTTATCAAATTTTCATCAGTGATTGTAAATCCATTTTTCTGGTCTTCTTTCCACCTGGCCCGTAACTGAATATATTGAAACCAATTTTGAACAACCTTCTCTTCTCGCAAGAGGCTATATGATTTCAGACACCAAACATTTCTTTCCAAGCTAAGGATCTCCTTGTACGTAGTCACATCGTGTTTGAAGCCAGCATGTATATTTTCTATTGCGTGTTTTGGAATTGCCCACAATGGTATCTTGCAACTTAACTTATGTCTATACTTCTTCCAAACTCTCAGCAATGCCTGTCTTAAAATATGCACCCTAAACACGTTGTCTACCTTCTTATCATACAACAAATATGCATGCCAGCCAAACAACAAATCATGGCCCTCAAGATTTAATAACCTCCCTTGCGTCAAATTAATCCAATCACTTATTCCTACTAATGCAGCAGCTTCATAATATAATTTAAAATTAGGCAATTTAAGGCCACCTCTCTCACGAGTATCCTGCATAATCTTAAGTTTAACTCGTGGCTTTTTCCCTGCCCACACAAATTTATTGATACCTCGCTGCCATTCCTCCAGATTAGAATCTTTCTTAAGAATCGGTATCATTTGAAATAAAAATAAAAATTTAGGCAGGACATTCATTTTTACTGCTGCAATCCGTCCCAACAAAGACAATTGCAACTTTTCCCAACTCTCCAGTTCTTTTTGAATTTTCCCCCATAGTTTTTCATAATTATTTTTATATAGCTTTGTATTAGAGGGCGACAAAAGCACCCCCAAATATTTAACCCTTTTAACAATCTCAAATCCAGTTAATCCTTCTAAGAGAGCCTTTTGCGAAACTGTCATATTTCTAGCCAAAATTTTGGTTTTCTGTGTATTAACTTTAAATCCAGAAACCTTCCCATATTGTGTTATTATCTCCATCAGGTCCACAACAGAGTTCTCTGGCTGGGTCACTGTAACAACCAGATCATCTGCGAATGCTCTCAATCTATAGTCCTGATCTCCAATTTGTATCCCCTTAATTTTTTCCGAATTCCGAATTTTAACCAATAATATCTCTAATGTTAACACAAATAACAAGGGTGATAACGGACACCCTTGCCTTGTGCCCTTCTCAATATTACATGCTTCTGTCAAGCTATTATTAACTATAATTCGGGCAGTTTGTTTTTGATATAATGCCCTGATCGGTTGTAAAAAATTTTCCCCAAAATCCATTTTATCTAAAACTTTCAACAAGAATTTCCAATTCAATTGATCAAAAGCTTTTTCAGCATCTAGAAAAATTAGCACCGCAGCGATCTGGTTGTTCCTTTCCAAAAACTCTAACACATCAACTATATGCCTCACATTACTTTTCATTTGCCTACCACTAATAAACCCCGTTTGATCCCCATGAATCACCTGTTGCAGAACCCTCATCAATCTATTAGCCAAAACCTTAGCAAATATCTTGTAATCTGTATTTAAAAGCGATATCGGTCTATAGTTTTTAACTTGAGTAGCATCTTGGTCTTCCTTCGGAATCAAAGAGATAAAAGCTGTTCTCCAAGACGGTGGCACCTTTCCCCCCCTCTGGATTGTCTGGAACAGTTCCTTTAACGGTTTTATCATCTCTAATTGTAAATTTTTGTAATAGGCCGCAGTCAAGCCATCCGTACCTGGTGCTTTGTCCACCTTCAATTCCTTAATTGCTGTAAAAATTTCTTCTTCTGTAATCAGTTGATTAATCCCCTCTTTTTGTACTTGCGTAAGAACCGGGATGTTAGCATTCTCCAAATATATATCAATATCTTTTTCATTAATTTCCTCTTTAGCATATAATTTCGAATAAAAATCCACAAAAGCATCCTTAATAAGATTCTGTTGAAACACAACCCTTCCTTTATACTCAATCTTATCTATATTAGAAGCCCTTTGTTTTTTCCTCAATCTATAAGCTAACCATCTGCCTGGTTTATTAGCGTTGCAAAAAGTATTATGCCTAGCAAACCGCAGATTGGTCGCCACTTGATCAGCCATTAATTTATCAAATTGTCCTCTTAGCAATCTAATAGCCTCCTTGGTCTTCACATCCTCTGGGTTCAAAATCAAAGCCTTTTCTTTTTCCTTTATTTCATTCTCCAGTTCTTTCCTTCTAGTTTCCACTGCACGTCTATGTTTATTATTCATATATATCAACACCCCTCTCATATAGGCCTTGCTAGCATCCCAAACCATATCCATAGAGGTACCCTTATACATGTTAATCTCAAAAAAATCCTTCATCCGCTGTTTGCATTCTTCCACATTTCTCTGATTTCTAAACAAATTCTCATTTACGCGCCACGAGCGCCTGTCTCTTATCTCCTTATCAATCTCTAACCAAACTGGACTGTGATCAGAGATAGTTCTTGCACAAATCTTCACCTTTTTGGTCCTCAAAAAAATATCATTAGTCAACAAAATAAAATCAATCCTCGAAAAAGATTGATGTCTATCAGAATAAAAAGTATAATCCTTCTCCTGCAAATGTCTCTCACGCCAAATATCTTGCAATTCCAGGTCATCCTTCATTTCAAAAAAAGATTTAGGCAATCTAGCATGACTTGGAGTGCGCTTGAAAACTCCAGCCTTGTCCAACTGTACATCCAAAACACCATTCCAGTCCCCCATAAAAATAAAAGATTTATAATCCAACTGGGTAAGCTTTGTGTGTAGTAAACTAAAAAAGTCATCTTGTTGTTGATTAGGTGCATATAATCCAACTAAAAGCGTCTTTTTACCTTCTAACAGCAGCTCAATCATAACATATCTTCCATGCTTGTCTGCTTCAATTAAGTCTGCTGTTAAGGCACTTTTAACATAAACAACCACTCCATTTTTCTTGTTTTCTGCAGAAGCAACAAATTGCGTACCCAACTTCGAGTTCGATAAATACTTTTGATCCAAAACTCTAATATGCGTTTCTTGCAAACATATAACATCTGTCTTAAATTGTTTTAAATATTGAAAAACTTTCTTCCTCTTCTGTGGTGAATTTAGTCCATTAACGTTCCAGGTTAGGAATTTAGTTGCCATGCATATCCTCCCAAAGCTCTTGGACCACAGCTTTGATAGGACTAACTTCTTTAGGCCGTGCTCCTCCCACTGCTTGGCTATGAGATTTTTGAAGAGAACAATAAGGGATGAAATATGAAAAAGAGTGAGGGAAGAAGTGCTGCAATACAGAAAAAAGGAGATTGTGGTTCTGAAACCATGGAGGATAAGAGATTCTTGGAAACAATACCAATTTTTGACCACAAAATTAAATGAAAAAGGAGTAAATTTGAGATGGTTGGTCCTGGAGGGGATCTTAATCAACTGGAATTCTAGAAGATGCAGATTGGACTCCACCTTTAAAAGCAGCAGAATTTTATGAGAGACATGCGGTGGTAGATTCAGCTGGTTCACACCACTTCGGCAGAACTGGTAACTAATTTTTTGTTGTCCAGGCCCAGAATGGACTTCTGGAAGTGGTATCCACACAGAGAACTGGTTGTTCATGTATTTGAATCCCACCACTGGATACATGCAAATTTCTTTGAAGAAAAACCACAAGACACACAAGCAGACAGGGAATACGAAAAACAGAAAGAGCCAGCAATAGAAGAGGCAAATACACGAAGCAAAGAAGGAAGAAAAGAAAAAGAAAATACAGACCTAGAAGGAGAGGGACTAATAAGAGAACAAAGAGAGAAAAGAACTACTAGGAAACCAAAAATTAAATATAAGTAAATAAGATTGAAAAGGAAAGTGGGATCCTTTCAATGAATATTGATGGATTGAACTCCCCCTCAAAAAGAAAAAAAAATCTTTACACGATTATGAAAATTAAAAATGGACATAATTTACCTTCAAGAAAAAACAACATTATAAACTCCTGGAATGCTTGAAAATTGAGAAACTTTTTTTTCTCAGCAGCACAACAAAAGAAAAGGGGAGGAGTTTTATATATCAAAGAGACAGTAGACTCCAAACAGGTCTATGCAGATGAAGAAGGAAGAATTCTACAGGTGGAAATAATGGTAAATTAAAAAAAAAGATATTGATAATAGTAATATATGCACCAAACAATAAACAAGAAAATTTTTATCAAAAACTACACAGGAAAATATTGGAAATGGAATATCAAAATATTTGTTTAGTAGGAGTTTTTAACACAATTGTGGACAAAATATTAGATTACAACAGTGGTAAAATAGGAAAAAAAAAAGAAGGAAGAGATTACCGAAGGCATTTTTTTTTCTAAAATGGCAGAAGAAATCTGCCTACAGAATGTCTGGAAAGAAATGAATCCAAAAAGAATTCAGTATACATTTTATTCCTATAGACACAAATAATGGAACTAAGAACTAATATACTGTACATGAGGTTGAGATAGAACCCAACATTTGGGCTGACCATAATCCGATAAAGCTGATCTGGTGAAGAGTAAAGAAGAAATCAAGGGGGATATTGAATCAATCCTTATTAAAAGAGAATGAATTTACATAAATAGCAGTAAAGGAAATGGATTTTTTTAAAAAATAAAATAAAAAAGAAGACACTTCACTCCAGAACATATGGGATACAGCCAAAGCATACTTCAGAGGACTAGCTATAACTTACATGGCAAAAGGGAATAAAGAGAAAAGGCAACAGTGTACAATGATAAGGGAAGCTTTTAAGAAATTGGAGCTAGAACTTCAAAGAGATCCATAAAAGAAAACCCTTTAAAGACAAATGGAGATAAATAAATATAAATTAAATCTAATAGAGTCAGAAGAATTTGCTCAACAAATCAAAAGGCCAAAACAAAACTTTTTTCGAAAATGCAAATAAACCGGGAAGAGGGCTGGCTTATAAACTGAAAAAAGAAAGAGAAAAAGTTGATAAATAAACGGCAAGATGAGAAGGAAGACGTCCAACTCCAAATGAGGGAATAAAAAAATAGTGAAAGAATATTATGAAAAACAATATGATATAGAAAACATTTCTCTGGGGGAAAAACAACACAATATATAGAAAAAGCCAATTTGCCAAAAATTCCAGAAAACTTTAAAAATATGCTAAATGAAAAAAATAACAATGATAGAACTGATGGAAGCTATAAAAGAAAAAAAAAGATAAAACACCAGGACTAAATGGGCTACTTGCAGAGTTCCATAAATGTTTTCGAGATACATTAAGCTCCCCAGTGAAGGAAGTTTGTAATGAGGTATTATCAGAAGCTAAATTACCAAATACATGGACGGAAGCAAATATCACCTTAATACCAAAAGAGGACTCAGATCTGTTAGAGATAAAAATTATAGACCAATATCATTACTGAATGTGGATTACAAAATTTTTGCCTCAATAATAGCAGAGATTGAAAAGATTTTTGATTGAATTTACTCATCCAGACCAAAATGGATTTTTACCCAAAAGACAAATAAAACATAACTTAAGGATTATTTTAAATACATTAGAATACTATGAAATGCAGGCAGGAAAACAAATGGCACTAATTTTCTTAGATGCTCAAAAAGTCTTTGATAATGTAAGCTGGCTATTTATGACACAAAATTGGATTTTGGAGAAAATTTTATAAATGTAGTCAAGACAATATATCATAAACAATCAGCAAAAATAATTGTAAATGTGGACTACACATTAAAGAGAACTTTAATATAAAGAAAGGCACTAGAGAAAGGCTATCCCCATAGTTATTCATATTAAATTTGGAAGTTTTGAACAGGAACATCAGACAAGACCCAGAAATTAAAGGAACTGAGATAAAAGATGAAAGCTATAAATTACATATATTTGCAGATGATTTGGTATTTATCATAGAAGAACCATTGGAGACAACTCCTAAACTATTGAAAAGGATTGAGGAATTCGGAGTAGTAGCAGGATTGAAGATAAACAGAGAAAAAAGTTATAATTAAAAACCTTACATCTAAGCAAAAAGAACAATTGTCAGGAAAAATGGATTTTCAAATAGTTAGGAAAGTTAAATATTTGGGAATATGCCTAACAGCAAGATGTGCAACAAAAAAAGAAGATAACTACATAAAATTACTTAATCAAATAAAATTAGTTCTGGAAAAATGGAAAAAACTTACAACTATCAGTATTAGGAAGAGTAGTTACTGTGAAAATGAATATATTACCAAAAATGCTTTTCTTGTTCCAAATAGTACTTATAAAAATAGAGAAGAAATTGTTTGGTGATTTGAATACATTGTTTTCAAAATTTATTTGGCAAGGAAAGAAAGCTAAAATTAAACTGAAAATGCTACAAGAATCCAAAGAAAATGGAGGATTTGGATTACCAGAGTGGGTCTTATACTATCAAGCATGTGTCTTAAAATGGCTAAAACAATGGATAATTCTCAGACATAAAAGACTGTTACATCTAGAAGGACATGACCTGCAACTGGGATGGCATGCATTTCTATGGTATGAGAAGAATAAAACTCATAGATAGTTTCAAAACCTCTGCGTAAGAAATTCTCTACTTTCTGCGTGGGAAAAGATAAAAGCTAAAATCTATTTGAAAATCTCAGGATGGCTTTCAAGGATGGAAGCCTTTGTTCACCCGAACTTAGTGCAATATGGGAAAAAAATTGACATATAAGGATATTTTGGATACTGAAGGGAAACTAAAATCTAAACAAGAGCTTTTAGACCAAGTATTGAATTATCATGGTGGCCTCAATTACAAATGCAATTGAGATACGATAAAGATGCAAAAAAATGGCTTTTATAAAGAACAATGTTTGATCAGATATTGTTGACCTCTGATGAAAAACTGATTAAGAAACTATATAACTTTCTATTAAATTTGAAAATGGAGGATGAATAAGTAAAACATACAATGATACTGTGGGAAGTCACCCAAACATGCACTGAGAAAGAAATATTTGGGGGAATATTAAAAAGGAAGAATATATTTCTCCAAAGGAATAATGGAGAAGATCTTTAAAAAGGCAGAAACATCTCCCTCCACCCAGCCAGAAACTCAGCAGAAACCAGGTCTGTAGAAATGCAGACATGACAATCCTATTCAGAACGACTGGAGCCAGGAATCTTGGAGCTGATGGGATCAGAAAGACAAAAGATCCCTAGAATCAACAACCCCTCACCCCAAAAAATCCAACACAGGACAACGTCATCAGCCTCAGCCCCAGGGAAGCAGGATGTGACTTTTGGGACATAATAGGATTCACCCACCAATACCAAAAAGGATACTCAAAAGCTCAGGTCAAAGCCACAGGAACAGGAACTCTAAACACAAACCCCCCAAAAGGTATAAAAACCCACCACTCCCAGCTACATGTGGTCAGCTGCTCCAGAGCCTCCTGTCTTGTGGTTCTGCTCTTCAATAAACTACAATCTCCATTTTGTTTATTCCTGGCTTGGACTGGACCCTGATGAAGATATTTCTTTTGACAATACAATGTGCAAAATTTTTTGGATATAATATAGAATTTGAGAAATGGCAAAATCTTTGGGAAAGAAATTATAAATTGACAATGGCAACTTCTTATAAAGAAAACATATGTAAAATGTTTTATAGATGGCACTTACCACCTGCTAGATTAGCAAAAATGTTTAAAAATATGAATAGCAAATGTTGGAAATGTAACCAAAAATCTGGCACATATTATCATTTGTGGTGGACCTGTGTTAAAGCAAAAAAAAAATGTTGGACAAAAATACACATTTAGTTAGAAAAGATGTTAGGAAAACATGCAGATTTTAAACCTGAATTTTTCTTACTAGGTATAATAGAAAAATCTGATAAGCAAAGTGTATATTTAACATTGCATGTACTAACAGCAGCGAGGATTGTATTTGCTGAGCACTGGAGGAATAAAGAAACACCACTAGATGAAGAGATAATGAATGAACCTTTATTATCAAGTACAACATGTGTACAATGAAATTGGCTGAGCCTCCCTTCATGCCCCCCCCCCACAACTCACAGTGACAACAAACCCACCATCTTGTTACACCATGTGACCATGGACTGTGTTGAAATGGACAGACTTACATTGAGGATCAAAGAGAAAGAAGATACAGAATATTTTCAAGCATGGAATTTATTTTATCAATGGTTGGAAAAAAGGGGTAGAGACTAAGAGTGTAACTTGTATTATTAAGGAAACAAATTAACCCAGACCACACAATGTTTATTAAGCACTAATCAAATGTAATAATAGAAAATTAATTTTAAAAATGGGAAAAAAGGGAGATTTAATGGTTTTGCACTATACTTATTTCCACTTGTCAAAAAAGAAGAGAGAAGCGGGGGGGGGGGAGAGAACTCCAGTATGGTGATCACATTTCACAAAAGTTTATTACACATATAACCATGCAGTTTTATGTTATATTTCCCAGAATCATGTTTGTGAGATGGGTGGTTATGTAAATATCATCTGTCAATCAATCAACTAATATCAATCAAAAGTATTAAGCATGCAGCCAGGGTTAATCTGGGCTGTTCTGTCTTCCCAAATCGTAGCCCAAGCAAAAAGAATTTGAGTAAAAAAACAACAGTTCTGCTTACTACTTCTCTTCAGGAGCAAAACAGTCTACTGAAAAATATCAAGAGGCTGATTGGGTTTCTTTTATTTCTGTTTTTGTGAGGAAGAGGAGTCATATTGCTGTATAACTAACACAGAGACACACATACACACACACACTTCCCCAGCTTTTAATTAATTCAAGCAATTAAAAATATGTCTTCACCTTTCTTTCATTCCACCTCTGTAGCAATAAGTAGCCATAATTCTAGAGGATACCTGGCTTTAACATTGACAGCAGGTACCAACTCACAGTTAAACAGTGGTTTTTAAACGGAACAGAGGAATGGTGGCTTGGCAGCTTCATAGCTATCCCCTTAGAGCAAAGGTGTCAAACTGCCAGCCCACAGGCCAGATGCATCACGACGAAACCGCGCCCACACCATTGCCGGCAATGGGGAAAAAGCTCTGATACATGTCTGCCTTAGGGCAAATGTTCAGATTATTTTTTGGCAAATTGGCAGACAAATGCAGTGAATCTGCTCTAGAAATTTTTGTGATGGTGGCAAGAAAGCAATTTACTTTACTTACCTTTTTGGGAAATGCATAGTTGGCTTGGTTTGAATTGACCAGGGAGTGGAATTAGTGCCAGATATATCCTAACCATGTATACTTTGCAAGTACACTTCCAATCTTAGGATAATTCTGACTCACTCATGAATAAAACTTTTTAAATGATTATGTGCATTTCATGACTCAATTTAAAACGGCTAAAAATACACTGCAACCATCAATTGTGTATGCCTGGCTAACTGAAAACAGGGATGTGACACCAATGCAGTTACAAAATTATATCATAACTTATATCGCCTATGTTTTCATTATACCATACAATAAATAGGAACGTTTAAGAATTGGATGTTAAACATGGACAATCAATATTTTTCCATTTAAGTCACAAGTGAATAGCAGTAGGGAAGTACAGTACATATTGCTATAAACAGCAGTGCAATTTAGGTATAGAGCAGTAGACCTCAACCTTTCCAGGTTGGCAGCTCAGCCAGGTGTGGGGGGAGGGTGTGTGAGTGGTAGGCATACATACAGGTGCATACATCTCCATTTCTGTAAGGGGACATGCACATGCAAGCGGAGGGTGCTTGCACTCACAGGCAAACTCAACTTGTGCGAGCGGCAGTCACTTGTGCTAGTGCATGAAGCTCCAATTGACTGAGCGGAGGGCGCTTAAACAGAAGATGCTTGTGCTTGTGCTTCAAGCACCACTTGGGCAATTGGAGGGCACTCACACGTGCAGTACAGCTTCACGCACACTTGCTTGCCCATTTCTCCTGCGGCTCGGTTTTGAACAGGCTGTGGTCCAGTAGTTGGGCTGCGGCCCGGGGACTGGGGACCCCTGAAAAAGAGAAAGTAGTAATGAGGCAATTGGTAATCTTCATTAGTGAAGGGAAATCTATATAAAAAGTGTAATTTGTCCAAAGGTGAATGCATTTGGCTGAAAGTTTTCTTTCTTTTTTAAACTAATTTGAAACAAGCAAATGTGGAACCAATTCACTGAGTGTAAATTACTGCCAACTTTAGCTGAAACAACATTGTGCTTCTGAGATTCTCAGATGTCTAGCCACAGGGAGCTACACAGGGAATATTTTTAACACATCTACAAAATTCAAAATATATCACTAAGGGACTTTAGATGGATTTGACACAGTGCCTGAAGGAATTTATAATCATAAACTAGTGAATGAATGTCATTGAACCATGCATATAATATGCTCAGCTCTGAAATGTACACTTTTACTATCCTTTGCACTGTGTCATATTTAATTAATGCATTACTGAGGTTCTATTAGATGTATGAATTACTAGTCTTCATATTTGTGGGTGCAAAAATGCTAATGGTGAGCACATCATGATGAAAAAGAGTCATTCTTGGATAGTATCTCAGTGGAAAATATTCCGTAAAATTATATTCCAAAAAGATATGATTGTGACAGTTCTGAAAATATAAAAGCAAAAGCAAAATTTTATGCATGGTAGCATTTGACACCTGAATTGGAGGCTATTACAGCAATCACCTCAAATATATATGTCTCTGGATTTGAGGTGTGTGTGTGTGTACGTGTGTGTGTGTGTGTGTGTGTGTGTTCTGTGTGTCCAAATGAGCTGGCACAAATGTGTATTCAGAAATACCAGCCCCCAAGGTGGGTACTGTTTAAGAGGCTGGCTATTTAGATACACAGATCCTTCTTTTTCAGATCCTTCTTTTTTCAGACCTATCCCATGTATTGCATTACTCGTTTATTAAAAGTGTATTGATTTCATTATCCACAGATTCATTCCCCTATTCTTCTTTTCTAGGAGTAGGATTTGCATTACTGTTATACTATCCCCAACAGAAAAATTTCAGCACATAGCTGACTTTGGCAATCACACACACACACACACACACACAAACAAACAAAAACTGAAATTAATACACAAACACACACAAGTTGGCCCTTGTTGCAATTTGGAGGAAGGAGAACAGTGCACCCCATGTCTATTGACTAGACTGAGAAGTAGTGAGAGGGGAAAAAACGCCAGAAGGCCATACTGGCAAACCAGATCCTCCTGTTGCCAATAAAGCAAGGTGGACAAGATGGACACCAGGAATCATACTGAAATCAAAGGAAACTTTATCTAATTACATCCCCACCTCTCAGTTCTTCAGCGGTCAACTGTTTTACCATGATGGCTTATGAAGTCAATAAATCTCCTCTAAAGGGCAGGAAGAGGTATACATGGAAGTACTCTGAAAAACATGATTTAATAGATCAATTGAACGAAAAGAATGCCCATCATTCTTAACTGTTCACTAAATCAGAGAATATATCTTGTGGGTGGATCATGTCATTATGTGAAATATTTAAATCATGTCATTTTCCTCATTTAATATCACTTCTGTGATATCATTATTCAAATTAGATCAATTGACACAAATAATGTAAATATATGAAATCCTGGTTCAGCAATTCTCTGTGCACTATGAATCATACTGACTTCTGTACATTTATTCTGGAACAAATGAAAACTAGAACTCAAAACTCTTCAAATTTCATTCAGGGTGAAATGATTCTACATCTCTGTTACATTGGGCAGCCAGAAAATGGCCTCTAGTAGCTTTATTCCATATATTTTTTGATTATCTTTTACCAAATCAATTGAAAAGCCATTATTCCTGACTGCAGCTCTATAAGTAGCAATCAAATTCTAAAAATCTTGTACAAGCAAATTAGATGCCTTTTTTTGTGCAACTCTGTAATTTGAAATGTGATGCTTTTCTCAGCATCATGACTTTGGTAGATCATATTCTGCTACATCCCCCTACCGCATTAGGTTGTGAAAAAAATAATTTGTTACATAAGTACACACGAATGAGTAAGCAAGTGATTTTTGAGTTTAACATCTGCTGTATGAAAATTCTTTCTTATTATATTGCAGAGTTGCAATATTCTGCCTACCTAGTGAAGACTAATAGAGATTTCCAAAAGAAGAGCATAATGATGTACAGCGTGCTACTACGATAAGGGTGGCGAGATCTAATCACTTCACTTCCCTTATCGCGTCCGCATATAATCGCCCGGCCGCCCTGTTTAGGGTGACCTGCTCCCTCCTTAATCAGGAGGTGAGGGAGGAACCCTTGCAGGGTCGTGCCGAGGAGTTTAGTCAACATCTGTCGGATAAAATCGCTCAGATTTGGACCGGTTTGGACTCCGACTGGGCAGAGTCTGACGATCAGGACACGGTCGGCCTTGTCAATGTTATCTGGGAGGAGTTCGATCCTGTGACTCCGGAGGAAGTGGACAGGATTATGGGGAGGCTGAGCTCCACCACTTGTTTATTGGACCCGTGCCCTTCCTGGCTGGTTTATGCGGCTCGGGAAGGGACATGAGGCTGGTTCCAGGCGGTTATATCTACCTCTTTGAGGGAGGGTAGTTTCCCTGCCGTCTTGAAGGAGGCAGTGGTGAGACCCCTCCTCAAGAGGCCTGCCTTGGACCCAGCTGTGTTGAATAACTTTCGTCCGGTCTCCAACCTTCACTTTCTTGTGAAGGTTGTTGAGAGTGTGGTGGCGCATCAGCTTCCTCTGGTTCTGGATGAAGTGGATTATCTAGAGCCGCACCAATCGGGCTTCAGGCTCGGGTACAGCACGGAGACGACATTGGTCGCTCTGGTAAATGATCTCTGGAGGGCTCGAGACAGGGGATATTCCTCTGTCCTAGTCCTATTAGACCTCTCAGTGGCTTTTGATACCATCGACCATGGTATATTGCTGCGGCGTCTCAGGGGATTGGGAGTGGGAGGCACAGTTCTTCAGTGGTTCTCCTCCTATCTCCTGGGGCGTTCACAGTCGGTGTTGGCAGGGGGGCAGAGGTTGACCTCGAGGCCTCTCGCCTGTGGAGTTCCTCAGGGGGTGGTCCTCTCGCCTCTCCTGTTCAACATCTACATGAAACCGCTGGGTGAGATCATTTGTGGCTTTGGAGTTGGGTATCATCAGTACGCTGATGATACCCAGCTTTTTATTTCAACCCCAAACCACCCCAGTGATGCCCTCGACGTGATGTTCCGTTGCCTGGAGGCGGTTCGGGTCTGGATGGGGAGGAACAGGCTTCAACTCAACCCTGACAAGACTGAGTGGCTGTGCGTATCGGCATCCCGGGATATTCAGAATATTCCATCTCTTTCTATGGGGGGTGAGTTATTACCCCCCATAGATAGGGCTCGCAACTTGGGAGTCCTCCTAGACTCACAGCTTTTTTTAGAAGACCATATAACAACTGTGACTAGGGGGGCCTTCGCTCAGGTTCGCCTGGTGCGCCAGTTGCGACCCTATCTAGACCGGGATGCCCTGCGTACGGTCACTCATGCACTCGTGACCTCTTGTTTAGACTATTGCAATGCTCTCTACATGGGGCTGCCCTTGAGGACCACTCGGAGGCTCTAACTGGTACAGAATGCAGCCGCGAGAGTTGTGTTGGGAGTTTCCCAATACTCCCATGTTACACCTCTGCTCTGTGAGCTGCATTGGCTCCCAGTTGTCTTCCGGGTGATATTCAAGGTGCTGGTAATGGTCTTTAAAGCCCTACATGGCATGGGCCCGGTGTACGTTAGGGATCACCTGCTGCCGGGATCAACTTCCCTACGCCCTGTGCGCTCCCACAGAGAGGGCCTCCTCAGGGTGCCACCGATCAGAGAATGTCAGATGGTGGCCCCCAGGGGGAGGTCCTTCTCTGTGGGCACGCCGGATTTGTGGAACCGTTTGCCAGTTGAGCTCCGGATGGCGCCCGACCTTCGCTCCTTCCGACACGATCTGAAGACCTACTTGTTCGAACAAGCCGGCCTGGCCTGATGGGTGATGGGTTTGGATTTTAATATTGTTTTAGTGCATTTTAACTTATTGTTGTTAGTTTTGGGCACTTTGTTTAATCTTTTTTTAATATTTGCAGTCTTGTATTTTTATATGTTTGCCCTGTTCACTGCCCTGAGCCCTTCGGGAGAAGGGCAGTATACAAATAAAATTATTATTATTATTATTATTTCATATTGCATCAAAAACCATATTCTTTCAAGATCCATCTGTAAGGACCACGTGCTACTGATAGAATGCTCAGAGTCAGGAGAGGATGGGGTCAAAGGTAATCTAAGTGGGACTAGAACAGAAGTGGGCTAAGCTGCTGAAGCTGGCAAAGGAGATTCAAGCTATAGATGAAAGTCCATATATGATTTTTGGCTTCTTCAGATAGAAGCCAAAAACAGCAGCTCCCAAACTTTTCTATACCCCACACCCCTAGAACGGTTCTGATATATTCTTGCACCCCTTATAAATGTTCGAAATAACAGCAACGAATGATGCATATACACTATAATTTTGAAAAACCAAGTTTTCACACCCCCTTGAATATTGTCTTGCACCCCCATGTGGTGCAAGCCTCCCCCGGTTGGGAACCCCTGTGTTAGGAGAAGGATGCACCTGCCATAATACAGATAATCCTCGACTTACAACAGTTCATTTAATGACCATTCAAACTTACAATGGCACTGAAAAAAGTGACTTAGGACTGTTTTGCACACTTATGACTGTTTCAGCATCCCCAGGGTCACGTGATCAAAATTCAGACAGTTGGCAACTGACTCATATTTATGACCGTTGTGTTGTCCCAGGGTCACCTTTTTTTATCTCCTGACAAGCAAGGTCAATAGGGAAGCCAGATTCACTTAAAAACCATGGTACTAACTTATCAACTACAGTGATTCACTTAACAACTGTGGCAAGAAAGTTCATAAAATGGGGCAAAAATCACTTTAATAAATGTCTCACTTAGCAACAGAAATTTTGGGCTCAGTTGTGGTCATAAGTCAAGGACTACCTGTAGGCAGTTTCTTAGAAGAGCTATTCCTTCATGTATGAGAGAAACTAAAAACAAAAAAAATTGCTCATGACCTGCATTTTTTGTCAATATCTATGTTGCTATTTTTTAAGATAATGGATTAAACATTAACCTTAATTTGAATATTTGCTTTGCTCTAATTTGTGAAATCCATAAAATATTTTCAGCACCAAGAAACAGGGATCTCTTCTTGGGCTTAAAGCACCCAATTCTTCATAGTTTTAGACTATTGTGGAGCTGTTCAGTTATGCTGGGCAATCCATGCATCTAGAATTCTGCCTTGTATTTTTATGAGTTCTATACAGATATGAGAAGCCATTTTTTCTGTAAAAAGCCATAGATCCAGATGCTTGGGAGATTGCTGAAAATGAGAATGTTTTTGCCTCTAGGAGATTGGAAACAGGTAAAGCCTAATTATTAGTTATCTGTTTCTGTCACGCATAAAGGTGATAGGACATTTTTGAGAAACTGTTCATTTTAAACTAGATCTCAGCATTGTTGTAACTGTTAAATTATTTAACTTAGATTGTGCTGTTGTTTTTTTTTTAGTTAAGCCTACATTTCTCAGTGGAACAGTAATGCAAAGCAGGATCAGATGCTGTGAGATTTCTTCAAATGCTTACAGTAAATAAATAATTGAGTCCTGTATAGCCAAAATCTTTTGCATAACCACCATTGTCCTGCCACGGTTTTGTTAACAATTCAATATTTGTTGACAACAAAGATGGAGTACTGCTGTGGTGCTAGAGAGCACACATTCCCTTGAACCAAACCATAGCAAGCCATCTGTTTTAAAATTTAGCAGGAAAAGAATCGGACAAAGTTTCCTTTGATTCACACAATTTCCAGTTGAATTTCTAATATTTCGGGAGGGGGAGGGGAGGAGAGGGCTCTGCTTTAAAAAATAAGAACTTCTCACAAAAGATATTTCATTTTGTAATCATCAGAGAGGGTTTGAAACCAACAAGTGCAATGGCCTTAAATGTGCTGTTTTAATATAGGAAAATGAAATATAGGAAAATGGTTTTTCATACATTGTTGTGCTGAAACTAATTAAACCTCTCCTACTAAGAATGCACAAAATAGAAGACAACAGATGGAACCCCAAAGAACAGAGCATATTTATTAAGGACTTAGTTTATCTATAGGTTCTGTGTCTGCAGATAATTATACCTGAAGTAATTTAAATACCGTATTTTCCGGCGTATAAGACGACTTTTTAATCCATGAAAATCATCTCAAAAGTTGGGGGGGGTCGTCTTATACGCCCAGTCGTCTTATACACTGGAAAATCAGCGAGCCCGGGAAGGCACGCCCTCCCCTCTCACTGTGGAGGAAGCAGGGCAGGCTGGCGTCTGGCGGGAGCTGGCAGGGCAGTCCTGCGCACATGCGCACTCCCCGGCTGTTAAGGAGCACTCCTTAGCAACCGGGGAGTGCGCGCGTGTGCAGGACTGCCCTGCCGGCTCCCACCCAACGCTCTTCCCTCTTGAGGCAGCATCCCCGAGGACTCCTTAGGAGCCGGGGAGCGATGCTGCCTCAAGAGGGAAGAGCATCGGGCGGGAGCCGGCAGGGCAGTCCTGCACATGCGCGCACTCCCCGGCTGCTAAGGAGTGCTCCTTAACAGCCGGGAAGTGCGCGCGTGCGCAGGACTGCCCTGCCGGCTCCCGCCAGATGCCAGCCTACCCTGCTTCCTCCACAGTGAGAGGGGAGGGCGTGCCTTCCCGGGCTTGCTGATTTTCCGGCGTATAAGACGAAAAATCTTGAAAATCATCTCAAAAGTTGGGGGGTCGTCTTATACGCCCAGTCATCTTATACACCGGAAAATATGGTACAATGCTTCAGTGAGATCACAGAATGTATCCTGCCAAGTTGATGCTATTTAGAAACCTGTTTGAATGTTTTATTAAATCTGAGAACAAAAACAATGACATCTGTTGATGTCACTAAATAAAATTTTGACAAATTGGACTAGGATATTGTAGGATCCAATCTGGGTCGTTCACCAGAACCAGAGGTTTAGTCGTCTGAACTTTTGGACTTGTGCTGTAACCCATCCTTGGGGAACTTCTCTCTAGCAGAGTGTGTCACTCTAACAGGGTGTGACCTGAGGATGGGCTCCAGCACATGTTTCGGTGACCGAGCCAGATTGGATCCTGCAACATTATCCTGGGACACGTATATATTCACCTTCATTCATCAGACTAGGATGTGTTCATATCTTGCAAGTCAACTCACCAGGAAACTGGAATTTGATGGATTCTCTAGAATTATGAATTGCATAACAGTGGAAGCTTTACTAAAGTGTTCTGGTAAATAAAGCAAAATTCCAGTTCAGTGATGTAGTTTCTAAAAATACTTTTTAAATACTGTATTGACTAAAACAATGACAGAACCTCACATTTTTCATGATTTGTTTTCAGTTTGTTTTTTCTTTGTCTTTATATATTTAACAGTCTTTTTAATTAAATAAATTACACACACCAAGTGCATTATTTTTTGCAGTCACAAAAACATTTGTAAAATCAAAGATATACAGTATATTGGGACTGGATTAGAATAGCTCCAAGATCTCACTCCATGATTCTCTAGTGTGTTACACTTTCTTGATTCTTGTCTGTGTGGGTTGGCTTGCGGTAAACAGTTGTATGGAGAGTGCCATTAGATTGATGGCTGACTAGTACATCCAAAAAGGCAAGAGACAGAACCCTGCATTACAGAAGTAACCATCCCGTGGCACACAAAATCAGTTGCATTCGGACATTGTTTGGACAGGTCAGCTCACACTGTAATATGGTTAGGGCCAAAGTCAAGGAGAGGAAATATCTATACCATATATGCAGGCTTAACGGCTACCCTGCTGAGTTTGTTAGGAGATACAGCAGGACACACAAATCTCGAAGTAGCTGACCAGATACCATATCAACAATGCTGACCACACGGACGACACTCCTGTATATCAATGGAGTGTCCAATGGAGTGTGGTTGCTAGCCCCTTACAATATCAATGTCGCCCATAGACCAGACTAAACCCTGCGTGCCAGGTTAATGCATCCTAAAGAGCCACTCCCCAACAAGGAAAGATTGTCAATTATATATAGGATTCAATGTAAAAATTGCCAATGCAATTATGTTGGGGAAACAACTATGTGGCTCAAACCAAGCTCCATGAACATGAGTTGGTGATCAGGAGACAAGAACAATGCTCACAGGTGTGGGCACATATGGCTAGTCACAACCATATATTTGATTTTGCCAACGTTGAGGCCATAGTCCAGGATAACACCAAGGGTGGCCGGTTACTCAAGGAGGCCTGGTTATCCGACGAAAACTCCATTAACTGTCATATAGATCTTTTACCTGCTTACCAGATGCTCAGGGGATGGGAGGAAAATGCTTTGATTTACGATGGGCACAACAAGCCTGCTCTTTGCAGGACCTGAACAACGCTGCTCCAGGCAGAACAACAGTGATGAGTCTTCAATGTGCCCTGTGTCAGACTTTGGGACATGCCCTGTATTAGATCCTGATTTGGAGGGCATGGCCACAACAGTGATCCCCAGAAAGGACGAATCCACAACATGCCCAGCTTGAGACAGAGGCTCAGGTTCGAACAAAGAAGGGGGTGGTGGTACAAAACAACTGTGGCTGGGTAATTGGCTCCCTGATTTATATACACTCATTAGGGGAGCGACCATGAATAAGAAAACAATTGTTGATCCTGCAAGCACGCAAAGAAATGTGGGACATTTATAAACGCTACAGCCGATTGAAGTCAATAGACCAGTGACCTGCTCAATGAGTAGGGTGCAAAAGCAGCTGGCTATATAGGCAAACTCCCAGATCTCCTATTCTTACTCTGATGATTTCGGCAGTTTGGCAGATGAAAGCTAAGTGTTTTGCATATTAAACAGTTTATTTTTCTATCCTGGTGCTCGATTCTTTTCTTTCTAACATGCACACACCCGGGATTCGTATTTTTAGTCTTATTAAGGATGTGTGTGTCTGTGTGTGTGTGTGTGTGTGTGTCTGTATGTGTCTCTCTGTGTGTGTGTATGAGAGAGAGAGAGAGAGAGAGAGAGAGAGAGAGAGAGAGAGAGAGAGAGAGAGAGAGAGAATATATTCTCTAAAGAATCTGAATATACTGCTATACACCACTTTATGAAAGTTAGAGCAAATTAATATGTCCAAGGAAAACTAAACCAAACTATCTGTGGCCATATGTCAGGGTCATGAATATGTGATAATAGTTTTTCATATCACTTGTTACTGTCTGCAGAAATTACAGTTTTTCCACATCAGATGTGTAAAAAACTTCACATTCATGAAGTACATTATTCTTTAGTCAAAGCAAATTATAAAATCTTATTGATGTTTTTGACAAAATAACAGATTTCAAGAGATTAGGCATCCTGTAAAAATAGAGTATAAAAAGGTTCATTTCAAAGCCTAACTACCATGTCTGAGACAAGTTTTTTTAACTGTTTATTAGAATTTATTATACCATAAAACACAATGAAATTAAAAATTAAGAAAAAAAGAAGGATTACAAGATTTTGGGAAAAGAAAAGAACAAAAGGTTGACTTCCAATCCTTTTCAAAACCATAAAATATTAATATGGTAAAAACCTCAACTTTTTACATGACCTATAATTAATTACAAGCCAATATTATAGCAGACAAGGGATGTGGTGGCTCAGTGGGATAGGACGCTGAGCTTGTCGATCAGAAGGTCGGCAGTTTGTCGGGTCGAATCCCAACTGCCGCGTAACAGAGTGAGCGCCTGTTACTTGTCCCAGCTTCTGCCAACCTAGCAGTTCAAAAGCACGTAAAATGCAAGTAGAAAAATAGGGACCACTACAGTGGGAAAGTAACAGCATTCCGTGCGCCTTTGGTGTCTAGTCATGACGGCCACATGACCACTGAGACGTCCTCAGACAAGCGCTGGCTCTTCAGCTTTGAAACGGAGATGAGCACCGGCCCCTAGAGTCGGAAACGACTAGCACTCATGTGCGGGGGAACCTTTACCTTTATTATAACAGACAATGGTTAAATTTTCAAACTATAATTCTACTTTCACTTTTTCTATGGAGCATAAAAATTAGAAGCATGTAAAATAGAATATAAAAAGCTTCATTTCAAAATAATATTTTGTAACAAAATTATTTAATTACTACAATTTTTAAATGGTTTGTAGTACTCTTATGTGTCTGCTAATGAAAGGAAGCTGGTAAAAAAACCCTGATCTGTAAGCTTAGGGCAAGCCTGGCTATCATAATCTGAGGCAATGTTTTTAAGAAAAAGTTGACTTTCCTCCTAAGCTGCTTGCAACCTTGAAGGGATGCACCTTCTGGCAACCCCTTATCAAATAAAAAAACTAAAAAACAAAGTAAATCCATCATACTTAAACTTTGCCAATCCCTACTATAACAATTTATTAGGTGATTATTCACTTCTGATATTGGCCTAACTACATAAGAAGAGATTGGAGGAAGTGGGAGAATTATTCCTCCCATACTGAGTTTGGAAACCATTAAATGCCAGATGAAAAATAATAATTTTATTCCTATTTTAATGGCTTGTATGGCTTAGTTACTTTTCGTTTAATACCTATGCCACAGTACATGCATTTCTAAAGTCCTTAGAAACTCATTTTATATTAAAAGATAGAGTGGAAAAGTACTTTAAGTAAAAGACAAATTAACTATTACATTAAAAGCATACCTTTATTGATTCATACTGTCATATTGCTAACATACCGGTAGTTTAAAACATAATGCAGTAGTATATAAATTGCTAAGAACACATTACTGTTAACAGTAGAATAAACATCCACATTTCTGAACAATTAAAAGCCTGTCAAAATAGATGTGGATAAGGTGTGACCTTCACAATCTAGGAGAAGTCTATTCCCATAAGGCATCTTCAAGAAAGACCTCAACTAAATCTGTAAAGATTCACAAGAGAAAGAAGAGAGTAGGTAGGTAGGTAGGTAGGTAGGTAGGTAGGTAGGTAGGTAGGTAGGTAGGCAGACAGGCAGGCAGGCAGGCAGGTAGGTAGGCGCATAGGGTTTTCTGGGTGCAATTTCCACATCTATATCTCTAGTTTGGTGGCATGGAGAAGAAGGAAGTTAACCCCCCTTCTATCTACTGTAATTACAAGTAAATATGAAACCATAGAGTTCCATTACTTTCCTTTTTCATACACACATGGACACAGAGAGAGGGGTGGGGAGGAAGGGAGAGGGAAAGGGAGAAAGAGAGTCAGAGAGAGAATATATAACTTAATCACCAAATCACATTCTTTAATTTCCTAGACGAGGATAGGGAATCAGCTATAGATGATCCTAAAGGAAGCAAATTAACAGGATCCTGTTCAGTCAATGTTAAGGTCCATAGGATGAAAATGGCATTGTTGCTAGTACATGACCTCTGTTGGGACTTTGATGGAGACAGGGTGCTCCTTTTGGTATTACCTGACCTCTTGACAATGTTGGATACAATCAGTGTTTGAAAAACCATGGTACGTTTTCTGGATTGCTTGCAAGGATGAGTTAGGAGTATATGTTACACTGGTCCTGTTCCTACCTGAGTGGTGTGGTCCAGTTAATGGTTATTGGGAGGCAGTGTAGCATTCAAACCCTAGGTGACTCAAACATGTAAAAGGACTCTGAATTCTCTATATTTTATTAAGTTACATGACAGTATATCAGAATCGGATATTGTATGGTGTCATCTGTATACATCACTTAGCTAATATGGACATTCCCCCTACTCAGGTAGGAAACCCTTTACCATTTCAGGCAAATGGCTGTCCAGTCTCTTCTTAAAAACTTCCATTGTTGGAGCATTCACAGCTTCTGGAGGCAGGTTGTTCCACTGGTTAATTGTTCTAGCTGTTTATTGTTGGGGACTAGATGGCATGAATCATGAAGCATAAATCATGTAAAGATTTGCTATTTGAAAGAAAACACTGGTCAAACTATTGATCCTTTCAGCTAATCTGAAAAGGCCTATCTTCCTCCAGGAGGTAGTTTGTAACTTGGGGACCCTGGATTCACATCTCCTGAAACAGGGCTAATCTTCAAGCTAAAGACCTTCATCAGCTCCAGTTGTTGGACCAGTTGTAACTTGACTTAGACGAGGATTCCATGGTTGTAATTCATATCTTAACTTGGTTAGACTACGGTAACACATTTCACATGGTATTGCATTTGGAAATAATTCAGAAGCTGCAGCTGATAGAGAGCCCAGAAGCTGAACTGCAGAATAACAATAGCAATTGCAGTAACACTTAGACATATATACAGCTTTACAGGGCTTTACAGCCCTCTCTAAGTGGTTTACAGAGTCAGCCTATTGCCCCCAACAATCTGGCTCCTCATTTTACCAACCTAACCTCGGAAGGATGGAAGGCCAAGTCAACCTTGAGCTGGTCAGGACTGAACTGCTGGCAGAATTAGCCTGCAATACTGCATTCTAACCACTGGGCCACAACAGCTCTTATAACCATTTAATTGCAGGATAGCAACAATTTATGATCACTGTAGTGGTTGACCTTACACTACCAGACCAATTCTAATTGCTGGTCATTTCCTAAAAAGTTCTGTATGGCATGGTACTATGGTACGTAAGCATTACTGTGTCAAAGTCAAATCTGCCCATCCATTTTAGAGAGGACTTGCTTGTGGATCTGCACCATGAAAGGTACGTGGAGTATTGACTGGACACACAGGCCTTTCCAGAACTAACTCATACACTTTGGAATATGCTTCCTTTAGTTATGTTTGGCCCCACTCCATGCTTTCCAGGAGGCCATTATAACTGTATTATTCCAATGTGCTGTTGCTGAAAGTTGATTGGCAATAATCATTGTAATTTTCTGTTTAACACAGCTGTTTGCTGGTTGCATTCTTGCTTGGTTGTTCCCTGTAAAACCTTAGTAGATTGAAGCAGCCTATACATATTGTCAAACAAACAACAAATATCCTGACAAAACAGGATACATATATCCATAATGAGAATTTTTTTGTAAATTATTCATCACTTACATTTGTATCCATTTTTTCTCTAAAAGCTCAAAGCAGCATATAACACTCCTTCTTCCAACTTTTTTCCACAATGGCAACTCTGTGCAGTAGGTTAAGCTAAGAACAAGTGACTGGTCCATAGTGGCTACCTTCAGAAATTGAGGGTGAACTAAAATCAGGAAGACTTTATCCACCACACAATATATAGGCCACTTAAGGTATTAAAAATGAAAAGTCTGTATCTGTCCTGCCTATCAGTTTTACCATTTTTATGGGAAAATTAATGGGAACTTTAAGGTCAACACTGCCTTGGTAATTCACATAAAAGTAGGTTTATTGAGATGCAGGCTGGGTCCCGACCACTTACTACTTCAAAACTAATTGTGAGCATTTTAAACTGGGTCCAGAAATAAATCTAATCACTTTTTTGTGAGATGAACAGCTCTAGACATTTGATAAACAAACAAAAAGATTAATCTGCAGCCATTGCAGCTGGTCTTATGCTTATTAGTTGCTTTGAATATGTGGTCTGTTCAGGTTCTGTCTATCTCTTCTCCTATTGCATTCTGTTCACCACTATCTGCATGTAAGTGAGAGGAAGCAGGGATGTCAGACTGCCAACTGTGATTAATCTTTAATGATTCATGTATGTAGATACTTGGGTTTATTCAATCCCACTTAAATATTGCATTTTCTGTACTTTTTAGAAAAGCTGCTTAACAGATGGCATTCTCTCTAAACTGTATATTGAAAGCCATCTACATATTATCTTTCTGAATACAGATTTGCTTGCCTTATTTTATTTTAAAAATAGTTGCTATATGTTCTACTGCAAAGCAATAGCACCATAGCATTATCTAATCCAGTGTCCTGTTCCAATATGTGATCTGCTACATTGAAAGACTTCCAGATGGATTATCAGCCTTTTCTTTTCTTTTTCTTTCCGGTATCTAAAATTATTGCCTAATTGCAGACAGAAATCCCACAAATGCATTTTCTTTCACTATGGGGAGGCATTCCTGAGAAAATCTGCACTTGCTGGTTTGCATGAAATATACTGTTCTAAAAGCACAAGACCTGTTGTTGTTTTAAATGAAATTTTACTTGTGTGCAAGGAAACAGAGCATATTTTACCACCAAAGATGGCATGATATTTTGTTAAGAGGCCGAATTGTCCTCAGTGGTCATATGGTCACTGAAAGAGACAAAATTTTAGTGGGCAAACTGATATCAGAGTAGTGGATAATGGTGCTGTGACTGGGTCATCTGAGTTACTTACTCTCAATCAGTGCAATGTTCTTTCATCTTGGGAAAAATAAATTACCTTTGACCTTATGTGTACTATATTGTATCATTAGAGGAACTTCTATGGCAATTTCCCAGCAATTTGATGTAAGACCCACCACCATTACCCAATAGATTAGAAGCATGTCATTAATCTATATAAGAGTATATTTCATTATTCACATATATGAATTTTGTAATCGGGAGACTTATCGAAGCAATAGTGGGATAGTAGCACTAATGCTGTAAATAAAAAATAATTCAAGATTTCAAAGAAAGACAGAGTATTTGCTTGTTCACATATAAAACATACACTTCATTGTGAATTGGACTATGAGCAGTGAAATAAAAGCAATGTTACAATCTCACTATTACATTATTATGCCCCAAGAGTGAACATTTGCTGTAGTTTTCTGATTAAAGCTTTCATTCTCATACTGAAACTATTTTATATTGCACTGTCTTGTTGAAAGATCAGTTGATATGAATGCCTTTTCTTAAGCTTTTAGCTGATTTTTATTTGTTCCCTGTGATGCAGATTAATATTAACAGATGATTGAAAGTAAATCACAAAAACAAAAAGCTAAAAAAAAGGAAAGCAGAGTGTGGGGTTTTAACTGAGATGATTATAATCAGGATTGTTGCCAACTTTTCCTGGCACAGCTTCTAGACCTTAAATTTTCCAACAGAGAGAAATTAAGGACATGAGACATGGGTTAAAGAAAAGCCTCCCAAATCCATATTCGGCAGGCACATGAACTCTACCAAAAATGAAAGGTAGGGCTTGGTATGATCTATGAGGCATGATAGTGATGGTTTTTATTACATGTGGGGCTTTCTGAAATTATGACACCATGACTGGGCAGTAGAAGAATCATTTTAGCACTTGTTCCGTTGGTCTGGCCTTCCCTTCTTTGTTGGTAGAATGTGACTCACAGGTACACTACTGTAAGAAAGAGATAAAAGGACATTACACATCTTGATAGGTGATTTGAGCCATGGCAACACAATGGTTAGAGTGAAGCATTGCAGACTAACTCTACCTACAGCCACGAGTTTGATCCCAGCAGGGCTCAAGGCTGACTCAGCCTTCCATCCTTTCAAGGTTGGTAAAATGAGAACCCAGACTGCTGGGGGCAATACACAAATAATGCTTCTACATTGTATACCACCCAGAGAATACTGTAAAGCACTACAGGACAGTATATAAATCTAAATGCTATTACTATTGTTATTTCCATCATAGGTAATCCCTCTTACTTGTATTGCAGGATGTTATTTATAATTATATTTATGACCTATTATATTTATGACCTAGTCCTAGTCCAATGGCCACTATACTCGTGATTTCACAATTCATACTGAAAAAGTACATATTAAAACTGATACCTATTTGCTCTACTTTGTTATTATTGTGGCCGCTACCCCTTTCCTTTAATGATCACATCAAACTTTTCCTAACATATACATTGTAAAAGAAAGAGTTTTTATGGGGACAGCAGTATAGACAATGTAAAGAACCTTTTTTCTGGATAATAAAAGTGATCTGAAAACACCAGTTTACAAATATACCTCATTCTTGATTCTGCACCACTGCAGAATCTATTCCTTGTGAGTCCTTGCTGTAAATGGCTGCCAACTTACTATTTTCCATTGCCATACCTTAGACACAGCAGGAGGCAAATCAAACAAAATACAAGAGCTTGTTAATTTGCTAGAGTGTCTGGGAATGGTTATTTTACATTTTTGATTGCAGGCATTCTTCCAGACCTCAGTAGGATAGCATAATATCCCAGTTAATTTTGCCTTTGGTAAACACTGCTTTCTAGATCTATTTTGTGTACTATACTATACTATACTATACTATACTATACTATACTATACTATACTAACTATACTATACTACCGTATTTTCCGACGTATAAGACGACTTTTTAACCCATGAAAATCTTCTCAAAAGTTGGGGGTCGTCTTATATGCCGGGTGTTAGGGTTAGGGGCGGTTTTATTGTCCGATGTTACAGGAAAAACCAGAGGCAACACCCCTCTACACATACACACATGCAGGCAACCTCGGCAGCTCATTGATAGGGGGGGAGGAAAGGGAGGGAATCACAAAATTGCTGTCCATTGTCGAGCCCTGTGGGCCCGACACTACGCAGGGGGTCTCGTTCCAAAAACAAGCCCTGCTTCACCAACTCACCCCCCCACTGCACACGGCTCGCTCCATGACCCAGCGCTCCGACAAGAAAGGGAGGAGGTCACCCGTAATCAGCAAGCCAGACTATCAGCTGATCGTCGGTTCCTGGCTCTGCAAACCCGACGACCAGCTGCTTCACGGCGTTTGCACATGCCTGCATCGCAGGGCTTTGCTGAGGACCCCGCAGGCACTCAGGAGGACAGCCCAGTCTGCCTTGCCATACAAGGAGCCTGGGCACTACAAAACATGCCAGCTGTTCCCTTGCCTGCTGACGGACCTGTGCCGGGACTGCATTCTATAGGCGCTGGAGGCAAGGGCCGGCTGTTTTCCGTCGGTGTCAGATGGACCAGAGCCAGGGACTGCTGGAGGGCGGCCCTGGGACGTGTGGATGAGCCCGCTGGAGCCAGATACGGATGGGGGGCAGTTCGTTGGAGAGGGATAGGCACACACTGGGAGCACGTTAGCGTTTTCACCCAGGTTGGGGTAGAGGGGGTTTGGAGAAGAGTCACCCAGGATACTAACAGCAGCAAGGTTTACAACGCTGAAGTTGTCAAGAGTCGGAAGCATGTGGAGGTTAAAGAAACACAGGCAGGCTCTGGATGCTGGAAGTGTACTTTGTACATTGCTAAGCACATTGATTTGTGCTTTAGATTGTAAGCTGCCCTGAGTCTTCAGAGAAGGGCGGGATATAAATGGGATTTTTTTTAAAAAAAATTGTGTACTACCGCTCGGATCGTCTTGGAGACAGGGAGGGCTGGGCAGGCAGGGAGGGAGAGCTGACCCACCCAATCCAAGCAGACTTTGTATACAGTGGGGTGGTCTTATACAGCGAGTATAGCCCAAACCCTATAATTTAACAGGAAAAGTAGGGGGTCATCTTATAAGCCGGAAAATACGGTATACTATACTATACTATACTATACTATACTATACTATACTATACTATACTATACTATACTCAGTCTCTTAACTCATATGTTTCTCTGTTCACCATATAGCTGGATATGGAACTGTGTATACACAACTAGGGTTGCACATCCAAATCTTGGCCAAAACCAGAAACCAAGACTGCACTGATCATTTAGTAATTGTGCTAATATTCATTTAAGAGACAAAGTTGGAGCAAAGTTTTATTCTTAGAATTCTGCAATTCCAATTATACAACTACAGCTGTGTTCCTATCACTAGTCCCTTAGCTAACAAATTTTCCAGAAGTAAGATGAAAGCCCAGATTTCATTGCCCTGGTGCAGCTTGGGACATGCACCAGTTTGGCCAATTCTGGAAAACAAAATCAATATTTTGAATTCTGGAAATCCAACTCAATAGGACAGTTCCAGTTTTGTAAAAAGTATGTTGTGTAAGTATCATATACATAAGTTCACTTCTCAATTTTTTTATATTCCAAAAATGTTATTTTCATTTGTGTATGTAATTTTCCCTAATATAAATATATTAAATGAATCATTAGTTTATATATACACTTACTCACAACATTCTTAAACATATTTGTCCATAACGTCTGAGTAGAGAAAATATCTTGGGTTTAATTTTAAAAGTCACTATAAACTACATCCCATTTATGCAACATAAATGTCATTTTTTGACAATATTTTTTAAAACAACCTCTTTTTTACCTCTTGTGTGTGTGTGTGTGTCCTTTGAAGGTCAGTTGCTTTGTTGACCAAATCTCACAAATTGGCCTCTGCCTATTTCTTTTAAACAGGGAGATTCTAGGTAATGTGAATTTCTGTTTCTTTGTAGTTAAAAAGAAGATTATATATAAATTCATAGCAGACATCAAATCAGATTCAAGCAGGAATGAACTTTCAAAAGATTGTACATCTCTTACATCCTTTTCAACAAGAAATAGTTTAGAAATAACCTCAGTGAAATTATGCAGTGAAACACTATATATATATATGCATTAATTTAAAGATTTAATATTTTCAGATATTTATATTCTACTTCTATCATATGAAGGTTGACTTCCAAAGAAATTGGACTTACATACAATGAAAAGAGTTATTGTTTGGCATCAGAAACAAAAACATAAGGCTACAATTACTCAGTGTTTTTTTGAATTAATTAATATAGATCACATTTATTGCAATAAATCAAGGCTTCAGTTTATGTTTGTAAATATACATCTTGTAGGATTTTGTTGCTTTTTTCAGCTCCCCCTTTTTATAATTTTGTGTATTTCTGTTTAATGTGTTTAATAATAAAAAAGTTAAAAACATTTTATGAAGTGCCAAAAACAAACAGAAAGCAGAGCAAGATTTCAGTTTGAGAGTCACATGACTTTTGAGACCATCTACCATTCAGCAACTTAATAACAGCTTCTGCTCCACTTAAATTTTCTATAGAGCATCACACTAGCATAATGTGATGTAATAATATGGCAGTTATTTGTTGCCAGCTCAGGAAATGCTAACTGTAACTGTGCAAAGCACTCTGACCTACCAAAAGTAATGGATATCTTACATTTTTCCAAATTGTATAAATATCAGTCCTCCCTCCAAACTTTGTATTGGCATAGAATGTCTTCATTGTGCCTATAATTTCTCACAGCTTGATCAACAATATCAAAGAAAGGTGTCAGATTACAAAAATAACAATAAACTGGCATCAAATATATTAAAATACACTTTATTCCCAAGCTCAAATTGATCTCTCCCAGCAGTTTAAAGTTACTTCTAGCAACATAGGTGAAACGTGGGTGGGTAAAGATGGGGGTGATAATGGATAATATAGATGCAGAATATATTGTCAAAAGATATTACAATATTACATTATTACAATGCATCATCCCCAAAGTTAATCTCGTCTGATGTCTGATAGGATATCATGACCATTTCCATGACCATGACTATTTAATACTGCTGTATTAAAAGTTACTACAACAAGCTGGCACCTGAAAACACATGATAGATGAATGCTAAATTATTTTTTAGAAGAAGGGGGAAAAGTTCCATCTCATTGTATTTACTGAATATGCATGGCACAATTCTGAAGACAAGATAAGTTTAAGTTATCCTGGAAGCCACAACACAGCTTTAACATATTTATTTAACATAATTCAGAAGATCAAACCCAGAAGGTCTTGACCAAGTTTGCATTTAAAAAAATAAATCTCTAAAATTAAAATACAGAATAAAGGGGCGAAAGGGGTATGAACTGCCTGGTATGAACCCTTAATTAAAATATTCCATGTAGTGTCTAACACCGAAAGACTACAGTAAGGAATTCAAGATAACTGATAGAACTTCAGTTCCTTGAGTAGAAATTACATTATCTACCGAAGCACTATCTTAATAGTTACTTGTGGTAGCTCACCGTGGCCATGTGGGACATGCTGAAGATTGGGGATTGACTTTGGCTGTTTTGACACACTCCTGAGAAGGGTGTGTGGATCAATATTAGACTGGGGTTTCCCCACATTTTGCTTTGTGATAAGACCACAAAGCAAAGGAAGAGCACGTTTGGCAAACATGCTTGCATACAAAATACAGAAGAAATAAAAACCTCCTGAGCAAGTATATTAATTAGGTCCTGCTAGATCAGGGGTGTCAAACTCAATTTCCTTGAGGGCCACATCAGCATTGCAGTTGCCCTTGGGGGGCCAGGTGGGTGTGGCCAGGGTGGGTGCGGCCTACTGGGTGGGCATGGCTGGAGTGCACGTGGCCTACTGGGTGGGCATGGCCAGCTCTACATCTTTCATGTCAAGGGTACCTATGGGGGCCTGGGCAGGAGTGGGACAGATCTGAAAGTCTCTGGCAGAAGGAGATGGAAACGGGGCAAGTGCCAAGGCATGGTCCACTGGAGGAGCCTCACTGTTCCTCTTAGGCCATGCGGGGGAAGCTGGACGGTGGTACGGAGATCAAATACCCAGCCCAGCCCTCAAGCACCCGCGGCACTAAGCCCAGCCCCACTTCCCCAAGGGGGCACCCAGCTGCACTGCTGCTGCTGCTGCTGCTGTGCTTGCTCTCCTTAGCCAGGTTGTTCATGATGGGTATGAGGGCAAGTCAAGAGGGACGCCCACTCCCTCTCCATGTGAGGAGACCTGGCTTTGTATCCAAAGCTTCCTTAGCAATAGGATGGGAAAACCCCAGGATAGGCCAGGAGGAGGCGGCAAGGGGATGGTGAAAGGGCAGCAGGGAAGGACTAAGGCAGGAATTCCCTCAGACCCTCCCTCTCTTTCCTTCCTTCCTTCCTTCCTTCCTTCCTTCCTTCCTTCCTTCCTTCCTTTCTTCCTTCCTTCTAGTGGTGGGAAAATATTTGAGATGAGGGAGGGAGAAAAACAGGCAAGAAATGCAGCTGGGGAAGTGTCATCCTTCATAAAGAATGAAGAAATGCACCATCACCTGGAAGTGGCCAGCACATGGCCCTCGCCTACTTCCCATATCCAGCTTGGTGGGCTCTGGTGGAGGGGATGCCATGAGCAGCATGAGAGTTGATGTTATCTGCGTATGCTGCCCAGCCCCCAGTCTGCCTGGTTTCGGTAGGCAGCAGGGTGCTTTCCTCACAGTGCCGAGAGGCTGAGCCAGGTGGCACGAATCTGAAGAGAAGTGCAACGCTGCCCAGCCTCTAGCCTGCCCGAAGTAGGCAGGGCCATGTGCTGGCCACTTCCAGGCAATGGTGCATTTCTTCATTTCTCACAAAGGGTGATATCTCCCTAGCGTGCACCCAGGGGGCAGTGCTGACATGGCACAGACTGTTCCCTCGCTGTTTTCAGATGGCCTTGTGAAGGTAAGACTGAATGCGTTTCAGCATAAATGGCCACCACAAAATTGTACATTGGCTCCCGGCTGCCCTGGGCCAGGGCCAAGGCAGCAGGGGCCGTTCCCTCATTGTTTCCAGGATGGCTTTGCGGGCCACACGAAACCACTTTGCGGGCCGGATCCGGCCCCCGGGCCTTGTATTTGACATGTCTGTGCTAGATGATAAGCAGTGAATTTGAATATGTGAGGGATATGCTCTGTGACAGCTTTAGGATTTTGTCTGATAGGCATCAGTGCATCAGTATTTAGTACCTTTCATTAATGTACTTTTGATGTCTATGTTGCATTCTTTTTGGGGTAAGGATCGGATGGCTATCTAAAATCCAAAGTTAATCAAGTTTCGCATTCAGCTTCCAACAATAGTCAACCAAATCCATATGGAAAATGTACGGTATTCTTATTTATCATCATAGCTCTACCACCTTTGGTCCTTGTCTCTATAATATAATCATTCTTATATTTATATTATATAAATAATATTTTTGGCAGCATTGGTAGTAGTTGCAAGGGGAAAAAAATCTGACACTCATTAAACTGATATGATGATGAAGGTGAATGTTTATGCACTTTCTAAATGCTAAGAGAAATGATCAAGATCAAAATGTTCACAGTAGTCCATTTTATGTGGCTTAAATTGAAAAGTTGACGTAGCTGACAAAAAAGGTCTGTAAGGGTTCAGTTTGAAAAGTGATGTAGTCAAAGTATAAAAGCAAATTTAAGAGGGCAGCAGTCCCAGGTGAAGAGGTTAAAAATTAAGGGAGCAAGAAGCTATGTGAGTAAAGAATTGAAAGGACCAGACCTAGATTGATCTGGAAAAAAAAAGCAGATGAAGAAAAAAGGCAAAAACAGCAAAAGTTTGGAAGAGAAGAAATTTGGGCCACGGAACAGCTCTGGTGATCAGAATAAGTAGCCAGTCCCATTGTAAGATATCACGTTCCCGCAATGTTATTGCAGTCAGATCCTTTTCTGTGTTCATGATATTCTAGATTTCTGTTCCCAGAATTGCTAGCACCACATTTGGTCCAAATTCTGGGAACTCTAAAATATTTGAATAGGTTGGGAAAATTTGGGCTACTCTTCATCAGCTTTGGTCTCTTTCACTTCCTCTTGGAATAGAGATGTGCTCATTTTGGACTGTTGGTTTTGCTATTGTTCTTTGTGCTATCAACAATCCATATGTGATTGTGATGGGATATAGGTATAACAAATAACTAAATTTTGGTCATTTTAATTTTATTAATCAAGAATTCTCATCATTTCTGCACAGAGGAATCCAGAATAACTGTAAATCTTTAAAACAAGGTCATTTAAAATGCATAAAACTAAGAACACTTGGGTTTTGCAAATCCTTCTGAAATAAAAAGTCTATAAATGCAATGGTAAATTCTAAAGGTACATACTGAAAGACAAAAGTGGGAAGAACAGAAAGTGCATCATTATGGTGATCCCATTTAAAATTCAGTGTGATTTCATTTGCATGAGAACTCAAACAAGTGTTGCCAACTTTTAAAGAATCAGTCTGTTTAAACAGCTTTGACACGAGTAATGCTAAAATAATTGCTTCTGGGGAGAGATAAATTTCTAGAGAAATATATACAGGCACATGCGACATTATCACCCACCCCAAATAATATTTATCATTTTATGGAAGATGGATATTCTTGTAAAATGGAAAGTGAAAACAATAATCAGAGACAGGAGACAATGAAGCACTTGCTGTTTTCTCTTGTGTCTGATCGCCAATGTATTAGAATTTATGTTCTTTATATATTAATAGATTGCAGAAAAAGCTTGAGATGAATTACACAGGTGACCCGGCACATGAAGATTGTTTTACAAATTTGATCACATGTCAGTTTTTCCAATTTTTCAATGTATTGAGGGGTACATTGCTGCAAAGCATGATTAATCTATAAGCCGACATACTGTCCTAATCAACATTTGATACAATGCTAATTCATAGCACTGCATTAGAACATTAATATGGAACAACCCTGTTCTCTCTTATCCTTCCTTTCATAAGCACTCCAACCCTACTTACCTTAAACCTAATTAGTAAAGTGACAATGAAACACATTTTTTCCATTTGGTATGTCATGGTGTTGTTGCTTGAGATGGTCGGGTTGGTGTCAGAACCAGGGTATTATTGTAAAGGAAAAGAGAAGAGGAAAAGGAGTAATATGCAATTCAAGGGCAATGAAAGAAATAGGCAGTCCTTGCTTAAACACTGCCTTGTTCAGCAGTCATGTGCAGTTATGATGGGGATGAAAAAGTAACTACAACAAATTGTTGCATTTCTGAACGTCGCAGATCTGTAAATAAATTAAAAAAAAAGCTGGAATGAGATCCTAAGTACAGGAGTGGTGTCACTTAGCGACTGCTTCACTTAATGAATGAATTGCCGGTCCCAATTGTGGCTGCTAAATGAGGACTAATTGTATCCAGTCCTTTGGTAATTGCCAATCTATGCAAATATACATCTGATTTGTGCCAATGAAAGTTTTGTTTGTTGCTGTCCTCAGGTAGTGGTCATTAGGGCAATCAAATCTCATATCCACGTTATGTAATGTGAATCTTAGAATCAAGGCTTATACATGTTTTTAATTATGGAAAAGGGTTTTCTCTTTTTCTTTTCCATCTCTGTAGTACACTTATGACCTGGGATTACAAAAACTCTAGCAGTAGGCTAACATCAGTTGCTGAACAAACTTATGCAATTCATGAAGGAAGAAACGAAAAGGATTCAGTATTTTTCTCAGGCTTTGTAGCAGTGAGCCAAACTCACAGAGGAGAGTTTTAGGGGGAAATTTTATTCATTATACTTCAGGTTGATTAATGACCAGTCAACATTTCACAGAATATGAATAATATCAGAGAAAAGTGTTTATTTTTTTTTAAAAAAATCTTAATATAAAGAAGATTTGGGTGCATTTAGAAAATGAACAGGAAAAAAAAGTGGCCTCCATTTTATATTATTCTTCTCTATAGAACTGTTCTTTAGTCAATAAGGGACAGATTTAAGGCCATGTCAACCATCTACTGAGTGTAAACTATTTATTTCCAGTTTCTGATAGCAGCTGAACTGAGAGAAGGAGAGTGAGTTTTTTATATAATGTATTGTATTGAATGGGTTGAGAATTTATTTCTTGGCATCTTAATACAGTAAGGGAGGGAGGGAGGGGGGAAAGAAGGAAGGAAGGAAGGAAGGAAGGAAGGAAGGAAGGAAGGAAGGAAGGAAGGAAGGACAAGAAGTTATTCTAAATATGTACCCTCAGTGCTAGAAAGGATTGATTGTGGAATAGGTAATATAATTGCATTTCATTTATTGATTAGTTGATGTTATTGAACAAGCTCCAAATTAAACATGCTCAACAGTAAAACCCCTGTGTCCAAAGAAAGCAAAAGTCACTTGAAAAAAGGAAAACAGAAGGAATTATTCTGTATTTCCTTTAAACATTTTAATCTATCTGAATGCTGAATTTTGAAACATATTTAAAGAGTATTATTTTCTCATCGCGAAAGTCAAGAAAATATAGTAATATTAGAAAGTGCTTCAAATTGTGTTTTATGTACTACATAGTGTTATTGCAAGTAGTACTGTATAGTGTCTCCATTTCTATGTATTCATTTTTATTATCCAACCTCTGTTTTGTTTAATGAATATCATAATGAAATTTAAAAAAATAAGGAATACAGAAATAGGTGTTAATATAAAAGCTCTGCATGGAAGTAATTCCTGCAAGTCCTTAGTCATGTTTATATACAAATTCCTAATGATTTTATTTATCGCATGATTTTTTTCCCCTTCCTTTTACTAAAACTTCAGTTGGTGTTAACAATAAATACCAAGCCACAAAAGTACAACTGAAACACCAAATAAAATCATATCAGTCCCATATTAAAACCTGCTTTAGCAACAATTACAGTAGCTTAAATGACAAAATCCATGGCAGAAAATTCCAATCTAGAAATTTTGGAATGGCCATCAATAAAGACCGTTTCTCAATGGCCAGCTGAGGAACTTAAATCTCAATAAGCTCATATAGAAAAGTGATGGTGAAATAGCCTATTCTTGTTAAGTAGGGATTTATAAGTCATTTTAGTTTTATTGTCATATGTATCTAATAAATTGAATGCAACACCATATTAAATTCTATAGCGTTTCAAAATCCAATATTAGTGATAAACTCAAATTACAGATTCCATTTTTTCCCCTTTGGGCCTTTTCCCATTTTCAGACATTTATATACCTGATCATTGGTTGCATACTCAACTATATATTAGAACAGAATAGAATAATAGAGTTGGAAGGAACCTTGGAGGTCATCTAGTCCAATTCCCGCCCCCTGCCCAGGCAGGAAACCCTATACCAGTGATGGCGAACCTTTTAGAGACCGAGTGCCCAAACTGCAAAACAAAATGCACTTATGTATCGTCGGGTGCCAGGTGGGCATGGCCCATTGGGTGGATGTGACTGCAGTGGTAACAGTAGACTGGGTGGGACTAAAAAGTTCAATCAATCAATTCCAACTTTGTGAGATCTTTTTTTTACCATGAGAAGTTGAAATTGATTGATTGAACCTTTTTTTTTTTTTGCACATGGCGGAATCCTAAAGCGAAAAGTTTTTATAAAACCTAGCTGAAGGCCTAGGACTGGGGTGACGGCATCTGTGCCCAAAGAGAGGGCTCTGCGTGCCATCTGTGGCATGCTTGCCATAGTTTCACCATCACGGCCCTATACCATTTCAGACAAATGGTTGTCCAATCTCTTAAAAAATTCCAGTGCTGGAGCATTCATAACGTCTGGAGGCAAGTTATTCCACTAACCATACCGTACTTAGCAAGGTATGTTGTTGGGGCAGGGAGAATAAAGAAGACATAGCTGAAAGTTTTTCCAGGTTCAAACATTTTATAAAAAGGAAGTAATCTCATTATAATTAAGTTATGTATTCTCATATAATTTATTGATTCAATAATTGCAACATTTGCAGTAAAGTATATGTAAAATGCTGTGCTTGAGTTTTAGAAGACGGGAGGGGAGAGAGCGGAGGAGGAAAGAAGATAAATCAGATTTCTGAAGCAAGAAAATGAATGCAACATGAAACTTTTTCAGGCCTTAAAAGCTAAGGAAAAGTTTAATGATTTAATTTTCCAGTATGCTAGTACTCATTACTGCAATAAAATCAACAAGGCTTGTTTTTCTTAAAAATAACGGGGGCAAAAACTATTTAATTTTCCATTTAATAGCAAAAACATTTTTTAAAAAAAATACTTTAAAGAATTTCAGTATTTCCCATCAATTTCAGTATGAAAGAAAAATGTTTTTTTTTACTGAAAACATTTTAAACTTAGAAATGTATTATTTGTATACTGATTTTAATTCTCTTTCCTGTTGTTGGCAATCAAGATAAGTCAAGATTTTAATGTGAAATTATATTATTTGGCTTGGGATGGTTTCCCTTCAGTGAATTTTCTAAGAAAAATCACACCAAAAGAATATGCAGTAGAGAGTGCTCATAATGTCTCAGAACTTAAATATCAGGCAAGTAAAAACAAATACTATGGAGCAAGAAGGAGTGATGCCAGCTCATTCTGATCACGCCAAAGATAAATGGCTAATTTTAGTGACTTGTATATTGCAAAATTTGGTCCAAGATATTTTGCTGCCTAAAGCAGAGCAGCAGATGAGACACCTCCCTTTAGGTCAAGGAATCCGAACCTAAGGCCATCCAAGTTATTTTGATACCTGGTAAGAAAAACTTACAAATACCTGACCTTCTGTGGTTACTAAAAATATAAATAAATACATTTTTATTTTATTTTTTAAATGGTGCCTTTTCATAATCCAAGAAGAGCTGCTTGAGGCTCTTGTTCTATTCTGCCCAAAATAGGGCCCATACTAAATATTTAACATTCAATGGAGTTTTCTACTTTGAAGTGTGCATGTGTATACACACAACACAGTCATAGAATGGATCCCACTTGATAAAAAGTTAAAGAGATCTAAAACAAGATGGATTCACAATATCAGCAAGCATTGCAGGCCCAATTGGCAATGGCTAAAATGATGATGATACACATGCACACACACGCACACGCACTTCCTTTGTTCAATCATGTCCCATTCTCAGAGACTGCCTGGATAAGCCCCTGTAATTTTCTTGGCAAAGGTTTTCGTAAGTGGTTTGCCATTGCTTCCTTCCTAGGGCTGAGAGAAAGTGACTGGCCTTGGGTCACCCAGTGGACTTTGTGCCTAAGGTGTGTAAGATAAGAACTCAGAGTCTTCTGGTTTCATAATCTCTACACCAAACTGGCTCTGTATCAGAAATACTTAGTTAATGCCTATTCTCCTTCCCCCCCCATTGCCATCTAACCCCCCTCCCCCACCCACCCAAATCCTTACTTTGAAGAGGAGGAGGATAGGATTACTATCAGTTCCTATTCAGGATTTTGAGACTTTCCTTGAATTCCCTTTTGAATGCATGCCTTTTCTTTGCAGGGAAGAAAGACCTACCATAAATTATGGCAATGGAATTCTAACATCACTATATTCACACATTCTTTCTGTGAACTGTGATGTTGCTTCCAACATACAGTATGGACAGTTAAAGTCTCCTTTATCCCGAATAGTACAATAAAGTCATTACTTCTATATGTTCAGTTGCAGGGACTGGGTTCCAGAATATAGCAGAAAGAAAATATATGCTTTGAAGCTCAGATTTTATTTGCATTTTATTTATTTGTATCCTACCTTTCCTCCTAAAAGATCAGGACAGGGTCCATATTATTATTCTTATTCTGTATGATTCTTGTAACAGCCTTGGAAATAACATAGGATGAAAGATAAATTTAAGATTATCTAGTGAGCCTGATGACTGGCTGAAGAGATGCATATCTTCCATCCTGATTTTAATTCCCAAAATTACTCCCTCCACTAGAGGAGGTATGGACTTTTAATAAATTGCTGGATTATAACTCCCAGCATTCTTCATCATTGTCTGTGGTGGCCGAGGCTGCTGAAAGTTATTGTGTAGTGGGTTCTTGGCCGCATGGTCAGACAACAGACAATGGACTCAGCATGGCAGCTCTTTATTGGTAGCAGTACCGAAGCGAACAAAGGGGTTACCTGTACCCCCTTATATACTTGGCCAGGTGCACTGGCAGCCAATCCCTTATTTGGGTTTTCCTGCCGAGCACTTACCAGCCAATCTAGATACAGTACAGCGCCACCTGATGGTCACAATGAGCTGCTGCTATATTTTATTATCCCCATACATAACAAAAGCTGTGATTCAGCAGCACCTGAGTTACTGGAAGTTCTTTTCTGCAATGCAACATATTGGATAAATCTGATTCTATGCAACCCAGTGTTCAGAATTAAGGCCCTCTAAATCACTGAGACTTACTTCAACCATTTTAAATCTCAACTCAGTGTGTGTGTGTGTGTGTGTGTGTGTGTGTGTGTGTGTGTGTGTGCAGTGCGATATATGTGATAGAAGGAGGGAGGCTTCAAGTTAGTATTGACTTCTGGTGATTCTATGAAGTTTTCTTGACAAGAATTCTGGAAGTGTTTGTCCCTGCCTGCTTCTTAGGGTTGAGAAAGAGTGACTGGATCAGCTGGATTTTGCATCAAAGGCAGCATTAGAAGTCATAGTCTTTTGCTTTCTGGTACTTTAACTGGTACTGGTACTGGGGAGGAAAGCCATGGCAAACCTAGACAGCACACTAAAAAACAGAGACATCACCCTGCCAACAAAAGTGCGTATAGTCAAGGCTATGGTCTTCCCAGTTGCAATGTATGGCTGTGAAAGTTGGACCATAAGAAAGACTGAGCACCAAAGAATTGAGGCCTTTGAACTCTGGTGCTGGAGAAGACTCCTGTGAGTCCCTTGGACTGCAAGGCAATCAAACCGGTCAGTCCTAGAGGAGATCAATCCTGACTGCTCTTTAGAAGGCCAGATCCTGAAGTTGAAACTCAAATACTTTGGCCACCTAATGAGGAGGAAGGACTCACTGGAGAAGAGCCTAATGCTGGGAAAGATTGAGGGCAATAGAAGAAGGGGACGACAGAGAATGAGGTGGCTGGATGGAATCACTGAAGCTGTAGGCGTGAGCCTAAATGGACACCAGAAGATGATAGAGGACAGGAAGGCCTGGAGGAACATTGTCCATAGGGTCATGATGGGTCGGACATGACTTCGCAACTAACAACAACAACTACTACTACTGTAACCACTATCCCTGATTTCTATCGATTTTACTGTTCGAGATAAGCACATATCAAGCTGCTCATCATATACCAAGCTGTCCCATCACTGGAGGCTTTTAAGAAGTGACTGGACAGCCACTTGTCTGGAATGGGTGTGAGTCACCTGCTTGAGCATGGTATTGGCAGAAGATCTCCAAGGGCCTTTCCCATTCTGTTATTCTGTTCTGTCCTGTTTCCTGAAATCCAGGCTGGATTCCAGCTACCAACAGAAGAGTATTTGTAAGACATCCAAGTACAGAACTCTAATGACCAGCTTTCTCCCCACAAGGTTGATTAAATTCTCTGTAATAGATGTAGATGGTGCACATGGCTGCAGTGAGCGGGAAAATTATCCCCTCCCTATTTCACTTATCTTTCAAGGAAAGAGTGAAAGAAATACTACTTGACTCTCTCCGGGAAGATTTGAGGAACTTTCCACCCAAACTTCCTTCTGGCAGATGGGTACTCATTTGTATTTAAAACTGTGTGACTTTAAGTAGATTTTGTGCATTGTTTTTGTGCTGATGTTATATCAAAGCCTAGGGGGTAATAAGATTATTCTTAGTTCTGTATTTAGCATCTTTTTTAGATATCTATTTAGCAGTGTCTTATACTCACACTTTTCTGGAGGTGCAAACCTAAATACTATAACAGCAAAGCAATGTGTGGTTGCTTAATGAAGTAGCACTATTTGTGTAGAAAAGCAAAGTTACCAGGATAAAAAGCATCACAAGTACGTAAAACATTCAGAAAAGCTTACTATGAAGCAATTTCCTTACCCGGGAAAGAAAACTGGGAAAGAAAACAGAACAAACAGGCAAGAATAACTTGCAATGCAACCATGCAAATCTTACAAAGAAATGGCTACTTTAATGATTGAAAAATACTGTGTTTTCACTCTTTTTAGAATACTTTGTACAGCCCTAGAAAGTATCCTAATCATCTATTTTTCAAATTTAGACATCTTATGCCTCAAAACTGGGTTTTCCACAGCCCATTTCTGGTAATTGCATGGAAATGCAACTATGGCAATAATAAACACCAAATTTCAAATATTGGTACCATGCAAATGATGCAGAGATGGATCCAAAAATTTAGCATTGCAACATAGACCAGCCAAAATCTATTTTGAAATGAAATCATTTCAAAGCAAGAACATCCATGTAAAAATCATGGGATTCAGGGTACTTCTGTATTGCCATTTTTTTTAAAATTCCCCAAACTCCTGAAGCAGTTTGAAAATGATCCATACTCATCTTTTGCTCTGTCAATCTTGCAACAATGAAAACAAGAATTGCTCTGTCCTGAGCTTCCATAGGATTTGGAGAAACAAAAATTCTCTCCAACCTAATGCAAAATAATATACACATATACCCAGGGCTTTTTTTTCTCATAGAATGCTCAGAACAGAGTTCTGGCACCTTTTTTTGGATGGAACCTTGTAGGGTAGGCAAGGCGGGTTGTACGACATGTGTGCGTTCCGGCACCTTTTTTCTTTTACAAAAAAAGCACTGCATATACCATATGTATGTGTGTGTTTCTATAGTATACATTCTCCATATTATATTCTTCATTTTGTGGGCATTAGTTTGGATTTATTCAAAACCAAATATTAAAATCTTAACAGATCCTTTGGGGAGGAGGGTGGAGCTGCAAACCCCCTTTCCTGTGAAATATCTAAGGCTGCTGAAATCCAGAAAGCTGGATTGAGATAAACATTTCTGCAAATGGGAAAACAGAATACTTATAAACCTGAGACAGCTCCATTGCTTTAAAGAAAATGACAGGTTTTCTGGCCTTTTAAATATTCTGTGGCTGAGTGAGAGACATTATTCGCCTTTATAACATTGTTAGAACACAGAAGTTCTGAGATGGGACTTGAACGTCATGAAATCCTTGTGTAGAAGTGCTTGTCCTGATAAGAACTGCCATGTCTCAGATTTTTTTTAAGTAGATAATTACTTACTCTTTAACAGCAAACTCACTTTAGAGAGCCTTCTGGCTTCATCCACCTATTGTGCTGTAGTAGTGCTCATGAGAGCCAACTTTATATTTCCATAGAGATGGCTGAGTTATGCCAGAAGATATAATGAATTGCTTATGCCTCCAGTGGAGAGGCTTATAGGACTGGGGCTAAAACTGAGGCAATAAAAATAGAGAACAAACCTACATCCCCAGGAAAACCGGAGCTTAAAGCAGCTTTATTTTTTTTAAAAAAATCTATGGATGATCTTTCCCCACTTCTCAAAAGAACAGTTCAGAACTGAACAGCCAGAATGCTATAATAACAGACTAACAAGAGTTGGAAGGGACCTTGGAGGAGTTCTAGTCTTGACTGTTCTGGAAAAATGGCTGTCCAATCTTTTCTTAAAAACCTCGTGTTGGAGCACCCACAACTTCTGGAGAAAGTCATTCCACTTATCTAACAGTTAGGAAGTTTCTCCTTAGTTCTAGGCTGCTTCTCTCCTTTGATTAGTTTCCATCCGTTGCTCCTTATCCTGCCTTCAGGCGCTTTGGAGAATAGCTTGACTCCTTCTTCTTTGTGGCAGATATTGGGACACTGCCATCATGTCACCTATTTACTAGATAGTAAATGTGGGCATGACTCACTTAACAACTGCTTTGCTTAGCAATGTAAATGCTGATCCTAACTGGGGTTGTAAGTTGAGAACTACCCATACAAGCTCTTTTTTGAGAAGTGATAGAGGAGAATGGATTTCTCCCATAGAAAGATCCTCTGCCCCAGTTTCCCCAAACGGAGGCATAAAATGCAGCAACTTTCAAGAGGGAAATCAGGAAGGTGGCTAACGAGGGTTTCCCTTCCTGCCTCCTTGGTCTCAAGTCTTCACTTCCACTTCCGGGGCAAGATGTATCAGCCTTCTGAGGTAGTCCAGACAGGAAGCACACCCCCATGAACTAATTTTACTTTATTGTAAAGTCACATTAACAGAATCTTGCAAGTCTGAAAGTACATTTGTCCCCCTTCGCCTTTACAGCCTAAAAAAAATAGGGAAGGTCCCTTCTGAGATGTTTGTCATGCCCACATCTCTGCTGTAGGCTAAAGGCCTCTTATCTGACTATTCCTCTGGCTGTAGCTCTTTCTCCAATCCGCCAAGGTCATTCCATATACCATCGCAGAATGTCAGTGGGAGAAGAAAACCGAAAATTCATTGGCAAGAGAGAAAATGCCATGCTTGATCTCCTTATAGCTTATAATATGCTAGAGATGTTATGACATTTTGTTGCAGACTCCCATCATCGTCATCATTATCATCATCATCAGGCTCTGCCATTTAATCATTAATTGATTTCTACTGAAGAGCCCCTTAGAAATGCAGAGAAGCTTTCAAAGCCAACCTCTTAATGAAAGTTACAAGGTTGTAATATAGTTTATATATATTGCCAGAAGCTGCAATTGCGAAGGACGGCTCTAGGTTGTTACTGGTTTGTAGGCTGAATTAACTAGGTCATTTCAGACACAACTTATCATATTTCACTGATACAAAATTTACCTAGAATGAAAAAAATAAAAAATAAAAAAATAAAACACCTGGACCTTGTAATTAATTTAAAATTGTGGCAGATTAACCTGTCACAAACCAGTAGCAAATTACTAAGAAGCACGGTAGTTGATTCAAACTATGTACAGAGCTGCTTAACTACCATTATATTCAAAAAAGTGGAAGAAGCTAATATGGAGCACGTACATTTTTAACATAATAGTTTTTAAAAGACTTACTAAAAGGAAGCATAGATAAAATGTTTAGGTGTTTTCATCTTTCATAGTTTTCTATTAAGGTTTCTTTCATAGTTTACTATTAAGGTTTCTATTTGTACGTATTGTTTGGAATATCTATCATCTGAAGTAGTTATTCCAGGACCATTATTTCTTGCTCAGCATTCAAAGAGCCATTCATCTGTGTGCTATTTTATCTAATATTTCGCTAGATACTTGATTTAATCAAAACTAATATGATATCATCAACTGTACTATGGTGTCACAGTAAGTTATGATGGCTGAGGAAGACATTATTAAATGCTTTGTTGATACATCAGTATTCATGCATTTGATTATATCCTGACTTTTTTAACAGGATGTCAACATGCCATACATTTATTTTATTTATTTATTTTATTTTAATTCCATTTATATCCCGCCCTTCTCCGAAGACTCAGGGCGGCTTACAAGCTTAGCAGTAGCCTTCATTCTATGTGTATGCCTGCTTATTAGGGCTTTCACACACACCCCAAGCGGCATTATTACAAAGTCAGCTTAATTGCCCCCAACAATCTGGGTCCTCTTTTTACCTACCTCGGAAGGATGGAAGGCTGAGTCAACCTTGAGCCTGGTGGGATGCGAACCTGCAATAATTGCAGGCAGCTGGTGTTACTTAAGGAGGCATTACCCCACTGCTCCACCAAGGCTCTTGTATACTGTATGCATACTGTATACATACTGTATACATACTGCTCCCTCCTCTATTTTTCCCCACAAGACCATCTCTGTAGGTTAGGCTGGGCTAAATGCAAGAGTGATCGATCAAAAGTCCCCCAATGAGTTTCCACGGTTAAAGTGAACTCCACCCTCCTGTTCCTACATCTTCATCATTATACCATAGAGGTTACTCGTGTAACCTAATAACAGCTAAGATGGTGCACTTCTATCCCAGTTTTAGTCCTCTTCAATTACGGAGGTAATAGATTACCTGGAAATAGTGATTACTTCTGAGGCCAACCTCTATTGTGAAGATCAAGTGAGAAACTCCAACACCCTTTCTCTTCAGTTATAGTAGGAAAGTGCAATATAAAAGAGATGATGATAACAAATTAAGAAATGCATTCTGTAGTTATTCTACTGCTATGCAAGCAGGCAATGAAAATTTCCTCAGGTTATTTGCATTGGATAACCTAAATATTTTCCAATAATGGTATATTGTTTTAAGAATTTCGAGGGAAACAGGAGAATTCTAAAGACAATGAATTTTGTGGCAGCTGATCAGAGATACAGTGAATGTGACTCTGCCAAGTGTCCATACAATAAATTATATGTTACATATAAGTAACACTTGGTATGGAATTTATCAGTGAAAATCAGTGGACTTCCTAGCAAGCAGACCTTACTGCCAACTGTTCACTTGTTCTCAGCAGACGCAGTCTACAACTTTCACATCTTCAAAATTATATCTACTGAGGAATTGTGAAAATATTATCCTCTTTGGTACCCTATGTGAAAAGTGATTACCCAGTGTGTAACTGCAACAATATCTTTCAAAATACCCTATGATTTAAAAAAAACAATAATTGGCTTATACATTCTCTAGTATATTAATGCAGCTTTTCCTGATATTCCCTCCCCCAAAAAAGTGTATCCTGCAGCCAGCCAATTAAATTTAAAGTGGTGGACACAGATTTAGCAAAGTCCTCTTTAAATATTATATGTGTAAAATTTAGCAAAATGAACAAGCAACAAGCAACAAAATAACTCTTATTCTAACTTCGCCAAAAAAGAAGTTACTGACGAACGTTTCAACACATGGCAGTTGATGGAGAAATAATGAAGGAAAAAGTGAAACGCCTATGGAGTGATTTTCAAGAAATCTAATATGTCTATGCTCACAGTTACTACTTCCTTCCCCTCACTCCTGCCAACATTGTTTTCTTCCATTGTTTAACTTCAGCCAGCCTGAACGAAATAGGAAGGGTATAAAAAGGGAGATTCTAAACAAATTATAGATGGCCAAATGCCCACTTATAGCAATTGATAATAATTGAAAATCATTGCATAATCATTGAAAACAAGTAAGAACAGAAAACTGAGTGGCTGTTAAATGCCTGAAATAAATACTTTTAAAACAGTTCCCAAACTTTTCTAGCTTTGAGTACTGGCACAGGGGGGGGGGAGAGGGGATGGTTCTGCGTGAGCGACAGGGAAGTGCATGCATGAGTCCTTCATCTGCGCAAGTGGTGGGCATGTGCAACCACCACTCAGGCAAATTTGTGCACGCACTCGCCCACTGCTCATGCAAGGGGGGGGGAAATGCACGTATGCTCGCCTTCTGCTTTGGGTGAGCCTGGTTTTGAACAGCCTGGTAGTGGGCCATGGCCCAGGGGTTGGGGACCCCTGATTTAAAAGGACCCAATTGTCCTACTCTACTGGTCTATTCAAATGGGAAGGCTGGTGGAAAAAGGCACTGCAAGGTAGAATGTCAAACATGGAAAATAATGGAATGATGCAAACACTTGATTCACAGTTAAGACTAAGCTTTGACTCATTCAGTTAAAATTCTGGATTAGAATTATGTATCAATGCAGACAAAATTCCATGAAGTGATATCTCCATTAAAAATAGTCTCTATGAAGAACAGTGAAATATTGGCTCTCAAAGAACAAATGCATGTAAAAAATAATAATGGAAGAATAAAAGAAAACAATCAAAGGTCTATAATATATTCTCATTTCTTTATAAAGTGCATTTGTTTACACAGCAACAAACAGGTTCCTGAATAAAATAATAGATACAAATTTAGACTGAAGCTCATGAATCAATCACTATTTCTTGGCCAAAATATCTCACTGAACTATTAGGGTTATAAAATATTAAGGAGAATATTATGATATGTCTCGAGATTCTGGAGGAAAGATATTCATTAAAATTAATAAATTCTAGAACATTAATAAAGAATTTGTTTTTGCAAATCAGATTTTTGTTTTCTATTTTCATGTTCTTTTGTATTCTCTAGTTGACAATATGTTTAGAAGTTTTGTTAGTATAACAGTTTTTTTTGTCAGATGAACAGGAGCAAATGTTGCACCATTTATGCAAGACAGTATTAATGCTGATTTGTGCATTAACTTTTGTTCACCAATCTGTGGTGTGCTCAGAGTGCCTTTCTTTTATATGACTTTCCAATGTACCTCCCATCAGAGACCTTGAAACAACTGCAATTGGAACACACAGAGGAAATTCTTAGAATTGTCCCAACATATCTGCCCCTGACCTCCGTTCATTCCGCCGGGATCTGAAGACCTGGCTCTTCGAGCTCTCTGGCCCAGGCTGAGAATTTTAATTTTAATTTTAACTGGGGTTTTTATTTGTTCAGGGATTGATATAATTTTTTAAATTGTTTTTAACTTTTGTATTTTTCGTTTTAATCACCCTGTAAACCGCCCTGAGTCCTTCGGGAAAGGGCGGTATATAAATATAATAAAATAAAATAAATAAATAAGTACCAAGGGATGAAGGACCTGTCTTTTATCTTTCATGAAATTTACATTGATTATAAGGAAATCAATGGTAATCATAATGGGTTATTTATTTATGCCTTTTGTAGCTTCGGATGACATACATGATTTCTTTGTACATTTCTTTTTACAAAATATCCATCATTTCTACCTCCTCTTGGGCACACACCTTATGCACACTTTCCATGAGTTTCATTTTATCTCTTCCAATGAAATCTATCTTTTCTGTCAAATGTTATCTTTTCATCAGTCTACCAATTTATGTCCAACATTTTTATTACTTTGTCATGTCTTTATAAACCCATCAAATAATTCTACCAATTCCTTATAGCTCATTTTCTCATTCTACCCTGTGTCCTTGACATCAGTGCTTTCCAAGTCTTACATTTCCTGTTAGCCATTAAAATGGTGATTAGTTTTTATAGCCACCCCATGGTATTTCATTCATCCCCACTAACATTTATTTGGAAGAAGTCCCCTTTAACTCTACAATGCATTTATAAGATTGTCCCATTAATTTATTCCTCAGGCCTTTTTAATCAACTCCTCCAATTCCTAAATTTCTTCCTCAAAGGGTTGATTCCAACCTAGGTGACATATGTTCCGTGATCTCCTCCATCCTACCATTCATCCCAATTCTTACTTCCAATTGCTATCATTTTCTCAATATCAATTGCTTTTTTCAATACCTCTTTCCCAGAAGAACTGCTTTTGTTTCCAAGAGATCCCTTGACATTTGGTGCATTCTGATTCCAAGAGATCCCTTGACATTTGGTGCATTTTGTCATTTGGTGTTAGTAACCTCCACTTTCTCTTTCAACTCACCTTAGTCTACTACTCTTTTTTTCCTAGAGCTACCTCTGAGTAATTGTGTTAATTCCATACCAGCTATTTATCATTCAGCCTTATTCTTTCACTATTTGGCTCAGCAGTCATAGCTCTGTACTCTGCTCTGGGTCCAAACCCTTATTAAGCCTCCATGGTGACTGTCATTCCATTGTCAGTGTTCTGCCCAGTCCCAAGTGTTTCATGGCCACAAAGTATGCCTATTGTTCCCTCCCATTTGGAATATCCATTTTCTTGTGTCACATTGGGCAACGGCACATATCATTATAATCTAAACACTATTATTTCACTGTCAAATTACTGCCTGTTTTTCCCCCAGTAGCTTTCTACTTTGTCATCACATTGACTCCAGTCTGGACAAGATCCCTTCCTACCATCAGGTGTTTTCATCATTCATTTGCCATTCCTCCCAAACCCTTACTCTTAGTATCATTTCACTTTTCAATGGGCTTCATTTCAGATAACAGGTGTTTGGTATGAACACTAACAGCTGCATTCTGGATACCCCCATCACACTCTTCCGACTACATCATCCCCACCCCTTAGTGCAGTCCTTGGTATTTATTTTTTGAAGTTTTTCATTTTTTTTGGTTATGCATGCACGTACACACACACACACACACACACACACACACACAGAGAGAGAGAGAGAGAGAGAGAGAGAGAGAGAGAGAGAGAGAGAGAGAGAGAGAGAGAGAGAGAGAGAGACTCTATTTGCTACTCCTCTGAGTTCCTTGAATTCAATCAACAAATCTAAGGTTCAATAACACGGCTGACCTGCCTTCCCTTTCTTCTGCAGTGCAGTTCTGACGATTTTTTTTTTTTAAAAAGTCCTTTTTGTGCCTATTGTCGTTCATTTGCGACCCCTCTTGCTTTCAAGAATAATTCCGGACAGGCTAATCTTATTTTCAAATGGCCATTCCGTTTTCTGTCATTTCTGTCAAAATATCCCAGTGGGGCGGGTGGGGAAGGAGACAATAGATGTTTTTTTTAAAAAAATAAAAAAAAGCAGCCAGACAAATCGAACATCTGGCTACATTTTTACGCCGTCAGGCATTTCCCCCTATCGCGACAAAGAAAAGGAAAGCAGGCGAGCTCCTATCGCCGCGAAGAAACCGATGAAAACAGCGCGACAAATAAAGAAATAAATACCCGGCTCTCTCTGCCCTCCCACAGACGTTAATGTAAGGGAAATAAGAGAGGCTAAAAGACGAGAGGAAGCGGGAATCGCCGGAGTCCCGAAGCGCTTGCTTGCTTGCAGGCTGATCGCATCTCTCTTCAGCCGTGAGAACGGAACCCCAATTCTTAAACCCGGAGAGCCCCTAGATTTGGGGGCAAAGAACAAAGTGTTAATTAAAGCCAGGCGGAGAAAATGGCCATCGTTCCCCTTTGTGGAAAAGCGGCACTTTGAAAGCGATTTTTTTTTTTGTTTTTTCCCCTCCTCCTCCTCCACGGAGCGCCAGATCATTGAAACCTGCTTCGCGGTGGCGAACTGATCGCTCTCGGGGCTGCGACAGAGGGCTCTGCTCAAAAAGGCGGGAGGATTTTTTTTCCTGTTTCTTTTCTTTTCTTTCTTTCTTTTTTTTTTTTGGTGCGGGGGGGGGAAAGAGAAGGTGGGGAGAGAGAAAGAGATCAATGCCTGCGCTGCCTCAATCCTCGCCTCCCCACTACCCCCGCCCCCCCCCCGCGCGCTCCCCTTCTTTTGCCCAGCCTCTTGAGGTTCGCTCGCACCCGGCCACACAGCGGTGTGGGAACCGACTCTGGAAAAACCTCCCAGACGTAAAAAAAAAAAGGGGGGGGGAGAAAGAGAGAGAGAGAGCGGCTTTTGCTGTCGGGAGGGGAGGGAAAAACGTGCTTAGGGTTGAGTAGCTCTGACGTGTGAAATCGCACCGCGGCGGGCTCCACTTGAGCCGGAGCCTGAGAGGGAGAAGCTTACCTCACGCGCTCGCGCAAGGCCCGCGCAAAAGCTTTCCTCACAGCCTTCCCCCCCCACACACACACTCCCGCGCGCGCGAGCGACCGAGAGCTCGTGCACGGTTGCGCTTCAATCCCGCGCTGGCTGCTGTAACGGGAGAGGGGAGGGGGGGAAGGCAGAGATTCCTGGGGAGCGCGCCAAGGCGCGCCCACACCCACCATTGGGAAGAGAGCGAGAAAGCAGGGCGCGCGCGCGCGCACACACACACACACACACCAAGCATACAACAGACCCAGAAACACATCCACGAAGACCCACTGGAGAGGAAGCCGAGCGCCCGGGCGCACGCCAAAGCGCACTCACACATTCCCAGCAGTTCTGTTTTTTCTCTCACGCACGCACGCACGCGAGCGCACACACACACACACACACCCGCACGCGCTCACTCACATACAAACTCGGGCACGCAAGCACTCACCCGCACACATAGAGATACAGTAACTCTCTTCCCGCGCTTCACCCAGACCTTCGTCACTCTCTCTTCTTTCGACGGAGTCCTGCTTCTTCCCTTCGAAACAGCTCTTCGCCATCCTTGACCAAGGAGAAAGAAAGAAGAAAGAAAGAAAGAAAGAAAGAAAGAAAGAGCGGGCGAGAGATACATTTTTCCTCATCCTCAGTCGCGGCTCTTCCCTCAGGTATTTGAGAGCCGGAGGAGGAAAAAAGAAGCAGCAGAAGAAAAAGAAGAGAGAAGGGAGGCGAAAAGAGGAAAGGGAACAAGCGGTCTTACCACAGCCAAGACCCAAAGCCCGCCAACAAATCTGCAGTAGGGCAAGTGGATCTTCTTGAGTTCGCCCCTTTCGCCTCGTTTCTCTGCTGTAGGGTTCGGATTGTTTTCAAGTAAAACAAAACAAATGAGCTGCTGTTAAAAAAAACAAGTCCGTTTTATCCCTTTCCTTTTTTTCCCCCTTTTTCCTCCTGCAGTGTCCGTCCCCCATCTTAATCCGGTTTTGGGTTTTTTTTTTCCCTCCCTCCCTCACTTTATTTTTGGTTGGATTTTATAGATCTGGAAGAAACGCTTTGGCCGGAACCGAGTGCCTCTAACCCCCCCCTCCCCCAACAGCATTTTCATATTTTTTTTTTTTATCCCGCCGCCACCTCTCTGTTCTGCTTTGATTTTGAATGCCAGCTGAGGAAAATGGGCAACGATGCTTCCGCCAGAAGGGGAATGTCTCCGTGCCTCTTTTTGGGACATGTGCTTGTGGTGCTAGGATCTTCTTAGAGACATAGCTGCCTGCTTTCGGAGTGGAAGGTAAGGGTCGTGCGGGGAAATGGGAAGGTGGTAGCGGCGGTTAGGCTAGAGTGGTGGGGTGGGAAGCTTAGCCTGCTTTTTTGGCTTGGGAAGCAAGGCGAGGTGAGGTAATGTGACTTGACACGCAAACCTTAACCTGACAAATCTCTTCATTTGAGTGTTTACCCGGCTATCAAAAGTTAGAAAACTCTCCTTGGCGAGTAGACAAGAAGTAATCAGAATTGATAGCCCAGCTGCAAGAGGAATCTTGCCTCCGTGGAAAGGTCTGTGAACAGACATGGTGATTTCAGTGAAAGAAGAGGAGGAAAGGGGTGCTTAGGTTAATGGGAAGTTTCAGGGAGTATGTGGCTGGCTCTTCCTTGTTGGAACCAATCTATGGAGTGATGGCGCCGTCTAGGTTTGATTAAACTACCTAGTATCACCTGGGGTGGGGGCAAGAGAAAGAAGCGTATTGCCTTTCAGTGGAAGAAACTCAATTCCCATGGATCTTGGGTCTTCCAGAATCGGGCTTTTTAAAACACCTTTCTCTTTTCCCATTCCATGACCTGAATCCTATGAGACTTTTGCTTCTGAAATGACTGAGAGCTTATCATTGGCATTTGCTGAATCAGTTCCCCAAATGTTATGTTCTGCTGTATTTGGTGTATTTAAAAGATTGCCCCTGTGTAAGTAAGTGATGGAGAATTGTCTTTTTCCTGATCAGACAGGAAAGCCAAAATGATAACCACTGGACTATAAGATTCTTAACAGAACACAGCAGCCAGCAGTGGAAGCTCTTGCTGTTTTTAAGAAATCATTTTCCTGAGGTCTCTTCCTGCAGCTCCTCAGATTTTTATTAAATGTCTAAATAAGGCCAACACACTTACTACACATTCTGAAATAGGTGTCCTTTATTAATGGAATTCCTAAAGTTATGTTTTTAATCCCACATTGTTTTTCCAATGCTGAGACATTTGCAGATAATAACAGGGCTGCAGTACTCACAAAGTGCTCCAGCAATCTTTGTAGAGGATCATATGCAGGACTCGCTCACGAGCAAGTTCCTTCTCATCCTTCCAGCCTCATTTTGCAAAGAAGCCATTTGTTGCTTACAATGCTCAGCAAAGAGAAAAGGGTTTGTCATTTCTTGGGAAAGCGTACTGCTCCCTGTCCTATTATTTTTTCTTCAGTAATTTACAGGTTTAAAGAAAAACTAAGTCATTTGCTTTCCTCCTATTCATGTTTAGAGTTTGTGGTTTATAATCTGGGAAGCTCAAAATCGCTTGACTTGTTCAGCATTACGCAATTGGGGAAGAGAGATGCCTGCCTGGTTATTCAGAGTGGAGATAAAAAAGCTGGAAAGAATATGAGGAATTAATCTAAAAACCATTAACTGTATGTATGTTGTTGATACATAAATAATAGAAAGAGTGCTAACTAATTCATTTAAAAATATTAACTTGACATCACAGAATTGGTCACCATTAACTAAAGAAATAAGCAACTTCACAAATATGACTGCTGGAAATACCTTCTCTCACACATAGTTTTTCTTAAATATATTTGCAACTCATTTCCTTTAGAAAGAGATACATAGAAATTGCAGCTACTGTGAGGATTAAATACATATGCTATTTCCAGGATAGAACTGATAACAGAGAAAAGATGGCACTATTACCCAACATACATTTTTAAAAAGCATCAATGTGGGTCTGTGTAAGAGGGAAGTTGTATTTCAAGAAAGCAAGTAGCCCCTTTAATTTCTAGTGAAAATTGACTCCACGTATTCCACATGGAGTGAATTTCAGAGACATTTCAGTATTCAGAGTACTGTAACTTGCTCCTACTGATAGATGGAAGAAAGTCCCCCCCAATAAATAATGATTTATTCACATTTTTAAAAAATGTTAATTTAATATACGTAATCTACTATCTAGTGACAACCATATAGAAAATAATGCTCCAAGTAAAGGAAAGAGTAAATTGTGCATTTTTAAAATTATGAGAGTGATTCGAAATAATTGTTCAAACTGACAATAACAGTAGAAAAGATGCTGAATAACAATAGTTGCTCTAATTTTTTTCTCCTTATTGCATGAAAATATTGTATAGAAGAGCTATATAAAAATAATTTCTCAATTGTAATCTATCTGATAAAGTTTGTAATTAAAATAATCAGAACCTGCCAACTTGTATAAAAAAGATACATTTGTGATAATCATATAACAAATGTTATTTTTTAAGTCTGGAAAAGCAAATTAGTCAGCCAAATTGACCACATGGTGGCACTATTCACACAGCATCCAACAATTTCTTGAATTAAAATAATATATTTAAAACTATTTTTAAGGGGGAAATTACATATATATTCCAAATAGAATCCTGAAAATATATGGCTGCAATTTTAGAAGACATTGGAGTTTCATGAAGCATTTGACCTGCATTCTTGATTTCCTTTCCTCTTCTGCAGGCCAAATGACATAGGATGAAGGCTGTTCGTAATTTGCTGATTTATATATTTTCCACCTATCTCCTGGTTATGTTTGGATTTAATGCTGCCCAAGACTTCTGGTGTTCAACGCTGGTGAAGGGGGTCATTTATGGATCGTATTCTCTAAGCGAAATGTTTCCCAAAAACTTTACCAACTGCACATGGACGCTGGAAAACCCAGATCCAACCAAATATAGTATTTACCTGAAATTTTCCAAAAAGGACTTCACTTGCTCTAACTTTTCCTTGCTGGCTTACCAATTTGATCATTTTTCACATGAAAAAATTAAGGATCTCTTAAAGAATAATCATTCTATCATGCAGCTGTGTGATTCCAAGAATGCTTTTGTATTTCTGCAATATGATAAGAATTTCATTCAGATACGTCGGGTCTACCCCTTTGATTTCATAGGATTATACAAAAAGGAAGATGATAAAAAATCTTTCTTTGAATTTTTGGTTTTGAACAAGGTAAGCCCAAGCCAGTTTGGTTGCCATGTATTATGCACTTGGCTGGAGAGCTGCTTGAAATCTGAGAATGGGAGAACCGAATCCTGTGGGATCATGTATACAAAATGCACCTGCCCTCAGCATTTAGGAGAAGAAGGGGGAAATGACCATTCCATGGTGTGGCTCAATAATGTCGTTTTGCCGCTGAATGAGCAGACAGAAGGCTGTCTAACCCAGGAACTGCAGACCACCCAGGTCTGCAATCTCACACGAGAAGCCAAGAGGCCACCAAAGGAAGGTAGGTGCTCTTCAAAAGGGCTCCATTGTCCCACTGCCCTTCCGTGTAATAAATTTAAGTGATCTATAAGTCAAACTGAGTTGCACTCCACACCAGTTGCTGCATAAAAGGATTTCTGAAGGCCGGCAGTTGGTCATTCTCTGGATTCTTTCCAAGAGGGAGGATCTAATTTTGTTCATTTAATGTAATATGTCATATTAATCTGGCTAAGGCTTTCCTTCTGTATTAAAATTAGGACTTGCGATTTAATTCTCCAGTAAACATAGAACTATGCTGACAGGTTGGTTATCAAGTTGCTTGTCTTTCTTACTGCAAGAGACTTTACACATGTGGTTATTCACCTGTGATCTTTGTTGCAGTTTGCAAGGAAGGTATTTCCAAAGGCATGTGGCAATCTTAATAATAAGTAATATTGAAAGTTTAAAAATCCATGTAGACCAGGGGTGTCAAACTGCCGGCCCAGGGGCCGGATGCGTCACGACGAAACTGCGCCCACTCCATTGCCGGCAATGGGGAAAAAGCTCCGATATGTCACGTGACTTCACGTGACGTCGTGAGTTTGACATGCCTGATATAGACTAGGGTAGCAGAGGTTGAGGGAATGGGTAATCTTGACTCCCAATTGGTTAGACATCATTGACTTGAGATTAGCATTACTGTGCAAAAAGAATGTTAAAAGTGGGTGACTTTTAAGACCTCCCTTGGGATTCAATGAGATTAGGAAGCATCTATTGAATGGTAAATGGTAAATATCCAGTAATTCTCAATTATATTAGCTAGTGACCACATTTAAACATATTTGACATCTTCTAGTCTGTAAAACCGGAAGCTCATTTGCTCCTATCCCAGATAGGAAAAGTTCCAGAAGAAACATTATGTTCTCAATATGGCAAAATGGGGACTGTCTTCTAGTAACTTGGATCATAGCCTATTTGTTTAATAAAGAGGATGGTGGAAGCTTTTGGGATAATAATAATAATAATAATAATAATAATAATAATAATAATAATAATAATAATAATAATAATAATAATAATAATAATAATAATGCTTTCTAGATGCTATCCATTTAGAGATTCATTTGATTACCTTTATCCTTTAACATGCCTTCCTGGCCCACTCATGAACAGGTACAAAAAAGGAAGATGTGGACAATTTCTCAGAGAAACGAAAGAGTGAAATGTTAGCGATAACCAGTGGAAACATTTAAATGTGGAAATGTGCTGAGATAAGTTATGTCAATAAGTTACCATTCTAAATGGCTGAGTGTGTGCGTTTATGAATAGAGATTGATTGAACAAATGAGAAAAAAGTATTATTTTTTTGGTAAAAGAATACATAGATGCCTGGAATCAAGGAAAGAGAGAAAAAATAAGATATTGAAGAAGGTGGGGAACAGAGAGGGAATTTTCTTCCTTATCCAGCCCTAGCTCCCTGTGCTAAAGAAGGTTGCATTTTCATGCAGAAAATGTTTTCCTTTTCCCCTGGTTTCTACATGGTCACAAAGCTCCTTGTCTGTGGGGAAGCAGAGCCAAGCTACTGGTCTCTGTAATAGAAGTTGCCTTTGTAAAGGGATGCAAAATTGACACGTTGTTCTGTGAGGATTTTCTTTAAGGGCAGCCAAGGCTGAGTGGTGTGGGAGGAAAAAAAAAGTGAAGCTGCTCAAACTGCAGAGGTGCCAAAGATACTTTTCGGGTTGGGCACAGCAGGAGAGTGACTCCGTTACAGTCAAGCTAAAGGACAATGCAGGTTGATAGCTCGAAGTAATGGGCGGAGAGGAAGAAAATGGGTGCATAGAGTCAATTTATCAAGGAGCAAAACTTAATTTCTAGCAGGTTAATATTTTGTATAGTCTACAGCAAGGGGAAAGAGTCTAGATTTTAAATTATTCATTTATTTTTTTTCTGTAAACACCCCTTGGAAGCCCTTCTAAGAGCAGGGATAGTATTTAACATCCTTTAACATTAATTAATCCCCTTAGAATAGGGGAAAAATTCTCCCATATTGTGAAGCCTGAAGATAATTTATAAGACAATTAAACCACAGAAAGTGAGATGTGAGAATATATTAGCATCTGAAAGCTTTAATCGTTTTGGGGAACTGTTGTGGGATTTAACCCATTCCTGATGGCAACAGGAAAAGGAGTCTTATTTTTATCCGCCTTACTCACCAAAGATCAGGCTGGGTTGTTGTTGTTGTTGTTTTGTTTTTAGAAAAGCAGCAGCTGGCAGACCAGTTGGCTGTTTACCACAACTGGAGATGGGTGGGTGGGTGGGTGGGTGGATGGATGGATTTATAGTTAGTTTGCTGATTATTCTTGTGATGGATGGATAAAGTTAGTCCTATGTTTGATGGAGATTGATTAATAGGCTGCTTTGATTGGATTTAGCTCATAATTGGTCTTATTGGGAAACAGCCACAATTGAAGCTTTTAAGAATGTTACCCTGATTGTAAGAAACACCAAAACACTGAAAAGGGAACCTGGAATCTCGCCCAGTACTAAAGGCAGACCTAAAGGATTGCAGCTTCCATATGGTGGTTTCAAATGTTCTAAAGTCACATCAACAGTCTGATATTGTTTTACACATTGTGAATATATTCATGGTAAATTATTGAGTTTTCATGTTTGAGAATGAGGCAGTAGAATTTCCTTCAAAGCAAAATAGGTTTTAAAATAATGTGTGTGGGAATGTAAGTATTTGTACACACAAAATAGCCTACTTGGTATAAGGCTAGCTATAGAAAGTGTTTTAGATTAGACTGATTGCTATCACACTTTGGCAAATTGCATTTGATTTCTCCCAGAGAGCTTTATGTAAAGGAATCATTCCTTAACTGTGAAGGCCACACAACAAAATTATGTGTGTGCCTTTTTGATTGCTCACTTTGAGGAAGAATTAAATTTTAATTGAGAAGAATTCCCCCCCTTTTGAATATACTTCTCTCAGCATATTAAGTAACAGAATGTTTAGGGAAAGAAGATGTACATGTAATTTTGCCAAATACATGTTATTTATACTTGTATCATTTTTCATCTCTATCCCGGTAAAGGTTAGGTGCCCTTTTAAATAGTACATGTGAAAAAGTAGATTTTCATAATTCAGTGCTTTGTATGTTTGAATAGCTTATCAATACTAGTGGAATACCTGCAAATTATTTTTTCGGTAATAAAAGTTTTAATGCCATAAACATTCATTATATACAGTTTATTGCATAAAGTTTTCAATGGAATAAGAACTATACAATGGCATCTTTGCTTGGAAATAATAATACTGACATATGATTAGATTTGTGAAAGTATCTGTAGGTAACCTTTACTCTGAAAATGACCTGAAGACCTGGTTGTTCCAACAAGCAAGCCTGGACTGACTACGGTTTTTAATTAGGCTTTTTACTGGGTTAAATTGTCTCGTAATTTTGCATTTATTGTTTAATTCTCTTTTAAATTTTTTACTGTATGTTTCTAATTTTTATTGTTGTGAGCCGCCCTGAGTCCTCAGGGAGAAGGGCGGCATATACCTTTAATCAAATCAAATCAAATCAAATCAAATCAAATATCCCCCATTGCAATCATGCTGTGTATTTTGAAAACTGCCAGAAAGCTCCAGATTTTGGACGTTTTCAGGGTGATACATGGTTCATCCTTCTGATCAGATATTCTATTTATAAAAAGATTTAAATGGATACTACTTCTGATTATTGATTCAGTGATATAATGCTCAAAGCATGATAAAGCTTTCTTGTAAGAGTTGGTAGTTTTATTCTGCAGTGATCTTAGATACCTTAGAAAGAATCTTAAAAAGGATGCAGAAGAAGAAAGATCTTAAAGGATGGAGCTCTGAAAGAAAAAGGGCATTGTAACTCAGCAAAAAAATGCAAAAGCAAATGACTAACTGGTGTATGTAACTGGGGATGATGAAGAGAATGGAGGAGAATTTTTGCTTCTTCTCATGAAGTGATGGAACAGATGAAAATAAAGTGATTCAGTATTCTGTGCTTCATGTGCTTGAACAGTTATAATAACTGATTCAGTACCTAGCTAAACTAGTTTTCAAAATATGTAGACAAAATGGGCACCAACTTGAAACATTTTAAAAAGAGATTAGTATCTTGATGGAGATGAAAGATGCCAGTGGTTGTTACGCTCAAGACCAACTATTCAGGGAAACTGAATAGTAGTGATTAGGGTTACTGTTACGCATGTCTTGCTTACAGAATTCTGCTCAGCATCTCAGTGGAGATATACTGTAATGTTGACTTCATATGATTTTGATTGTTATCTGTTAAGGTGAAATATTCATTGGATTAACTGCGCATTGCCTGAAAAGTTGTCTGGAATGCAGTTCATAAATGTTTTAATCATTATTTTTTATCAGTGAGTTGAGCTTTTAAAAGGAGCTAAGGAGCTAACTTCATAAGAATTCTGGTATGTAGGCTTTGGGTGACAAAACCTAGGATATGATTGGTTATCTGTTCAATAATATGTTCTTTAGTGCCTATTTTTGTTTATTTAAGCATATTTTTAAGAGGAAATCTGCAAAGTTGCTTACCAAATTCATAAAAATTCACAGCTGTTTTGAGTATTCACATGAATAGAAAGAAGAGGTATAAATCAAATATATAATAGATAAATAATAGACCATTAAAATCCAATAAACAACTTAATAACTTTTAAAATTCAAACAGTAGGACTATAAACAACTAAATACAATTAGATCAATCATGCATTTAATCAGTCCATCAAAAGAAGCCCTATGTAAATCCATAGGTGTCTTGGGGCTCAAAAGCATGAGCTTAATGTGTGTCAGGTGGTTAATAAGTTCCATAATGCTGGCACCATCACTGAAATGTTCATATTCTTTATATTATTTTCATATGAGCTTGGTTGAAGGTTTCAGTAACTATTCAGTTTTTGCTTCTGTTGCTTTTATATTTCGTCTACATTAAAAAACCCAGGATGCATACTTTCTTTGGCTGACTAGAAGCATTAACTGTAGAGTATTTTAAGACACACTAGTTTACATGGTGCACAAATCTAAAGTTAATTCCTTGAGAGAATAAAAAAATGTTGCAAAAACTTAACAAGAAAATAGTGGCTTTATTCAGTTCCCAGTTTTATAACATGCCCCCCAAAACTGGCATTGAATTCCTAGGACAATTGTACATATTAAATGACATTACAGTAATTTTTTAAAAAATATATATTGAAATTTTGCATTACTTCTATATTCTCCTGTGTTATTGTTAATATTATCAGCTGAAAATATCAGTATTACAGTGCTCGGTTTTCAGTATTAATTTGTACCAGAATGATCTGTTTAACATTTCAATATAGAGAAAGTAATTTATTCAGGGATGAGTTCTTTCTTCCAGGGGAATTAATTTTTATTAATATTATTCAGTCATACTCCATGTGCTCAATCAAAGCACCCAAATTCTAAGTTGTTGAAGTTTAACTGTTCTCTGTAAGTCTATATTAATTGCAATAAAATAAAGGTCATAATATCCTACTGGGCATTATTTATATTTATTTCATTTAAAATTTAAAACAGGATGTAGAGAGTGGATTGTGCAAATTTACAAAATATGCGCATATATATATATATATATATATATATATATATATATATATATATTGCAGTATACTACATTAGTAATGTATATTAGTGATATACATTAGAAATATATTTACAATTAACTTTTAATTTGTAGGTATGTGTTTAATCACATTTATGTAACTGCCCATCTCACTTGGCAACTGGGTGGTGTCATCATCAACATACAATATTAAAAACAAAACAATCAATTTAAATTAAAAAGTAAATAAAACAAGTAAAGATCAAACAAAACAAGTAAAAAAAGACCTAAGCTTGCTTAGATTTTCAAGATGTCTTGGTTCTGCTACTGGATATGTTTGGCATGGTCATGGTTGCATTGGAAACGATGTGGTAGAGGGAAAATGTGGTAATGCCTGAGAGGGATAATGCAGGATCCGATCTGGGTCATTCACTGGAATCGGAGGTTTAGTCTTCCGAGCGTTTGGGCTTGTGCTGGACCCATCCTCAGAGACGTTCTCTCTAATAGAGTGTGTCTGCTATCCCTCATGAGAGAGATAATCTTTGGGATCAAAGTGATAAAGAACAAAACTGGAGTTTGTGTATACTTAAATATTTAACAAACTAAGTAGGAAATATTTTATCTGCTGCCAGATGCCTCCAAAATGTCAGGGTCATTTGAAGGCTAAGCAGACTGATGACAAAATTTGTGCTTTTTCACCACAACCCATTATTCTTAATGTTACATTTGAAAAAAACAGAACCAAATATGTTGCAGAAGAAGCCAGCAAAAGAAGCAATGAATTGAGAAAGTGAAACACACTTGGGGCTCTGGAGGAAAAAAAAAAGCATTCTGAAAAATCCCCTTAGTGCTTCACAATTGGATGAAGCAGTGGCTCAGAATATCAGCGGATGCTCCATTCTAACAGCCCTCCCTTTCCCCTCCTGGTCATGTGACTCAAAGCAGCCTATCCAAATGCATCCCAGTCCACAGAAACACAAAGGCACAACCTCTTATTTTGAAACCAGGGAAAAATATAGATATGTCTCATGGCCATTGCTGGTAAAGGCTTTGGAAAGAGTTCCAGAAGCCATATTCTGTATCTTGTTAATTCTCATTTTATTCATAATAAAATGATTACATGTTGGTGCAGATATAGAGCTACATGCATAGTTTGATGCAAGGTTCTCTTTACAGGGAACATCCCAACATTGATTGGAACCTATAATACAATTATGTACTGAATTCTTCCACATTTCCTTGCTTAAGCAAGTACAAGAGTTAATGAAGGTGAGGGATGCAAGTAGAAATTTAAAGTGCAATGCAATAAATTTGGAATAGTAATTCATTTTTAGAGAGTAGATGGTGCAATGGAGTGCAGGTAAAATAATGGGTGATTGCTCTTCAGAATATTTTCTTGATCCTACAGCATCCTCTAGAGAAGAGCAATAGGAGACTAGCTAAAATAAAGGGGGAAAAACTCCTTGAACTTAGTGGTCCAATTCTTAATCAAATTTCTTTCTGAACAAAAAGTGAATCAAGGAAAAAATGCTGAAAGAAATCATTATTGCTTTCCTTGACAATTTTATTATTAAAACTACTGTTCAATCATTAAGATGAATCATTTTCCCCCAAATTTCACTACTTTTGGTGAAGGAATTATTTGATCAGTGGGTAATCTGCAGTTATACTGAAACTGCAGTTTTTAGAATTTCTCAGATTATGCATGCAATAGGTGAATAATGAATAAGGTGCTATATGGTATGTGGTCTGTATGGGTTTGGGGCTATATAGGTTCAGGGTTTGTTTGTTTTTATTCTCTAGTCTTACAATATGCCAATAAATATTTATTAACAATAAAAAGAAAAACCATCCAAGAAAACAGCTTTATCAAATAATATAAATTGCTGAATGTCTAGATCCAACCAATTATCATTTGAAATTATCCAATAATCCAGCTCTTCAAAAGTAAAAATCCTTATACATATCCCATATATATTTATAACAATAGTTCCTTTTATTCTGAAAAGCATTACATTCTAATCTGTTTTAAGGGAAGAGCAAGAATGCTAGGACTTCTCTCTGATCAAATAATAGAGGCAAACATCAAGATAAGTCTACTCCTGTTTCATTCCCTAGCCCAGGCATGTCAAACTGCCAGCCCACAGGCTGGATGCGTCACAGTGAAACCACACCCACCCCAGTGCCAGCAATGGGGAAAAGTCGTGATACGTCAAGCAACGTCATATGACATCGTGAGTTTGACATGCCCGCCCTAGCCACTCTCCTGAGTTCCTAAGTCAAAGAGACAAACCACATGTTAAAAAGTTTGGTTGAAATTGTTGGATCCAAATCTGCTTCTACAAAGTGAGGTACCTAAGCAAGTGTGGTAGTAAGAGTTGGAAGAAGGGAAGGAAATATATACTTTAGGATGGAAATGGGTTTTGGACAAAGAATCTGTCTTCTATAATGGTTTTAATTTGAACTTCTTTTATTTTTTACTAGAAGTCCTAAACATACAGAGGTCTATCCCACACATGAATGTTTTATATGTTGCATTCATTGTACAGGTGGAGGCTATTTGTAGAACAGATTCCCATTAATGGGTTAGTGCAGCTTTTGGAGAACACCCAAACTGTTGCAGGTAATGACATTGGCTTTGATTGCATACAGAAGGAGGCATGCTAGAATCTATTGATCTTCTAAGTTTGCTTTGGACCATGTCCACTTTGCTGACAGAGGAATCATTGCACATTATTTCAAACCTCGTTTTCTTGAACAGCCACTCATGACATTCGGCTATTAGGTTTTCATCAGTCAAAATTGTGTGGCCCTCACTAGCAAAAAAAAAATAGCCAGAGGTTTTACTGCAATATAATGATGTGCTTATGTGCCCTTAATAAAACAAACATTATCTTCCTTTCTTGAAAATGCCTTTCTTGTCTTCAGGATAGGAAGGAACAGTTCTTGATTTTTTTTATTATTCCAAATTACTTCTTTTATGCCCTTGTTGCTTCAACAAATGTTAAGTGTATTAAACAAACATCAAAGATACCTTGAATTGATGACTTTTGCTATTTCTGAGAGAGCCAAATGTGCATGCCAGAAAGCAAAGTTTGGCTCAGAGTTATAATTACTGATCATGCATTTAGAGTTGTTCCTTTTAATGTATACAATAGTGCTATACTCCCTCTCCACTGATATTTTTTTTAAAGAATGCAAGCCATGAGACATTAAGAATGGGTAAGGGTACAAAACTGGGCAACAATAATCTTTGTAAGTTATAAAGTACTCTGAATAAAAATTCATGGCAAGAGATCTTTGGTGCAATTTAATTTTCTCTGAAAACATGTGACTCAACAGTAAAATAAAAATTTAATAAATGTTGCACAAAAAGTCTTTTCAAGAGATAAAAGGATTATATAAAATTCAAGTGAAAAGAATAGAAGACTAGTGTGTTCAGCCATTACAATAATTTGCTTATGTTCAGATTGCAAAAAACCTCTAATGCATAACATTGATTTCTTTGCCTTATGTTTATAATTTTGTTACAGAGATGATAATCCTGTGTCTGGCCTTATTATTTCAGATCATAGGTACCAAATCCTCAATAGAAATTGCAGGGGTGGCTGAAAGAGAGAGAGTTGTATTTGTAACCAGAGATATGCTGCTACTTTTCCTTCTGTATTTGTATCCAGCAGAAGGAAGGGTATGAATTAATTTTATTGTTTACCCATTTATTTTTTACTTCCAGGGCTGCCCCTGAAATGAATAATCTGGATTCAGTTTTTGCTGTAGAAAACTCAATATTAAAAACAAAATTATGTCAGAACCCTTCATTGCCTGATGTCTGCAGAGATGATTCCCCCATTTTTTTGACATTTTATCATATGAAATTCTGCCGTATTGTATTATGTGTTTTGTCACCAGAAACATTTACACTTTAAAAATAATTTCCAGGTAAATGGTTTGGACACTGAACACCATATATGTCTGAATCAATTAATATTGCCTTTATATAATTTTAATGCTCTGATTTCATTGTGCCATGTGTTAAATATAAAAATGTTACTTTATATGTGTATAACTTCTTACATATTTTTGCTGTATTTCCAATCATATTTTTAAAAGTGTGCTGCCAAAGTGAAAAGATAAAAATTAAAACATGTATTTTGAAAGAATAATGTAAGTAAAAGACAAACACCTTTGACAATAATAGGTTTCTAAGAATCTTGAACTTGAACTTGCTTTTGCCAAACACCTTAATCATAAATGTAGCTTATTTAAAAAAAACACGATAGAGGCTGTTCATTTATGGGGGGAAAAAGACTTGCTCCCAACCATTATTCAATTAAATGCAAATACATGGTGCTTAATAAAAATTACAAATAAACGTATTGGAAGACAATTAAATTTTAGAAAAATAAAACAAAATAGGGAAAACATCAAAGCAACCTGCAAACTTAGGCATTCTAAACAAAGCCCCTACACACACTTTTGGTGTGCGAAGTGCACTGTTTCCAGTTTCTAGGTACAATTCAAGGTGCTGGTAATCATCTTTAAAGCCCTATATGGCACAGGGCCACATTATCTGCAGGACTGCCTTTCTCTGAGGACATCTTCCATCCTACCAGGTCAGATAGAGTGGGCATGCTTCCTAGTTCCTTTCCCTAAATGTTGTCATCTGATGGGAAATAGGGAGTGTGCCTTTTCTATGGCAAACTCTGCCCTACATATCATTCTGTCCCTTGAAGTCCAACAGACCTCGGCACACAAACACAACTTTCTGAAAACCTTTGAAGGTGTGGCTTTTCCCCAAAGCACTGGGATAAGATTAGATAACTTATCGGGGCCCAATTTTTGTTGTTTTTAATGTGTTTAGTTTTATTTGTTGATTTAACTTTTGATTGGGAGCTGCCCAGAGTTGGTTGGAAGATGGGCACTTTCTATAAATGTTTTAATTAAATAAAATAAAGGCTTTTGAAGCCCTACGTTAGAGTAAATTGAGTTACAATCTGTAGTAGTAGCAGAAATGAGATACAGGTAGTCCTCAACTTGCAACAATTTATTTAGTGACCATTCAAAGTTACAATGGGATTAAAAATGTGATGTATGACCAGTTTTCACACTTATGACCATAGTAGCATCCTATTGGTCATGGGATCAAAATTCAGACGCTTGGCAATTTATTTAGGATGGTTGCAGTGTCCCGAGGTCATGTGATTCCCTTTTGCGACCTTCTGACAACCAAAGTCAATACAGAAGCTAGATTCAACAGTTTGACTAATTTAACAGCTACAGTGATTCACTTTAATGAGAGGGGGTTGGACTAGAAGACTTCCAAGGTCAGTTCCAACTCTATTATTATTATATTATTATATTATTATATTATTATATTATATAACTTAATAACTGTGCCAAGAAAGGTCATAAAATGGGGCAAACTCACTTAACAAATATCTCACTTAGCAACAAAAAGTGTCAGCTCAATTGTGGTTGTAAGTCAAGGACTACCTGTATTGGAAACCATCTACCATACCAAACAAATGCCAAATGGTATCTTTCAAGTACCTTGAAGCTTTCCTGGAATTTGTTCTGTTTTGCCTTTAATAGCCTGAGTTCTTTCAGTGGCATGTACTTTGTTACAAGGGGATGCAAGGCACTGATCATGTTTTTGTTATTTGACAATTATTTTCTTTGCAGCATCCCTCCCCCACTTTGCTGCCTGCACTTACTGATCTGAAAAAGCCTTGTTGCAAGGTGTTCCTTGCTGAGTTTTTCCTTCAGATTAAGTTGAGGCCTGGGAAATTAGGGAAGATGCAGATTGCTAGAGACATGACTGGTGATAGAATGCTTACATTCACCAAGATAAATCCAAAAAACCCTGCATTTCATCCATAAAATTGTTCCAGAAGTTGTCTTTTCCTTTAAATAATGAAAACATTTTTATTCCTATCAGAAGAAGGGTAAAGTTGGAAAAGTACAGATAAAACTGTAAAACAGCCTCCCAAACTTTGTCCCTGGTTGAAAGGAACCTTTCTGTTTTCTCTCTCGCTGATGTTTGTGCTCTTAAATTTAAGGCAGGAGACTAAATGGGTAGATTGGTCCATTGGTGACAAATAAAACAGCTTTTTCTTCCTGTTATCTTTATCTTGCCGACATCAGAAAACCTCTTAAGACTTTTCCAGGTGAATCTTTAGAGCTTTAGAATTTAGATGATTGTTCTCTGGCTTTCCTATTTTAGAGCATCAGTGTTGCTAAAACTATAATCTTAACTGAGATGCTCTATTTAATTGGGAACACTTTTTATCTTGTTAATAGGAATTGTAGATTAACAAAAATAATGTTATTGTGAGTAATGTGTAAAGAATGGTAGGTTATTAATGCTTCTTGATTTGGGAGATCACTACAATCTTAGGGCTACTTGCTTCAAAAATTTTAAACATAGCGTTCATAGCACTTTAATTGTTCTACCTGAAATATAGTATAAGCCATTGCTTAAATTGTTAAAAAAATGTTTGTTGTCCTGTTTTAAAATTCTCTGAACCAGACTTTTGAAATTTTTTACTCATTTTCTACATTAAAATATCTGTAATTAATCTGAAATTACAAACGTTGGTCTAATTTCTTTTGGATTTTTTTAGACTAGGTTTTTTTAATCAGGAAGTTACTATTGCAGTTAAACAAATTTTAATAAGTTTTTGTAAAAGAGAAATAGAAGTGTAGATAATAATTATTAGTGCATTGATACTTATGAAGAAATCTAAGGTGTTGTACTTAAAGTGTTGGATTAAAAATTAGGGCCAAGTTCAGCATCAGCAATGGAGCTCCTAAGTGAATATGGCACAATCTTCACCCTTACCTATCCTACATGGAAGGATCAATTCTAACAAAAACTAAACAACTAATATCAACAAAATGCATTTGCTGAGAATATCAAAAAATAAAACTTATAACAGATAGTCCTTGATTTCTGACATAATGGAGGTTGCCCATTATGGTCGTAAGTTGTTATGGTCATAAAACAGATTAAGTATGTGACTGACCTGATTTTGCAACCTTTTCTGCAGTGGTTTTATGTGGATGCCCCAGTCATAAAGCAGCCACTGTTGTCATTAAGTGAATGCCATGGTCATCAAGTGAACCAATGGTTCACTGTGGGCGCGGTTTTGCCAAAACCTGAAAGTAATTGCCAGTTTTCTGCTGAATCATTGCAAATTGCAATTCCATGATTGTGGAACACTACAAACAGCTGTAAATGTGGCCCAGTTGCTGAGCACCTGAAATTTAGTCAGTTGACCCTAAGCAGGTGACCATTGGAACTTTGAATCTGGGTCATAAATAACAGTTGACTAGGTCCACTACAAGTTCAAAAGGGCACTAAACAACCAGTCATAAAGGAATACCTGTATATTACGTTACAGTTAAAAACACAGAGGAAATTTTAACACTGTGATGTCTCTCTGGAAGTCAGTTAATGAAACTGCTCCAGATATAAAAATGAATCCTGTAGCCAATGAAAAGATTTATAGATCGATCTGATATGAATTTGGCCCAAATATCTAATGCAAAGGGAGGGGAGAGGGAGAGAGAGAGGAACATACTTACATACATACTCATACATCTTTTTCTCTCACACATTAACCTTCTGGGACCAAACAAGAAGTGCTCTGACATATAGGTTAATTCCCACAAGTTTCTATAATTAATAATCAAAGGCGATAAAGACTAAACTAGAAAGCTATGGGGAAAAAAACATCCTGGAAGAAGTGGCAGTGGCAAACCATTTCTATACTCCTGCTTGCCAAACTCCATGGACATCTCCATGAATTTACCAGGAGTCAAGTTTGAATCAAAAGAGACATATTTTATTTCCAGGTGCAGCACCTGGGTGTCTTCGTGCTAGAAAGATAGGCAGGATCATGCCTGGTTAGAATTTGGATGGAGGCTGTAAATTAACCTGTAAAGTTGTAAAAAACTTTCTGGAAAATGCTAAGGCATTCAGGAGGTCACCAGAAACCAAAGATAATTTGGAGACTTTACTAATATACCTGTACAGTAGCTGTCTCATGTCTGCCTAAGCAATTATTATCTGCTGTAATCACAAATGACTCCATTTAATTTCAGATTAAAATTGCTCTAGTATTGCTGTTTAAAATCCATTAATGGGAATTGCCAAGAATTCAATAAGTTACCTAGTGCTTCAAAGTCTATGCTTTTCTCTATTATTTAGGAAAGTCCATTAAATTTTGTAACGACAGATTTATTTTTTGTTTTTACTGAGCTCATAAAGACCTAATCTTTATGTACTGTTTTGTCTTTGACCTGACAGTTAAGTTGACTTTTGTTTTATGATCTGTAAACAAGCAAAGCTGGCTTTGGTCCATAAATGAAATTTAAGCTGGAATTAATATTTTAAAACGAATTGTTTCCGAGTTCAGCAAAGCTATTTGGGGAAGACAAAAGGGCTGGCTTGCTTCCATCTTAAAATAAGCTCTTGGTGATTAAATTCAGAGGCCTCATAAGGCGTGTAACAACATTGCTTAGAAAAGCTATGTTTTTACTACAACATTTTGCCATTTATCTACTGCTTTTTCAAGTCACCGAATCAGCTGTATATCAGTATATCCAATGGACATACAGTATTATCAGATAAAATGTAGTTTTTAACTTTCATTACCATTGGAGATTAAATTACAATGTTGTTACTCTGTCAATATGTTTACTTTCTTACAGCTTCATATATCATGATGATACAGTAAAAAAACAATAATAAAACATTGTCAAGTTTAAAACACACTTAAAACCAAAAAGTTTTTTCAAAGTCCTATCTGCAAAATTCCAGTTGAAGGAACTAAATACTAATTTCCATTAGCTAGTAAAATAAGTGTGGATGGGCAGAGCCCATCATTAGTTGCCAGAAAACAACAAAAAATGCGATATGTTTCATTAAAAAGAAGATTCACCCACCATGAGGGATAAGAAGTGAAACAATGCCTCACCCAGCAAGCTGAAAGTACAGGAGATATGCCTAATAAAAGTTTCTTAAGGTCTTCTGGCTTATATTCTGGACAATTTTGACAGTCCTGCACCTTTAACCTTAAATCCTATCCTTATAAGTTGCCGAAAGATACCCATGACTATTTTTGAAAGATAAGCATCCAGGGGCATAGTTGGTCCAAAAACATCTCAACTTGAATCATCCATGCTATATCCAGAATAAAGTAAACGAGTATCTCACCATCTTAAAAAGTATCTGGTTTACTTGTTTTAAAAATTTTATAATTAACCTCCTTCTACTCGTAAACTTATTTAGGGAACATTGCTGTGTTACAAATCTTAAATCCCATGATTTGGACCGGTAACCATATCTGACTTCAATCCATTAAGTAGGTGTGGAAATGTTGCCATCTCTCATGTATAGTCCAAAAATATTCAGTGGCTGATAATTCTAGATGAAAAAAATACAGAACTTTAGCATGTATTTGTTCACCTTTAGCATTATATTGTGCCAATCAAGAGAGTATTAATCTTGTCCTTTTTCAAAATGGGTTCAGAAAATGCCTTCTCCGAGACCACACAGAGCTATTGGATTACCTTGCTCACAAAATGACAGTTTTTAAAACAGCCAAACAGTTATTTCCTTCTGCCTGTTTCAAGATGACTTGTTTCCCAGAAGGACTAAATTACTTAGCTTGCTTTAAAATTCAGACGCTTGTCAACTGACTCATATCTATGATGGTTACGCTGTCCCGGCCTCATTGATCCCCTTTTGCAAAATCAAAATGTATCAACTTTATAGATAGCTGAAATTTGGCAATTTTACCAAATTTCAGTCATATAATCTCAGGTCATTTTTATGGTTAGAAATGAGAGGATTTTGACTTTCAAAAGCTTAGTGCTAGTCCCCCCCCCATTCTTCAACCTGTTCAAAACAGACAGAAAATAATTAACGTACCAAGCATCACCCTCCCAGGAACATCCTTTGCAGCTTTCTAGCTAGTTCAGGGAACAAGTTGTTCACTCCTGCCCTGGGGAATGATTGGCAGTTGGTGTCCTGTAGAGACTTCGTATTTCTACTCCCACGTGTCTCAATTGCCTCCAGCAAATGATGTGGATATGATAGTGGCATCATATCTTTACTAAGGAGTTCTATATCCTGGTTTTTTAAAAAAAGACCAGATCAAGTAGCTCTCTGTGTGGTATTTTGTGCTATTCATGATAAGGGGATTCTAAAGAAGATCCCACATTAATAATATTGGATTGGCTTATTTAAGGTTGCTATTTTGAACTAGTTGAAAACTGTGGGTGTTTCTTATTAGAATCAACTGCCTTGCATTTGACATTAAGATGCCTTCTTAATTATCCATAAGTACTGGAGCTCAAGTTGTGCAGTTGCACTAACAATAATCATTTTGCCATTTGAGCTAAAGGAGATTAACTGAGACAGATGTTTTGAAGCAAATTAAGTCATACCAGGTAGGTGCTTCTTCAGTGGAAATTTGAGCACAACACTTAACTGGTGCAGATGGCATAAATCACATATACACAACACAGATTAAATATAAGTTAAAAGATTATGACATAGCCAAGGATGTAGAAGTCAAATTCATATTACAGATGAGACAATTCTGTACACATCATGAACATGCTAGTTATACTGTGCAGCAATATAATATAATTGATTAAATTTGGGTTTAATAGTAATTGAGTAATTTTATATTATACCCAAATATCTTCAGTTGTTGTCACAGAATTGCTGCTGCTCATTTAATGTCCTACCATACGGACACAATTCATAGCTCAGGCAAAGCATTCATCAGATAACATGTACATATTTTCTTCTCAATCCCAAGGACCTTTGACTTCTGTCCTTTGGAAAAACTATGGGAGCCCAGGCCTACATGGGGCAATGCTTCAATGTTCTCTTCTTCTTACAAAAGAAGCATTATAGCACTCACGCTTCAACCCCATTAGAAAAGGGACCTCAAGGTCACATGCTGATATAATGATGGCAGTCATTAGAGAATAACATCATTTAAAATATGAACAGAAACCAGTATTGTATATCTCAGAGAAGTAAGTTGTGTAAGAAATAAGAAAAGGCTTAACATTTTCCAAAATTGGAAGAAAACACTTCCAGTAAGCTTATGAGACTTTCCCAGTCTTTTATAGAAAAATATCTGCTCTAGTCCTGTTAACAGGGCGTTTCAACCTTTTCACAGATTGTACCACTTTTAGGACATGACAATATTTGAGTACCACCAGTGCTTAGCAAGGTGTCAAAAACTTGATGACTAAAAAAAAAGGGGAGGGATTTGGGGTTTTACTGGTTAGAATCATTTGTTATTATAGAAATGGCTAGTTTATAATATTATGGAAAAGTAAAAAAGTTGAGGTTCAATGTTAATGCTTCCTTCTACTGCAACAGAGGAAGTTGGAAATAAATGCCTTTTATTTTTCCCTTCTCCCCCTCCCTTTTTTATCTCCTTCCTCCCCACTGTGTCCTATTTGCTTTTGTAATTCTGTATTTTATTCTATAATCTAATAAAATGTTACAAACCAAAAAAAAGGAAAAAGTACCAGTTTTAATATCTTCGCAGGTGGTTCCTTTGCTAAATCACTTTCCCTTTACACTGACAAACGTATGATGAATTTCTCCATATTTATTAATATGCACTATTACCTTGGTGGTCAGGTGGCTGGTCAGCCCTTCTTCCTCTCTCCCTCTCCTCTCTTTCTTCTCACCCTTCACTTGCAAAAGCCCCTCACGCTCTTGCGCTCTCTGTCTCTCATACACACCTCCCCAAAAGCCTTTCCTCTCTGTCTCTCTCACACAAACTTCCCCCCAAAAGCATTTCCTCTCTCTCTCACACACACCTCCCCCAAAGCCTTTCCTGTCTGCCTCTCTCACACACACTTTCCCCCAAAGCATTTCCTCTCTTTCTCACACACACCTCCCCAAAAGCCTTTCCTCTCTACCTCTCTCTCACACACTTACCCCACAAAAGCATTTCCTCTGTCTCTCTCTCACACACAACTTTCCTGCAAAAGTCTTTCTTCTCTCACACACACACCTTTCCAAAGCATTTCCTTTCTGCCTCTCACGCTGCTTCTCTGACAAAAGCCTTTTTTCTTCTGACTCTTTTTCTAATGTCTTTTTTTTCTCTCCCTCTCCCGCCAAAACTGCCTCCTTTTATAGCCTCTCCTAACTCCACCCCCTCCTCCTTTCTCTTCCTGGGGCCTTTGTCTTGCCCCAGCAGCCTTGCAGCTCCTGAGGACTCTTTCATGGCAAGTTCTGTGCTGCACCGCCTTAGCTCATACTCACTTTGCCCACTTTCAAGCAGTGGGATCAGCAGGAGTTGGACTGAGTCATGGGAGCTCACCCCATCCCACAGCAGCACCTGAGTCTCAAACGTGAGCCTGCCAATTGTCAGACCAGCATCCTAACTGTCATGGTTCTGATAAATGAGACAATTCAAACAAATTACAGGCATATTATTTACTGTATCTAAAAAGTCTTAGTAATGAAACGAAGCATCAGCACTCATGGAGGGATGCCAGAATCTGACCCCTCCTCCCCTTGATACATCATATCCTGCACAATCTCCCTCCCCTAATTACACGTCATAAGTCACATTCACCAATTAGTTTTACATATGAAATTGCACTTCCCCTTCTGTGCGGCTAATCTTATCTTCTCAAGATAGCCATTTGAAAATTTCCCTCTCTTCAAGATTCAAAGCGAAGCAGTTTAAACAAGTATATTGTCAGTGCAAAAACATGTCAATGTTTGCAGCATTGACACTAACCACATGAGCCACTGCACTCTACCCTCTTCTGTATATGCCGGCAATTTATGTAACTTTGGCAGTTTGTCTTCTGCTGCAGATTTCTTTTGGCTTTCTCTTGAAGAAATTAAGAATAAACATAAGAACACATATCCTGTTACTCTGATATGGGTTTCTGATGGCACTATTAGATGGGTGAAGGATATAAGCAATATATGAGCAACTTTTGCATTGCATCCTCCCAATATCAGAACCTATTTCTAAGTTGTGTCATAGAGGTCAGGTGTTGAAGTTGGGTGAAGTATTTTGTATCTGGGGGCAGTCCTAAGTTCCATGGGTAGTTGGTTCCATAGGGCAGGCGCACCCACAGAGAACGCCCTTCCCCTGGGAATAACCCGCCAGTATTCATTAAATGGTGGTACCCTGAGAAGGCCCTCCCTGTGGGGGCAAACAGGACGACAGGAAGATGATGCCGGCAGCAGGTGTTCCCTTAGATAGTCCAGACCCAAGCCACTTAGGGCTTTTTTAGGTCATTACCAGCACCTTGAATCTCACCCGGAGGGCAACCAGAAGCCAATGCAGCTTGCGGAGAAGAGGTGTTACACGGGAGTATCGGGAAGCTCCCATCACAACTCGCGTGGCTGAATTCTGCACCAGTTGAAGCCTCCGAGTGGTCCTCAAGGGCAGCCCCATGTAGAGGGCATTGCAGTAGTCTAACCGGGAGGTCACAAGTGCATGAGTGACTGTGCGTAGGGCATCTTGGTCCAGATAGGGCCGCAACTGATGCACCAGGCGAATCTGGGCAAAAGCCCCCCTGGTCACAGCTCCTATATGATCTTCAAAACTGAGCCGTGAATCCAGGAGGACGCCCAAGTTGTGAGCCCTATCAATGGGGGGGTAACACCTCATCCCCTTTTGCTGGATCTTTCATTACCAGGTGGGTTTTACCAGAGGTTAACCAATCTGCAATATGTTATTAAAATACCTGGCAATGAGTGGGTGTAGACCAGGGGTGTCAAACTTCCGGCCCGTGGGCCAGATGCATCATAGCAAAACTGCACCCACCCCATTGCTGGCAATGGAAAAAAAAAGTTGTGATACGTTGTGACACGTCACGTGACATTGTGAGTTTAACACTCCTGGTGTAGCCCAACCAGGTGTTTCAATCAAAAGCCGTGCAGTTCATCTCTTTCCAATTCTTGATCTCTTTTGTCTTTTTCTCTACAATTTCTGCTGCTATTACAAGTTCTTTCATTTCAGCTCTCTTTTTTCTCCCTTTTCCACCTTCTTTATTCAAGCTGCAATCTTTTTGTATTGTCCCATCCAGAACTGCACTATTTCTTTTTTCTCAAGTGTTGGCTGATTCATTACAGTTTTTCTGTTGATGGATTGATAGAAACATTTCTGATTCGACTGAAATGGGAGATTCTTACTGTAGTATTTAATTCCAGTTAGTATCTGCTGATTTTCTTCTTTATGGCTGTTGTCTACTGCTTTATTAAATTTCCATTGCTTCCTTGATCTTTCTTTTTCTCTAGGTGTTATTTCTTGATCAGGTATTCTTTTGTCTTCTTGTACTTCAGTTTCTTTTCTTTCATCTGTTCTGGCTTGCTTGCCTCTGATCTTAACATGCTGATCTTATTTTCCAAGATGATCTTCCATTTTGGAGATGATATTTTATCCCACCTTTTTAATATATAACTCAAGGCAATGAACACATCTGATACCCTTACTTCCTATTTTTTCTCAAAATACCAACTCCTGTGAGATGGATTGGCTGAGAGAGTGTGACTATCTGAAAGTTACCCAGCCAGCTTTCATATCTATGGGATATATGGGCACTAGTTTGGTGGGATATAGTATGTGATACATATGATATCATATATGTGATATCATAGATATATCTTTGATACATCAAGTCATATCATATATGACCGACTTAGATCTAGGAAGAGTTTTATGGCAAGAACAGATACTTTTGAAGGCATGCAGGAGCAAAACAGAATTAGAAGATGGAGGAGAGAATTTGTGGAACAAGGAGTATTCCTAGAAGTCAACATGGCTGAAGGATCTGATCTCTCCTATGTTACTTGGAGGGCATTGAATGGATTGACACTGGGAGTGCCTAAATGTAAGATCAATATGCTCAAGTACGAGTTGCCAGCAGATAACAGCATGCAGTGTGAATGTGGGGAGACACAGAGGCTGGCCCATTTGTTGGTCTGTTGATTACTACCAGTAGAATTAAACTGAAAGTCATTTGTTTCTGGCCAATGATAAAGCCAAAAAGGTGGCCTTATTTTGGCAATTCAAGACTTGATCAGGACACAAAATAAATAAAAAATAAAATATCTAAGGGAGGGTCTAGAACTCACAGTCTCTTGCTTTCTAAGCCAGAAACTTAACCACTACACCATTGACCAGATTGGAAGCAAGCTACCTGCAGTCTTCTAAAATTTACTCTCAAGAGTTTGAGGATATGGGTCTACAATGTAGGAGGAGAAAGTTCATTCACATATGTCTGCTTACAGTATATACTTTAGAATTCAACTCTAAAATGTTTCCTATAAGAATGAACTTTGTATTTTTTTGCTCAATAATAGGAAAAGATACCTAGAGTCAACCAAATCTGCAATAGATATACTTTTTAAATAACCAACCATTTATTGGTTCATAATTCTTAATTAGTTAACTTTCAGAAAATATTGTCCTATAGTGCTGTAAAATGATCCAGAACTGTTTTAAATATTTTTCATTGTTTTTCAGGGTAGTAATATATGTAAGTATATAAATCAGAAATTATAATCACATATTATCTCATATTGGGGAAAAATGCAATGCACATGTAAAAAGAGTATACAAATTCATTGTTTGACTCTGAAGTAATTGCTGCATGGCTTGTGATTTGCCCAGAGATTTGAAGAATTTGAAGATTTTACTGGTATATTGTGTTTTAATCCTTATATTTCTTTACAAAAAAAATGGATTCTGAAATAAGAACATGCCAGTCTGTAATACTCCATTCTATTCCTCATGCAGGAATAAAAATACAGCTTTGAGAGAGTGATAGAAAATATGAGCAGAGAGTTTAATGAAATATACATATATCAGACTGAGTCAAAGACTGAAGAAATATCTCTGGCAGCAGAGCTGGAAGGGTAAACAATTTGGGGATTAATTTGGGATTAATTTAGAAACATGTAATGCCTATGTGACATTAGGCTGTTGAGAACTGAAGCAGATAAGTCCTAATCTATGGGTCAAACTGAGCAAAATAATAGTTCTACGTGAAAAAGGCTATTGACCTGCCTCAAGTGCTTTGGAATACAGATCCAAACTGTATAAAATGGGGGGAGGGAGTTCCAGAAAAAGTAAGATGTTCAGAAAAAAAATGAGACGAAGTAAATCAGATATGCTACTTTACTAGTATTCCTCGACTTACAACAGTCGCTTAGTGACTGTTCGAAGTTTCAACGACACTGAAAAAAGCGACTTATGACCATTTTTCACACTTATGAAAAATGTTGCGGCATCCCTGTGGTCATGGGATTTACATTCAGATGCTTGACAACTGACTCGCATTTATGACAGCTGCAGTGTCCCAGGATCATGTGATCACCCTTTGCAACCTTCTGACAAGCAGTCAATGGGGAAACCAGATTCACTTAACAACTGTGTCACTGATTTAACAATTGCAATGACTCGCTTAACAAATGTGGCCAGAAAAGTTGTAAAATGGAACAAAACTCACTTAACAAGTTTCCCACAAGGCAACAAAAATTTTGGGCACAACTGTGGTCGTAGGTTGAGGACTACCTGTATTTTAATGAGTGGAGAAGGAATGGAAACCAGTTTCGTTTAGTGATTAAGGCATCAGACTAGAAATCAGGAGACTGTGAGTTCTAGTCCTGCCTTTGGCATGAAACTAGCTGGGTGACTTTGGCCTAGTCATTCTGTCTCAGCTCCATTTCCCTTGTACGGTGGTTGTTGTGGAGAAAATAGTAGGAGAAAAGTGTATTAGGTATGTTTTCCACGTAGAGTTACTTATAAATATAATAAAAGTGGATTTAAAAAATGGTAGAGGCTTTTGTTGTTGGTGGTAAAGGAAAGCAGGAGAGACATCTTGTAACTCTCCCTTGGAGCCGTAACTGGTCTAGTTATTATCTTGGGCCAGGGGTCTTCAAACTTGGCCCTTTAATGACACACTGGCTGAGGAATTCTGGGAGTTGTAGTCCACAAGTCATAAAAGGGCCAAGTTTGAAGACCCCTGTCTTAGGCCCAGAAGAACTGGGATGCAAAAATACTTATAATCACAATAAGGCAGCAAGAAAAGGCAGAAAATTTTATGCCATCTGGTGCTTATGCAATACTTTGCAGCTTGGATCCGATAGTCCTATTTTTGGCTGAGTCGTTGAGCTGTCTATGTTTAAATTAAAGATATACATGGAACACATATACGTAACTTATTCGGTGTCTATAGATCTTTGTCCAAGGGATTTGTTTAATTTCATTTATGTCCCACCATAATCCAAAGTTATTCTTGGTGGTTTTTCAGTGACTGTCAACTGATTAACTGATTAATCAACTGATTAATAAGTATTATTTCAAACTGAGAATATATAATATATTATTAGATATATTTGGCCTTGTGTATAGTAGAAAAAGGGACGCGGTGGCTCAGTGGGTTAGGACACTGAGCTTGTCGATCAGAAGGTCGGCAGTTTGGTGGATCAAATCCCGAGTGCCAGGTAGCAGAGTGAGTGCCTGTTACTCGTCCCAGCTTCTGCCCACCTAGCAGTTCGAAAGCACGTAAAAATGCAAGTGGAAAAATAGGGACCACCACGGTGGGAAGGTAACAGCGTTCCGTGCGCCTTTGGCATCTAGTCATGCCGGCCACATGACCACGGAGACGTCCTCAGACAAGCACTGGCTCTTCGGCTTTGAAACGGAGATGAGCACCGGCCCCTAGAGTCGGAAACGACTAGCATGCATGTGCAGGGGAACCTTTACCTTTACCTTTTTATAGTAGAAAAAGTCTCCCATCCAGAGGTTTTACTTTGCTAATATTTGTAATTACACATGAACATATACATGCACATATTCTATACATGTATATGTTGTAATTGTGTATCTTCCTTTTCTTCCTGCAAACTTCCTGCAATTGCCATATGCATTCTACTCTATTCTCACAACCAACAGAACCATCCAGTGAGCTTCATGGTTCAGTAGGTATTTGAATCTGGGCCACCAAATCTAATCTAATATTTATGGACTACCAGATCTAGCCTGAAAAAAATAAAAAAAATACTCTCTAGATCAGGGGTGTTCAACTGGTGGCCCGTGGGCCACATGGGTCAAGTGCACGACATGCCCACCCCGGCTCCGTGAAGGAAAACAACATTGCAATACATCACGATACGTCATGTGACATGATTGAGTTTTACACCCGTGCTCTAGATAGTAACAAATATATAGAAATATCTCACACCCTGCTGCCATCTAGTGGTCATCTCTATTGTGCAGTCCAGATAGGTTCTCCTAGTCCAGGGATAGGCAACCTTGGCTCTTTTATGACTCGTGGACTTCAACTCCCAGAATTCTTGAGCCAGCTGTGCTGGCTCAGGAATTCTGGGAGTTGAAGTCCACGAGTCATAAAAGAGCCAAGGTTGCCTACCCCTGTCCTAGTCTATTGGATAATTAACACATATTAACAGCCATTTTTATTTAAATATTATATTGCCTGCCATCTCACTAAAGTGAGCATAATACAATATGTCAAACTGAATAATAATTACAATAATATATTGCATATGCCCAGGCTTAAAAACATACCAAACAAATCTATCAACAGGCAGGTTTAATCTTCCAGTCCAAAGGCCTGGGAGAACATCTAGCACTGTAAAATCTTACAAAAGTCTGGAAAAGTTGGAACCATTCAGATCTCTTGGAAGACAGTATTTCATAGGACAAGAAAAGGCATTTTAAAAGTGTTTCCCTTTGAACTGATGAAATATATGACAAAGGTTTTCTTTAAGGCAAGAGGTGGTCACTATATACTCGCAGTGCTCAAATTATTTGAGATCAAGCCAATGGCACAACTTTTTTTATGGTGCCAGCTGGGCCCCTTCTCCAGTTTTGCACCATTAGAACTTGTTCAGTCCAAATTTCTAAGGTCGTCCCTTTGAGTTCCGACATGTGTCTCCAATACCACTCTGAAACTAGACACAGGCCTCGTGAAAGTGGAGGTTAGAGTGTGGGTGACCGTACTCATATTGGCTCAAACAAGTCTTTCTCCCCCTTAACTATGAAGGATAATTTTCAGTCCACAAGGGAAAAGGAGTGGCAACTAAAATCTCACCCTTGGTCTTCCCTCCAGGTCTTCTACTCAGAATGGGGCATGATCAGGCCAAAGTATTCATGAAATAGTGTGTAGCAGACACAGAGCACTGAGTGGATTAGTCAGTGTTTGGTCCAGACAGACGAATGACTCAGTGAGGTTTAACAGCAATGAAGTTTATTAATACACATATGTCAACTGTCAACTGTCAAGATAACTCCGGCTTATATACTCGAGCCGTTTGAACTGTATCCAATCCCTAGCCCGGACTTTCCCGCCGTTACAACGTTAACCAATAATTGCACCCAGGCTTCCCGCTTCGAAGGAACCTTCTATGCAATAAAGCTACTGACATAACAGTCAGGACCCCAGCCTTTATTTCCAGTGAATCCAGTGGGTAGTCTGCCTCCCCTATGGCGTACTTAATTTATCCTGAAGTACTTAACCATTGGAGGGCCTTTACTCTGACACAGTGTGCCCTCAGCTGTCCTTGAAAGCCAATATAAGATTTCTTATCTGGGGAGACCGTGCCCCTGTGACTCAAGTCACACAGAAATATCTTCCAGTGCCTGTGTTGCTGATATTCATACTAGCCTCATCTCACCATTATTGCTCAAATACCCAGGGTGCACAGGACAGTGCTGCTTTCAGATTACTAACCCTGCTGCAATCTATAACGTTGCCAGGTTCTGCACAGCAGCATTTAAAATTGTGTGCCATAAACTAGTTTTAATGAGCATCTAGTCTGTCGTTCTACAGTGCTCCATATTGTGATAGATTTAGTCTGCCACATACTAATTTTGATGCTCCCCTATATCCATTTAATGCTTTTAGACTTCTGTTGTTATATATATATTATACTTTTGTTTTATGTCTTTTAGCTTTTTATAAGACTTGGATTGTTTTCTATGTTTTTAATTGACTATACCCTCCTTCTGCTAGTCTTTGGCTGTAAAAGATTTGATGATATGGCAAAGCTAGTAGATCTTTAACAATTGCACAGGAAAACCGATTTTGTCAAATACTGATTTTCATATCCTGGCAGTATTAAAACATGATAACTTCTTCTTCTTCTTCTTCTTCTTCTTCTTCTTCTTCTTCTTCTTCTTCTTCTTCTTCTTCTTCTTCTTCTTCTTCTTCTTCTTCTTCTTCTTCTTCTTCTTCTCCTCCTCCTCCTCCTCCTCCTCCTCCTCCTCCTCCTCCTCCTCCTCCTCCTTCTTCTTCTCTCCCTCATCTCTTGGGGTTTTTTGTTGTTGTTGATAAGTTGATCTTCTAGCTAGAAGTGTCATCTCATTTACAAAACAGCTGCTTCCTTCTGTACCCTCTCCTACATGTATCTGATAAATGCTTTTGTGTGTTAACCATAAGACTGTCAGCAATGACATAAATACTTTCCTGCCAGAAATTAGGGTTTTTGGAGGGTAGAAAGTATTATGAATGTTTTGTTTTGTTTGCTCATCTTGAAGAATAGAATGGATGACAGGAAATATTCCATTTAAAGTATCTTCAGCCAAAACGCCACAGATTTAAGCAGTGGGCAGTGAACAGAAGCTTTTCATTGTCATCACTTTGCTTCTAGGAGACTATTAAGATAGGCTTCCTGCTGTGGATATCTCCCAGGTATGAGAGAAAGGAGGATGCGGTGATGATCAAAATCCAAGATGAGAAATATTCACTTTAAACCTCCTTGAAAATAAGGTTTATGTTAGAGAATGTCAGGATGTGTAATGCTGTTACATGTTCATATCTAGCTGATTACTTTTTAGGGAGAGGCATTCTTTGAAAATTATTTGGAAAGAAGTGTTTCACCCCTTGTGTCAGCACAGCACTTCTTTGCTATTTATTAAAGGAGGCTGCCTCAATTTTGTCAGGTTTCCCATCAAACCTGAAAAAATAGCCTAGTGTTTTAAGAGTTAATGCTCTTTAAAGCTGCTTCATCTCTTTTTTTCCAGTCTTGCCCAGAAGCTTGCAAGAAAACAATTTTTTTAATAGATAAGAAATGTCCTCATGCAAAGTTTGAAGCACTTATTCCAAATCACACCAAGTCATTTAAAAAATGTTCACAGCCCTATTAATGTTTGCCTCAACAAGCTGAAAAAGAATGGCTCAATGCAATCTATAAAATGCCAGATATTTTCTTAATGCACCTAAAAGTTGCTTGGTAGATGGAACACTTGACAAGAAAAGTACACGCCTACAGAATTCTTAAGTCTCTTAGCTTTAGTCAAATACATTTATGAAATTGCTCAAGAACATTTCAAATGTATGATCTCCATAAAACTGCCAAGGTCAACATGACCCAGAATTTTATTCAGTGTAAGAATCAACCATGCAAGTTAAAACTGCTTGCAGGCCTGTCATGTTTTATATTACACATATCTTTCTTTCTGTTTTTGAATACATTCAAATCCATATTAAACTCAGTAGAAAAATATTCATATTATGTTTTAGGAAATGTTCTGTTTCTTCTTGGTGTAGAATAAAGAATAATTTGTATTAAATCTTCCCTTCACATTTGCATTTCACAAGGATTTTGAGATTAATTCTGGACTCTATATAACACAGACTAATGTTCAATTTTAAAGTGCATGGTTCAAAGTATCACTAAAAATACTGACATGAACTTTGTCTAGCCTATATTAATATTGTATAAAGTCTGTGCAATCTCATAATTAAGTTATTTCAGCACGAACACACGTCAGTATTAGTACAAATAACTGTCCAGTCTATTCAGTTGTGTCCAATTCATTCTTATCTTAGGGCAAATTCATACCACTTCCTAGCTCACTCTGTAAAAGATGAGATGATTCAAGATGCAAGAGAAAAGAGGCCATCACGGATCAAACACTGCAAGTTTTAGAACATCACTTCAATAAACGAAAAGTGTTTGTCAGGTGCAAGCAACCTAAACCACGTCTTGGATACAGGGCCAAGTAGATTTTATTGATGATCACCTATATTACAAGAATCTCAAAGACTGTCTCTGCCTTCCTTTGGAAAACAGCAGATATAGACCTAAGGAATTGATTTCAGACATTTCCTCCCCTGAACTACCATAGTTTCCAGCATATAAGACGACTTTTTAACCCATGAAAATCTTCTCAAAAGTCAGGGGTCGTCTTATACGCCGGGTGATGAAACTTTAGGGACAGGGCTGGCTGGAAAACCTGGAGCAGATCTTCCATTTAGTCTGCGCAGGGAAAGCGGGACCAATTGGAGTAGAAGCTGCAGTCTGTGATTTTTTTACAGACGGGTCTGGGCGTCTTTCCTTCTAAAGTTGAAGAACAGCTGTAGGCAGGTGGGGAATGCAAGAGCAACTTGAAAGGCAGGTGGGGAATGCATAGCCAGAGCAGCTGCTTAGCTCTAAGGACACATTTGACTAAGGAACTGGGCGGGCTGGCTGGAAAATCTGGAGCGGATCTCCCATTTGGTCTTTTTTTTTAATCCCATTTATATCCCGCCCTTCTCCGAAGACTCAGGGTAGCTTACAATTTAAAGCACAAATCAATGTGCTTAGCAATAGCCTTCATTCTATGTATATGCCTGCTTATTAGAGCTTTCACACACCCCCAAGCAGCATTATTACAAAGTCAGCTTATTGCTCCCAACAATCTGAGTCCTCATTTTACCTACCTCGGAAGGATGGAAGGCTGACTCAACCTTGAGCCTGGTGGGATGAGAACCTGCACTAATTGCAGGCAGCTGGTGTTACTTAAGGCTCTGCGCAGGGAAAACTTTAGAGTGAATTAGGAAAAGTGAAAACATGAATTAGGAAAATAGGAAACAGTTGCTGGAATTGGGTATCTGTAGTTTAACGAAGAGAAGGGTGAGGGGTGACATGATAGCAGTGATCCAATATCTCAGGGGCTGCCACAAAGAAGAGGGAGCCAAGCTATTCTCCAAAGCACCTGAAAGCAGGACAAGAAGCAATGGATGGAAACTAGTCAAGGAGAGAAGCAACCTAGAACTAAGGAGAAACTTCCTGACAGTTAGAACAATTAACCAGTGGAACAACCTGCCTCCAGAAGTGGTGAATGCTCCAACACTGGAAGTTTTTAAGAAGAGACTGGACAGCCATTTGTCTGAAATGCCTTAGCAGGGGGTTGGACCAGATGACCTCCAAGGTCCCTTCCAACTTCTTCTTCTTCTTCTTCTTCTTCTTCTTCTTCTTCTTCTTCTTCTTCTTCTTCTTCTTATTATTATTATTATTATTATTATTATTATTATTATTATTATTATTATCATTATCATTATCATTATCATTATTATTATTATTATTATTATTTATTATAGTTTAATCCACTTGCACTGTTTTATGTTTACATGTTTGATGACAAACAGCCTTATGTTTATAAGTGACAGTTTTCCTACTAAGTACCTGCATGTCATAAGCATTTGAATTAAAATTACCATATTAAAATCAAATCTGATGTTTTTTAATTTTTATTTGGTGTGCGTTGGAAGAGGGGTAGTCTTATACGGCGAGTAAAGCCCAAACCCTATAATTTAACAGGAAATGTAGGGGGGTCGTCTTATACGCCCAGTCGTCTTATACGCCGGAAAATACGGTAACTCCAAGCTGGAATATCTCCTTACTCCCTCTAGAGGAGTCTCCTCTCCTTCAGCCAGTGATTCTAACACAATTTCCCAATGTAATTCAAAATATTTATGTTTTAGATTTGTACATAGATGTTTCCTTCTACTTTACTTTACAAGGGTGGGCTGAGGGTGGCTTAAAATCCCCCAGTGAGCTTCTATGTCTTGAAGGGACTAGAACCTGCATTCTAGTCCATTCTAGTCCACACCTGTATAAGTTTGCATTCTTAATTGGGCTATTTTTACAAAATCTTCCCAACCCAGGACCAATTTTTATAACCTCTACATCACGCAGACTGTTAATTGCACTGATTTCTTTAAATAATGTACTCTACTTATCAACAAGCTTCATGACAGTTGATAAAACTTAAAATTATATTAAAACAAATAGAAAGAAAGCAAATGTTTTAAAATATCTCATATTCAATGGAACATCGAAGGAAGTAGCATAAATAAATATAAATGCAAAACAAGATAGAAACAATTTAATATAAAAATCATGGGGAAAGAAAAAAGGCTTTTGCTACAAGTTGAAATAACACTGAAATAACTGAAATAACACCCCACTGAGAAGGCCTGCAGTTTAATTTAGTTTAGGTTAAGTATGGTTCTTAGTCTTTTGGGTAATTTGATCACAAATGATGGAGATCATAAATGATCAAAGCAGATTTTTAACTGAATCCTGACATTATTTATGAACCAGTGTTAGTGGCAAAGCTGTAAAATGACAGCTATTTCCTTCAAGTCAGTGTTGACTTCTGGCAACTGCCTGAACTGAGAGAAAGTGACTAGCCCAAGGTCACCCAACTGGCTTTGAAATTAAGGTGGGACTAGAACTCACAATAGCCCAGTTTCTAGCCTGGTATCTTAACCAGTATACCAAATTAGTATTCTGATAATAATATTTAATCAATATTAAATAAGAAAAATATTGCTTATAATCAGTTGATATTCATGTTGCATCAAAATGTATATAATTTGAACTAACCCTTCAGTTACACTCCTAAAAGTCAGTGGAAAAGTAAAATTTATTTTTTATTGTGATCCTAACTGCTGATTCTGTCAGTTGCAGGATTGATTAACTTCTTTACTACCATTTACTGATTCATGAATTATGTACCAGCTGAATATTTAATTATTTTCCCTAATGCAAATTCAAAGGAATAAAATTAGGTGAGCTGATCCAAGTATACAATAAAAAGTGCAATCTTGATTTGAGGTGTGGGATAAAACAATGATGTTTACTACTATAACACTTTAAATGTATGAATGTAAAAACAATATAGATACATATATGAAATATAAAGAATGAGTGACTTCCATTAGGGCTAGAAATTTCAGTCTCAGTGATTATATTATGATAATTCTTCTCATATGAATTCAGTACTTAGATCATTCTTCAACCATAATTAACCATCAATATAATAGCTATACATATATAAACAGTATATGGTTGTGTTTATTACTTTGAGATCTGATTTAAGCATTATTTTTGCCTAGCTGTTTTTACTCGCTTATTAACTCTTGAATAAAGGTGATGAATCAAGATCCAATATATACTTAACCAAAAAAGGAGAGGGATGTTAGGGAGATTTTCCTTTAAGCAAAGTAAAATCGTGATTAAGATGGTAGAAAAGATAATAGGAGAGGGAGAGAAATTGAGACAGGAAAAAAAAGATAACAAAAGCCTAAAAAGAAGTTACATAAAGAATCATGGATGAAAGAAAAAGAATTAGGAACTTTACTGCCTATAATAGAGTTTCCATTCTTAATCGGGCTATTTTTACAAAATGTAAAGTTTACTATTCTGTTCCCAGTGACAGAGAGTGTATATCTCCTCTTGTTCAACGTATACTGGTAAGCACTCATCTAGCTTTTAAGAAAAAAATCAAAAACTCTTCCATAATGGCCTTTGTATAGGGCTTGTATGAAGAAATTTCTAGAGCAGAGGTACTAATGTATGGATCACTGTCACAATAATATCAGCAGTAGCTAATAATTTCATCCCGTTGAAAGGGGAAAGGCAGTGTGAGTAAACAGCCTATCCATAGATAAAAATATGAGGAAGAAAAATGCAAGAGCTCTGTCATAACCCTAACCCCTTATCCCACTTCAATTTAAAGTGAGAGTCCAGCCCTCGTCCACTGCTTTGGTGGTCCGGGAGGGCTCAGTACTTTTTCTCCTTCTGTTTATCATCTACGTGAAACTGCTGGGTGAGATCATCCATTACTATGGGCTGAGATATCCTCAATATGCTGATGATACTCAGCTGTATGTCTCGCCCCATGGTGAGTTAAGCAATGCGGTGACCTTTCTCTTGCAGTGCTTGGAGGCTGTTAGGGGCTGGATGGGGAGCAACGGTCCGAAACTGAACCCTGGCAAGACTGAGTAGCTCTGGGTTTGAGGTTCTTTAGTCCATGGAGAATTGTCACCTTTGGTCTTGGTTGGGGTGGCACTGCCCCAAACAGACCCAGTGCATAATGTTGGTGTTCTCCTGGACTCATGAGTCCTGCTTGAGTGGCAGTCGTGGCCAGGAAGGCCTTTGCACAACTGCGGGTTGTGTACCAGTTACACCGTTTCCTGGATCAACAATCCCTACTCATGGTCATTCATGCCCTAGTTAGCACCCATCTTGTCTACTGCAACGTGCTTTATATGGGGCTGCCATTGAAAAGTGTCTGGAAGCTTCAGTTGGCTCAAAATGCAGTGGCCTGCATGTTTTTTGTGCAGACCTAAGTGTGCACATGTGTCGCCTCTCCTGTGGGAGCTGCCTTGGCTGCCGATTTGCTTCTGGGTGCAATTCAAACCACTGGTTGTCACCTTTAAATCCCTTCATGGCTTGTGACTCCCATCCTCTAAGGAGGTACAATAAAAGAGAAGTAACAGCATCACCAGATGAAATACAAGTTAGCTTGTCTGCCAAGAGAAGAGAAGGATGCACTCTGACCATCCCTTACTTCTGTTTTATATTCCCAGAAGGCTTTCCCTATCATATTAAACCTCAGGAAAGATAATCTGGAAAAATCTGGTCTTTCAAATATGTTTTTTTATATTCCTTTGATTATACAATTCCCAAAAATACGGTCAAGGATAATTTATCACCTTAGACTTAAGATACTGTGGGGTCCTTGATGCTCTGTGCTTGATTGTTTTCTTGCAGATGTTTCATTATCCAACTAGGTAACATCATCAGTGCTAAAAGGGAGTGGGGTTTGCTCTCATTTTATATCCTAGTACTTTGCTCTGACAGTGCTGATGGGAGAGTTCTTGGTTCTTGATGTTGTTTACTGTTAGCTTGTGTATCTGAGTTGATAGTTCCTTGATTGGGGTATAGTTTACTGTCTGAATATCTGCAAATTCTGCAATATCAGGAAAAAAAATCGTAGACTCATTTAGGTGTGAGATTGACTTTTTTTCTTTTTTAATTAGTAAAAGCAAAAAAAAATGTACATAAGACCTGTAATAGAGATGTAATATGGTGTAGAACTTCATGACAAAAGGCTATTCTTGCTCTTATTGATTTTCTTTAAGTGGCTTTTACATTCACTGGAAAAAGAATAGTTGAGTTTTGCAATAGTTCCAAGAACTGGAGAGAGATCTTCTTTAAAAAGTGCAATTTATAATTTACCTGTAAACTGCCCAGAGTCACTTTGAGAGTGATCCAAATTTGACAATAAATAAATAAATAAAATACATAAATAACAACATGTAATGTGATCACTTTATTCAGGAAAACATGGTAATATTTAACAAAAGATATAGTATTATTCATTACAAGTACCTCCATGTGCAAATTTGATGTGATGAAGTTACAGAAGGATGGCAGTGATGTTGTGGGGTCATGGGGGACTTTTCTAATTTTGGGGAGGACAAGGAAAATTGTACAATAAGTGCTCAGCGTCTAAATACACATATGCATGCATTCACATTGATGTATGACAGACAAAAATGTACTGAAGCTGCTGTTTCTTCCACCCACCATTTAAAATTTATTTTCCTGTGGAGAAAATTGAGTGCTAAAGAAATAACCCACTTTGTCACTTTGCTGCTTAAGACAAAATGGCACCCTCTATTCATTCTGGTGACAAGAAAGGAGGAAGATATTATTCTGGCAACAGAATATCTTCCACTTGTACTATGTCTGAGATAATAGACTAGAAAAATGGTAAAGGACATGAACCAGCACACAAAGTTTTGCTCTCAGATAACTTACCACCACCTTCTGATCTCTGTTTTATGCTGAATATGGTGTCTGGCACAAACAACTAACTCTGCTTGCGACTATCCCATCACCCATCACTCCCAATTATCTGTTGCACACTGCTTACTTTTTGTTGTTGTTGAGTGGCCTATCTGATACAGCTTCTGGTCACACCAGCCATTCTTTTCTCAAGCTGCCTTTGAGCCAGTTCTAGCAGGTCTTCGGAAGCCTTCCAAAACTTTGGATAGGCTGCACAGGTCACTCAACAGCAGCAGAACAATGCCTGTAGACAGGTGGTGTTTGGTGGGTCCTACAGCCCAGAACTCTCCAAGAATTGGCTCTGAGACAACTTTAGGGGAAAAGGCCTTGTGCAATTGGAAGCTGTGTTGAATAGGCCTTGTGGACTCAAGAGCAGAATAAAAACATCTGAAGGTACACAGGACATGGTAAATCTTCAGGAGCAACAAGAGCCATCATTCCGTTTCCCAAGGCTCTCTTTCCTGGGAGAATGGAGCTAGTTGGCATTTCTGATTGGCAGCAGTGGTGCTAGGGTTGAGATTGCCAAAGGCCGGTGTTATGTCAGTAGCTTTGTTGCAAACATGTAAGTAGCTGGTTGCAAAGAAGGTTCTTTGAAGCGGGAGATTCTGGTGCAACTATTGGTTAAAGTTGTAAAGGCGGGAAAACCCGGACTGGTGATTGGATACAGTTTAAACAGCTCTAGTATAAAAGCCAGAGACATTTTGACAGTTGTCAGTTGACATATGTGTATTGAATAAACCATTTTTGCTGTTAACCTCTCTGAGTCATTCGTCTGCCTGAACCAAACAACTGGCGACGAAGGTGGGATAGACGGCGGACCAGAGAAGGATCGGCGGAACAGCTGCACGTAAGGCGGCAAATTTGAAAAGAATTCACAGTCAACCACAAGCGGCCGCGGCGGAATCAACAATCCTCCGAATGGCGCAAATCGGGTCCTTAAAAGAATTCGATCCAAACTTCCCAGAGGACTGGGAAGAATATGTGGGACAGGTCGAAGGGTTTTTGCTCGTTAACGGCATAACCGATGACCGGAAAAAGGCGGCTGCCTTACTAACCATATGCGGCACACCAGTGTATCGGATTGCTGTGGGACTTTGTCAACCACTGCCGGTTTCTAGTGTTCCGTATGCCAATTTATTGGCCAAATTAAAAGTACACTTTACGCCAAGGAGATCAGAACTCTTTTGGCGGCGCATTTTCGAAAAACGGAATCAGAGACCGGGCGAGTCAATCCAAAAATTTGTTGCTGCAGTCAGAGAAGCAGCAGTACGTTGCAAGTATGACAACTTAGAGATAAGAATCCGGGACAGAGTAGTGCTGGGCTTGCGAGACAAGCAACTACAAAACAGAATTATCGCTAAGCCCACCGGTGACTTGCAAGAAGTACTCGACGAACTCTTGACTTATGAATCCACTGGGTATCGCGACCCCCCCCGAAATAGCATGGCTGCGTCTGCCGAAATAAATCAAGAAGGCCTTGTGGACTGCGGGGAGGTGGACCAACAATGGGAAGCCGACATCGCCGAAGTCACCAGACGGTTTGGAAAAATGGCGGCAAAACCATCCCGAAGCGACGGGCCTGAACCGAGCCGCCGATTCCAAACAACAACACCACAACGACAAACAACTACAACCCAACGACAACTGAGAGACACTGCAACGAGACCGCGCGACAACGACAATAGATGCGGCAGCTGTGGGGGCAATCATCCCCGAGCAACTTGCAGATTCCGTACTGCCAGATGCAGATTGTGCGGGAAGACCGACCACATTCAAGCCATCTGCAGGGGTTGTGCACGCGACAATCGCCTACACGAAGTCGACGTTTGGCCCGAAGGTAAGGTAACCCCTTACTATAGTGGCAAAGAGACCCCTAGACCTTGGGCTCAATACCCGAACCGCGGGGAGGTGGCGCGAATCAATCACAGTAGAAAGGGAAAAATTAACAATATTGTGGGATCAAAATTAAAAATTGTAGTCCAATTGCAAGGAATTCCTTGCAAAATGGAAATCGATTCTGGGGCCTCAGTGTCCATAATATCCAGTGAAACCCTTAAAAAGATTGAACAAAAAAGTGGCAGAAAGATTCCACTTAGTTCAACCAAAATCCAATTGACCGACTTCCAAAAAACCCCAATAAAAATTAAGGGAAAAATTACCCTTAGAGTTAAATATAAGGGGTTTAACGGAGCACTAGATTTAATAGTTACAGAAGGCCATAGAACTAGTTTAATAGGCCTTAACTGGTTCCCTGCCCTGGGAATTTGGATAGGGGGAATAAACACAGTTATTAATAATAAGACACTCAAATCAGTCTGCGATGAATTCGCAGACGTATTTGAAGGGTCTTTGGGTAAATATAAAGGGCCACCAATTAATTTTAATTTAGACCCGTCGGTTAAACCCATCAGGCTTAAGGCCCGAAGGGTACCTTTCGCCCTTAAGCAAAAAATCGAGGCCGAGCTCGATAAGCTTGTAGGCCAAGGCGTCCTAGAACCGGTCGAGGGTGGTTTGTGGGAAACGCCGATCGTCACACCCCTTAAACCTAATGGGGATGTGAGGATCTGCGCTGACTACAAAGCCACCCTGAACCTAGGAATGAAAAAACATGCTTACCCGGTCCCGACGGTGAAGCAGGTCCTCGCCACAATACAGGACGGCACCATATTTGCCAAGTTAGACTTGGCGCAGGCGTATTTGCAACTTACTGTTTCCAGGGAGGCTGCTGAAGCTCAAACTATTGTTACCCACAAGGGGGCGTTCCGAGTCCACAGACTGCAATTCGGTATTGCAGCAGCTCCAGGCATCTTCCAGGAGGTGATGGAGAGGACCTTAAAGGGCATACCTGGTGTATGCCCTTACTTTGATGATGTTCTAATAGCTGGAAGAAATGAAGAAATATTAGCTGAGCGTCTGGAACAGGTATTGGAAAGGTTTAGGAGGGCTGGACTTAAATTAAAAAAAGGATAAATGCTGTATTGGGGTTAAATCCACAGAATTTTTAGGATTTAGGATAGACAAAAATGGAATTCATCCTACACCTGATAAAATTAAGGCAATTAAATTGGCACCAGAACAAAAAAACAAGGCTGAACTACAAGCCTTTTTAGGATTAGTTAACTTTTATCACACATTCGTGCCTCATAAAGCTGCCATAGCAGAACCACTACATAGACTTTTAGATAAAAAAAACCCATGGCAGTGGCATGATAAACATAGAGTCAGTTTTCAAACATTAAAAGATATTCTTTCAAGCCAATCCACAGTAACTCATTTTATTGAGAATAAACCAATTTATTTAGCTTGTGATGCTTCACCTTATGGTGTGGGGGCTGTCATCAGCCACGTGGATAGTCAAGGTATTCAAAAGCCAATTGCATACTATTCCAGGACGCTTACCAAAGCCGAACGGAATTATGCACAGATTGATAGAGAAGCATTAGCAATCGTGGCAGGAGTAAAAATGTTCCATGATTACCTTTATGGTAGGAACTTTACCATACTCACTGACCACAAACCATTATTGGGACTGTTTACCACTGATAAACAGACACCCCAAATAATGTCTCCCAGAATGCTGAGGTGGTCAATTTTCCTCTCAGCATATTCATTCTCACTTCAACATAGACCAGGTAAGGAAATGGGCCATGCAGATGCCCTTAGCAGACTGCCCTTAAACAACACAGAGGAGGACCCTGCTCCAGTGGGACAAATTATGTCATTACAGGAAATTCCTGAATGCCCTTTAACTGCTAAAGATATAGCTGAGGCTACCAAAAAAGACCATATCCTCAAAAGGATCATGGCCTGGGTCCTTAGTGGGTGGCCTAGTACTAACCCGGATGCCAAGTACATTCCATATTTTAGGAGGAAGAATGAACTATCATCCCATTTGGGATGTATTTTGTGGGGCAACCGTGTTGTCATTCCTGAACTCCACAGATTTACAATTTTATCAGAATTACATGAGGGTCACCCTGGAATAGTACGTATGAAGGCTTTAGCTAGAAGTCACTTGTGGTGGCCAGGACTTGATAAAGACATTGAAGAATGTGTTTCTGGATGTTATTTGTGTCAGCGATCTAGACCTGAACTGCCACACACACGCACTCATAAGTGGGAATTGGCCAGGAATCCTTGGTCTAGGATTCATATTGACTTTGCTGGACCTTTTCAAGGTTTAACCTTCCTAGTTGTGGTGGACAGTTTCTCTAGGTGGCTAGAGGTAGTGCCTGTCAGTTCAATGACATCTTGTAGAACAATACAGGTCTTAAGGGGCCTCTTTGCCACTCATGGGTTACCTGATGTGATTGTATCGGATAATGGGCCCCAATTCACATCTGTTGAATTTCAGGATTTCCTCAGGGCCAACTCGATTAGACATGCAACATCAGCACCCTTCCACCCGTCCACCAATGGCTTGGCTGAACGCAACATGAGAACCACCAAAGACGCCTTGAAGCGAATCATCCGTGGCGATTGGCACCAAAGACTGGCAGACTTTTTGCTGACCCAACACACAACCCCTTGCACGGCTACCGGAAAAAGCCCGGCGGAAATGAGGTGGGGCAAACGGCTAACCACCAAACTGGACAGGTTACATCCTGACAAACTACCCTCAAGTGCTGAACCGGACATTCCAAACAGATCATTCAAAATAGGAGACTTAGTCTGGGCCAGAAACTATGGACAGGGGGACAAATGGATCCCGGGGGTGGTCACTGACATAATGGGGCCGTTGTCTTACACCATTGAGGGGGAAGGGAATAGAATAAGTAAAAGACATATCGATCAGCTAAGGAAGAGAGCTATTGGAAGTATGCCAGTAGATGGGGGTCAAAGCGTACACGGGGGGGACACTGCATCTTGGCTCAATCATAACAACCTGCCAGTTAGTGGGGAAGCGGAAATTCAAACCAGTGTGTCCACAGCTAACCCACAACACGGTCAAATTGACTGGGAGCTGTCCTCTATGAGCAGGCCTGCAATAGCTGAGCATCAACATCAAACACAACAACAATTACAATCTGTTAGTAGAGAAGCATCAGAGCCTGTAATTCAAGAGTCCAGACCCATAAATATAAGCCAGCCAAGCAGACAGTCAGTTAGCAATGACTTAAGTAACCAAACCAATAGATATCCATCTAGGGTCCATAGGCCACCTAAATACTTGAGAGATTACGTCAACAAATAACATCAACTGGGGGGCAAGGGGTGTTATGTCAGTAGCTTTGTTGCAAACATGTAAGTAGCTGGTTGCAAAGAAGGTTCTTTGAAGCGGGAGATTCTGGTGCAACTATTGGTTAAAGTTGTAAAGGCGGGAAAACCCGGACTGGTGATTGGATACAGTTTAAACAGCTCTAGTATAAAAGCCAGAGACATTTTGACAGTTGTCAGTTGACATATGTGTATTGAATAAACCATTTTTGCTGTTAACCTCTCTGAGTCATTCGTCTGCCTGAACCAAACAGCCTGGGCCTCTACTTCAGACCCAGGTCAGACACTATGTCTGACTGCTGCTGTGCAAGGAGGCCAAGAGTAAAGGGGTGATAGACCGGTATTGGGGAGTTGTAGCATCCCCAGAATCATAACGGCCGGCCATTGCCAAGTGCCCAGCTTTTTACCATGTGTCCACTGGTATGGGTATTGTAAATCCCTTTGTTCAGCACCATCATAATGGTAAACAGTCGCTGAATGGGTGACTGTTAAGCAAGGACTACCTTCAGTTTTTTTCCAAACATGGTGATATTTTGGAAATATGAAGACTGAAGCTGCTTTTATATTAGTGCAGAAAAGTGATATGTAAATGGCCTTTCTTTGTGAGCTTCTGGTGGTATATTTTTAGTTGATTTGCAGTTCCTTTTAATTCTAATTCCTATTTTCATTTTTATTGTTAATTACTTCAAGCATTTAGTGGTAGAACAGAGGTTAATATACTAAATCAATCATATTTATTTATTAATCAAATTTACATAGCCACACATCTCACCAAACCTAATTCTGGACAGTGCACAATAATCAGATTAAAAAACAATAAATAAAAACAAAAAATATATAAAAATTCACATTAATAGAAGGGGAAAAACCTTTAAAGAATTGCTGGTTATTCTTCTCCTTTCTGGTTTTTTTTAAAGGTTAGTGTTAGTAATTTTTCATTTCATTTTTTATTTTCTGTGCCTTTGAGTCATTGTTGGCCCTGTCCCTGCTGTTTACTTGACAAAATTTCAAAAGTGGTTTTCCTTGCCTCCTGCCTAGGACTGAGAGAGAGATTGGCTGGCCTAGAGCCTTGGTGGAGCAGTGGCCTAATGCCTCCTTAAGTAACACCAGCTGCCTGCAATTAGTGCAGGTTCGCATCCCACCAGGCTCAAGGTTGACTCAGCCTTCCATCCTTCCGAGGTAGGTAAAATGAGGACCCAGATTGTTGGGGGCAATTAAGCTGACTTTGTAATAATGCCGCTTGGGGGTGTGTGAAAGCCCTAATAAGCAGGCATATACATAGAATGAAGGCTACTGCTAAGCTTGTAAGCCGCCCTGAGTCTTCAGAGAAGGGCGGGATATAAATGGAATTAAAATACAAATAAAAAAAAATAAAATAGGGTCACCTAGCACTTTGTGCTAAGGTGGGACTAGAACTCTTTTTCTCCCAGTTTCTGTCCTTGTGCCCTAGCTGATATAATAAATTAGCTCTCTAGTGTCATAATATTTAAATTAAATCTGGATTTAAAACATATAGGAGCAAAATATGTTTATGAAGGCTATAAACTTTATTAAAATTAAAGCTATTAAAAGTAGATATGAGGGGAGAGGTTCCTAAAAAATAAAATCAAACAGTGAACATGTATCAATCACCAGACAGAAGATTTCTGGCTAATTACTGAGAAATGAAAAACAAAAGCAAAGACATGCTGTGAGGGGGAGTCTTGGAACCATCCAGCACAGCTCAAGCACATAAATTGCTTCCCACACTCAGTCTGTAGCTTTTGATCTTCCTACTCTAGTAGAAAGAAGCAGCCCATGAGAATTAATGAACTGACAAAAAAAAAAGAACCATAAGTAGGAAGGAATTTAGTGACAGTCTGTGAATGAGGTCTAACTCATTAAAGGACTGAGTGATGAAGAATGTCTTGAAGCTTGACAATGAGGAATGATGTGAAGCCTTATTTTAAAACAATAAAGAGATTATAAACCAGAAGTTTTTTCAATTTATCTGTATTTTCTAACAGCTTTTGTACATTTTCACTTTATGTTGCTTTTGGTGGATTCTGATTGTGTTGTGTTTTAATATACTGTGGTGGAAGCAGATTTAATCAGAGTATACTTATTGAAATCAGTGGAATTTATGCATTTTTATGTGTAGTTTAATCATGATTGGACAGCATCCAATATTAAACAAGAATATTTAGGTAGTATCTTCTTTTATTCTTCTTGTGGCTGAAAGATTACCTGCATCCAAAATTTCCTGAATTTTCTTAAGCAGATTGGGGATATAAGGTACGTGCTATTCCAAGAGTTATCATTCTGCTGACAGACATCTATGGCAATCTTAAGTAAAAGTAGTTTTACCGAAGTCAATAGGAATAAACACACTGCATCTCAAGAAATTTTGGCTGGTGGTTGAAATGCCTTTTCTGCTTTGTCTTCTACCCTCTGGAACATCTTGCCACAAGAGGTAGCATCTGCCCCTTCTCTTTTATTTATTTATTTATTTATTTATTTATTTATTTATTTATTTATTTATTTATTTATTTATTTATTTATATTTATATACCGCCCTATTCCCTGAGGACTCAGGGCGGTTTACAGGGAATTAAAAATCCAAAATACAAAAATTAAGAACCAAATTAAAAAATATTAAATTGACCCTGTACTCAATTAAAAAGAACCCCAAATTAAAAATTTCTCCTCAGTCTGGGCCCGAGAGCTCGAAGAGCCAGGTCTTCAGGCCCCGGCGGAATGATCGGAGGTCGGGGGCAGTTCTCAGCTCCACCGGCAGCTGGTTCCAGAGGGCAGGCGCTCCCACCGAGAAGGCCCTATCCCTGGGTGTCACCCGCCGGCAATCTCTTACCGGCGGGACCCTGAGCAGACCCTCCCTGTGGGAGCGCACTGGGCGAAGGGCGTTTGATACCGGCAGCAGGTGTTCCCTCAGATATCCCGGACCCAGGCCATGTAGGGCTTTATAGGTGATAACCAGCTTTTAGCTTCAAAGAAGTTCTTAAAAACTGGCTATGTCGCCTGGCATGGGTTCCTGAAGGAGAAACTGGTGGCTGGAGGAGAACCCCACCTCTTCCCTCCAAATCCCTATTTTTTTTAGCTTGTTTTAATTTTTGTAATTTCAATTCACTTTTATATTTATAATTATTGTTATATTTTGCTGTCCTGGTGTAAGCCTCTTGGAGTTGCCTGACCTGTGAGATGGGCAGCAAATAAATTTGATAAATAAGTAAACTTATGTATGAGAAACTGAACCTTGATTTGGCTTAATGTTTTGAATTTCCAGGTCACAAAAGCAGTTTTCCATTTGGTTTCCCTTGGGCTTGCCCTTTTAAACTTTGTGCAGTATGTTCCCTTGTAACAGAGCTCCTCCCAAGGAATATGTAGACAGAGGGAGACAGAGTGAAATAATGTGAAAAGGAAACAAACAAGTAATAAACAATAAAGAAAATCTCAACCATGGAAGAATGGTAAGCATGAGAAAGAGACTCAAAATAACCCATTTTATTTTTGTATGTTATAAGAAGGGGCAGAGAGAAACTCTGAAAGGTTGTCATAACTGTAATGTATTGACCTTTTGTATATGTTGTAAGTGTTTGCTCTTGTTGCACTGCTTGCTAATTGCTTGCATTCAATTGCTAAGTGCTAGTTCATATTTATGTTGTAACGGTTGCTAGCCATCCCAGACTGGTTGTCTCCAGCCGGCTAAGTAGGTCATTGGGCGGGAAACCTATGCTTCAAACCTATTGGTTGCCACCTATCGGCCAACCGTATAGATAGCTGCACAGCATCTGCCTTGTTGCTTCTATTATGTCCTGACCTTCAATAAAGCATGTTGCTGTTTTGAACTTTCCGTCTCACTCAATGCCTGCAAAGAACTGGCTGCACAACACTGGCGATGAAGGTGGGATGTGCTTCTTCATTGTAAGAGCCTAAAGTAACTAGGGAATGAGACCACACAGAGCCTGGTACGAAACAGCATTCCCTCCCCCCTTGGTCTGCCTAGCAAGCCACGCTGGAGACCACCCTACCCTGAGGATCAGTCCTAGGGCCTACAAAGAAGCCAGCAGCATGAGGCAATGCGAGACATGAGCTGTGAAGACTTTGCACCATGGCGAAGGTCGGAAAGCTTGAAGAATTCGATGTTATGCACCCGGAGAGATGGTCATCCTACATTTCCTGCATAGAGAACTACCTGCATGCAAATCAAGTCAGCGAAGATGGGCTGAAGGCCGTGACCCTCCTCTGCATGTGTGGCCCAGCCACCTTTGATATTTCAGAAAACATGGTCGCCCCGGTGCTATTGGAAACCATCATGTATGCAGACTTAAAGAAGAAGCTGCGTGACCATTTTGAACCAAAGCTTTCAGTGATAGCGTGGGGCATGCCTTCAAACAACGTGAACAACAACCTGGTGAGATGGCGACAGAATTCATCGCAGCGCTTCATCAAGCTTCAGGACTCTGCAATTTCTCCGACCTAGAGGAGCGACTAAGAGACCGCTTAGTTTGTGGACTCAGGAATAGAGAGCTCCAACAAAAACTCTTTGTGAAGGAGACTCTTTCACTTCAAGAAGCCTTAAAGGAAGTTATGGTGGACGAAGCCACCATAGGGGCCGTGAAGGCATTGCGGCCCTCCAAAAGTGTGCATCTACAGAAACTATCTACCACAAGGATGTCGAATGAGTGGAAGACACCCACTCTGACCATGAAGTCAAGAAAATTCAGTGGCACCATGAAAGAGGAACGAGGCCGGCTGATAAGGCAGTTCTGTTCCCGAGGTGTTTGGGCTGCGGAGGCCACAATCAACGCATGGATTGTCATTTCAGGACAGCCACGTGCCGGGCATGTGGAAAACCAGGCCACATCAACATCTGTCAAGGTCGCCAGAGGGACCACCAGCTGGATGAGACTTTCAGGAGAGGTACTGGGGCCCCGGGTTCTTCTCCAGCTGACAGAGCATTTTTCACATGCAGGTCAAACTTCAAGGTGTTCCATGTAAAAATGGAACTGGACACTGTGTCCACCATCTCCATTGAAACTTTTCAGCATGTTTGCAGCTGTAGTAACAGATGGGTCAAGCTACAACCATCTAATATCCTACTTACCAACGTCCAGAATTCCCGAGTGGCGGTCAAGGCCGAGGCCACACTTGCAGTGAAATTCAAGGGGTTTTTAGGCCTGCTAGATTTTATTGTGGTAGATGGCCAACAAACGAGCCTCATAGGGTTTGATTGATTTGATGCATTGGGCATTCAGATCACTGGCATTCACCGGACTCAAACAACAGATTTGTCTTCTGTCTGCAAGGAATTCACAGATGTTTTCAGCCCATGTTTGGGAGAGTACAAGGGCACTCCAATAGCTTTTAAACTTAATCCCCAGGTCGCGCCAATTCAGGTTAAGCTCTGCCATGTGCCATTTGTGGTAAAACATAAAATTGATGCAGAGCTGGACAAGCTTGCTAGTCGGGGGGTTTTAGAGCCTGTAGACAGTGTGGAGTGGGAGACCCCCATTGTAATGCCACTCAAGGTCAATGGAGAAGTATGAATATGTGCTGACTACAAGTGTACCATTAACCAGGCACTACAGCAGCACGCGTACCCCGTCCCAGTCATCAGCCATATTCTGGCATCATTGCAAGGCAGCGCAGGCCTACCAACAGCTGCCGGTGGATGAGGCCACGGCAGCCGCACAAACAATTGTTATACACAGGGGGGCCTTCAAGGTAAAGCACCTTCAATTCAGGGTAAGTGTAGCCCCAGGGATTTTTCAGGGGATCATGGAACTCACACTCAAGGTTATTCCGGGGGTCTACCCCTACTTCGACAATGTACTCATCGCCGGGAAGTCCACAGAAGTTCTGGCTGAGCGGCTTAGAGCTGTTCTTCAGCGGTTCTGCACTGTGGAACTTAGATTAAGGAGAGAGAAATGTAAGATTGGGTTCCGTCCACAGAATTCCTTGGGTTTAGAATTGATGCCGAGGGCATCCATCCTGCAGAGTCAAAGCTGAAAGCGATTCAGCTGGCACCAAGCCCTAGGTCCAAGGGAGAGCTTCAAACCTTCTTGGGCCTCCTGAATTTTTATCATTCATTCCTCCCCAACAAGGCTGCAGTGGCAGAGCCGCTATACCAGCTCTTAGACAAAAAACTCCCCATGGCAGTGGACCAAGCTCCATGAAAGGAGGTTTCAGGCAGTCAAGCCATTGTCCTCGAACTCAGTGCTCACGCACTTTAACAAAAAGCTGCCAGTTTGCATCGCATATGATACGTCCCCATACAGGAATGGAGCTGTACTGAGTCACTTGTCGGAGGATGGGAGACAGTCACCCATCACCTATTACTCGAGGACCTTGTCCTCAGCGGAGCGCAACTATGCACAAATCGACAAAGAGGCCTTGGCCATCGTAGCCGGGGTTAAGAAGTTCCATGACTATTTATATGGGAGACAGTTCATGGTCTTTACTGACCACAAGCCCTTGCTATGCTTGTTCACAATGGACAAGCAGACACCTCAAATTCTGTCACCACGAATGTTGAGGTGGTCTATCTTCCTTTCAGCCTACGACTACAGGCTGGTTCACAAACCCGGCAAAGAGATGGGCCACACAGATGGCCTTAGCAGATTGTTATTGCCACACATGGAGCCCAATCTGGCTCCAGCTGCACGCATTTTACCAATTCAAGACTTGCTAGAGTTTCCCCTACATGCGGGAGTTGTCGCTGCAGAAAACAAAATCCTAAGTTGCGTGTTGGCTTGGGTTCACACAGGGTGGCTGGAAAATAGCAGGGGCCCCAAGTTCCAGAGTTTTTTAAGTAGAAAAAATGAGGTTTCGGCTCACAAGTGGTGCATCCTTTGGGGCAGCAGGGTCATAGTCCCCAGTTCACTCAGGCCCAGAGTTCTTCAGTCTCTACAAGAAGGCCATCTGGCCATCATCCAGATGAAGGTACTGGCAAGGAGCTACCTCTGATGGCCAGGGCTAGATAAAGCTATTGAGGCCCAAGTACACAGGTGTTACACATGTCAACAGTCCAGACCAGAGATGCCACAGGCCCCGTCCACCAATGAGAGGAAATGCACACACCGTGGTCAAGGATCCACATAGATTTTGCCGGGCCCTTTCAGGAACAATTGTTTTTAATAGTGGTCGATAGCCACTCTAAATGGTTGGAGGTGGTGCTAATACCCAATATGACTTCTGCAAGGACCATCCAGGTGTTGCGGTCACTGTTTGCAACTCATGGGATTCCAGACATCTTAGTCTCTGACAATGGAGCCCAGTTCACCGTGTCTGAATTCCAGGCCTTCCTCAGGGCCAATCTCATGAGGCACACCACATCGGCTCCCTTTCACTTGTCATCAAACAGACAAGCAGAATGAATGGTTCGCACAACCAAAGAGTCCCTCAAATGCATTACTACAGGGGACTGGCACCACAGGCTGGCCGACTTCTTGTTATGCCAGCATACAATGCCTTGTATGGCTATTGGCAAGAGCCCCGCAGAGCTGCGCTGGGGCAAGAGACTAATAACAAAACTGGACAGACTGCACCTAGATAGAGTAGCCTCCAACATGTCATGCCTGAAGGCACCTAGGCATTTACAAGTGGGGGACCAGGTTTGGACTCAGAACTATGGGCAAGGGCAGTTGGGATACCAGTGAAAGTTGTTAAAGTGTCAGGACCATTCTCCTATGAGGTGGTCCTGGAAGATGGGTGAGTCATTCACCGACATATCAATCAGTTGCACAGGTGACTAGCAGAACAGTTGTTGGCTTAGAACTTCCAAGGGGAGCAGACCAGGAGCCAACTATCTCACACTTCAGCAGAGCAGTTTGGACGCTCTGAGTCATTTTGCATGACAGAGAATGGGGACGAGGCCATAAAAGTGCTTCCCCCAACTGGACCGCACGGGCTGGGCAGTCACCCAACACCCAGCAGCAGCCATGCCGATTTAGCGGCATTGTTAGACTTTGGGTTAGGCCGACCAGGACAAGCCAGCCAAAGGGAGTTATTTTGACTCCACCGAATCACAGACCCCAAGTCTACCAAGCATGGCAGATGAACTGGTAGACCGGGAGATTCCAGCAACCCCTCAATGCTCTGAACAAGCCCAAAGACCCCCCAAATATCTTCAAGATTTTGTAATCAAATAATTGTGTGTTCCATCCAGGGGGAAGGGGTGTAATGTATTGACCTTTTGTATATGTTGTGTTTGCTCTTGTTGCACTGCTTGCTAATCGCCTGCATTCAATTGCTAAGTGCTAGTTCACGTTTATGTTGTAACAGTTGCTAGCCAGCCCAGACTGGTTGTCTCCAGCCGGCTAAGTAGGTCTTTGGGCAGGAAACCTATGCTTCAAACCTATTGGTCACCGCCTATTGGCCAGCCATATAAACAACTGCACAGCATCTCCCTTGTTGCTTCTGTTCTGTTCTGACTTTCAATAAAGCATGTTGCTGTTTTGAACCTTCCGTCTCGCTCAATGCCTGCAAAGAACCGGCTACACAACAATAACAATAAAATAGAGTTCCAACAGCACAGTCAGTTTCTTGGCCTATCTTGAAGGGCTACAAAATGAAACTGATACTGTAGAAGTTAAATGGTATTTACACATTCAAATTAACCTGCTAATAAAAGTACCAGTGAATGAAACCACCAATTTTTATATATAAGTTTTCTGTATGTAATTGATAGATGGAATTCTGGTGCTGATGGAAGAACAATAAAATCCAAGTTATTTGAAAGTTTTCACTTCTTTTTGAACTTTTGAAGTTCTTGAACTGAGGTTTAAATAAGCATTATTTTGAAGTGTGAAAGTCATATAAGCATTTAGAAGTCTTAAGAAACTATAATCCATTATAAATGATTATTATATTTAGATTTTCAACATCAATTAAGGCCAATTCCCTAATCCATTACCACAGAATGTTGATATTTCAGCCATGAATTAAATTTAATTATATACTTTAAAATCTTGTCCACTTTTAAATAGACTAAAACATTAAATTTATTCAAATCCATTTTAAACGCCTAATGCCAGATCTATTACTTTACTGCAGCTTATTTTTACATAAAAGTATATCTGAATAAAAGCATACCTTTATACCTTTCATGAATAATTTTTTACTGAATACATACATACATTTATTCAGTAAAAATTTATTCAGTAAAGAATGTATGTTTTAAAAATATGAACTGCAATGAACAGAATATGTGTCAGTGTATACACACACATGAACAAATACTTATATCCTTTGTGTTTAAATATAGCTACATGCATACTATGTATTTATAGATAGATGTTATGATAGCATTCCCAAAATTCTGTTCTGTATCAAATATAAACAATCAGAAAACTTCCTAGATGTTATGTTTAAGATTTGTCCCTTCCCTAATTTGAGTTAACGGAGATTTGTGGTGGGAATGACTAAGATGTGTAAAACTAATACTTCTGTTTCCTTTTCTGTTCTCTTGTCTTTGTGTGTATATGTGTGTCAAAGTCTTTGTGTGAGAGGTAAATGTGCGTCAAAGTCTTTGTGTGTGAGGTAAATGTGACTGTTAAGTGTCTCTAATCTAGAAATTCTGCTTAAATTAAGCCACCAAAAGGAAAATATCCTCCCTCTGTTTGTCTGGTCAACAAACAGAGTGAAGAAAAATGTTTTGTTTTTTTCTTCTCCCCTTTCTCTCTCTCTCAATTGGACATTACAAACCTGGATGCATTGAACTAAGAGCTAAGGCAGGAAACAACCCTTGAAAATGGGCAGCCAGTGGCTATGTACTGAGGCAAACCATGGCTGTGAAGAATTTTGGGAGGAACGTACAAACCTGACTGGAAGCTCAAAGTGATATCCAACATTTGAAAATGATTGACACAGAATATTGGACACTATAAATTTATTTTCCACCTAACAAATCTTTTGCCCTGACTTTTAGACCTTTATGGGTTGGAAGCTCCCCTTTGGGGAGCCAATGCAGGGATCTTTTTCTGCTGCCTCCATTAGTGTCTTCCCCTCTTTTTTTTTGCTTAATAGTTTAAAGCTTGTTTACCAAGTCTCCCTGACCAGATCAATTTTAATCTTGTGCCAGTACATGCGCATTTCACACACTTATGGCACAAAGTGGGGATTTGTGGGATGTCAGGCCCCCAGAGAAGGAAATCTTAAGAGGGCAGAAAAATATATTTCCTCAAAGGATCTTAAAGAGGCGGAAAAGCATGCTCAGTTTTTTCTTGATAGCCCCAATAGCCCCAAGTCTCCCTCCCCAAGCAGAAACCAGCTCTGTAGAAATGCAGATGTAAACCATTCAGGAAGGTTGAAGCTAGAAGATTAAGAAGACAAAGACACCTAACATCTGCATATCCCATCCTAACTCTAAGACAGGACATAATAGATGCCAAAGGGACACACTCAGAATCAGGTCAAAATACATGACACAGAAAAAACAAAGCCTCAGACAGGAACAGGAAACAACCTCAAGAGCCCCAGAGGGTATAAAAACCCACTCCCTACCTGTGATCTCTCTCTCTTTTCTTCCAGAGCCATCTTACTGTCTGGCTCTCCTCTTCAATAACCTGCAAACTTCTTTCTAAAGCAGTCACCATGTTGTTTATTCCCGGCTTGGACTGAACCATGATAAAGACTTTTCCTTCCACAAATAGAAATGGAAAAAGACACAGATTTAAATAGTTGAAATTAAATGTTTAGTAAAACTAAATAAAGAGAGCCAGTTTGGTGCTATAGTACTGAGAACTAAAGATCATGAGTTCTAATTTCATCTTAGGCATAAAGACAGTAGGCTGGCTTTGGTCTTGAGGTCTCTCTTAGCCCTAAGAAGAAGGTAATGACGAACCACTTCTGAAAAATGTTGCCAAGAAAACTGAAAGGATTTGTCTAGCAGTCAACAAGAATCAAGGTTGATTGAAGGGCACTAAAAGAAACAAACAATTAACTAATAAATTAAATACTCCATTTACAAATGTTATCTACAATATATTTTCCATTTGATTATTATATACAATATAATTTATTTGGAAAAAAGTAGCTTAGGATTAGAGCTCTGTTTTGATACTGTCCACCCATAGAACATTACTTCAGTAGCCTTCTGGCTTATGCATGTGGTCTTTCACAAATTGTAGACCGATAAAAATGTTCTGTTTGAAAAGTAGCAGCTTTCGCCTTACAATCCTACCATTCACACTATTGTTGTTCAGAATTCTCTTGATTATGGTCTCATGACCACCAATATTGGCCAATGCAAAAGAGGACCTAAGTTTCTCAGACATTACACTGGGCTTCTCCCATAACATTATACACCTTTGCTCTTGGTGTGATTTTTAATGAGCAACAAATCCTGGGGAGAGGAACAATGATGTTGAATTGATTCCATTTATATATGATCTGCCTGACAGTTGACTAGTGCATGGGTGTCAAAGTTGCTGTGTCATGTGACATGTTGTGACGTATCATGACTTTTTTTGCATTGCCAGAGCTAGGGTGGGTGCGGCCTCCACATGATGCAACCAGCCCGCAGGCTGGCAGTTTGACACCCCCAGACTAGTGGATTCCAAACTCTTTGGAAATAGTTTTCTTCCTTGGAAGTCACCTTTTGTTCAAGTCATGACGTACTTTTACATACCTGTGTTGTGAAGATCAAATCTTGATAGTGAATACCCAGATTTTTTTTGTTGTTAAATAAGGAAGGACCTGCCACATTCATACTTTATTATCATCCAATTGAGTGAAACATCTATTTTTTCTTTACAATTTTTCTTCAATACATCAATGAACAAGTATAACATTTTTACTCATTTATTTAATTAGGTTCTTTTTATATCATTTTAGAATTTAAATAGTTCTAATGACGGATCACATTTTAGGTTATATTTAAATATATATTTATGCAGAAAGATTGAAAATTCACGAGGCTTCATAAACTTTTAAGTGCCACTGTAAATTAATACCAAAATTTATGTTTATGATCTTTGAAGATTTGTGCTTCAGAGTGGGAAGTAAGTATTATGTTATGATATTTCCTAGAATGCCATATACTGCTTGTCAGAGTATTAGTGTTTATTCCAGATAGAAAACCCTGATGCAAGGTAGCAGTACTATATACTCCTACTTTTACTCATGGTTTAAGAATCTGGCAAATTGTAGTATAATCTGTACCATATAAACTGGAAAAAAATCAGTTTTGTATGCTAGTCAAGATTCATGTAAAGTTCCAGATCAACTTAAGAATGCAGTTGGATACTGTATATTCAAGCACATATTCAGTCATAACACATATATGTATATTCATTGCTTTTGATATCTGAAATAATTGATCATTTAAGATCAGCAGTTTTTTACTTTAATATTAATAACAGGCTTATCATAATACATACTCCCAGATTGATGAAAAATATTTCTGAGGAGTCTTGCTCTATTCAACAACTTGGTTTTTTTTTCACTGTTTTTTTTTAGAACTGAAAAGTAAATGGAAAATACACTACAGAATAAAAGTCAATGTTTGAAAGCCAGGTTTTTTACCCTCATTCTCTCCTGTGACTTTGAATCTCTTTTACTGATCTGCTCATTGGGGATTGAATTGAAGAATGAGACTTTTTAATGCCGATTTCATAGCTATTAAATGGCATTTGCTGTTATTCCAGAATTGCATGTATATTTGGTTGCTTTAATTCATGTAATCATATTAATGGTAAAATGTCCTTCGAACTGACTTTGACTCCTATCACAGTTAACTTCCATGCAGTTTTCTTTTTCTGAGATTTCCCCCCCCCCAATTTTCTCCAGCCTAAAGCGCCAGGTTTTCCCTGCATTGTAAGTGATATCCTACTAATTTATGTCATGCTGTGCTCCATTTTCTAGGTAATGAGTCTAAAATACAAAAATTGTGTGTGTGTGTGTGTGTGTGTGTGTTTGTGTATTTTTGTGTGCATGTATTAATGAACAGTGATGAAGGATAATCCGTAATTGCAGTCCACAACTAGTTCCAATTTAGTTACCTCCCTATGTATCTTTTGACCTATTATTTATGGATTTATCAGATCATAATATGAATTTGAAAAACAGACTATGGAATAGGTCACAGATAAACCTATTTCTAAATTTTTCCATGGTAACAAACCAAGGAGTCTTTCTTTAGCTACAGGAATATCAGCAAACTGAATGGTATGACATGAATTTAGGCCTTCTGTGTTTTTACTTTCAAAAGATGTTTATATAGATATTCTCTGCACTTTCCTCTATCTTGAAGTCCCTGCTTTCCAATCAATATTTCCCGTGTATCAATAATCACAGAAATACTGAACACATGGACCAGATACTAGTTAATGGAGACCCAGAAAAATGAGGCAGAAAGAAGGAGCACACATAAATGGATCTTCTGCAATAAAAAGGAAATCAAAAGGAAATAACAGGAGAACCTATGCTGGTAGACCATCTGTGGTTTTACATGAAGCATAATGTTCTAAAGGTGAACATTCATGCTCTGTCATCCTTCTGCTTATATGATCCCTTTTGCATCTTACATACATGTTTGGCATCCCTGACCTGGACTCAGTGATAATTCACAGATCTCCTGACACCTTCTAGCTTAGTTCAGTTTTTCAGTTGGACTTGGTAGATATCTAAATTGATGGCTCAGCTAGATGACAAATTTACTGCAGACAAGAATGACACTATAGAAACAGTTTATTGCAAATTAAATGGTTCGAATAGCTTGTGTACTTGCAGTGATTTAAATGCATTGTTTCTTTCTCCCTTACCTCAAAATAATGGGATGGCATTTGGTGACGGAAAATCACTAAGCTCTAGCTTCAATTCACAGAAGCCTTTGTAAATGTAGTGCATCTTGTAATTGTAATGTTGCCATAACTAAGGTGAAGCAAGGGCACACATTTATGTATTTGATTCATATCCAACAGTGTGGTGGGCTAGCTCATAGCAGATTGTGAGAAGCAATTGTTACATTTCCTGGAATTTCATGAGCTGGTTGATCTAGCATTTTGATCGCCTGTTTGGTAGCAAGTAGTGTTGTGTACCATTGTCCTCTTTGTTCAGGAGCTCAATGTGATATGTATATATGGTGGTCTCTCCTATATTTTCTCCATAGTAGTAATCCATATCTAATTCTTATGTAAGATGAAAGAAGTGTCTGCATTAAATGGGCTGCAGCATTCTCCCATTACTGCCTCAAGCAATGAAATGTAAGATTGAGAATTCTCTTCTGATCACATCCAGCAGACTACAGTTTTGCCTAGTAAACCACAAGGGAAATGTTTCCAGGGTCACTAGAAATAAATGCTCTCTTAACACACTAGTGGAGCTAACCATAAATAATGTGTGGAAAATCCTATTTTATTTTTAGGTAAAGGTAAAGGTTCCCCCACACATTCGTGCTAGTCGTTTCCGACTCTAGGGGCCGGTGCTCTATTCTGTTTCAAAGCCGAAGAGCCAGCGCTTGTCCGAGGACGTCTACGTGGTCATGTGGCCGGCATGACTAGACGCCAAAGGCGCACGGAACACTGTTACCTTCCCACCATAGTGGTTCCTATTTTTCTACTTGCATTTTTTACATGCTTTCGAACTGCTAGGTTGGCAGAAGCTGGGATGAGTAACAGGCGCTCACTCTGCTACCCGGCACTCGGGATTTGACCTGCCAAACTGCCAACCTTGTGATCGACAGGCTCAGCATATTAACCCACTGATCCACCGTGTCCCTTTTATTTTTAGACATAATCAAAAATGTTATGTGCCCTGGCTATTTCAAGAATTGGAATTATATTAACTTTAGAACGAAATAGGATTAATCCAATAGCACATGTTCAATGATGCATTCTTGTCATCATTCATTCTTGCTAGTTTTCAACATGTTGCATTCTTTTTTAAAAAAGGGAGTTGAATATTAAAGTTTCAACTTTATATAGCTATTCATTTTATAAATCTAAATGTGTACTTTAATTAGAGTAGGCATTTAAATTTATAGAAATGAATAGCTACATAAAATCTAAATTATGTCAGATTCCCAAAAGTATGAGAGGACCATAGACTAGCTGGTGAAAAGTATATGTTGGTAATACACTGTGTTCCAGCATTATTCTTCCACTTGGCAAACTCAGCTGTTCTCAGTATTTAAATTTTATTGGCCACTGTTATAGCTACATTAGTGAAATACTTTAGTGCTGAATGGAAGTGGTTTAAAATGACTGCATCATAACATGGTTTGGTAATAATATGAATTTTGCTAATATAGCTACAACAGTCAGGGGAGAAGTAGTATAGCAAAATGAATGATAAATCATTGTACTTTAATCACTACAGTAAGTTACAGAGTCTTTTGTGGAAATGGCAATTTCACTGACATTGCAAGCTTAAAAAAATCGGATACTTAAGATTCTGCAGTAGCATCTTTTGAGGATTGTGCAAGTATATTAAAAATGTATTAAAACTTATAGAGAGAGCTGCAAGCTGTGGGTAATAAAAATAATCATGTCGGAAATAATATGAAACTAAACAGTAATTCAACATATTTTGCTGCAATAAAAGAGCATCCTGACTGTAGAACTGCTGACTTGTTTCAGATATCACTTAATGGTTGGTATTGCAACTATATACATCTCCTAATGAGTAGTGACATGTGCAGATATCCTCATGGCACTACTAGCTTTAGAAATGCTAGTAGTGGGGAACCTAAGTTGTCCTTCTGGCATCTTAATTACATTCCTATAGTAATTATACATCTTGTTAAAACACAACTCTATTTTTGCAGCTTCTTTCTGTATTAGAAATTCAGGGCATGATTTTATTTTATTTTTAAATTAAATTGTGTTAGGATTATTAACAAATTATTAACAAAGCTTCCTTCATACTTCCTAATCAGTAGGCTTCCAGAATGAGATTCAATCAACCATCAGCCTTGGTGGAGCAGTGGGCTAATGCCTCCTTAAGTAACACTAGCTGCCTGCAATCAGTGCAGGTTCGCGTCCCACCAGGCTCAAGGTTGACTCAGCCTTCCATCCTTCCGAGGTAGGTAAAATGAGGACCCAGATTGTTGGGGGCAATTAAGCTGACTTTGTAATAATGCCGCTTGGGGGGTGTATGAAAGCCCTAATAAGCAGGCATATACATAGAATGAAGGCTACTGCTAAGCTTGTAAGCCGCCCTGTGTCTTCGGAGAAGGGCGGGATATAAATGGAATTAAAATAAATAAATAAATAAATAAATAAATAAATAAATAAATAAATAAATAAATAAATCATGTTAAAGCACTATAAGACATTTACATTCTATAAAGATATTAGGAGAAGCTAATGAAGGACACTGATGTCAGATAAAGTATTTTTCTGGGGCAAAATAGATTTTCCCCCTTCTCTAAAGAGCTGAAAAGAGACTATAGTATATGATTTTCATGTCAGTTTGATTCCTCACCCACTTATCAATTTATCTATAACTTTTTCTGCAATTCTGTGAATAGGTGGTAAATGTTTGATTTCTAGCAATCTTATTAAACATCTGAAGATTCTACAATATCAGTCACAAAGGGGCACTTTGTAAAATGACAGTGGCATCTCTTGAAAGCTTGGACAACTGCTCAGAGAACCATTCTGGTCTTCTGAATATGAGTGTGAATTCAGATAAGTCACTATCATTTGGACTGCAACCAACCAAAGCAAATGTTAAAGCTAAAAAGGAATGGCTTTCTTAAATGTACTGGGATAGTGCTACTGAAAGGGTATATGAAAAGACTTTATAAATTGGAACCAGTGGTGTCCTCACTCATATTATATCTGCCATGTTTAACAGTGCAAACCATCCCTCTCCCTAACTTTATATTTATGAGTAGAAGAAGGAACACATGAAAAAATCCACAAAGTTTGGGCAATATTCCACATATCCATTTATGTTATCAAGCAAGCCTGGAGTGGTATACTAATGGGTAAAACATCTTATATTATAAAATATTTTCAAATTCATTTAATCTCCTTTATACTTTTTGTAATTACATTGCTGTTGCACTGCTTATATGAAAGAACTGAATCCAATTATTTCTAGAAGAGCAGTGCAAAGAAAAAGACATTATGTTTCTCTTGTTATCAATGAAATATTGTCATGCATACAAATGTAAAGAAAGGCTTTCCATAGCCCACAGGTCTGCAACCTGCGGCTCCGGAGCCGCATGCGGCTCTTTCAGCCGTCTCCTGCGGCTCCCAGTCCTCTGCCATGTGCAGTCCAAAAAAAAAAAGTGGGACTAAAAAAGTTCAACCAATCAATTCAAATATGCAGGGTAGGTTCATATCTCGCCTTGGCTCCACTATTCAGTCAAACCCTGTTCTGCGCATGTGCGCATTTATGCACATGTGCACACATTTTTTGCGGCTCCCAGTTTTTCCTTTTGTGAGGGAACCGGTTCCGAGAGGCTCTTTCACTGTTTCAGGTTGCTGACCCCTGCCATAGCCTGTTGCTATCTAGACTGACCAGATTTCCTATCAATCTCAGCCAAATGCGAAACACATCAGTTTAAAAGACATTGTTTTCATCTTTATATATAATATGTTAAGTATGGATGTTATAATTTACATAGTGTGCGTATTTAATGCAATGGATAAAAGATCTGAAACTGCACTTTACATTATAAGATTTTAGATTATAGTAAGATCCTTATTTGAGTCTCATTGAATATTTTGAAGAAATGAAAAAGCCCAGAAGAACATTGCCTTCAATAAAGTTGAAACTCTATCTGTTAAATTATACACAGCATGGTAAATTGATTGTGAACATTTTAATTATAATAATAATCAAGGCATCTCAAAACATGAGAGGATATTATTTACATATTTTAAACTAATTCTGATATTGGCACAGGGACACCTACATTGATGTTGAAATTGCTCCAACAAGACAACAAGGCTAAATAATCATTTTAATTTATATGTCATTCCTATTACCACTTATTTGTATGCTCCTTCATATTTCTGAAGCATAAAATCCTAATCCAGAGAAATGTGGTTATATTTATATTTCTTCAACATTAATGACATAAAATATTATTTCATAATGAATGGAACCCCACAAGATTTTCATTTCAGTTAGCAAAACCACATGACAATGATGTCCATTCTCCCCTTTACAATTTGCAATTCTGGAAATCTTGTCCAATAAAACCTGAAAAAATAAATATGATTGGAATCAAAATTCAAGGGAAAAAATGAATTGTTACGCTAGTATGATAGTATTAACAATTATGAAACCACAAAGGTCCATACAGTAGTTGATGCAAATAATGAAAAAGATTTTGATTGCTTTTCTGGATGCAAAATCAGTGGAAAAAATAAAGATAATAGCAAGGCTATGAGAAAGAAAGTTTTGTGAATAAAGAAATTTGTTGTGAGAGAAGAAAATGTACAATGAAATATTTAGGACTTGGCAAGATGCAGGAAAAACAAATTTCAAAACAATTACACTAAATTATGGAAAGAAATAAGACTTTGGCATATGGACAACCTTAACATTTTCCTGGCTAGGACTTATAGTGGCAATAAAGTGAAAGTATTACCCAAAATGAATTTCTTATTTCAAAGGGCATCAAATCGTATTCCAGATAAAAAAATTGCAGCATTGGCAAATAGCAATTTATATATTTATATCAAACAGGAAAAAGGCTATAATGAAATTCAAAATTCTGCAAGGAATAAAAGTAGTGCATTAGCTTTCCCAAGTCTCAGATTATAAATAAATGATTGGAATCATAAAGCAAATAGATGCAAAATTTTGAAGAAGGAATAACAGTGAAACAATGGGAAGAGCTATAGGAAAAAAATCAATAAAATTTATATCACGGTACAATCTAAGGGAAATGTTCCACACATAGCATGTTTGGAATGTGTGTATGTGTATGAGTGGCGGGCAGATATACATATACATATACATGTACATATACATATACATATACATATACATATACATATACATATACATATACATATACATATATATACATACATACATACACACACACACACCTCACACACACACAATATTTGTTAACAGTTGCTAAGATGGAAAAATCATATAACTAAATGTTGGATATGGCATGTCACAAAATAGCAATGTTTAATCATATGTGGTATGTTTGCAAAAAACATGAAAACATTCTGAAAATTTTGAAAATAAAATTTAAACTAAAAATCACAAATGTTTGATTAGGTATGATCACAGAGAATATTTTTAAGATATATGCTGATACAGGTAGTCCTCAACTTAGAACAGTTCCATAGATCCACCAGCTTCCTCTTGCAAAGCACGGCTCACCTGGTGCTCCTGTCCGCCGCCATGCCAGGATGGCTCTGAAGGAGGTAGCTGTGTGTGTGTGTGGGGGGGATCAGGAGGTTGTTTAGCAGGTGCCGCCAGGCCTGCAAACACAGCTGGGGCCCCCCTGCTTTCCAACTCCAAAATCCTGGAGTAAAGTTGGGCAGCCTTTGAGTGCCGCTGATAAGCTGCAGATCTGATGTAGCCTCGGCTGCCAGCCCCTTCCTTGGCAGGGTGAGGCTGGAGTACGCAGCCTTTAGTCGGGGCTGCCGCTTTGCAGGACAGAGGTACTTGCAAGTCCTGCCCCACCTATGGCAAGGAGCCAAGGAGAAGGAAATGGAGGGGCACAGTGGCTCGGCTGCCTTCTGGCCTGCTGGATTTGGGGTTTTCCTTTGATTGCAAGCTGGGGTGGGCCATCTCCTCGCTGTCTCCAGGGCGGCCCTGGGCCAAATATACACACCCCATGGGCATGTCTATCCCATCCTCCTCCTTTTGTCTTCGATGTAGCTGCATCTGATTCCTTTCCCCAGGCTGCATGCAGCTTCCGGAAGCACCAGTCAGCTGGAGCCTGGCGCAGATCCTGGGTGCTCAGCAGAGCCCCGGCAACACTGCAGCTCCAGCTGGCTTTCCCACAAGCCTGTGCTGCATTGCCACCACTTCAGCTCATCCCCATGCTACACTTTTACACTTTGTTTACACTTTTTTTTTACAGGTACTTTTCAACCCATTGTAAGTGTACCACCTGCCAGGTGCTGACATAGCACCAGTGGTACGCATACCACTGGTAGAAAAGCCCTGGATTACAGCATCTTAGATTCTTGGGGAAAACATGATGCATATATGGAGGCCAACAATAGCTACAGAACTGGCAGTTGTAATTTCACATTGTTGTATATACACTAATCTAAACAGAAATAAGTAATAATGTCAAAAATAAGGATAAAAATATTCAAGTAGTAATTAGTTGTAGGACAAAAAGGGTAGACAAAGAGAAGGGGATTACCAGAATGCCCCTTTTATAATTTTTTTAAATCATTTTTTGTTTTGATTTTTAAGGTTTTTTCCAAAGTATTGTTTTTGTGTATGTGTGTGTGTGTGTGTGTATTTGTGTATCTTTTCTCTTTCTGTTTTTGCTTTTTGCTTGCCATGTTTTAATTAGACAATAAAAAAGAAGTTAAAAAATGTAAACATTTCAATAGATTTTTAGACTGCATCTTTTTCAACAAGAAATAGTATTTTAAAATGACTTCATAATATCTATATTATTGGAGGTACAGTGAAATTAATGTTTTATTTAAATATATTCTACTTGGGAAAGAAATTGATATATATAATAACTGTACTTGGAGATTTCATATTTTCATATTTTCAGATATTTATATTCTTTTGAAGTTTTTCCTCTATTACATAAAGGTTAATATGTAGACTATGGTTAGTTGCATTTGGGATAATGCAAAGGTTTAGTTACGTAGTAATGCTGAGGTAGTGTATTGCCATTAGGAGTTATATGTGTATTATTCAGAACCCATTACAGGATAAAAGCTAATGGGATAAGCATAGGTGCATTTTCATTTGAGTCATGCTAGTTTAACATGAAAATTTCAAGGGCATGAATTCCCAAGGGTGATTGTCTTGTGCTTCAGTAATGGAGATTAAATTTGTGGTAGTTACTTAGCTTTTTTTCCTTACAAGCAAACTAAAATTCATTAAAAACTAATTAGAAATGTATAGGAGGTTAATACCCCATGTTAAGCATTATTAATGAAGGATAAGTAATTTGTAAAGTATCAGAGAGTTGTGAATGAATAAAAGTAAAGAGAATTAATATTTCCCAAAATATTTTTAAATGACATTGAACATCTAGTTTAAATCTGCACACACAGAAGAAATAAAGTATAGGCCTTTAACTCCTTTGAAATTAAATGTTGGTTGTTTGGGAATGTCACAGGGAGGTAGCCTTTCATGAATAAACTTAAAAGATAAATAAAAACTGTATTCACCATAAATCAATTATAATGTTTGCTTACAGAAAAGTCAGCCTGTGTGAAAAAGTAGGAAATTGACTCAAAGACTTCTATACAACTTTTTTACGTTGGTTACTTGGAGCCCTATGGCATTTACTTTGCTATTTACTTAATACCTCACTACTTTTACAGTACTACTTTTACAGTATTTCTCTTTTCCTCAAGAGGCAATTCTGATGTCTTCTCCAACAAAGTTTTCTCAGACTTCCAGCCTTTCTTTCCTCTGAGCTCTGCTTTTTATCCAACAAAGAGCCACCTTTTCAACTGACTTCAGACTGTTCATTTGTTAAGCTAGTCAACTTATGTCTTTCTCCCATACAAACGATAGCAAAGATTTCCACAGTGGACATACTTAATAGTTATTTCTAATTTAATGTTTAATCGTGTGCACACAATAAATAAGAATATAATATGTCTGCACAATAATCATTATTTGGGGAGAAATATCATACAAATAGTCCACTGATACCAGCCGTTTCCCTACATAACTGGATTTCAGATTATACCTTTCATAAACAAATTACATTATCACAAGTGATTTCAGGATTTAGATCTCTAATAATAAAGTACATGATATTGTTAAATATTCTTAAAGAGATGGGAGTACCAGACCATCTTATTTGTCTCTTGAGAAACCTATATGTGGGTCAAGAAGCAACAGTGAGAACTTGACACAGAACCACTAATTGGTTCAAAATTGGGCAAGGAGTCCAGCAAGGCTGTATACTGTCGCCCTGCCTATTTAACCTATATGCAGAGCACATCATGAGAAAGGCAGGGCTAGATGAATCAAAAGTTGGAATTAAGATTGTCGGGAGAAATATCAACAACCTAAGATATGCAGATGATACCACTCTAATGGCAGAAAGTGAAGAGGAACTAAAAAGCCTCTTCATGCAGGTGAAGAAGGAGAGTGCAAAAGTGGGCTTGAAACTCAACATTAAGAAAACCAAGATCATGGCATCCGGCCCTCTCAATTCCTGGCAAATAGATGGGGTAGAAATGGAGGTAGTGACAGATTTTATTTTCCTAGGCTCCAAGATCACAACAGATGGAGACTGCTGCTAAGAAATTAAAAGACACTTGCTCCTGGGGAGTTAAGCTATAGTATAGACAGCATACTAAAAAGCAGAGACATCACCCTGCCAATAAAGGTGTGTATAGTCAAGGCCATGGTTTTCCCAGTTGCAATGTATGGCAGTGAAAGTTGGACAATAAGAAAAGCTGAGAGGCAAAGAATTGAGGCCTTTGAACTGTGGTGCTGGAGAAGACTCCTGCGAGTCCCTTGGACTGCAAGGCGATCAAACCGGTCAGTCCTAGAGGAGATCAACCCTAACTGCTCTTTAGAAGGCCAGATCCTGAAGCTAAAACTCAAATACTTTGGCCACCTAATGAGAAGGAAGGACTCACTGGAGAAGAGCCTAATGCTGGGAAAGGTTCAGGGCAAGAGAAGAAGGGGACGACAGAGAAAGAGGTGGCTGTATGGAGTCACTGAAGCAGTAGGCGTGAGCTTAAATGGACTCCAGAAGATGGTAGAGGACAGGAAGGCCTGGAGGAACTTTGTCCATGGGGTCGTGATGGGTCAGACACAATTTTGCAACTAACAACAACAAAAATATAATTTTATTATTAACTTCTTGATTGACCAAATCTTCTTTGCATAGCTTCCAACCATAGATAGGAGCATTTTTGGTTTGAAAAACCAAACCCATGCTCGGAGTTGAACTTCAGAAATCTAACAGGAAAGGTATTCAGGCATTTACCTTCTGTGCTATTACTGTGCTCTGCTAAACAGAAAATGTGTTCTAACTAGAATGGTAACCCAATTTGAGTGATGCATGAAACAATCCATCTCTGCAGTTTGTAAAATGCTTAGGGATAAAAAATACTGTGCATTATAAGACAACTTTTTTTCTTATGTGTTTAACTTGTCAAGTAGTCTTATTTTTGCTTGATTCAAACAGTTACCTTAGACCAGGGGTAGGCAACCTTTGCTCTTTTATGACTCATGGACTTCTACTCCCAGAATTCCTGATCCAGCATAGCTGAGGTTTTTTTGAAGCATAGCTGGCTCAGGAATTCTGGGAGTTGAAGTCCAGGAGTCATAAAAGAGCCAAGCTTGCCTACCCCTGCCTTAGACTAATATATTCTCTGAACCACTTTTACTGTTAATAATTTTGAATGGACATATGTCCCATTGCTTTTTGTACAACCTATTCTGTAGTCTATATTTATTACTTTTCTAAGTACATGAAACTTTCTCTTTCTCTCTCTAGTGACATTCTGAATATTTCATTTTATTTGTCTGAGTATATGTATATTCAGAAAGTGATTAGGTCCATTCTAGAACTGAATGGGAAGGGCTTTTTTTGTTCTGTTTTGCTTATAGTTTAATTACTATGTCTTTTTCCCCCCACCGCTTTTCAGAACCTATTGAACTAGTTACATGAAGTTTTTGATACACATACTTTTGTAAGATAATTAAACATTGGTGCAGACTCAATGCAAAATCATCCCTATAATGTAAATTCTGAGTTGGCTTTAACTGATAATTATACCACATAACATGTTAGGTATGGGAACTGATTAATTATGTGCCATCAAGTCACTGTCATTTTTAAATAATTAGATATATATATATATATTTATTTATTTTAATCCCATTTATATCCCGCCCTTCTCCGAAGACTCAGGGCGGCTTACAATCTAAGAAGCACAAATCAATGTGCTTAGCAGTAGCCTTCATTCTATGTATATGCCTGCTTATTAGGGCTTTCGCCCTCCCCCCTAAGCGGCATTATTACAAAGTCAGCTTATTGCCCCCAACAATATATACATATATATATAGATGCAAATCACATATCTATAGTATAGTAAATATATCAATATGCTGTAGTGATATATGTAATATATATACTGTAGTGATATGTGTTAACAGTGATATGATAATATGCTGTAGGCAGAAGATTATCTTATTGATAATGTCAAAGGCATCATTTAATTTTTTGTAGAAGAAAGCAGAAGAAAACTTGCCTGTATTTTACCAAGAAAAGCATATAGAGAGAATATAAAATAGGAGCTGAATACATGAATTGTTCTGTTGCTTATTGTTTAAAAAAAAACAAGAAACTTTTCTGACTCAAATGAAATGTCCAAATAATAGGATATCTTGTGGATGTCTTGAAATAGAAATAGCTCATTTTTCAACACACATTCAGTAGGTTATAAAAAAGCAGAGAAAATCTTAATTTTTTTACAGGGGCCACCCTACAACACACCAGTTCAGCTGCTTAAGAACCTTCAAAAAAAAAAGTGAGCCACTCACCAATGCCCCCCAAAATCAGAATGCAATTACTTCTAAAATATCTCTTCCCTTCCACTTCTATTAAAAATGCCCTAAGAAATGAAACAAACAGGAAATCGCCACAAGATTTAATCTGCTATACATTGAAAAAAAACAAACAAACATCAGAGCATACCAGCAGACTACCAGGGATCAAAGTGGCCCACAAACACTAGAAAGACTACTGTGAAAACCTGAACATTGCCGGATTGCAATGAGCATTGCGTAAGACAAATAAGGTGCCAGCTGAATAAAAAAAGAAAGAAACATAACTGTAATTAAGGACCAAGATAGATGCATAACAGCTGCCCATGCCCTCAGTACATATCACAAATTTGACTGAGACAATATGGGGGGGGGGAAATCACAGAAACAGCAGGTGGACTAGGCAAAAAGATAGGCAATGCCATTCCCAACAACCAATTAATCAAAATAATAATAAAAAAGCCCAATAATCTCAGGAATCACTATTCCATTCCTCCAACTTCGGATCTTATAGATTACAAATACTGCAAGGTAATCAACCACTTCTAAACTGTTGCACTGAAGAAACCTCACAGGGATATTTATTTATTAATTTAATTTGTATACCGCCCTTCTCCCGAAGGACTCAGGGCGGTGAACAGGGCAATATATATTAAAAACAAGATACAAAAATTAAAAGCGATTAAACAACAATGCCCATGAATAAATTAGTACACATTAAAAAGTTAAAACAAATTTATAAAACCCAACCCCATCCCATCAGGCCAGGCCAGCTTGTTCAAAAGGGTAGGTTTTGAGATCGCGCCGGAAGGAGCAGAGGTCAGGCGCCATCCGGAGCTCAGCCGGAAGATGGTTCCATAAATCCGGCGCGCCCACAGAGAACGGTTATAATATTAAATCAGGAAGGTGACTATTCCTGCTAAAAGGGACAAGTTAGCCTTCCATCCTTCCGACTTTGTAAAAATGCCGCTGGTGGGGGGACAAAAGCCCTAATAAGCAGGCATATACATAGAATGAAGGCTATTGCTAAGCACATTGATTTGTGCTTCTTAGATGAGGTGAAATATTTGTAAATAAGCAAACAATCCTGATAAGTTCTCCCCAAACCTAGAAATCCAACTATTGTATGTACAATACCGTTTCCCACAGGAACCAACTGGATGCCTATTGAAAACCAATGAAGGCTTCATAGACACAGACTTCTCCTCTTACATCCCAGCAACTGGTATACAGAGATCATTTCCCTTTGATGCAGGAAGTAATATCTAGCTTATCTTAAATAAGGATTAATACCCATGAAGTTGCCTGACGGCATTTTTGCACATACTGTTGGTTTATTTATTTAAATGATTTATACCATCACGATTGTGGAGAGGAAAGAGCCCCTCCGTTGGGGATTCTTCCAGCCGGGATGCAACGATCAGCATTTTGGAGAATTAATTGAATTGAAACAAAGCTGCTGGAAAGAAGTCTTTTAACGGCAAGAAACTAAGATGAGTGACATTCAGTGAAGTTTCTTGGCTAGATAGAAAGAGTGGTCTCCAAATGGGTGTCTTTATACCTTTCCAGGTTTTGCAAAATTGTCAATTTTAATTCGTTGAATTTCTGAGTTTTTCAAACTGTCATTCCTGATTTGTGGAACAGTGTCTATTGATGGGCTAGTTTCTTTAGCCAATCTTGTTTAGGAAAAAGGTTAAAAGTTAATCCCTGTCTCAGCAAAAAATCTGATGTGTTTCATTAATTTTATGTATTTTTCTGTGTTTCTGTTCTAATCCTGTCAGTCTTAATTCCCGGTAGCCGGTCCTGCATTCCTGTGGTTCAGCTTATCTTCAATATTTGTTCAAGTTGATACTTTGTAGCTGTTTGTTTTAACTTTGGTACAACTGAGGTTGTGGGTTCTGAAAATGAGCTAGACCAGGGGTAGGCAACCTTGGCTCTTTCATGACTCATGGACTTCAACTCCCAGAATTCCTGAGCCAGCATAGCATAGCTGGCTCACGAATTCTGGAAGTTGAAGTCCACGAGTCATAAAAGAGCCAAGGTTGCCTACCCCTGAGCTAACAGAGTGCTTGTTTTAATTTAAAAAGGACTCATGATTTAATTAATTCTTTTTTGTGGGAGGGCTTATTTCTACTTTGGAAAGATTTAAACTGTTGTAATTAAATTTTCTTCCTGCCTCCAGATTTCTTCTATCTGAGGAGGGGGGGGGTGTCTTTCTTCACTCATTTTACTGAGTGACTCTAAGCAGCATATACAGATGAAAATCACCCTAATAATATAACTGTTCTTGCTAAACAGGAACCCCCAAAACAGAAAGGCACATCACACAGTGTCTTTTGTTTTGAGTGTTCCTGATCCAAATACTTGAGGGATCAACTAAATCTCCAGAGTGTTAGGAAAGATTAGCAGATTTGGGGCTACATGGATCACTGGGAGGATAATATTCCACAGGTGCAGCCATAGAGCTACTCAGTTCCTGGGCTTGACTCTAAGAAAGCAACTCTGAGTCAATTTGCCAACAGCTTGTAGGGTATTCAGTTTGTAGGATTTTAAGCATAACTTTACTAGCATGTGAAATGAGTGCTATGGTGTGATAGTTTGAACATTCTTTGGCACTGCCTTTCTTTGGAATTGGAATGTAAACTGATATTTTCCAATCCTGTGGCCACTGTTGAGTTTTCCAAATTTGCTGGCAAATTGAGTGTAGCACTTTTACTGCATTGTCTTGTAAGATATTGAATAGCTCAGCTGGAATACTGTTACCTCCACTAGCTTTGTTGTTGCTCAGCTTTCCTAAGGCCCATTTCACTTCACATTCTAGGATGTCTGGCTCGAGGTCAGTGACCACCTCATCATGGTTATCAGGGAAGTTATAGTTCTTGTATAGTTCTTCTGTGTAATTTTGCCACCTCTTCTTAATCTCTTCTGCCTCTGTTAGGTCCCTGCCATTTTGTTCCTTTATCATGCCTAACCTTAACCCTAACCCTAATCCTAACCCTTCATCTCTCCAATTTTCTTGAAGAGATCTCTAGTCCTCCCTATTCTATTGTTTTCTTCTATTTCTTTGCACTGTTCATTTAAGAAGGCATTCTTATATCTTCTAGCTATTCTCTGGAATTCTGCATTCAATTGGGTATATCTTTCCTTTTCTCCCTTGCCTTTCGCTTCCCTTCTGTCCTCAGCTATTTGCAAAGCTTCCTCAGACAGCCATTTTGCTTTCTTGCATTTCTTTTTCTTTGGGATGGTTTTAGTTGCTACTTCTTGTACAATGTTGCAAACCTCCATCCATAGTTATTCAGGCACTCTGTCTATCAGATCTAATTCCTTAAATCTATTTGTCACCTCTGCTGTATATTCGTCAGGGATATGATTTAGTTTATACCTGAGTGGCCTAGTGCTTTTCCCTACTTTCTTCAGTTTAAGCCTAAATTTTTGCAACGAGAAGCTCGTGGTCTGAGTCACAGTCAGCTGCTGGTCTTGTTTTTACTGACTGCATAGAGCTTCTCTATCTTTGGCTGCAGAGCACATAGTCAATCTGATTTCTGTGTTGACCGTCTGGTGATGTCCATGTGTAAAGCCGTCTCTTGGGTTGTTGGAAAAGAGTGTTTGCTATGACCATCATATTCTTTTGACAAAATTCTATCAGCTTGTGCCCTGCTTCATTTTGGACTCCAACGCCAAATTTGCCTGTTATTCCAGTTATCTTTTGGCTTCCTACTTTAGCATTCCAATCCCCCATGATGATAAGGACATCATTTCTTGGTGTTAGTTCTATAAGGTGCTGTAGGGCTTCATAGAACCAGTCAATTTCATCCTCTTCAGCACCGGTGGTTGGGGCATAGACTTGGACTACTGTGATATTGAATGGTTTGCCTTGGATTCGAACTGAGATCATTCTGTCATTTTGGGGATTGTATCAGAGTATTGCTTTTCCTACTGTTTTATTGACTATGAAGGCTACTCCATTTCTTCTGAGGGATTCTTGCCCACAGTAGTATACATGATAATTATCTGAATTAAATTCACCCATTCCTGTCCATTTTAGCTCACTGATTCCTAAAATGTCAATGTTCAGTCTTGTCATCTCTTGTTTGACCACGTCCAACTTTCCTTGATTCATGGATCTTACATTCCAGGTTCCTATGGAGAAAAAAATCTTTATAGCATCAGACTTTCCTTTCACCACCAGATACATCCACAGCTGAGCGTCCTTTCGGCTTTGGCCCAGTCGCTTCATTCTTTCTGGCGCTACTAGTACTCGCTCTCTGCTCTTCCCCAGTAGCATATTGGATGCCTTCCGACCTGAGGGGCTCATCTTCCAGGGTCATATCTTTTTTCCTTTTGTTACTGTCCATGGAGTTTTCATGGCAAAGATACTGGAGTGGGTTGCCATTTCCTTCTCCAGTGGATCACATTTTATCAGAACTCTCTGCTATGATCTGTCCATCTTGGGTGGCCCTGCATGGCATAGCTCATAGCTTGATTGAATTACGCAAGCCCCTTCGCCATGACAAGGCAGTAATCCATGAAGGGGAAATTATATTTTAAGTTTAAGCAAATAATTTTTTAACTGGTGGAATGATTACATATAATCTTCGAACATTGGGATGGATAAAAACAGCTGTTTATTGTTTTAAAAAAACATAAAAACCATAAAAACAACTGTTTAAAACAAATATCTACTGTCTTAGCTTTCGCCGGTCCTCTGCCGGTGTCATCACAGTGAGCATCAAAGGTTGGAGAGTCTGCTTATAAGCCTATTCAGCTCTGCGCTCTGCTCATGGAGCGTGTGATACACACACACACACACACACACACACACACACACACACACACACACACACACACACATATATATATATATATATATATATATATATATATATATATATACATCATTAGAAACTATATATGGTTGCTTTTAAGATTTTTGTGTAGCAGTGCTTCTAGTTAAAGGAAGCCAAAGAGAACTCATAAAGGAACTTAATTTAATATAGTCTTACAGAAAGATCAAACACAGCAATGGGGTTGTTAATGGGGTGACATTGAACTGGAGATGATGGCATGCCACTGGCAATTGGAAAAGTTGTCTATATATCTTTACAGCTGGTGGATTTGGGGTTTCTATGTCCAGCCAAATTGAAGTCTGTATACCCTGCTCCTGAATTCAATCTAGTCTATTAGAAGTTAAACCATGTTAACTCTCTTGCTAAGTCATGTTACATCAACTTTCTGTATATTCATGATAGCAATTTACCTCAATATCTAGCCATTGCTGGTGCAGTAAATAAATAATAGGGACAGATTTTATTCCATTACAGTGATAGTTGGATGACACTGTAAATCACTAGTGGGGAAATTGCTGCATATGATTTTTCTTTAATGGTGTAAAGTTCTAGTAAGCATTGAGCAAATAGACTTGCTGAGCTGTAATATGTGTGTTTAATTTATTAACATTTTAAAATCAATACCTGTAACTAGGGATTCTCCCAAGTATGTAAAACCATTATTTTATTGTGGGATTATTCCATTTTGCACAGAACTAGGGTTCTGAAAAATGCACGTAACAAGTGTAAATATTGAAGTGTAACATGGACATGATAAAAGAGAGTCAAAAGAAATAGGGAGAAGTGGCAAACCACATTAATGGTCATTATGTGAAGTGCATAGTTCACATAAAAAGAAAATGTGGCATCTATTCCAAACTTGAGTGGAAAGTTTGAAAAATATCCAACTCCGTTAATGATTGTAGAAAGGTGCAGTGCTCATACAATATTCAAAGCACTTTTAGATTACTCAGGGTCTTACTATATGAACATTTATTACAATATTCTCATAGTGCCTTCTCAATGTACACATGGTAAACATGGAGTGAGAACTGGTGATGCAGAAATGGAAAGAACACATTGGAAAAGAGAAAAGCATTGTCCAAATAAGCACAATGCAGGTGTCACCAACAAACCAGGCTGAGCAATGACCTGGGAACTGTTGTGCTTATAAGTGCAGGAGAAAAATAAACTCAGAATTTAAAATTTGGGAAACAGACACACACACACACACACACACACACACACACACATGCACCCTTACTTTAAAAAGAACAACTGGATTTTTAGACTCTGTAGAAGTCTTCATTGTTATAAAGTATTTTAGTATCTACAAACAAAATACTTACTTAAGCTCTTTATTGATTTTCCTGCCTGAGATTTTAGGTGCAGTTTGAGTTCCTAATGAAAGAATTATTACAGTGGATTGGTTGTAACTGACATATGTTTTTATTTGGAAAAAACATCACAAGGATTGGTTTCAGTAAAAATTGGCAATGTTAGCTGATGAGGTAGGAAATCCAGACATTGCTGAGGACTTTGGTTTGTTTGTAAAACCAGATGGTTTTGAGAGAATGATTTTAAGCTAGGAACACCTTCTTTGGGGTTAATATAATACCTGTACAATTTTTATATTATTACACCTTATGGGCACTTTCTTGTGGTTATGGGATTGCACACTCCTGTGTTTTTCCCCCCTTGTTGTATGCTGCAGAGAATATCATATATGAAGACTTAGCATCTTGAGAGAAAGTTCCACACAATTTGGTCCTGCTAATAGTGTTCCTGTGAGGGACCTTTGTTCTCCAAAACTGGACACACCATAGTTTAGCAAATTTGTAAAAAAAAAATGCCTTATTGCAACCCGTGCTTTTTTTGTAAAAGAAAAAGGTGCCGGAACTCACACATGTCATACAACCCGCCTTGCCTACCCTACAAGGTTCCATCCAAAAAAGGTGCCGGAACTCCGTACTGAGCATTCTATGACAAAAAAAGCCCTGATTGCAACACACACCTTCCCTAAAACAGGCTATTGCTCTAAGACAGGGATGTCAAACTGCCAGCCCGCAGGCCAATTTCATCATACCGAAGTTGTGCCCACCCCATTGCCGGCAATGCAAAAAGAGTTGAGATACGTCGCGACACATCACGTGACGTGGCGAGTTTGACACCCGTGCTCTAAGACAACCCCACCCTTCTAGGCTTAGCAAGGTGAAGTTGCCATGTGAATATATCTTTAGTACTCAGTCATTTATATTCTGTCCAAACAAAAGTCTCGAAGTCTTTAAAGTAACATAGCCTTTACCTTTCCCCCCCTCCCCCCAAGGTTCTTAACACTAGTTGGGATGATGTGCTGTTTCAGTGTTACTGTTGAGCTCCAGACAAAGCCCCTAACTTCAGGCAAGATTCCCACCAGAATATGCTACTTTCCATAGCTTGTGATCCTGGCCGTTGAGTAATAGTCTTCTTGCTTACTTGCAATGGCTTTCAATCTTCAGATGTCACCTCCACTTCCCTGTCTGTAGGTCATTGGCATTCATCTTTCTTGCTATACAGTATGCACCCATATTCTCACTCTGTCTTAGCATTTGCTTTTCTAGATTCAGAAAAACTGGGAGGGTGAGGCTGCCTCTGGACATCCTTGTATGGCTGAATTTGTCAAGCCACTGGAACACCGGCTTGAATGCCTGTGAGTGCAGTTCTGAGGGAATGATGAATGCCTGATGGATCTCTCTCCCCCTCTCCCTCTGTATGTGTGTAGGAGCCTCCTTTTCAAAAGAGCAGAAACCAACTCCCAATTTCAGTCCTTCACAGTTCCCCATGTGAATCAGTTCTGCCCATTCAGTCCTCCTAATAGCAAAGTCAAGAACTAAGTGTGCATGGAAAGCTGCTCCTCATATGTTTTCCTATCCTCTGTGAGTTACCCAATCTTATCTGGAGTGCATGAATTGTCTATTAACAATCCAGTGAAATAAAATGCTCTTAATTGATTTCTGAATGTTAAATTTGCCCCCTCATGGCAGCTTAATTTACAGCTTGCTTGTTGAACTAAAAAAAGAAAACAATTCAAAAGACTCAGAGAGGAATCTAACTATACAATCATTAACCACAATCAGAATAAAAATAGTCCCCACTTCTGCCTGCTTAGTTTGGTACAAGATCTCTTAAGGTATATTGATGAAATTGTTTCTATGTGTGTACAAGTATGAGTTAAAAATTCTAATCGGAGAAATTATTCTGGTCTCCTCTGTGACTACAGATGTATATCAGATGAAAGAACTATGGGTAGAGACCAAATTAAGGCAACTTTAATAGACCCATGGGCTGGTAAGCTAATAGGGTTTTGTAACCATTTAAATTTCTTTTATTAAAGGAAATGTTCCAGAAAGTAAATACAACCTAATTTCTTTGTGGAAAATGTGGCTCTTATACTTAGTTTATTTTGCCTGCCACACAAACGTAATTGCTACATTTAGACAAATTAGGTTTGGCAATATTTACATGCAAGCATCTACTTTCTGGATTCATATACTGAAAGATTCTTATCTACTATTGGAAATTAATTTAGCCAATTATACTTTCCTTCATGCTTTATCTTTATAGCCTAAGGTAAGATGTGATGCCACATTATTTGCTGTGCATAATGCAGCAAATATAGGTTATGGCCCAGACTGAGGGGTTTTAATTATTTATTAATGGGGTTTTAGTTTAAATTCAGGGACTTAATTTAATTTTAGTTTTAATCGATTTTAACTTTGTATGTATGTATTTTTAATTTTTCCCTGTAAACCGCCCTGAGTCCTACGGGAATAGGGCGGTATACAAGTTTAAATAATAAATAAATAAATAAATAAATAAATAAATAAATAAATAAATAAATAAATAAATAAATAAAATATTTAAGCAAAACACAGTCACATCTATCTATATCTGTCTATGATGGTTGCAGGAACTGGGTATTCTAGTCTAGAGAAAAGAAGGACTAGAGGTGACATGATAGCAGTATTCCAGTATTTGATGGTGTGCCACAAAGAAGAATAGGGGGTCAATTTATTTTCTAAATCACCAAAAGGCAAAACAAGAAACAATGGATGGATGGATGGATGGAAACTAATCAAAGAAAGAAGCAACCTGGAATTAAGGAGAAACTTTCTAAAAGTGAGGACAATTAACCAGTGGAACACCTTGCCTTCAGAAGTTGTGGGTGCTTCATCAATGGGGGTTTTTAAGAAGAGACTGGACAGCCACTTGTCTCAAATTAACAAAGGCAGTTTGTATGAAGTATGCATATTATGATTTTGAAAAATGCTTATTAACTTCCTACTGCTGTTGCACTCATTGCCATCTATGTATTGGCGAGATAACCTTGCCCTATCATGCAATAACATTTTTTTTTGTTTTCTACTAACTGGAAACACTGAGTGGACTAATACAGCTCTGAGAGTCAGATCAGAGATTCATGAAATGATTAAATAAACAACCAATTGCAATTTTCTTCAGTATTCTTCTTTGGTTCATTTTAAAAAGGGAATCAGAATGTTTCCATCATAATATAAATGGGAGATTATTGATACTAAATGGAACATAGTTCAGTTGCTGGAATACCTGTAATCCCGTCCTATCCATTTTAGTAAATCTTGATGCAGACAATTTTTTTGAGAATCAAGCCTGAAGAAAAATCACTTTTGATTTAGGCAGCTGTCAAAGAGTTTGACACAAGAGTTTAATGTGCTAAAACATGTCTGGTGTCAGCACCACCAGCAGGAAACAGTCAAAATGACAGCTGTAACCCAGCATGTGTTGGTGTGAGAAAACAGGCCAGAACAAAACAACATGCTGGGTATGGAGGTCAGTATTGTTGGGGGGGGGAATAGGAGTACAATGAGCAGTATAATGGGCAAAATCCAAATATTTTTCACTAAACAAAACACATTAGGAAAACATTATTTCTTAATTAATACATCCTACATTTGAGGGGATATATATTCTACAATTGCAAAATTAATTAAGGAACATAAAAAATATCTTAAACCATTACAAAGAATGGAATATTTAGCTTTATAACAAATGTTTTTAAATGTTGGAGCTTCAGATTTGATGTGGACAGAATACTATAACATTGTTTTAAAAGAATATTATGTCTATGTCAGTAATAATTTTACACCTGAAACAAACTTGATAACCAAATAAAGTATTTCAATAGATGTTGCCATGCATTTATATACAGATATAAATATCCTGCAGTATTGATTAAAAAACATATTTTAAGTAGTAACAGCTTTTCACATCAATCTTAATTTATTCCTAAAATAAATATATCTGACTCTATTAACAGGTATCAGATACAATTTATTTTATTAATACATTAAAATTCTATTAACATTGCTATCAACACACGTTTTAAAACATTTGACAGAAAAGTAAATTTCACAAAAAATATTTCCTTTGAAATGGGATTTAGAGGAACATCATTTCTATAATTAATTCTACTTCAACTAAAACTAAATTAATTAGCATTAACTGTACAAATACAGAATGTTTTCTAATAAATATGAGTACTTAACACATCTCTGCTCGGACTGATTTGTTTTGTTCAATGCCATTATTAAAACTATAGTAAAGAATATTATGGCAGAAAGTTAAGAGGAACTAAAGAGCCTCTTGTTGCGGATGAAGGAGGAGAGTGCAAAAGTTGGCTTGAAACTTAACATTAAGAAAACCAAGATCATGGCATCCAGCCCTCTCAATTCTTGGCAAATAGATGGGGAAGAAATGGAGGTAGTGACAGATTTTATTTTCCTGGGCTCCAAGATTACCGCAGATGGGGACTGCAGCCAAGAAATTAAAAGATGCTTGCTCCTGGGGAGGAAAGCCATGGCAAATCTAGACAGCACACTAAAAAGCAGAGACATCACCCTGCCAACAAAAGTGTGTACAATCAAGGCCATGGTGTATGGTTGTGAAAGTTGGACCATAAGAAAGGCTGAGCACCACAGAAGTCAGGCCTTTGAACTATGGTGCTGGAGAAGACTCCTGTGAGTCCCTTGGACTGCAAGGCGATCAAACTGGTCAGTTCTACAGGAAGTCAACCCTGACTGCTCTTTAGAAGGCCAGATCTTGAAGTTGAAACTCAAAAACTTTGGCCACCTAATGAGAAGGAAGGACTCACTGGAGGACAGCCTAATGCTGGGAAAGGTTGAGGGCAAGAGAAGCAGGGGACGACAGAGTATGAGGTGGCTGGATGGAGTCACTGAAGCAGTAGGGGTGAGCCTAAATGGACTCCAGAAGATGGTAGAGGACAGGAAGGCCTGGAGGAACATGGGGTCGCGATGGGTTGGACACGACTTTGCAACTAACAACAACAACAAGAAAGAATATTAAGACGAACAAATATATTCAGTGTCTTCATTTAAAAAAAGAATCTCATGTAATTAATCTGCTTGCGAACAACTTGGTTATTTGTTAGGTATGAGAGCAGATATATGCCTCAATTGCAATTGGAATTATATAACTTTCTAAAAGTGGCAATTTAAAAAGTTGTTTGCTAGGCTAATTAACATTGATAATGAATCACAAAAGCAGTTTCAAAAAATATTGCACTTAATATTAGCTAATGTTGATTTAGATCATGGGTGTCAAACTCACCGCATGACGTGATGTGTTGCGAAGAATCATGATTTTTGTCACATTGACACAGCTGGGGTGGGCGCAGCCTCCACATGATACAACTGGCTTGCAGGTTGGCAGTTCGACACCCCTGATTTAGATAATCACAAGTAAATATTACAGAAAACCTGGCAGCACTTTAAAATGAAAAAAACAAAAACAAAACTAGAATTGCCATCCTGTTTGCACAAGACTAAAACTGAATTTAGATTTGGGCAATATATTTCATTATCAATGTTTGGCAAGATAACAGCAATTAAAAGGATTACTCTCCCCAAGATTTTCTGCCCAAATATTTTCAATTCTATTATGTACTATTTGATTTCCCATTCATTCATTCAATCAATTTCAGACTGCCTGACTTTTCCATTAAAAAGAAATAGGAAAAAGAATAAAGAAATACCTGAGGCAAAGAATATGATAAAGAATTATCGCTTTATTTATACTTAATTATTAGCTAGGATAAAACAAACTATATTGTGTAAACAAAACCATGATGGTGCATGTATGCCAAATTTTAAATATGATTTTGATTTTTTAAAAAAAAGTAAGCTCAGGTATTTACACTGGATTAGAATGAATCTCCGATTATGTTATAGCAAACACATTTTATCCTGGCTCTTATTTCAAATTTATACTGAACAATTCCATTAGAAGTTTTGAAAAGGAAAAAAAAAACAACTTTCTGCTTTGTGCTCTTTTTTTATCCTATTCCTTGATCATTTACATTTTAACTATAAATATACATTTGATGAGTCCAATGAATGGTAACATACAGGATTAGATATTAAATGGTTTATTTATTCATAGCCCTCTCTTATTACTTTTGCAAATAACTCGAGGTGAAAATATCCACCTTCCTCCTCCTATTTTCCCTACAACAACATCTTTGGGAGGTGAGTTGAGCTGAGAGAGAGTGACTGGTTTTTCATGGCTAAGGTGGGACTAGAAGTCAAGATTTCCCACTTTCTAGCTGTCTCTTAACCACTAGACCAAAAAGGCTGTGGTATGCGGCAATTGAGTAAATGAATATATATGAGTAAATTTCATTAAAAATATAGGAGGTTGTATCTACCAAGATTGTTAACAATATTTGACGATATGTGTTTGTTGAAAGAAAGTATATAAGCATTTCCTCTTTTATTTTATAGAAGTTGTTGTGTCTGGAGAAATGTCAAAGTCATTTGTGCGTATGAGAATAATATCACAAACGATGACCAAATGGGCTACGTAGAGGGGGAAAAAGTGCGAAAATCATGGTTGAGGTTCTGAAAAAGTTAACAGGTTAGAAGTTTAAAGAATAACAGCCAAGGTTTTTTTGTATAGATATGGCGTAAAAAGGATGGTTTACAAGGATAGAAAGGCATGGAAAATTATGGAAAAATGTTGCTATAAATCACATTTATCTATATTTCTGTTTTGTGCTTTAATTTTATATACCAGTGTAATTTAATTACTATTTACTATTCTCTTCTGTGCTTTGATGAATTACCTACCCTGAGTGTGACTAGCATGATGGTGTGCATCATTTATATAATTTTTATTTACATAAATTTCTGTTGTTTTCAATAACTGCATTTGCCATACTGTTTTTATGTAAATGCTTTGGAATTTGTGGATTTCGGTTGGATATAATTTATGTAAATAAATTATATCCAACCGAAATCCACAAATTCCAAAGCATTTACATAAAAACAGTATGGCAAATGCAGTTATTGAAAACAACAGAAATAACTAAAAAATAGAAAATGACAGACATCTAAAGCCACCCCCATCTCATAAATAATTGTATCTTCATTGCCTACCTGAATTCTAAAAGTCAAACATATGGAGGATAGAGGGTTAGAATTAGAGTAAGGTTTGCATTACCCTGAAAGATAGACACTCTCTCTGACACTGTTGACCTTCTAGAAACAGGTGAAGAGGTAGCTATGTTAAAAATCCTTTTTGACTGTTGATTAGGATCATGAAACAGCTGTAGAGGGCAATCATAAACTCCAGCAAATGATGCAGTTGCTTTAAGGAGTTGCAGACAGGTGATACTTAAGCATTCCCAAGAATTGTTTGTCTTTTAATCCAAAGTAGTGCATATGTAATGATTTTAGTAGTAAGGGCATTTATAGCATACAAAATTTTCACGTGAAGTGTGATAGGTTTTATTAAAAAATCACAGTTAACTTTGGAAGGGTCATTTGATGCCTGGAACTTGTTTTAAATCTCTTCCAGGAAGCCACCGAGGACAATTATCCAGCAAATATTATATTCTTTTAATAGAATATAATATTTTTCTGGGTAATTGCCCTCGGTGGCGTCCTGGTACAGATTTAAAACAAATGCTCTGCAATTGTTTGGGATTTTGTTGGATAGGGGGTGCGATCTAGAGAACCTGAACCTAGGGTTCTGTCTACTTCAACTCTTGCTCCCACTAATGATAAGAAACAGCTCGTGCCAGAACTTTGGAGTTGTTAGCTGTTCTTCCCAAAATGCTTCCTTGTATTAAGGTAAAGGTAAAGGTTCCCCCGCACATGCGTGTTAGTCGTTTCCGACTCTAGGGGCCGGTGCTCATCTCCGTTTCAAAGCCGAAGAGCCAGCGCTTGTCCGAGGACTTCTCCAAGGTTATGTGGCCAGCATGACTAGACGCCAAAGGCGCACGGAATGCTGTTACCTTCCCACCAGAGTGGTCCCTATTTTTCTACTTGCATTTTTACGTGCTTTTGAACTACTAGGTTGGCAGAAGCTGGGACGAGTAACAGGCGCTAACTCTGTTCCTTGTATTACTAATCTCTTAAATAGCATACAATGGAATGCCCTTCTTTAAATCAAAGTTTGGAAATACATGTGTAATTTTTCTGCTTTACATCTTGTAAGTCATCTGCTTTCTACTTTTTGAATCAGTCATCTCTTTGAGCAGTGACAAAATGACAATGCTAATGTCTTTGTTGCAATATACCACTTTGTGATATGCCAAAATTATTAATTCTTTGAAATGATAAATGATACAAGCAACCACATATTTCAGACTCTACATCCCTACATTCCTGTTTATTTCAGGAACTGATCTGGAAGAAATACTCCTGGAAATTCAGATTTTGTCAGAATCTAAAAGTGCATTAATCTTGCTTGGCTCTGCAAGTCAAGTAGAACTATTTAAAAACCTCTGGCTTAGCTCAGTATTTAAATATAGATTAAAGTATCTAACTTTAGAATTCTACCTTTTAAAATGTCACCTGAATCATAAAGAATTTTTTCATGTAATGAGGAAGATTGCAAGAACTGTGATCACTAATTTATATAAGAGATGACTAATTTTTTTTTCTTACATAACTATGATAGAGGAAGTGAGGTGTCATTCAGACATCAACAAAAAATGACAAAGTACATTTTGAGACTGTGGGAACATAATCCAATATTTTACTGCTAAAATCTTATAGCAAGAGGAAGCCAAATCATTTTTAAAATAAATCAACAATTACTTATAACAGATACGATATGTCTGTGAGTCAATTGTCAGAATGTGATATTATCATGCATACTCAGTGATGGGATTCAGCCGGTTCGCAGTACTTTGGCAGAACCGATAGCTAATTTTTTGTTGCCCGGGCTCAGAATGGACTTCCAGAAGTGGCATCCAAACAGAGAACTGGTTGTTCACATATTTGAATCCCTCCACTCTGCATACTTAATAAATTGATGAGTATTTAGTTCAGTGCTTTGAAGGTCTACTTGAGGGAAAAACTGATAAATAAAATTATTTTCTAGACCAACAACCAGCAAATATTTTTGTCTATAGAAAGCAGACAGAACAAAGTATTTCTCCTTGATTATTTCTGATTGTGCACAGTCTTTTTTTTCTCTGTACATATTCTAGAGATAATACTCTAAATCAGGGGTGTCAAACTCAATTTCATTGAGGGCCGCATGAGCATTGCGGTTGCCCTCAGGGGGCCGGGTGGGTGTGGCCTACTGGGTGGGCGTGGCTAAAGTGTGTATGGCCTACTGGGCGGGCATGGCCAGTTCTACATCATTCGCATCAAGGGTGCCTATGGGGGCCTGGGCAGGAGTGGGACAGATCTGAGGGTCTCTGGCAGGAGGAGGGTCTCTGGGCCAGGGCCAAGGCAGTGGGGGCTGTTCCCTCACTGTTTCCAGGATGGCTTCGCGGGCCTCATGAAACCACTTCACAGGCCGGATCTGGGCCCCGGGCCTTGTGTTTGACATGTCTGCTCTAAATACTAATCCCAACTATTTATGCCACTTCTTGACAACAAACACTATTGATGCTGTAGCCACAGTCTAAAGTGTGCCTGAACATTCTGAACATTTGGCACTCGTGATTTGATGTGAGATTCTTTCTTTCACTAGATTTAATAGATAGCAAAAGAGAGCTGTTTGATTTTATATTAATTTTAGTACTATGAAGTTGTATTAATATTAATAATAATAAACAATTACAATTAATTGCCTTTATCAGAAAATATAAAGAGGACTATATTCAAATAATACAATGGTAAATTTTCTAATGACATTCCTCTGAATAATTTAACCCTCTGTAAAACTCTAAAAACCTCAACTTCATTACACTCAGAAATACTTTGGGGATAGTTTAATTTTAAGAATAATTAATTCTCTCTTACTAACACTGTATTATACTTAAATCAAGATTCTTATGGGTGTTCAAAACAAAGGACTGGCACCGTGTGATTCTCAGTGTATGGAATCTCTTAACAACATGTGGTTAAGTATCATTAGGAAATGCAGATGTTAACACCTAATTAAGTGAATTTGTTTGGTAATGAAAGCTTTAGGATTGCAGGAATAATGCTTACTGAATTAGTGACAAAATTAAAAAGGGCGCTCCCATCCCTTCCCTACCATAAACACCTTTTTTACATATAAAAAGAAATAATATTTGTTGATAATTATTTGTTCATTTTTATTATTTAATATGTTCTTCTCTAGGTATAAAATCCTCTGTATAAGTATAGTAAATATATTTTACTACTTTAGTCCATTTAATCAGGAATCTTCCTGAATCTTATATTAAATTCAGCCACTTGCACTGCTGTTCAATATCATAGCTGTGAATATTAACCACTTCTCACTTAGGTTATTTCAGATTAAAAGGCTTACTTGTCAAGTTCTGAGGTTTGCAATCTCTGTCTAACTAACCATAGCAATCCAAAATTGTTGACAATTTGACCAATATAAATTGCACTTTATTATATCATAGTCATTTTAAAGTGTCACCTTGAACCCTCTATTCATAGTTATAATTACGGTATCTGAAGAGGTCCTACATTTTTAGCAATGAAGTTGTACATCCAACAATTGAGAAGAAATTCTTGTTGAAAGAAAGCTAAGCAATACCAGTAATAATTGTTCCCTTACATCAAATAGTAGCATATCTGCAAAGTACAGTTTTGACAACTGTGACAAGTAAATTCATATTATTGCTCATCATGCATAAGACAAAAATGAATTAACAGACTATACCAGTTGGTGCACATAATTGACAGATTATTAATTTGACATGCATGTAAAATGTGCATGTGATAACAGAGAGCATTTAATTTCTCTTTTGTCAGACGAGGTGAAATAAATCAGGAAGAAAGTTTAAGAATGAATAAGAAACTAGGACAATTGATTGTTGTGTTGTGTATAGTGAAGAAATCCATACTCCACAAGTTATATTGGCTTCAGAGAAGAACTAATTACACTAAAAAATTACTTTGTCCCAAGAAAGGGACAACGTAATAAACTGAATATAGGTTGATTTGAAGTAGAGAGGGCTTTTATGTTTCTGTTCAGCTTTGAAAACCCCTTTTCTTTGCCTATTCCATGGAGTTTGAGCCTTGGTGGAGCAGTGGGCTAATGCCTCCTTAAGTAACACCAGCTGCCTGCAATCAGTGCAGGTTCGAGTCCCACCAGGCTCAAGGTTGACTCAGCCTTCCATCCTTCCGAGGTAGGTAAAATGAGGACCCAGATTTTTGGGGGCAATTAAGCTGACTTTGTAATAATGCCGCTTGGGGGTGTGTGTGAAAGCCCTAATAAGCAGGCATATACATAGAATGAAGGCTACTGCTAAGCTTGTAAGCCGCCCTGAGTCTTCCGAGAAGGGCGGGATATAAATGGAATTAAAAAAAAATGTGAAACCAACAAAGGTTTTTCAGGTATTGTGATGATGTGGAGACATTCTATTTTAAGAAATCCAGTTCCTGAAAGGACTGAGGAAATTTAGCTGATCAGTCTATCCAAGTAACGGATGCAGGCAACAGAGCACCCTGAAAAATTGAATTCTGAGGAGTCAATTGGTTTCTTCTCTCAAGTAGTTTTTGTTTTTTTAAAAAAGGATGAAGCCTCCATTTTATGTTTATCTTTGAGGATTTGTTTGCTTTTTTCCTTAGAAAATGAATGAAGAAAAGTGTGGTATAGATTTCGATTTATTTTAGAGTGACCGATACGTATACGTGTTTGTATGTGAGGGAAGAGCCAGTCCTTGAGCTGACATACCTGAGATCAACCTCTTCAGAAATCCTTCCTTCTTCTCTTCTCTTCTCTTCTCTTCTCTTCTCTTCTCTTCTCTTCTCTTCTCTTCTCTTCTCTTCTCTTCTCTTCTCTTCTCCTCTCCTCTCCTCTCCTCTCCTCTCCTCTCCTCTCCTCTCCTCTTCTCCTTCCTTCCTTCCTTCCTTCCTTCCTTCCTTCCTTCCTTCCTTCCTTCCTTCCTTCCTTTTTCCATCCATCCTTCCATCCACTTTCTTTTAAGTATCTGACCATGTTTTATTCAAGAAAGATTTAAATTCTTTATGAAACAGTGGTGCTGATTCTGGAAAAGAAGTCTAGCTTTTAGCATAAGCCTTCTCACCAAGTTATGCAACTGAAATCAGGTAGTTGCCACTTGCCTCCTCTTTGGTACAACAGTGTCAGAGAATGTTTAAGTAGCTAATGTAAAGCAGCTAGTTGACGGCATACAGTATATAGTTGTCTCTTCCCTGGACTTTTGGGAATGTGCAGTGAGTTTGTGGAAGGAAAGTACAGAGGCTTCTTGCATGAATCAGCATGGGCCCAGCATTTCCTATCCTGTGTACATTAGCCCTCTCCCCCATTAAAGATGCAAATATGATAACAATATGACAATAAAAATCAGTCCTTTAAAAAAAAACAATGACTATATTGTGAAAAATTGTATTTACATAATTGTAGTAATTTATGTGATAGTGTGGAAGAAAGACCATTTAATTCAAAAGTGGTTCGCTAAGGGACTGTCATTACTTTATTATTATTGAGGAATCATTTTTAGATGACACTTCATCATTTCCTTTCTGGCAGGAAAATTTTGTTAAAGGGGGTCATTACAATACATTTCTAGGTAATTCTGTTCATTCTTATAGTCCACTACTATCTTCCATAACATAAAGTACAAACTTCCTTGAATGAGAAGTGAAGGAGACAAGTTTTTAAAAGGCTGCTGGAAGATTGATTTTTCATTCTAAAGACTATTTCAGTTAAATGATGCAAGGCACTTGGTTGGTATTGATATAGTTTTCACCTTTTCAGAACTGTCACATTTACAGCACAGAACTCTGAAACGGATCTGAGTGTATCTCATCAATCATTGTATCCGCAAGTGTAAGATGTTATGCAATAACCATTTGTAATATATTTGTATAGGAGATGATGTCAAATTACCCCCTTCGATCAAAATAATAAGATATTCTGTCAGAAATGAATTTTGTTTTTATTTCTTCCATTTCCTCTTTAGAATACATTAGACAATGTAGGATCCATTGTTTCAGATATACTTCCTTACCTGAAAGAGAAACAGAATGACCGTGTGCAGTCAAAAAATCAGTGGGAGCAGAAGAAATGTTCTGTTGGTTTCCCATTGAGTTTCCTTGCGGGAAGCTGGAAGTGAGCATCAAAATGTTCCTTCCTTCCTTCCTTCCTTCCTTCTTTCCTTCCTTCCTTCCTTCCTTCCTTCCTTCCTCCCTCCCTCCCTCCCTCCCTCCCTCCCTCTCTCCCTCCCCTCAGATCCTACAGGAAATCCTTGAGTTACAAATGTAATACAGCCTGCCAATTATATTCGTAACCTGAGGATTCATTAATACCCTGTTTTACTCAATGCATTTGCTAATCAAATGTGCAGGTCATTAAGAGCACATGAGGTATCTCAGGTTGAGAAAGACTATGGGAGTCCTAGTGCTTCCGACCACCCAAGGCTTCCCCCAGTCCATTGAGATATCTCATGTTCGCTTACAATCTCTTGGGTCCCCATAGTTGCTTTCCTCCCCCCCCCATCCCGCCCCACTGGGTCTCCACAGGCACTGTGCCTGCTTTGCTATCCTCCCGGATTTCACTTGCTCCTCCCCACCCCATTTCCAATCATTGACTTACTTTTCAAAGATCTCCAGAGTTCCAGAAGAGGCTGACCTATGTGGCAGAAAAGCCAAAGTCTTTTATCCAGATGCTGGTGAAGCTGTAAGAATGTGAGATTTAAGGAAAACAGCTTCACCAGGATCTGAATAAAAGACTTTGGCTTTTCTGCCACATGGGTCAGCGTTCCTGCAGGCCTCATTTGGGCCCAGCCTGGCCGACACTGCAACAGCCTCCTGCTTGCTGCTGGGTGGCTGGTTTGAATGGGCAGCTTTAGGGATTAGGGTGTGAAGGCAGCAGCAGCAGCCAATCAACGCGGAACTTGTTTCCTTTGTCTCATCAGGTTGAACTGTAAGCTCCATGTTGATTGGTTGCCGCCAATCAAATCAATTAAATAAGTCAAAATCTCATTTGTACATGGGACTGCAGAAATATGGCTATAGGAGTGGCTATATACTTATGAGGTTTGTGAAGGATCTAGTTATCCAGGGGTGGAAACAAACATTGGACAAGACAGCCCTTTGATCTGATCCTGTATTTTCATGCATGTCATTCTAGCTAATCGCTAATGATAGGTTTTCTAGTCCAGCAGTGTCTAGAGCAGGGGTCTTCAAACTCGGCCCTTTTATGACTCATGGACTTCAACTCCCAGAATTCCTCAGCCAGCATGCCTGGCTGAGAAATTCTGGGAGTTGAAGTCCATGAGTCATAAAAGGGCCGGCTTTGAAGACCTCTGGTCTAGAGAGTCATAGTGTCTTCTCTTCACCCAATCTTCTATAGTATGGCATTTTAAATTAGCATTGGAGTAAAATTCTCTTCATTCATAATTGGTGTGGCATAATATCTTGACAATTGTTTAATAAGATGAGCAATTAGAATGGATAGAATGTGCACAATGCTGCACTCCATGCTTTCTGCTCAGGAAAAGTATAAGTAGTTCTTCCTCATTATCAGTCAGTGACAGTATTTAGTTACTTACCCCTTTTCATTTTCTTGTAAAATCTTAAACTTTTTAACACACAACACTGTTCATTTTAAAAACCTAATCACAAAAGTCCTTTTACCGTTCAGAGTAGAAGCAACAGCTATTTTACGCTATTAAGCCAGGAACATTTCCTAATACGCCTTTCTCAATATTAATCCCCCACCCCAAATATGTGAAAACATCCAAGACAGCTTATCATTTTAAAAAGTGAATTTGACATGGACGTTTATAAGGACAAAAGCTAACATCCTTGCAGAAATATTTCCAAGTCAAGTTTCTAAATCTTATTACAAAAGACCTCTACCGGTTATTTAAAAATTAGAGATTAGTCATGACAGTTGGTAAAAGGCACTGGAACCGGCATAGAGGTGTTATGTGTATTATGACTAAGCTAATTATAAAAGAAAAGGGACGCGGTGGCTCAGTGGGTTAGGACGCTGAGCTTGTCGATCAGAAGGTCGGCAGTTTGGCGGGTCGAATCCCGAGTGCCGCGTAACAGAGTGAGCGCCTGTTACTTGTCCCAGCTTCTGTCAACCTAGCAGTTCGAAAACACATAAAAATGCAAGTAGAAAAATAGGGACCACTCCAGTGGGAAGGTAACAGCGTTCCGTGCGCCTTTGGCGTCCAGTCATGCCAGCCACATGACCACGGAGACGTCCTCGGACAAATGCTGGCTCTTCGGCTTTGAAACGGAGATGAGCACCGGCCCCTAGAGTCGGAAACGACTAGCACGCATGTGCGGGGGAACCTTTACCTTTTTAATTATAAAAGAATCTTGATTTACCATTTTCTGTATGCTAAAACTGCACTCTCGAGGTTGGAAGTGCCAGGATTTTTAGTGCTCCAAAGAGTGGTTGCATATCTTATCTCACTCATTATTTCTAAGATTTGCCTCTCAAAATAAACGTTAATACTATGCAAATGTTATGCAAATTTATACTATATTGCCCTTTTTCTCTGATGCACTTCCTCTGCTTGGAGAAGGCATATGCGGCAACCATAAGATGAAATTAACTTCAGAAATGCTGCTCAGGAAGAAAGAGAAGTGCCTGGTAATTTAAATTTAAAGTTAAATTTCAATTTAAAAGCCCATTTTTTTTCCTTACTCTCCTCAGATGCCATATATGTTTATCATAATATTAAGTTTATGGGAAACATCTTCATCCAGTAATTGCTCAACCCAAAGTGGCCAATTACTGCTTCAGAGTTAAATTTACACACATAAATTTGTAAATTACAAAGAGAAGCAACATATCCAAAGACAGATCAGAGGTATATGTCAGGCAGTCTGTCCACTAACCATCACATGACAGTTGGCTTTATCTGTAGCAGAATCACAGGAGAGAGAGAGAAAAAAAAAAGAAAATCACAGATTTTCAAAGTGTGATGGGGAAGCAAACATATAATCACTGGTTTGTTATCCCGTCATACAATATGGAGAAGTAACAGGTAGTGTAAAGTGGTTGCCCATAGGTCTTTATTATTCTTTATCATCCCCAACTGCTAACTTTGGCTTCATCCCTGACATTGGGCACACATGTGTCCTGAAACCATTTTTATAAGCCATGTCCTCTAAAGTCTAAACCAGGGGTAGGCAACCTTGGCTCTTTTATGACTCGTGGACTTCAACTCCCAAAATTCCTCAGTCAGCATAGCTGACTGAGGAATTCTGGGAGTTGAAGTCCACGAGTCATAAAAGAGCTGAGGTTGCCTACCCCTGGTCTAAACCTTGCTTTCAGTCCACAACTGAAGCAGCTGCAAGTTGTCTTTAGCAGTTCCATTTCTTAAAGTAAAATCTTCAATATTCTTGTCATGAACACAAACTATCCCGAAGACTGGAACTGAAGATCCCAGGTCCTGTTGGACACTTTAGACTGTTGTCGGCATGGCTGATTTCCTCTGATCACTGGGCTCTATCCAATGGTGGGATTCAAATATGTGAACAACCGGTTCTCTGTGTGGATGGACAGAAGTCCATTCTGGGCCTGGGCAACAAAAAAATTGCTACGGGTTCTGCTGAAGTGGGGTGAACTGGCTGAATCCCACCACTGGCTCTATCTCTATGGCCCGGTCCATTTTGGCTTGAATTCTTCAATTTTTTTTTATTACATTTATATCCTGCCCTTCTCCGAAGACTCAGGGCGGCCTACAAGCTTAGCAGTAGCCTTCATTCTATGTATATGCCTGCTTGTTAGGGCTTTCACACACACCCCAAGCGGCATTATTACAAAGTCAGCTTAATTGCCCCTAACAATCTGGGTCCTCATTTTACCTACCTCGGAAGGATGGAAGGCTTGGCCTGCACAATAGCTGAAGGATTTGCCAGGTTTTACACGGGGTTCTTATTTACATTGAATTTCTCTCTCTCTCTCTCTCTCTCTCTCTCTCTCTCTCTCTCTCTCTCTCTCTCTCTCTCTCTCTCTCTCTCTCTCTCTGTTTTTTGAAAAAGTGATAGATCTCTGTTTTAAAACAAACCTAGTACTCTCTACTACAGCCATACTTTTTACTGTTTTTATTACTTTGTTTATGGGCAAATGTGCCATTTTTCTACTGCGTTGGCTACTTCCAGGTGTTGCTGTCTATGGACACTTCCTGTCAATACTGCTGTTCCTTCAGGATTAGCTGAAGACAGAGCTTGCACGTTACTGATAATTTTTTGGCATTTCACTCCACACTCCTCCTCTGTTCCTGTAAGCTAGATTGATGAGTCACAAGTGTGGAGGAGGATACTTTAGTGGAATAAAGAGAGAATGTCCCTGATTTTCTTCACAATCCTTTTTCTATGTCTGTTGCCCTGTTTGTCTATGTTGGAAAAGGGGTCTACAACTAAGATTGCTAAAGACTTGTCCAAAATTCGTTCAGTTGACAGGTTGTGGGCATACAAGAGGACCATGGGATGAAATGGAAGAGAGTTTTTCTTTATATCTAAAACCTTTTCAAAAGAACAGTAAACCCATGGTAAAAATTAACCTAACTGACCAGTCACATATATCGAACATTCTGCATCTATAACTGCAACTTAACGGTTGTTAAGCCAGCTAATCAAAGCACCCAGCTATATCTGCCGTGTTCCATCACATTTTAATGAGAACTGGTAGCAATTTATTTGCTGGCCAGGACTGTTCATTTCAAACAGAAATTAAACTAACTGAAATGGAAAGGTGGGCAGCACACTCAGCCTTCACAATAGTATTTTTAAATTTTATACCATCTTAATTACTGCTAGATTGCACTGAACACAAATGTCTGACTATCCCTTTTGCTGATCTAATGCAACCGTTGGGCATTATGTTAACAAGAGATACTTACAAAGACACTTTCAACACATCTGTTTTGTTCTTTTAGAGAGGGATAGTTATTATTGTTCTGTAATTTAAATTGTTTAGTAATGTTGACCAATATATTTGGTAATAGGTGCTTTGAAAAGCTGTTGGAATTACATGTTTTTATGTGAATCCCCTAATTATATTTTGCTTAACCTAGCTATAATAAATTTTTAGTTTATATCTTATTGTCCTGGTATTAATATGTCTTAAATGGAGTCTTATGAGTAAAACAAAATGGTAACATAAACATTTTAATGGTTTAACATGCAGAGTTGTTACTTTCCAGGACTGGATTGGAACATATGGGACAACAGCTGGTACAAATATATCTTTAATGGAGGGATGAATATTGAAGAGGGGAAATGATGTGGAAGGAGGCAAGACAAAAAGTTCTTTCCTTAGTGGGAGTGGAGAAGATCAACAACATAAAATATCTTTATTCTGATATGGGGTTAAACTTCTATTGCAATGAAGTGTAAAAGTCTGTAATGGATATTTTTAGAAAGATGTTCTTCTGCTAGGCATTGATGTTATGACTCATCACATCAGTGTTCATTGAAAAGAATCAAGGATCTGTTAAGTGTGGCTTAATATGTGAAACCATATTTGCTGCAAATAGCATACATTCTTTAAATTAGTTTGAATAGAGAACAATCAAGGTACTTTTATAGACTCCTATGTGAGATTCAGGATAAAATGAGGAAATCTGTGTTTTGCTGAAAAATCATAAACAATTCAGAAATTTTTTTTCTTTGTGAGATAAATCTTACCTTAATAGCTTCATAGAAGTGCCATTTTCTTAATCAGTTTTTTACATAACTGGATAGGATACAAATACAAATACAACATATGTAGTTGCTTACATATAATCAGTAGTAGCTATCTTTAAAGCATCTAAACCTTGTCTTAGAAAACAAGAGAGGCAGATAAAAATAATTACAATGAAATCTTTTATTTTCATATGAATCAGGGCCAGCATTTTTTTTTTAAAATAGCAAACCTGTTTTTAGAATTGACACTTGAGAGAGCTGGGTCAAATGTGTAACTCGCTGAGGTTGAGTTATTACTTTTGACATTTTCATGACAAGCCTTTACATGCCAGAGCTCTGCAAAGACCTTGTCCTTCACCATCATCATCTCAACAGTATAAAATTAAGAGAGTAGTTACAACACACACACACACACACACACACACACACGACATTCACAGTGTGTAGCAACCACTTCAGGGAGCAGTTTCTGATGGGCAATAGTAGATATGTACTGTTTTCCCCCTGAATCTTCCACTGTTTCAAGAAAAGAGCTGTGTAAGTCGCAAAGGCTCCCAGTGACTCAATGAGACTGTTCCTGTGTAATACAGGTAGAAGATACTATCTCATTACCATTACTGGGCAAAACCCTCTGGTTAAGAGGTGGTAAGAAAATTAACTAATTGAAGAAATAAGAGGAAACTAGATCCTAGAGAAGGGCAGAGTAACTGGGAGGCAATTGATTAGAGGGAAAAACACTATGTTGCTGCAATAAGGAGACAGATGGAAAAGGAAAAGCAAAAAAAGGGGAAAAAAAGGTGGAGGTGATCCAGCATGGGAAGCCTGAAGGAGATAAACAGGGTAGAGATGAATAACAAAAAAAATGGCAAGCGCACAGAAGAGGCAGTGCCAGGGCAAGCAAATAGGAACCAAACAAAGAGGAAGTGGGGGTGGGGAAATGAGATTTAAAGGAAAAATATGAAGGGCAAAGGGAACTCGAGGAAAATTCAAGAATAAGAAAGGAAGCAGAGATTCTTCTTTGTGTAGAAATCCCAAAGAGAGTATATATACTCAGCAGAGCTTCTTCCTACAGCAACAGAGAGAACTTGAAAGCACAAAGAAGCAGGGTGTCATGGCTCCAATAAATCAGACCAGTAGAAATAAGAACGCTGAGGCAATTGCTTTTCCCAAAGAATACTTTTAATGGCTACATAGTATCAGCACGAACAAAGGTGAACCCAAGACTGAAAGTTCCCACCCTCAAAGGTTACAAAGTAAAAGTTGTACTCCCCACACCTATAGTTGTCATAAATTACAATCCCCAATTAACTACTTTGGCAGACTCTCTAACGGTAGTTCCAGCCCGCCAAAACTTAGGCAGCTGGAGCTTGGTTTCGACAAGAAAGTATTTGTTATGGCTAAACTAAAAGAACACACCTCCCCACTCCCATGGCTGTGGCAACTGAAAACCAAGTAAAGATGGCTTCAGACAGAATCATTTGAAGGTTTGGCACAGGGATTTTATTTGGTAGAGGTCAGGAAAAGGAGGAAAACAGATAACAGAGAGACCAGCAAGAGAATTGTCTAGCACAGTGGCTAGGGAATGTGCCCAGAGAAGACAAGATGAGCAATTGGAATGGGACAGAACAGGGTTGGTGGCTAGATAAATCGAGGAGATGCAGATCATACAGTGGAAAAGAGTTTATTTGGAGGATCTGCATAGATGGAGAGAACAGTCTATTTTAATACATTTCTTTTATCAGCATAAATTAAAAACAGGGGTTGTGAGATTAATAATTTTAACATAAAAAGCTCTATAGCCGGCCTGGCCTGATGGGTTTGGGTTTTAACATTATTTTAACTAACCTACAACATTGGGCAGAATCATTTAACTTTAAATCTTGTATCCTGTATTCTTATTTTTATTGCCCTGCACACCGCCCTGAGTCCTTCAGGAGAAGGGCGGTATATAAATCAAATAAATAAATAAATAAATAAATAAATTTAGTTTTCCTTTGCTTGGAATGGGACGGTAATCATTTTCGAGAAAAATATCAGATGATCTCATCCTTTAATATACTCACCTCCATCTCATTACAAATCTCCAGGAGTATTGCAGTTTAAAGGGGTTTCTCTTACTCCACTTTCAGATCTCTTTTCCATTTTCAACTGGAGTGCCTTACTTCTTTTTATATTAACCCTAGCATTTTGTTGGCTACTTCATAGATGAAGGAACCTGCTTAACTGGGTTTTCCTAATCCAGTATATGAGTTTCTAAGATTTGCTTTTTTTTCCCTTAGTAAACAAATAGTAAGTCCAGGATTCCAGTGTCTCCTCATTTTTCCAGTCACTTGAGATAAAAGGAAAAGTTTTAAAAAGGTCTCACACAATGAAATAATCCTAATGTTAAAAGAAATATCGTAAAGGTATTAGAATGCAAAAGGGCTAATAAGAAAGGAATGTTTAATAATGGTAGTGGTGTGTGCTTGCATATATGTACATTATGATACTTTAAATTGTGTATATTAAATATAGTTACACACACATTGTGCACATGTAATATGTCTCAGAAATATGCATTGTATATTTTAGCACATAAAGACCATTTTTGTATAGTTGACTCTCTATTTTTTAAACCCAAATACTATACCATGAAAAATGTGCAGATAAGCCAACCCTCAAAATTTTTGTACGTTTAACTTTCATAGTTGGTTTATCCATGGGTAATCCTTCAATTATTCAGTTTTCATGGAATTTGGGTTAACATTTTTCAGGGTTGGTTAAGGAGGGTATTGTACAAGAGTATACATAGATGTACAAATACTGTGTATTTGTACAAAAGTATTATCATAAATACTCATGTATATGCTGAACCCAATTTGGGGGCATTTTGGCTTCCCAAATTCTTGGCTTATTTATAAGTATATAGAGCATGTCTAGGAAGATATGTTGATGGGAAAGCATTGGTCACTGGTTTCCTGGAATAGTAACGTAGAAGGACACAGCAGTAGAAGAATTATCTATTGGGAAGATAAAATAGCCTATAGTCTAACTATCTTGCAAGTTGTTGCAAATGCTTTAGTCTGGACATACTGTTTTTAATTCAATTTAGAATTGATGTTGGGCATCGTGCAAGAGCAATTTAAACTAAAAATATGGATGTTTCCCTATTCTAAAAAGTGTAAAGGTGCTGATTATTGATTTAAAGATGGGAAACTAAAAGCTGTATAATCAAAATCTCTATTGCGCTATCTAAAAGGTTAAAATGTGGCTGGTATCATTATCTACTTTTGACTTAGAGATGAGGAGGTGTAGACCCTTGCATAGGTCAGTCTGGATTTCTTATCCATAGAAACATTTGTAACACAGAGGAAGTGTTATACGTAGAGATTGGGGTCAGGTGGGGGTGGGGGTCAGCCTAAGTGATTATGTCAGCTTGTCAACAGGATTTGCTAACAGATAGATTGGTAATCCATCCTTCAATGTTTGGGAAGCTAGTTTCATTGTGAAGAAAGATAGTCTCACTCAAAAATTGAATATGGACAGCTGTAATATGGCCTCCAATTTTAACAAGCCTTCAATAAAGTGCCAGCTTCAGAAGCAGCTCTGGAAAGTGAGTGATTTGAAATGTGAAGGCATGGGACAGAGAGTGTATGTTCAAGGAGAAGGGGTTACCTGCAAGCTTTTTCGACACTAAAGCTGGTTTTGAGACAAAGGGGGATTTTTAAATCAGTGTAAAAGAACTTGGAAGGAACTGTAACAGGTTTTCCTGTTTCTTGTACACCTGTTTTAATAATTTTATTCCTATGAATAATATTAACAGAGATTGTCATTATGTTGTTTATTTTTACTTAGATTTCATTCTATTCATTCTATCTATTTTTAGTTAAATTTTCCAAGAAGTTTTGGAAATTGATTTCATTAATAGGATAAAACTGGGTGATAGTGCATTGCAGCAAAGGTTCTTTTTTTCCTCATATTGGAACTGAGGACTGCCAGATTTTTGGGGAAGCTCTAAGGAAAGCTACTGATTTAACACGGACTGTATAAACTTTAACTGCAGACCAATTGGCTTCTGTACATGGAATGAAAAGTGGACATCAACTGGACCTTGTTTTTAGGCATTAATGTATTTTGGACCGATCCTGACTGGGTCAGGCCCAAGGAACCAAGAACGACGTGAACAGTTACTTCTGACTAGGTTTTTTTATTGTTGTTCACCTATAAACAGAAATCTTGCCAGGTTAAACCAATTATTAGATATATTCTGTGAATTGCTAGGGTGGGCCCTCCTTCGCCTTTTTCCTGTATTCCAAAGATTCCAAACTCCACTGCAGCTTTGCTCTCTTTGAAAGAGCCCCTCCCTCCTGTGACTCTTGACTACATTCCACTACAGGCTGTGTGAGAAGCCTGCATAGGAAAACATGAATTAAGAAGAAAGATAAAGAAGCCACTATTGTGTTGAGACTCTTTTCAGTTATAGAACCCCAACGGGTGACTCTTGGTTACTCATCACTTCTTTGCCCAATCTCCCTCATATGGGGGGAGGAAATTGATGAGAGAGAGTGCCATGGGTTCTGGGGGAAAAGAAGGATTTAAATCCTACTGAATCAAGTATAGGGTGGGTTAGCAATATCACAAGTCATGAGCCAATCAGTACAAAACACATCCGGCTTCTGCTGCCCATTATCAAATTTGCTCTGGAAAGATGATTATGTATCTGTTGAAAATCTGAGGAATGTGTTTGCTTTAGCTCTATACTTACTTTGTGTGTTTCCCTAAGTCAGACAGAGAAAAGACAAAGCCGTGATAAATAAGTTGTTCCTTGTTAACTCATTTAACAAAATGATCATTTCATATGAAGGGAAGGGAAGGGAAGGGAAGGGAAGGGAAGGGAAGGAAAGGAAAGGAAAGGAAAGGAAAGGAAAGGAAAGGAAAGGAAAGGAAAGGAAAGGAAAGGAAAGGAAAGGAGGAAAGGAAAGGATATGCATAGTATGTGCATCACAGGAAGTGTAAATCTCTATATGCTTGCATTATGTACAGTAAAGTATTTTTAAAAGTTAAAAAAGTACAATATTTAAAAATATACTTTTGCAGGATATTATACATGTGCATCTTTAAATATATGACATACGAAACTATATGATTATGATAAAATATGTTAAGTTCAGAGTAATATTTCATTACTGATTTTCTTTTTGAATCCAGAGGACAAAGTTGTAAATATCCATTCATATATAAATTAACTTTATTCAGTGAGATCCTGAGAGAAAGGCAGAAAGAAAGAGAAAGAGAACATTAATAATCACTAGAACATGATACTGCATTAGCTTGAAGACAAATTTGTATCACAAGGAAAACTCCAAAACCTAAAACAAAAATGTGACATGATGACATCATTATTTCATTTAAAATTTGCTCTTTGTATTAAGTAAATGATGATGCAAGCAATACATTGGGTTAAAAAAGTGTACATTTGGTACACAAGAAATCCTCTGAATCATGTGGCAAGTAAGTATTTATAAATATATCAGGTCATCTGTCCTTTGTGCTTCATTCTCAGGGTAAAATTACATAATATGTAAAAACAGTATCACATTCTCTTTTTATTTTCCCTCAGTACATGGGAGCCTAACACAAATCAGGATCCCCACACAAGGAAGGGAGTAGCCTGATAATTCACTGGGTCTCTTCTTCTTTAAAAATTAATCCTTCCTAAGACGGTTACGGTGGTCAAACATAATTTCCATTGGATTTGCTTCTCTGTTTTTTGTGTTGTAAGGTCACAGGCCCTTGGCAAAACTTGAGAAATCATAAAAAAACTCAATCATGAAAACTCAAGCAGAGGCTTCTTAAAGATACAGCACTTTATTTTCGATCGAAATAAGTCCTGGGTGGGAACACAATCTGAACACTGGCAGCGTTGCGTTCAGAAGTGCCATGCCTTAGAAAGTTAGTAGTATTGCTTTATTAACTTGGTTAGCCAATGAAAATCAGACAACAGAGTCATTACATTATAAGGAAGACATCAATCATTCCTGTACACTCCCTCATTCCCTCCTTCAGTACATCCCATCCATGTACATGTTTCCCAGGCTTGCATGAAATTTGTCCCTGATGCAAATGCTGATTACAGAAGCGAGATAGCAATAGTTAGGCTAAACAATTACTTTTTGTTCCAGTTACAGGACTCTTCAGTGTCAATCAACTGCACGCATGAGTAGTCCCCATTGTAGGCTTTCCTCCTCATATGAGATGACCCTGATCTAGTTATAGCACTGAAGTGAAATAATTAAGTAATTGTTGGTATTACTGGGAAAGTTTGCTTATAAACATCAGAGAAATAAAAAGCAAAACTAGCAACGTGAAGATCTAATCATAACTGAGAAGCAAAAGTCGCATTTAATGTGCGAAATTCAGGGGATCAGGTTTGTTAACAGATTTTGGGGGAGCTGGGCAGGGTTCTGTAGATGAAAATGGGTGTGATTTCTGTTAGATAAAATCTGTACTTTCAGAGGCAGCAGCCAAGCTGGAGAATTCCATTATTAAGAAGAATGAAACCTTAAGACAATTGTGCGCCTCTTTTTAACTGGGGAAGGATTGCTTGTGGCTTCTTATCTCTTTACAATGCTTCCTTTTTATTGTATTCTTATAGTTAGACCGATAGGATTGCAGGCTAAAGGTGGGACTGGTTATTCCTGGGGTTTTGTGCAGTTAGGAACAGCCTGGTGCTTGCCCTTACTTTAATTATTTCTAAAAACAGGAAAGAGTCTGCAGCCTCTATTTTTCCCCACCACACTGTTGCATATTTTTTTTAAAAAATGAGGAATATATATATATATATATATATATATATATATATATATATATATATATATATATATATATATATATATATATATATATATATATATATATATGTTTTCTGAGGTTTTCGCGGGTGTTCGTATGTGGATTTTTGGTTATTCAGGTTTTTCCCCGTGTAGAACTAAAGGTGTAGGAGCGACGTTTCAATGGAATCCCATCCGTCATCATCAGGCTGGTGGCTTCTGCTTCCTTCTTCTGGAAGAGAAAGCAGAAGCCACCAGCCTGATGATGACGGATGGGATTCCGTCGAAACGTCGCTCCTACACCTTTAGTTCTACGCGGGGAAAAACCCGAATAACCAAAGATCCATATATATACATATATATATATATATATATATATATATATATATATATATATATATATATATATATATATATATATATATTTGTGTAAATTACTAACAAAGAATTAAAGGGAAACTGAGATGCATTTCTGACTCCTTAGTCGTCCTCAGTCAGCTATACCCTTCTGAGATTCGAACCTGGGCTGATTGCATACAAGGCAGTGTTATTTGCCTCTAAGCCACAAGGTCCCTCTCGCTCTGTTAGCTTTTTTCTGCAAGGGAAGATATGTTTCAAATGTTAACTATTTAGATTACCTTGCTAGGCCCCAAACATGGGGCAAATCTTTAGTCAGAAATGCATCTCAGTTTCCCTTTAATTCTTTGTTAGTAATTTACACAAATATATGAATTGTCCGGTGTGACTACTGCCTTTTTGATGGCCTTCAAGATAGGCTGAAAACAGGAAATAAAGATTTGCCCCATGTTTGGGGCCTAGCAAGGTAATCTAAATAGTTAACATTTGAAACATATATATATATATATATATATATATATATATATATATATATATATATATATATATATATATATATATATATATATATATATATATATATATATATATATATATATATATATATATATATATATATATATATATATAAAGCTGCTGTGGCTACTGCCTGTAGATGGCTTTGGGCTAGGCTGAAACAGGAAATAAGATTTGTCCCGTGTCTGGGACTAAGCAAGTGTATTCTGAATGCTTAACAAACTTTTAACACACACACACACACACACACACACACACACACACACACACACATATATATATATATATATATATATATATATATATATATATATATATGTATATGTATGTATATGTGTATACTGTATATATATATATATATATATGTATGTTTTCGTAGATTCTCGCGGGTGTCTGTATGTGTAGATCTAGAGTCTCGGGTTTCTTCCCGCGTTCCCTTTATCTTTAGAAAGTTGTGGCGACGTTTCGACGAAATCCCATCCGTCATCATCAGGCCGGAGTGTTCCTCCTGCTGCTTCCAGGAGCAATGCGTGGTCTGGCTGTTCCCACGCATTGCTCCTGGAAGCAGCAGGAGGAACACTCCGGCCTGATGATGACAGATGGGATTTCGTCGAAACGTTGCCACAACTTTCTGAAGATGAAAGGAACGCGGGAAGAAACCCGAGACTCTAGATCTACATATATATGTATATGTATATATATATAAGTACCGTATATATATGTATATGTATATGTATATATATATTCTTCATATCATCAGGGAAATCATTTATGATTTCTAAAGTAAGCTATAGATGTTTGTAATATTTATATTATGATTTTTTTTAAAAAAATATTTTGTATTTTTGTATTTAATTTTAATACAAAAGCTCAGTGTATTTGTTGTGGCTAATTATTTATACCTCTGAAAAACAAACAGTATTATTATCTCAGGTGAATCAAATGCTCTTCCCATCTGTTTCAAGCAGGATGTTCTTTGCAAGTCTGCACACACGTTGCTTAAATCTAATTTATGGTTAATAGCAGAAGTGGCTGCTAGCAGCCTCTAGCCAAACTTGACTGATCTTGGAAAAGCAAAGCATTATTCATACTTCCACAAATACCACTGGAAATCCCAAAGATAAATGGAAAGTTAATCATCCTAAAAGATCACATTGGCAACATTTTCCTATATTGTCACTGAGAACAAACCACGGATTCACTAGGAGTTAAGTATGACTTAAGACAGTGGCCCCCAACCTTTTGGGCACTAGGGACCGGTTCCGTGTAAAGAGGTTTTTCCACAGACTGGAGGGGGCATGGTTTTACATGCTGCCTGTATCCCAGCATGGGGCTTCATTTATCTGTGTGGCCCAGTCCACGGAATGGGGATTGGGGACCACTGAGTTAAGAGACATTCTACTTGCAAAGGATGGAGGGCATTCATGAGGAAGCATTTCAGAGGCTACATTCTAGCATTTCAGTGAACCACAGCATTCACCCACTATATATACATGCTCTTCACATACATGTACTTACCCAAACAGACATCCTATTCACAGACCTATTTCATGACAAATTGTTGCCTTCTTAGCGCATCACTTTCATTTGTCCCTCTTCTTTCCTACAGAGAAAATGAACAGATGAACAAAACCATGGAAAATATTGCCTGTAAGCATCATGCTTACTACAGCATAGGCAGCGAGCCAAAATGATGAAAGAATGACATGTGTGTGGTAATACCACAATACAAAATGCAACCTTATATCCTTGTGGCCCATCATATAAACATTGGGCCTAGATAATTGATACCTCTTATATCTACAATAGGCAGCATGTTCATAGATCCTGCACATTAGCCCAACAGTCTTTGAATAATATCAATGCTTTCTCCTCCGAAAAGTAAATTAGTACCCCATGTTATTGTCTCTAAATAATGTTCTGAAATATATGTTTGAGTCCTCTTTATAGTTTCAATAAAAAAGACTCCATAAATACCCATTTTTACATAAGCATCCCTGAATTAATTTACATCTATCCAATTATTGTTGTTTTTGTTGGGTCTCCCACCTATGCTAAGAATAGAATAGAAGGCTAAAAATAAATAAGAAAAAAGTGATTTTATACTCAGATACGTAAGTAGACAACAATAGGGCAGTTTTACTTTGAATATGAACACACTTTTGTTTTGGCTTTGAATATAAAGGGTCTAATTCATAACAGGTACTTTAGCAATAGAGTGTAGGAATTATCCTGATAAACGATGCACAGACATGGTTTGGCTCACTTTTGTTGACAAAGAGAACCTGGTTACTGCTAGGTTAACAAGTAATGCAAAACTGCACTGTCTGAGGTATGTTGTGATTGCATGTCAAATTAAAGGGTTAAGAAGATAAATCTCTTTTAGTCAGATTGTTGTTTTTTTATCCATTCCCTGATTTTTTAAAATCCTTGCTAAAAATAAAGCTTGAGTAAACCAAGCTAAGGTTTAAATTCTTGTGTTTTTTTGGGTTTTTTTTAAATTATCTCTGCCTTCAAATCATTTTTAAAGTACACAGAACTTGAGCAAGTTGAAATTTAATTATGTATTGGTTTAAATAAGATCTGTAGAATTAACCTTCTCTGAGTTGAGTCATGCTTAATTTTATATGAATGCCATAATTTCCTAAAAAGTTTTCTTCTCTGAGAGAGAAGCATTTATTCCTTCAATAACTTTTTATGATCATGATAAAACAAAATAGAAGAGAATCCCTGCTATTTGTGCAATATAAAGGGAAGAACACAAATGTACGTAAATAATGAAATACAGATACATAGATATTTAAATCTTAGGTTTATTTTACTGTAGCATTTCTGTTTGATTATTATTTGAATCTAGTAAATACCATTTACTAGATACCATTTCATGGTTCCATTGATTTCTTAATAGATTTCAGGTATACAGAATGAAAGTTGATGGAAGAATAAACAAGGAATGATTTGTTGTTATATCCAGACCAGCAACTGTCTGGACTGTACATTACACAGAGTCCATCTAAGAGGGATTAAGAAGTTTGATAAATAAACAAACTGAGTTAAAAGTATTATTTATCAAAAGTGGAAGCAATTATCAAGGTTGGATGTATTGCTGAGTCCTCTGCAGAGTAACTGAGTAGAACCCACTTATTTGAGCATTGTGGAGGCCACAATCCAGAACAGATGACCTTTGGAGAGATAAACCATTTTGCATTTAGCCCTTACTCTATACCAAAGTTATAAAACCATTTTGGATTTTTGCATACAATATTTAATTATATAATTGCATTATATAATTATATGCCTTATATAGTATATGCCTTATATCGTTTTATATATTGTATATGCCTTATATAGTTTTATTTTGATAGCACACGTGTGTAAATTTCAGCTTTAGGTATAGTTCATTACATACAATATAGCAAATATTTTGTAAAAATCAAGTTGCTGTGAGTCAAAATTAAATTGCTGTACAGATTGAAGCCTGCAGTGACTTATTTTACCCAACTTCGGTCACTCCACATTATTGACATAAGCTAACTCTTCTTTTTCCTGGTTATGTTGTCTGCTGTGCAGATGAAGTGTAAGCACATTCTTCAGCGTTTAAAGCTCACTTAATAAGAGGCTATTGTAGGCATCAGTGGAGAGATCTTTGATTTCTCTCCACAGTAAAGAAAAAGATAGTCATTGAGTCCTGTTGGAGATCAAATGAGAAAATTCAGATTATGGTCTACTATGATTGATAGAAGCTAAATTTCTGTCAAGCACTGTTATCAAACACAGGAGGCAAGAAAAAATTGTGATAGGATTGTCGAAGTGGAAATCATGTGAAACACGAGTTTGTAATTCTTATTTTGAATACCGTCGTCAGCAGATCCTGGAGGGCAAACCAAACAGAAAACAGTAGCAGAATTCTTAATTCATAGGTAGTTACTATTCTTCTTCCTGGAATCTTTACTGAAAATAAAACAAAATGTGATTCCTTAAAAGAAGGTTAGATTACTTGTCTTTCTGGACCAAGGTTTCATGATTTTTAAAAATCTTTCTTAACACTTTCTGAAAAAAAATGTGCTGTAGAAAAATGTGGAATTTGATTCATAAAGTGTTTCATTTGGCTCCTACCTGCATCTATTTAACTGGAAAATCCCTGGCCTAAAATGGGTTGACCCCATTACATGCTGCCCAGGGCGAAGACATTGGCACCAGGAACAAAGGACAAAGGACAATTGGATACAGATTGCAGTTGAATGTTTAACATGTTAGAAAATGATTGACAAGTCAGTTTGGTCTAGTGGTTAAGGCACCAGGCTAGAAAGCGGCAGACTGTGAGTTCAAGTTTCGCCTTAACCGTAAAAGCCAGTTGGGTGACTTTGGACCAGTCACTCTCTCTCAGCCCAACCCACCTCACAGGGTTGTTGTAAGGAAAATAGGAGGAGGAAAGTGTGTTGGATATGTTTTATGCCTTGAGTTATTTGTCAAAAATAATAAAGGTGGGATATAAATAAGTATAAATAAATAGTCTCTCATTAGTTTAACCTACAAGTTGTGTGTTACCCACAGATCTGCCCAACATTTAGCCAGTGCTCCCTGTCTTCCAAGACTTTTTTGCCTCCATGACAAGGCTGGTTTTCCAGGTGCCAAATGGTCTTTTACAGAATGTATTTAAAACTAACAGGAAAGAGCTCCTGTTCCACCATCAGGGATTCATTCCAACATGGTAAGAGACCGGACTTCTCATGCCTTATGACAGGGCAGAAAAATGAGGACAATGTATTTACAAATGGACAGTATGAAAGCAAAGAGGCTGCAGCTGCTTGCTCCATCTCTCCCTCTCTTAGAAAGTTTGGATTGCCAAAGATTTTTGGTGGGCTGGTCTACAAATAGGGTACCACAGCTCCATGTTAGTTAGGGTGGACTCATTCTCTATGCTGGATTTTATGGTGTGGTGGTTTTGCATCCAATATGTTTCTTCTAGATAACAGGTTTGATTTTTAGTTCAGATTCTGATGTTTTAGTGCACAGTTTTAATACCCATATTGCTGGAATTTATTTATTTTGATTTAAAATTATATAGCTTCCCAACCTTTTAACCCACACTGGGCAACTCCCAATGAAAAGTTAAAACAACATATTAATCATATTAAAACTATAAAACAGAAGTCCATCTTCTAATTGCAATTTTCCAATCTTATCCTAGCTCTTGTGGGAAAAGCCAGGTCTTCAGAGTTTTACAGAAAACCAAGGCTCTATCTGCAATGTTACTATAAGGCTGGGGGGGGGGGAGCTCTTTAAAATCCCACTGTTCCCCAGTGTAATTTTATTTTAATGCTTCTGTTTATCTAGGTACCACAGGAATTTATTAATTATTTAAAATGGAGCATGATGAAAATTGCTTTTATAAGAGTAATTTTGCAAGCAGAGTCTTAATATGAATCTTCATTTATACAGTTTATCTTACAAAGCATAACAGGCATACGTATGAAATTAAAATCTATATATAGAAATATCTCTTTCATATACCGCGCAGAAATATATATTTTAAGGTGTAAACCCATTGTGTTATTATTTTGCTAGATGCTGATGATGGTTGTTTATCTTATTTGATGACAACTGTTGACATATTTGGAATTAATTATTTTGGCTTTGAACATACTTTTGCTTGCGTCTGTAGAAAGTTCAAAAACATGTCTCTTTCTTCCTGTTCTAAACAGCTCTGCGCTTTACCCTCCTGTCTCTCTGTTCTGCCTCTGTGACAGATCTAGATTAGTACTGAAAATCTTTTTTTAGAAGCAAATGCAGAGCCAATATTGATTCAGCCCTATGTGTTGCCCTATTAATAATATATACTCTCCCAATCTCAAACACATTTATCCATGGAGATCACGGCAGATTCTTCTTTCCCCCTGAAATTCTTTATCGTTTTTTTTTTATTATTATAGAGGCTCAGAAATATACCAGGCATTTAAGAGTACAGGCAAGCTAAAAGTTCAACTTTGATCAGTAAAAATATCATCTCAGCCACCATCATATTTTTTTTTGTTTATTTATTTAGTCAGTTTATATGGCTGCCCATCTCAGGTTCATGACTGTAGGTAGCTAAAATATAAAAGCATTAAAAAAACCCAAATAAACAAAAACAACACGTCTAAAACAGTAGCCAGAGTAAAAAAAACACACTCATCACCTCAAATTAAAACAGTATACAGGCTGTACTATGATTGATGTGCATTTTTCAATTAACTCCTAGAACAAGGACTGCTTAGACAAGCTAGCTCTTCCTATTTACTCTTGTAAGCTGTGGCATATCAAACTTCCAGCTCTAATCCAATCTTATATCCTCATTAATATCTAATCTTTCTTTGCTAATACCTCAAGTTAGCAAGTATAGAGGTTGAAGGGGAAACAGAGATTGCAGGGCTATTAAAATTGTCCAATAAAAGCAACCCTTTTGTGAGTCAAATTCCAGAGACCAACTTTGCCTCTTAGGCTCATCATGGCAGATGGAGAAGGGGCCCTGGTGCTGGAATTTATGGGCACCATTTAAATAAACACAATACTGTTTATTTCAGTCCTGGCACCTTTTGTAATGTCCTCCTGCTTCTGTCCTGCAAATTCTGAATTAGTTGACAATACAAGAATTTTAGAAAACACAGACTCCACCCTATCTTCTGATCTCCAGGCCAGGATGTTCAAAAAAAGTGGGCACCATGACAGAAAAGGCTATCTTCCTGAGTCCTGCTAGATGGCACTCCTTAGCAGGCAGAGCATGCCTCTTCTGCTGAATCTAGTAGGACAGGCACACATAATCAGGAAGAGGTGGTCCCCAAATAACTTGCCCCCCTGCCTTGAAGAGCTTTATAGATTATAATCAGCACCTTGAATGATCCACTCAGAATACACCCAGAAACAAACTGCCAACCCTTGCAGTTTGTGGAGAAGAGGTGTAGCATCTGCTGCATTGTAGTAGTCCATTCAGGAGTGACCATAAAACATGACTGACTGTAAGCAAGGCCTTTGGTGCAGGAAAGAGTGCCATGTTGTGATTCAGCGTCAGCCTGTGATACCGACAGCTGAGTCTGATAATTCTGAAGAGGAGGAGGAGGAGGGGTTTGGAGAGCCTTTGGTGTCAGAGGGAGGCTCTGATGCACTGCAGGACTCTCAGCCTGGCCCCTCCCATCATGTTCCTCATCAGACTCAGCTGTGTGAGCATGAGGTATAGGATGTAGATGATTCACAGCTGGATCTATTCAGGGACGCTAGGAGAAGGAGGCAATCCAGCAGAGCAGAACAGAGAAAGGCAATGAGGCAACTCAGTGAGAGGAAGAGAAGGCAATGAGAAGCCATGCCTTGGGACTGCTGATAAAAGGGGAAGGTGTGGGAGGTGCTGGTTGCTGAAGGCAACCGTTTGAAGATCTTCTGCTAGAGTCCTGGTCTGTTATTCCTGTTTAACTCTTGTTTGAACTTTTGGTTTAACTCTTGTTTGAACTTTTGATTTCTTTGTAAATAAATTTGGTTGGGTTTTTCCTGTTGACTATAAAAAGGAGTTGTCCCTGACATTCAAACAGGGCCGGTTGTAGGCTGGAACAGTACACGCCACTAAAGTACAATACAAAGCTGTGCAAACTTCCTCCTAACTATGGTTGTTTCTTGAAAAAGAGTCATAAGTGCAGGTAAACCCCCCAGATTAGAGCTTGTTCTGTTTGGGAAGTGCAACTCCATCTAGAACTAAAGGTTAACAAACCCTGGAACCAAGGAACCCTAATACTCAATGCCACTAAATCTTGATAAATTTGAACTGAAGCCTCTTGTTCTATCCAGATCCCAATAGCCTCCATATACTGTCACGAAACCTCTATGGTATCACTTGGCTGGCAAATTAAAGCTGGATATCATCAATCTATGGATCAGATCTCACCCCATGCCATTAGATAACGTCACTCAATAGTTTCATATAGAAGTTAAACAGGAAAGGAGAGAGGACCTAGCCTTATGAGACTCTACAGAGCAGTGTCTATGAAATGGGCCTCTGTTCCCTATCAGTGCCAACTGGAACTGGCTGCAGAGAAAGGAAAGAACCAGTACAATACAGTACTACCCAATCCCAGTCCCTGGAGCTAATTGAGAAAAATGTCATATTCAAAAGTATTGAAAGCCACCACGAAGTCAAGAAGATCAAGGATGGATTATCTCTCCCCTTCTGATCAGAAGTCGTCCACAAGTATAATCAATGCCATTTCAATTCCATAACCAGATCTGTATCCTGACCAATTTTTTTTTTTACAGATAATGCATTTCTACAAGGATTCTCTAGAGCTGTTAGCATGGTCACCTTCTCTACAGCCTTACCCAGAAAGGGAAAGCTTGGAAACTGGATAAGAATTGTCCAATACTGTTAATATAAAGCATATGGAACATCTCTTCTTACTGAAAAATAAAAACTAATAAAATGATATTATGGTATTCTAGAACTAGAGTTATATAAAATGTTCACAAGCATTTCTTCCTATCCTGCAGAATAGGATAATTTTCCATGTTTGCATTAGAGAGAAATAGCACACAAAACTGCTTGGTTAACAGTACATACCTAATGTCCCCAATATATTCCATAAACCTAATTGGGCTTAGTATTGAAATGGAACTGTGGAGGATGACAGTGAATAAATGTAATTTTGCTTAGCTAAATAATTGTAAAGATACTGCTTCAATATTATCCCTCAATAAGTCCATGAGATATTCATATCTTTCAGAAATTTTTCACATGTGCCACTAGCTTTATTTTTTCCCCCTACCAGATTTCTACATTTATTTCTGAAATTACAAAAGCTAGACATTTTATTGTAACAACTGAAAAGTGGTTTATTTTATACCACATTTTGCGTCATTAGTCTGTTCTATAGGACAGCTTCTTGGGCAAATATATTCTGCAGGTTTAGTACAACATCGCAAAACTTGGGGTATGTTTATCACATCTATTTTTATTTCCTTGAAGAAATAAAACTTGTCAACAATTACCCTATGATTAAACATAAGTAACTCCAATATAGTTTTCTGATTTAATCTTAATATATGCTGACTTTTCCCTCTGTCCTTAACACCATTCATTCTTCTCTTGTTCTCTTCTTTTTGCTTATGTTTCTAAGAAATTCAGTGTAACGTTGTTACACAACTAATCTAGCCATTAACATTTTAAATATGTAACACTGAGACGAGATAAATGATTCCTTTCTCATTATATCATGGTATATCTAATCTGATGCTAGATTATTATTTTTTTTGTCAAAACATAAGGGTTTTGTTTTGTTTTGTAGATTTATAAGTTTATTAAAGTTCTTTAAATGTGGTTTAAAATGATGCTTTTTACAAACCTTGGGGAAATGATAACTTTTATTTGAATATATCACTTTCTGTGCTTCCCTGTGTTTTGATTTCCTTGGAAGCTGTCTTAATCTTTAACCTTACTTTATCAATAAAATTTAAGTTGCTAAGAGTGATGAATCTACCTGCCATATTCAGGAAACACGACCTTTCTTCAGCGTTTTATTAATTGTATGACAGCATTTCTTTAGAAAAAATAAAAGATACATTCTTCATTTGAAACAATATGACAAAATGTAAAAAAATATTTCAAAACATACTTTAGAGATTTCATAGCTTTTTTTAAAAAAGGCACGGTGTTATTCAACAATTTATTTGTATTTTAGTGGAAAAGTCATCTTGACTGTACCATTTGAATTTTGTAATCACACTATAAGTTATATATGCATCGTTTTAAAGTGAGTGCACTATCACCACCATTCCTCCCCCCCCAAAAAAAAATAATAATCAGGAGCTTTTTAAGATCAGCCAAGTTTACTATTTATCTAGTAAGCTAAGTACGTAAAATATATAGGAGAAAAATACAAAGAACTAAATACATGTTAGCTTGATTCATCATCATCATCATCATCCTAGCCATTGTCTATCCACTGCAGGATGAAGGCTTTTTCTGCATGTTTCCAACCCATATGGTCCTGAGCTTTCTTTTGCCAGTTGGGCCCACAATGCTTGCGGATGTCGTTGCTCCATCTTGTTTTAGGTCTCTTTCATGGATGCTTTTTATCAAGTGGAATCCATTCAATGACTGCCTTGGTCCACCTGCCATCAGTTCTTGCTACGTGACCAGCCCATTTCCATTTCAGTTCTTTTACTCTCTTGATGGCATTGTATACTTTTGTTTGTTCTCTAATCCTTGTGCAGGTCTTTCTATTGTGTTTCCCCAAATATAAGTGTTACATACCAAACCCCCGGGAGCCTTCAACCATCTTGGGGAAACCCCGACCCGGCAGCCGTTGACAGTTGACAGCTGTCAAAAGTCTGCCGGAAGAAGCAACGCATGCGCACAAACCAACAGGCAGCCATTGACAGTGACAGCTGTCAAAAGGACTGCCGGGAGCAATCACGCACGCGCCAAGACCAATCCAGCTGACAGCCGCCGGAGCTGTCAGCGTGCCGGTTCCCAAACAGGTCCTCCAGCCAGCCGGCCACTCAGCTGGAGGATTCCCCAAGCAGCCGAGTAAAACACAGCCCCCAGGAGCTGTCAGACTGCCGCAAGGCTATTGGCTGCCGCCCTAGCGGCGGGAAAGCACGGTTCACTGATTGGCTGTTATGTTTTGACAGTTCTCTATAAAAGCCAGTTTGTGTACGCCTGTCAGCTGTCTGGAGCTGAAGCCAAATAAATGCCTGAACCTTGCCTGCCATCTCCCTCTCGTCTTTCGTGGGACAATTCAATAAGATCTACCCAGAAAATAAGCCCTAATGTGTCTTTTTGGAGCAAAAATTAATATAAGACCCGGTCTTATTTTTGGGGAAACACAGGTATCTTGTCTTATAAATGCTGAGCATGGATCTTTCCATGGATCTTTGTGCCACTCGTAGCTTTTGTATTGATTGTGAGGTTAATGTTCATGTTTCGCTTCATTAGCTTGACTGTTTTTATATTTGCTTATCGCTAGTTCTTATTGATTCTAGTAAATATGAACAGAACTGCTACTGAAGTATTTTGTGATAATATGGAATTCCATAACTCATATACCTTATTCCCAAGCTGCATCAAATTCCTAAATCCCTCAATAAAAGTTCAATTTTACAAGCATGTCATTACATGATACCTGAATAAAGATTTATGTTCCTTAATACTATTGTGCAGTACTTTACTTTTAAGAAATAATTTTAATTTATTTATTTACCAATTTTTTGGTTAAAGGGTGTCAGTAATGTTTTTAGTAAGTATTTAGCATTGCCTGAACCACACTTTATCTTATTAACATCCAGCTTGATAATTCATTTCTCAAGTTAAACTAATAAGAACAAAAACACCAAAATGCACCCAAACACACACACACATATGTATACCAACATCTATCCATAGATACATATACATATACACATGCACATATATGTGTATATGTAGGTGTGTGACTACAATTATTTAATAAAAGGTCTATAAATTCTTGACATGTGAAAAATTGTTATAACCACATTTGAAGTGACAGATTCAAAATCTTAACCACGATAAAATTGGGAAAATAGCATTAAAATTACTTGTACGCATTTTAGTAAGCATAATTTATTTATTTTGGAGAAAGCTAAACCATCAAACAGGTCAGAAGATTCCCACAACCTTTATTAATAATTTTCTTTAATTGGTGTCATATAAACGCCATGAAATCAAATAGTATTGATTTTTTTTAAAAAAAAAGCTCAATAAAACTCTTATTCTAGGGTTTTATTAAAAAGTCAGTGTTACCATTCTGTTAGAAATTACCTCTTGGGTTGACCTCCTGTTTATGTTTATTATGAAACAATTACCTTTTTCTGCATTCTAAAAATGTCATTCTATTGAAGACTATACCATAGAAAATGTGAACTGTCAAGAACAAGATAATCAATATACAGAAAAAATAATTAATTTCCTCTTGTTCTGACATTAATTCTATTAGAATTTGTATGGAATAACTTATATTCGTTTTCTGTGTATAGAATAGGAATGGGATGTTACAGATGTAGCAGAAATTCCAGCAGCTAATGTTAAATATTTTAGATATTATCTAATGTAGACTTTGCCCTAATGGAAGTCTCCCCCCTCCCCTCTAACTGCCTTTCATTGATTACTTTGGGCTTCCACACCACGGCCCTTTATTTTTTGGAAGATTCCAGTATTCTCTGGAGTTTGTTAGAATGAGGTGTTATGTTTGGATGACTAAAAAAAAAAACCCTGGAAGACTTCACTTTCTGCTGTGTTAAAGCTACCACTTGATAAATTCAAGGTCAGCAATGCAACCGGGATTGCATTTTATATAAAGGTGTGCAGTGCATTTAAATGGGATAGTGTGCAACCTCTTCTCAAAATCTTAAAGTTGTCAGGTCTTTTAGAAGAATCAGCGTGGGTGTAATATAGACTTTTCTGGCTGATTGCATCAGTATGTGCATGCACAAACAGCATTACTCCTTGGAGTGCCATGAAATTAAACAGTTGTACAGGCATGTAAATGCACAGACATATGAAAAAGACTTTGGAGTATCTAAACAAATTTCCCAGAAGACATGGTTGCTTAAATGAGAATATTTTTAACTTGCAATAGGAATGTTTTAACATCCTTACTGACAGTGGTGGAATTCAAATACCTAAACAACCAGTTCTCTTATTCGATGCAGGCCTGGGCCTTCAAGGCCTAGACTGGACTTCTGGAAGCCAGCCGGTTCTCCGAATGCAACAAAATTTAGCTACCGGTTCTACCGAACTGGTGCGCACCGGCTAAATCCCACCACTGCTTACTGATTATATCCACTACATTGATCTGTGGAAAAGTGGTATATTATTTCTTAAAAGAATGCAGTAGGAAGCCTGTGATAGTTCTTCTAACATGCTCCCTGTTTGGTAGTATCTTCTGAATTTCAATAAATGTGTAAAGTTTAGCAGGATTTTCCTTTCTCATGGACACTGCTGTTTGTATAAAAATAAAACAGAATTGATTGCTCCTGCTGCTAAGCTATTGTTACCAGACCAGCAGCTAAAATCTTATCCACACTGCCAAGTTTACAACAGCTATTTTGGAAGATAGGAATGGATGACATGACTCCGTGTTTACCTCCCTCTTGTCACAGATGTGACCTCCAGGCATATTTTCCTGCTGCCGTTTTAAAGTATTTCTCCCTGTCCTTATATTGTGTCAAGTACATCTGTCCATTTTGGCTGGTATGCTTTACTTCATTATAGGCTAACTACAGCGTGTCACAGACTAATTTGCAGTGATAGAAACATCTCTTCAACTGAGTCAGTATTTTCCCTGGTCTTTAATTTGCACCACTGGACTTACTACCCCCCCCCCCAAAAAAAAAGGCAGAGGAAAGAGGCTCGCTCGTGTAAAGAAAAATAATTATTAAAAAGAAGGAAAGAAAATTCTATCAGGTTTCAAACCAGCAAGCTTCTATTTACAAAGCATGTGTACATGCACATGCAAACAAAGAACTCTATTTATTCCTTCCACAGGAAGGAAAATGATTGGTCATTGTTGTCTGGAAGAGAAAGGTGGGAGGGACAGCAGCAAGGGAAGTGTCCAATTGGAGGATGTAGCAGCCTGCTATACAGATTACATAACCTTGTAACCTGTTGCTGAAATGCCTGAGTCCAAAAAGGAATTTCTTAAAATGGCCTAGAATTAAGCTAGCATGAGCATAGGTTATGGAACAACACATTGATGCACTGCAGATATTCCCTAATATGGGTTATTTTCAAGGGTATTATATAGTCAAAGCATGCCATTCATAAATTTCCTCTAATATTCTGTAATCGGACTTATTAAATTCCAAATTGGAGAATGTAAGTTTCAAATGTAGGTGTTACTTTTTCATAGCTAAAAATAAGTGCTATTATTCATTTAAGAATGTGATCTAAGCTAGATGCAAATGTATTATTAGATTCTAAATCCAGAATCTTATTGTTGTTGTTTTTTTAATAGTGGACAAAATGATTTTCATTGCGGCTTTACATGTAGACAGGGAGAGTTTAGTTTGTCCTTCCTTAAAATCTGTATATATAAATTGTTTTAATTTTAATTTTAACTGCTCAATGATGTCCGACTCTTGGTGACTTTACAGGGAAGTGCTCTCCAAGCTACCCTATCAAGCACAGCTTCTTTCAGTTATTATTGTATGTTCAGCTTTGTATCAGCTTTGATGTTATCAAACCAGTGAGTTCTCTATTTGCCTCTTCTTCTGGTTCCACTAACCATTCCTAGCATTGTTGACCTCTCCAATGAATATATATATATATATATATATATATTCGTAGATTTTCATGGGTACTTGGGTCTTTTCCCATGTAAGATTGAGAGTGTCTTGGCGAAGCCGAAGACACCAGCCTGAAGATGACGAGTGGGACCTCGTCGAAACATCACCAAGACACTCTCAATCTTACACAGGAAAAGACCCGAATATGTTTTAATTTTGTTTTCTTAAGGATGTTGAAGGATTAAAATATTAGTACATGCAGAATATTTGGTTATTGTTTCTGTCTGAAACAAATTGTTGAATGATATCTTAGAATATTGGAACGACAAATCCTGTATAAGAATCCTTAACTTTTTATTTCTCCCTTCAAAATTTCTCCCAAGCCACATTTTTATTATTTCACACTTATAGCCAACTCTGAGCACTCTGCTATCTGCATTTACATTATATTCTGTGAACTCTAAGGGAGGGGCTGTCTTCATCCACTTTTATTCATACATAAGATCTAGACTAAATTGCCTTTTACTCAGCGGTGGGATTCAAATATGTGAACAACCAGTTCTCTGCGTGGATGCTGCTTCGAGAAGTCCATTCTGGGCCTGGGCAACAAAAAATTAGCTACTAGTTCTGCCAAATTGGTGCAAACTGGCTAAATTCCATCACTGCTTTTACTTCTCTGGAATATAGCCCCTCCCTCCTGGGAATCTACCTCCTTACTACATTCCATTATCTAAATACCTACTAATTTTTTGGGAAATACAGCACATATTTTACATGCGTGAAATGGTTCATTTCACTGTAGATCTTAATCACATTTGTACTGAATAGAGCTTCGAGTTATCTTAGTAAGGCAAAAAAGGTTGGTAACCTTTCTAGAAATTAAATTGCTAAAATTAAGCTGTAGAAGTTACTTCAATCCTTTACAGTGTCATAATGTAGAATTTTTTATTAAGCTTTTTAGAGGGTTATGAATAGAAAGTGAGAAAAGAAATATAAAAAATGAATAACAGGATAACACACAAATAGTAAAATTGAAATAAGCAAACAAGAGTTCTAGGATGTAATGATTATAACTTTATAATATATCATAATTACTTATGAATCATAAACTAAAATCACCATTAAGCTTTAAGCTAAGAATACATTATTTACTGAAATTAGAAGTTATAACACATTATTTATTGAAATCTATTGAAATTTAAAGAGCTCATAAAAAGAGAGAGAGAATTTATACAGGAAACCAAAAAAAAGTAATCTGAAAAAAAATTAAATAGCTCATGAAGTTAAAATGCTGTCTTTATATAGAGAAAAATCTAAATTTTGGATGAAGTACAAATCCATATATTAACTTAAAGTTTAGGAAGGATTGAATTCTATATCAGGTTTATTTTTTAAAATCCAATCCAATGTATTTCTGGACATCAAAGCATACTGCCATAACTTCCAGGGAAGACATGGTGGACTGTGGTGGAATAGGGAGTAGTCTGGGCCTTCATAATTCTTCTTTAGACAAGGAAAGGACTTGAAATCACCAACAAGTGCTGCACACAGTTTCTCCTCATGAGGGGACCATAAGATTGTGGTCTCCAGCATGTTTTGAGCATCTTGCTTGAACTGTGCTCAACACCTTTAAAAGGACAATGAGTTGGCATTTTTCCTTTTCTAACCAAATTTGTAAATTGCTTATTAATTGGTATTCCTAAGAAGAAAACAGGAAAATATACTAATACAAGCTGAGAATGTGGCTGTTATTGTATTTTTTTACTTAATTCTCAATTCATATGCCACCACGGTTACATTAAGTAAAAATCATTAAACATTAAATAAAAATAATTAAAGCAAACAAAAGAGAAAGTAGTAAAGAATACATGATGCATGTTGGGAGGATAGCTAGCACAAGCAACCATCAGAGAGCAGATCACTTCATCCTACCCCATATCCTGTTGAAAGAACCAGGTCTTTATAGATTTGCAGAAAACTAACAGGATTGGGCATAGGGTAATATTACTTATATGGCCAAAGAGCAAGATGTAATGTTGGGTATTGTCAACTAACTGAGGACACCAGACTCCATGCCAACAAATGACCTCACTTGGTGGCCTCAGGAAGATGTTGAATAAAAAATTCCACCTCAGTTTTCATAAAATGAAAAGATATTATATTTAGCCAGAAGTGTAATGGCATTTTTTTTCCTTTTTGAATATCCATTAAGGCTGTGTAGACATTGTATGCTTCCAAAATTTCAATGCAGATGCTTTGAGGGCCCAGAGCTATAAGACAGAGGTGTGAAGGTCTGGAGCACTCTTAACAGCGGGGCTGTGGCTTCAAGCAGTCTAATAAAGAATTTTGATAGCTAGTGTTGTTAAGAACATTTCAGGAACAGGAAACAGATGGTTGCATAAACAAAATAACAAGGCTTAGGAGAATTTCATCCTCAGCAAAGCTTCTGCCTTTGTTCTCCCCCTCCCCTCCCATCTTCATCTTTATCTCTCATTTTTGTAATTAGAAAATGTCTGACTTCAAGCGATATAAGAAGGCATGCTTTCACTTTCAAAGTTGTTTGTGTTCTGTTTCTTTGTTGTTGTTAGCTGCGAAGTCGTGTCCGACCCATCGCGACCCTATGGACAACATTCCTCCAGGCCTTCCTGTCCTCTACCATCTTCTGGAGTCCATTTAAGCTCACGCCTACTGCTTCAATGACTCCATCCAGCCACCTCATTCTCTGTCGTCCCCTTCTTCTATTGCCCTCGATCTTTCCCAGCATTAGGCTCTTCTCCAGTGAGTCCTTCCTTCTCATTAGGTGGCCAAAGTATTTGAGTTTTAGCTTCAGGATCTGGCCTTCTAAAGAGCAGTCAGGGTTGATCTCCTCTAGGACTGACTGGTTTGATCGCCTTGCAGTCCAAGGGACTCGCAGGAGTCTTCTCCAGCACCATAGTTCAAAGGCCCCAATTCATTGGCGCTCAGCCTTTCTTATGGTCCAACTTTCACTGCCATACATTGCAACTGGGAAGACCATAGCCTTGACTATACGCACTTTTGTTGACAGGGTGATGTCTCTGCTTTTTAGTGTGCTGTCTAGATTTGCCATGGCTTTCCTCCCCAGGAGCAAGCGTCTTTTAATTTCTTGGCTACAGTCCCCATCTGCGGTGATCTTGGAGCCCAGGAAAATAAAATCTGTCACTACCTCCATTTCTTCCCCATCTATTTGCCAGGAATTGAGAGGACCAGATGCCATGATCTTGGTTTTCTTAATGTTAAGTTTCAACCCAACTTTTGCACTCTCCTTCTTCACCTGCAAGAAGAGGCTCTTTAGTTCCTCTTCACTTTCTGCCATTAGAGTGGTATCATCTGCGTATCTTAGGTTGTTGATATTTCTTCCGGCAATCTTAATTCCAACTTTTGATTCATCTAGCCCTGCCTTTCTCATGATGTGCTCTGCATATAAGTTAAATAGGCAGGGCGACAGTATACAGCCTTGCCGGACTCCTTTCCCAATTTTCAACCAATCAGTGGTTCCATGTCCAGTTCTCACTGTTGCTTCTTGACCTGCATATAGGTTTCTCAAGAGACAAATAAGATGGTCTGGTACTCCCATCTCTTTAAGGACTTGCCACAGTTTGTTATGATCCACACAATCAAAGGCTTTAGCATAGTCAATGAAGCAGAAGTAGATGTTTTTCTGGAACTCTCTAGCTTTCTCCATGATCCAGCGTATGTTGGCAATTTGATCTCTAGTTCCTCTGCCTCTTCGAAATCCTGCCTGTACTTCTGGTAGTTCTCGATCCACATACTGCTGAAGTCTAGCTTGTAGGATTTTAAGCATGACTTTGCTAGCATGAGAAATGAGTGCAATGGTGCGATAGTTTGAACATTCTTTGGCACTGCCTTTCTTTGGAATTGGAATGTAAACTGATCTTTTCCAATCCTGTGGCCACTGTTGAGTTTTCCAAATTTGCTGGCAAATTGAGTGTAGCACTTTTACTGCATTGTCTTTTAAGATTTTGAATAGCTCAGCTGGAATACTGTCACCTCCACTAGCTTTGTTGTTGCTCAGCTTTTCTAAGGCCCACTTCACTTCACATTCTAGGATGTCTGGCTCGAGGTCAGTGACCACCTCATTGTGATTATCTGGGACATTAAGCTCATTCTTGTATAGTTCTTCTGTGTAATTTTGCCACCTCTTCTTAATCTCTTCCTCCTCTGTTAGGTCCCTGCCATTTTGGTCCTTTATCATGCCCATTTTTGCATTAAACGTTCCCTTCATCTCTCCAATTTTCTTGAAAAGATCTCTGGTCCTCCCTATTCTATTGTTTTCTTCTATTTCTTTGCACTGTTCATTTAAGAAGGCATTCTTATCACTTCTAGCTATTCTCTGGAATTCTGCATTCAATTGGGCGTATCTTTCTTTTTCTCCCTTGCCTTTCGCTTCCCTCCTTTCCTCAGCTATTTGCAAAGCTTCCTCAGACAGCCATTTTGCTTTCTTGCATTTCTTTTTCTTTGGGATGGTTTTGGTTGCTACCTGTTGTACAATGTCGCGAACCTCTGTCCATAGTTCTTCAGGCACTCTGTCTATCAGATCTAATTCCTTAAATCTATTTGTCACCTCTACTGTATATTCGACAGGGATATGATTTAATTCATACCTGAGTGGCCTAGTGCTTTTCCCTACTTTCTTCAGTTTAAGCCTAAACTTTGCAAGGAGAAGCTCATGGTCTGAGCCACAGTCAGCTCCTGGTCTTGTTTTTACTGACTGTATAGAGCTTCTCCATCTTTGGCTGCAGAGCATATAGTCAATCTGATTTCTGTGTTGACCGTCTGGTGATGTCCATGTGTAGAGCCGTCTCTTGGGTTGTTGGAAAAGAGTGTTTGCTATGACCATCATATTCTCTTGACAAAATTCTATCAGCCTGTGCCCTGCTTCATTTTGTACTCCAAGGCCAAACTTGCCTGTTATTCCAGTTATCTTTTGGCTTCCTACTTTAGCATTCCAATCCCCCATGATGATAAGGACATCATTTTTTGGTGTTAGTTCTATAAGGTGCTGTAGGGCTTCATAGAACCGGTCAATTTCATTGTCTTCAGCACCGGTGGTTGGGGCATAGACTTGGACTACTGTGATATTGAATGGTTTGCCTTGGATTCGAACTGAGATCATTCTGTCATTTTGAGGATTGTATCCCAGTATTGCTTTTCCTACTCTTATTGACTATGAAGGCTACTCCATTTCTTCTGAGGGATTCTTGCCCGCAGTAGTATACCTGATGGTCATCTGAATTAAATTCACCCATTCCTGTCCATTTTAGTTCGCTGATGCCTAAGATGTCGATGTTCAGTCTTGTCATCTCTTGTTTGACCATGTCCAGCTTTCCTTGATTCATGGATCTTACATTCCAGGTTCCTATGGAGAAAAAATCTTTACAGCATCGGACTTTCCTTTCACCACCAGACACATCCACAGCTGAGCGTCCTTTCGGCTTTGGCCCAGTCGCTTCATTCTTTCTGGCGCTACTAGTACTAGCCCTCTGCTCTTCCCCAGTAGCATATTGGACGCCTTCCGACCTGAGGGGCTCATCTTCCAGCGTCATATCGTTTTGCCTTTTGGTACTGTCCATAGGGTTTTCATGGCAAAGATACTGGAGTGGGTTGCCATTTCCTTCTCCAGTGGATCACGTTTTGTCAGAACTCTAAATATCTGAAACATGTAACATCTAATATTGAAGTTATTAACATCCTGAAGGTGTTGTTTCTACATTCAGTTGCTCATATTTTTTATTACTTAAGATGGAAATATGGCTTTCTGTTTATTATTAGGGTTGCACAGCTTCAGTTTCATCCTTCAGTATACTATGTATGGAAACACAAGTGCACATATGTCTGCAGCATCTTAAAACAACCATGTTTTTCCCTTGATTGTACAGACGTTGCAGAGGATAATCATGCAAATAAACTAAACAATGCTGGATCCAAACTGGGTCAGTCATCAGGACCAAGCTTTCAAATTCATGCTGGAGTCCATCCTCAGGCTTTAGCACAAGTCCGAAAGCTCAGAAGACTAAATTTTTGGTCTTGGTGACCGACCCAGATTGGATCCTCCAACATTATCCCAAGATATTTGCCTTCATTCAAACTAAACAACGCATCTGCTTCAAGGTTTTCAGAAAGTTATTGTGTTTGCTTTCCCATGCATTATGAAGAATTATTTGGAGATCTGAAATACTGCATGACTGTTAATATTTTTCTCATTGTTGCTTCTAGTCATCTGCAAGTAATTTCCCTTTTCAAGCAGTTCAGTGGGCCACTATTCAAAATAAGCTCATGCTTAGTATTATTTCCCTTTTGAAACATTGTATTGAAACCCATCACACTCCTGATTTTTTTTCCTGTGTCCATTGCCTTATTTGAAATGTGGGCTCAGCTTATTAGGCACAGAGTTGACTCCCTTTAATTTCTTTTAAAATAATGCATTCTTGTTTGTTGAGAGATCCTGTTTCAATATGCTTGCAAGTGCAATGCTCCAAGCACATAGTGTTGCAAAACATTTGGGATGAATAAATCTCTAAAACAGACTTAAAAAAAAACATGGTGAAGCCATGTCACGACATGCGAGTTCAGTCACAACATTTTTTTAAAAAAAAATCCATAGAGAATGGTTCCCTCCCAAATCTTCTAAAGACTGCATATAAGGTAATACCCAGCCATCATTCCTAATGAGGTAGTACAGTTTCATTATGATTCCTAACAGATGTAGTTCAATGCCAATTACCTCTATTTTGGACTTTTATTTACCTCAGTGGAATTTGTACTGTGGAAATCCTTATGGGAAACTTTAGTTCTAAGCCAATAAGTATATATAAATGCACTTTAGCAGCTTACCAAACTAAAGAAAAACAGTTGGTCTTGCATCACTTGGGAAAGAAAATTGGAAAGGGCCGAGACAAGTATTTTCATGCAAACATAGTAGTATGTCTTAGATGTGTCTCATGACTCTGTCGATCTGAGCGTGCTCTTTGTAAGATAAAAATATAGTGCAATTAATATTTATGGTATTTTTTTCCACAGAAACAGAAGAATCAGCAATTAATTACACTGTGTATGTGAGGGGTTTACCAAAACAGCTTTAATAAATGCAGTGTTTTCTAATAAAGTTAGGAAGCTAAGTAAAATAAATCTTTTAAAGAAAACATTGTAAGAGACAAATCTCATTTAAATAATGAACAAAACATTGAGGATTGTTGAAAAAGAATAATAGGCTTAAGAAAAGCAGCATAAGTGAAAAGAATATTTAATTTGAACCGTTTTATCCTATTTTCATCATGCTAAAATTTCATTTTGGATGTCCTGTATTAATTTAGCTCTTTGGATTCTAATCTTAAAAGCCAGCAACAATCTTATGACAAGGTGGCCAAGCTTTGACATACCCTATTAAATGTATTTCATTTTAGATTAAATATGCAAATGATTTTGAAGAAGCTTACCTATCTCAGAAATAATATTTAATCATATCTACACGTAACAGAAACAAACTGTCTTATTTCCCTACCTAATTTCATAAGTTCGGGGTATCAAAGTTACAAAGGTGCATTTAGCTTTTGGTATGTAGCAAAATATCTGTGAGAGCTTTCCTCCCTCAGATTAGTGTTGTGGGTTACTCAAATAATTACTATGGCTAGTTGGCAAGCTTTGCCTGTCCCTCCTGATCTGTGCCTTCATTGTGATGCCAGCCTGGACAAGCACAAAGCAAAGTTTAGTCTTATTTGGCTAGAACTCCGTTAATTAATCCAGACAGTAGAAACAAGCTGGCATAGTGTGATACAGACACCACCTTCGCCCATAGAAAATTGCCACCTTTTATTCTTAGAAGTCATAAAACTTTGGGTCGGCGCTTTTGTTAATCTGGCATCATTCACTCATTATCAGTAGATGTAAACTTGCCCCAATCTTACAGAAATTAAAAGTATAGCTTATCCCAGAGGACACATTGCGTTGATCAGCCTTGAGTCCTGATGCAGAAAGCAGGCAGCTGAGTTGATCTCCAGATTGCATTAGCAAGACAGGCAAAAAACCAAAACACTTCATTAGCTCAAAGGGAGAGAAAAGCTAAGGCTGACCATATTTGAGATGCTGAGTGCCAGGCAAGTGAAAGAAGTGCCATTCAGTTTAATTGGGGCACCACAAAATAGCACTACTAGGAAAGGGTGAGAATTCTGTCATACGAGATGGGTGGTCATATAAGTCTTTTAAAATTATTTTTATTACTATTATTTAGGGCAAATAAATTTATAAGCCAAGCTACTCATGACAAAGTCAGAAAACCCATCACCATTCAATCCTCAACATTTCCCATATGCTTTAGCACAGTTTACAACTGTAACACCAGCAGTAACCCCAGGAGCAGCAAAAAAAAACCCACAAACAAACACCATCACATTGTTTTAGCACTTTAGGAACCTAATTTACTCCACTGCATAAATCAAGATTCCCATTAGTTTCACACCTATGTTGATGGTGTGATTTGATCTGACGTTTGCCAGATCAAAATATCGCTTTGGAAGCTTAGCACAGCTCTACTATATAGTGCACACAACCATTTAATTTAATTCAGACCACTTTGTTTATTTATTTAGCAAAATACTGCTCTTTTTACTTTATAAATCTAAGCGCTCTACTGATTTTTGCTGGAAAAACATACTGAATCTTGCTGCAATGCTTTGACAGCCTTTCAAACCTCCAGCTCTTAGAGGTCCTCTGGATATTGTTCTGAACCAGCCCTCTTCTCGCACCCCTAATCAAAAGAAGAGTCTGGAAAGCGTCCAAGACCAAAAGGCTTCTGCCAAGTTTTAATTACACTGTTACAAGAATACAAGAGCTTGACTTCTCAAACGGAAAAGTTGCTTTCAGCAACCAGCCCCTCCCCAAACACTCCTTTTATAGAGAGCTCAGGGCGTGGTCTCCCTGTGCCTCCTCCCGAGGAGTCCCATAGCCTTTCTTTGTTTGTCCCTGCTCGACTGCCTCCTGCGTCGGGCGTCCTTGAACAGGGCCAGCTGTGGGTCATCATCCTCCGCACTCTCGGGCTCACACAGCTGAGCAGAGGTTCCCGGCTGAGGACTCTGCAAAGCCTCCAAACCATCATCAGCCGGTTCGTTTCCCTCCTCCCCCACATCTGAGTCCTCCGATACATCGCAGCCGGCTGTCGGACCCACAGGCTGGCCCTGAGTCACAACAGATATTTAGTGTATGCACTGAGGAGATTGTCTGAAAAGACTGTAGCCCTGCCACAGGTATTCATTAACTACAATGAGTACATGAAAGACAATGACTGGGGGAAACTCTGAAGAGCCAGACTATGCATTCTAAAAAAAGACAACTTGTTTCTTCTGGTATATTTGATTGCAAATGTTTCTGGAAAGCTTATAGGTAAAAGAAACTCAAGGTCAGAGGAGTTATAAATATCAGAGGCTATTTCAGGTTATTTGCCATTTGTGTTTGGAATACAAGCAACCTTTTTTCTTCTTCTTTTTTAAACAAAAAGAAATAGCATGAACAGTTTAATTCGTTTGGGATTGTTTGCCAGAAAATGGATGCTATCCAAAACTGGATGTTTTGGGGTTTTGAGCTCCATCTCTTGAGACCGTCTAAGATTTCACCCAGCCTTTTTAACTTCTTTATGAATCACTGGAGTTTTTCTTAGCATTAGGTACTGCCAACATATCAGTTTTTTTTTAAGAATTGGAAGGTTTTCTATTGCTTTATTTGCAACATTTTTGTGCTGACACCTGTTGCTAAAACATAGCCAAAACTAATATTGATTTTTTTGTGAATTTACTTTCTTTTAGTCTTTGTTAATTTTGATGTCACCTTGCATAAAATAATAGTTATTGACAGGGCTTTTTTTGTCATAGAACGCTCAGAATGGAGTTCTGGCACCTTTTTTTGGATGGAACCTTGTAGGGTATGCAAGGCGGGTTGAATGACATGTGTGAGTTCCGGCACCTTTTTCTTTTACAAAAAAGCACTGGTTATTGCTAATGCTAAGCATTACTTATGAAGATGGTACATATTCTTCTGACAAAGAAACAGCAAACTAGTAAGCTTAAATAAGTACAAGATCAAAACCCATCATGTCTAGTGTAAAGTTATACCCTATATTAATAAGTTGAGAGATTTACTACCTTCAGATAAGACTCATAGCTGGTAAAATTCTGTAGACATGTATGCCTTCAAATCTACACATTGTCTTTAGAAAGAAATACACAAAACATCAAAAGTGATGACAGATGAGACCTACAAGCAAAAGAGGTGAAATCATGAGGGGGTTTTTTGACAAAAAATTAGTTTAATTGAATCACTGAAATTAAATTAAATTAATTAAATTAAATTTAGATCCTACCACCACCATGGAATTCCCACAATCCACGAATTCCCCTATTTCATCAGTTAGGTATGGCGAGGGCCCAAGATTTACAAACAGTGGCAGTGATATCTTATTATAGGATGTATAATATTTTAAACCTATAGCTAAATTTAGGGTTTAAATATTGTACTGGGGCCCACTCTCTCTTCCCTCCCCCCCCAAAAAAAAATACAAGTGAACAAAAGCAAGACATAATCTAAATTTGATTTCTTTTTTTTAAAAAGTGAATTAAATGCAATCAATATGATTACTCTTTATGTAGTTAATGTCCACCTTTGTATCAAATAAAACTGAATGATAACTTTACAGGGCTTTGAAGATGATTCCCTCACGTTTGGGAGAGCTGCAACCATGTACCTCTCTGGCTTAGAAGAAAGCACATTTGCAAATTGGTTCCTCAAATTTTCTCCTTCCTTTTGCAGCTCTGGATGCCATGTTCTATTCTGTACTGCTGAATTGTTGAGGTCTGTGCAGAGGCTTTATTGAGAACAGGAAAAAGGGAGGTGAACAAAAACATGATGAAATGAATTATAGAGTGGGAGATTTTCCTGATAAAGCAAAGATGTACCAGTGAATAATAATCTACAAAAAACAGATGCACAGAGAAAATGCTGTTTCCATAGGTGATAAATAGAAGACATAATGTTCACTCATTGTCTTGAACCCTAGGGAAAGTGAACTGAGGCCATTTACGTTTCGTTCTCCTGAGACACAATCCCAGACTTCCTTTCTTAAACCAAGATAAAAGGGGGAAAAAAGTGTTCTCCCCATTTGTTTTTTAGGAAAGGCCTCATCATACCATTCATTATTTTCTAAAATAATGAATAAACCATCCCAGGAATAAATCATACATAAATTGATGGGCAAAAGAAGCTGTTGATAAGGAAAGCAAACTCATCACCATTATCATTCAGGCTTTTTAGATTTAAGTGTAGTAAAGTGCAAGTATTCCAGGATTTTCTAATATTCAAACTTCTTACCAGAGTGGTGGTTTTTGAAGCAAGGCGGATGGTCGGGTAATGCATTGCAATAAATGAGGTGAAAGCTGAAACACTACATTATGCAAAGGTGGAGTGATGTACAACACAGCAAATAATTTAGACTTTTTTTCCAGTATTCCAGTGTGTATGCCTATTGTATATATTTTAAAGGAATTTGGATGTAGCCTGTGAAGGCTAAGAGGAGGTTGTGGTAGTCCTTTTTTATTTTGCGGCTCTGGAATTGAAAACATTATGACATATAGCTAGTCTAAAATTAGTATAGCTATAGCTATATGCTTTTTTAAAAAAAAAGATACACACATTTATTTTGGATTATCTAAAGAAAATATTTTTATTTCCATTTTTTTCCTCCAGCAAGAGCAAAAATAACATTAAATTAGAATTATGAAAAGTAATTAAATAAATAATAATAAAGAGGCCATCCACCGAAAGAAATAAAAAGCAACTGAACAGTTGGAAGCCGACTAGCTTAAGTGACAAATGCCTGTGTCAGTTTGAATGTTTTCTCTCACTTGCAGAAACCAAGCAGATAAAGGGGGAGACCAGCCTCACTGGCCTTGGCAGGTAGTTCTAACTAGGCCCAGCCATCATAAAGATCTTTTATTTTCTCTCTCTTCCTCCACCCCCTCATATTTTACATCGCCCATCTCATCTACGTAAGTGACTCTAGGCAGTTTGCAACAAAAACACAAAAAGTAGTTCAAAGCATCAATAAAAATCAAAGGTAATTAAGAAGAATTAAGAAGAAAGTTACAATTAAAATTGAAATATTAAAAAAAAAAGCAGGGAGAGTGACCCGCACATGATCACCCCCCCACCCCCAAGGTCTCATATCACTCTCTGATCCCAGCTGGCAGAGCCATGCCTTAACACACATCTCAGCAGACCAGAAATGTGTGGGTCACCTCAACTTTGAGTGTAAGATGTTCCAAAGGGTGGGGGGCAATGACAGTGAAGGCTCTTTTCCTAGATCCTTCTTTAACTGATGGGATCTGCATCAACCTGCCTCCAGAAGCTGTGAATGCTCCAACACTGAAAGTTTTTAAGAAGAGACTGGAAAGCCATTTTTCTGAAATAGTATAGGGTTTCCTGCCTGAGCAGGGGGTTGGACTAGAAGACCCCCAAGGTCCCTTCCAACTTTATTATTGCTATTATTATCCTCCCTGGATAATTGAGTCTGATGGGATGATGTAATTGGGATGAGACAATTTCTCAGGTAACCAGGCCCATGCTGCTCTCACCACACACTTTCTCCATGCCTCTGCTCCTTGGTGGAGCAGTGGGCTAATGCCTCCTTAAGTAACACCAGCTGCCTGCAATTAGTGCAGGTTCGCATCCCACCAGGCTCAAGGTTGACTCAGCCTTCCATCCTTCCGAGGTAGGTAAAATGAGGACCCAGATTGTTGGGGGCAATTAAGCTGACTTTGTAATAATGCCGCTTGGGGTGTGTGTGTGAAAGCCCTAATAAGCAGGCATATACATAGAATGAAGGCTACTGCTAAGCTTGTAAGCCGCCCTGAGTCTTCGGAGAAGGGCGGGATATAAATGGAATTAAAATAATAATAATAAAAAAATATCAGTGAGGTACTGAGGGAAGCCTGTCCAGAAAACTTTAAACCAAGATTTTTAAATATTTTATGTATATTTAAATGTGACATAAAATATTTAAAAATAAATTGTTGACGCATAAAATATTTTTGTGCATATTAAATGCACAAATCAAATTTTCACATGAAAAGTTTGAGGAGCACGGATATATTTTCATACAGAGAATTGCCATCATCCTAATACTCTTTGCTATGGATCTGCATAAAACCTAGAAATGTATTTTGTGGGCAGAGAGGAGTAGTCTGGTAACACCTTTTCTGACTAACATGCTTTATTAAAAGGTGTCAGCTTCTGCGAGTTGTAGCTCACTGATATATCTGATGAACTAGGCTGCAGCTCACAAGAGCTTATGCCTTGAATAAAATGTGCCAGTCAAGCACATTTGCTAGTTGAGGCTTTAGGTAGTTAAAGTTTTAATAATAAGGAACTGCTGTATATATCAACTAGCCACCCAATCATTAGTAATAATAGTTTTTTCCTGAGGCAATTTTCTGCTCTGTCTCTTTATCTATGCTTTATCTGACATGTTTCCCTATCTGACCTCCTCATTTGGTATCTTCTACGCAGTCACTTTTCATTGCTTTATAACAGGAACCCCAGGGCAAACCTGTAATGAACTAGTGCCAGCCCTTCTGATGAGACGAATATGTAGTTAGACAGCAGACACTACTTATGTGCATCAATGTTTATTGTTCTGAGCAGGTTTGCTTCCCTTAAACTTGGTAACCAGTGCATTACTTGAAAATGTTTTCCTTTTCTTTTCCCTAAGCTGATAGTGTAAAATATGCTAATGTGATAGGGTTTCCAAAAGTATTATCAGATTAAAAGAGGAATAAATAAATAAATGATTGCTAGATTTGGCCCGGGAAGAAGTCATGTTTATTTCTTGATGCACTGAAAGATGCCTTTCAGCCTATTAAAACATTTCCATTTCAATTAACCAACTGCAAGTTGCAATTTTTGAGTTAAGCAGTTTTAATCTCCTTAATGGGGAAAGGGCTGAGTAAATATAGCATGCCGCGTGAATCAAAACTTTCAGCTACACTTGAAAAGCAATTTACTCTGCTTTTGCAAACATTTTTCTATGGGTTTCTAACTTAGACGTGATAAGGAAGCATAAAAGAAAGTATGGCATATAATAAATAGTGGTAAAAAAATCCATGTTTTCAGAAATTATGAATTATTTACAAAGAGGTGATAATCGTGTCGGGATAATATATCTATCATTTATCAACAAGAAAATGTTGATGATAAAAAAAGTCACAATTATCAATGTCCAAGGTCATGGTATCCTATATAGGGAGTCCTTAACTTATGACTATTTGTTAAGAGACCATTCAAAGTTATAATGGCACCGAGAAAAGTAAGTGATGATGTCCTCACAATTATGACTATTGCGGCATTCCCCACTGTCACATGATCAAAATTCAGCTGTTTGGCAACTGACATGTACCTGTGTTTCCCTAAAATAAGACCTGGTCTTATTTATTTATTTATTTATTTATTTATTTATTTATTTATTTATTTATTTATTGCCTCCAAAAGAGGCACCAGGTCTTATTTTGGGGGGGATGTCATACCTGCTTACCTTAGGACTGCCGCAGCCAGGCCTCCCACGCTCCGACACCTGTCGTGCCAATGTCTGAGTTATTCTGAGGCCACTTCATTTGTAAGCAGACAAAGCTTCCGGTCTCCGTCATTCCTCCGGGCAAAAAGTGTTTGGGTGCCCCATAGGAGCCCAAACATTTTTCGCCCAGAGGGAGACTGAAACCTTCATCTGCTTGCATATTGAATTGTTGGAAACCGAGGGATTAACTCCATCTCTAACTGCTCCATTTGCAAACAGGTGAAGGTTCCAGTCTCTCTCTGGGCAAAACGTGTGTGGTGTGTCCAGATCATCTGCCTCACCTCTGCCTCTGCATTGGACTTATCTGCTCTGTTCCAAGGGGCCGGTGGGCTGTGGTTGCTGCAGGACACTGTCAACTCCAGCATGCTCTGCCACTTGTGCTGGCCACCCCCATCCTCCTGGGCTTATTTTTGGGGTAGGGTTTATATTAAGCGCCCCCCCAAAAAAAATCAGGCTAGGGCTTATTTTGAGGGTGGCTCTTATTTTCAGGGAACACAGTAACATATCCATGAAGACCCCAGGATTTAAACTTGATTTGAAGGAAATTTTATTTCTACTAAGTACAAGGACTTATTGCAAAGTTGCCATCTCATACTAAGTGAAAGTTTAGGCTTTCAATATTAATTTTCTTGCAGGGTTCCTTTTAACTACAGGAATCAATGTTTGGGAATAGTTGTACATTACATGAAAGGTATTGCTTCCATCTGGAAAAAAAATACTGAGAATGGCAAGAATATAGGAACCCAACTCAACAAACATTTACACAATAGATTCACATTTAAAGATTCAAGAAAAAATTAAACTTTGCAGGCATAATGTTATTTTTTAAAAATAAAACCAGACATGTTTGCAATGTTTCCATAACTAAATGCAAGGGAATGTACGTGTAACTTTGTCAGCCCTCCCCCCCCCCACTATTTCACACTTCTTAGAACAATATAAAATAACTTTCCTTGCTTTCCCGTTGCAAAGACAGATTTACCATTAAATATATATGACTGTCTCACTCATAAAATTTTGAGATCTTTCTGTGTTTTTCAGTATTGAAAATAACAGCGATGACACTTAGTTGCTTAAATTATGTATCCCGTGTGCACGGAATATATAAATTCTAGCTTGCAGCAAAAATATAGATTTGGCCTGATTTAGCCTTCAGTGCTACATCCATTGAAGTTTTCAGAATTGCATTAAAACTTGGCTTAATTTATTATTTATGATCATACTGTTTTAAGCAATCCAAAGTCTATACAGTGTTTAAAAATGAAAGATGTAGATAAGGTTGCACACATACAGGGCTTTATTTTTCTCATAGAACGCTCAGAACGGAGTTCCGGCACCTTTTTTGGATGGAACCTTGTAGGGTAGGCAAGGCGGGTTGTATGACATGTGTGAGTTCCGGCACCTTTTTCTTTTACAAAAAAAGCACTGCACACATACATATTATCTACTTATATGTGTTGCCTGAGAAATGTGTTGTTTTCCATTCCAAACTCTAGGAAATAGTTGCATATTGGTCAGTTTCGTAAGGGTATAATTTCCCAGTAATTTCTTATTCCTGGTAATTGTTATTTGCATCAGTATATCACCAGCAAGTATTTGAAAGTATTATCAAACTACACTTTCAGCAGATCCAACTCCCAAAAATTCACTAGATATGCATTTGCTGTTTCACTTTCTTTCTACATCAGAGTTTTATGTTTCATCATTCAAGGGAAATTCATCCAAATTACATCCTTCTAGTATCTGGTCAAGGTTCAGTTCATACTGAAACGTCAACATATGGGAGTAAGATCGATGTATGTTAAGGATAAATGGTGATCCTGTAAATAATGATTGTACCACAACTTCCAACAACTTGCCCAGTGTGACTAATGTCAGCAATATAGTATAGTCATTTACAATATAGCAGGGTTGTGTACAGTAGTTTAGCCAAATTTGACTACAGGTTTCCTACACTGAACTGCATAGACCTGTTTTGGGGTATATTATACAACTCAAAGCCAGTCTTTGTTTTTCTAATGCCACCTCTTGAATCACCTCTTATTTATGGCATTTGCTATATTCTCCTGTAGTCTTCCTTCCCTTGAAAATTTGCTCTTTTATATGGCTTCAATATATTGCAATCTTTTCTTTTTAGTTACTGATTTTCTAAACTTTCTAAACTTATATTTTTTTTTAAAAAAAGACTGCAATATTTATTTATTTATTTATTTATTTATTTATTTATTTATTTATTTATTTGTTTGTTTGTTTGTTTGTTTTTATATACCGCCCTTCTCCTGAGGGACTCGGGGCGGTATACAGAGCAAGGTAGGTATACAATTAAACAATAGTAAAAACAAATGAAACCCCAAGAGCTATCAGGCCAGGCCGGACTGCTGGAACAAGTAAGTTTTTAAGTCACGCCGGAAGGTGCGAAGGTCGGGGGCCATCCGGATTTCGGTAGGCAAGCAGTTCCAGAGGGTTGGTGCACCCACTGAGAATGCCCTCCCCCTGGGGGCCACCAGCCGGCATTCTTTGACCGGTGGCACCCTGAGGAGGCCCTCTCTGTGGGAGCGCACAGGATGGAGGGGTGTTGACGTTGGCAGAAGGTGCTCCCGTAGGTAATCTGGACCCATGCCATGTAGGGCTTTGTGTGTCATCATTAGCACCTTGAATTTCACTCGGAAGGCAACCGGAAGCCAGTGCAGCTCACGGAGGAGAGGTGTGATATGGGAGTATCGGGAGGCCCCCAAAGTGTTCGTGCAGCTGCACTCTGCACCAGTTGAAGCTTCTGAGTGGCTCTCAAGGGCAGCCCCATGTAGAGAGCGTTACAGTAGTCAAGGCAAGAGGTCACAAGTGCATGGGTGACTGTACGTAAGGCATCCAGGTCCAGATAAGGTCGTAGTTGGCGCACCAGACGAACCCGAGTGAAGGCCCCACTGGTCACAGCTCCTGTGTGCTCTTCCAAGGATAGCTGTGAGTCTAGGAGGACACCCAGGTTGCGGGCCCTATCAACCGGGGGTAATAACTCACCCCCGATGTTAAGGGATGGAATGCTCTGAGTATCCTGGCATGCCGGTATGTACAGCCATTCAGTCTTGTCCGGGTTGAGTTGAAGCCTGTTTCTCCCCATCCATTCCCGAACCGCTTCCAGGCAACGGGACATCACGTCGAGGGCATCACTGATGTTTTTTGGGGTTGAGATGAAAAGCTGGGTGTCATATATATACCCATCCAAGAAAAGACTTGTTAAGGACATTGATTATTAAGCTAAAACTGTGTTGGCATTTATGGTTTATTATTTATATATTCTTAAGTAGTATCTGATGACCTTTTATTTGGACTTGGTTTAGATTTAGGGTATAGATATGAAGAGCATAGGACAAATGCTCAATTCCAGATCCCCCCCCAAGATTCTTTTAGTGACTGTTCAAAGTTACAATGGCACTGAAAAAAGTGACTTATAACCATTTTTCACATTTACGACCATTGCAGCTTCCCCATGGACACGTAACCCAAGTTCAAATGCTTGGTAAGTGGCTTCTATTTATGATAATTGCCTTGTCCTGGAGTCAGGGGATCACCTTTTGGGCCTTTCTGACAAGCAAAGTCAGTGGGGAAGCCAGATTCACTTTACAACAAGTGTTATTAACTTAACAGTTGCAGTGATTTGCTTAACAACTGTGGTAAGAAAGTTCGTAAAAGGGGTCAACGCTAACTTAACAACTGTGTCTTTGAATAATGGAAATTTTGGGGTCACTTGTGGTCGTAACTTAAGAGCTACCTATAGCGGATCATGTTTTTTTGCATTATAAATATTGTTATTTCTTGTAATATATGGAATAAGCACAAGTAACAAACTAGGCTTTTAAAAATTAAACAAAAAGTTCATCTAATATTTTTGGCCAACTAGAACAGGAAAGCATTGGCTATAGCAGTGGTCCCCAACCTTTTGGGCACCAGGGACCAGTTCCATGGGAAAAGGTTTTTTCATGGACCGGAGAGTACATGGTTTTGTGTGCTGCCTGCATCCCACGGATGGGGCTTTGCTTGTTTGTGTGGACTGGTTGCTGGCATGCGGTGGCCCAGTACCAGTCCATGGGCCAGGAGTTGGGGATCCCTGGGCTATAGTACAGAATCTTCTTTTCTGGGTCTTGGATATCTTGCAATCTACAGAGTCACAAAGGCTGATCTGGGCCTCAAATCTTTAACTAGTGTATAAATGAAAGATTTTTTTTAAAAAAAGTAGTTCAGCGTAAAGAAATGGAAGAGAAACATTTGAGATTATGCAAGGCAAAGTGAGCTAAAAATAAATTGATTGAGTCTGCATGAGAGAAAAAGAAGAATGATAACAGAAAGGCACAGGTTTGGGCCTGACAAGAAATTTCATTCTCCTTACTCTTGACAGTATATTTTATGAAGAGTAACATGGCTTTTAGAAAGGAATATGCTATTTATTTGAAGTAAAAATGTCCTTGCTGATTGCATTTTCTCTCCCCCCGTCTCTCTCTCTCTCTCTCTCTCTCTCTCTCTCTCTCTCTCTCTCTCGGGAGTAAGATGGTAGTAGTATAAACAGTGCAGAAGTGGTTTCTCATTGCTTTCTTTTCAAGAATTTCTTTTTAATATTTCCCAATTTTGGTGTTGCTACGTCCTTCAGGTCTTCACACACACACACACACACACACACACCAATATAAAGTACTGCTTAGTTGTTGTGGTTTTTTTAATGAGCCAAGTTACTTATCATATAGCTGAGTATTTTAAATAAACACATATTATTAAACATCCCCAATGCACCAGGCATCCAACAGAGGATAAGGGATTATCACAGTGATTTATGAATTTAGATATTATATAAAAAGAGTAGCAAAAAATCAGGAGTTTGGTAGCGCCTTTTAAGAGTAATAAATTCAATTAAAGGCATAAACTTATATGAGCTACTGCTCACTTCAGCAGGTGACTAAATTGATGTAGGCTTTAAATTAATATGAGCTGGAGGTGGGGGAGTCAGGGCAGTGAGGTGTAGGGGGGTGTAGCTGTACCAATGCAAAAAGGCTAGAGAGACTTCTGAAACAACTTGGAACATTGCCTGCTAGGTTCCACTTTTTTTTAAATCCCATTTATATCCCGCCCTTCTCTGAAGACTCAGGGCGGCTTAAATCAATGTGCTTAGCAATAGCCTTCATTCTACGTATATGCCTGCTTATTAGGGCTTTCGCCCCCCCAGCGGCATTTTTACAAAGTCAGCTTATTGCCCCCAACAATCTGGGTCCTCATTTTACCTACCTCGGAAGGATGGAAGGGTGAGTCAACCTTAAGCCTGGTGGGACTCGAACCTACACTAATTGCAGGCAGCTGGTGTTACTTAAGGAGGCATTAGCCCACTGCTCCAGCAAGGCCCTTTGGTTGTGGACAGTTGGCAGATCACCTGAACGTGACTCCCTGCAATGTTATACAGTAATTGCAAGCTGAGCACCTAAATACACAAAACTCAATCAATTGACTGCAGATGTGCTGTGATGGCCAAAACTTTGAGGATCAGTTGTACGTTCATTGTTTTCAGCACAGCCATTGCTTTGAACAGTCATTGAATGAATGGAGATAAGCCAAGGACTACCCATATGTTAAAAATCTACTGTGTTTGTTGAAACCTTCTGAAATATCCTGAAACCTACTCATGTGTGTGACTTCAGCACTTTCTTCCTTGATGATGAAGTTAAAAGCCTGCTTTTCTAAAGTCTTAATGCTGAGGTCTACTATGAAACATTCTGGCAGTTCATATAGCAGATGCTCAAATGCTATGATGTGTCTATATCTATGAAGATCAGAATTGGGCAAATCATGGTATTTCCTATGACATTATATGGAAGCGAAAGTTGGACTTGAAATGCAATAAGAAGACCGTGGGTGACTTTGAACGTTGGTGTTGGAGAAAACCCCTGAGAATACCCTGGATAGTCAAGAAAACTAACCAATGGATCATTGAACCAGAGTTCTCACTCAAGGCACAAATGACTAAGCTGAAATGACTCGACTTTATACACATTATGCAAAGACCCAGCTCTCTGAAAAATGTTCTAATGCTGGGAAAGATAAGGGAAAAAGAGGAAGAGGATGACTAGTGGATGGACTTGGTTAAAGTGGCAAGGAGTACACTGTTGGGAGACTTGAAAGTACTGTTAGGGATATATCATCTTGGAGAAAATCTGTCTATGTGGTTGCTAGGAGTGAAAAATGACTCAGTTGCACATACTCAATCAATCATGGAATGTTCTGGGAGATCGAAATGTTCTGATATCGCTTTGTCCTTGTTTTGAGTCTTCTTCTTCTTCTTCTTCTTCTTCTTCTTCTTCTTCTTCTTCTTCTTCTTCTTCTTCTTCTTGTTATTATTATTATTATTATTATTATTATTATTATTATTAGGATTTATATACCGCCCCTCTCCCAAGGGACTCGGGGCAGTGTACAGGGCAATTAAACAACACATAATATACAAAAAATAAAATGAAATTAAACCAATAGCCCTAAACAATAAAACACATTCTAAAATTTAAAATTCACTTGTGCATATTAATATTTTTTGTACAAACTTTGTTTTGTGCATCCTACACACAATCCAGAGGGGTGTTCCTAGTAGATGATGGCATATATCATATTACAGGAAAAAAGAAATGAAGGCCCCTCTAATTTTGTGCATGTGGTATTTTGGGTCTGTATTAGTTATGCATCTACCACCGAGTTGCAGTGTCGTTGTTTAGTATAGACTAATTTATTAAACATGTAAGTGACAACCAGTGGGGTTCTGTTATTATTTTTGTGGTCTATCTTCTTTTTTTTTAAGTTTTATTATTTTTTTAACAGAGTTCAATAATAATTATTCACAAAAATGTGTTGTCTGAGTACCTTATTCACTAATAGAAATTAAATTCCTAATCCCTAAATCTTTTATCTAACCATTGATAAAATAGGTCCCAGGTTTGAAAATATTCTGTTTCTTCTTTTTCTTTCAACCTTAAACTAAGTCTATCGATTTCCATACAGTCTAATATATTTTTTTATAATTTCTTCTTCTGGTGGTATTTCTTCGCTCTTTCAATATTGTGCAAATATAATTCTTGCCACTGTTATCACACGTAGAATGAAATATGTACTTTGCTTATCAAGTTTTTCTGGGATTATACATAGTAAAAAAAAAATCAGGTTTATAGTCTATGTGTTTCTCTAACATTTTTTCTAACCAAGTGTGGATCATGGTCCAATATCTCCTTGCTTTAATACATGTCCATCACATATGATAATAAGTACCTGATTTGTGTTTATATTTCCAACATTTCTCTGACATGTTTTTAAACATTTTTGCTAATCTTGTTGGTGGCAAATGCCATCTATAAAACATTTTATATAAGTTTTCTTTGTATGGAGCGGACATTGTCAATTTATAGTTTCTTTCCCACAAACTTTGCCACTTTTCTAAGTCTATATTGTATACAAAATTCTTTGCACATACTGTCATTGCATCTTTTATTTGTTCATCTTCCATTTTGAAATTTAATAAGAAATTGTACATTTTCATCAGAAGTTAATAATGTCTGATCACACATAGTCTGTTCTTTGTAAAATCCATACTGTTTAATATCTTTATCATATCTGACTTGCATTTGTAAATGTGACCACCATGTTAAATCGAAGCCCTGATTTTCCATCTCTTGCCTAGATTTTAAGTTCCCTTAAAAGTATTTATGTATTTTGTTTTTCCATACCATAAAAAAGCATGCCAACCAAGTTGCAGGTCATGTCCCTCCAGATACAGCAATCTTTTATTTCTAACAGTTATCCATTCTTTTATCCATGTTAACACTGATGCTTGATAATATAAAACCCAATCTGGCAAGCCAAAGCCTCCATTTCCCTTGGCTTCTTGTAACATTTTCAATTTCATTCTAGCTTTCTTTCCTTGCAAGATAAATTTTTGAATTAGAGTGTTTAAATCTTCAAAGAATTTTTTCTCCAGTTTTATAGGTATTGTTTGAAATAAAAGTAATATTTTTGGTAATATATTCATTTTTACCATAGCAATTCTTCCTAACATTGTCAGTTGAAGATTCTTCCATTTTTCCAAATCAAGCTTTATTTAGTTTAACAATTTAATGTAATTATCTTCTTTTATTGTTGAACATCTTGCTGTCAAATATATTCCCAAATATTTGACCTTTTTGACTATTTGCAATTCTATTTTTTCTGATAATTGCTTTTTTGTTTATCTATCTTCTAATATGTCTTTCTTGGGAATCAGTTTATCTCTGCTGATTGCTGAGTGGGTGTTTCAGCATCCTGAATGCCTGAATACCTGGTTTATTTCTATCAGTTGAACATCTCTGTCAAGTTGGTCAAAACAAATGAAACTGTAGCATAGAATTTGGCTATATATTTGGTGGTGTGTTGTAATGAAAGCTAAGCATGTAGGTATACATGGCAATTTATAGATTTCCTGTATAATGCGATTTTTATGTCTTTTGTGCTGTTTTACTAGGACAGCAGGGAAGTGGAGCTGTTCGGTAGATAGGTCTAAGCTGAGATTGATGTTGGGATGTAAATTGTTGAGGACATGATGAAATATCAACTCAACTAAAGGATTAGCTTTATGGGCAAGAAAAAGTTGTTTTAGGTGAGCTATAAACAGTTATGGATCCACAGCTGCCCCCGTTGGCTATGCCACTGATTTATTTCCAAAGCTGATGTACTTATGTATGAATACAAAATCACACATGTTGGTGGCAAGGTGTTCTGTTCCAGCCTACGACCAGCCCTGTTGTAATGTCAGAGACAATCCCTTTTTATAAACAATAGGCTGGAACTAATCCAACCAAATTTATTTGCAAAAGCTAAATTAAAAAGTTTAAACAAAAGTTAAACAAATATAGACCAAGACTTTATCAGAAGCTCTTCAAACGGTTGCCTTCAGCAACCAGCACTTCCCACACATTCCCCTTTAAAACAGCAGTCTCAAGGCGTGGCTTCTCATTGCCTTCTCCCAAGTTGCCTCATTGCTTTCCTTTGCTCAGTTCTGCTGGATTGCCTCCTGCTCCTAGCCTCCCTGAACAGAGCCAGCTGTGGATCATCTTCTTCCAATCTTTCAGGCTTACACAGGTGGGTCTGAGGAGGAACAAGACAGAAGGAGCCTGGCTGAGAGTTCTGCGGTGCATCAGAACCTTCCTCTGACACCAAAGGCTCTCGAAACCCCTCCTCCTCCTCGTCCTCCTCTTCAGAATTGTCTGACTCAGCTGCCGAATCCACAGGCTGACGCTGAATCACAACACTAGGCATGCTGTTTTGTTAACAGTGATGATGTTCCTGATGGCTTTAGATCTGTGTTTGTGGGCAGTGTTGGTATAAAATACATCAACACCAGGGTGGCTAAAATGAGGTTGCAGAGAGATCACTAATGTATTTCTGTTTTCCATAAGTCTGTATTATATCTCATGCAACTAGGAGTATTGGTGGCATAAGGCATGAATCTAGAGTCCATGAAAGTTATACATTGTACATACCAACAGCATCACCACAGCCCCAACAACTTCACACAAAAAATCAGAGGAATATACTCTTCCTACTGTTGCTTGATATAAGCCATCATTTGTCAGAAATGTATTCTGTAGGATGCACACACCAAGTTTTGCACAAAAGGATTAATATACATATATGTATCACCAAGACTCACAAACAAAATCTCACAAACAAGGACAAAGTAATAACAGACCATTTCAAACCCCAAGGGCACTCCATCACAGACCTTAGAATAACTATTTTGAAAAAAAAGTTTACCATCAGAATTGAGATTGCTGAACACCTTACAATTGTTAATTGATAAGATACTTAGAAACTATCTCACATGTAATTTGCTTTTACATAACCACCCTGACTTCGTTCTCTTCCCTTCCCAACCTTCAGCTCATCCCAATTTAAATGCGAAATCAGTTTAGACATTCCATGCATCTGATGAAGTGAGTAAAAGCCTGTATCTTTTAATGAAATGTTAAGTCTGAAAAGATACTACTTGATGTCCTCTGATTTATGAATATAACAATTTCTTTAGTTCCACAACGTATCCACTTTTGAGAGTCCAATTTTCACCTGTTGTTCTTCAAATGGATGCCCTGGGAAGTAAGAGAACTATTTATTTAGTTAGTTATTTTTCATTTGAATTTATTAGCTGCCCAACTCTCTGTACTGAGGGTTGTAATAATATCTTCTAATAATTATTTTCTTTCTGAATACATCTGTATACAAACTTTCTAGATGACAGAGAACTGAACAATTTACAGCATTGTATAATACACATGAACAGATACACACACACACACACACACAATGTCTTGTTTTCATGCAATTCTATCAATCATTTCTACTTTTGTACAATAAATTGGTGGGTCATTTTATAATGCATTGGCATATGAGTTACAATTTACATTTAATTTGATCGATGTTTTGATACTACACTGAAACAGAGGACAAAAAAGTCACCCTCATGCTTTAGGACTCAGATACATTAGCCCTGAAATAGATAGTTCAAGATATTATAAAATTTACATGCATTTAATTTCAGTGTTTAATGAGGATGCACCTCAACATCTTCATATTTGTTTGAAGGGTTGAGTGAGTTTCTTTCTCCATGAATATGCGTAAAGTTATGTATATTTCTCTATGCTTAGGAAGACTGTACCTGTTTACAGGCAGATACACACATTCATACATACGTAAGTACATGCAGATCAAGATAATACATAATACACATCCTAAATAGTAAATACTTTTGTGACAGGATATTAGTTACATACACTATACCTGCAGAGAATTGTTGTTAAATGCTTCCATAAATTTTATCAATATTTCCTGAATGTTATTTTTTTAAAGAGTAATATATCCTCTGAAATTACACAGGCTTGCAGTTATTTATGGGGAATAGTTTTATGGTGTTTTTTTTTAAAAAAAAGAGTTATACCACTTTTAATTATTTGTGGGAAGGGAAGAATGTATTTAAAACCTGAATGGTTTTCTTCAGCCATAATAAGATACATCCAAAATGTAACTAAAAAAATTACCCCCAATTCATAGATTTTGTGTCATTGAAAGGAGAAGTGTATGTATTTATGTGTATGTGTGATTTTTTTTTCTAGCCAGCTGAGACAACTATGGTGTTCTCAGCAACTGGTAATAACCACTAACCTGCATTTATCTAAATTGCACAGTCAATTTGGAAAAGGTCACTCTGGGTCTTCTGCAAGCCACTTTTCATTCGTTTCAGCACTGATCTGAGTTATTCATTCCAGGAAAAACCCTTGTTAAATGTGGGCATCTTGGTTTAGTCATTCTTCATGTGTGAATAGAGTAGGGAGGATAGTGCAAAACAAGAAAGATTGTTTTCTACTGCCCACACAGCCTTAATAAGGCCACAAACCTTAATAAGGACTAAAGAGCTCATTAAGGAATATAATATTTACAATGGGATAAATTTCATATTCTTTCTCCTGATTCCAGCAGTGCTTCAAATAAAGTCTAGCACTTTGTGCTTTATGCAAAAAGCCATATTGTATGTTAGTGTACATGTGTGTGCTTTTGAGTTACTGTTGATTCCAGGCAACTGCTTGGGCTACTAGTCCCTGCAGTGTTTATATTTGAGGGTAGCTGGAAAATGCAGCCCTTAGCTTAGCAAGTTGCCTCAAGTTGAAATTATGACTGCCATTTTATAATGCCAGTATTTGATAGATGCACAATTATGAAGGATCTGTCAGACTGAGTAAAAGGTGGCGATGCTCATATCCACACTGCCTATGCTTAAAACCCGTCAGTATGATCCTGCCTCGCTAGAGCTGGCAGAAATTTGTCAAAGCTGGCAAAACTTTCAAAAATAAATATGAGCATTTTCCAGAAGGTAGCTTAGGCAAAATTACAGAGAAACTCCTCATACTTAAAAATGGCATCTCTCCAAACCACTATCACTGGGGTGATGCAACACCCAATGTTATATCCTAAAATGCTATTTTAATTTCACATCATCATCCCAGCTCCCCTTGAAACAATGTTATGCCAGTAACTGTTTATAGTAACTGAAGATACTTCATAGTTACCACCAGGATTATTAGAAGACAGTGCTTGGAACATCTTCATTGAGACTAACTTTTTTCTTTATTTTTTGAATGAAGTAAATGTGTTTGTTTTGCATCTGCTTCTTATGCCTTTGGCATAATTATTAGTCTGTTGGGTGTTGAGTATTGTACACAGCTTTCATATCTTTAAGAAATTAAGTGATTATTATTTGCAATTGTCTGCAGAAATGATCAAACCAAGCTTTTGCTTGAGCCTATTTATTTATGCTGGCAGGTAGTTAAGAAATGTTAAGCTATGGATACAATAATATACTTTGAGGGAGTCAAGCTATTCTCCAAAGCACCTGAAGGCAGGACAAGAAGCAATGGATGGAAACTAGTCAAGGAGAGAAGCCACCTAGAACTAAGGAGAAACTTCCTGACAGTTAGAACAACTAACCAGTGGAACAACCTGCCTCCAGAGGTGGTGAATGCTCCAACACTGGAGGTTTTTAAGAAGAGACTGGACAGCCATTTGCCTGCAATGGTATAGGGTTTCCTGCCTGAGCAGGGGGTTGGGCTAGATGACCCCCAAGGTCCCTTCCAAGTACTACTTCTTCTTCTTCTTCTTCTTCTTCTTCTTCTTCTTCTTCTTCTTCTTCTTCTTCTTCTTCTTATTATTATTATTATTATTATTATTATTATTATTATTATTATTATTATTATTATTTGTTTTTTTGTTCAATACACAGAAGTGAATACCCTACAAAGATTTACAATACTGGTAAATGTTAGCAGATAGACAGATAGATACTACTTACATTTATAATATTATGAAGGAGAGCAAGCCATCTTTCTGAGCCTAGGTCTATGGATCTTTGGGTAGAACAGAACAATTGTAGAAACTGAGGCAAGAATGAGACAATACTTCTAACACAGTGGTTATCAGAGTATTCCCAATGGGACACAAAAGAGAAAGAAAAACTCCTGAGATTCTCTCATGAACTGAATCCTAATGCTTACGGCTCCAGTGCTAGGTATGAGACTGTCTGGGCAGGTTTGACAGTTGACCGTTCACGGCTTCCATACAGCTATGGTGCCCTTGCATTTTCTCCAAATTAATATCAACAGCGTGACCATATGATATTAAGATTAGCAGTGCAGAGAAAATGTCAGAATGAATCTGTGGAATATTCAAAACATGGCAGAAAACTCTAGAAAAGGAAGTCCTTCTCATGACTTCAAAGTGTTCTTAAAGCCATACATGAAAAATGAGCACAAAGATAAGTATTCCTTTATTTGCTTTTTAAATTTATAGGGACCCAATTTCATCAGATGCTAGCCTGCCACTCTTCTTCTTTCATCGTACCGATCAGCTTCTGAAGGTAGCCAATATCAGGATAGAACAGAGAGCCTTTTTTTCTCCACAGAGATACACTGTACAACTTAGAATCCTGGGAAAAAAATACAATCCTAAAACCTGCAGAGTTTTTACAGAAAGAAGCACTTGTCTCTATAGACATTAATCCACTATACTGGAGGGCAATATGAATGCCAGTAGAAGAGACAAAGCTAGCATATTTCTTCTCCCATATTCCATCACTTATAAAGAGAGAGTACGTGAATTTTGAATGCACGAAGCTGCCAATTATCATTGGGGAAAAATAGAGTATTTTAAAAAATCATGACGTGCATTTCAACAGTGTGATGGTAATATTATTTGACACAAATAATATGCCTTGAATATTTCTTTCAAGATTCTAGAGATACAAGTATACATCCATCACATTTCTTCATATGCTTGTTATATGTTTTGTCTATTTAGATGAAAAAGAATTGCTCCTAGACTATTCTTCTAGCTAGACAAATCAAAAGCAATTTTCTACACTTCCATGGGAAAAGTAGGCATTTTTGGTTTATATGTGTGACAAAGAGCAGCATATGCTCCAGTTGGAAAGTATTTGGATCTTTTCATTCCACTGATGTGCAGTATTTACAAGGTAATTATTTTGATCCTGTTATAAAGAATATTTGCTTTTTTCCCCAATTAGGAAATCCCAGGGAGATGGGTATTACAGCAGTATTCAAAAATCATTTATTCAATCTATCAGTTTGAAACAGCAGTAGATAGATCCTTTAGCATTTTGTGAAGGTACCAGTATCACCTGCTGATTCTTTGTTCTGATGGAGAAAGGTTGCTGAGAAATAGCAACTGTCAAGAGCTAATCAGGATTCTTTAGGCATAAAGCAGAACAACCTCACACCTCCATGAAATCAAGGCTTTGGCTCTGCAAGTTGGTAGTACATATAGATGTAGTGCTCCCTCAATTTATGAATGTAGTGTAAATCTCAGATACTTGCAAAAGCTCCCACAATAAATAAAAGCATGAGGCAAGATGTTTCAGATACATTAATCTTTTTTATTTAAACTATATTACAATAAGATTCTATCTTACGAAGTTGGATATATTTCTTTGTAGTGCATGCTGATAAATTAGCTCAAAGGTAGTGTCAGTACAGTAAAAAACCCCAGTAAAAATGGCTGGTTATGATATCAATATATTGGACCATAAGGGTCCAACAATTTTGGGAAGCAGTGCAATCAATTAACAAGTTTTAACAGGAAACAGTCTTATTAACAAGGAAATTTAATTGGCCTGCATTGCATTATTTCTTATGCTTTAAATGCTATCAAGTGCGAACTCTGGATCTGTTATATCTATCTATCTATCTATCTATCTATCTATCTATCTATCTATCTATCTATCTATATCTCTATCTCTATCTCTATCTCTATATCTATATCTATATCTATATCTATATCTATATCTATATCTATATCTATATCTATATCTATATCTATATCTATATCTATATATCTATATCTATATCTATCTATATCTATATCTATATATATATATATATATATATATATATATATATATATATATAGATAGATAGATAGATAGATAGATAGATAGATAGATAGATAGATAGATAGATATATTTCCAGTAGCTTCTCTGTAAGTAGTTCTCTTGCCAACTTCAATTTCCAAAATATACATACTGATTTTAATTTGGGATAGGACAAAAATCCTGCTTGCAAATGAACAATGCATTTCTTTTGCCAAGCTGTGAATCAGTTTTGTCTTCTATCTCCTTTTTCATCTTTATATGAATATTAAATGAACTTCCATTTAAGAAAGGATTTAATGCTAATTAGAAGTTAGTGGTCTTGCAGTCACATCTCACAAACACTTATTCAGGATGTAATGTTCTTGCTCTATTCCATAAATTCAGTAAACTCTTTGGAATTTTTTAATTAACACACACTACAATCCTAAACACATCTACTGATTAATAAGGACAATATTATATCCAGTGCTCTGGCTATGAAGAGGACTACCTCCTTCTCAAGAAATGCACAAAACACAGTTAAATTAGGAACATTCAAGAAAGTCCAGCTGCTTTGTGAAAAAGCATGACTATGATCTGGATCACTGAGCATCTCCATAGACATCTGCATACATGTCTTTGAATAGTTCTGGAAACTTACTTCCTAATTGTTTATTTTTTGTATGTTTTAATTTTAATCCTGTTTAAGTGGAAGTCTAGTCACTGAATGTAGTAAAGAGTCAACTTCGGTCAACTTCTACAAATTCTAAAATTTGTCAAAAAGAATCCTTACCAAGGATTACCAAGGACAGGGAGTCATGATTTGTCAAAGTAAAAAGTTTGCCAACCTGTGCTGCCAATTGCTGGTTATGATCCTCTTTAAGGATTCTTTGGTCGTCCGGACCATGCATTCTGCTTGGCCATTTGAGGCCAGGTGAAAGGGAACTGAAGTGGCGTACCTAATCAAGTTAGCCTTCAGAAAGGACTGGAATTCCACAGTGGTAAATTGAGCCCCATTGTCTGAGACTAATCATAATCATAACAGTAAAGTTGGAAGGTACGTTGGAGGTCATCTAGTCCAACCCCCTGCTCAGGCAGGAAACCCTATACCATTTCAGACAAATGGCTGTTGGGTAACCTGTGCATGGCAAAGATCCTGCACAGTTCCTGGATGGTCCTGGCAGTAATCATAGTTGGGATGGGTGTGACCTCTAACCACTTAGAGTGACTGTCCACCACAATGAAGAACAGTTGAGGCTGAAGTGGTCCTGCAAAATCAATGTGGATTTTTTTCAACGGGGCTTGTGTGGTTTCTCTTTGGTGGACTGGAGCTTGAGGCATCTCTGGCCTGGATTGCTGGCAAATGTAGCAACTGTGTACTTGGGCCTCAATGTCTTTATCCAACCCTGGCCAGCACAGGTAGCTTCTTGTGAGTGCCTTCATCCGGACTATTCCTGGATGTGCCTCATGCAGAGACTCTAAAACCCTGGGCTTCAGGGAGCTCAGGACTATGACCCGACTCCCCCAAAGAATGCAGCCCTTGTGAGCTGACAGCTCATCTTTCCTCCTATAAAAACTCAGGAAGTTTGGCCCCGGACTGATGTCCGGCCATCCTGTGTATGCCCATTTCAAAACGCAACTTAGCGTTTTGTCAGAGGCTGTCTCAGCAGCCACATCCCCAGTATGAAGGGGAGACTCGGGCAAATCCGGTTTGGCCAATAATATCTGGGAAGAGTTTGATCCTGTGACTCCAGATGAAGTGGACAGGATCATGGGGAAATTAAGTGCCGCCACGTGTTTGTTGGACCCGTGTCCCTCCTGGCTGGTTTATGCAGCCCAGGAGGTTACACGAGGCTGGCTCCTGGCAGTTACAAATGCTTCCTTGAGTGAGGGGTGCTTCCCTGCCGCCTTGAAGGAGGTGGTGGTAAGGCCCCTCCTCAAGAAACCTGCCTTGGATCCAGCTATTTTAAACAACTTTCGTCCTGTCTCCAACCTTCGCTTTCTTGCGAAGGTTGTTGAGAGCGTGGTGGCACGGCAGCTCCCTTTGGTCCTGGAGGAAACTGAATATCTGGATCCATACCAATCGGGTTTCAGGCCCAGGTACAGCACGGAGACGGCATTGGTCGCACTGATGGATGATCTCTGGCGGGCCTGAGACAGGGGTTATTCCTTTGTCCTAGTCCTTTTAGATCTCTCAGTGGCTTTTGATACCATCGACCATGGTATCTTGCTGGGAGTGGGAGGCACCGTTTTACAGTAGTTCTCCTCCTACCTCTCGGACTGCTCGCAGATGGTGTTGACAGGAGGGCAGAGGTCAACCCCTAGGTCCCTTAATTGTGGGGTGCCTCAAGGGTCGGTGCTCTCGCCCCTCCTGTTCAACATGTATATGAAGCCGCTGGGTGAGATCATCTGTGGTTTTGGGGTGAGGTATCATCAATATGCCGATGATACCCAGCTCTTTATCTCCACCCCGAACCAAGCCAGTGATGCCCTCGATGTGATGTCCCGTTGCCTGGAAGCGGTACGGATTTGAATGGGGAAGAACAGGCTCCAGCTCAACCCGGCCAAGACTGAGTGGCTTTACGTACCGGCATCTCGACTTGTCCAAGAGGTTCCATCTTTGGTTATGGGAGGAGAGGTGTTGCCTCCCGTTGATAGGGTGTGCAATTTAGGCATCCTCCTGGACTCACGACTCAGTTTTGAAGATCATATTGGAGTCGTGGCCAGGGGGGCATTTGCCCAGGTTTGCCTGGTGCGCCAGTTGCACCCCTATCTGGACCGAGATGCCCTACGTACGGTCACTCATGCACTCGTTACCTCTCGGATAGTTTACTGCAATGCTCTCTACATGGGGCTGCCCTTGAAGACCACCCGGAGGCTTCAGCTGGTGCAGAATGCGGCCGCGCGGGTAGTGATGGGAGCATCCCGATACTCCCATATTACACCCCTCCTGTATGAGCTGCATTGGCTACCAGTTGTCTTCTTGAATAATAAGTTATGGGAACCTGCCTCCCATCAGCCATTAAATGGCTCAACATGACCCCTATTCTGTACAGGGATGCATCACATGCAATGCTGATAGGCAGCTGTTCCTTAAAATGTGTCTGTACTGAGTGTGATAACAACAGTGATTTGACTGCCGAGAAACTTTTCTCATGAATGCTCATCCACTGCCACTGTGTTTTTTTGTCCAAGACCCTGTGTAAGGGCTCTGCCACTGCGGCCTTGTGTGGAAGAAAGGCATGATAAAAGTTGAGTAGCCCTAAGAATGCCTGAAGCTTCCCCTTTGACTTAGGACTGTGAGCCTGCTGAATTGCTTTAAGCTTGGATTCAGCCGGATGAATGCCTGCAGCATCTATGCAGAAACCAAGGAACTCAGTTGAATGTACCCCTATCTTGCATTTTTTCCTCTTTAGTTTCAGCCCAGCTTTGTGGAAACACTGAAGAATGGCTTTGAGCCATTCTGCCAAGATTTCTACTGACTCCCAAGCTATGAGGACATCATCAAAATAAGGGCACATACCTGGAATGTTTTTTAGCGTGCGCTCCATCACACTCTGGAAAAGCCCTGGGGCTACATTGACCCCAAATTGTAGGCATCTTACACTGAAAGCTCCCCTGTGGGTGACTATGGTCTGAGCTTCCGCCATGGCATCATCCATGGACAGTTGCTGGTAGGCTTGGGCCAAATCCAATTTGGCAAATACACGACCTCCCTGTAAAAACACCAGAATATGGCTGACTACAGGCACCAGATATGCATGTTGTTGAAGTGCTCTGTTTATAGTGCACTTGTAATCCGTGCATATGCGCACCTCACCATTGGCTTTAAGTAGTGTAACTATGGGTGTCTCCCACACACTGCTATCTACTGGCTGTAACACACCTTGTTGCACCAGCTTGTCCAGCTCTGCATCTATTTTTGGTTTGAGGGCAAAAGGCATTCTGCAAGGCTTGATCCTGATTGGGCTTACGGTTGGATCAAGGTGGAGGGCAATTGGAGGTCCCTTGTACTTGCGCAAGCTGGGGCTGAAAACATCAGCAAATTCCTTGCAAACTGCCAAAAGGCCCACTGCTTGTGTTCTGTTAATGCCAGTCACATGGATGCCCAGGGCATCAAACCAGTCTAAACCAATGAGGCTTGTGTGGTGGCCTTCGACTACCACAACGTCGAGGGGCCCCTCAAACTCTTTGCACTGAACCTTGAGCATAGCTTCTCCCTTAACTGCTACACGGGAATTTTGGAAATCCGTTAACAGCAGATTTGACGGCTTGAATTCAACTCTCTTGCCGCTGCAGTTGCAAATGTTGTTAAAAGTTCTTTGAGAAATTATGGACAGGGCTGACCTAGTGTCCAGCTCCATGTGGCAGGGAATTCCTTGAAGCTTGACTTTAAACCTAAGCTTTTCTTTAAGGGGGCGATGGGCACCTGTTCTAAAAATTCTCCTGCTGGAGCAATAGCCAACTCTGTTTTGTCCCAGGGCCCCTGTAGCTTTCCTGGGGAATTCTTCTTGTTGAATGTCCCTTTGGCGACCTTTACAGATGGTGGCGATGTATCTGCCTCCACAGCCTGCACATCAAGTGGAAGGAATTGCCTTCTCAGCTGGCTGCTGCCCTCTATCTGGTAGCTTCCGCAGCTGGTCAATCTCATTGTCCATGTCAGGGTCGTCGGCTCTTTTGGCGTCCTCATGGTGGATGGATTCTGGGCTGGGAGTGTTCTTGGAGGGCCGCAAGGCTTTGCCGGCTCCCCCGGCAGCTTCTTCAGCCATGATCTCTTTCAGGGCATCTTGGAATGTCAAGGTTTCCTTTGCAAACAGCTTTTGCTGAAGGTCCCTGTTCCTCAACCCGCATACAAAATGGTCTCTCAGTCTCTCTTCAAGGTCTGTGAAATTGCAGAGCCGGGATGCCTGTCATAGCACAGCTATAAACTTGGCAGCAGACTCTCCTGGTTGCTGCTCCTTTTGCTCAAAAGCGTGTCTCTGTACAATGATGGAGAGCTTCAGCTCAAAATGTTCCTTGAGCTTTTTCTTGAGTAGGCAACTGACTCTAGTGTAGCAGAAGCGATTAGGTTTTTGGCTATACCAAATGTCACTTGGCCACACATGTACTTGCACCCTTTAAGCCATCTTCGCTAACTTGGTTAGCCCGCAGATAGTTCTCGATTCATGAAATGTACGAGCTTCACCTCTCGGGATGTGACATGCCGAACTCTGACGGCTTGCTGACCTTGGCCATGGTTAGCTGTTGCTGACCTCTCAATGCCTTGTGCTGCTAAGGGCTTCTGTGTTGATCCTAGGGACAAGTCCTTTAGGATGGGATTGCCTCCAGTGTAGCTTGCTGGCAGGCAGAGGGGGGAACGTGGTTCCTACCAGAGCGCAGATGCCTGGTCTTACCCCTAATGATTTCTGGCTCTCTCTTCCTTACCAGCACATCCCATCTTCATGGCCACTGTTAAGTATCGGGAATGGTGAGGCATTGACGAGGCGTTTGGTAACAACATCAGCACAATTATTAAGTTAACACAAAAGCGGCCTGAACTGCCACTTAACTTCTATTTATGCAGACCACCACTAGGAATTAAAGCATTCTTTCCTGCTCAAAACACAAGTAACAACTCTGGAGACAAGCAGTCTGGAGTTTAAACAGACACAGCAGTTAACTATATCTCAATGGTTTGCAAGTAACTTACATCAATACATAACACAGTCTTTCATTCAGGTCAGATCAGAGAGTGATCTGTAGTCCCTAAGCTAAGTCACCCTGGCACATGGCTGACCATGGGCCATCCCTCCTGGCCTAAATAGACAAAATACTGGCCAAATAATTTTTGTGCTATGGAGATGCTGTTGCTATGAAGCATGTATTTTGCATTAATAATATATAAAGCAATAATCACAGCCTTGGCTAGCAGGCTTACGGATGATCAGCAAATGAACTGTATTGAATTTATATTGCAGTAAATAAATCTGGGAAGTGAGGCATAGCCATTTTTCAAATCAACTGAGAAAGCATTGTAGTTTTTGGATAGTAAGGTGATAAGGGGTCTCACAGACAACTACAGCAAAATTTAATATATTGGGAGGGAGACAATGTTGTTATTATGGTTAATGAAAGTAATACATAATTTATGTCATCCTCTTTATATATTTAAATACCCTTCTCAAAAAAAATTGAGAAGAATAAATTCAGATTACAGTGCAAGGTCTGCAATGAAATATTTTCTTTAAAGACTCAGGAAGCTCTAAACCAGGGGTCTTCAAACGTGGCCCTTTTGTGACTTGTGGACTTGTGGACTTCAGACTTAGCATGCCTGGCTGAGGAATTCTGGGAGTTGAAGTCCACAAGTCATACGTTTGAAGACCCCTGCTCTAAACCATTTCGTCCTAAGGTGCTTTTGATTTAAGTTGCTACTTATAATTAGTGTGTTTCATCTTGTTCTATAGTTACTGGCACAAAATACACTTAGTTCATTTTATGGGCTTTTTAGACTTGATTATTTCCCTAATGTCCATGTTTTCTAAATTATTTCTTAACCAATGACTAAACAACTAGGGTATTAACTCAGTTTCTGCTGTCTGCCTGTACAGTGTAGAGCTTGCTAGAAGTAAAATGAAGTAGAAATTCCTTGAAACTATTCTTTCTGTTCCATTTAAGTACCAACACACCAGGTATAATCCGGTTGTATCGGTAATGGTTAGCATATTATTTCTTGTAATTTTTTTGAATTTTTTATTAGTTTTTATAGGGTTAAAGAGGGGGGTAAGGGAATTTGGGATAGGGTACAGGAGAGGTTGGGGGTGAGGGTTGGGTTTTCCCCCAATAACATTCAATATTTGGCAAACAGCATATTGTCTGGGTAGATAAAGGTAAATAAAAGTAATAAAGCTAATAATTAATAACAATGATAGGTATAATAGATTATCATAAACAATACTAAGTTTTCAATGTATGGTATTTTTCTTACTCAAATAAATTCAAAATTGTATATCATATTCCTTTCTCTCTAACTCGCTTATCTAGCCGGTGATAGAATTTATTCCAAGTTCTATAGTAAACTGAATGTTCTTTCTCTTTAATCTCTAAGGTTAATCTATCCATTTCTGCACAATCCAATATTTCCTTGATTAATACTTCTTCAGTCGGTAACTTTTCATTTTTCCAATATTGGGCATACATAATTCTCACTGCTGTCAATACAGGCAACATTAAGTATCCGCTCTCCTTGTCATAGTTGGGGACTATCATTCCTAACAGAAACAATTCTGGTTTAAATTCTATTTGTTTTTTAATCATCTTCTCCAACCATAAATGTATCTTAAGCCAGAACCTTTTTGCTTTGGGACATGACCACCAGATATGGTAATAAGTACCTGGTCTTTGGTTACATTTCCAACAGACATTTGAAGTATTTTTAAACATTTTGGCTAGTCTCACTGGTGTCATGTGCCATCTATAAAACATTTTATACAATTTTTTCTTTATATGGGATAGCTTTGTTTAATCTAATATTTCTGTCCCATAACTTTTCCCATTCTTCAAGCTCTATAGTATGTCCAACATTTTTTGCTCATATTATCATTGTTTCTTTTAACTTATTCCTCCTCCATCTTTAAGTTAAGCAGAAATCTATAAAGTTTTTAATCAGCTTTTCATCTGTTTTTAGCAATGTAAGATCAAGTTTTGTCTGTTCCTTATAGAGCCCTGTTGTTTTCACATCTTTTTCATATCTTGATTGGATTTATAGGTATGGCCACCATGATAGGTCAATAACTTCTTGTTGTAAGTCTTGTCTAGATTTCAATCTTCCTTCATTGTCCAGTACGTCTTTATATGTTACAAGTTTATCATAGTTAATTAAGTTTGGGTAAGCAAAGGCTTCCATTGTTGAAAGCCATTCAGGTATCTTTATATATATATATATATATATATATATATATATATATATATATATATATATATATATATATATATATATATATATTTGTTTTCGTAGATTCTCGCGGGTGTCTGTATGTGTAGATCTAGAGTCTCGGGTTTCTTCCTGCGTTCCTTTCATCTTCAGAAAGTTGTGGCGACGTTTCGACGAAATCCCATCCGTCATCATCAGGCCGGAGTGTTCCTCCTGCTGCTTCCAGGAGCAATGCGTGGTCTGGCTGTTCCTTTCCTTCCAACTGCCGGTGGGGCTGTGTTCTGACTGGGAGGAGGCGTGGCTGCTTTCTGATTGGGTGGGGGTGTCCTCCGACTGGGTGGAGGCGTGGTTGTCTTCTGATTGAGTGGAGGCGTGGTTGTCTTCTGATTGAGTGGAGGCGTGGCTGTCTTCTGATTGGTTTTTTGTTGTGTTGTAATATCCTGAGTGTTGTGATTTGGTGTCCTGAGGAGTGGGCTGTGTAGTGGCCTCCAGAGCTTTGGTTTGGCTCCGAGTTCGAGGACCTGCTATGTATCTCTGGTATGGGTCAGTCAGGTTCGTGTGTGCGTTCTTCTGCTTGGGTGATGGCACTTTTGCTTGACTTGTTCTGTCTTCTGTGTGGGAGAGTTTTTGTTCTGGGTGTGGATGAGTCTTGCTGGGGCTGGTGGCATTTGGGGTTGTTTGTTGGTTTTTTAAATCCTTGTTTGCTGAACAACACAACAAAAAACCCCACCCATTCAGAACACACCCCACCCAATCAGAAGACAGCCACGCCTCCAATCAATCAGAAGACAACCACGCATCCACCCAATCAGAAGACAGCCACGCCTCCACTCAATCAGAAGACAACCACGCCTCCACCCAGTCGGAGGACACCCCCACACAATCAGAAAGCAGCCACGCCTCCTCCCAGTCAGAACACAGCCCCACCGGCAGTTGGAAGGAAAGGAACAGCCAGACCACGCATTGCTCCTGGAAGCAGCAGGAGGAACACTCCGGCCTGATGATGACGGATGGGATTTCGTCGAAACGTCGCCACAACTTTCTGAAGATGAAAGGAACGCGGGAAGAAACCCGAGACTCTAGATCTACATATATATATATATATATATATATATATATATATATATATATATATATATATATATATATATATATATATATTTCCCATTCTAAGAGAAGTACATTTCTTATAGCATGGTTCTGGAAATATTTATTTATTTATTTATTTATTTATTTATTTATTATTTATTTATTTATTGAATTTGTATACCGCCCTATTCCCGTAGGACTCAGGGCGGTTTACAGGGCAATTAAAACCATGAAATACAAAAATTAAAATCAATTAAAACAATTAATTAAATTCAAGCCCCAAAAGTAAATCTAAAACCCAATTAAAATTAAAAACCCATCAGTCTGGGCCAAACAGCTCGAAGAGCCAAGTTTTCAAGTCCTGGAGAAATGAGCGAAGGTCAGGGGCAGTCCTAAATTCTGTAGGTAGTTGGTTCCATAGGGCAGGTACACCCACAGAGAACGCCCTTCTCCTGGGAATAACCCATCAGCATTCATTAACCGGTGGTACCCTGAGAAGGCCCTCCCTGTGGGAGCACACAGGACGATGGGAAGATGATGCCGGCAGCAGGTGTTCCCTTAGATAGTCTGGACCCAAGCCATTTAGGGCTTTCTAGGTCATTACCAGCACCTTGAATCTCACCCGGAGGGCAACCGGAAGCCAATGCAGCTCACAGAGAAGAGGTGTTACACGGGAGTATCGGGAAGCTCCCATCACAACTCGTGCGGCTGCATTCTGCACCAGTTGAAGCCTCCGAGTGGTCCTCAAGGGTAGCCCCATGTAGAGGGCATTGCAGTAGTCTAACCGGGAGGTCACGAGCGCATGGGTGACTGTTCGTAGGGCATCTCGGTCCAGATAGGGCCGCAACTGGTGCACCAGGTGAACCTGGGCAAAAGCCCCCCGGTCACGGCTCCTATATGAAATATCTATGCGCTTTATTCTTCCCATACCACAGAAAGGCATGCCAGCCAATCTGCAGGTCATGCCCCTCTATATATATTAATATTTTGTCTCTAAGTGTTATCCATTCTTTAATCCACATTAAAATAGCTGCTTGGTAATATAACTTCCAGTCTGGGAGTCCAAATCCTCCCCTTTCTCTAACGTCTGTAGCAATTTCACTTTAATTCGTGCTTTTTTCCCTTGCCCAATAAATTTCAATATTATGGTATTCAGTTCATCAAAGAAGGCTTTTTCTAATTTTACCAGAATAGTTTGAAATAAAAAGAGTATTTTCGGTAAGATATTCATTTTAATTATAGCTATTCTTCTCAGTATTGACAGTTGGAGATTTTTCCACTTTTCTAAGTCCAGTTTTATTTGTTTTAATAATTTTGTATATTTGTCCTCTTTTACTGTTATACATCTTGCTGTTAAGTGAATTCCCAAGTACTTAACTTTTTTAACTATTTGAAGATTTGTTTTTCTTGCAAGTTGCATTTTCTGTTTTTCTGTTAAGTTCTTTGTCAAAACTTTAGTCTTTTCTATATTTATTATCAGGCCTGCGACCTCGCCATATTGTTCTATTATGGCCAACAATTTTGTGCTTGTTTCCAGAGGTTCTTCCAATATAAAGACCAAGTCATCTGTGAATGCGTGCAATTTATATTTTTCACCCTTTATCTCCAGTCCTTTAATCTCAGAGTCTTGTCTAATATTTCTGTTCAATACTTCCAAGGTTAATATAAATAGCAATGGGGATAAAGGACAAACTTGTCTTGTGCCCTTTTTAATATTAAAACTTTCTGTGTAGTCTCCGTTTACAATTATTCTAGCAGTCTGTTTATCATAAATTGCATGAATTGCATTCATAAAGTTTTCCCCAAAATCCATTTCCATAAGTTGCTGAAACATAAATTGATTTATTGTAAATATTAATACAGTATTCTAATGCTGTGAATATCACACGGTTTGGTTTAATCTCATTATGTTTCACATTCCTTGAGAGTCTGGATGTTGGACATTTCTGTAGTAGATTGATTGTTGTTGACTAGGTGTGATCAAGTCAGTGTTCACTCCTAGTGACCATCAGATTCCCCTAACCTGGTTCTTCAAGTCTTCCACTAGTTTCCCAATCACTACTGTAACTGAGATAGCCCACCTTATCGCTGAATGTCTTCTCTTTTCTTGCACATTTCCTAGCATTATAGACCAGGAAGATGCATAGTTATTGGACATCTAAACTTATAAACAGGATAACATGTGTAATATATAATATTCAAAAAATGGAAAATACAGAATGCAATTTACATGTTATATGTAAACAGTTGCTCCAAGTTACTTCAGATTTAAAAAAAGATGAAATGACATAGTTTAGAACAGGGGTGTCAAACTCAATTTCATTGGGGGCCGCATCAGCATTGTGGTTGCCCTCAAGGGGTCGGGTGGGCGTGACCTACTGGGTGGGCATGGCTAGAGTGCGTATGGCCTACTTTGTGGGCGTGGCCAGCTCTACATCGTTGGCATCAAGGGTGCCTATGGGGGCCTAGGCAGGAGTGGGACAGATCTGAGGGTCTCTGGCAGAAGGAGGGTCTCTGGGCCAGGGTCAAGGCAGTGGGGCCGTTCCCTCACTCTTTCCAGGATGGCTTCGCGGGCCGCATGAAACCACTTCGCGGGCCGGATCCAGCCCCCGGGCCTTGTGTTTGACATGTCTGGTTTAGAACATAAAATTTTTGTTTTCAGGCAAGAGTTCAGGATATTTTGAACTGGACTGACGATAGGGTTGTTTTTTTTTTTAAAAAAATGTTTTTAATATTTTATCACTGGGGCTTGTTAGTTTAAACTTTTTTTTAACATTTGTATTATTGTGTTGTACTGTTGTTAGCCGCCCTGAGTCCTTCGGGAGATAGGGCGGCATATAAGTCCCAATAATAAATAAATAAATAAATATTCTAAATGCAATTCTCATTATGTTTATTCAAAAGTAAGTCCCATTAAATTCATTATGTCCTATAATGTCATTATGTCCTATAATTCATTATGTCCTATAATTCTCAATAAAGGATGAGGAAGCCCTCAAATATTCCTGAATTACAAATCCCAGAACTCCAGCCTTTGATGAGAAATACCAGTGTAGAACTGCAACTTCCAATTTGATCCTCTCTAAATGCAGCTCCAACATCAAACAGCCAGAGTGCTATTTATAATATCAGGGAGTTGAAATTTTAATATTTTGGGAATATTTACCAAAATTGGAGGATAAGGATGTGTAAGATTACGAACAGAACATGCATGGCTGTTGCTAGGTTGTCATCAGGTATAAGAGTTTTTTCCTTGTGTCAATACTACTGGTCATTGATAGTCTATACCAGGGGTCTTCAAACCTGGCCCTTTTATGACTTGTGGAAGTAAAGGGAGACCATAGAAAGAAAAAGAAAAACCCAGCATGTTCCAAAGTGCTTTGGTGCTAATGTCTATTAACTGGAGTTTGCTGCTAACATCTGTCCTGTCTTCTGATTGGGTGGATGCGTGGTTGTCTTCTGATTGATTGGAGGCGTGGCTGTCTTGTTTACTTCTCATTTTAGTAGTTTGTGTTCTTGCTGAATGCTTACAATGGGAATTATTTTGGTTTGCTCAGAACATGAATAATATATATATTTAAACTGAACATGCAGGTGATATGAATATGTCTAAAATGGAAGGGAGAGAGGGAAGGGGAAGGGGAAAAAATGTGCTATCATACAATATTGGCTGATGTAACCACTTGGCTTTCTGAGTATCCAACATTCTTAAACTGATTCCTTTCCTGTAGTAAAGCTGCAAATCTGGTTTCCCCAACTAAAAATGTGTTTTAAAAGCAGTAACTCCATTGGATTCCATTCCCTTCCTTGTTGATTCCTCCCATCCAGCTGCTATAGTTTCTATGCTGAATCCAAGGGCTCTCCTGAAGAGAAGCTTGTTGATAGCATGATGGTTGCTATGAGAATGATATAACTTTGCCATTGTCTTCCATGTAATACTGATACATCCTCTCAATTTTCAAGGCACTGTGCTATTTTTGAAGGCTTTTCCAAAAAAAGGTTGTTTTTTTTCCAAATATAAAAGAGAATAGGGTTTGTTTGTTTTTCACATTCCAAACTTTATCTCAGGGGTCTTCAAACTTGGCCCTTTTATGACTTGTGGACTTCAACTCCCAGAATTCCTCAGCCAGCATGCCTGGCTGAGGAATTCTGGGAGTTGAAGTCCACAAGTCATAAAAGGGCCAAGTTTGAAGAGCCCTGGTCTACACCATGGGTGTCCAACTCACCGCATCACATGAAGTGTTGCAACATATCATGACTTTTTTCGCATTGCCGGAGCTGGGGTGGGCGCGGCCTCCACATGATGCAACCGGACCATGGGCCGGCAGTTTGACACCCCTGTCTACAACCTTCTCATCAGACAATACCATTAACAAAGCTAGAATAAGAACCTAAATCTACCCCCAAAAACCCTTATTTCTTTGAAAGTTAGAAACCACTGTGATTAATTCAGATGATCACATATTCTCATAACCTATAATGTAATCGTGTGAGATTTAACTATCTTGTGCAATTTCTGCCCTTTGTGGTCTTGGTTTTTAAATTATATTAAAGCAGTTTTAGGAATTTTGTTTTAGGTTTTAGGTGCTCATTTTCAAGCATATTACATCTTTTTGTTCTCTCTGTTTCTCTCTCTCTCTGTGTGTGCCTTTCTCTGTTTCTCTGTGTGTCTCTCTCTACACACACACACACACACACACACACAGAGAGAGAGAGAGAGAGAGAGAGAGAGAGAGAGAGAGAGAGAGAGAGAGAGAGAGAGAGAGAGCCCAATAGGCAGCAGACTGGATAGTGAGATTTAACCTATTAACCTAAGTTTAAGAGGCTTAAACTATGTTAATATTTAGCCACATCAGCTTAGTTTTAATGTGCTTCTTTAATCATGGAAAGATGGGACAGGAAGGAATTTAAAATGAAATTGCCCTAAACTGCAGGGGAAAGGAGATTTAAGTCTTCTTCCACCAGCTATTGTGAAAATCCGTCCCAACTAGGAAGAGGGGGGGGACCCTTTGTACTAATGTCGGTGTGTTGAGGAAGCCAGCCAAAATTAACAACACATTCTGAATAATTCAAAGAAATTGATCCCATCCTCCCATAAAATAAACAGCCTTAGGTTTGCATGTATAGGAATAAGATGCACAGTTTAGCTGTCCTGTAAATTAAGAGGAAATGTTTCATACTTCCAGCTGAATTTATTATGCTGTGAAGCAGAGGAACTGTAGCCATATTTGTAGTCATACTTGGCACATTTATTTATGTGTAGCTGTCTAGTATTTAAATCATAGCTATGTATCAGTTCAACAATAATGACAACAACTTTGCCAAGTCAGTATTATTCTGATAACTTGAAAGGAGAGAGGGGAACACAAGAAACAGATTCATCTCAGCCATTTTCCTGAAATTGGGACTTTTAGGATATTTGAACCAGGGGCCCGCTGGCTCTTCAGGCATACTTTTTGTCACTGGCATACACCTGTAGCAGTATTGTTGTTGTTATTATTGTTGTTGTTGTTGTTGTTGTTGTTGTTGTTGTTATTATTATTATTATTATTATTATTATTATTATTATTATTATTATTATCCCCCCACCAAATTATTCTCCAATGTCCAGGTTGCCATGAAATCATTCACGGCAATGTGTGACTGTTGTGTTTTATTTCTATTTAGATATTTGCCTTCATGCTATGAATTGTTTCACTTTTTTCCCCCATTTTGGATTAGACTTTACTAACGACAACTGCGTGTGGGAATATGTAAGCCAAGGACTTCAGTATTGCGCTTCTAAATGTGGGACATCAGTATGGTGGTGATCTGCTCTGACACCTCGGTCATGTCAGTCCACATTTAATTTAGCAAAGCATTTTTTTTCCCTGGATGGCAGAAAGCTCTCAGAATTGCCATAGTTTCCTCATCCTTTATTAGGTCTTTAATCTTAGGATTCTGTTTTCACTCAAGCTCTCCTCAAGAGAATATTCTGCTGCTAATTTTTGGATTTGATTTTCTGGAACAGGGAAGGAGAGATAGAGAAGGGTGGGTTGCAGGGGGGGGGAAGAGAGATTCTGATTTCACTGCAGCTCATTTGCAGTTCAAGTTAAGGCATCTCCTGCCATCTAGTGGTGAAAAGAAAATTCTACCAGCAAAATACAGAGATGGGGGGGGGGGGAAACACACTTGAGATGAAATGTTGGGAAATGAAAAGAAGCTGCAAATGATTCAAGCCATTTTATGAACTTTCACATTACCTGGCAGAAATGAATTAGAAAACTGCAGAAGAAAGGATATAGGTCAAAAAGAATGTCAAGTTGCTTTATGGGGAAATGAAACTTAACAATAAAAGGACAGCAACATGTGCTGGTTCCATGCTGACCGCAACAAATAAGACAATTTGCAGATAGGAAACCTCACAGGTTTGGTATCCACAAGCAGAGTCTTGTGATACGCTATTGGAAGACTGTGCTGTTAAAAGGCCTATTCTCATCAGGAATGATTCCAAATGATGTTTTCCTCAAGGCCTCCAGAAGCTCTTCCTACATAAAAGCCATTTCATTGTTTAAAATGTTCACTCTGAAAATATTGCTGTTGCCTAGTGAAATCAGGTGAAATCCAAGAAATTTTCACTCTCACCCGTTCATTTTAGTTGCTCTCTCATCAACTGAACTTTTGTTTGTTTTTTGCATTAAGCCTGCACTCTTTTGCGTTAAGCCTGCATATAGTACTATATGTCCTGTTTTTTGAAACACTTAGAGTTGTGACAGCTGACACATGGAATTTCAAGAAAGTTATTGTTCCCTACTCAGAACTGGAAGTTTAAAGAGCAATTTTTTAAAAAAAAATCTGACTTTTCTGGAAGAGCATTGACTTGCTTGGGCCTCTCCAATGGAGGAGCCTTAGAGAAGCTAGCAAGGCTCTGACTTGCTATTTTCTCTTCTGCCAAGAGAAACAGGAAGGACAATTCAAGAACTAGCTGGGAATTCATGCAATCCGAAAAGAGCCTTATTGCTGTCTCAGGGTTTTAAGTCTCTTGGAAGTGGGGTTGGAATTTCTGCTTCCTTTCCTCTAAGGCCCAGCCAAGGAAGGATTCAGCATTGGCAAAGAAGAAAAAAAAATATTACCATAGACTTTTATTAACTGCCTTGGGGGGGGTGTGGGGGGTTTACTTCAGACAGAACCAATGGGGTGAGAGGTATGATGGCCTGTTCCTTTTATGCTGCTTTTTCCACTTGATGGAAAAATAACTACTGACTGCTCATTCTCTGTGCCCAGAGGAGCTGTCAGAAAGCAAGAAACAACAGTGACAAAAATGGAGATGAGGAACAGGAGGTCACCATATTTTGGAGTTGGAGATTGGGTTGATAGACTACCAGAACCTGAAACCAATTGCAGAGTAGTACTAACCTTGCCAGATTATCATTTGTGGGTTTAGACACAGAGTCATTTTTGGCTCCATTTTCACAATAATTACTCAAATGTCAGACATTTTTTAAATAATACATTTTTACTTAATCATTGTTTCTAAAATAAATCATGCTGTGACTAAACGTATATTTCTTAAGAAAATACTCTCTTTGCAATGCAAATCTTATTATTATTATTATTATTATTATTATTATTATTATTATTATTATTATTATCATTATATTTTAACGTATATTTTTATGTAAGGAGAAAAGAAAATTCCCAGGGAACATGAACTTCATAGTATCCCCTACTAACAGGAGGCATTATAGTTTTCTTGAGAACAGATATCCTAAATGATGATACAGTTGCTGCTATCGTCGCTGAAATGATGGTACAGTTGCTGCTATCATCGCAGTTTCTTCTTACTAAATTTTACAAATTAATATACATTCAAATGGAATTCCCTATGTATGTGTATATGTGTCTAGATGTGTATAATCTCATACTCTTAGACTTTTGCATGAAAACAGTTGTAAATATCTGGGGGTGGGGGACAAGGTTGTGTCTTCAAGTCAATATTTGACTTAGCTAGTGCCTTGACAAGTCTCTGCAGTTTTCTTGGAAGATTTTGGAAGTAGTTTGTGTTTGCATCTTTAGAGAGAGGGACTAGCCTAAGGTCACTCAGCTGGTTTCATTCCTAAAGCTAAACTAGAAACCATGGTCTTCCAATTTCTAGCCCTGATGCCTTAACCCAGGCTCGGGGGCCAGATCCGGCCCATGAAGTGGTTTCATGTGGCCCACGAAGCCATCCTGGAAACAGTGATGGAACGGCCCCCACTGCCTTGGCCCTGGCCCAGAGACCCTCCTTCTGCCAGAGACCCTCAGATCTGTCCCACTCCTGCCCAGGCCCCCATAGGCATCCTTGATGTGAATGATGTAGAGCTGGCCACGCCCACCCAGTAGGCCAAACGCACTCTAGCCACGCCCACCCTGGCCATACCCACCTGGCCCCCCGAGGGCAACCGCAATGCTGATGCGGCCCTCAATGAAATTGAGTTTGACACCCCTGCCTTAACCAAACTGGCTCACTCACTATAAATAGCAATAGCAATAGCTTCATAGTGCTTTACAGCCCTCTCTAAGTGGTTTACAGAGTCAGCGTATTGACCCCCAGCAATCTGGGTCCTCATTTTACTGACTGAGTGTCCGGTACCTCAATAAACTGTTAGACCAAGCCAGCTGTCTCTGAGTGGTTCTTGAGCCACTTCACTGACCTTGAAAGGATGTTAAGCCGGTCAGAATCAAACTCCTGGCAGTGGGAAGAGTCAGGCTGCAATACTGTATTCTAACCACGGCACCACCACAGCTCCTGGTTACCTGGTTCATAAAAGAAGATTAAGAAAAAGGAACAAAGAAATTTGGCTTAGCTCAATTACTGCTGTAGGCCTGCCGGTTTCTGGGTTATGAAATCTGTGCATGCTACTTGTGGAAATGAACAATAGAGCCTGTCACGCTGACGCTAATGCTGCCAGAACAGTTGTTTCTATTTCTAAAATAATGCCATATGTTGTGATGCTGCACTTTAAAGGTGTTGGGGCACATAGTTATGAGCAATAAAAAAAATAGGTTTAAACTGCTGGAGATTAAGTGATTTGCCAAAGGCACTGAGAAAAATTAGCAGTGCTGTCTTCTGTTTTAAATAGCACCTCATGATTTCCATGCAGGAGTTTTTAAGATAGGCTTTTTTCCCCCCTATTAAAATCAAAGAGTGATTCTGTTTCAGAATGAACAGCAGGGAGGAAAAAGCCCAGGGACTTCCATGTCTTTTGTAGCAGAGAATTTTCTGAAGCAATGAAAGTACAACACAGCTGCTGTTGTATCCAGATTACACAAGGCGTCTTTGCCCCATCATTACGATACATTTGTACTGTTCTTCTGAAAGTTTCCTTGCCTTTCCACTGGTTGGAAGGCTTAAGCAGGAAAACCATTGACCTCAGCAAGAAACACCAAGTTTTATTGCAGAATGACACCACTTAATGCGTCGGTAGTAGTTTTCTGGTGTGGTTTGCACTGATTTAAATTATTTCTTAATATAATGTATCTAGCTTAAATAACTGATTTTGTACCACAGCTGTTTTTCATGTATCACAATTCTAATATATATATATATATATATATATATATATATATATATATATATATATATATATATATATATATATATATATATATATAACTTTATAAACAACTTTTAGATTAAAACCTCTCTCCAAACACAGGTTGAGGCATTTAAAAGAATATAAAACAAAGCAAAAACCCAGCCTTGTAAACTGTATGTTCTACTAATGCCCTCTTCAGGTGTTTTTGTCAAACAACTGCATGAGATAGTATGTGACCTTTTGAGAAATGTCTACGCACAAGCTTTCATAAACCTTTATTCTGTCTTTAGAATTTGGAATGATGGGAGATCATACAATTAAAAGTCAGCGACCTCGATCTGTTCATGAAAAAAGGGTCCCTCAGGAACAAGCTGATGCTGCTAAATTTATGGCACAAACTGGTAATACGTTAATTACCTTTTATCTCCTTACTGTGTTTAATTTTAGCAATGCCACTGCATGTCTCCATAATCTTTTGCTGCATATTTGTCAGTTTTCTAAGCTGATACTTTTAAAAAGCCATTTATTCTTTTTTTTTAACCACACAGTTAAAACTCATAAATAAAAGATCGAAGACTTAGACAAGTGTCCAATACACACGCGATCAATATGAAGTTTTTCAAACATATTTATTTTAATCTAAAAGTTCTATTAAATTTAAAAGCCATAGTTAATCACACATTCAGGAAAAAAATATAATTTAGTGTATGTTGTGTGTGTTTTAAAAAAATCTAAATATGTAGAAAGAATGGCAAAGGTTTCACAGCTTCAAGTTCAGATTACTGGGTGACAAATTACCTTCAATAAATAGCTCAAGTAAGTTTCTCAGTTCTCTGCTTAGATTTTGTATTATGGTGTACCCATGTCTACTTAGAAATCAACCCCATTGTATGTCCCACTAGATATACAGAAAAATGTGCAAAAGATCTTACCCAGCCTTTCCCTATGATTAACAATTCAACAAGAATGAATATTGCATTTCTTAAGCACAGTGACTATAAATTCATATTAGGAAATGAGGCATGATTAAAAATTACAAGCTGCGCTCAATGTCAGCGCATCCTCTTCACAAGCAGACAGTATCAGATTTAACCCTCAGCATTTCCAAACAGAGCTGGATTTATTTATTTTTACCCCCAAAAAAAGTTGAGAAGCTACTCCCTATCAATTATTAAATTAGGCAGGCATGTTGAAACTTAACACAAGGCAGTTTTCATTTCATCTAGCCATTTGATTTTCCTAAATAAAGACATACTTAACAGCCCACTACGTATAACCAAGTCACTCAAAGTATAATACAAACATCTAGCACAAAATTAAGACCATAACCTGGCCAATATAGTAGAGCTTCTTCTACAAACAGTTACTTCTCCAGTTAAGTTTTGTGCAGTGAGGTCATGAACACAAATAAAGCAACAGCAAACACAGGGCTGCTAAGGTACCGTATATTTTCTCCATGTTGATGTTCTGACATTGGAGGAAAGAACCATGTGATCAGCCCTTTATACATATTTGTGTAATATTCTCCCATGTGTCCTACAATAAATTTCAGTGTGAAATGTTTCCTGGGCTGTAGAGGCTCTCTGTGTAGACAGTCATGACTCTATCAATAAACTTCTGGTGTAAATAATTTTTGATAATCTCAGTTTCATATGGTAGAAAACAGGGTTCTCTGAACCATAATTTAAGACCTGAAATCTGAGTTGGAAGATATCAATACGATCCAGTCCAATTCAATTTAACTCCTATTGCTTTTATTATAAGTTGAAAACCTTATACAGTTATCTTAAAAGTGTTTAGCTTTTATCCAACCGAGGCTCCATTCATCGCTGAAAATGTACTATCTTGATTTTTTTTAAAAAGAACTTTAATCACATCTCTCTTTTGCAATCACAACAGGACTTGTCCTTTCTGGACATTCAAGCAGCCATATAATGCCAGCTTCTTATGACCCAAGCATTCTTAGTCTGATTTGTATTTTCATAGAATTACCATAAAATGGTGCAATAGTCTGCTATAGTAGCCTATAGATGAAATAATGCTCAAGCACGTACTTCAACACACTTACAGTGATCCATAGAGAACAACAGTATAAACGCATCCACCCTTCTGAGTAAATGTTTTTACGATTCAAAGAAAATGAATATTTAAATCCACTCCCCAAAGTATTTTCCAAAATCCTGATTTGATAATCAAGTATCTTATATTAGCCTTTTCAAACAAAACCCACTTGTCTAACATGGAGCAAAACCACTTGTAGCTTGCATATGGTAGGTTAATTCATTTTGCAAAATATTATGCTCTGTTTTTCAACACAGTTACTAATATCTAGTCCATCTCTTCCTTTTTCCATTCTGATTTTCTTTTAGTACTGATCATTGCATATGTGATTCACTGTGAACCTTTTCTTTTCTTGTGATAAAATTAATGTTGTATTGCCTTCAGTAGCATTATTAGAATCTTCTAACATGCATCTACATTTATCTGTACTTGCTCGGAAATTAATAAGATTGATAAGCGGAATTAGAAATGGCATTCATTTGTTTCTGTGACTTGAAGTTATTCCTTGTTTATTTTCCTTTATGTGTGTTTTTTTTTAAAAAGCATAGGGGATAAACCCTAATTATTTGTCATATCTTATAGTTATTTATGAGCAGCTGCTAAAATTGTTCAGAATGGATTTGATGTGATATCTATAAACTCATTTCTCTATTTAAACAAAAATTAATTAAAAATGAGGGGAAAGATGAAATTTGATGTAAGAGACATTTTAAGGGGAAAAATCTATTTGTATGCTGCATTCATGTGCCTAGTTATGATAACTCTGCACTGCTGACATTGAAACACTTCTATCCAGAATACTTTTTGTGCTTTTATCTAGTGAATGCACAGTTTTTCTACTTCCAGACACCTGCTTTCACCTCAGTGGAGAACGGAAGACCAGGTTTTTCCCATATGTGTCCTGCCTTTTCCACTGAACTGAGAAGGCTTTGTAGATGAAGAAGCTGTAGGATATTTATTGTCAAACAAATGTGCAACCTTCAAAACAAGAAAAGACCCTTTTCTTCCAGTGACATGGACTGGTTTGGGTTCATTATGAAGTAACCATGTTACTGCATCCCTATCATGTATCTTATTTTAGTTTCAGCAAATAGAGGGGAGTGTGGGTGGGGAATATATTAAATGAAGGTGCTAGATATTTCTTGGAAGAAGAAGATGATCCATGGGTTTTTTTTTAAAGTACACAAGTGTGCATTGGCCCTAACAGCACATGTCTGCAGCATGACTGTATATATTCTCCAACCATAAGTTATGCTTTCCTCCATATTATCCTTTCTTTAGGTATTAAGAATTTAAAATTATCATCAAGGTAAGTGTGATATAGATTTGTGGGCCATTTTAATCAATACATTTTACTTTGGATACATTTTAAATGTACTTTTGTATTTGATTATAGTTCAGATCACTCTTAGTGTTTAGACCCTAGGAATCTACTCCAGACAAAATAAAATCATGCTGAATGTATGAATGCACCAATTAAATCTTCTTGATGTTCTAATGCAAATCATTGTATGACAGTCTGATTTCATAGGGCCTGCCAAAATGTCCAGTATCTGTTAAGTCCCTTGGGGAAAAGATATAATTAATTCAGTGGGTTATGTGCTACATGTACCTCTTTTTACAAAAGGTTTAGTTTGTTGAGTAAATTTTGTGGGACTTGCTCAGGCACAACTGATGGCAGCATATGCTTCTAGAATTCTGTGTGTATTATAAAAGTAATATGTATGTATTCCACAGCTGCCATCTCTGCATGTCTTAGTTATATAGGCTTGGTGCAGTCGAGAAAGTATTTCTAATATGACTTTTAATTTGACACTAAGAAGGGGACCATCACTTAGTCTTCAGTCCCATTAACAAAGTCATGAGTGAAAACTAAATCCCAGTTGACCCAAGTAAGGCCCAATTAATTCAATGGAGTACAGTACTGGGGTGTATGTAATGTGGATAGTAGTCTCCTGAGACATGAACAGTGCAGTCATATGCTTGTTCCCTTCTGACTTGCCACAGAGGAAAAAAAAACTATTTCACAATGTAATAAATCTGAGAATTGTTCAAGAACAAGCCAACAGATTGCTTCCTGATTTAAGCTACCAATGTAACTGGTAGATGTCAACTTCCCATGCTATCCTCTTCTAGCAGATTTTATCCCAGTACACAAAGCCATATTTAGTGACCCAATTGAATCATTAAGCTATGGGACCAAGGTCAGGGAAGGATGGGGAAAACTCCAAAATGGGGTGATGCCTTCAATTATCCAGGTTCTCCTTTCCAATCAGGCTTCTGCATCTCAGTTTATATCATTCAATAGGGTCTCACAATCATCCTTGAATTATTTGAAGGCAGACCTGGAAAAGCTTCCGCAGGCAGCAGAGTAGTTCATAGGACAGTTGTATGAGTCAAAATCTAAATCCCTTCTAAAGTCATCTATTGTTTGCAACACTCTCTACATTTACCTCATCTTAAAGTGTTTTTTTTACCCCCAACAGAGACCTGCTAGCTCATTGCACTACTCTTGAACAAAATAAATCTTTAACACTCTTGCCACTTAATAGTTCATAATCCTTGTGTAGCCAATGAGCAGGCTTTCCCTCACTACATCATATTAACATAGTCACATTACACAGTCATATTACCCTCCTTCCCTGCTTCCAGTTTTGAACATAGAAGAGCACATATATCTCTCTGTCCCCCCTGAAGATTGTTGTCACTTACTTCATGTCTGAAGGAATGTGATGGGAATGAATGAGTGCAAAAATTTAAAATCCCATTCCGTACTTGAGATACCTTATCCATCTGTCTGCTTTTTAATCTAATATCAGTTACATCTATGATAATGGCTGATTTTTTCTAGTTAGATAAATTTCAATTTGTCAATCAATCTATTCTTCAACACCTGTCACAACCAGTGCAGTAAGTGAAAATCCTTGAGTCATGTTATATTTTGGAATCCACATTGTCAAAGTCTCATTGCCTAGATGTGAACCTTTTTAAAAAAATGTAACATATTAACACTGGGATTTCTGTGCAGATAGACATGTTGAACCTAGAGATGTCTTACTAGAATGTCAGTTAATATATTTCAGAGTATGCCATGCCATGCATAGTGTAAGGTTTTGTTCCCATCTCTGTGTTTTAACTACAAAAACCTATTTTAGATGTCTCACCTGATAGGAATAGCAAACATTCATTCCTATTCATTACAAAGAAGAAGGAAGGAAGGAAGGAAGGAAGGAAGGAAGGAAGGAAGGAAGGAAGGAAGGAAGGAAGGAAAAGAGAAAGAAAAAGAAAAAGAAAAAGAGAGAGAAAGAGAAAGAGAAAAATACTATATGTTGATTCTTGCTTGGGAAAACCCTAGCAATTCTTTCATGGTTTCAACATTATTTCCTGTTTGAAAAGTTAAGAAGTAGGCTAAGCATAATCATATAAGATGTCATATATCAAGTTAAAACCAGAAAATTAACAAACACAAGTGATTCACATTATTCTCACTCCACTACTTAATGAAATGAATAGGTCTGTTAGATTTTAAGCTGAAGTTGATTTTAGGATAATATGGATGAAATGAATTCTTCTTCTGTCAAAACCTAACCAAAAGACATTCTTTACATTTCTTGTTTATGTGGCAAGGCAGAAACCTGATAAGACTGTATCTTTGTAATCATCCAGGAAAGCAAAGCCCCTTTCAAATATCATTACAGAGTTTCATTGTTTAAGGTGACAAAAGAAGGTGATGTTCAATATATGGAACATTATTATATTGACTGCATTTAATTTAAGTTGGATTTATATTTAATCAGATTAAGTTTTGTTCTGAATATATCTATTCCTTTACTTTGGCTCACCCACTTTTTTGAATGTGGCTCATTTGCATGCCATTCAATGTCTAAAGACATTTAGACCCTTGGTCTAAAAAAATGTTACATGGTCCTTTTTAATGCATAAGAGTAGAGTGGTTTGTATTCATTTGAAACAGGATAGGATTCAGAAGCATAGCAGAAGAAAAGAGCAATGGATGTGCCTGGCTTCAGAAACTGTGCTTTATCTGCCTACCCCTTTTTTAATGCAGCCACATTGTTTCCTGGGATCACAAGCTGCCATATGATCCCCAGAAATGACATAACTGCATTGGTAGGTGCTACATCTCCGTTCTTGTCTGAGCCAAAGGACCTTTTCAGAATTGAACCTGAAGCACAGCAGCACACTTGTAACATCTTGGTCTTTTCTTGCTGTTACCATTCAATAGCCTTGCCCTTCCAGCGTTATAAAGTTTGGACTAGGGACTTTTTAATAGGAAAAAAAAGTAACTGAAAGTAAAACTCATATTGCATACTTTAAATTTAAGAAAAGTCTCTTTCTGTTAACACTTCACCTATAAATTAGTCATTGTTTTGTATCTAATTATTTTATGCTTGTACATGGCTGCCACATTTAGTCATTCAAGCCTAAGCCAACATTTCTCAAACTTGTTGTATGCCGCCCAGAATTAGTTGATTGTGAGGTGGAAAGCTATATAAATATGATTTAGATGTAAGTAAGCAAGTTTTTCTCACTCCCCCATTGGGGAAAACTGCTTTGCAGACTATTCTTGGAAATTTCTCTTAAGATGTGCTGCAACCTGTCAGAATGATGTTAAGCCTTTGGCAATTGGTTGATACAAAATGGTGGCCAGCCATCATTTTGCTAATATCTTCACTAATGGAGGCAGAAAGTTATGCTTCCTCATCCCAAGAAACTAACACTGTCACTCACAATGGGCAATAAAAGTCATACTGTCCCATCCCACAAAATCTTTGGAGAAATGGCCTCACTTAGGTTCTTCAACAAAGAACTATAAGATTCCGCTTTCATTTTGTTCTATTATAATTCAACAATCACTACAAATATTATAAAAATACATTAACACACAAGATTAGGTTTGCTTGTTCCTTAACGCCACTTGTTACCTGATTTTCCTTTTACCTTGGAAATATACTTACTTTCTAACTCATTGTGTATATTTTTTTTCCCAAAAATGCTTAAGTCCAGTAAGCTTTTATTTTAAAAATATGTTATCTTTTTTTTAAAACAAATGTTTCTTAGCTATTCTTTGCCTTTTTTTTAAAAAAAGTACAGCTCTGGCTCTACACTCATGATTGTATTCATATTTGCTTATTGTCTTGAATACAGGTGAATCTGGTGCTGAAGAGTGGGCCCAGTGGAGTACATGTTCAGTTACTTGTGGTCAAGGGTCGCAGGTGCGAACCAGAACTTGTGTATCACCTTACGGGACACACTGCAGCGGCCCTTTAAGAGAATCAAGGGTTTGCAATAACACTGCCCTCTGTCCAGGTAGTGTTAGCAGGCAATAAATGAATTTGTGGATATTTTTGAACTGTTGAATGCTAACCCCTTGAAATACTACCCTTTATACATGGCTGGTGACAGGCACTTTACCTGGTGATTTAAATGATTAGTCATTGGTTCAGATTGCTTTCTTTTGGAACTAGCAATGCATTATTTGAAGATTTTTTGCATTCCAACATTTTAAAAACATTCTTACGGTATTTACTTTGGATAATTGCGCAACTATTGCAGACATACATAATTAAACATGTTTTACTGTCTAATTGGTTTACATGGTTTCAAAGTTAATCTGAAGCTGAAATGATTTAAACTAACAGAGGCCATTTGTTTGTTCTCTATTGTGGCAATCCAAAATCATAATTTGAGATTACTTAAAAATAAAAAGAGCCTTTTTATCTTTAAGTATCTTCTTATATTTATGCAATTTAAACCCTCTTCTAGCTTTCAATACAATAGAAAAGGGACTAGCCTTTTCACTCCAGCCTCTCATGCTACCTTCCTTATGTGGAACATACTGTATATATAATTTTAATTAAATATTTCTAAAAGGAAAATGGAAGCTAATACAAACTAATAAAAGTAACGAAAGGAAAGAAAAAGGAAATAAATCCATACGATAAATAAAAGTGTAAGAAAGAAAAGAAATTTTTTAAAAAGATGCAAAGAAGTAGCTTCTGGTTTTTTTATTTTTTTGCAGCAGTTATAAGCAGAACTATAAATCAGCTTCTTATTCTATGGTTACAGCATAACTTTCTATAGTCTATCCTGTCTAATCATCAAGAACATAAATAATGTTCATTTTTTATGTTTCATGTAAAAACTCTATATGAGATTTCTTATCAGCCAAAAAATGTGGATATTTTCTCTGAAATGAAGTTAAAAAGTTAATTTCAGCAAGTTTTACCATCCCTACCAACCATTTTTTCATTGTGGGTGGCACTGATTTTTTACTTCTTTGTGCATATGCTAATCTTACTGCAGTTATCATGTACAAAAACAAAGTTCCATGACTTTTTCCCAATTGTTTATTCAACAATCCCAAAATAAAAGCATCTGTTTTCAGCTGTATATTAATCTTTAAAATATTCTGAATCAATGTTTGTATTTTCATCCAGAATTTTCTAGTTTTTAACATGTTCACCAAACAAAATAAAATGTCACTTCTTGTTGCTCATATTTCCAACTTAAATTTGAAGTGCTTTTTTATATTTTAAACAATTAATCTGGTGATATATTACCAATGGTACATCATTTTATAAAAAAATATATCTTTAAGGTTATAATATAATATAATACAATATAAATTTCAGCCCTTCCATATATTTTCACATTGTTCTATCTGAATATTGTAACCAAAAATTTTAACCCACTTTATCATACATTGTTTCAATTTCAATAAAAGTGTATATATTTTAGCAGTTACATGTCCCTCGTTTATACACAATTTTATCTCAAACTCAACCTTACAGTGTTCAAACCATGAATTCTTTTGTCTTCTTTGCGTCTTTCTAATAATTGTAAATAAGAGAATCATTGGCAACTATATCTCTCTGCTACCAGTTCTTCCCTTGATTTTATTTGATATTCTCCTTGACACAATTCTCACAATAAGTTAGCCATATATTCCTATTTTTTCTGGTCTATAAAATGCTTCTTATTCTGAGAGCCACAGAATACAGGTACAACCTGGGTTTGTATCTATTCCATATTCTCAATATGGCACATCTAACAATGATTTTTAAAACCCATGTTAACCTTGACTTCGTTGTATCACAAATGTCCATGCCACCCAAATATCAGATCATGTTCTTCTAACTCCAAAAGTCTTCTATTTCTCAGCTACATCTACAGTTTCACCCAAACCAAACAGCAAGCTACAAAATACAATTTTCAATCAGATAAATCCAATCTTCCTCTTTTCTTTGCATCTTCTAACACCTTATATTTAACTCATGTTTTTTCTCCTGCCACACAAATTTAGATATAGGGTTTTTTTGCCACTGTTTAAATGGTACGTAGTTATCAAAGCAGGTATTGTCTGAAACAAAAATAACATTCTAGAAAAAACTTTTACTTTTATCAGAGGAAATTCCCACTGGCAATGACTGTTGTAGCTTTTCCCATCTTAACATATTTTTCACTTAATTCCATTCCTTAACACAGTTATCCGAAATAAATATAATTCATATTTGTCTTACTGATGCCTAAATATTTTACCTTCTTCTTAATTTAAAACTGATTTAATTCATAGTACTTTTTGGTGTATTTTCATTTTTTTGTTAAGATTTGTGTCTGTTTATTAATGTTGAAACCTGATAATGGACCAGATTCTTTTAATTTACCCATTAATATTTCAATTTCAATTCCCTTTAAAGAATCTCTAGGGCAGAAGGACATCCAGGAAGAAACCAAACAAAACACTCACACAGTTTCTTTTTTTAAAAAAAAAAAGTTTTAAAATAAGCCTTTTTTAAATCTAAGTATGCCTAAATTTAACTTTGCAGATAATCATGACCACAGAGGGTTTTTTATTATTATTTGATTCTAGTGTTTAAAGATTTACCTGCAGCTCTTCCTTTGGGAAGCATGGAACTAGCTGAGAATCAAACCAAACAAAAAACATTTCAGTTCAGTTGGAAGGAAGGAAGGAAGGAAGGAAGGAAGGAAGGAAGGAAGGAAGGAAGGAAGGAAGGAAGGAAGGACTATTGCTCAAGAGAGTAGCCTATCCTGCAAAGTATATTTTTAAAAAAATCCTCCCTGACTGACTGCAAGCTTTTACTTCATAATTGCAAATTACATTTACACCTTCAGTAATCAGGAATCAAAGAGAATCAAAGAGTAACCATGAGTCATGTTCAAACCTCGGTGACAAAACAGCTTTTTGTGTTACCCTTGAAGTGCTAAAGGGACAGAAGAAAGAGTCCTTACATGAGTCAAAGCAACAAGCTCAACCATGCCCTTGCAAAATAATCCATAAGACTATGAACAGGGATACGTTCCCCACATTAGCCGAGCAACCCAATCAACAATCCTTTGCATTTTAAAATCCTGCATTTCAAGGTCTCTGGAATTAATGGCAGAAAATATTGCAATGATGGATACTAAAAACTCAGCAAATCAGCCAGCTAGAATTACTCTGTTTTTGCTTTTTTCAAACGCTTCAAAATCAGAAACATCAAAAAAGCCAGCATTCAAACAACCTACCAAATCAAAGCAAGCTTATCAATACTGCTAAACTTAGGTATACAAGCACACTCTCTACATATTGTTCTGTCTTGTTGTGGAGTTTCCAGAAGTTGTTCATCTATTATTCGAAGATGAAGAGTGCTTTTGAAGATGAAGATTCACTGCATTGTAATAAAGGCATCCTAAATTTCTAAATCAACCAGGGTTCCGTAGAATGCAGAGTACATGCATACATAGACACTCAATCCACATTCTTTAGCCCAGCAGGCTAATCAAACCAATGCTGTATGGGTGTTAGTATTTTTTTCCTGTGTATGTTCTTCCTGTTTTCATTTTTAAGGCCACATACACACAAGACTCCCAATTTTCATGTAGGAATGTACTCCGCCATCCCCCAAGAAATCTAACTTACTTTGTAGTTAGATTAGAACTGCTTACAGGAATTACAAGAGAAGAAATAGGTGGATCCAAGAAGCACTATGCTCTTTAGTTCAGTCCTTAGGATGCCTGCTGCTTCCCTGCAAAGTTTCACTCCCAACTCACTCCATCCATTTTAAGCCAATTGCAAGAGTGGAAGGGTCACTCTTGGTCCAGGAAAAACAGCTCAACAGCTATCTCTCCAATAGACCACTGCAGGGAAGAGAGCTTCCGGTGACTTCGCTTGAAACAGCATGGAACTGTTGAAACCCTTGCATTTTGTTTTATGCTCCAAGCCACAGGCTTTAAGACCTGTGATTTATTTTTTTTACGGTAATTGCCTAGGCCCTGCCTGTTTGCATTGAGGCAATCCAGATTTTCATCTGCCATTTCTGTTCAGTTTCCTGTGGTTTATGAGAAAGGAAAAAAGTGCATATGGGAAATAGGACTAATGTACATATTTAAATGAGTGAATTACTGTATAACTAATTACTACTAACTCCGGCAAATTTCACCCTCTTAGTTAACCACGGTTTATGTCATACCAAATTTAATAATGGATAATTCTGATTAAACAGGGGGGTTGGTACACAATAAACATGTGAAAATGCTTTATAACATTGACCTCCAGATTAAATCAAATATATTACGTATAGTTACCTAAATAGAGGGACTTCATACATGAGGTTGGAAAGAGAGCTTCCATGCTCTTAGATTTGTCACAGTCTCTAAACGGCTTTTCTCCATATAGGAAAAACTGTCCATGCAGTTGAACATACTTTGATAAAATGAAATGAAAATCAGTTAAAATGGAACATATTATTGACTTACAGTGACTCTGGGATAAATAGATCTTTCACAATACGATTTAAAAGCACCACAAGAAATGATGAATGCTTGGGATGAGAAGTATCCCATATCCTTTTTGCTCTTCAGTTGTTAATCCCTAGCCACTTTTTAATCTTATCACCAGTCTTACCTTTTTAATTATTGCTAAAATGCTTAAGGTAATCCAATCAGAAGAGGGATATGAACTTTGTATTTCCTCCCCCTATTGCATAAAATATTTTCAGCAGAAACTTTGTGCTTTCTTTGTTTGAAAATGGAGCTCCACTTTGCTAAATAATTTCTGCATCTTGTTGCAGTTAGATAATTCTAATTGTCTGATTATAGAATTGAGGTAGACCAACTTATATAGCTGCAATTTAAAACAACAACAACAACATCTGCATTGCTTTTTTCATTCAGGGAAATGGAATCCTTGGCAGAGCTGATGCAATAGTTTTTAGAACTGAATACTTAAAATAAATGTCAACATATTTTATAGAGACTGATGGATTTCACAAGGCTGGAGAGATAATTATGGAGTTCATTATTTCATATACTGGAGTATCTAAATCATTATTTGAAAGCAATCATGCCTTTTAAAGAAAATATAAGTATTAATAAGATTAGTACACTTACGGCAAAGCAGCTTCATTCGTGTTCAAACCTGATTGCCTTTATTGAACTTAATAGAACAACAATAAATTCCTCATTTTCCTCAGATCCAATGAAACTAGTTATGGAAATAATAAATGTACTAGGTTGAAACAAGAGAGATTTTGGCTGGAGACATTGAGACATCTGAACTTGGAACTGAAAAACACGCCCACGGAAGTATACGATAGGGCAGTATTTTACATTCTCTGCTCATTTACCTATGTCTAGTGACATGAACACCATGTTTTTTCAAAGTATAATTCAGAGAAAACAATAATAAAACACTAAAGTCTCCAGAATTTATGGCTTGAGGTAACTCAACTGCATTTATTGAATAGGAAAACAAACTTACTGTGTTGGTTTATGCCCACACATATATTTTTTTGTTGATGTTGCCATTGATCAGCTGCAGGCATCCTGAACTTTATCTGGAAAGCTATCAGTTACACTTTATTGCTAATAGACAAAGACTGTCTGGCAGGTCCAAGGCTAACAAATATGATCTTGTTGTTCCACCCCAAATAGCATTAGCCTATACTTCTGTTTGAACTGCTAGCTTGAAGCACGCTTGTCCTGCTTCTCTTGATTGGCTCCAAATATAACTCAGAACTTTTGTTTGCTTTATAGTTTACTACACTGAAAAGAATACATAATACTAAATGGAAGCTGACATTTTAACCATACCTTTTGTTCCTTTTTAGCAGAGTATGATAATACAGTATTACAGTGTAATATATATAAATAAATAAAAAAACATTCAGATGAAGCTTTACAATATAGGACACTCATGTCTATTGACTAAAACTCTTGAATTTAGAAAACTGGTAAGTTGGAGGTTAAAATACCTTCACCTCTTAACAACATTTTTGTTGTGGCATTCACTCGTGAGCTTTTTTCCTGCATTTTGAGAGAGCGCATATACATATTTCTCCCATTATAATTGGACTTACTGGTGACTTCTTTGGGCTATGTTTATTGGTTTCATAATATAAATTCTTAGAACTATTTGGAGCAAAATAGAAATATCAACAATCAATGAACAAATGTGCCATTTGTACATGAACACAATGAAATAAAATTTAATGTTGAAGCGCGAAATAAGAAAATAATTTATAATTTAAGCTTGATAAATAGATTACATTTTATCATAAAGTACCCTAGAGTGAAACCAGTTTAGGACTATTTTATAGCACACCTTGGACATGTTTTGAACTTTTACAAAATAAAAAAAGAACATTAATTTTATTGTCATCTGCTTTTTTTTGAAGCATTTCATTTTGACTGAGAAAACCCAGTTCAGAAAATATTTAATCATCCCCTCTAACTTTGCATAGCCTACTCAAAGATCAATTAGTTCACATTTATATTAAAATGAAACACCTGATGGGGTAAATTTCAAGCTCATCCATCTACCTGGTGATAATCAATTTGTTGTATTGTTCAACACATTATTACTAAATACACAGTATGTCATTATGGTTTTGTGGTATAAGAAGACTATTAAGGCTACATTAAAGAAACCTGTGTTACCAGGTGTTTATTTTTTTTTCTAAGAGCACTTTTAATATGAATATTATTATTTATTCCTATTCACTAGTAGAAGTTATATGTTATTAATTTATTTCAAACGTAAGGTGAAATACCATATCCTTGAAGCTGTTTAATCATAATATTAATACATTCCTTTCTAGATAGAGGAAACCCCCATTATGTGTTTAAAGTTGTTTTGGGCATGTAGATCCGCTCTCTTCATTGGAATTTAATAAAGTTAACGGCATTCATGGAGAAGTTGTTGTTTGTCTAGGATTCTCATAGCTCTCTAAAACTAGATTCAGAGGCTATGTCCATATTTCAAGCCAATACGTTCCACATTGTATTAAATTAGATTTCTCTTGCATAACATTAGCTCTGGAGTCATAAGTTGACTTAACAATCAGCGTTCAAGAGAGTTTCCTTCTATCCAGTACTAGCGTGCTCTCTAAGATGCATTAATCAATATTTGTAACTGGTGGAATCGCTATTCGTTCTTTCTCTCTTTGAAGTCAGCCAAGTAATTCCTCTTATCATTTCTTCTACTTGTTTTGAATTCGTTTCGTTACTTTGTGTTCTTTTCTTTTTAAAGCCTCTTTGCTTTATTACAGTACATGGAGTTTGGGAGGAATGGTCACCTTGGAGTCTGTGCTCATTCACATGCGGTCGAGGCCAAAGAACTAGGACGAGGTCATGTGTACCTCCTCAATATGGGGGAAGATCATGTGACGGACCTGAAACACAGCATAAGCCTTGCAATATTGCCCTGTGCCCTGGTGAGCATGCATAGAATGACTGTTTTTGCTTGTGAGGTTTGTTTCTTTCTCTCTCCCCCTCTCTCTTTCTCTTTTCAGCATACTTCTGCTGTGGCCTGCTTTTGTCATTTTCTACACACTGAGCCTAAAAAAATGCATGAAGGATTCATTGCTGCAGTAAACTGGAGAATTAATTAATATGTGTGGTTAGAGTCGGGTTAGCAACCTTATCTCTGTCCTGAAAACGGGACATTTGTCTTCTTAGACCTTAAAAATCACATGTCTGGCAATCCTTGGGAAGGCACAGCGAGAAGTCAAATTGAGACTCCAAGGCAAATGTCAAGGCTTTTATCAGCTGCCACCAGATCCCTTGTCCCAAATAAATACAAATCCATCCTTGGAAAAGGAAGATAGCTATGCATTAAATGCTCTCCATAAAGTCTAAAGGGATCCATGGTATATGAATGAAAAATGAAAACTCAGAACATGGATGACTTTTTAATACAGTAATAATCCCATATATATATACCGGTGTGACTACTGCCTGTTCGATGGCCTTCAAGATAGGCTGAAACAGGAAATAAAGATTTGCCCCATGTTTGGGGCCTAGCAAGGTAATCTAAATAGTTAACAAGTATTTGACACACACACACACACACACACACATGTATGTATGTATATATATTTATTTTATTTATTTTATTTTAATTCCATTTATATCCCGCCCTTCTCCGAAGACTCAGGGCGGCTTACAAGCTTAGCATATAGAAAATGCTATTGTCAGAAAGGCAGCTCTTTCCAGGTCTACAAGTGACTCCTCTGCTTCCTCGAATAGAAAGACTTGCTGATCAGACTAAAATCTGAATAACTAATTTGTTTAGTAAATCTACTTAATTTGGTGCCTTCAGTAAAGCATGGTTAAGCTAACCACTTATTGTGAAGTTTTGAGCAATTTATAAAATAACATGTAACAATTTAAAGAATTCTTCTATTCAAAGAATCCCTCTTGGATCTTGACGAATAGCTTAATCCTTAAAACAATATGGACGTGAAACTGATGATCTGGGAACCCCGCATAGGATCCAGAGTTGTACTGTTGCAATATAGCTTCCCCTCCTTTTTGCTCCAGCCCCTCATACCATACAAGCTAATCCTAAAGATCAGAAAAAAATTCTAAAATGGCACAGGATGTAACATATATAGCACGGCTCTCTGCAGCTCCCTATGTACTGTATATAATGATTTTGTGGGTACTTATAACAGAAACATTGTGGTTGCTTGTGGGACAAAAAGTAAGGTTACGTAGATGACGCTGAATCTAATAACAATAATGACCATTTTAGAAATGGTCAGATAAGGGACATCTCTTTCTCATTCTTCTCAGTGTACTCTCCAGGCATACTTTTAATACTAACATTATTTTAAAACTCTGTATTAGTGTATTCCTATCAGATATTATCAATCATCTATATGTTAATTCATTTACTGTGTATTCAATATTATTCAGCTGCAGTGTTCAGTGTGTTTGGATGTGAGGCATATTACTGAAATGGAAGTAGATAACACTTCTGAAGTGATTCAAACTAAATGATTATTTAAGTGAAATCTATGACAACTCTGAATACTGATGTACTGATGACTAAGATGGTTAGGTATATCCATCTGTGCATCGCAGCCTGGAATGTTTTTGGTATGAGCTATTAGGGAGAAAATCTCATCTCTATGTTTTACTATCCCAGTGCTTTTCCCCTGAAGGAAAAAAAAAAAGAATAAAGCAAAGAGTAAAGGATATATATTTATTTATAAGAGTGCTCTTAAAACGATGTGGTTTTAAGTAGTTAACACTATTAAGCATTGGTAACAACAGTCCCTTTAGCTTAAAAATATCATGTGATGGAATACTGCCATAACCATTTAACAGACACAGTATAAGGAGATACACAAATCAAGTACAAAGAGAACAATATAGTACAAGCCTACAGTATCAAGAAATGTTGGCTGGCTCATTAATTATTCATTTCAACCGATTTCTCAAAGTATAATCATATCTCATAAATAATATTATGTTCTGAGTTCATTACTTAGCTTGTCACCTTTCTTGTTAATATCATTCCGCAATGTCATTGAACTAGAAATAAATGACATTTGATGTTTATAAGATGTCACCTTTGTATAACGCCGCCAAATAGACTTAATAGATACAACCATTTTGACATTTTTTTTATTATTATTTTGAGTTTTCTAATCAGTGAAGGTAATACTTAGTCCACTGTAAACATCTACAAGACTGTTGGTTATTTGGGAGACTTTTTTTGTAGAAAATGGAAGGCTGCATTCACATAGTCACTCTTGTTTTCTCTTATTTTATAATGAAAATACACTTCCAAGGATGAGAACCAGAAATTGGGACATGTCTTACAACTATATGATCTGTCTGTGTTTCTCATAGTTCTGTCTTCGGAATAATCCTTTACAAAATGCCTGAACCTCTCCACTTATCCAGAGTTATTATGTCTAATGACTTAAGTTTCCATTATTAACATAAATGAAGAAGGAGCTTAGTATTTGGATAAAGTGCAAATATTTTATATCTTTGAGTAAATATTATTATTATTTATTATTATTATTTATTCAATTTCTATACCGCCCTTCTCCCGAAGGACTCAGGGCGGTTAACAGGGCATATATAAATAACAATACAAAAATTAAAAAGAAATTAAACAAATGCCCGATTAAAATACAATAACAATAAAAACAGTAAAAAACCCATTAAAAAACCCTAATGTTCCCCATCAGGCCAGACCAGCTAGTTCAAATAAGTGGGTCTTCAGCCCGCGCCGGAAGGAGCGAAGGTCCGATGCCATCCGGAGCTCAACCGGCAGTTGGTTCCATAATGCCGGAGCACCCACAGAGAAGGCCCTCCCCCTGGGGGCCACCAGTCAACATTCCCTGACCGGAGGCACCCTGAGGATGCCCTCTCTGTGGGCACGCACAGGGCGGAGGGGAGTTGACGCCGGCAGCAGGTGGTCCTGTTCCCATGTCATATTTCTTAATTGAAACAGCATTTGCAATTGTAGTACAAATATACCTTCCGGCCATCTAATCCTATTTTACCTTATTGCACCTTACCTTACTTTTGTCCAGTAGCAGATCAGTGACCAGCAACATGCTTCATACATACTTTATTTGAGACAAAAAATTTAAAAGATTCCAGAACTGCTTAGAGGAACTCCCTAGGCTATATGCTTCATACCAAAGATTTGATTTATGGCAAGTGGCCAAAATAGATTTACTTAGAGATTTAACCAGTGGCACTTGATGTCCTAACATCAAGTACTACTGGTTAAATCCCCAAGTAAATTTATTTTGGCCACTTGCCGTAAATCAAGTCTTTGAATATGAGAGCACTACCCTATGCTTAGGCAAATGTGTGGTTCTTTGTGGCAGAGGTTCTTGTGCTTTCCATATAGGGAGCTGGGGTACAAGCAATCACTTGCTTGTCATATTCAAAATGTTACTCATGATGCCTCTGCTGGCTCTTTCATTGGTGCTGCATATTGTAGCTTGCCAGGGAGCTGCTTCACCTAGAGCATCACATTTACTTGTGAATCTGGAATACAATTGTTATGTAAGAAGTTAAAAGTTTCAAGGCAGTAGTGCTGTGCAGTGCTTCTGTTTAGGTTCAGAAGAGATACCATAGAACAAGAGGGAACATGAACAAAGCACCTGCCTATGAAAACAGATCTAGTGTCTTTAATACATCTCAAATAGGTGCTGCATTCACAATCCTGAACTTTCTAAAAGAGGGATACCCAAACCCCAGTCCATGGACCAGTACTGGGCCCATTCCACACAAACAAGCAAAGCCCCATCTGCGAGATGCAAGCAGCACACAAAACTACACAGTCTACGGTCTGCAAAAAAAAAAAAATGTCTCTCCACAGAACCAGTTCCTGGTGCCCAAAAAGTTGGGGACCTCTGTTCTAAAGTATGTCTTCTGAATTAAATTTAAAACATAGTCCATCCCTCTGAAGAGATGCTTGGCCATCAATCCCGACAAGAAATGAATAAGAAAGGACTCCTACACCTATCAGACACCACACCTACCAGAAACCAAAAGTAGCATCTAAACGAAGTAGAGGCTGGCAAATGTTGCATGTATTCCCACTTTAAGAATGAGTTCCATTCCCAAGGTCTGCCCTTAAATTGCATTTGTATGTAGACTAGGACAGTATTATTGTATAGTGCTGTGTAATAAATTCAAACCAGTGTGTATTCAATCTGAAGTATTGTGTACTTAAATTTTGTTCCATTCTTAACTATGGGACATCGGTAAACAGGGCATTCTAAACCCCGGAGACTATCTGTACCCCTTACAGGTTAGGAGTTAAATTATCTAGAACAATAATATTCATCTATATCATCAATAAATATGAATAAACATTAAACTCACAATACGAAAAAAGTCCCACTGTTCTCAATTCCAAATGTCAATCTAAAACTAACGAGTTATACTAAAAGAACAAGTTCTCTGGGCTCTAAAAGGTAAATGGATTTCATTTCTATTTTGCGTCTGTTGCAACAGTTGATGGACAGTGGCAAGAGTGGAGTACTTGGAGTCAGTGCTCGGTGACCTGCTCCAATGGCACCCAGCAGAGAAGCCGGCAGTGCACAGCAGCAGCACACGGAGGCTCTGAATGCAGAGGTCCATGGGCAGAAAGCAGGGAATGTTACAACTCTGAATGTACAGGTACATTACATTCGCTCAATCCCTTCTTATACAGTGGTGGGGAAAGGTTGGGTATTATTCTTTATTCTCTTAACAGTCTGGGATGTCATAGAGGCAGAGAGATACTCTTGGGCAAGGGTCCCCAACCCTTGGTCTGTGGACCAGTACCGGGCTGTGGCATGCCAGCAACCAGTCTGCACAAACAAGCGGGATGCAGGCAACACACAAAACCACGCACCCTCTGGTCCGCAGAAAAATCTCTCTCCACGGAACTGGTCCCTGGTGCCCAAAAGGTTGGGGACATCTGCTCTTGGGTACAAGATTATCTAATATGCTTTTGAGCAATTTATAAGCTGTGATCTAGATGTTTGAACTTGGCCTTCTTCTGCCATAGTCTAATATACCACTCATAACATCCTTGGCTAAAAAAGTCAACAATATCAGGGTTTCCCCCCCCCTTCTGCTCATTTGTATTCATTTTAAGAGTACCTCAGGGGAGAGACAGTCAACGTAAAGTCACTCTTTCTCAGCCCATCTCGCCTCATAGGGTTGTTGTTGTGGGGCAAATAGGAGGAGGAAGATGTGTCGGATATGTTCACCACCTTGAGTTATTTGTAAGAATAATAAAGGTGGGACACGAAGGAAAGAATAGCAGTGCTAAAATAATGGAAGGGGAGAATGACAAGTTATAGGGCCTGAATTTAAGAATGCTTCAACAAGACCCATAATAATGAAATGCCTCGTTTTGATTAGACTGCAATTTGTGAGATCAAATATGCATCTGCTGCAAAACCTTGTGGACACAGATATCTTGCTACAGTTGTCCGTCAGATGATATCTTGTTTAGATTAGACTAGTTACTGTCTTTGTAATACCTTGTTTAGATTACTCTGATGAGAGAGAAAAATGTAATCCAGTAATTACTGCTATACAACTCCAACAGTGATTATGCTGGCTAACTCTGCTGGGAATTGGAGCCCAACATCCAAAGGACAGCTTGTTTCTCAGGCCAGCTGAAATACACTGAAAACTGTTTAGCAGACTCCACTAGTGCCAAAGATGCAGTAACCTTGTTTACTGGGGCCAAGTGCAGAAAACATATATCATCAAAGTTAAAGTGGTTGCATTGGCTCTGGGTCCTCCTCTGGGCATACTTGAAAAACTCTGGCCTTCTGAAGCCCTAAGTGGCTTATTAAGACCAATTTATAACAGGGAGCAGCATCAAGTTGGCCTTGGCTAACCATGAGGAAAATTCAGCAGAGTCTGACTTGATTAGGTTTTGAATGGAAGACTATCACTCTAGGACTGTAGACCAGGCTAAGAATTTGGGAGAAAAAAATCCGAAAGGAACACAAGAGTAAACCTCCTCCATACTGTTGCCAACCCAATAACATGGATATGTCCTTGTTGTCACCAGGATAAATTTAAGGGAGATTTCACTTTTTCCCTTTCCCTTTTCCTTACCCCCAAAAGCTTCAACCTTTTTGTTATTGCTTCTTTACAGTTCAATATTGCTTTATAGCAGCTTCAAAATCACCTTCCGCGTGAGATAAAGACTGGTGTTTTTTTTTAAAAACATACCGTATATAGAAAGAAATTCTGATTATCACTACTTGGGTTATTGAAGGCTACTCCTATATATTTACAGAGCAGACTTATATATATATATATATATATATATATATATATATATATATATATATATATATATATATATATATATATATATATATATATATATATATATATATATATATATATATATATAATGAGAAAATAAAAGGTACATTTAAACAGCCCTTGTTTTCTACATGCAGTCATACCTGTCCCAGAAGAAATGTGGGCTGAAGTTTAATCTGTTCAGGGAACAGGAATCACTTTGTAATTACAGTATATTACTGAAGAATGGCTCAGTATTTCAAAGTTTAGAAATGTTAAAGGCTTTACTGGAAAGTCTTATGAATATAGTAGAGAATCTCTCTTAATCCTGGAGACTGGCACCTTTTAATTGCTCTTTAAAAGAATTATTACATAGGAGATGATAAATGCAGTCTTTAAATTATTGTAATTTAAGAAGTTCAGTACTTGCATTTTACTAAATATTTTCAATATTGCTAAAATATTTTTTCTTCTTCTAATTCTAGCAACTGGGATAGTTAAGATTTCTCTGTTTATTTTGTTTCCCTTCATTTTTTTAAACTCATCTGCTTCAAACATTTCATATTCTCCATACAATTTACATGTAATCCACCCTTTTTAATTAACTTGCATTATGAATAACTTCATGTAGCTTCCATTCAGTTTCGTTTGCTTTAAATTTGCAACAAGTCATATGCCAGTTAAGTTAATAAAATTCCATTTTCATTGTATGTTTTCTGCTTTGGCTGAGGTTGAAAACATTTAGTCCTAAAATCTCTTTGCTGAAAACTTATTCTAAGTTTAGTAGATATAGAATTTTTGTCCAGAATGGTGAATTTCAGACATGTTATAACAGTACATTTATATTTTACTAGCACTTACCATCTATCTCTCTCCCTCTTCTTCCACCATTTTCTACATAGTTTTTAACTTCTATTTTATTTTATTTTTACTTTCAAAATTGCACGTACACCTGAATTTCCTCGCTGCAGTTTTAACTTCAGCACAAAGCTAGGCTTCCAGAATCTCACCTGCAAGAAAAGGAAGCATTTTGCTAGTTGCTTTTACTCCGATGCTTTTATTTGTGGTAAATCCTCTTGTTTGAGATTTTAGGATTGTTGGTTTATTAAAGGAAGCATAGAAAGTACAGCCTGTTTGGAGCAGAGGGAATTAAGCACATTTGGATCACTCCATAATATGTAAGGAGGAAAGAAAGGGATTTGAGGAATGCAATATGTGAAATCCCCAGAGGAGAGGAATTTATGCTGGCTCTCTCTTTTTCTTTCTGTGTCTTCTCTTATTTATGTGTTTTTTTAGCAAGGCTGAGTCGAATTTCTTTTCTCTCACTAGCACTAGGAGAAGGATCAGTACAAAAGACTGGATAGAGGAGACATCTGGGGACTAAAGCTATTGCTTTTACAGCCTTGTTTTTTTCCATCTTCCAGTCTAAGTTAAAAATGTATTCAAGACAGCTCTTAATAACTTGTCAGGTTGTGATCACACTTAAAAACCAAAGATGGGCAGAGCAGCAAAGGCAGGAATAGCAGCTTCCTGTTCTGTACCAGCCTGCTACCGGCCCTGCAGAAAAGGCAGGGACAACTCCTTTACAAATGGCAAGAGGCTGGAATTAAGCCTGCCAAATTTATTAAGATAAAACAGAGCAAAACAAGACACCAACCATGAAACAGGAGCTATGAAACAGGAGCTATTCAAATGGTTGCCTTCAGCAAACCAGCCCTCCCACACATTCCCCTTTTATACAGTTCAGGGTGTGGCTTCTCTCTGCCTCCTTCTGAGGTGCCCCATTGCCTTCCTCTGTTTACTCCTGATTGACTGCCTCCTGCGTCGGGCGTCCTTGAACAGGGCCAGCTGTGGTTCATCTTCATCCACGCTGTCAGGCTAACACAGCTGGGTCTCTGTTGTGACCAGGTGGGAGGGGCCTGGCTGAGGGCTCTCATCAGCAAGATCTTCAACCCCCTCAGCAAGCTCTTCAACACCCCCCTCCTCCTCTGAGTCGTCCGACCCAACTGCCGAACCCACAGGCCGACCCTGAATCACAACACTTCCTTTTAAAGCCTGCTTTCTGATTGTCTCTACCAAGGACAGAGAAGGTTAATTTGGAACTGTATCAATTAGCACAAGTTTATGCAACTGATGCATCTTAATTCTGAAACAATCTGCAATACTTTTATTTACATTTAATTTGATAAGAATTTACATTTAAGAGCTGTGGTGGCGCAGTGCTTAGAATGCAATATTGCTGGCTAAGTCTGCCAATTGCCAGCAGTTCGATCCTCACTGGCTCAAGGTTGACTCAGCCTCCGATCCTTCCAAGGTTGATAAAATGAGGACCCAGATTGTTGGGGATAGTATGCTGACTCTGTAAACCACTTAGAGAGGGTTGTAAAGCAGAATGGAGAGGTGTATAAGTCTAAGTACTATTGCTATCTAAAGCATGGTTTTATAATGATTGTTATTCTGAATGGTTTTTTTTAAGTATTCTACTCAGTAATGTCTATTTTCATCTGTACTTCCTCCCCAAATACCCAGATTTGAAACATTCAGAGCAAGAATGAGCTGCACTACATAACTAAGTCCAAAGGGAAAATATTAGTCTGAAATCATGTCAGTTTGCTTAAAAATTCAGGCAGAACAAAATTCTCTAATGTCTGTGCTCACAGTCTCGCTTATGTGCTCCTTTGAATAATATATGTTGACATAAGCAATGTGAAAAGGGATCTTTGGGTGGGTGTTGGTTCGTTTGAAAGCAGAGAGTCGTTTGAAAAGCAAATCACCTGTGTCTTCAAACTGCAAGAAGAAGTGGAGCGAATTGAAAAAAACCACTATATTGATGGGGACATTTTGAATTCACTGACGTGAAATTTATAAGGGCCTGCAAAGAATTTGACCCTGCACTTTCAATCCTTAATGATGTCCTGAGGTGATGGCAGTGGTGGGATTCAGCTGGTTTGCGCCCACTTTGGCAGAACCGGTATCTAATTTTTTGTTGCCCAGCCCCAGAATGGACTTCTGGAAGTGGCATCCACACAGAGAACCGGTTGTTCACATATTTGAATCCCACCACTGGGTAATGGTGAACTACAGAAAAGATAACATCCTTTGTTTTCAGTCTTGCTTTCTGTCAGCTTCATTACCTTTTCGGTGCAAGGCGGAGACCTTGTTTATCGGCTGCAGTTAATGCAGACATTTATTGTAGGTGAAAATAGTGACTTCAAAGTGAACAGCATATAAGCGCGCTGGAAGAAAATCCAGGCAAAGTTGAGAAGAATGCCAGGGCATAGCTCCTCCTCTTCCTCAGTCCTGGGGACACCTTCAGTTGGGTTTAAGGTTTAAGGTTTTATTTAATTTATATACCGCCCTTCTCCCTGGGGACTCAGGGCGGTTCACAGGGCATATATAAATAACAATACAAAAGTTAAAAAAGATTAAACCAATGCCCAATTAAAACAATAATACCATTCAAAAACAACAATTTAAAAACCCATAATCCCCCATCAGGCCAGACCCGCTAATTCAAATAAGTGGGTCTTCAGACTGCGACGGAAGGTTCGGAGGTCTGATGCCATCCGGAGCTCCACCGGCAGTTGGTTCCATAATGCCGGGGCGCCCACAGAGGTGGGGACACCTTCAACCGACTGAAACCTTCAACAGGCAGTTCCACCTATTATTTTATTTATTTTAATTCCATTTATATCCCGCCCTCCTCCGAAGACTCAGGGCGGCTTACAAGCTTAGCAGTAGACTTACAAGCTTAGCAGTATTATAATGCCAGCAGAGGGTGAAAGGGAGACTTTAGCTGATTGACATGCCTGCAGCAAGCATATCTCAAAAAACAGTTTTTCCCCTTGTTCAGCCACAAAGACATCTTGGCAAAAACTGCTGGAAACGTCTGGGTACCATGGTGGCAACCACTGCCACAGCAGCAGCTCCTCCCCTAGCCCGTATAAAAGCCAGTTCTTTTTCTGCTAGCAGTGGCAGGTAGAGGGCAGCACAACATCATTTTAACTGCTCCCCTATCAACTTCCAGGGATTAAGACTGCACCGCTAAATGCCTTCTAAACGAATAGCACATTTAGTGTTGCTTCACTTACTTTCAGGTGAGTTTAATGTGCTACTGATTTGCTAAGGTTTTGTTTTGTTTTGTTTTGTTTTGTTTATCCATCAATGTCAGCTGCTATTCAGAACTGAAGGGAAGGGCAAAAATCTGTGAAAGCTGCCTCCTACTGCGGATATTGAAAAAGAAATCCACCATATGACACATTTCAGGGATAGCTTTTTGCTGGAAAATCGTAATTCTTCCAAGGATTAAAGTTTATTAAAGTTCTCTTCACAATTCTTTTTATTGGGTATTGTTGTAGATTGTGATACTAAAGACACCAATCTGATGTTGAATTTGATAACAGCAGCACGGTTACTGGCGGGACAATACCGGAAGAAGGATAGTTTGCCTACTATAGAAGAATGGGTACTTAAAGTATCAAATCTTGCAGAAATGTCTAAGATTTCTGCTTATTTGAAGGATCGTTCACAAGAAAGATATATTTCAGTTTGGAGAAGATGGATAGATTATATTCAGAATAAATATGGGACTAAAAAGTTCCACTTAGCTTATGAGTAGATTTTAGAGATATATTGTTATTAATTTTAGTATTAGTATTGATTATATTTTTGTTTAAGTTATTATTATGTTTTTTAATAATTTGAATGTATCTCTGTTAAAGGGGAGTTAAAGCACATTATGAATTTGGTTAATTTTATAATGGATAATTTTAGTTAGAATATGATTATTATATCTATAACCCTGTATTCAGCTCTGGGAAGTGGAGGGGGGAAGGGGGGTGGTTTGGGGTGGGTGGGTTTTGGGGATATGTATTGTAAAAATTTTTTGTAAAACTCTTTAATAAAAAAAAGTGTTTATTAATGAAACTTTTTTTTTTAATGGAAGAATTCCTTGGGTGATATTTGAAAGGTTAAGTTGACGCAAATTGTTCTGTAAGCTGAAGCCAAAGGAGCAAATGAGAATCCTTTTTTTCCTATCATGATTAGAGTCTAAAGATTATTTCCTAGTTTTTTTAAAAAAAATTGATTTGGTAGTATTAATAAAAAAAATATAGTGAAAAATTTACAGTAGATGAACCAAAGAGATATTGCTGAATATATAAAAAATAAATCATTGTATTATGCTGCAATATTAGAATAGCTGTGTAAATGAAACCTGGTAATTATTTAAAATATTTCATATTTACATGTTACAATCATGCTGTGAAAATGAGATTGCCCTCAATATATGTTTACAGTGCAATCCAATGCATGCCTATTTAGGAGTAACTTCTGCTGAATTCAGTGGGGTTTGCTCTCAGTTACTGCATTTTTTTCAACCACAGCCACTTCTCTTTGCTTTTACTATATGGACAACACTATATTGCATTTAAATTTATTTACCAGCTGGATTTAAGCATATCTCTCTCTCTCTCTCTCTCTCTCTCTCTCTCTCTCTCTCTCTCTCTCTCTCTCTCTCTCTCTCTCTCTCTCTCTCTCTCTCTCTCTCTCTCTCTCTCTCTCCCACTGAACTGAAATATATGCTTAATTCTGGCTAGCTTCTGCCCATTCTGGGGCATTTTCTCAACTTTGTTCTGTCCTTTTTTAAATGACTGTTTTACCCATTTGGGTGGATCTGTTTGTAATAGCTACTGTCGTGGTAGCAAACTATTATATATATATATTTATATTTTCTTCAGCTAATGGTCAGTGGAATCACTGGGGCCACTGGAGTGGGTGTTCCAAGTCTTGTGATGGTGGCTGGGAGAAGAGAATAAGGATATGCCAAGGTGCAGCTACTACTGGGCAACAGTGCGAAGGAAGCGGAGATGAGGTTAGACGGTGTAGTGAACAGCGATGCCCAGGTAAGTAGCAGGTATGTGTAGAATGTGGTTCAATATGGCTTTCAGGTTTAACATAATCACATCTAGGATTTAAAATAAAGATGAAAGAAAGATATCAGGCCTAAGCCCAAAGAAGACACATTGAAATTCAGTTGAGTCCTGTTCTTTTTTTATAGATGTCTAATAGCCCGAATCTTACCAGATTAAAGCTATAATCTTCTGACCTAATAGATACGAGCTACTCTAAATCTTTTATTCCTTCCCCCATACAGTTCAGGATTGCACAATCCTTTATTTTGGACATTTGGAGCCTGCTGCCTCCTCATTGGGAAACCATTGTGGAAAAAGAGCAGGCAGAACTGAGTGTGGACTAAAACACATCATCATTTGCCACAAGAAACCCCAAACCAAACCCCTTGAATCCCATGGACTCTTATCTAGCACTGATTTAGCACTGGCCATTAGTTGATTGGATTTTTGTGTATAGGCCTCAATAAATCATTTATGCAGCAACCTTCACAAATGTTCCTAATTATTTGCACCCAACAGCCATGGTGCAATTCCTGAGATTCCTCCCAGTCCTTCTCCACCTGCACATTTTATCACAAAAGAACAATTCATCTGAAACTACTAAAACAATTAACAAACTACATTGGTAAATTGCCATCAGGTAAAACCTTGACCATTATTTATTATCGTGCTTTGAAGAAAAATGGACAGATTTCTCTGAGGAGGAAGGTGTAGGTGGTGGTTGTGAGAACTGTGGTCGGGATAATATATATTGGTCTGTTGTTGTTGTTGTTGTTTAGTTTATAATTGAATTGGCTTCAAATAATGTTGTAAGCTGTTCCGACTTCTTCACAAACTGTATCCCAGCAATTCATAAATTATTTCAGTTCAATACACGATGACTTTTTAATACTCGATACAAGCAGGGCTTTTTTCCTCATAGAACGCTCAGAATGGAGTTCCGGCACCTTTTTTGGATGGAACCTTGTAGGGTAGGCAAGGTGGTTTGTATGACTTGTGTGAGTTCCGGCACCTTTTTCTTTTACAAAAAAAGCACTGGATACAAGTATTAAAAGTAGATGAAATTTGAAATGCTGAAAATCAGATTTGTGTTTGTTACAAACAAATTGCTATGAAATTGTTACTCTAAATTCTGCTCTGGAATTCATACAATCAACATAAGTAGAAGCAACAAACTGGGCAAGGACTCGGGATCTTTTGTTAAGTATTAGAAACATTTCTGTGTGAAAGCCAATCACACGACAGGTTTTGGAGAATTTAGGAAACCAACATATCAGATTCTGCTGCTCTTACAGCACCTCTTCAGGGTCTGAATAATGACCAGCTATTTCATCCTCCTTTCTGATAATGCTGGGATCCAGATTTGGCCTTCTGATGCTCTGCTATTGAATTATAACCCATCCTTTTCATTGGAAGTTAAATAATGAAAACTGTGGAAGAAAATCCTAACACAAGGTAAAACTGTTTCATAAAATTACATTGAAATCTCTTTTGGCTTAATAGAACTTAAATATATGCTGCTTATTACAATCCTATGTCTACTAAGGACTGAGGCCATTTAATGAAACTTGGACTTAGGAAAGTTTGTGTAGGACTGCTGTCTATATCTTTGATTGAAATAAATTAAAATGTGTAAATGTACTTAATTTGAGTTCAGTTTGTTCTCTCTACTCCAGGGTAAATACAGAATCTTTCCCTTGGCAAACAGGGGAAGGACAAATGTTCATTCAATCATCTGAAATCATAATTGGACAATTCCTGATGGTTTTTGTTGTTTTTTTATATAGCAAATTAGCTCAGTTATGTAACTGTTATGCATTTTAGCTTGATATTTTAAATTCCACGCTTTCATTTTATGTATCTGTAGTATCTTCGTTAAATACTTACAGTATATTTCATTATCATGACAATAGACAACAAACCCTCCTTAATTATACAAACACAAATATGACAGCAAACAAACAAAGAGGCCATTGTGGATGACTTAATATGTAATTTCAAGGGTTTTTTGTGAATATCTAAGCTAATTTCACTGGGATTGATTTTCCCCTCCCCCTCCCCCATGGCAAGCATGGAGTCAGAACTAGATAGTGCCTTCTTCTTTGCTCCTGCTCATATCCAAGGCTATTAGGTAGTGAAATAGGCTAGAACTGTATATTTCTCCTCCCTTTCTGATCTTTCTCCTTCACTTGGTGAAATCACATGAAGTCCTGGAAAGTCTGTGCTAGACCTTAAGCAACTGTCAATCTAAAATCAGCACACACTACAAAAGGTGCTAAAGCCTTTGGAGAACCTAATGAGAATATTGCTCAGTCAGAATTATTCCATGGTTTTATTGTCCAATGGACCGTGCAGCTGCACGTTCATGATCTCTTATTTCTACTTTTACCATCAGTGGCTATAAAGCTTGCTTTGAAACAATATATAAGTTGGTGGGATAATCAGCAATAATGGAGATCGGAGCTGCAAAGTGAAATGGGAGAAAGAGCCTAATTTCACTCTGCTCTTTCATGGTACAACCTTCTCCATAACTAGTCAACATTATGGGAATGCAAAAGATATTTGTGGTCCCTAAGACATGTCTGTTCCATTGGAATCAGGGATCCAACATCTATCAACTGTTGATTGGATTTCTTCTGGACATTTTTAATTATTTATTTACCCTGCCTACTAGCAAATCAATGCAAACCCATGGCATTGTACAAAACAGTCAACAATAAAACATCCAAAATCCATCCAAATATCTTCAACAACTGTACCTCTAGTTTCTCCTTTAAATGGCTTTTATGACAGAGATAATTACAGCAATAAAAAAGTAATTACATATGCAGATATGGTTCACTCAGATTCTATGAATAAACTAAAAACACAGCAAGAACTCCTCAGTGAAAGCTGGAATATACCATGGCTCATATATTTTCAAATTGTCAGAAGAATAAAATTGAATCTCAAGAATGAAGGAGAAACATTTTGAAAAAACCCAAGAAACTGAGACTTTAATACAAAACCAGCACCACCTATTATGGTGTGCATATATATTACTTAGATATAGACTAAGAGAAAATAGCTGTAGCCACCCATAGTTTCTGTTCCTCAATCACACTGTTACAGCACAACAGAACTGATAATCTATATCAAGGGTGTCAAACTGGTAGTCTACAGGCCGGATGCATCACATGCAAGCCACGCCCACCCTGGCTCCACAAAGGCAAAAAGCATTGCAATATGTCACAATATGTCACGTGACGCAATCGGGTTTGACACCGGTGATCTACTGCTGCTGATAACAAAATGACTACTTCCTCTGGGTTGCTGGTAGCAGGAACTTCTCAAAAACCTTTCATCCAGCATCACCACTCAAATTGGCTGGGTCCATCATGGAAGGAGAGAAGTAGACTCATTCTGATGCCATACTGACTGCTCCTGGAAGTGTATTATCAGAGAACTACCATCTTCGGTTGCCCATTTCTATGCTGCCTCTTCTTTGCTCCACCTCCTTGTTTAAGGTTGGTGGCAACAAGAAAGCATGCTGAAGACCATTGGAAATCCTTTTCCTTAGTTCAGGTACAAATACTGTAGGTAGCCAGAGATTCGTTGTGTTTCCCAGCCCTCAAGAGAGCTAGGAATAGAACACTTCCATTTGCTAATCAATCTCAGAGACAGGCAATCTGATGTCCTACTGATATTTTAGGATATTATGTCTAACTAACTGGTTGGGAATTATAAAAAATCATACTGCTAAATATGGTTGAAATGTTAGATTGCCTTTTTTGCCTAGGTAATAAATAACAGCACATTTGGATGGTAAGTGATTTACTGCACAAGATCCAAAACAGAGTGAATTTTGAAAAGTAAATTCTAATGATTTGTCAGTCAAGCACTCCATCAGCTCTCTTGTGATTGAGACACAGCTGTGACAGAGAGGAGTCCCTATCCCTTATAGCTCCAGTGCAATACAGTTAATACCTGGTCCTTGTCTGCTTGCCGTGGTTCTTCCCAGGCATAGGAGATTGCTTAATGTGAGATGGCTCACCTTGGATGAGAATGTTAGCACATCGAAATACTAGAAAGCTATCTAAACCAATATAACAAAGAAACAAACATTTGATCAAGTCTGGATCACTGCCCAGGGGGGAAAAGGTAAACTTCTATCATGGGATAAGAGTCTTCCATTGTTTAGTCAACTGTACTTATTGGAGGCTGCTCTGTGGAGAGCAAACGAAGACTTGCAGAGAGAGCAAAGAATTAGCAACAGTATGTAGGAGATACATTCCCTGAACCTGGAGCTTTAGAACAGGAGCACACATCTTTTTTTTCTCTAAAAGCAATCCCCTTTGGAGTGAAGAAGGAACCTCTACTCTTCCTTCCCTCAATGACTTGACCAAAAACATAAGCTAAATCTGATTTCATTTAAATTGCATTTAAGTATTTTTATTAAAATTAATATGTTTTACCCTCTATTATTTTGCTATGTTGTTCCATCAAAAACTATTATTCGAAAGTTATTTTGAGGGGTCTGACTGGTTGCATCCAAAGCTTAGGGAGACATAGATTTTCTATCCTTTTTTGAGGGTTAGTCTCCTTGCTGTTTTATGTGTTGGCCGTTAAGGCTAATTTTCTTTCTGGTCTTTGGAGTTCTGCCCATTTCAGGAAATACTGCATGTCCAGGAACCCAGGAAGGCATCTCTCATGCTTTCATTCTTGCTCATTTGGTTCTCAGAGGATGCATTCTGAGGCCACCCTCCACCGTAGGTTTTCAGCCAGCTTTATATCATTGAAAAGACACTAGTTCATTCTTGCCCTTGTGCTAAGCCACAAGAAACATAATAGAAAAGGTTTGACCAGGTCAGAGCATGCAACTTTTGATCAAGAACCAGAGACTTCTATAGAAGAGACTTCTGTGAACAGATTTCCCTGACTTCTGTGCTCCGGGTACATTTCCCACTGGTGGTGCATAGCCCTTGGAGATGGCAGCAGCGCTGTTAGCTTGTTGTGCTCCATGCATAAAACTTGCAAGTGGGAAGTATTTATGAATGTTTGGTAGCAGAGATCAGATGAATGTAGGTGGTGGCTGGAGTTTGTCCCCTGACAGGGGGCTATAGAGTACCAAGGAAAAGATTTTATAGAAATAAAAGAAGAAGACGAAACCACAGTATTTTATCCATGAGAAAGCTTAGGTAGAAAGGCATACTGAAGACAGTTGTGTCGGTTTTGGTTTGGAGGTTTGTGTCAATCGCTCCTTCGTCTTGACTTCCTCCTTTTTCTTTCCTGCCACGCTTGATTCTTGGAGTAGAATTTGGTAATGGGTGCATAGTTTTGGAAGTGACAAGGCAAAATTCTTTTGGAAAGAGTCTCTTTTATGCCAAGTGCTCCATTTGGGAGAAATGTGCAATGAAGCCCCATCCATCCCCAAGTGTGAATTCACAGTATGAACCCAAGAAGACCTAATTCTTTGCTCTGCCCTATAATACTACCTGTAACTCTATGCTCATATAATTACTTATATACTAGTGGCAATGTGTTGTGAATGCTGAATTGCACATGTCTTAAATAATATTTTATTGACAATTTGGTAATTTCAAATATCAATAATCCGATATATACTATATATCAGATATATGCTAGGCTAGGCTAGGCTATGATCTCTGCTTATGGTACGTGTCACGCCTGGAACAGGGCAGTAAGGTATGTAAAATTCACTCTCTGGAGGCCAGAGGGATGCCCCCAAATTCAGAAAGTTAATTTAGACATTGGATTGCCTCTCCTCCCTCTTTGCTATTTTGCGTATAATTCTTGAGAGAGTATTGCATCACTGTGTAAATAATGTATGACTCTTGATTACAGGAAGAGAGCCCTATTATTTTCTTGGCAACCCTAATGAGGTTCTATAACCTGGTTTTCTTTAGGGCTTAAATAAAACTGTATTTCTGGGTTTTCTTGGTGATCTCTTATCCATGCACTAATCAGGACTGAATTTCCATATGTTGTCTTCAAGAAGAGCCAAGTTTGCTAGGTGTCACTGCCTGCTGATAGGCAGTCTGTTAATCAATGGCCCTCCTGTTTTATTTCTTCACATTTTGGGTAGAAAGTTCCTTTCAGTATCTCATTTTGTCATTTTATATTTATGCCCTGTGAACCGCCCTGAGTCCCTTTGGGAGAAGGGCGGTATAGAAATCTCAATAAATTAAATTAAATTAAATTAAATTAAATTACCCCTAATTAAAAATATTAAATGACTGTCACGGTTTATTTACTGATATATTAATTTCACCCCCAAATTCAAGTAGAAGCACAATTCTCTTATAGTCAAGTGTGGTGCTACTAGTTCAGCATCTCCTGTGATCTTACAGACCAGCAACATTTGAAATGAACATAAATTAAGGATCCATCCGCCTTAGAGATGTACATTTGTTGGCAATTGTGACCAGCATGACATGATTTACAATTATCATATATTTAAATCTGTTTGATCTTACAAGAAATTTTGTCGTGCTTATCAGCTTTGTGCATAAGGCCAATAACATATAATCATTGCTGTTTTGATACCTGGTGAAAGAGAATAATTGAAGGAAAATAATCTAAGATTACACAGTGCCAGTTCAGAGGATTCTTCCAGGCATAAAAGCCCTGATGAAAACATGAATGTTTGGCATGCAAAATGGCAATTCCGTCTATGATTTGTCAGGGAGAGAAGTGACTGTGTGTCTCCAGGATATAAGCTCTAGCAGAGCTTTGCCCTTGCATTGAATTAAGAAATAAACTGCTGGGCTCTGGAGTCAGCTAAACAATTGCTCAAATTAATTTGACGGAATTGTTTGTCACGACATGGAACAGCTCATTCTGTGTGCAAAAGAAAAAAAAAACTAAAAATGGATAATTTGTCTGTTGTAAGGGTAAGCTGAATAAGACTTGGGAAAAGGTTTTCTAAAAATAAGGACAAGTCATGAAGACAACCTTTAAGTTCTTACCTCCCCCGGTAAAAAAATAATAATATAAATTAATGATAATTTCTGGTACAAGTCAAAATATTCTAATAATTTTATGAGGATTTAAAAAATATTTAGATCTAATCTAATTTTGATAAAAACAACTTTAGGTCAAGAAAAGGATAGGATATCACTCTCCACAATTATCATTATCACCAATAATACAGAAATGTTTGTGATTTTATAATTGTGTGGTGATTAAATTGTTTAAATTAGGTGTGTCCAACCTTGACCCACAGGCTGGACAGTCAATACTGCAGCCCCACAAGATCGTAAATTTTTAACTTTATTATGTAATTTGTATACAGCACACAGTACATTAACTATATTATATATTTTATATGCAGCCCAAGACAATTCCTCTTCTCTCAATGCGGCCCAGGCAAGCCAAAAGGTTGGATAACCATGGCTTAGATTTTAATCCAAAGATGAAAGTTCATCCTCACTTTTTTTGTAAAAGTAGAGCAGTGATTTCATTTTGAACAAAAGAAGAGTCATTTTAAGAGTAAAAGCTCAAGTAACAGAAAAAGGGGTTTTCTAAAAAGAAAAAAAATGCTGACGTATGCTAGTGCCAACCATAAATCTGAAATTTGTGTGCACAAGCATTCTTGTTTATTTACTGGATTTATAGCTGCCATCAGACAACAAACAACATAACATATAAACCATTCATTTATTTAGTGTATGGCATCTATAGAGGCCATGTAAAGTATAGTAGTGAGCATATAAGCCAAGATGCCCAAGATTTTTTTTTTAAAAAAGCAAAACCCAATGCAATACAATTTTTATGCAATTTATATTTATAAACCTGTTGGCATTTATGATGGTCTTCAGAGAGAGAGGGAAGGAGAGAGGAAGGGAGGGAGGGAGGGAAAATGTTTTTGTTAATGGAGATCACTAGTATCATTGATAGACATGTTTTCTATCCATCCAGTAGGCAAGGATGAAGCAAGATGAATCTTTGATATCTTTTTTTTTCTTCCCAAGCAATTATTGCACAGCATGGCTAACAAAAACAAATCTAGGGACACATATAATATGGCAAAATAAAAATGCTACTTCTGCCTAGAAGCAAATTTTGTTCATGTATTACTTCTAGTCAGCTTCTTCCTTTAAATAAGCTCCAAACCAGTTTATACATTTTAAATAAGTTAAAAGATGTAAATGTGTTGTTCATTAATAAATATAAAATTAATAAACAGAATATGATAGTATGTCAAATAGCAAGTGGATGATAAAATGAAAGCCATATTTTAGAATCAAGACTTCTGGCAGGGTAATTCATATGAAGAAATTGTTGAAAGAGACAAATCCAATTTACCATCTAGCAAAAATACAATAATTTTGATTATCGACAGAGGTTACCACCCGATCAAAAACCCTCTATGTAAAATTTGCTATCTCACCCCCAGTTTTGGCCTCTGATAATAACTATAGTATTTTTTAGCCCAGCTTCGCAGACATACCTAAGATGTTGTTGGCTGATTTCCTTCCGGGTGAAAATGGGATGGGAGTACTAGAGTCATCCATTTTCTAGCAATAGCAATAGTATTTAGTCTTATATATCACTTCACAGTGTTTTACAGCCCTCTCTAAGCAGTTTACAGAGTCAGCATATTGCCCCCAACAATCTGGGCCCTCATTTTACCGACGGATGGAAGGATGGAAGGCTGAGTCAACCTTGAGCCAGTCAGAATCAAATTTCTTACTGTGGGCAGAGTTAGCCTGCAATACTGCATTCTAACCACTGTGCCATCACTTTCTAGGCACAAAGGTCTGTTTGAGAGACTGTGTATCTTCCCAATGGTAGCAAGAAAATCATAGATACATACAGGACACCATCCACCAGCCCGCTTTTATAGCCAACCAAGAGTGATAAGCTCCTGTTAAAGTTATTGAGTGAAGTCTTAGCCAGTGCATCATTCTTTTTGCCTTGAGCCTGTGTTCCCTTAGTCCTTTTCCAGTTCAGCAGATCTGTCATAACTACTCAGGACTGGCCTGCATTTCTCCATGTCTATCTCATGTACTTCAGAGGCATCACTGTTGATTTGGTTTACTGAATTTACAACTAAATATGTGGGAATAGCTTCTACCTAACACAGCCATTTAAAGGGTTGCAAACAAGTACAGTAATTTTGTGTATCATTCTATTTTCTTTTTCTTATGAGTAACATGCTTATGAAATGAATAGAAAAAAATGGCAGCTTTATACCAGGGCTCTTATGAAATAAATAGTATCATCTGATGTTACTTGACTGCTAGGCATTTCTGTTCAGAAAGAGAAAATGAGAGCGGGGGAGAGCAGGAAAGAGAAAATACATTATGTACATATTTTAATACCAAAAGGTGGTATAAAGGAAGAAAACATCACAGCATATATTCTAGTTATTGGATAGATTTATATCTTATCTTGCCTTCAGAAGCCCAAGACAATATAACATTTTCTCCAGGCTTTCCCTACAACAACAATCCTGTGAGGCAGGTTGAATTAAGAAAGTGACTGTCCATAAGTTACCCAGTGTGGTTCCCTGGTAGAGAATCAAACTTGGGTCTTTTTTTTTATTCTAATCTTGCACCTTAATCACTACACCACACACTGTAAAAAGCTCAGATCAAATTGTAGATGCTTGATGGTATTTCCAGGGTAACTTGGATTACATCATTATTGTAGCTGTACAATAAGCAATGTACTTTTAAATAGGGACTGTTTTGTTTGTAATGTTTTTTTTTTACAAAGTGGAATAAAGTCAGGTTCCCCTTTTTGTTTCTTTCCGTGGTACATTAGTGTGGTTTTGTGAAGGTAGATGCTGTATTTGTTTTGTTCCTTTATTGGACGTAAATGGCCACCCATTTTAACCAGCTAACTTTCGCAGCCTGTATAAATTCACTTGAACAGTCTGCTGTTCAAAGCAAAACCGAGTGCACCTTGCTGTTAAGAAGTGTTTTGCATGTTGAAGTGTACAAATCTGAGCCCTGGTATTACTAGTTAAAACTGAGGAGAGACCGGAGATCTCTGCATGGAACTTGGGAGTTTCTACTGGTGAGGGAAGCTAATATTAAGCTAAAAGAACAAATGAAACTGGATGGGATAAAGCAGCTTTCTTTGTTCCTTTTGTGGCTTTCACCTCTGTGGCAATGTATCACTGCATCCTTTTATTTTAGATAGTTTTTTAAAAAAACACCTGTTTATGAAGTCTGATTATGCACATAGTTAACTAAATATATTTATTATAAGGTGTGGGGGTTTTTTAAAAATAAAAGCAACATAGATCAAATTGTAAAAGCTCAGTCCCGGCACTATGAACCTGAAAAAAAAATGTTTTAACATTTAATGAACTATGTGCAGTCATGTTCAAACCCTACATTCAAGATAAGAAGAAGTGCTGTGTGCGAATCCTGTTATGTACTGGGCTCTTAAAGAATACCACGTGGTTTGCTGGAGCAGCTAACGGCTCTCCAGCAACCCAGACTACAAGTCTCCTGTGCTGCAATTGGCTATCTCCTGGCGGCAATGGCTGATTCAAACCTATTGGCTACCACCTAGGGGCTAGACTATATATTGCGGCTAGTTGCAGCCTTTTCCCCAGTACAGTTTTTGCATGAAATAAACTATGAGTTACCTTGTACTCAGCTCTGCATCTTCATTCCTGCGCCAAATAACCTGCTGTTTAACAGTGGCGATGAAGGTGGGATCCTGCTTCACTGATTAAGAGTTGAAGTCTACGAGGGAAAGGCAGCACACGCTGGAGGGAAAAGGCATTTTCCCCCCCTCAAGGTCGGCTAGCAAGCTACACTAGCGACCTCGTGCTCAGTGGACTCATTCCCTGAGCCTGGAAGCAGGATCCGGAAGAACACAGGAACCAGAAAAAGAATGCTGAGAGAATTTGATGTGAAACACCCAGAGGAATGGCCATCATATCTATCACAAGTAGAAAACTACCTCAGGGCCAATCAGATTGCGGAAGAAGGACTGAAGGCCGCAACGCTACTCTGCATGTGCGGCCCAGCAACCTTTGATTTGGCCAAGAACCTTTTCACGCCGATACTGATCGAAGCAGTCTGCTACGCAGACCTCAAAAAGAAGCTAACCAGGCACTTCCAGCCTAAGATGTCTGAAATGGCCTGGCAGTTCAAGTTCGACCAAAGAGTGCAACAACTGGGTGAATCAGCTTCCGAGTTCATCGCGGGCCTGAGACAAGCCACACGCCTTTGCAAATTTTCAAATTTAGAAGAGCGACTACGAGACCGGCTCATCTGCGGCCTACGGGACAGAACGCTTCAGCAGAGACTCTTTGCTAGGCCAAATTTAACGTTTTCTGAAGCACAAGACGAGGTGATGGCCGACAAAGCTGCCAAGGATGCCGTTCAAACAGTGCAGCCTGCCAAATAGACAAGATTTGAAGAAACAGTCCACCAAGAGGACGACAAATGTACCGAAGAATTCTCCGAGGAGGAAGAACCTGAAATCAACCGACTCCAAAAGCAGCCCAACACACAACACCGAAACAGCCAGCAGTGAGAGGACAATTACAAGGCACTTCTCTTACCAAGATGTAAGGGGTGCGGCGGCAACCATTTTCACGCCAACTGCAGATTTCGATCAGCCATGTGCAGAGCTTGCAGAAGGACAGGCCACATTGCAGTGGTTTGCAGAGCCCACCAGAGAGACCGGCCACCCAAATACCAGTCGGAAGAACTGACTAGGAGAGGTACTGGGGCCCAGGGGCCAGTTAGTGTGGGTTTTTTCAGAAGCCATAGAAGCGTATGCTGCACTGGGGCTCCACGCCCCCTCAAACCCAAACTTAAGCTCATGATAGAGCTACAAGGAGTTCCATGTAAGATGGAATTAGACTCTGGCTCAGCAGTTTCAATTATTTCTCAAGACACTTTTAACTTCCTGCGTAGGCGCAGTAATCGTTGGGCCAAACTAAGACCCTCAGATATAATCCTAACTGATTTTCAAAATGCTCACATTAAAGTTTTGGGAGAAACCACTTTGTTGGTAAAGTTTAAAGGGTTTTGGGGGCACCTGGATGTAATAGTAGTAGGGGGCCAGAGAACAAGTCTCATTGGACTCGATTGGTTTGATGCCTTAGGTATTCAGATTACTGGCATAAACCAGATGCAAACTGCAGACCTCACGTCAGTATGCGAGGAATATGCAGATGTTTTTGATTCAACACTAGGCAAATACATAGGCCCACCTATCTCATTTAAGTTAGATCCTAACGTAGTCCCAATCAGGATTAAGCCTTGTAGGGTCCCCTTTGCCTTAAAACATAAAATTGATTCCAAAATTGATAAGCTCATAGAACAGGGCGTGTTATAGCCTGTTAATGGTGGGGAGTGGGAAACTCCTATAGTCACCCCACTTAAAGCCAACGGGGAAGTTCACATATGTGCTGATTATAAATGCACTCTAAATAAAGCCCTCAAGCAACATGCTTACCCGGTCCCAGTGGTCAATCATATTTTAACCTCCTTGCAAGGGGGTACTATTTTTGCTAAACATGATTTAGCACAGGCCTATCAGCAATTGCCGGTTGATGAGGCCACAGCTGCGGCTCAAATGATCATGACTCACAGGGGGGCTTTCAAAGTTAAATGCTTACAGTTTGGAGTCAGTGTTGCACTGGGTATTTTTCAGGGAATCATGGAGCATACACTCAAGGGTATTCAGGGCATCTGCCCTTATTTTGAAAAAGAGGCCCTGGCCATTGTTGCTGGAATAAAAAAAATTCCATGACTATTTATATGGCAGGGATTTCACGATATACACTGACCACAAACCTCTGTTGGGACTTTTCACCACAGACAAACAAACCCCCCACATACTATCTCCAAGAAAGCTGAGATGGTCTATTTTTCTATCTGCATACAATTTTAAATTAATTCACAAACTGGGCAAGGAAATGGGCCATGGTGATGGCCTCAGCAGACTACCACTGCCACTAATGGATCCTAATCCAGCTCCAGCTGCTAAAATATTGTTCATACAGGACATACCTGAATTTCCTCTCCATGCAGGGGACATTGCTGCTGAAACTGCCACAGATGAAATACTTAGTAGAGTGTTGTCATGGGTATGCACAGGCAGGTTGGATAAAAGTCCAGGCTCAGAATTTCAGAGCTATTTTGTCAAGAGGCATGAGTTATCTGCCCATAAAGGGTGCATTTTATGGGGAAACAGAGTCATAATTCCCACTTCCCTAAGAGACAGGGTTTTACAATCATTACATGACAGCCATCCAGGCATTGTCAGAATGAAAGCTTTAGCTAGAAGCTACCTCTGGTGGCCTGGCCTTGATAAGGCCTTTGAGGCTCAAGTCCATGGTTGTTATACATGCCAGCAATCTAGGCCTGAAATGCCACAGACCCCAGTTCACAGGTGGGAGGAAATGCACACTCCCTGGTCTAGGGTTCACATAGACTACGCTGGGCCTTTTCAGGGACAGCTCTTCCTTATAGTAGTGGATAGCCACTCAAAATGGCTGGAAATAATTCCAGTTCCTAACATGACTACTGCTAGGACCATCCAGGTGCTGAGAAAACTCTTTGCCACACATGGGTTGCCAGATGTCTTAGTTTCAGACAATGGGGCCCAATTCACTGCTGCTGAATTTCAGGCCTAGTGTTGTGACCCCAGCCCTGGAGGGTGCTTTATCTTCACATGCGGACTCAGAGGATGATATGGGGGAGGAGGAAGCTGACATGAGCAATGTGCCGGAGGGGACAACTCCCCCTCGTGAGTCAGCAAGAACTGACTGTGGCTGACGTGCCTATGGACCCCAGTCAAATAGAGGAGGAAACAGAACAGCAAGCAGAGGCCAGTAGCAGCGAGGAGCCCCTATTGGATGCAAGAGAAAGACATAGGATCTGTCGGCAACAGCAGCAGCAACTATTGCAATGCCCCAAGAAGCGTGGCCGGGAGATGTAGGGCCACACCCTACAGAGTATAAAAGGGGTGTGGCTGTGCAGGAAAGGCATGGTGAACAATTTGTTGGCATTTTGAGATTTGTAACGTGTCTGCCTACATCTGGGCTTTGAAGCTGCTGGCCGTCTGCCAAGGACATTGGAACATCACCCGGTAATTACAAAAGTGCTGTCTGATATAAACCTTGGGAGAGAGTTGTCTGTTAGAAGACCAGGTTTTGTTTGTTCAGCCTACGTTTGGCTTCTGCTGGACTTTTGAGCCTCTTTATGGCTACTCATTGGGAGGGGACAGAACACCTTCCTTAGAGCTAATCTCATCAGAAATGCAATGTCTGCGCCTTTTCATCCATCTTCTAATGCTCAAGCTGAACATGGCTCCCCTGAAGGAGCAAGCCAACCGAACTTCAGCAAGCGCTGTGCCTACTCTGCTGAACAGTCTGACTCTGGGGTGGGCCAACCTGGAGAGGCCAGCCAGAGTGCATCAAATCCCCTTGACTCAGGAGCACAAAGGAACACAAGTCTACCCAGCCCACTGGGTAAGCTGGTAGACCACAAAGTGATGGGAACTCCAAGACGTTCCTCTAGGGCACACAAGCCTCCTTCATATCTTGCAGATTACGTTGTAAAATAAAGAGCTATATATTGTTGTAATTCCTGTTGCCACTACACTACAGAAACTAGTGCTATGATGTAACTGTCTAATAGTGCCATTTTTGAAGCCTATTCATTGAGACAATGTTTAATAACATTGTAACCTACATTGTTTTTTTACTTTTATTATTATTATCACTTTTATTTTAGTGTGTTTGGATAACAAGTCTTGACAATTGTTGAGACTAATTGGTGTTATTATAGTCTGGTCTAAGAGGGGAGGGGTGTTATGTACTGGGCTCTTAAAGAATACCACATGGGTTGCTGGAGCAGCTAACGGCTCTCCAGCAACCCAGACTACAAGTCTCCTGTGCTGCGATTGGCTATCTCTTGGCGGCAATGGCTGATTCAAACCTATTGACTGCTGCCTAGGGGCTAGACTGTATATTGCGGCTAGTTGAAGCCTTTTCCCCAGTGCAATTTATGCACGAAATAAACTATGAGTTACCTTGTACTCAGCTCCGTGTCTTCATTCTTCATTCCACACCAAATAACCCACTATTTAACAAATCCCAGGGGAAACAAATCCCCATGCTTCAGAACAGTTCTTTTTTAGCAGTTAGGATGAAGTGAAAACAGCTCCATTTCTTAAATGTTTGCCATTAAGATATATTCTTGCTCTTCTGTCACTGTCAGCTTTCTTGACATGATCTGAAACAGCTTTGACTGAAGTAATTTTAGCAACCTATTTCATGCACTTCACATTAGCTTCAAGAAACATCTGCAGGGATATTTTGTCATCTGTTAAAGTGCTCATTTCTTGCTTCCGTAGAACCTTGCATTTCAACTAGATGTGTTTGCCATCTCAGGGCAAAAAAACCAAGGTAGCATCTCATAAAAATGTTCACACGCTGAATTAGTAAATCTGTAGAAGCAGAAAAAAATGCACAGCTTTGTTTGATGTATTTACTAGATGTGAATGCAAATCCTGATTTACAATACCAAATGGATTACTATATATTTATAGTATATTAATATACTATATAAATAGTATAGTATAGTATAGTATAGTATAGTATAGTATAGTGTAGTGTAGTGTAGTGTAGTGTAGTGTAGTGTAGTGTAGTGTAGTATAGTATAGTATAGTATAGTATAGTATAGTATAGTATAGTATAGTATAGTATAGTATAGTATATTTATATTCTAAAAGAATCTCATGGCACCTGAAGAACTTTTCTTTTTAAAGAAAAGTAAATGGCAGGTGTACTTTGGGGAATGTTTTCCATTTAATTTTGAAAGCATGTTATCGCTGTTTTCACAATGCAATTGGGAGGCTGTCCATTTTTAAAATGGCTGCAGTGGGGGATGTAACTAGTCACAAAGCACCAATATACAGAATGTTTTTGGTCATACTCTCCAACCTGTCTTCAAAATGCTTTTTACTAACCCTGCTTAACATTTGCCTTATTTTGCAACAGATCAGCATACTTTTAGACAAGTTCTAGGCTACTCTATTTTTTTAAAAAAAAATAAGAAGTCCATGGGCTCAGCTGGGCCCCAGGAGCATTCCTAGAAGTGAAAAAGAAATGACTCTGGAAGCAAGTGTGTCACTGGGAAGACTTGCAGGTTCTTAGTTTCTTCAAAGATGACATATGTTGTCAAAATACTTTTGAGAAAACAATTGCTTAAATATAAAATTCAGTTTGGTCAAGGACAGTAATTAGATACATGAATCTGCTATTATTTAACGTGTTGATATAGATCTAAACCAGGGGTCCCCTCCTGTGGGCCATGAGGGGTTTGCAACTGGGCTGTGAAAATGGCCGGTGAGTGTGCCCACGGTCATGTGCATCCTCTTTTGCACGAGCAGCAGGTGCGCACTCCATTTGCGTGAGCAGCAGGCATGCATGCACGCCGCTTGCAGAAATGGAGCTGCGTGCATGCTTGCTAGTTGCTTCCATGAACTATCCCCTTCCTCCCCCGCCCCACCAGTCACAAAGCTGGAAACACTGGGGAACTCTGCTGTAAACAACAGCAACTAACAACTCTTTGCACTTCATCAAATAAAAAAGCCACAACAATAAAATTTTAGAAAAAGCTTATTTGTGTCCAGGAAGAAAGAAACCATATAAAATACTCGTAGTCCTCAAATTACTACCACAATTGAGCCCAAAATTTCTATTGCAAAGTGAGACAGTTGTTGAGTGAATGTTGGCCCATTGACAACCTTTCTTGCCATAACTGTTAGGTGAATCATTGCAGTTATTAAGTGAGGAACATGTTTGTGAATTGTTGACTTTGGTTGTTGGGAGGTCATAAAAGGTGATCACATGATGGCTGGGACACTGCAGCCATCATAAATGCGAGTCAGTTATACCAAGTGTCTGAATTTTGATCACATGACCATGGGCATGCCGCAACAATCATAAATGTGAAAAACGGTCACATTTGTAACTTTGAATGGTCTATAAATGCACTGTTATAAATTGAGGATTACCTGTAGAACAAAATCAAATACACCAACCACCCTGTCCCAAGGCCTGGGAGAACTGCAGAGCTTTTCAGTGCCTTTTTTTACATCATCGGGATGGGAGTCATACAGATCTCTGGGAAAATATTATTCCAGAAGGTAGATACCTATAACATGGATGTTTATCAGGAACCAACCTTTTCCTCATCTCATCAATAGTGATTGAAGTAGACCAGGGGGTGTCAAAATGCCAGCCTACAGGCTGGACACGTCATCCAGAAGCCGCACCCACCCCATTGCCAGCAATGGCAAAACCATCCCATGACATCACGTGATGTCACGCATTTGAGATGTCTGAAATGGACCATAGAGAAAGGGATACCATTATTGACAGTATCACAATTCTGAGAGATCAAGGAGCACAAGGATGAATGCATCATCCTGGCACCATCAAAAGGCATTAACAAGCATGACCAGTGTTGTTTTTAGACTATATTTGTGCCTGAAATCTGCCTGGAAAGGGTCCATGTCATCCATTTCCTCCATGTTACTTTGGAACTATTTCCCACCTACCACCTTAATAACCTTCCCTTTTGAAGACTACAAAAAAAAATGTGAGTCCAGCAATGTTTTGTTAAGGAGGGTCAAAGGAAACACCCACTTTCTGAGATAATAATAATAATAATAATAATAATAATAATAATAATAATAATAATAATAATAATAATAATAATAATAATAATAATTTTATTTGTATACCGCCCTTCTCCCGAAGGACTCAGGGCGGTGAACAGGGCAATAAATAGTAAAATACAGAAATACAAAAATTAAGAATGGATTAAACAAAGTGCCCAGTACCTCAGAACAATAAGTTAAAATACATTTAAAACATTAAAACAATAATAAAACCCAAACCCATCAGGCCAGGCCGACTTGTTCAAACAAGTAGGTCTTTAGATCCCATCGGAAGGAGTGAAGGTTGGGCGCCATCCGGAGCTCAACCAGTAAATGGGTAAGCTGATACTACTGCATGAATCACTTCCAAGCCAACTTTAAATTCCCAGGAAAGGTTTGAAACTAAGAAACAGGTGACTGAGTTCACAGTTTGAAGGAAACTGTCCACTTCATATGGAGTTGTAGACTGAAGCCCAAAACAAGGAAACCCACAAGATCATGCATCAAGCAGCTCAATTGAACTTGCCTAGTTGGAGTTCAACACTCAGCAAATCCAAATGATTTTATCTGTGAGATCACTAGAATATTGTTCCAGCAGCCCAGTAGACGTTCCTGTGATTCATCCCTACTCAGCAAGAAATGAGACAACCTGATCAGGGCCATTGGAAATCTATCTATGGATGCATAAAGGTAGTGAAATGACACTTTGCCACCATTACCGGCACAACATAATCCCAAATATTTGGGAGGCTAAGATGATCATTTCGAACTCTTTATGTTCTCATCAGTTAGTCATACCCTTTATTTGAGATTCGAACCCGGGCTGATTATATATCAGGCAGTGTTTTAACCTCCTGAGCCACGGGTTCTTTCTCTCTTATATTAGCTGGAAGGCAAGGCAAATGTATGTTTAAGTATTTGTCAAAAAGCCTTGACAAATACTTAAACATACATTTGCCTTGCCTTCCAGCTAATATAAGAGAGAAAGAACCCGTGGCTCAGGAGGTTAAAACACTGCCTGATATATAATCAGCCCGGGTTCGAATCTCAAATAAAGGGTATGACTAACTGATGAGAACATAAAGAGTTCGAAATGATCATCTTAGCCTCCCAAATTCTTTATTAGCAATTTGAATAATTTGCACAAATAATGAGCTGTCATAAGTTGACTATGTCCTGTGGATAAGCCCTGAGCCGGGCCAAAACAGGAATGAAAGAGTTAATTAGCAAGGTCCATTCAAAAAGCCTTGACAAATACTTAAACATACATTTGCCTTGCCTTCCAGCTAATATAAGAAAGAACCCGTGGCTCAGGAGGTTAAAACACTGCCTGATATATAATCAGCCCGGGTTCGAATCTCAAATAAAGGGTATGACTAACTGATGAGAACATAAAGAGTTCGAAATGATCATCTTAGCCTCCCAAATTCTTTATTAGCAATTTGAATAATTTGCATATATATATATATATATATATATATATATATATATATATATATATATATGCAATATATATATATATAAGCTATATATATATATATATATATATATATATATATATATATATATATAAGCAATATGTATATATATAAGCAATATATATATATAAGCAATATATATATATATATATATATATATATATATATATATATATATATATATATTTGAGCAATATATATATATAGATAGATAGATAGATAGATAGATAGATAGATAGATATAGATATAGATAGATATAGATAGATATATAGATATATATAGATATATATAGATATATATATAGAGATATATAGATATATATAGATATATAGATATATATAGATATATAGATATATAAATACTTCAGTCAGAAACCGAGTTGACCATGCTGATGGAACAATAGTAATGTCTCCTGCTATGAGAATACATAAAACACCCAGAACAGAAAATAAAAAAGCAAAATACACAAGCCAAACCATTTTACATTTCTTCCAGTTTGAATGCTCATCCCATATGCTTGCCCATTCTCTGGGGGGGGGGGGGAAATGAACCAGGCTTGCAGACATTTAGAGAAGACCATCAAAGTCAGGACCATCTCTGTAAACCTTTATAGCAAACCCTTTGCATTTTACCTGGAAACTTAACAGAGTCTTGCAACTTAGAACATAAGATTGTTGTGCAAGCTATGGCCTAAGGTTGTAAAGAGCAATATATTGTCCTACCCAAAGGGGAGAATGTTAGGTAGATGACTATGGCCTAACTGGTTGGGTTGGCAATATATATAAACTATGATTGTATTGTTGTAATAGAAATTGTATTGTATCACTTTAAATGTGTGATGATTGGCCAATGCTGTTTTTCCAATGGCCATAAGAGGGAGCTAGAGACATAGTTTCTTTCTGTTATCCTCTCTGTTACGTTTGCTGTTACTTGCTGATTATTGTGGTTTGTGGGTTTGCTACTGTTTGCTAAACCTGAAGAACTGTGTTTTGACTTACGGACTGGTAAGAAGACTCTGTATTGGATAATCCTTGGACTATTGTTATTTGCTATCATCTCTTTACTCATGTATCACCTGGACTGATTTTTTCTTGGACTGTGCTATTGTATTATTCCACAAGTAAATTCTTTTTACACACCTCAGTGTATCTGTGTGGTTGCTGCGTAAACTTGACTACTCTCAGTATCCTCTTTTTCTGTGCAAGCTCTTGTTAGCTCAAGAGATACTCTGCACATTCCTTATCACATAGGACTGGGAGGGAACCTCAGAGGTCTTCCAGTTCAGTCCACTGCTCAAGGCAGGAGCCTTATACCATTCCAGTCAAATGGTTGCCCAGTCTGTTTTTTAAAATGTCCAGCACCCACAACTCCTGGAGGCAAGCTGTTCAACTGATCAATTATTCTCACTGCATGTACTTGCCAAGTCCATAATTCATATTCAGTGTTTTGTTTTGTTTTAAATTGCAGCACCTTATGAAATATGTCCTGAAGATTATTTGATATCATTCGTTTGGAAAAGGACGCCAGCAGGGGATATGGCATTCAATCGATGCCCTCTTAATGCTACAGGTATTGTTACTGCTTCCTTAATCCCATCTGAATTATTATAAATCAGAAAAAAATATTTTGCCCCTTTATAGTTTACATGATTACAGTATTCTTTAAACTAAAATCTTCCAGTCCTAAATAATGTATACATTACTTTTTTAAAAAAAATCTGTATGTTTCACACTTCGCCTCCGGGTACTTCCTGTAGTAAGCAATTATTATTCTATTCTTAAGCTAGTTTGCTGGAAATAATGACCTGGTCAACAAAAGAAATTCATAATATTCCTATATTTTACTCTGACCCTTTTCCTAAGGAAATCATTTTCCTAAGGAAAAGCTGATGCTTCCTATTATAATGTAATATTTGTGGTGCACGCTCTCAACAAGGATACAGAATTCTTCTGAATGGACTTCTTTGTGTTGATTCTGACTTGTGTTTCTATTGCATTTTTCTCCCCCTCCCCTCATCCTTTTGTTCCTCCTTCTCCTTGTTCTTTATGACTCACAGGTACCACTAGCAGGCGCTGCTCTCTCAGCCTTCACGGAGTTGCCTTCTGGGAACAGCCGAGCTTTGCTAGATGCATATCAAATGAGTACAAACACTTGCAGCATTCAGTAGGTGCAAAGCCAGCTTTAGTACTTGCTCTATTTATTCATTGCTTAAACAACAACATTATGGGGATAAACTGTTTTGCTATTCAGTCAGATCATCTGATGGCTAAAGAAAAATAAACGTTGCTATAAGGTAGGGGAGGGGGAATATGCATGTCATTTGTTTTCATCCTTTGTTTTATTATTTTGTTCAGGTTTATTTATTTATTTATTTTCCGACGAGCTCGTGTGATTATGAAATAATGCATGGTTTCTGGCCTTTCTATTCTTTCTCTTATAAAATGTTTATAGGCAGTGGAAGCCACAAACTTCTTTAGGTTTACTAGGGAATCCTGATTGTGAATATATTAGATTTCCTGAAGCCACAGAACATTTTATAACTCATTCAGCGCTTTAATGGTACGCCCATAAATCAGTAGCCCGGATACATTTTTTCCCCCCTCAGTTCTACTTCAGCTGAGAACAAGCATAACGGCATAAATTTAGTGCAAGAGATAACCAAAGAAAAATGACAGAAGCGCAGATTGCTTTTGAAAAGTGAATCAAAGATCTTTCTTTCTTTTCCAGATAATATGAACATATGGAAGTTCGTTTCCCTCCATTCTAAATATTGTTTAGATTTGCAATAATTTCTTTATTACTTATTTTTTTTCTTGGTACACAACTTACAGGCTGCTCCAGTCAACTGACTCTGAGTCCCCAGATTCGCTATTGGGATTAAAACAAATAATCTTAATAGCACTTATTGCAAAAATAACCAGTCAAAGACTCTCTTAGCTATTTCTCTCCTTTCATTCTCCAAATGCACTTTCCTCCCTATTTTCCTTTTTCACAATACCACCCCAAGGTGCTTTTGTCTCTATATAATTTATATTGCACTGGGCAGGCATAGCTTTGTATAAATGCACATTAAACACATTCCAATTAGAAATTCTATTCCTGCTGTTGCCCTATTTCTCTTCCTCTGTAGCCAGTGGAAGTACATGCACACATCTGTCTGGGATCTTCAAAGTGGCACTGCTGTTCTTCCTCACTTCTGTCTAACCAGGAAAGAAGGAATAACAGCTGCCACTGACACAAGTTCCTACTGAACCTAACAACTGAACTTAACATTCTTGAATACAAGAATGTGAATTTTCTTTCTTCATATACCTTTTTGGCGGGTGGGGATGCAAACAAAAGTACATTTATTTTTTATTTATTTTTAATTCCATTTATATCCTGCCCTTCTCCGAAGACTCAGGGCGGCTTACAAGCTTAGCAGTAGAGGTAATCCTCATTTTTTATTTTATAGATATTTTATTGGTTTTTAACTATAACAATCTCTAGTGTCTGGTGTACAGCGTGTTGTCTTGGTTTATATTTTAACAAAAAAAGGACAGTAATAATTAACCGTCAAAAATGATTAAATTTGATAATTCCATAATTAATATATTAATTAATAATACATTTCTTTGATCTTTCCCTCTCCCGCTTGTATTTTCCTTCTTCAACCTTAGCCAAAATATAATTCTTAATATTTTCAATATATAAATGATTAGGTATAGGCATTTTTTTATATTTATATAATAATAATAATAATAATAATAATAATAATAATAATAATAATAACTGAGCTTAAATGGACTCCAGAAGATGGTAGAGGACAGGAAGGCCTGGAGGAACATTGTCCATAGGGTCGCGATGGGTCGGACACGACTTCGCAACTAACAACAACAATAATAATAATCTCTATATATAACATTTTTTCAGTTTAGATTATTCTCATAACCATCATCTCATTAGTTCAGCATACATCCTATTTTTATAACTTTGTTCCCTTAGATTCCCTTATATTCAATCCAATTCTTATCAGTCATAATTTCTTTATATTAGTCATCTTCACTGCCTAAATTTTCCCATTTAGGTACATCATCCCAATATTTTATGTCATGCATTATAAAAATGCTATACTTTTTATCTGTCTTAAAATCTCTGTGTATAACATCCTTTTTAATCAGTTTATATTTTACTTATATATTAATAAAAGTTACATCAACCTACTATTTTAACATTTAATATATTATAAAACATACTATATTACTTAAATCTCATTATCCTTCTTGTTATAAGGCCCCTTTATGTTCAAAATTCTCTGTTCTTTTAGTCATATTCAAAAAATGTTTATTCATGTAATAGTCCATCTGGTAGGGCAGACATGTGAAACAAGGCCCGGGGGCCGGATCTGGCCCGCAAAGTGGTTTCATGTGGCCTCCGAAGCCATCCTGGAAACAGTGAGGGAACAGCCCCCACTGCCTTGGCTCTGGCCCAGAGACCCTCCTTCTGCCAGAGACCCTCAGATCTGTCCCACTCCTGCCCAGGCCCCCATAGGCACCCTTGATGCGAACGATGTAGAGCTGGCCACACCCACCCAGTAGGCCATACGCACTCTAGCCACACCCACCCAGTAGGCCACGCCCAACCTGGCCATACCCACCCGGCCCTCTGAGGGCAACCGCAATGCTGATGCGGCCCTCAATGAAATTGAGTTTGACACCCCTTTGGTAGGGTAAGTCAAACCTCTTGTATCTGTCTCTGGTCTTCTTCTTTTGCCAAGTAATTTTCCAAGTTGATGTAATCTGCTTACCTAACAGTTCCTGTATTTTTACAAATGATGTTGGGAATACAAAAGATGAAGTAAGTAAGATAAATTCTTTCTGTCTCCCAAACTTTAATAATTTTCCTAATCATTTAGTTTTTCTTGTTGTATCAGAACCTTGTAGATTTCTTCCTGTTTGTGTCAAATTGTAATTCTTTTCCTTTGTTATTTCATCAATTTGATCATACTCTTCTAGTTTGTAATCTGCTGTCTTATTTGTTTGTTCCTTTTTTGTTATTTCCTGGGTATTTTTTAATTGTAGATTTAGATTGGAAATATGCTTATTTAAATACTCAAAGTTGTTCTGAATTTCGTTGTGGTTTGGATCTATTGTCATTTGTATTTGTCCTAAAATTACATATATTTCCTCTGGGAAAGTATTTATATTGCTTTGAAGTATTGCTTCTGTAGACCCTTGATTTTCCAGGCTAAGTCCTTCAGGAGAAAATATTGAATGTGGCATCCTGTCATTTTTTGATACGTATGTGATATCCATGTTGTCTTCCCCCTTCAAATAATCTTTCATCAAAGTTTTAATTCAAAAGTCAATTTATCAGTCAATCAAAATTACAGATTCAGCATACTAAGCCACTTTAAATCCTTCCTGCAAATTCTCCTCTAATAGATTAGCCAAAAAGCCAAGGTTGTGTTTTTTTTCCCCATAAACAGTTCTTAGGTTTAAGCAACAGTCCAGGTGTGTGTTTTTTGTTTTTATTTTCTTTCGAACACTTTTTAATCTTATAGCTGGCTCTTCCTTTGTTCTCAGCTGTCTTCAAGGTTATTTGCAATTCAAAGGAACAACTTTTTCTTTGTTTCTGGACATTCTGCCAATTTCTGGGTCCTTATTGTTAGAGTTCTGTTCTCTGATTCTCCACTAGATGTCAGCAGTTATTTCTTTTTTCAGTTTTTCTTTCAATCAAAAAGTTTTTTTGTTATATATTTTTATAATTCCATCAGAAATATTTAGAGTATAATCTTGACAGTTTTTTTAATTCCTAGATTTGTCCAGACTGAAATATTTTAAATAACATTTTAGTATATCTCTTTCCACCTTTTGTGTTAATTTGCCGCTTCCGTCTGTAAGGGAATGGGGATATAGTCCCCTGCCTTCACTTCTGGAGGTTTTCTTGCTTTGGGGATCTTTTCAAGGATTTAAATAGTAGATAGAAGAAAGAAGATCAGTACTCTCATTAATTCCAAGCACGCTGTTCACTGATGTTTAGGTTTGTGCTCTGGGACTTCGGCTGCAAGCAGCTTGAGCTAGACGCTGATCTCACACTAGCCTTTCTCCAGTTGGGTTAGGAGGGCTTTTCCCAGATCAAACAAAGCGATTGCAGTTGCTTCATGATTGATGGGGCGCCTCTCCTTCACAGTCACCTTTCCGGGGCAACTTTGGACTCATGTAGGGTCACCCAAGCAGGAACAAACAAGCCATGGGGAGTGGAGGACCACTCTGGCATAGCCATGTGCTGCAGACGCAAAAACTGGAAGTCCAGTAATCCTCATTTAATGACTGCCTTGTCAGGCAATATTCACTTACAACAGAGATTAGAAAGTAACTTTGCAACCAGTCCTCACATTTATAATTTCCAAAGGTTTGTAAAGCATAGTAAGCTGAAGTAAGATCATAACCACAGTTTTGGTTTTCACCTAGCAACCACATTGCTTAACAATGGAGTTGCTGTTAGGAATCCTAATTGTGGTCACTAAATGAGATCAATTTTTTCAAATAATCTTAAAACATTATTTAAATTCATAGAATTGTATACAAATATAATATACTGATTTACTATTCTTAAAAAAGAAATTAAAATTCAAAAATGCCATTAAAATATAAAAAACAGTCATTGATAGAGAAACTTGCCAATTTGATCATTACCAACTTGCCAGAAATCCTCTCCCATGCTGTATATATAAAGAAACAATTGACATATGTGCATAATTTGCTGTGAAAAATCAGGTATAGATTTGGCTTTCCAATATTGTCTAACAATTCTCCTGGTTCCCCCTTTCCAACTTGATTCATATAACATAATTTGTGGTGCATTTATATGTTCCATGCAGTCTAAAAGAATATATAAATGATTAGTGGGCAGTAATGTTGTCTTGAAACAACAAATATTATTTTGTTTGTCTTAAAAAAACATTACTTGGTATTCTATTTCTTCATTTCAGTTAATTCCATTGTTTCTATTGTTCACTATAGTAGCAAGTACTGGTAATTAAAGAACTGTAGGTGATGTGTGAGAGCTCTTTCAGAAAATATACATAAAGATATACAGTACATGCTGATCATTTGACCATATTCAAGTGTCTTTGGCAAAGAAATTACTCATTGCACAAACAATACGCTTGGAGAAGCTTTGTCTAAGAAGGAGATGAGGAACATATCCATCAGTGCTGTCAATTCAGTAACTGAATCATCTACGTGTGATGAACTCAGAATAAAAACTCCAGCTGGCATCAAGTATTTGGAGTAGCACTCAAAATGTTTATAGTTTCCTGTCCCTGTTTGGTCATTCAGTAAGCAATATATGGTGATTACTTTCTGATTCTCTCTTTGTGTGCATATGTACATGCATACACACACATGCGTACACATACATGCATACCCATGAATGCTAAAATCACGTCCTTAAATACAGGTTTTATTTGCATCTCCTGATAGCAGCTCTGACAAAGGTTGTTATTGTCGTTTGGTCTTTTAAAACATGAACTCAAATTTATTAAGTGTTTGAGGAATGATTTTCCTTTCTTAAACTAGGCTATAGTGATTGATTCACTGTACTACTGTCCTTGATTCCTCCCCTCCCATCAGCACTGCAATCTTGTTCTCTTGAACTACATTCCTGTTGCCTCCAAATGAAAGGATGGTCATTTTAAATGAGACCATGGCACACTCCCAACTTAATGATCAGTCATTTCTTAAATGGAAAAGTTACAGTGGAACCCAACTATTCTGTCAGATCAACTATGAAATGAAATGTACCTGTGAACTCTAAAAAATGGATTAGATTGCACATTTCTGGGTCATAGAAAACTAATCTCTGAAGAGCATTTCTCATTCTAATATGTTGGAAACCAGAGAGAGAGAGAACAAATAGTTATCAAAAATAGCATGTGTCCTGTAAAAGATACTTCTATTCTTTTTACAAATTTAGGTCACAAAAGTGGTTTCCCTCTTTCTCGTATTATTGCAGCTGCTACAATGAAATGGAACTTGAAACAAAAGAGCTGTGAGGTGAATAAATATTTGCTTCTGTTGCAGTTCATTAAAGCTGATTTCAATTTTTTTTGTTCCAAATAATATTACAAAATTCATGTATCTTCCAGTGCCTCTTTTCCTTGATGAAAATTCCTTGCTCTCACACTGGAAACTGAAGACTTTCTTCTATCCAATTCATTTATTTTCCTAATGGCTCATTATAGGAGTCAGGTAGAAATTTTCACTTCAAGTAGATATGAAATTAGCATTACTAAATTCCTCATCCCATGAGGCTTTCAATTTTTGCCACTGCTCTTTTCTCCAAAAAAAAACCCTTTCTTTTCCACTCTATCCCTATATTTATCGATAAGGACTGTTTTATATACTTATTTTTAATTTAATTTAATTTAATGTATTGAGATTTCTATACCGCCCTTCTCCCTGAGGGACTCAGGGCGGTTCACAGGGCATATATAAATAACAATACAAAAATTAAAAGAAAATTAAACCAATGCCCAATTAAAATACAAGAATGATAAAATAATAAAAACCTATAAAAAAACCCATATACCCCCATCAGGCCAGACCCGCGGGAGGCCACTGTTCCTCAGATAGTCGGGTGTGAGTCTCTCTTTTTGAGATGCGGCCCTGGTGCGCAGTTGGGCTTGCTGCTGGTGTACCTTTCGCCTAGTCATGCAGCAGCAGCCCTGCCTGAGCTGCTCGATGTCCTCTCTGCGCTGGTGGTTGAGTTCCCGAAACTTATAGTTTTGGGGGATTTCAACCTACCATCGCTGGGAGGATCATCTGAGTTGGCCCGGGAGTTCATGGCTTCCATGACGGCCATGGACCTGACGCAGGTAATTTCGGGACCGACTCATGAGGGAGGCCACACCCTTGACCTAGTTTTTTTATCTGGACAGTGGTTAGATGATCTTGGTGGGGGCTCTCCAATTATTATGCCCCTGTCATGGACCGATCATCATCTCCTGCGACTGGTCTTCCGTTTTGCCACCCCCCGCCGTGGGTGTTTGGAACCAATTAAATGGTACCGCCCCAGACGCTTAATGGATCCCCAGAGGTTCCAGACAGCTCTGGGGTCCCCACCTGCCTCCCTTGCTCACAGCTCGGCAGATGCCTTAGTGGAAGCCTGGGAAAGGACGGCCACTGAGGCTCTTGATCGAGTTGTACCCCTGCGGCCCCTGACCCGGTGCAGATCCCGTCGAGCTCCATGGTTCTCTGCGGAGCTTCGGGAGATGAAGCGTCGGAGACGGGGCCTAGAGAGCGGTTGGAGGTCCAGCCGATCCGAATCCGACCGATTGCGACTAAGAGCCTACATTAGGTCTTATCTCGCTGCGATAAGGGAGGCGAGGTCTAACCACTTCGCCACCCTTATCGCGTCCGCAGATAATCGTCCGGCCGCCCTGTTTAGGGTGACTCGCTCCCTCCTAAATCAGGAGGTGAGGGAGGATCCCTTGCAGGGCCGTGCCGAGGAGTTTAACCAACATCTGTCGGACAAAATCGCTCGGATTCGGACCGGTCTGGACTCTGACTGGGCAGAGTCTGACGATCAGGACACGGGTGGTCTTGTCGATATCATCTGGGAGGAGTTTGATTCTGTGACTCCGGAGGAAGTGGACAGGATCATGGGGAGGCTGAGCACCACCACATGTTTATTGGACCCGTGCCCTTCCTGGCTGGTTTATGCAGCCCGGGAGAGGACACGCAGCTGGTTCCAGGCAGTTATATCGGCTTCTTTGAGTGAGGGTATCTTCCCCGCCGTCTTGAAGGAGGCGGTGGTGAGGCCTCTCCTCAAGAAGCCTGCCCTGGACCCTGCTGTATTGAATAACTTTCGTCCTGTCTCCAACCTTCGCTTTCTTGCGAAGGTTGTTGAGAGTGTGGTGGCGCATCAGCTCCCTCTGGTCCTGGATGAAGCGGATTATCTAGACCCGTACCAATCGGGTTTCAGGCCCGGGCACAGCACGGAGACGGCATTGGTCGCGCTGGTGAATGATCTCTGGAGGGCTCGGGACAGGGGGCATTCCTCTGTCCTAGTCCTATTAGACCTCTCGGCGGCTTTCGATACCATCGACCATGGTATCTTGCTGCGGCGTCTCAGGGGATTGGGAGTGGGAGGCACAGTTTTACGGTGGTTCTCCTCCTATCTCTTGGGACGTTCGCAGTCGGTGTTGGCAGGGGGGCAGAGGTCGACCGCGAGGTCTCTCATTTGTGGAGTTCCTCAGGGGTCGGTCCTCTCGCCTCTCCTGTTCAACATCTATATGAAGCCGCTGGGTGAGATCATTCGTGGCTTTGGAGTTGGGTATCATCAGTACGCTGATGATACCCAACTTTTCTTTTCGACCCCAAACCACCCCAGTGATGCCCTCGACGTGATGTCCCGTTGCCTGGAGGCGGTTCGGGTCTGGATGGGGAGGAACAGACTCCAGCTCAACCCCGACAAGACTGAGTGGCTTTGCATATCTTCATCCCGGGTTTATTCGGACATTCCACCTCTAACTATGGGGGGTGAATTATTACCCCCCGTAGATAGGGCTCGCAACTTGGGGGTCCTCCTAGATTCACGGCTCACCTTGGAAGATCATATAGGAGCCGTGACTAGGGGGGCCTTTGCACAGGTTCGCCTGGTGCGTCAGTTGCGGCCCTATCTTAGCCGGGATGATCTGTGCACGGTCACTCATGCGCTCGTGTCCTCTCGTCTGGACTACTGCAACGCTCTCTACATGGGGCTGCCCTTGAGGACCACTCGGAAGCTCCAACTGGTACAGAATGCAGCCGCGAGAGTGGTGTTGGGAGTCTCCCGATACTCCCACGTTACACCTCTGCTCCGTGAGCTGCATTGGTTGCCAGTTGTCTTCCGGGTGAGATTCAAGGTACTGGTAACGGTATTCAAAGCACTCCATGGCATGGGGCCGGAGTACCTCAGGGAACATCTGCTGCCGGCATCAAGCTCCCTGCGCCCTGTGCGTTCCCACAGAGAGGGCCTCCTCAGGGTGCCACCGATCAGAGAATGTCGATTGGTGGCCCCCAGGGGGAGATCCTTCTCTGTGGGCGCTCCGGAGCTGTGGAATCAGCTACCGGTAGAGCTCCGGATGGCGCCCGATCTTCGCTCCTTCCGCCGCGATCTCAAGACATTTTTGTTTGTACAAGCCGGCCTAGCCTGAGGGGGAGTGTTGGGGTTGTTTTATTTTTTGTTTTTAATTTTTCTGGGGGTTTTAGCGTTGTATCATATTGTTTTTAACTAGGGCAATTGTTTAATCTGTTTTTAATGTTTGTATTGGTTATTTTATTCTGCCCTGTGAACCGCCCCGAGTCCTCAGGGAGAAGGGCGGTATATAAATGTTATTAAATTAAATTAAATTAAATTAATTCAAATAAATGGGTCTTCAACCCGCGGCGGAAGGATCGGAGGTCCGATGCCGTCCGGAGCTCAACCGGCAGTTGGTTCCATAATGCCGGAGCACCCACAGAGAAGGCCCTCCCCCTGGGGGCCACCAGTCGACATTCCTTGACCGGAGGCACCCTGAGGAGGCCCTCTTTGTGGGCACGCACAGGGCAGAGGGGAGTTGACGCCGGCAGCAGGTGGTCCTCGAGGTATCGCGGACCCATGCCATGTAGGGACTTAAAGATCATAACCAAGACCTTGAACCTTACCCGGAAGACAACTGGTAACCAATGCAGCTCACGGAGCAAAGGTGTAACATGGGAGTACCGGGAAACTCCCAAGACAACTCTCGCGGCTGCATTCTGTACCAGTTGGAGCCTCCGAGTAGTCTTCAAGGGAAGCCCCATGTAGAGAGCATTACAGTAGTCTAGGCGAGAGGTCACGAGCGCATGAGTGACTGTACATAAGGCCTCCCGGTCTAGATAGGGCCGCAACTGGCGCACCATGCGAACCTGGGCAAAAGCCCCCCTAGTCACGGCCACTATATGATCATCCAGAGTGAGTCGTGAATCTAGGAGGACTCCCAAGTTGCGAGCCCTATCCACAGGGGGTAGAAGCTCACCCCCCATAGAAAGCGATGGAACATCCCGGGTGTCCCGGGATGCCGGAATGTACAGCCACTCAGTCTTGTCAGGGTTGAGTTGAAGTCTGTTCCTCCCCATCCAGACCCGAACCGCCTCCAGGCAACGGGACATCACAGCGAGGGCATCACTGGGGTGGTTTGGGGTCGAAATAAAAAGTTGGGTATCATCGGCATATTGATGATACCCAACTCCAAAACCACGAATGATCTCACCCAGCGGTTTCATATAGATGTTGAACAGGAGATGCGAGAGGACCGATCCCTGAGGAACTCCACAAGCGAGAGTCCTAGGGGTCGACCTCTGCCCCCCTGCCAATATCCTGGCTCCCTCCCTCCCTGCCTGCCTCCCTCTTTCTGTCTCTTACCACATTTTTTATTTTTTTCTGTTGCAACAGTGATCTGCCCTAGTCTGATTCTTGCCTTACCTGCGTGCTCTGAGCATCAAAACCAGACTAAGCAACAATCAAATGATCAACTTTTCTTTTGTCATTCCCAGAACCAGTATGTAAAAGTCCTTCTTTAGAGGTCATTGATTTGCTGGTGCATATCAGTATGAAAGCAGAGATAGTTAAATCTATTTTCCTTCCTGATAATAATATAATATCAGAAAGAAATTAACCAAGAAGAGTTTCAAGACTGTTTCTAATATCCCGTTCGTCTGGGCATTAAAAATCAAGATATTCTATTGTTTTCAGGCCCAGCTAGTTGTCTCCTATTCTTATTATCTTCTTCTTCTTTGGCCTTTCAGAGTTTTACAATATAAGCAAGATGTCTGTCTAAAAGGAAAGTACAGAAACGTTTATACTGGAGTTTCTTTAGTACTTGATTGAATTCTGTTCCATGGGGCCTTCATATTGCAGTTATAGACCCTGTTTCATCCAGAATGAAATCATGTGTATAATTCCAGAATGATCATGATGGTCAACTCATTTCAATGGCAAATGTCACAGGCTACCAACTAAAAGATTCTGTGGAATTATTCCATGATTCCTCTACAATGGACTACATGTGGAAAAGAAAATGTTGGAAGAAACCATGATAAGAGATGATGGATTTACAAGGGGAAGTCCATTCCTTGTCAGTATCTAATGTCAAAGGAATGGTCATTATGGTTAAACAAACCACCTGTTGATTAAAATAGTCATTTGCGCTAAAATATCCATATTTTGTTTTCACTTCGGCATTAATAAAAAGTAACTATCAGAACTAGCTTTCAAGTCAAATTAAATTTTACTTAAAATGCCTTCAGCAGGCCTCCTGGCACATTAAGACTAACCATATTTGTGGCATCAAATTTTGCACACAAGACATTACTGTAGTTTATCTGCTTCTCAACAGTGGTAACAGTAAACGGGAAAAAAATATAGCAGTATAAATAAGGCTTTAATATATTTGACCTGATTGCTGTCTTTACGGCACCAACAGCAATTTTTCAGCAGGTTCTTGGTGCCTTTGCAAAGCATGCTGGTTATTTGAAGAAAGTGCTGCCCAAACAAGGCATCCCTATGAATAAGATGTCCCATACCACATAGCCAAAGAAGATACTGTTCTAAGAGAAACCACTAGTAATTTCTGTAATTTCTGGCACGATGTGATTGGCTTAGTATAATGTTCATGGGAAATACTCAAACTGGGGCAAATTTTTAAGAGTGGTATTTGGAGGCCCTAAATGGAGACCAAATGAGGTATTGATGTAAGAAAATCACCCCCAGGTTTTGCAGTTTTTCCTTTTATTATGTATCAATGCCATGGCATAACAGGAAGCCACAGCAGCTGTTGCTATTAGGTTCGGATGGATGAACAGGGCACACATACACCCATATTAATTATACCCTCTGGAGACAGTTTCAGTTTGGAAACATTGTGCCAGAAAAACAAGCCTTTCTCCCTGCTTTATTTCTCTGATAAGATGAACAAGCCTTTGCGCATATTTTAAGTATAAAAATGTGTGGAGAGCTAATAATAAACTTGCTATAACATGCCTAATTTTAGTTCCATGTAAAAGAGAAACAGTTCATTATTGAATCACTAAATGATGATAGAGTGGTGAAGAATAAAACATGATACCTTTTTAAGTGATTTTGTTACCTGGCAGTCATATTTGCTATGATATTCCAATATAACAACTGATTCCTCGTGTATGTTTGTGGCTAAGTCACTTTTGAGAATATTTTGAACACACATTGTGATTTTTTTTTATTTTTTACGTCTGTGTTCAAAGAAGAATCATTGCTATAGTAATGGCAATATTGCTGCCATGTTCCATCTGGACTGTGACATCTTAAGCTATGTATAAATTTCATATGAGGACAATGAAATGTTTTCAGATTCCTGTTTTCCTAAGAACATTCCTTGACGTGGTCAATTCAAAAGGCCTTTCTATAATCAACAATCCACATACAGTGGTACCTCGGTACTCATCATTGTTTCCAGGAGGTGAGATAAGTACCAAAAATGATGAGTACCAAACAAATAATGTAGTGAATCACAAGGCAACCAACACCGACAAGTTCTAGCTTCTGCACTGAGTACCAAACAAATGAGTGTCAGGACAAAATTTTCCTGTCAAAATGTGTTGAGTACCAAATTCAGTGAGTTTCAAAGCAGTTGAGGACCACGGGACCATAGTACAGACTTCTTTTTGGTATTATGTAGCTTTCAATTACTTGGCTGTATATCAGCAATAGCATCTATTTTTTCTAAATCTTTTTCTAAAACCAGCTTGAGTATCTGCATCTTCCTTTCTAGGTAGGCTCTAATCTTGGTTAGATGCTAACCTTTGAAAGTAAGAGTATTATGCAATGTATTATTGCACACTCTGTTAAGTCTTGTTTCTTGGTATTCATATGAAGTCTGGTCTCTTCCCAACTGTTGCACACTACGTCGTTCTCCAGATTTGCTAAATATTTTACTGATTCTTCTGTAGCTTGCTAAATCTGCAGATATACTATGAAATTTTTTAACCTGGTACCCATTGGCATCCTTTGGTCTACTAATTTGAGACTGGAACCTTCTTCTGAGTTTGGACATCTTTTAAAATACTTTCCTTATTTTCCTGTGTCTGTTTCCATCTCCAGTATCTTTAGCCATGTCACTTTAATACTGTTTCTTATATCTTTAACAGCTCTCTGGAATTCTTTGTTAAATGCCTTCCTGAGATCTTTGTCTTTTTTTTTTTTTGGCTGAGGCTTCTCTTGTTTGCAACTTGCACAATTTGTTCTGCCCTCCAGTTTTCCTTCTTCTATTTCTTCAGCTTTGGCAGTCTCTTTTCACATTTATCCTTAACAAGTGCCTTGATTCCATTCCACATAACTGAGTAGTCCACTTCCTTGTGCCAATAATTTACTCAGTTTGATTTCTGGATGCTCTATATGAAGATGCCCTTGTATATAAACATTTGGTTGTTTCAATATTATGTTAGGAATGACAAAATCAATGGATTGACAACAAAAAAAGCTATTCTTCTGTTTCATTTCTGTTTCCTAGGCCATGTAATCCAACTATATTTTCCTCCTTACTATTTCAGACTTTGACATTCCAGTCTCTAGGCACAAACAGCACGTTTCTTGCATGTTCTGTCAATTTCAGATTGAACTTGACTATAAAATTTATCAACTTCTTCTTCTTCTGGATTGGTGGTTGGACACTAACTTGGATAATCATCATATTAAACTATTGTCCATGATGTCTAATTTATATTATTCAGTCACTGTATTATACCCAGCTGTGTTTGCTATGTCCTCCCTGACTCTGCAAGCAATGCCATCCCTTCATTGTTTTTCAAGCCCTGAGTAGCAAACAGTTTAATTTTATGCCTGAAAGTGTCTAATTGCAGTCCATTCCAATAATTTGGTGTCTAACATAACTGCATGTAATCAATTAATTAGTTTTCATTCTGTTGTGCTTCCCCATGCTTTTACTTTTATATTTTAAATTCCTGTGTAGTTCTGCCTTTGCAGCTTTTTTTCCCTTGCAGGCAGCATCAGAAACCAGATAGCCACAAAATTTTCAGCTAGCCATAACATAAGACTATTGGTACTCTAGGGATCCCCAGGTATCTCAGTAGCATGTTGAATGCCATTTGGACAGAGGGGCCCAATCACTTTACCAATCACTTTAAATTGTTATACATGAAGTTTATTGGTAAAATACATAAATGGTTTATTATTGCCTTCTTCTGTGCAATGTGAATTGATGCCTTTGCCATTTTCAAGAAAGTATATAGAGAATATGTGACAGAACCTGGGGGTGGAGTTAAAAGAGGGATCAGCCTAGAATCCTAACGTAGCCACAACCTCCCTTGAATTCCATTGACCCTTGTGTAATTTCAAGCAGATGTTTACCATTAAATGAGAAGATTCCTGTGCATAGGCTGACAATAAATCAGTTTAATTGGACCTTTATGTGTGGACCTTATCTGCACCCCATAGAAAGTCATCTGCCTTCAGTAGCTTCTTTTTTTTTATTTAAAAAGTTTTACAATACATTTTGACTTTAATCCCCCCCTCCCCCACCCCTATCCCTCTCCCCCACTCCCTCCTCCCCCCCCCGACTTCCCAGAGCTAAATACAGGGCCTAAAATCAAAAAACAAACATAAACACCCCTATATTATCAACAATAAACTATAAATTCTATCTCTCTCTAGCTCATATAAAATGAATACAAACAATATTAATATTACAAATAAAGTAGAGAAGAAAAAGAGGAAAACAAAAAAAAGATCTTTACTCAAAATAAATTTTCTTAATCCCAGTCCTTATTTATATTAATTTCAAAAAAAAAAGGGAAAAGAAAAAAAAACTTTCACCTGCTATTTGCATTCTCCCACCTTTCTCTAATTTCCAAACAAATTCTCAATTACGCACCAAAAGCGCTTATCTCTGTTAATCTTAATAATCTCCAACCAAACTAAACTATAATCTAAAATAGTTCCTGCGTGTATCACGCCAAATGTCTCACAGTTCCAAATCATCCTTAAGTTCAAATAAAAGTTCAAATAAAAAGAGTATATATAAAAAAAATTTTTTAAGCAATCTCTAAGACAACTTGTTATTAATTAGGTGCTTACATACCCACTCTTAGTTCAACACATACTTTAAGTCTGTAACCCTAATATACTTTTCTAGCAAGCAAATAACATCAATCTTAAATTATATAAAATATTAAAAAAAAGAAAAAAAACCTTTCTTTCTCCTCTATAATAATTTTACTCCATTGACATTCTAATCTAAAAATTTAATCAACAATCTTAACGCCCCAAAACTTTTGGAGCAGCTCTGTCATGACCCCCAAAACTTCTTTAGACCGCTCTCCTCCTACATCTTCATTGTAAGCACACTTTGAAGATTCCATAACTTTCCGCTGGTCTTGCTCTTGCTCTCGTTTCGCTCTTCTAAGGGCGGCACGCGTCATCTTCTGGCCTCCTGCAGCAACCGATGAGACTGTAGCTTGATCCCCTCCACCACCATTGTCCTCTGTCTGTCTGTCTGCAACATCTTGAAACTTTCCCACACCGTGTCCTTTTGCAGCTTCCAAAAATGATAGGGGGGTTGCTTTTAACACATTACTATAAAAATCACGTGCCTGAGCCACAGTAACCAAACGATGTCTTTTACCTTCGTGCATTGTCACCAACCCAACTGGGATCTCCCATCTGAACTTAATATCACGTTTCTTAAGTTCCTGTACTAGAAATGCGAAATCTTTCCTTCTCCTTAGGATCTTCGGAGGAATCTCTTTTAAAACCAAAACTTCTTGCTCAGCCACTACCAAATTAGTATCATAAGCAGCTTGAATGACTTCATCTCTAATTACTCTCTTTGTAAAATAGACCACCACATCTCTGGGTAACTTCCTCTGTCTTGCAATCCATGAATTTACACGAAAAACTTTGTCCATATTTCCCTCAATTTCAGATGCTGACTGGCCCAGTACCCCTTCCAGAGCCTCAGAAATCAGCTGCTTTAAATCTTCTTTACCATTCTCCTTTAAACCCCTAATTCTAATAGCATTCTGCATCTGATTATACTGAACACGGCTCAATTCTTCATCCATTTTATCCCTTATATTTTCATTTTCTAATACCTTTGCTTCTAATATAGAGTTCTTTTGACTGAGATCCTCCACTTTTACATCCAGCTGTTGCACACATTCAGCTACGGATACAACCTTAGACAAGATGTCCACCCTCATTGCTCTCAGCTTCTCTTCCATCTTCTTCTCCAATTTCTCCATTTTCTCCTCCATTTTCTCCTCCAATTTCTCCTCCAGCTTTTTCAACTTTTCATCCATCATATCAGACATCAGTTGTGCGTGCTTTCCAAGAGCGTCTTGTAAATCCTTAAGCGTCAATACCGGAGGAGATGCAGGAGGAAGCAAAGCTTGCAGTGAGGTCTCTTGCACCAGGGAAGACCCCGCATTCCGAAGAGCTTTAGAAGTTTTAGCCGCCATCTTCCCCCACTTTCACTTATTACGCACTTTCACTTTAAAGCTATAAAATCCATTGAGCTAGAGAGTAAAAATAAAGAGTCCACTTCACCTTGACCTCCTGTACCGCTCTGCCTGCATCTTGATAATCAAAAGTATTTCCTTTTGGCAGGGGTGGTTGCTAACGCCTGGCTCTGCTCCAAGAATCCCAGAGCAGAGGCGCTGCGCAGCTCGGAGCAACCCAGGCTTCGGGGGGGCTCATCCTTCAGCCGCCCAAGCTCTCAGCTCAGGTGGCCCCAGAGAGCTCAACCCCTACCTGGGGCCTCACCCCCTCCTCTTCTCCCGAGGAGGGGGCTTCAAATCTATCTAAACAGCTGATAGACGCTGTTTACGATGGAAAAACACAGCTGCGGAGCGGGCAGCCCGAAAACGGCTGTCTTTCGACGTTGCGTCGCCACCGGAAGTCCTGCCTTCAGTAGCTTCTTATATTACTGCTTTCCTACACAGGAGCCTGTTTGTTTAAGCTGGGGAGCTGGAATGACCTTCATGCTTTGGGTGATCCTTTAGAGAGCATATACTCCTGGCCTCCTTCACTCTTTCTCCAATAGCAAAATGAACAGCCATATAATTTGTTTAAACAAACAGATAAACATCAAGATATACTGTGTTTGCAAATTACACTAAATTGTATACCCATAGTACAATGAATAAATCACAGAATTTCTTAGGTGGATGCAGGAAGTGAGAGGAAATAAAAATCAGCTAGCTAAGGTGAAAAGCCAGAACAATCAGTACTATGGAGATGACAGAGTTAAACAGTATCCAGGTGATTGGACAATTAACTATTAATAGTTCATCCACCAATTTCTGAGATGTGTTCAGTGTAGCAGACAGAGTTCACAGATTAGCTATTTTCCCCTATGTCTCTGTCTGCATACCTACCCAACTGACTGTAATTAATCTGAATGTAAACCCCCCAAAAACCATGGCATACATTAACAGACTGAGTTTATTTAAAATACAGTCACAATATATCACTTTATGCCTTCGATTCATAAAATAAGAAGAACCATATCATTTGGCCCCAAGTTTTATCTGTCAACATACCATTTTTAAAAGTAGGTTTTTGAAATTCAGCTTCCTCCTCCTTGACTCTTCCACTTGTGCATTATAAAGATAAAGAAGACAAACTCTTAAAGACGTTCTCCTTGATTAAACATCACCAGCAGGCAAATTCTTCACACAGCGTTTCAGTGTCAACAGGATTAATAACAGATAATTGCAATATTAAGAGATAGGATTTAAATCAATTATATGTTCACAGTCCAAATAAAAAATGGGTAACCGACATTCCACAAAGTTAAAGAAATTCCACAAGCTTTGGATTCAAGAGGGAAGTTGAACTGTTGGAATAGATGCATCTGAGTAGCTTATACTTGTGGAATAACTGGAACAAGGACATACACTAACTATAACATTGTTCATTTTTAATGGTGTTCCATAATAGGTTTTAAGGTGATATTGCATCATATAAAATACAGAATACAAAAATACAGAATTTTCTGAACTGTTTTAAGAATTTTGAGTAGCCATTGTCTAGGTTTTTTTGTAACTGTATTTGTGGGAAAGCTGATGGAGCCATCTAGCTATAAAAATCAGCATCATGCCATCTGTGTTTTTGCACATAAACCTCAAACAGGGTAAACATATGCCATAGAAGGCAAGACTACTGTCCCTATAAAATTGGCAGATACAACTTGCTAAGATAACAATATTTTTTCTTCTGTAAAAATTATTGAAATTATGGGAGACTGTCTATTTTGGATAATACTGATTTAAAGAACAAGGACCTATCTTAGCAAAGGCTAACTGTATTAAGGTGAGGTAATGTATTTAAATATTGAGGCTTGCATAGGAAAAGAATAGAATCATAAAAATGGCCAAATGAATAGAGAAGGATTATCCTAAGTTCTTTTCCTATTTATAATGGTACCTTTTCAATCTTTATTTCCATTCGACTTTGTTTCATTTGGCTCATTATCACTACTCATTTTGCGTTTCCTTATTATCTTCCATTGACCCACCATTTCATTTTGGAGTAATACTGAAGAAACATGATTCTTCTGTTTGTTCTTTTACTCTTTGATCCATGCTCAGAATGATACCAAATTAAAAAAAAAGTAACAAAGTAGCTTTGCTTAGAAAAAAATGGAAAAAATTATCTATCTACTACTTTGTCTAGATATAAAGGGAGAACAATGACAATTATTTTATACAATTAAGCAACTCTACAGTCACATGTTTGTTTGAGCAATATTTTCAATTGCTTGGAAGAATTCAAAGATGAAGACAATTAGCACATTTCAAAATTCTTCATTAACAGTTCCAAAAAGTAGAAAAACTATTCACACGGATATTATAATCAAAACATCACATGAATATATACTTAAAAATAAACAATTCAAACTATGTATTAAGACTGGAACTACTCAAGCATAAATGTAGTGGGAGCAGAAATATACTTTATCCAAAATAAGTATCATCTGATATAACATGCCCTTTACAACATTCTACCCTTGAATTGGAAGGGCAACATTTTGTAGCTAGAGTTAATGACAGAACAATTGGAACTCAGGTAAAGACAAGAACCAGCCCTGCAGAAATCACAGCTGGATGGGCTCTGTATAAACATAACTGGTGAACTTTGAAGTTCAAGAGTTATTAAGCCCTCACTTTCTTTCAGCCTAACATACCTTATAGAAAAGGAAGGAAGGAAGGAAGGAAGGAAGGAAGGAAGGAAGGAAGGAAGGAAGGAAGGAAGGAAGGAAGGAAGGAAGGAAGGAAGTTCCTTACAGAATCATAAAATGTAAGCAGTTCATGTGATAGAATCCAAATGGCAAATGATATTTATAAGTAGAAATACCTACAATAAAATATAACTGCTTCATGCCGTGGTTAAATTTAACTCATGAGAAATATTCCTACTGTACATGAGCCACTTGGAGTTCTACTCATAGACTTAGGGACTTGTATAATTTGCCTTTAAGTTCTCTAGCCTAAAAGATATAAATTAAGTAATTAATTTACTGATAATCTGTGGACGTAACAAATTCTCAACAACTGCATTTTTCATAATTCATCTTGTGAATATTCCTTAGAACATTTGTATATGCTTATTACTCTACTTTGGATATGTTTTTGTAACTATGGTAACTGGAAATGAATAGGTGTTTCTTGCTCTTAGCCAAACTTTACAGAATGTTGTTTTGACAAAATAGATCTCTAGGGATCCAGCATCAATGTCCACAAGTATTGAAAGACCAATTTCATTTATGTGCCTATTACCTTGACCACAGGAGGAAGACAGCAACTGAAATAGTGTTTCAAAAGCTGCTTTGTTTCATCACCTTTGCCTTATACAAATGTTAATAAGCCCACATATAAGATCACTACAAATATGACCTTCCATGTAGAAAATAAAAATGTATGTTGATCTAAACAGTTTCCTTAAGTGACCGGAAGCTCAGTATTTTTTTTAAAATTCCATTTATATCCCGCCCTTCTCCGAAGACTCAGGGCGGCTTACAAAGCAGTATCAATGCAATAATCATATATATCTATTTGTAGGTAACTATATCGAGAAACACCTTCTCTGCTCAGTAACCCAAAACACAATGCACCTTTGCCACTGTTACAATCACAGAACAAAAGAGAAGCTAGGGTGTTTAACCAAATCTGGATTGCTCTTGTCAAAACATCTTGACAGGTCCTTTAATTTACTGACTGATATAAACCATTTTTTCCAACAGAATATTAATATATTCACTCATCATTGATAAGTAGGCAATATAAGAACCTAATGGTTTTTGGTGCATAATTTGGAAATATTTCATAGTCAAGATAAAGCCACAACAGTGCTTTAATTTCTCTATATTTTGCGGTCAAAATATTTAATACACAGTGAAGGGACCACTTATTTTACTGGAGCTATAAGACATTTTTCTGTTGTTATTAGAAACAAATATAATCAAGGAGATAAAATGTATTTTACCTGCTATATAGTTATGTCTTCCTTGTAGAAAAAAAACAGTATGACCCTTTGCTATTTACTTGGTGGACAATTTTGGCTAGAATAGACTCTGCTGTTCTACATACTATTCTGAGTCCTTTTGTTAATTAATCTTTTTTCCCCCTAAGAAGATATATTTTAGCATTATCCCTTGACTTCATGTCATGTCATACTCAGTTTTGTTGGTTTAAACTTTTATCCTTTTGAAGCCACTGGATTTCTCCCTGTTCATCATTTATTCTGCTGGTCCTGTTGTGTATGCTTTTCCAAATAAGATACGTAAGATGGGGGCAACAAAATAGAAATTATGCAGTAAAGAGCTCCTGAATATATGTGAATAGCAGTTTATAGTTCTTCTCTGTCAACAAGAACAAGTTTTTGTTCTTATCACCATTTCCATGTGCAACTGTGACTGCCAGGAGAAGTTCTATAGTAACTTGGAAATCAAGTCCAGTTACATAGACAAAAAAGAGGATTTTTCCATTCATTACTGTTAAAAGTGTTTGTTTATATATCACATTTAGAAGTAGCCCACCTGCCTCACAGAATGATTCTGTGTGGTTTAGACCACATCATCCATTTAAATCCAAAAGAAACAGCAAAGGGATGTAGAGAAAAAGACTATCACCTGGCAATTGCATAGAGTTGGATTTTACTTCTTAAGCTGGGTAAAATAGAACTTATTATGCTGTGCTAAAATAAATTCCAGCATGTTTTGATTCCATCAGTTGCTCATCTTAGGGGATAAATTGCTCAAAAATGCAGCAAGCCTGAGTCAGTCATTCTACTATGCTATTCTTTTCACACTTATCTCCCTGACATACATAATATAAAAGAACCTATAAATCAATGCTTTGCCAGTGACTTGAATAGAATGTAGATTGCTATCATAAAGTGGTTATTTGCTGTCATAAAGTGGTTATATCTGATTTTCATAGAAAATATGTATGAAGGCTCCATATAAAGCTACAGCTGGTTTTTTAAAATAATAATCCTTCAGATTCTCCAGTTCATGTACCAGCATTTTATTATGTGAAGAGTTAAGTAGTTGAATTTTTCCAGCCTCCTGATACACACACAAACACACACACATGCACACACACACACAAACACTACATATTTTTTGTAAATTATGTCAGTAATGTTATAAGCCTCGTGCAGGTGTTAGCCCACAGAATATTAGGGCTAAAACTAGGAGCAGCTGTGAGCATGCAGATGAGTCTGGTTCTGATCATTTCCATCCTCCTAAGTGTCATAGTAAATACACAAAGATCTGTATGAACAGTGTAAATGTTTTGACTCAAAGCATTTATTCAGCACCTTATGCAATGGAATTCTTGAACTTGGGGATGTTTATAGCAGGAATTCTTAAACTTTTTTCCATCACATCTCCCTTTAGTGTAATTTTAATGTACATACAGTACAAGGTCCTAAACGTTCAAACACTAAAATAAACACAAATGAACAATGGAAACAATACAATGAAACTTCAGGAAAGGTTCTAACTATGTGAAGATCTCAAAGCAAGCAATCACAAAGTGAAGCCCAGGTCACAACTTTATACACTCTTCTGACCCCATCCCAATGTGTGAGGCAAGCAAATATCTTTGTAACATTTTTTAAAAAAATGTTCTAGAATAGGTTCTAATGGTTTTTTTTAATTTTCCTTTTACTATTTGTAGATTAAAGAACATCTTGCAAAAGGACAGAGGACGCTGGCTGGTGAAGGGATGTCTCAGGTGACGAAGACTCTTTTGGATTTAACTCAAAGGAAGAATTTTTATGCAGGGGATCTTTTAGTTTCTGTGGAAATTCTCAGAAATGTTACAGACACATTTAAAAGAGCAAGCTACATCCCTGCATCAGATGGTGTTCAGGTATGTAAAACCATAATTACAGAAAAATATGAAAAAATATTTAATATATTTTATTATTACTATTATACATTTTATTTATATCCTGCCTATTATTTTTTATAAACAAGTTAAGGCGGCAGACATATTGAATACTCATTCTTTCTCCTGTTTCCCACACAACAGCAACCCCGTGAGGTGAGTTGGGCTGCGAGAGAGTGACTGGCCCAAGGTCACCCCAGCCGTCTGTCATACGTAGGGCAGGGCTAGAACCTCCTACGTTCTAGAATCTTCTGATTTCTAGCCTGGTGCCTTAACAAGACTAAACTGACTTGTAAAAAGATTTTACATGCAGGATGGCTAAGATTCAGTTCCTAACGTCTCCAGTTAAAAGAAATGTCAAGGAACAGAATGGCTCATAAGATCTTGGAGAACTCTTGTCATCCAATGTAAATGTTGGCTGAGTTCACTGATTATAATACATGATAGATTGTTTTAACCCTGTTACTTATTGCTGTCATCAACATACATTGCTCATTGTTGAACTACGAAAGCTCTGCCAAGCACTGATTTTTAAAATCCTCCTGGCTCACCCATGCGCCCATTATTTCCTGTGACCAGAAATTCCTACGACATGATATGCATACAACAATACAACATTGCCCTGTGCCAGTACTCACCTTTTGTATGCAAACACTACATCAGAGGTCATTTCAGATACAATGATGAAATCCTATTTTAGGATGAGGTCTTGAGTTTGAACCATCCTTTCCTATTAAATACGTCAAAAATCTCTTTGATTTCCAGTTTCAAGAAAGCCATTGTTCATCATTGATTCCAAAAGGATAATCATGTTTTGCATTTGTTCTCTAAATGAGACTTAGAAATCTATTTCAACTACAGTTTCCTCTTCAGGTTTGAAAGACAATCATAAATCGCTATTGACCAAAGAGGAGTTGAAGTTGGGAGGAAATGACCAAAAATGCATGTCAATGTAAACCATGATGCCATGGTTGGGATGCAAGTACATAATTTATATGTGGCATTTATATGTGGCATTTACATGATGATGGCACTATGAGGGTATCATCATTTTGCCATCAAAACTGGCACTTTTGTTCCAAAATCGATTGGAACCCAGGCTTTTTTTATCATTATGTTTGAACTCCCTGTTCAGATTTCTTCTTTTTATTGTCACAAAATTATTACATTTGCAGAACTGCAACCCAGTTTTTCATATTAATAAAATCATTATGTTCTAAGTACTCCCCCTGCTGCCAGCATGTTAGACATTGTTCACAAATTTTACAGTGAAGAAATAGTTACTGCATTTTAGCTATAGTGATACAGCTCTACAAATGTTATTTCTTTCAAACTTGGGAGGTGTCATATAATCATGGCAGGGACAGGATTTGCATTAGAATTTGAAACTTGTAGTAGTGTAGCACTATTCCACTTCTGAGAATTATGACCTTTTAGAATTACATGAAATCTAAATTGCTATAAAAATGATGTCAAAGTTATTGTATAATATAAGCCTTGTCTAGGTTGTCTAAGCTATTGTCAACAGTATTGCAATATAAAAATATAATGCTGTTTTTACCAAAGAAGCTGAAAAGACTGGAGGAAGCAATTAAGCATGGCTCAACTGACCAATGTATTAAAATACATGTAATGCATTTCTCAAAATTTTATTTTTACTAATATAACACTGAAGACATTGGTTAATAGCATCTCAATATATAAGGTGGATTTCCTAGAACTTGGATATCAATAATGTATGTGATTTGCATACAAAGAAATCCTGCATAACAGTTTCACAAGTTTAACAATGCAAAAATAATGAGTTGTAAGTTCATCGCAGCAACAACAGCAAAACTCATAGACTTAACCTATGTAAAACAGTGGTCATATTTCACAGTTGCTTGAATAGGGACAATAATTATGTAAGGCACATTGTTTCTGTCATCAGCTACAGGGAATAACACAGGCAACAAGGACAAATTCTCAGATTTTTTCTCTTAATATCCCAAGCAAACTGTCTCCATTCAGTTTAAGGTCTTATCCATTCTAGAGCATCCTAATATATGGATACTTGCTCTACCCAAAGTTTACTTTTGATGATAGAGTCATATAACAAGCAATAGCCACCAAAGCTGGAGATTAAAAAACACATTAGCCATAAATTGTTTTCAAATTTCTGTAACCTCTCAGATGAGTTTTGGTTACACCCAGTAAATATATTAATACAGCATTTCAAAGTGATCCGATTTTCCTAGATGTTGATTCAATGCTAATTTTATCAAATGACCTCAGGCTTAGAATTGTTATTGAATATTGCTACCTTTTTATACACGAGCATCTGTTTAGTAGCAAATATTTTATTCTAAGAATTAATCATGCAACCGTTTGCGTAACTGGCTTTGTGAGCAAGGAATGGAAAATTTCTAGTTGGTTAATTGGTTTGTTGTAATATCCTAATTAAAATCATTTTTTTTCTTAAAACATCCCCTTGCTACAGCATAGCAATATAAAAATAACAGCTGCAATGCTTCCTCTGGAACCTATAAAAGTGATAGACCTTTGTTTAGCCTCTGTCTGGTCAATATTTCAAAGTGCTAAGAGTATCAGTGCAAAACTCAATATTAGCAATGTAGTGATAAATTTTAATATGCAGCAGTTCATTATAACAGTCCTCCATCCCCTTAGCTCATCATCGTAAGGACAATACAAAATGCAAGCAATTCTGTTAATAGCTTCTTGAGCCTTAGATGTCAGAACCTTATCAGGACATTGTCAGCTTTATCAGTGCATTTTTCCAATTATGTTCATGTACTATCTGCCATTTACTCCTGAGATGGGAAAAGCTATTTATGCTTTGGTTTTATCCCATCTTGAATATAGCTTTCTACTCTTTATCGAATAAGTCTTGAAAGGTGTGTAGAAATTTCAAATGACTGAAAAGTTGGGGGTAAACTACTTATTATGTTCCAAAATAACTAGCTATGCATGCTCGATAATCTATGCTAACCGCCACCTTCTCACAGGCTTAATTTAAGATGATGAGCTGAATATTTAAGCCTTGGATGTCTAAAGGTCTGACTTGTCTTTTTTTGCAAACCTGGACAGACAGTAAGATGAGGGAGGAGAAGAGGCTCTTCTGAACTCTCATTCCACTCCAAATTACAAAGACCCATTAATTTGCCAGAAATTCAATCTTCTTTTGAAGAAAGTAGTACTTATTGTGGAATCCACTTTTTTAAAAAAAGAAAATGTATATGTGAAGTCCTTGGTGCCCTCTGAGCTTGGTTGTTTTCTTGCAGACGTTTTATTATCCAACTAGGTAACATCATCAGTGTAATGAAATATCTGCAAAAAACTACCAAACTCAGAGAACAGCAAGGACCCCACAGTTCAGCCCTGTGCTACAAATATTCTTTTCTCTTGATAAAATTTATATGGCCACCCAACTTACAGTGACTCCAGGAAGTAAAACCCCAAATACAAAACCCAATAAACCCTCACCCCCTGGCAACAACTTTGTATTGCTTTGTGTTTCCACTCTCTCTGTCTTCAACCAATGGATGTCAAGCCCCTGCGGGCTTGCCACTAACTGGGTGGGAGGAGGGGTCACGGGTGCAACCGGAGTGGAAGCCTGACAATGGACACTTTTTCCAACAGGCATTTGCTTGTTAATAATTTTAATGCTGGGTTTCATCTTTGATTTCTATTTTATATTCTAGTTATTGTTAGTGGTCTTGAGTATTCAGAGTGGTCTTGAGTATTCAGTGTGGATGAAAAGTGAGATAAAATCACATAAAAATACAGTGAGATAAATGTATTTCCCTAAATGCTACACAGCCTGGAATTCAGTGGATTAGGTTCAGCCAAAATAATAAGTGTTGAAATATGGCAGATTCATTCTTGCAATTTGTTATCCTACAGAGCACCATAACTATTGGTGCTCTCCTGTACTACAATTTTGGAGAACTTCATGCTGCTGCTTGAGCATTTAGGTGAAATATACTTCCTAATTAGTAAACTTGATTAAATTACTAATTGATCGTTATATGGCATACAAAATTGCCCTTGAATAAACTTGTATTAGGTTTTATCCAACAAAATGATACCTAAATTTTGAAGAAAGCAACGGTTATACTGTGTCATTTTTCAAAGGAGACTTAAAGCAAAGTCAGAACTGGAATTTCTCTACCGACTTTTTTTATTATTATTTTGCACTCTAGGCAAGGCAGAGCATAAAGTACATTAAAATAAACTCCTGGCAGGAATCCCAGATGACTTATTGGTAATTAATTTTTAAAATAAAATTCAGGTGTTTTTTTAAGTGTGCATCCTTTTGAAAATGAAAGTATAAATTACCATTCATAAATTGTTCTGTGACCAATATATAATGGTACTTAAATTCTAATCCCCATGACCTTTTATCTATATGTAAGGAAATTTGCAAATCCAGCATATACCAATATACAAATTAGGAACTACCGGTATAATATGATGGAAACAGCTTATATTAAAACTGCTCTAAGAGCTCCTATCATGCAGCCCAGGTAACAGATACATAACAAGAACAATAATAATTCAGACAATCTTATTTATTAGAATTTCCTATGAAGCACTGAAAACATTTTTATAATTAGAAATTGACCTAACTGGTTTTAAAAATACAAAAGAATACAGTCAATTTTTGTGCCTAATTCTTAGGCTTTGACTCTACTTAACAAAAAAAAAAGATGTGCATTTCAGTTGCCTCAGATCTACTTTCATTCACATTCTATCCATTTTCACTTTTGTTTGCAGACTAAAAATGTGTGCCTTGCATCAAACAACTTGAGGTTAGTTTTATCAGTAGGACTATATAATGCAATTGGACATGGATGGACATGAGCCTTGGTGGAGCAGTGGGCTAATGCCTCCTTAAGTAACACCAGCTGCCTGCAATTAGTGCAGGTTCGAGTCCCACCAGGCTCAAGGTTGACTCAGCCTTCCATCCTTCCGAGGTAGGTAAAATGAGGACCCAGATTGTTGGGGGCAATTAAGCTGACTTTGTAATAATGCCGCTTGGGGTGTGTGTGAAAGCCCTAATAAGCAGGCATATACATAGAATGAAGGCTACTGCTAAGCTTGTAAGCCGCCCTGAGTCTTCGGAGAAGGGCGTGATATAAATGGAATTAAAAAAAATAAATAAATTCCATCAGAACTAAATGACAGGGCACTTATTTGATTAAGCATACTTTCAGAGAAAGTGACTATCTCATTTTTATACTTCTATATATATGTGATAAGGGACGCGGTAGCTCAGTGGGTTAGGACGCTGAGCTTGTCGATCAGAAGATCTGCAGTTTGGTGGGTCGAATCCTGAGTGCCGCATAACAGAATGAGTGCCTGTTACTCGTCCCAGCTTCTGCCAACCTAGCAGTTCGAAAGCAAATAAAAATGCAAGTAGAAAAATAGGGACCACTACGGTGGGAAGGTAACAGTGTTCTGTGCGCCTCTGGTGTCTAGTCATGCCGGCCACATGACCACGGATACTTTCTCGGACAAGCACTGGCTCTTCGGCTTTGAAACGGAGATGAGCACCGGCCCCTAGTGTTGGAAATGACTAACACGCATGTGTGGGGGAACCTTTACCTTTATATATGTGCTATTTTACAATTAGCAATAAAAGAAAGTCCACTACATAGCTGTAAATGCTGAGGAATGTAGGGTTTCTTTTATTTCAGTACAAACTGACCTAATTTTCATTTTTCAAAATAATATATTCAGCCTCTTCTTTAGGTCTATAATCAGAAAAAGGGTACTTTGATAAATGTTTTTTTCTGAAGTCATGATGAATTGTATGGCTTTGGCTTGGCTTTGAAGTTACACAGTCAAGACATAAAATGAGATTAATCTTCTTATTCACAAATATATGTGGATTTCCAGGAATCACTCATTGCTTCCAAGTTATTTACAAAGCACTCATTATAGAATTTTCCCAGTTATTGATGTGAAGTTAAATGCCCCAATTCTCATTAAATATTACTCAGGATTTCTCAAATATAACAGCTAGATTTTGGGTCAACCAATTGGCGAGATCCTTTAACATCCTAGGTTACAGTCCACTTAGCCCTAAAGATTTGAGCTCATTAAAGTCATTAGATACTCCCTGTCATGTTCTATGGAGCTTGAGTGGGATCCCGCCACTTAAACTACTTCTTCACAGCTGTCTACTAGAACATATATCATTTTCACAAGGGAAAAAATAGAGTTAGAATAGTAGCTTAGCCTTCTCCTTGATGTGTTTCCTTTGCTATCTTCATGGAGTAGCTGGTGTGCTCTTTTTCCTACCTTTTATTTTTACTCTATAGTATTTGAAGAAACCCTTTCGATGTTTTCAGCATCCTTTGCTAAACTCAGCTCACTGTGAGTGTTTGCTTTCTTGATTTCATCTCTATAAATCTGCTACTTATATGAGCTCATCCTTGGAGACTTGTTCCTCTTTGTACCATATCATTGTATCTTGGCTTTCAGATTCTTTTTTTTACTAAAGCTTTTTTCTTCAGACACATTGGCTTTTTTCCAATGACCACCATTTTTTTTCTTATTAGAATTATTGTGCTTTGAGTATCTTCATTTTTAGGTATCTTTTCCATCTTGACTTTCTTTTCTCATCACCTTCTTTTGGCATGGAATTATATTTACAATTGTATGTGAAAGGATGAGTCTGCATTACATTCTCTTCCAACATGATACTATCTTTTTTTTTTTAGCCAAGTTAGGATCTTGTCAAGATTAGGCTCAAATCGAGGATCCTTTGTGCTTTTACTGATTTCTGAAAGAAAAATGACCATTGTTGAGTCGTGGGCTCTTGGGTGCAGGAATGACGACACAAGGCTGAGTACAGGATAACTCATACTTTATTCTTGCTAGAACTGTACTGAAACTTGGCTGTAACCAGCCACAATATATAGTCTAGCCCAGAGGTAGGCAACCTCGGCTCTTTTATGACTCATGGACTTCAACTCCCAGAATTCCTGAGTCAGCTATGTCCATGAGCTATGCTGACTCAGGAATTCTGGGAGTTGAAGTCCATGAGTCATAAAAGAGCCAAGGTTGCCTACCCCTGGTCTAGCCCCTAGGCGGCAGCCAATAGGTTTGAACCCACTCTTGACGCCTGGGGCTAGCCAATTGCAAGACAGGAGACAGCTAGTCTGGGTTACTGGAGAGCCGTTAGCTGCTCCAGGAACGCACGTGGTGTATCACCACAAGCCCAGTACATAACAACCATGTTCTGTCTAAATTTCCTGGAAGGACCTTATTTAACACAGTTTTGGCCAATAAATAACTTAGTAAGGACCCGAAGTATCCTTAGTTATTCTTTTAATGAAAGTTAGAAGTTGTCTAATTCCAGAATAACTCTTTAAAACTTACATTAATGTAGCTTCCAAATGGTCTTCAAGGCAGTCTCTTGTAAGTGCATTGTGATACTCCAATTATGAGAAAATTACAACACGAATGACAGATTTAAGTGGCTCCCAAGCCAAATTAGGTACAACCGGCACAAATCTTTGCAACTGGGCAAAGATTTCTTGTATTTCCACTACTCTAAGTAAGAGCTGTGAGTTCAAAATGACCCCCAGATTGTGCACCAGTCTAGGGCGTGGGTATAGAGCCCCATCAAAGACTAATGCTGGAAAGCCCCCAGTTCTACTAGAAACCAAAAACTAACAGCCACTAGGCTTTGAACCTGAGTCTGTTCCTCCTTATCTAGATCTAGAGCAGGGGTTTCAAACTGCCAGCCCATGGGCCGGTTGCATCATGCAGATGCCACACCCACCCCAGTACTAGCAATGCAAAAAAAGTTGTGATACTTCGTGACATGTCACATGATGCAGTGAGTTTGACACCTGTGATCTAGAGCTTCCAGTTGCTATGGGAGGACACTGACAGCATCATTTGATTGGTCTGGAATTTTGATCTGTAACTGAATATCACCTGTATTTTGCAAATAACAAACCCTGAAGTGGTAGATGACCTCATGCAGAAGTTTTTTTATAGATTTATAGTTGTTGTAGGAAGAGCTGGAGGATTCAGCTTTAAGGCACACTACAGATGAGGGCCTAAAGATGCAGCCATTGCCAACACCAGCACAAACTGATTATCAAGAAAGGAGAAGAAGTACAGTAACATGGTGTCCTCAGCTCCCAAAATCCTCAGCTAGTCTAGAAGAATACCATTATAAGCTGTCTTGAAAGCCACCGAGCAAACCAGAAGCATAGTGATGGACACACACACACACACACACACACACACACACAGAGAGAGAGAGAGAGAGAGAGAGAGAGAGAGAGAGAGAGAGAGAGAGAGAGAGAGAGAGAGAGAGAGAGAGAGATCTGCCAAAATCATCAGCAGGCATAGCTAGTGCTGCCTCCATGCTGAAACCCAGCCTTAAATCAAACTAAAATGGGTCCAGATAAATGGATGCAGATTTTTTTTCCTCTGCTACTTCAAATCTTCCAATGAAAGTATGTACTGCACAGAAAAATATGTTCAGGAATTTTTTTTCCAGAAATGTATTCCTATTAAGACAAGATGCATTAAAAAGGAATATAAATTTAATAAAAGGTAGGTTTTGGCATTCAGGAGTGGGCTGGACCGGGCCAGAAAGCAGCAAGCTGAAGGATAGTTGTTGAGGGGAATACATCATTAATTGTTTCATAGTGTTTGACAGCATGTTGGTGGCTGCACTAGTCTTATTTCAGATTTGGCAATGGTTCTTTTGGACTGATTTTGAATGGGGGTGCCAACTTTGAGGTTATATTTTTGGAGGACTAAACTGCTAATGGATGCTTAGATCAGGCTGAGAAGTGGGCTGCTGTGAGATGCTGCTGCTGGATACTTTTGCTATTGCCTAGTTCCTTCTGCACCATCTGCTCTATTCTTTTTGGAGTATGTTGGGGCTTTGGAGGTGTGAGTGGGTGGGAGATGACAGTAAAGTGGCAGAATACTTTAGAGTACTTTCAACATATTATTTGATATTATTTTAATAAAAGGGCAGTTAACGTTTTTTGAATGATTCTGTATGCAAAATATACAAAAGCTTAGATACGGAATTGTTCGCTTTGTACCTCTCTTTCAATGCATCATAGAAATGTGGGTGATTTTGTTCTTCCTCCTATTCATATTCCACAGCATTTATCAAGTCTGCATTTCTTCTAGCCCTCCAGTTCAAGTATGATGAAGTTTCAAATCTTGGTAATAAAGTAATTAGAAATAAATATCATCACCCAATTCTGTCTCAAGCAACATCTGGGAGAATCAATTTTCTTAATTTGCATTTTGACCTGGATTCTGAACTGGGACAAGAATTTGGGATGTTTCATAAAATTATATACCATAGTAACTTCACACATTGTGCATATACAGTATGTGCTACATTTGCAGAATTTATACAGTTTATGTGAAGAAAAAGCAAGGCTTAGTAATTGTGTAGCTGCTATTTATGTAGGAGAACTAGCATCAAGTCCTTGGCTGCATGGATAGGGTTAAGATGACTTTGTTCTCAGTCCTGGGAAATGTTGTTAGATTGGCAAAAGAAAGGCTGCTCAGTGCAAACACCATTGCTAGGGGCAGAAACTGAAAGGAAAATGCTAGCTTATAAGTTGATCCTATAGAGTATTGTATTGCCATTTTAGGGACACGGTGGCTCAGTGGGTTAGGACGCTGAGCTTGTCGATCAGAAGGTTGGAAGTTTGCGGGTCGAATCCCGAGTGCCGCGTAACAGAGTGAGAGCCTGTTACTCGTCCCAGCTTCTGCCAACCTAGCAGTTCGAAAGCACTTAAAAAACGCAAGTAGAAAAATAGGGACCACTACGGTGGGAAGGTAACAGCGTTCCGTGCGCCTTTGGTGTCTAGTCATGCCAGCCACATGACCATGGAGACGTCCTCGGACAAGCGCTGGCTCTTCGGCTTTGAAACGGAGATGAGCACCGGCCCCTAGAGTCGGAAACGACTAGCACGTATGTGTGGGGGAACCTTTACCTTTACCTTAAGAATACATTAATATGATAAATAAAAAGATGGATGGGTTGAGAAAGAGAACAAGGAGTCTGTCATCAATCCAGTAGCTATCTCCAGCATGAAAATCCCCTATTCGGTCCACGGCCAATTGGCAGAGTCAGCTCTTCAAACTCTTGTGGAAGGATAAAGAGGCTTGAATTCTTAGTTCCAATCAAGTTTTAATTTATATAGTATTGAATGTTTGTTATGTTCCAAGATGTTCATTACTATTTCCTCCATCCTCATAATTCAAAAGCATCAACTTTTCTTCTGCATTTCTTCACAACCATATGCCACAGTTGGGAAAGTCATGGCATTGACATTGTGGACTTTGGATGATGGTGTGATGTTTTTGCCTTTGAGTATCCTGTCTAGAATTAATACTACAAGTTGTTTTGCATGAGCAGAAGGCTTTATTTGGCAATTGTCTCTTGCATGGAGACAAAGGCTATGTGAACAGACCCAACATAGTTCTAAACAGAAATTCAGAAACTCCAAGGAGAAGCATGTGGCTGTTAGTTCCTCTTTTTTAAACTGCCAGAGGGGGTGTGTTCTGTGGAGGTGTGCTCTGATTGGGTAGGGGACCAAGTGTGTTCTGATTGGGTGGGAGTGTGTTTTGAATGGTGGGTGTGTTCTGATTGGGTGGGGGGGTGTTCTGAGTGGATGGGCTGGTCTCAGCTGCCAGCTCCAGAACTGAGCTGGTGAGTTGTGCTGCTTTTGTTCGGCTTCGTGTTTGTGGTGGTGCCATGTTTTTATAGTGGGTGTCAGTTTGCTTATTGTGTGGTTTGGAGGGGTTTAAAGTGGCTGATGTTGCAGCTGTAGTTAGGTTTCTGTTTTGTGGTTGTGTGTCTTTATCATTGTGGGTTCGGATTTGCTTTTTGAATGGTTGTGTGGTGGCGATGTCATGTGATGTTATCATGAGTTTGGGTCTGGTATCATTCTTGGTGGTTGGGCCTCGTCTGTCAATCAAGGCGGGTTTCCAAATGGCTGGTAGACGAGAGGTATCATCTCGTGTATTCATGCTGTGGGGGCGTTTTTCTATCTCAATGGCTTCTCTGATTATTTTGTTGTTAAAATGTTCAATTTTGGCGATAGTTTTGGTTTTTTTAAAATCAATTTCATGTCCCGTGGCTTCAAAGTGTTGGACCAGGGATGAAGTTTGTTCTCCCTTTCTGAGTGAGTTTTTGTGCTCTTCAATGCGTGCACTTATTCTTCTGTTGGTCTGTCCGATGTATGTGGTGGGGCAGGTGGTGCATGGGATTTCGTATACTCCTTGGTTTTCTAACCCAATTATGTCCTTGGGGTTTCTTAGGATGGTGGATATTTTTCTGTCTGTGTAGAATGCTGTTTTGATGTTGTGTTTTTGGAGGACCTTGCTGATTCTGTCTGTGGTCCCTTTTAAGTATGGGAGGAGGGCTTTGCCATTTTCTTGTTCTCTGTCTTGGGTTTTTGTGGGTGTCTCTCTTCGGATTAAGTTGGTAATCATGTTTCTTTGGAATCCATTGGCTGTTAGTACATTAGTGAGAGTGTGTAGTTCGGTTTTTAGGTGTTGTTCGTCAGCTAGGTGTTTTGTTCTGGAGATGAGTGTCTTGGCTACGGAGTTGATCTGTGCTGGGTGGTGGTGTGAGAGTGCGTTCAGATAGCGGTTTGTGTGTGTTTTTTTATGGTAGATAGTGTGTCCTAGGGAGCCGTTGGATTTCTTGTAGACTAAGACATCAAGGAAGGGAAGTTGATTGTTAGCTTCTGTTTCCATGGTGAATTGTATTTTGGGGTGTAGGCTATTGAGGTGTATGAGGAAGTCATCCAGTTTTTCTTTGCCGTGTGGCCAGATTACGAAGGTGTCATCTACGTATCTGAGCCAGAGTTTGGGTTTGTGGTTGGATTTTTCTAGAGCGAGGGTTTCAAAGTGTTCCATGTAGAGGTTTGCGATGACAGGTGAGAGGGGTGATCCCATGGGTGCTCCTTCCATTTGTTTGTATCTTTGTCCATTGTAGATGAAGTATGTGTTAGATAGGCAGTGGTTGGTCAGATCTAGGATGTGTTTTGGGGGGTTGTATTTATTTTGGATAGCTGTCAAGGCTTCTTTGATTGGCACTTGGGTGAAGAGGGATACAACATCGAAGCTCACAAGTAGGTCACAGGGCTGTAAGTTTAGTTTACTTATGATCTCTATGAATTGGAATGAGTTTTGTACGTGCGAGGTGATGGAATTTGCATAAGGCTGTAGTTGTTTGGCAAGAAATTTGGCTAGATTTTGTAGAGGTGAGCCTATGGAGCTGACTATGGGTCTGAGTGGGGTTCCTTCTTTGTGTATCTTGGGCAGACCATAGAGCTTAGGACATCTGGATGATTTTTCTCTGGGAATGATTGTTTTCTGGATCTCTTCACTGATGGGGGTGGCTTTTATTTTTGATTTTGTGGTTTTTTCCAGGTAGGTGGTGGGATCTGTCTTGAGTTTGTATGTGGAGTCTCGGAGTAGGTTGGATAATTTGGTATGGTAGTCAGATGACTGCATGTGGCTGTTTGTTCCTCTTTTTTAAACTGCCAGAGGGGGTGTGTTCTGTGGAGGTGTGCTCTGATTGGGTAGGGGACCAAGTGTGTTCTGATTGGGTGGGAGTGTGTTTTGAATGGTGGGTGTGTTCTGATTGGGTGGGGGGGTGTTCTGAGTGGATGGGCTGGTTTCAGCTGCCAGCTCCAGACCTGAGCTGGTGAGTTGTGCTGCTTTTGTTCGGCTTCATGTTTGTGGTGGTGCCATGTTTTTATAGTGGGTGTCAGTTTGCTTATTGTGTGGTTTGGAGGGGTTTAAAGTGGCTGATGTTGCAGCTGTAGTTAGGTTTCTGTTTTGTGGTTGTGCCTCGTTATCATTGTGGGTTCGGATTTGCTTTTTGAATGGTTGTGTGGTGATGATGTCATGTGATGTTATCATGAGTTTGGGTCTGGTATCATTCTTGGTGGTTGGGCCTCGTCTGTCAATCAAGGCGGGTTTCCAAATGGCTGGTAGGCGAGAGGTATCATCTCGTTTATTCATGCTGTGGGGGCGTTTTTCTATCTCAATGGCTTCTCTGATTATTCTATTGTTAAAATGTTCAATTTTGGCGATAGTTTTGGTTTTTTTGAAATCAATTTCATGTCCCGTGGCTTCAAAGTGTTGGACCAGGGATGAAGTTTGTTCTCCCTTTCTGAGTGAGTTTTTGTGCTCTTCAATGCGTGCACTTATTCTTCTGTTGGTCTGTCCGATGTATGTGGTGGGGCAGGTGGTGCATGGGATTTCGTATACTCCTTGGTTTATATATGATATATATATATATATATATATATATATATATATATATATATATATATATATATATATATATATATATATATATATATATATATATATATATATATAATTTTAAATGATGGCCTACATAATGTTTAATGCTATGGGTGTCAATTTGCCCTAACCTCAGAAAAATAAAGCTTTGCATAAAAGCTCTAACAGAGAAGTAAGTGCTTTATTCTTCCTTTTCCCTAAGGGTTCTTCCTAAAACTCTTCCTTGCTCCACTTGGTTTATGAGAATAAGAGCTGTAGGAAAAAGTTGCAAGTGAAAAGAGGCAACTGGGCAAATAATTAAGCATCTTCATTACCCACTTATTTGCTATAATTCTGGATTTCATTTATATTGTCTATAGCTTTTGCATAGTTTTATCTTTTTAATATTGTGATCCTACCACTGTTACCCTGTGGTAAGATAGGCAGCCAATAAATTTAATAAATAATGATAACTTTTCCCCACACTGTAACCATTGTGTAGCACTCAGTTTCCTATACACTTTTTTATTCTACTTGCACTAATATTGAGCAACCTTATTTTTTTGTTATTTTTGTGGAAGAGTAAAGTACAGCAAGAAAAAAAGCAAGAGTGCTGGATTCAGCTTTAACCATATTTAGAGATGGTCCATTGAAACCAATGACTGAACAGAAGATCTTCTGATTTAAATTGATATATTTTAAATATGAATAAGTTGGCTTCAGTTGAATGTGTATGCTGCTGATTCATGAAATATGTAAAATCAGCTTTGCATGATTTTTTTTTTTAAAAATTGGGCCAAACTTGAAAGCCTACATTTTGAAAATTCTGTACTTTCATCTTATACCACACTGATCATTTATATTTCAATATTTAAAGTAAAAATGAGTTTTTTACATTTCTACCTTTTCTTTTCTTTAAATAAAGTTTAATTTTTTTCTATCCCCTCTGGGACTGATTTATTTACAAGGAGAGAGGACTATAATCATATATCCTGATGCTACCAGTGGTGTTATAGAAATTGTGTGTTTTTCACTTTTACACAATAATTGCCAGAGAGTAACACAGATATGGCAGGCATATCTTTCTCATACATGCATTCTGAACTCACATTTAAAATAATAATAATAATAAGAAGAAGAAGAAGAAGAAGAAGATTATTTATTTAGATAATTTATAGGCCCACCCATATTAAATATGTAATCCTAAGTAGCTAAGAACAATCTACTCTATACACTACAATGCATTATATACAAAACAATCACAACACATGCAAAATTAAAAATAACCATAATATAAGAACCCAAGCACCATACGGAACTCACAAACCAGCTATACACATGTAGAGTTCAACTAAAAATCTGATCCAATGTTTGGTGGAAGAACCAGGTCATCAAAACCATCAAAAAATGCCAAGAAATTTGGACACCTTTGGATCTCAGGGTGAGGTGTTCTATAGGGCAGATGCCATAATGCATAGATCTGATTTCTTAAAATGTCTAGCTCACACACAAGCTAATAAATAATTGTTATGGCAACAGAACTGAATGCTGAATAATAGCAATCACAAATAAAATTCAATAGTTAATACATCTGATTATCATGAAAGCATTATTACTGCTTATCAGATAGAAGCATACTTAACAACAAACCGTGACTCCTTGATTTAGGCAGGAAATCTGGGCATTTCACATATTTTGGACTTCTCTTTCTTTAGCCCCATCTTACACAGCCAGAGTCAAAGAAGCATGGGATCTATATCCCTAATGCTTGGAGGGTTCTAGATTGACTACTTCTGACTTAGGGAAATGGTGTACGATCAGATTTGACTACAAAGCTTCTATAGGACTTCATTGTGTATTTCGTTAATAGTTTATAGTTTTGATGTATCATTTTTTAAAATAAAAAGTAATTGTCTCCTTGAATTTTCAGAACTTCTTTCAAATAGTTAGCAACCTTCTGGATGAGGAAAACAAAGAAAAATGGGAAGATGCGCAGCAGGTAAGTATCCCATGTACTGTTGACATTCCCTCTTTTCTGCTTCAAAAGGATTGTTGTTGATTCATCAGTCAAAGATCTTCCTAAGTGGCCTAGCCCCCAAGGTCTGTGCATCCAGTAACTGCATGTTTTCAGTCTCTTGGATTGTCAAATGAATAGGTTTTAAGGCTATCAATAACTGCTAGTTCTCATGAGGTTATAGTATGAAGGGCAACTTAACTTTATTGAAGAACAAGTATCGGAATTAAGACTTCATGTTCTGCTTGTATATAATTGATGGTACACCAAATAGATACTTGGCCTGATTATACACTTATATGGACATTAAGGAGGTGCAATGGCTCAGCAGTTAAAGACATTGAGCTTGTCAGCTTGACAGCCTAGGTTCAAGACCCAAATGGCGTGCAACGGTGTGAGCTCCTGTTCTTGCGCTAGCTCCTGCCCACCTAGCAGTTCAAAAGCATGCAAATGTGAGTAGATAAATAGGTATCACTTTGGTGGGAAGTTAACATCTTTCCATGTGCTTTGGCATAAAATTCATCCTGGCCACATAATCAAGAAATGTCTTTAGACAACACTGGCTCTCTCAGCTAAGAAACGCAGATGAGCACCACCCCTAAAGTTGGACACCAATGGAGTGGGGAAACCTTTACCTTTACTTTATGGACATTAACATTGTAATTGACAGAAGTTCCCTTGTTTGTCCCAGCCTTAGTATACTTGCACATATTTAATTCAGAATGCTTAAAAGATAACATAACAAGATAGGTTGTCAGGAAACAAACAACTGGTTTTCCATAAGATGTCATTAGATTAAATATTCATTGTTTGTTATAAACCATGTATGCATATTTTATAACTTATGAGGTGATATATTTAGCGGGAGTTCTTTCAGAAATCCTTCAATAGGATTTTAGGATGATATACCACAATGAGTTTTTAAACACATATTTTAAGATAGTTAGCACTGAGTGACTGACATGCATCTAATAATTATCTAATTTTCCTTAGATTTTATATTGCAAAATAATTATTTAAAACAACTCCTCCACCTTTGTCCAACAGTAAAATCTCTGAAAACATACAAATGCAAATTGTATACGTAAACTTAGCATGTAAAGGCCAAATCAGAAATAATGCACAATTAACTCAATTCTTCATCTTTTGATTTTAAGAATTTAATTTAATTTTTAATTTAATAACATTTATATACCGCCCTTCTCCCTGAGGACTCAGGGCGGTTCACAGGGCGTGAATTTTTATTGATATCCATTTAACATCCATTTTTCCCCAATCCCATACTTAATTGACTTCCCATAACTGCGCTCTATAGATGGAAAAGTCAAAATATTATTCTTTTTATCATAAGGTTAATGCATTTTCCATTTGATGTCTTACTAAAAGAACTTGCAATGCAAAATTGCCTGCCTTGTAATCACTGCAGATTTATAAGGTAAAGGTAAAGGTTCCCCCGCACATGCGTGCTAGTCATTTCCAACTCTAGGGGCCGGTGCTCTTCTCCATTTCAAAGCCGAAGAGCCAGCGCTTGTCCGAGGACGTCTCCGTGGTCATGTGGCCAGCATGACTAGACACCAAAGAAGCTGGGACGAGTAACAGGCGCTCACTCTGCTACGTGGCACTCGGGATTCGAGCCACCAAACTGCCAATCTTCTGATCGACAAGCTTAGCGTCCTAACCCACTGAGCCACTGCGTCCCTTGCAGATTTATACACTGAGTCAAAAACTAACAGTATGCTAAATTCCTCAGTAAACTCAAGCAGGTCCCTTCTACTTCTCCCAGGAGGTTCTCATTTAACCCTCATTATATCCTGAAAGATCCCCTACCTTTCAGTGCACATATGGGAATCCATTATAGATGTTTCTGGGGAGGAAAACCTTCATCCATAAGAGCATGTGCTATTGCTGCAAAGGCATCCATCAAACAACCCAACTGTTGTAGGCTTCATTAATTTTGTAATGCTGCTGGACAAATTGGACAAATTGAGATCCTGCAGTTACTGAGTGTGAGACCTTTTGTTTTTTCCTTCTAAAGATCTACCAAGGCTCCATAGAACTTATGCAGGTGATTGAAGATTTTATACACATTGTTGGAATGGGGATGATGGACTTTCAGAATTCGTACTTAATGACTGGAAATGTAGGTAAGAAATAGGAATGTTTTTTACCATATACATATTTTAAGCTTTCTTAAATAATCGTATCATGTAAATATTATTTATGGGACAAATAAGATTGAGATCCATCCTCTGTTCCAAATGTATATTTTTTTTCCGTATTGGCAATTAAAGCCTGTATAGTAGGTTCTGTTTTGATACACACTTGGAAAGTAAGTGTGATTACGAAGTAAAACAAATTTTCTAATTTGAAGTGGCAGATATCACGGGAGCAAATAAACCTATTCTGAAATTGCTTTTGCAGCTCTTCTAATAAAGTTTCAATTCTGTTATATGTAATGTTACACAAAAAGGATCATGTTATTTCCTCCTCTGAAACTAAAATATGAGGCACTTCAATGGAGACCCGTGTGGGTAAATCAAATAGACTTCATAAACAGAAATTTCTCCAAGAAGCAACGATCAGTTATGATTCAGGGAGTTAAAATATATCCTGGAAAAAAGGCAATAGCAAACCATTTTCATGTTACATGAGGGCAACTGTACTGTTACCTCTACAGAAGTCACCAGGAGTTGAATTTGATTCAAAGATGACTTTATATCAAATTTTATACAAGTATGAGATAGAAACGTTGTGGCTTTTTCTAAAAAACATAAAATTTAAAGCATGTAGCATAGTTAATTATTTTGCATCCACATCCTGATTAACATTTGAATTCCAAATGCGCATCCTTCTCTAGGAGTTATGGAAAGATCAAGGAGTAAGGGACACTATTGCTGATGTACAGTAGATAATTGAGAAAGCCATAGAACTCAAAAAAAAGTCAACATGTGTTTATTGTTAACAGAAAAGCCTTCCGATAGATGAACTATGTCAAGCTAGTAGAATGTCTTTAGGAAAATAGGAATCCCAGAATATTTTACTGTCCTCATGTGAAACTTATATCTAGAGGATGCCATAAACCGCCCAGAGTCACCTCGAACAATAAGATGTGTGGCGTATAAATATAATAAATAATAATAATACTCCAGATGGAACATGGCAAAACAGACTGGCTCCAAGTCAGCAATGAGATAAGGCCAAATATATATTGAGGGAAAGTGAAAAAAGATGAATGGGGTTTTAAAATTGGAGGAAGAAAATGAAAACATTTGGCAAACTAAGAATGAAAATCAAGATGCACATAAAAAAGAGGGAGTAGGGTTAAAGGTAAATAAGAACAAGCTAATATAAAGAAGACTAACAGCTACATCAACCACTCTTAGAACTGTCAAAGAAAATACTGAAGTGATGGATAGCTTCTGCCGGTTAGCATTGACTATCAACAGTGAAGCAGTCAAGAAAAATGTCACATGCAGAATCATGCAGGCCATAGAAAGTTAAACTTTGAAAAAACAGAATAAAAAAGTGTTGTTGTTTGGAAACTTTGGTATTGGAGAAGAGTTCAAGAAGAAAAAAAACAGATGGATTATTGAACAAATCAATCCAGTGTTCTCACTTAAGGCACAAGTGACCTGCTTCAAGTTATATTCTGAATATATTGTGTATGTTCTACCTACCTCTGTTGAGAAATCTAGAAGAGAAGAGAATGATCAGCAGTAAGGTGGATAGCTTCAAATGGTGGCAGTGGTTGCATCCTTTGAATACTTGAAGGACCAGATTAGGGATAGATACTACTGATGAAAATCTATGTGGTTGCTAAGAATCAGCACTGAGTTGATAGGACATAATCACCATCAGTCTTTGAACTAGTTGGCTAGAGAGTACCCTGAAGGCTAAGATTGGGTAGCAGGTAGAAGTTTACTTTCTGACAAATGTTCGTACTCTACCATGTCAAGTGTTTTGTGAATCACCAACCCTCTCACCCCTGTAGCTGTTTTGTAAGAACAATCACCACATCTTCTTAAAATATTGAAATATTAATGTTTTTGTAATGTATTGGGACGTGGTGCCTCAGTGGGTTAGGACGCTGAGCTTGTCGATCAGAAGGTCGGCAGTTTGGCGGGTCGAATCCCGAGTGCCGCGTAACAGAGTGAGAGCCTGTTACTCGTCCCAGCTTCTGCCAACCTAGCAGTTCGAAAGCACGTAAAAATGCAAGTAGAAAAATAGAGACCACTACGGTGGGAAGGTAGCACTGTTCCGTGCGCCTTTGGCGTCTAGTCATGCCGGCCATATGACCACGGAGATGTCTTTGGACAAATGCTGGCTCTTTGGCTTTGAAACGGAGATGAGCACCGGCCCCTAGAGTTAGAAACTTCTAGCACACATGTGCAGGGGAACCTTTACCTTTACCTAATGTATTGGGATTATACTTGAACTGTTTCATGTGTCTGTTTGAATGCTGCTTAAGGTTGCTCAATTAGTGTGTCTGTGTAACGGTCACTGACTAGCCAGACTTGCTGTCTCCAAGAAGATCATTGGATGATTTGGGGCAGGAATGGGTTCCTTTAAACCTATTGGCCGCCACCTAGTGGCCAACCATATAAGTAGCTACACAGAAGTCTCTGTTTCAGTTCTGTTCCTGTTTGCCTCAATAAAGCAATGTTCCTGTTTGCAACCTCTTGTCTCGCTTATTGCCTCCAAAGAACTGGTTACACAACACTGGCAACGAGGATGGGATGTTGCTTCTTTGATAGAGCTGAAAGTCACTAGGGGGTGAGGCCAGCACAGTGCTTGGCAGGGACCACACTTTCCCCCCCCCTCGGTCAGTCTAGCAAGCCACGCTAGTGACCATCTGCTCTGTGGTCCAGTCCCAGGGCCTATGAAGAAGAAGCAGCAAGAGGCAATGCAAGGCCTGAGCCATGAAGACTTGGAAAGGTTGGAAAGCTCAAAGAATTTGACGACATTCACCCAGACAGATGCTCGTTCTACATTTCAAGAGTAAAGAACTACCTCCATGCAAACCAAGTTGCCGAAACTCGCCTGAAGGCCACAGCACTTCTCTGTGTCTGTGGGCCTGCAATGTTCAACATCGCAGAGAACTTAGTTGCACCGGTGCAGCTGGAGTCTGTTACTTATGTGGACCTGAAGAAATGGCTCGGTGACCATTTCCAACTGAAGCTGTCGGTGATAGCATGGAGGCATGCCTTCGAACGAGTACAACAACCCAGCGAGATGGCCACAGAATTAATCATGGCATTGAGACAAGCTTTGCGACGGTGTCAATTTTTGAACTTGGAAGAAAGGCTTCATGACCGACTCATTCGTGGACTCAGAAGCAGAAAGTTACAACAAAAACATTTTGCAAAAGAGACTCTCTCACTTCAAGAAGCTTTAAAAGAGGTCATGGAAGATGAAGCTGCCGGTGTGGCCATGAAGGCATTGTGGCCTGCCATAAGCACTCCTCACGAGGAAGCCATCCACCACGAGGATGCTGAGCATCAAGAAGATGTCAACTCTGACCCCGAAGACAAGATTCAATGGCACCACGACAAGGAACTGAAGCCCTCTTACAAGGCAGTTCCCTTCCTTTGGTGTTTGGGCTGTGGCAGCTGCCACCAACAAGCGGACTGCTGGTTCAGGACAGCCACTTTTTGGGCCTGTGGAAAATCTGGCCACATCGCAGCAGTCTGTAGAGGTCACCAGAAGGACCGCCAATCAGACGATCCAATCAGGAGAGGTACCGGGGCCCCGGGGCAGCATAGAGTAGGGTTCTGCTCCAGTTGCTGGAGCATTTGCCACACAGGAGCTTGCCGCCCCCTTAAACCAAAACTTCAGCTTCATGTCGAGCTGCAAGGCATTCCTTGCAGGATGGAACTGGACACTGGTTCAGCTGTATCCATTATTTCCCTGGAGACTTTCCGGTTTGTGTGCAACCGCAGCAAGAGATGGGCCAAGCTTAGGCCATCCAATATCATTCTAACTGACTTCCAGAATTCTTGAGTAGCCATCAAAGGCGAGGCCACCTTGGCTGTCAAATTCAAGGGGTTTTCGGGGGACCTAGATGTGATTGTGGTGGAGGGCCAGAGAATGAGCTTAATAGGGCTTGAGTTGTTTGATGCACTGGGCATTCAAGTAACCGGGATCCACCGGACACAAGTGGCGAACTTGGCGTCAGTATGTGAGGAATTGGCAGATGTTTTTGACACATGGGAGAGTACAAGGGCCCTCCGATAGCCTTTAAGCTTGATTCTGCTGTTAACGTCTATTAGGATCAAGCCCCGTAGAGTGCCATTTGCACTAAAACACAAAATCAATGCAGAGCTGGACAAGCTAGTCAGTCAGGGGGTACTACAGCCCGTAGATGGGGGTGAATGGGAAACTCCCATTGTCACGCCACTTAAGGCCAATGGGAGGTCAGGATTTTCACTGATTACACCATTAACTAGGCACTACAGCAGCACGTGTACCCATTGCCAGTTGTTAGCCACATTTTGGCATCGCTGCAAATGGGTACCATGTTTGCTAAATTAGATTTGGCACAGGCCTATCAGCAGTTACCTGTGGACAAGGCCACAGCACCGCACAAACAATTGTGACACATACGGGGGCTTTTAAGGTAAAACGCCTTCAATTTGGGGTTAGCGTAGCCCCAGGAATCTTCCAGGAAGTTATGGAGCATATGCTCAAGGACATTTCAGGGGGTTGCCCCTATTTCGACGATGTTCTCATCAGTGGTGAGTCCACTGAGGTGCTTGTAAGGAGGCTCAAAGCCATCCTTCAATGGTTCCACACAGTGGGACTCAAACTGAAAAGGGACAAGTGTAAAATTAGGGTCCCTTCCACTGAGTTCCTGGGATTCCATATTGATGCCGAGGGCATCCAACCTGCAGAATCCAAGCTGAAGGCAATTCAGTTGGCACCAAGTCCCAGATCCAAAGGAGAGCTCCAGGCATTCCTGGGTCTCCTGAATTTTTACAATCCATTCCTGCCTAACAAGGCCTCAGTGGCAGAGACATTACACCAGCTCTTAGACAAGAACACTACATAGAAGTGGACCAAGGTCCAAGAAAACAGTTTTAAGGCAGTGACAGTAAGTCACTACTGTCCTCCAATTCAGTGCTTATGCACTTTAATAAACATTGCCTGTATGCATTGCATGTGACGCATTCCCTTATGGGGTGGGGCTGTACTAAGCCATTTGTCTAGTGATGGGACTCAAGTCCCCATTGCCTATTATTCAAGGACATTGTCCTCAGCTGAGTGCAATTACACTCAGATTGACAAACAGGCCTTGGCCATTGTGGCTGGGGTGAAGAAATTCCATGATTACTTGTACGATAGGAAATTCACGGTCTTCACTGACCACAAGCACTGTTGGGGTTACTTACTACAGGCAGGCAGATGCCTCAGCAAAGACATGGGCCATCCAGATGGCCTTCGCAGGTTGCCATTGCCACAGGTAGAGCCAGATCTGGCTCCAGCACGTCGCATTTTGTCAATTCAGGATTTGCCTGAGTTTCCCCTCCATGCTGGGGATGTGGCTACAGAAACTGCTGCAGACAAAGTTTTAAGTAGAGTTTTGTCATGGATTCACACTGAGTGGCTTGAAAATAGTCCTGGAACAGAGTTCCAAAGCTATTTCATACATAGACATGAACTTTCAGCTCACAAAGGCTGCATCTTATGGGGGAGCAGGGTTATTGTCCCCAGTTCATTAAGGCACTGTGTACTTCAGTCTCTGCATGAGGGCCATCCAGACATAGTCCGGATGAAGGCATTGGTACAGAGCTACCTATGGTGGCCAGGGTTAGATGAGGCTATCGAAGCCCAAGTACATGGGTGTTACACGTGTCAACAATCCAGACCAGAAATGCCACAGGCCCCTGACCACTGATGGGAGGAGACTCATACACTATGATCAAGGATTCACATTGACTTCGCTGGGCCCTTTCAGGGACAGCTGTTTTTGATAGTGGTTGACAGCCACTCTAAATGGTTGGAAGTAATTCCTATATCTACTAAGACTACTGCTAGGACCATCCACGTGCTTAGGAAGCTTTTTGACACACATGGGCTGCCAGATGTCATAATCTCAGACAACGGGGGCCAGTTCACAGTGGCAAAATTTCAGGCCTTCTTGAGGACTAATCTCATAAGGAATGCAACCTCGGCTCCCTTTCACCCCTCGACTAACGGGCAGGCTGAATGTATGGTGCGTATGACAAAGGAGTCACTCAAGCACATTGTGACTGGGGATTGGCACCATAGGCTGGCTGGTTTTTTGCTTTGCCAGCACACTACGCCTTGCACAGCAATGGGCAAGAGCCCAGCAGAGCTTCTCTGGGGGAGAAGACTAATCACAAAACTGGACAGCTTGTATCCTGACTGGGTAGCAGCAGACACCACATGCCCAAAGGACCCAAGGGGGTTGCAAGTGGGTGATGCGGTGTGAGCCCGGAACTATGGCCATGGGAACTTGTGGGTGCTGGGTAAAATTGCCAAAATTTTGGGACCTCTTTCTTACAAAGTGGCTATGGATGGGGGTCAAGTTGTTCACCTCCATATTGATCAGCTGTGGAAGCATTTTGCAGAATGGCCACTAAGGACCTCATGGCAGGTCCGCAATTAGAGCTGGAAACCGGCAGCCAAACAGGGTAGTTCACACACTCTGAGGACTCAGTCAGTACAACAGGGAAGTGGTCATAGATGGAGTGCAACATGGGTCTCCAGACAAGGAAAGTCAACCCAAACACAACAGCAGCTTGGCTGACACAGCTACCTCATTGGACTTTGGTTTGGGCCAACCAGGAATGGCCAGCCAAAGGGACTCAAGTCAATCCGACTCATGTGAACCTAAGAACACAGGTCTACCCAGCCCAGCGGGCAAGCTGGTAGACTGGAAGTTGCTGGGATCCCCCAGGTGTTCTGAAAGGTCGCGTAAACCACCGCAATATTTACAAGATTATATTCTTAAATAATGTATGTACATTCTAGAGGGGAGGGGTGTAATGTATTGGGATTTTACTTGAAATGTTTCACATGTCTGTTTGAATGCTGCTTAAGGTTGCTCAATTGGTGTGTCTGTGTAACGGTCACTGACTAGCCAGACTTGCTGTCTCCCAGAAGATCATTGGATGATTTGGGGAGGGAATGGGTTCCTTTAAACCTATTGGCCGCCGCCTAGTGGCCAACCATATAAGTAGCTGTGCAGAAGCCTCTGTTTCAGTTCTATTCCTGTTTGCCTCAATAAAGCAATGTTCCTGTTTGCAACCTCTCGTCTCGCTTATTGCCTCCAAAGAACTGGCTACACAACAGTTTTCACCATCTTGAAAAGACTATTTACTTTAGTGTAGACATGTTGGTCTTCTCAGCCATCATGAATATAGTAATCCTTATTGTTGAGTTGTAATCTAGGTCTTTTTTTCAATCTCCCATCAGAAGGAATCTTTAAAAGTTATATAGAAGTGCCAATTTCAGAAAAATCACAAAATCCTACAGAAGCCTTGCTTTCACAGACAAAGCAATAGAAAAATTGATGCTTGATACAAACTGCTGAATAGACATATTTTTTTACTGGCTTTATGGATTAGGAGGTGTTTTGAAGGATGACATTTAGTGGATCTATTTTAAGGTGGCTTGCTCTCAGTTCATGCCCTAAAAGAGGCAGATATAGCTGTTTGCCATAATTAAGTGAGTGAAGAAGACTTTGGGGACATAACCTCCCCTAATTCTGTGGCGGATCTACACATATGAACGTTACTAAATAAGTTCTTAAATGGTCTTCAGTAGATACCTCAGGTTAATAGAATTAATAAGTGTTAGCAAAGAATCTGAAAGAGTAAAGACAAACAGCTATTAAATATACTGGATTTAGCAATCATACAACATGCTTCAATTGCATTGAAACAGCTGGAGGCTCCTCTCTTATATCTAACAAGAGCAAAATAACATCTGACATCTAACACTATTCATAATTTTTATGTCAGCAAAATCAATTCTGAGCCAAAGAAGTTTCCGAAAAGACTGATTAAAGAGAAACAAGAAGAATCTGCTGCTGCTGCTCTTTGTGTGTGTGTGTGTGAGAGAGAGAGAGAGAGAGAGAGAGACAGACAGACAGACAGACAGACAGACACAGAGACAGAGAGAGTGACAGAGAAAGAGAAAGAGAAAGAGAGAGAGAGAGAGGAAAGAAGTGATGTTTGTGTAAACAGCTTAACTAAAACAGTGATATATTTAACAAGCATAATCAAGATAATCACCTGCAGAAAAGACTGTGAATTCACAAAACATCTTAATACTTAGCACAAACTAACTGGGCTATCACTTACAATTGTTACTTACAATTCCAAACAGGCATATGAAACAGGCATGGTAAAAATTACTATTATTTTCATAATCTATTTGAACTACTTTGTCACTATTCTGGTTATGTTTTCATAAAGAGTATGGTTCTTACTTCAAAAACATGGATGTATGTGTTATAGGCATCTTTTTGTAACCATGATGATGACAAAATGATGGCATGATACAACCATCACCCTCATATACAAGTACCTAAGGATCAGAGTTTGCATGGCAATATCCTACCTCACCATGCCTCTACCCAGATTCCTATATATGATTCCTCTTAAATAAATCTGCATAGAGTTGTATCTCAAAATAGCAGATTCCCCACCCCACCATTTCAAATGTAAAAAACAAAAACAAAAAAAGGATTATATATATATATACGGCTGTGACTAGGAGGGAGAATCTTGTTTCCAAACAGTCAAGACATGTATTCTGTTGAACACATCAGAAAGATTGGAGGAAAATGAAAAGTGACTAGAGTGCATACTGGAAAAGAAAGTGTGCTGTTTGATGCTTTAACCTTGAGTGTATAAATTTAACTTAACTTTGTGAATCTATATATGTATATGCAAATGCACACTCACATGTATAAAAGGTATATATGTCCAGGAAATCCCTCCCACAAGAGAGAGGCTGGCACTTGATCTATGTCTGGAAGAGAAAGGTGACAGGGCACAGCAGAAGGGCAATCTCCAATGGGAGAATATGTTTGGCCTGCAGTCTGGACTGAAAAGCTTGCAAAGTGTTGCAAAAGTGTATCTGTTGGGGCAAGATTTTTTTAAAAAAAAAACAATAATTAGAATTAGACTGGAATGAGTATAAGAGAGCAGCTTAAACGGTAAATTCAGATATGCCTATAATAGGAGCTGAGAAGGAAGGTAGATGGCTGTAATACATTGTAGGAAGAATTAACTATTAACCCTTTAGATTAGAAATAGTTGTATACAGTAGTATTTTCCTTTACTATAGCCAAGGGCCTTCCAGAGTGTCAAAAGTATGAAAAGCCATGTAGTCATGCAGTATATCATTTCTTGTCCTTAATTTCATGGCTAATATATTTTCTTAGATCAGGGCTTCCCAAAGTGATCAATATTGACTCCTAAAGATCAGTGAAACTATCCAAGGGCATGATAATGATGATGATGATTTGTGGTACTATTCAAATAGTATTTATTAAATTGTTTTCATTTAATGAATGTTGAATGTTTGGGAGTCAACAAGTTGAGTTTGGGTACCCCTGCCTTAAATAAATCTCCCTCCTCCCTCCCTTTTCCTTCTGTTTAATAACAGCTGCTTCATTTCTTTGAGTCACTCCTATGACTTCATGGACATATCAATATACTTTCCTTGGAAGCATTAAAAAGGTAAAGGTAAAGGTTCCCCCACACATGTGTGCTAGTCGTTTCCAACTCTAGGGGCCAGTGCTCATCTCCGTTTAAAAGCCAAAGAGCCAGCGCTTGTCCGAGGACGTCTCCGTGGTCATGTGGCCGGCATGACTAAACGCCAAAGGCGCACGGAACGCAGTTACCTTCCCACCGTAGTGGTCCCTATTTTTCTACTTGCATTTTTACGTGCTTTCGAACTGCTAGGTTCCTAACCCACTGAGCCACCGCATCCCTTTTGGAAGCATTACAAAAGTGATTTATTGACCTTGTTTTCGTCAAGGTGTTTATTTGTTTGTTTGTTTGTTTTTTTCAGCTTCTTGGTTAAACCTACAACTTTGGGATTCTCATTGAATCTCCCATTCAAGTACAATTAGATCTGACTGTTTAGGTTCCAAGTCATACAAGATCATCCCTGTGCTTCCAACTGCTGGAATATCTATTAAGTTATATTATTTTAATTGAAATGTGCTGGGAAAAGATGAGGAAATGCATTTTTGCATTTAGATTGCCTTGTTGCAGTAGGAATGTTTTGCCTTATTTTTTTTGAAAAGTGACCTGTATCAGTTATAATTATGATACATTTGGAAACTCTAAAATGCCTTTTGGTATTTGTTTCCTACAGTTTTCAAAATAAGTCTAACTAGCCCATGCAGATAATAGATTTGAAAGGTGGAAGATTTTTGCATCAGAGAATTAATTATTCACAATCCATAACTAGAATAACTATGATTAACAGCATTTTACCTCAAAAATATGTTGTCTGTATATATTTACTTTTATTTTTCATTTACAATAATTGTAGACTGCCTTAGTTGTGAATCTCTGGGAGATATTCAACCAGATGGAAAAAGAAAAAGAAAAAGAAAGAAAAAGAACATATACTCTATGATGGAATATCCTTAATCAATCACTATGTCTCAGCTTTATACATTAATGTTCCAATTCAAGATCTCCTGACTATCATATATTTGAGTTTTTTAAATTACCCTTTAACTAAAGCTGACCAAAATACTTTTAAAATATGCCAATAGGAATCTCAGCCAAGCTGAGTGAACTCAATGAAATTTTCTGCAAATAGTTGTGCATATGTGAATTCTACAGTTTAGTATTAAATTTTAAAAGGGGGAGAAATGTAACTCTGTACAGATTATTGAATAACACCCAGTTTAAACACATTGGAGCACTAGGTGTAAGAAGCTCTAAATCTAAATATCTGGACAAACAAGGACTATTGAAAAGGAACTGACACTTTTCATCTTTTCCCTTATGGTGTACAACCAAGAAAATATTCTATAATGTTCAGTCTGTATAACACAACTAAAGACAATGAGGTATGCTAAGTAGATTGATGATTCCAAATTAAGAAGAAAAATAAACTCAACAATTTTATCTGGCAGAAAAAGCCAGTTGAAGAATAGCATCTCCAAATTCATTCCCTACTTCAATACAAGAAGCTTCAGAGCAACCTAAGAACACTTCCAGTAAAGTCAATCATTTTCAGTTCACATCTTTATGCACAGGGAAAAGCTTTAGGTATCTACAGATAAAGATATTGGGTATCTTGTATGCTCCCTTCATCTTTTCAGTGGTGTGATATAGGAATTGAGAGTAGATTTTCGTATTTGGCCCTTTAATGCTCGAAATTTCCTACTGCGCTTCTTAGAATCACTCCAAGAGTTTTTCTTTAAAACACAGCAGGTCACTGTGTTCCTCAAACTTCACAAATTGATCTTGGTGACAAACAGTTATATATCAGTCAGCTTCTCTTACTCTGACAATTTAATGAGGTGGAAAAGAATAATAACTGCCTATCTCCTTGCTTGAGGAAGAATTAATGTGCTTGCCACAAAAAAATGCAAAATGGAGACAAAGGCATTTTCATTTTTCTTCTTCTTGATTTTCTGATGATACAATTAAAGGGATGTACTGTAACCTGAAGAGATTTTAGCAAGGAAACTTAAGAAAACCCATTGCTGCATTGCAGTAATATTTTAAAGTTGAAGTTATCTTTGGCCAAGTTACTGTCATTAAAATTCAAATACAGGTATATAGTTATTAGTCTAAAGTAATCACACAGGTTTTTTGAAAGACTGTTTTTCTCCTTGACAAAGTGATTGATGCTATAACGATTATAAAATTCAGTTATAAAGATATCAGAATTCAGAAGCAAGTTCAGGCCTTGAGAATTTTCCTATCTGCCTATAAAACAAACAATGATTGAATGTTTCTTGAATCTTTGAACTAAGGTTGGTTCTAGAATGTGAATTTAGGGCCTGTATAGTCACTTCTGCTGTCTCCATTTCCCACTGATATTTGCTTTCAGTTTGAAATGTTGATTCTTCTAGAGATCCAGGTTTTTTCACTTTCAATGTATCTCATTCTTACCTATCACTGCACCTCCACCCAATAACAATGAATGCAGGAACCTCCAGAATTCAAATATGATTTCTCTTTAATACCTCTTTCTTTCTTATCTCCTTCAAGTCTCCCTTACTAAATATTTTTACACATAGGTGTAAAAAAATGTATTATTGCAACATTTATACTGAGGGTCCAATGGCAAAATGTAACATACAGCAATCCCTTATCTTCCTGACTATATATTGGGTTTAGTGGCTCCACATTACCATTTTAATTTCTGTATAGAATATTGGTTTTGAAGACAAAGACACATTATCCTGAGAATATGTGTATGAGCATAAAATTATGTCTATTATAGTAAGGACAGTGCATGTCATCCCAAACTCCTGGGAGGAGAGTGTTAGGAAAAAAAATATAATAAATGATGTGCATTTTTAAAATGGAGCATCATCATAAACCAACTCCTTGTGCTGTAACTATTTCTGTGATCTCAGTTCTAATCCAGTAGCTACCCACTAGATTGTAGTTCTATGCATTGTATTGGAATTAATACTATGAATGGGCTTACTTTTGAATAAATGTGTGCAGGGATGCATGCATACATTCACTTACATAAGCACATATTGTCACATATACCATTACAGCAATAGGGAATCTATGTTAACTATGCAATTTATATTTTTCAATGATAGAGAAGATTATGCTTTTTCTATAATACCTGTCTTTGCTATAAAATACACTTGCATATGCATTTCATTACTGAAATGTAATGAATTCAACCTAAGGAGAACAATTTAATAGCATTTATATCAATTAATGGTAAAGTTGCAGCCAGATACAGAAATGGAGAAATGCTCAGTGTCTTCGGTGAATTACACAAATACATAGTGGTAACATTTAGATGGTGTATTTTAACGTGACTCTTTCACCAGTTTAATTCACTTATTTTTTTCCAAAAACAACAGTTTTAATGGTTTCATCTTTTGAAATAATTTCATGTAACAATGAAGTGTTGACTGTTGCAAAATTGTTTGTTGTGGATTTTAACATTCATTCTTGGTTAATTTAAAAATTTTAGTGACTCTAAACTGGTGGATCCAGAAGGTGGTTGTTAAGGGCAACACATATGACCCATTGGTACTTTGTTATGGCATACCTGAGGAGTCAATCTTTTCCCCTATCTTTTCTAACATGTACCTGTTGAATACGTCTACCCCAGGATAGGTCTACAAGTTCAAGGAAAAATATCTATATGCAGATGATACTCAAGGGTGGAAGCCTTGATAAATGTCTAAAGGCCAATAAAGTTTCAACTCTGACCCAATCCAGACAGAACAGAATAGCGGTAGATTTAGAGGTTGATTGATTCCAGATTGTACTAAGTAAAGCTGTTAATGGGGTTATTCTCCTCAAGAAAGTGCTGGTTTTCAATCAGTGAGCCCTACCGACTCTTACATTTCTTGCTCAAGAAGCAAGAGAAGATTGTGACTAGGAGGACTTTTGCACAAATTATTATTATTTCAGTGGGGTTGCACAGTCATCCAGATGTTTAGACTGGATTTGACATCTTTATCCACCTAACTGGTCCTGCCCAAAGACCTGAGATAAGCAGATATTGTTTGATGGTATTAAAAGGCATCATCTCAGGATGAAAGCTATTCTAAGTAAAGCTGCCTTTTTCCATTGACTGATGGTGATTTTGTCAATGCCAAAGGTGTTCAATTGGTGCTTCAGATGTTTTAGGATTATACCCAAGACTCCTGTTACTACTGGTACTATCTTTGCATTCTTTGGCCACAATCGTCAACTTCTGTTTGTAGGTCTTTGTGTTTTGTGATTTTCTCCAGTTCTTTCTTTTCTATCCTGCTATATTCAGGTTTTGCAATGTCTATTATCCAGACATTTTTATCTTTGTTATCAATAATTGTTACGTCTGGGGTGTAGTATGGTAAATGCTTGTTTATTTGAATTTTAAAACTCCAGAGCATTTTAACGTCTTCATTTTCTTTTGTCTATTTTTATGGTCCCACCAGTTCTTGCTTGCAGGAACATGGTGTTGCTGATATTACAATGCATCATTGTTTTACTTTGTTATGGCATTGTGTGTAGCCAGTCTGTGCAATCTTCTTGCAGCAGCTAACTAAGGTGGTTTACAGTTTCTTCAGATTCTCTGCAGAGGTGGCATTTGCCTTGTAAAGCTGTCTTCTCAATTCTGGCTTCGCATGCATTTGTTCTTAAGACTTGACCTTGTGCAGCCAGAATTAGCCCCTCTGTCTTTTTCTTCAACTTTCCTGTTCTTAGCCATTGCCAGGTCTTGTTATCTGTTTTCCCTGATAATTGTTTAGTTTTTGTATCAGCCATGTAAAATTTTGTCTTGCCATGTATCTTCTCTATTCTTCATTTGGTCATTTCTGTAGACCAATTTGGCCTCTCTGGTTATTATTATATACCATCAGCGACTCGAAGAGAAGAGAAGAGAAGAGAAGAGAAGAGAAGAGAAGAGAAGAGAAGAGAAGAGAATAACAGAGTTGGAAAGTACCTTGGAGGTCATCTAGTCCAACCCCCTGCTCAGGCAGGAAACCCTATATCATTTCAGACAAATGGCTGTCCAGTCTCTTCTTAAAAACTTCCAGTGGTTGGAGCATTCACCACTTCTTGAGGCAGGTCGTTCCACTGGTTAATTGTCCTAACTGTTAGGAAGTTTCTCCTTAGTTCTAGCTTGCTTCTCTCCTTGACTAGTTTCCATCCATTGCTTCTTGTCCTGCCCTCCAGTGCTTTGGAGAAGAGCTTGACTCCCTCTTCTTTGTGGCAAAAATATGTCCCATCTGCAATATGCAATGAAAGTATCCCTTTTCCCAACAGTCCCTTTCATCCTGCCCAGACAGCTGAAGAATATCTATTATAAGGGCCTGGACCTACCAGGAGATCTAGCATGAAGGGTTATTCCCCAATCTCATAGCTTTCCAAAAATGGAAACATGGTTCATGCCTGGGGAATTCTGGGATGTGAAATCCATGCTCTTAGAGTTTCTGAGATTGAGAAACACTGCAAAGTAACACGGCCATATTTACAGTCTTTATTTTAGCCTTTTAATTTTGGTTCCTATTTTAATCAGTTGCATTATGACTGTGTATTTAGTTTTGATTATTTAAATTCTTTAAGACACTTAAGATTCCAGGTGGTTTTAGGTGGTCAGGCCACATAAGTAAATTATATCTGAGTAATCCTAGACACCTGTTATAGTGCCAGATAATTGGAAATTTGAATAACAGAATAACAGGGCAGAAGGGACCTTGGAGGTCTTCTAGTCCAACCCCCTGGTCAAAAAGGAGAGCCTATACCATTCCAGACATATGGCTATCCAGACTCTTCTTAAAAGCCTGGAGAAGATTGGAGGCTTTAAAGATGAAAAGATTGGAGAAGATTGAAAGATTAAAAGATTGGAGAAGAGCAATTGTCCTTGTCTTCAAAACAAAAAAAGAGGAGGCTCCATATTTAAACTTATATGCCCCAAAGTTCAAATTCAGTTCCATGCCTGCTCAGGTTAGGCTCAGTGCCCTAAATGGCCTCTTCCAATTCTGTAATTCTAAAGATAGATCATTGCACAGCAGAATGCCTGGAGAAAAGGCAGAAAGTCTAGTATATCTTTAAGAAAGTCTATTTCAGATCAGATTTTATCACTTTACTGTTACATTCCATTTTACAATTTCATGTCTAAATTTTATCCTCTTAATTATAATTTTGAAAATCAGAGGAAACTACAGAAGCCAACAACTGTTCTGTCTTAAAACTTGGCTGTTGCTCAAACTTCTGATTCTGACAATCAGTAGATGTGGGTAAAGTGAACAGATAGAAAAGAGGAGCACTTGAGGAAAGGGTCAAGCGTTTTCTCTGAGTCTCTTGTAGTATTGTGGATTTTTAAAGCTCAGGAAAAATTAGATGGAGATGTGAATGATGTCTTATTTGGCTCTTGGCTGTCTGCACATCATTTAGCTGCGAATCAATTGACAATGAATCAGAAGAACAGAACAGACAGATAAATGTGCTTGTTATAGATAGCTAAAAGCACCAATTTGTTAAATATTGATTGGTGTGAAGGATCCAGCTTCTTGGATATATAGAAATAAATTATGAAAAATAACCAGGAAACAGAATGATTTTGAATAAGATCATCTTCACAACTAATCTTCAGAAATACACAGTGAACCCAGGGAGAACTAAATGTTTACCACTGCTACAGGGTTGTCATGATATGTAATTACAAATAATTCTACTATAGAAGGTTGCAGCATACTGAGACTCTATTCGCTTTGCATTATAGCCCCACACATCATTGCCTCGGGTTTCAAAAACCTAGTTAAGTGCAGTTGCTAGCTAGATAAGATTACCCACTTTTCTTTCTAGATCCAATCAATACTATATGTTTAAGGTTTAAATATAACTGAGAAAAGGAGCTTAGAGACATATTCAGAGCATAGTTCTTCTTCAAATGTCTGTGGAGATTCTCAGTCATTCAGCTCATGGCTGTCCCATGAGGGCTTATTCAAAACGCAATTGGATTTTGTTTTGTTTTTTCTTGAAGACATTTCACTTCTTATCCCAGAAGCTTCTTTAGTTCTGACTGAATGGTGGAGGATGGAAGGATTTATACACTTGCAGTTATCTGGTCGTTGATACTCTTTCTGAGAGTCATTGATGCCACTTAGAGGTTTATCTGTGCCCTCAGGGTCACAGAGCAGTTCAGCAGTTCCAAGAAGATTCCACACCCATTTGCACTATTCCGGTAATCCTGAGGGCACAAGTAACCTAACTTACAAGACGAGATGAGACTAGACTAGACTAGACTAGACTAGACTAGACTAGACTAGACTAACTAGACTAGACTAGACTAGACTAGACTAGAATAGAATAGAATAGAATAGAATAGAATAGAATAGAATAGAATAGAATAGAATAGAATAGAATAGAATAGAATAGAATAGAATAGAATAGGAAGGGACCTTGGAGGTCATCTAGTCCAACCCCCTGCTCAAGCAGGAGAACCTATACCATTTCAGGCAAATTTATTTATTTATTTATTTATTTATGGGACTTATATGTCGCCCTATCTCCCAAAGGACTCAGGGCAGATAACAACAATAAAAGCAACAATACAAAAGTTAAGAGAAATTAAATAAACAGCCCCAAAATAAATTAAATAAACAATTAAAAATTAAAACATTTTAAAAACCCGTCGTCAGTCCAGGTCAGCCTGATGAAAAAGGAAAGTTTTGAGGTCACGGCAAAAGGTCCGGAGATCCGGGGCCATCCGGAGCTCAAGGGGGAGTTGGTTCCACAGGGCTGGCGCTCCCACAGATATATATATATAAATCTAAATTGTTCCCATTGGCACAATCTGATAGATGTTCATTTCCAATATTCTTCTTTCCTTTCATCTTTTCTTTTCAACAAGGAATGAAGAAACATGGACTTTTTCTTCCACCTCTCTGTACTTGCATCTAGCTTTCTTTTGTCTTTTGAAAGGTTTTATGGTACAGGTAGTCCTTGACTTACAACGGTTTACTTAGTGACCATTCAAAGTTACAAAAGCGACTTAGGACCATTTTTCACATTTAAGACCATTGTAGCACCCCGATTTACATTCGGATGCTTAGCAACCGATTCACATTTATGACGGTCACAGTGTCCCCGGGGTCAAGTGATCCCCTTTTGCAACCTTCTGACAAATAAAGTCAGCAGGGAAGCCAGATTCACTTAAAAACTGCATTACTAATTTGACAGATGCAGTGATTCACGTAACAAATGTGGCAAGAAAAGTTGTAAAATGGGGCAAAATTCACTTAACAAAATTCTCACTTAGCAACATAAATTTTGGGCTCAATTATGGTCGTACGTTGAGGGCTACCTGTACCTCCACAAATGTTTCCTAGATGCAATCTAAGAATTCCTTATCTTCCCCGATAGGTTTGGGAATAATGACGCATCTAGTCCCTGTACCTTCTCTTCCAGAATGCAATGAACGTATATTTTCATTATATGTACTTCTTGTCATCTCCAGGGGAGAAAGATCAGCTTGATTCTGAATTTTCCTCAGCTAGATCGGCAGGAAGCAATATTTCAACCACACCCAACAGCAGCAGTCAGCAATATGCAGCAGGAAATAGTCAGCAGCATTCAAGAGTTTCTCTCCCTAGTTGTCTAAAGGTGTTTTTTCTTCAAAAGGCAACTGGGCTGTTTTTTTTGTTTTTTTTCCTTGAGGAAGAAGAAAACATTTCACTTCTCATCCAAGAAGCTTCATCGGTTCTGATGGGGGGGGGAGAATGAAAGGAAGCCATCAGAACCGATGAAGCTTTTTGGATGAGAAGCGAAATGTTTTCTTCTTCCTCCTCACAGGATAAAAAACAGTCCAGTTGCCTTTTGAAGAAAAAGAAAAAAGCATCTTTGAGATAATTACGACCTGGGTGACTGAGATTCTCCACAGACATCTCTCCTTAGTTGATTCTTCCTCTCTTTTCTGATTCTTTCCTTTCCTTAGTTAAATTCACCGGCCAGTTTCTTACTCAGATATTGAGATTTCCTAAAAAGAAATCATGTTGGTTCCTTGTCATATAGTTTATATTCAGTAATTTGGTGCCAGGTCTTATTGAACCCTGTGTACAGTTAGAATACCGTATATAATGATAGAAGAAGAAAAACTACAGCTTAATTTTCACATAAACATTTTAAACATAATCAAAACACATTTCATATAAAGCATTAAACAGATTCCATAAATACTGAATGCAGAATACTTCTTGAAAGTATATTTAGGATTTGCTGCCTTTGTGAATTTCTTAGCATATTGAAATTTGAAGACAGGTTGGCCTCAGGCAATTAAAAGTTCATTTTAAAGAGTCCGTCATTAGCCCAATGCTTGTTTCAAAAAGCCTTCAGAGGAAATATCCCCATTATTCTCTCACCAGTAGGTAAAGCAATGTAATTAAAATTAAATGTGTGTTTTACAAATGAAGTTCTCTGCTTTCAGTTTGCTCTTTGTCAAGTCTCCCTCCAACTCATGAACATGCTGGTATTGCAAAGCCTAATTGTTCAAGAGATGGGGTGGGACACTGGAAGTGGGGAGGGAGAGATTAAAAAAAAGACTATCTCAATACACATTTATGTCACCATGAAGGACTGCAAGAGCTTGCATGATGGTCTCTATGAGTGAGCTGTCAAAGCAGCCATTGTATCAGTTGAATTAAAAGTATCTTATTCTGCATTACAGCTGATGAAAAAAGCTCACCAGAAATTTCTGAATGTAGATTAGGAAATCTCTATCATTACAGAATTTGACCTGGATTATTATTCATTTTAATTTATTATTAAATGGTATGGAGCTAGTTCACACACACACACACACACACACACACACACACACACACACACACACCGTGATGCAGCTTGGATAAGCACAAACTAAACATAACAGCACTCTTCAGCAGCCAAATAACTATGTATTAACATTGTAGTCTCCTGGCTAATTGTACTCCTGCGAGACACTAAATAATAAAGATAGAACTGCTGTGTATGTCCATGTAGTCGAATGTTCAGGGGTACATTTGAACCAGAAACCGGACATCTTACATTGAAACACAAATTGATTTATTGACAATTTAGAGTCCAAGCCATGTTCCAAAAGAGGTGGAGTTATCATCCCTCTTTATAGATTTATGCAAATAAACATATTCATCTGCTTGCATATAGTACTCAGGCATACTATGTGCCTAGTAAGGTGTATGAAGTCATTGGAGTGTATCTATGAGGTAATGGAGTAAGATGACAAAGACAATAGGGTTTTGAAAGAACTAAGAGGCAGTATAACACGAACAGATTTTCTAGGGTGTTACTTGCTTTTGCTTTACCAGCGCTCTCCTGTCTTCTTAGTATCTTTTCCAAGCTTACTAGCTTGGTCTTCTGTGGCTAAGCTGATTGTAATTTCTCTGGAAAAAAAATAGGGTAGCTACCTGATCTGGTATCACATAGCTAAGATCTTGCTTTGTTTATCCTGGGAAGATGTATTTGGGTTAGAGTCTTTCAGCTTGGCCTCGCAAAATCTCCAGATTGTCACTTTTTAAAAATTGCTTCTTTCATGGCCTCCATTCTCATTCCACTTTTATGTTACTCACAGATGTTAAAATACCGTACAAAAGGCAACTCTGCTTTGAATGTTTCTATGAATGCATCAGAATTCTTTTCATTTGGCTTTGCAAGGGCCTCTCTGCATGAAGAATTTTGATGCAGACATATATAATACCACAGCAAGATTGTTACTCTTTTGTGGTGTATGTGCTGTGTTATGAATGTCTATGTGTATATTGGTAATGGGGGAGGGAAAGAGAGTTTCAAATAGGGTAAGGCCAAAAATTGAGCCAATGCCATATGGGATGTTCTGATCCCAGAACACTATTTGGAAAAACTGGATTTACCCAGTATAGTAGAACAGCAGAATATGGAAAGAACAGAAATGAAGAAGCCCTCTTATTCCTTATAATGACTGAGACTGAAACAGGAATGGGGTTTTAAGATGACGCTGAATTATGCATCAAAAATTACGGAACAATGTTCTGCCGAGGAAGCATTTATCACTTCTTGAGTTTGTTCCTTCTCCCCAGATTTGGCTGACTGGAGCAGGATTAAGGTAATAGTACCTATTGCAATCCAAGCAAATCCATCTTAATTAGTACACCAACCCTTGAGGAATTCATTTGCAGCTGATAACCTCAGGCTGACCAGGCTTTCATCATGACAAAGGTCTTTATCTTCAGATCTCCCTCTGCTAGGAGAGGAAAATTAGGTCCAACAAGTGCACACCTACCATATATGGATCAACCCCAATATCGGTAGGGATATCCCCATAACTGCAATGGAGGCTAGAAGTTCTGAGTCATTCCTCCCAAGAGTAGGGATCTTTGTTTATTTAGATCAGAGGTCCCCAACCTTTTGGGCACCAGGGAGCGGTTATGTGGAAAAAGGTTTTTCCACGGACAGGAGGAGGTGTGGTTTCGTGTGCTGCCTGCATCCTGCGGATGGGGCTTTCCTTGTTTGTGTAGACCAGTTGCTGGCATGCCGCAGCCCAGTACTGGTCCACAGACCGGGGGCTGGGGACCCCTGATTTAGGTGGTTAGTTTATATGCTACCCACCTTGCCATCAGGTGACTCTAATGTTGAATATCCTCAGTACTAATAATCTACGTGAGTCCAACACCAGCCCCAACATGAGTTCAAGAAGCTTGGGTAAGAGTATAGCTTCCTCCCCAGAATCCAATCGTCTAAAAATGAGGACCCAGATTGTTGGACGCAATGTGCTGACTCTGTAAACTGCTTAGAGAGGACTGTAAAGCACCATCAAGTGGTGTAAAAATGCTATTGCTATTGTTGTTATAAATAGGCCTGGGTTTACAAAAACAGGCAGAGGCCAAAATGTCCATTGATAAGAAGACTTGGTATGGGCATTTATTGGGAGAAGGGGGGAAAAAAGAGGCAAATGATGCAAATTGAGTGACAATGCAGAGTCTGCTCTTTATGTACTTGTGTGCGATGTTGTAGTGTTTGTATACTGTAAAGTGAAAAGCTTGCCTCATGATGCATTTTTCCTCATATTGGAGTCTTGTTACTTCTTACTTCTTACTGTTATAAGTCTTGCAGCAGCTTACCAGGTGGTCCACTGTTTCCTCAGCTTCTTTGCATAGGCGGCACTTGCTATCTGTTGCTGCCTTCTCAATTCTGGCTTTATATGCATTTGCTCTTAAGGCGTGGCCTTGTGCAGCCAGAATTAGCCCCTCTGTATCTTTCTTCAACTTTCCTTCTCTTAGCCATTGCCAGGACTTGTTATTATCTGTTTTTTGTCCTACTTTTTTTTAATGTACTGGTCATGTAGTGCTTTGTCTTCCCATGCTTCTTTTCTTTATTATGTACAAATGCCTATGAGCTCAGGAAGAGATTCTAGATAGAAATGGAGATTTATACCAAATCGCCCATTCCCTTTCTCTGGTAACAAAGCAGCCAGCCCTACTACTACCATACCTTCCTCTGGTAGTCATTGTCAAAAGCTGCCTCATATTCCTCCTAACACTTGACATACAGTCACAATTTTGGTCATAAGTTGTGATGGTCATAAAACATGACCACGCCTGACTTATGACCTTTTTTGCAGCAGTCATTATGCAAACGTGATGGTCATTAAGGGAACGCCATGTTTATCGACTGAATTCTGCAATCCTTAAGCAAATCTATGGTTCACTATGGGGTGTGGCTTTTTTTTCTTTCACAAATTGAAAATAAATGCCAGTTTCTAGGTAAAAAGTTGTAAATTGTGGACACGTGACCATGGGCTGCTTCAACAGCTGTAAATGCAGGGCAGTTGCCAAGGGCCAAAAATGCAGTCACATGATCAGGGGTGACAGACTTTGGAATTACCTGTAACTTGTATATATATATATATATATATATATATATATATATATATATATATATATATATATATATATATATATATATATATATATATATATGCCTTTCGCCACGGCCTTAAAACATTTCCATCAGGCTGACCTGGACTGACAGGGATTTTTAAAATGTTTTTAACTTATTATTGGGGCTGCTAGTTTAATTCTTTTTTTTTAAACTTTTGTATTATTGTATTTTTATTGTTGTTAGCCGCCCTGAGTCCTTCAGGAGATAGGGCGGCATATAAGTCCCAAAAATAAATAAATAAATAAATAAATAATGCTGTAGTCTCTACACCCAATCTATCTTGACATAAGTTGCTGTTGGCTATAAGAGCTAAAGCTGCTCTGATCACTCAGTCAGAATGATCTGAGCAGCTTTGTTTTATTCTACAGTACTTTATTGATCACTAAATAAAGTAGTGGAATAAAACAAGCAAGTAATCACCAGGCAGATCTCCCAGTCTTTCACCATTCTCCTCACAAAGGCCAATTCTTACCCCAGCACCTTCTGCCTTCCACCTATTTTTAAAAAAATCATCTTTACTGTTTTATACAAAACATTTTTTTAAAAAAATCATAAATAGATGGCTGAGGTCGGGTCAAGAGAAATGTCAGTAGATCAAAAAAAAATGACTTGTTCAACACAAATGTAGCCAGTTTAGTTTTTCAAAGCAAAAATAATGTTTATTGTGTCACTTTAGAGCCCAACACAGCTTATGATGTTCACCTTACCAGTGTTCCTGTCAGCATCTAAATAATCTACCACTATATTAGGGGGAAATTTGTTTCATATAACCTAACTTTTTGATATTTCAATATCAGTAACTTTATTACAGGTCATAGATCCAACATACATATTGGAACAATTACGTTAAATAGAATAAAATAAGACAGAAGGATTAAAAAGAAAAAAGAAAAAAATACCAATGATAAAATGGGGTAAAAATAATGTAACACTTCAGTGCTTTATGCAGAACTCTCCTCCACACACAGTACAGCTGAAAGAACCAGCTCAAAATTAATTTGTTTTTCATGATCCATGTGAATTCTGTAAGTTAAAAATGAAAACTTTGCAACATGTCTATGGAGATTCTCAGTCATCTGGTCATTAGAACTCTCTCTGAGAGTTGTTGAGGCCCTTGGAGGTTTAGCTGTGACCTTAAAGAGAGTGCTAATGACCAGATGACTGCATGGAATGTATATCCTTCCATTCTCTACCATTCAGTAAGAACAGAAGGCCTTTTCAGGTGAGAAGCAAAAACATCTTCAAGGGGGGAAAAAAAACCGAGACAGTCCAGTTGCCTTTTGGAAAAACAAATTTGGGGAAATTTTGCAACAGCTTCTTTAGAATTCTTAATGGTAAGAATTTCTCTACCATGCTGCACCCATATGATATGCACCAGCTTCATGATAAAATTTCATCCATGAATATGTTGCCGTATAAAATTTGTTAATCCCAAACTGGCTAAGATGTTAGACTAGGAGCGGGAAGGACCAGATTCTTGATCAGCCTTCAGTCCATGGAAACTCTGGGTAATTCTCAGCCAGTTGCTGTTATGGGGACAAACATGAGGAAGGGCCATTTTGTACATGACACCTTGAGCAAAAGGCAGTATCTAAATGCAGAAGTTTTTTTTAAAGGTAATAGTTATAACTGTTTAGGTAGTCCTCAACTTATGATCACAATTGACCCCAGAATTTCTGTTGCTAAGCAAAACACCCTATTTTACAACATTTGTTGTCACATTTGTTAAGTGAGTCACTGCAGTAAATGAATCTGTCTTGGCCCATTGATTTTGCATGTGACAAGGTCGCAAAATATGACCACATGATTGGGACTGTCATAAATATAAACTAATTGCCAAGGATCTGAATTTTGATCACATGACCATGAACATGTTGCAACAGTCATAAGTGGGGGAAAAACAGTAATAATTCAAGGACTACCTGTATTCTGAAAGATATAATTCCTGACCACAAGTCTCCTGATTCAACATGATTCAAGTACATCCAACCTGCATTTGAACCAGTATGTTTCTTTGTTCCAAATGAAATGAAGATTTTTTTTCCCCATCCATGCATGTATATAGAGGCAGAGAGAGGAAGACAGTTAGCTTCTAACTCCATTATAATGCTGAGCAGCATTTAATATACATAAAAAAATTCTATGCAGTATAAAATAAAAAAGGAACAGAAAAAACCACCACCATCTGACAAACTAGACAATCCACAAGGGGCCTTTGCACAAAATATCTGACTATTTTATTTTGTGCTGAAATATAGTACAAAATGTTAAAGCTTAGAGCAAATCTGAAATAACCAACATTTTAATTAAAGATAGTTTTATAGTTTTAATTAAAGACCTTTTATGTTTCTCATTTAAATGTTTTTTTGCATAATTCCTTATTGTGAACACATAACCCAGAGTGATTCTGCTTGTATTGGTGTATACAGAGCAAACACATTATTTTTGTTCTAATGAAAATTAGTTAAATCTTTTTATAAAGTAGTTAAATCTTTTTTATAAAACTTGTCTCCATTGATATTGTACAAAATTAGGAATTTATCTTGTATGAATCTTATCTTGTATTCTGCTTCACTTTTCAAACACACTTTGCAAATACAAGCATGCACTATAAAATCAGAACAAATGGCACTTTAGTTAATGTTGTTTTCAATAATATAGGATCTATGTATGTGCATTTTTTTAGACTTTCTTACCTGGATATTTTACTAGATGATTTAATCTCTGTTTTCTATGAAATAAATTCTACACTGAACCTGAAGATATTTTATTGACAAAAATACATGCTTATTGACTTTGGTTGTTGCTTTTGGAAGCTGGCCTTGAAAATTGTAAAAGGTGATCACATGACTCAGGAACGCTGCAAATATCATATATGCATGTTGGCTGCCAAATACCTTAATTGCAATCACATGGCCATGGGAATGCTACAACATCCACAACTGGCCTGGTCATAAGTTCCCCTGTTCAAATGGTCATTGAACAAGTGGATGGTAAGCAAGGACTATCTGTACTCTTCAAAGAGAATCTGGAAGGCAATCAGAGTACTCTCCATTTTGTTGGTAGATTACATGGCTACATGCCTTATGCTGTCCCCTTCTATAAATCTCCAGTTCTTTTAGATTCATTATACTCCAGTTCTGCATAAATCTTGTTTGTGGAAAATATTAGGCTTTAATTGCTATATACCATCATATTCTGAATTCTGCTGATGTTCTCTAGACTAGGCAAGAAACACAGAAATTTATTTTATTCCCAACACAGAATAAGTGTTGGTAAGTCATTTCAGAGAGTTATGGCTATAAGCCAGATAGTATCAGATTAACACCAAATACAATGTTAGATATATTTTAAAGCACCATGTAGCCCCTTCCCTGTCTCTTCTACAAAATTTGGAGCGTAATCGAAGCTTAACGTTGAAGGCTAACAAATTAATATATAAAATACTCAAATGATCACATTTTGGGTCACTATCCCAAAGTTAAAGATGTTCAGGTTACAGAAGATGGATTGGCCTGACACAGCTCCAGTGAAGCAATTCTTAGCAGTCTCTGGTTTGGGAAAAATTACATTGCATTCCTGCTTATTGTTCAAAAGCTTGCACTGTATCCTGATTGCTTCCCTTTGCTTAGTCAGGAGATTTCTGGGAAAATGATGTTCTCTGGGTATCAACTACCAGGCAGCTGCTTCTTCTCCAAGCTATGCACAGCCTTCTCAGAAGGCTTCAGGAGGCTTCTGAGCATCGTGAGAAGGCCATGTGTGATATGGAGAAGGGTGCACATGTCCTCAGGTGGCTCCCATAAGGCCACGCAAGGCTCGCCTCAACAGTAGCATGAGGCAGAAAACAGCAAAAGCCCTCTGGGGGCAAGCAGGGTTGGCTATGGCTTTGTGCTATGGCAATGGGGTGGCTGGCCATGGGTTAAGGATTGAGGTAGCCCTTTGCAATGATGGTGGTGCTGTCAGTGCTAGGTAAGATAGAAGCCCTGAAGTAACTGAGAATGCTGAAGGCCCAGGACTCTATTTCAGCCCAGCCTCACTGACACTTCTGGCTGTGCAGGGTTGCTGTGCAGGGCAGCCAAAAGCCTAGAGATAGGGAGGGGGGCGAGATGAGGTAGACAGGTAATTGGAGATAGTACTCTTGTGGACGTAAGTGTGGATGGATTGCTAATCACCCAAATTTTGATCATGTGACCACAGGGGCAGTGTAATGGCTATAAATATGGGGAGCAGGCACATGTACCATCTGTTCAACCCTGCCATAGCTTCAGTCTCTGAATAAAAGGTCTCTAACTGAGGACTACCTACAAACAAATCTCTAAAGACTGTCTCTGTTCATTGCTCCTTTCACAAGCAAACAAGGAAAAATGTTCAAGAGTGTAGTGGCTGGAAGTTTTGTGATACAGAGAAATTTGAACTGCTGAAGTAAACCATTTCAGAATTGGGTGTGTTTGCGTACACACGCATGTAACAGCCTTAAATCCAGCTTTGCTAAAGAGCTAGCTGTCAAGCAATATATTGTGGAAATCTAATATAATTATTACCTTGTCTCTTGGTTTGAATTACACTTTCATTTAAAATGGAACCCACTTAGAAAAGGCTGAATCGTTTTATGCTGTAATTTTGTTATAACTGCTTTTACAGATCTTCCTGTTGTCTTTCTCATTTTACCCCTCTCTGGGGCATTTGCTGTAAATGAGTTATGCACATCATTGCCAATAGATGCAATGCGCATATAACATCGACTCTGTTACCTCTTTCTAAGATTATTTAGAAAATGGATTGTTATTCGCTTTGCTAATGTGAATATGTTACCAGACTGTCGAATGCTTAGAACTAGTCTGAAGCTTATTTCAAACTGACAATGTTACCATGGAGTCCCACTCAGTGTGCTAAAATCAGGATACAAGTAATCTCTAGATAACCACTACATTATAAATAGGATCAGATGGATAAACAGATTTTCAGCTTCCCTATGTTTTCCCCACCGTTGTACCAATTATAATACACAAATGGGCAGGCATTTCAGTTTAAAAAATAATATCCCATATTTGCATTCAGAGCTATGAACTGTTGGTATGTATTTTCATACAACTCACTTAGAATTGACCATCATGGCTTTCTGGGTTTTGCAAATTAATAGCACAATTCACTATACAGTATGTTTATTTGGGGGGGGGGGGGAAACTACTGTATACAGTTGTTCTTACTTATGTTCTGCAGTGCAACCTAAACATTGTTTCTAGGGAAAATAAGTCCTATTTTGGAGTAGTGAATTGGTTGAGTTATGTTCATCATTAAATAATAGCTTGCATAGCTTAATTCTGTTTGGTTTATTTCTTATTTTTACATGTTGTCCTTCAAGCTTTCCCTAAATGGTTTATTTTGTGCCTTCAAAATTGGAATTTCAGTCGTTCTTCCCAACCATAGACTTATCATGATTTATTTGGGTCCAATAAGCTAAAATCATAAATAAAATCAGTTTGGCCCAATAGTAATTGCTTTCATGTCAAGCTCTTCAGCATTTTTGCAGAGTTTTTCTTCCTTGCTAAGATTTTGCTTTGCAAAATGCCTTTCTCTACACACATCCTTACCCAGGATTAGGTTTTCTTCACTCAACTTCTCAGCAGCCAAATTTTGTTAAGATGGTGGTGGCATAAAAAAAACCTACAAGGGCATTCAACCAGAACTATTCATGAGAATACATTGAAGATTAACTAGTGTTCTTATCGAGCTGTTCCATTAACTCGACAGATAAATCTGCATACAGTATCTGTTCTACTAGTTCAGGAGTGTCAAACTTGCAATATCACATGATGTGTCGCGACATATTGAGACTTTTTTGCCATTGCCAGCAATGGGATGGGCGTGGTTTTGCTATGATGCATCCTGCCCATGGGCTGGCAGTTTGACACCCCTGTACTAGTTCAATGATGATGTTATTATTTGAAAAAATAAAAGGGAAGGGGATCTTTGTTGATCAGGTGGATCAATGGTGTCTAAATGAGTGGAAGCCAAGGTTGAATTCAAATAGGCTAATTACAATTTGATTCTTACCAAATATACAAAAAGCTACATGAAGAAGGAAGTGTTGGGCAAAATGTTTATTAGGAGAGATTAATGCTCATTTGCATCATCAAAGTGAACTGTTTTCTAATTGGAGTATGTATCCCAGCCAGATCATAAATGCACTGAAAGGATTGTATAAAGTACTCTGCTCAATAAGGAAGCTTTGCACACTGAGGGCATGCTACAAGTAATAAATAACCTAGAGAAAAATCTTCTTAAGCTATTCAGACTATTTGCATCTTCTTCTTTCTTTATATGTCAAATAAAAATATCAGACATTTACTCTAAATGGTCAGTGTGAAGATAAATGAAGTGAGGTGTGATGGTGTTTCACTCTCTAAATGTGCTCAGCAGAAGTAATAAAATGGTAATGCTTATTTTTCACATTGAAAAAAACAGTCAAAAATGACTTGTACGATACCAAATTTCTGCTTTCTACTTTGTCCAAAAGGAAGCTGCAGGCTGCTAATATGTCAATCTATTTAATAGGGCTTGTGTGCAATGGACGCAAGGGTTGTTACTGCTTCATTAGTCTGGTTCTAGAAATTATACCTCCTCAAGCAGTTTATAATATTTTTCTCCCTAATTCTGTCATTTTTAATCAGTTCAGAATCTGATCTGAAGATATAGCTCTAATATCTCCTTCCATGTGAATCTCATGTCATGGAGTAACGGAATGAATAGTCCCTATTAAGATTCTGAATCTAACTGACAAGTGAGAGAATAAAATTCACAGCGTTGCACTTGCAGTCTATTGGTCGTGCCTAAGCTTGTCATCTTTCTGGTTTTTATGCATACAAGGAAGTAATTCTATGTATTCAATGAGCCAACCTCTGAGTCTGCCAATGTGGGATTGCAGTTTTTGTTCTTTCTTAATTTGAAATATGTCCCTATAAAACTTTTTTTCAGAGTCAGAATTCTGAAATACACGTGTTCTTCTTAACTGATCCGTAATAAAATACTCTCACTACTAAAACAAGAATTCTGCTTGATTTTTTTCCCCTTTTGGTATATTTTTTCTTCATAGTGGCCAGCATTCAGAAGCTTCCTGCAGCATCCGTTCTAACAGACATCAATTTCCCCATGAAAGGAAGGAAAGGAATGGTTGACTGGGCCCGAAACTCAGAAGATAGGGTTGTAATTCCCAAAAGTATCTTCACCCCTATGTCAACAGGTATTTTAATTTTCTATTTCATCAAAGCTCCATGAAGAAAGCTAACTTGATAACTGGTGGGCTTGTTTCATAGATATTTTGGATCAGCCATTTGAAGATTTAGCACTACAGCCCAATGTTAGACTCACTCCTTCTATACAAATGTATGGCGAAAAATGTGTAAATGTGTATAGTGTAAATGATTAGCATGACTAGCATTTACAACTAAACTTCTATTGTTATAATATGGCAGTTCTCCATGAAGCAAGGAAAATATATAGTAGAAAGAATATCAAGCTTATTCTTCATTTAATTCAAAGTCCTTGAGCTGGATTTCTCTTTGGACTTCTCATTAGTTCATAGGTGGTGGTGTCTCCATATTATAATGCACCTTGAAACTGTTTCTATTTCTATGGGAACCCAGTTGAAGTTGGAAATAATATGGCAAAAGCAAAGAGTCAGTAGGGAAATCAATGGGGAGAGTGAGTATTTGAGTGGGTCTCCATTATTATAATCACAATAATGGAGACCAGCTGAAAACCATTTGTCTGCTTCAGAGTGCACCCATATGGCTGCTGTAATCTTTGTGCCACTTTGTGCAATTTCAGGAATAGCCATTTCAGTTCTTTATGTGAAAAGGGGACTGACATAGTACACATTTATCTGGTTCTTCCTCCTCCCTGCTTCTGTATCTGTGTGTGAATGATCATGTTCATTATCTATAATTCTGATCTTTGGGAAAGGAAGTGATGGGCTTGTCACTACCAAGTTAGTATCCTGTTACAAAACAAGCAATGTGCATGAATGTGGAGTTGAGAGAGAAGAGAGCTCTCATGATTATGAGATAATTCCATTTTCGTATGGGAATGGCCTATGTTTGCCTTTGTTGCACAAGACTGATTGATGTGACTTCTACAAGTATAGGCTTAAATAGGACTTTATTAGCTAAAATTAACCATGGTTCACTGTGAGTTCATTGTGGCAAACTGTTTTATTTAACTTGTGGGGTTGGTGGGTTATTTAAAGACCAGTGACTTTCCTAAGGCTAATAGTTTCCTAATAGTTGGATTATTAGATTAGGCTATTAATTATAATGATTAAGATTATAACACAAAATACCAGTTTAGCAGCAAATGAATTTCACAAATAACAAGGTTTCAGGATGTAAAATGTTCACGTCTAGAGACCTTTTTTCATCCCTTAGTGTAAAATCTTATTACATTATTATAAACAGGGCTTTTCAACCAGTGGTACGGGTACCACCTGTGGTACATTGGCACTTGGCAGGTGGTACGTGACCATCCTAGAAAAGTGGTAGCAGGGGAAGGGAATGAGCTGAACCAGTGGCAGCACTGCACAAGCCTGAAAGAGAGATGGCTGGAGCTGCAAGGCTGTCAGGGCTCCGTGGAAGCGCCAGGATCAGCACCAGGCTCCAGCTGGAGCTTGACAGTGATCCTGGTGCTTCTCCTGAGCCCAGAAGAAGCACCAATCAGCTGGAATGTTGCAGCATCTCCAGGGTCTTGTGATTTACATTCAGATGCTTGGCAACTGATTCATATTTATGATGGTTGCAGTGTTCCAGGGTCATGTGAAGTGACCAAAACCTGCTGCAACCACTCAGCAGATGGGGGGAATAAAAACCACCATCCTCCACTCCACCCCTGCTGCCAATCCTCAACAGAAATGCTCACAACAATGAAAACCTCGGACAGGAGGAAAAGCACCGCCGGGTGGGCAGGCAGGTGTCTTGCTCGGCTGTGGCTTGGAGGCCACTTTTTTCAGTGCCATTGTAACTTCGAACAGTCACTAAGCAAACTATTGTAAGTTGAGGACTACCTGTACTTCATCACTTTTTTACCTTTTTTTGGTCATCAAGCTTTTGACACCTTGCTAGGTGACTGGTGGTACTCGGATATTGCCATATCCTAAAATTGGTACAATGGGTGAAAAGGTTGAAAAGCCCTGCACTAGAACATATTAAAATTGCAATGTTGGTTTTCTTTAAACAAAGTTTTCTATAATGATAACATACTGTTGGTGTGTGTGTGTGTGTGTGTGTTTGTGTGTGTGTGTGTGTAATGACAAAGTTGGAGATGATTGAAAAAGCATCAAATTTCATCTACATATTGTCTTCTTTCTTCCTTTGATTTTAGAACTAGATGAATCCACTGTGTTTGTACTTGGAGCAGTACTGTACAAAAATTTAGAGCTTATTTTGCCTACCTTAAGGTAAGTGATAACTCTAAAGTGCAGTTCAAATGGAGTGTGTCTCTAAGATGTGTGCTGTAGAAAGCAGGCAGAAATGCAATATAAGACTTCCTTTATTATTTTTGTCTAAAGAAGGAACAACTAACCTGGTTTGGGTTCTACATCAAGTGTGTCATTTGCTTTTCTTGGTTTTCCCATTAACCTCCAATAGCAGAACACAAGAAAATATTCTCCAGTTTTGTTTAGCAACATCATTCCTAGGTCTGGCAACAGCGTTAAAGGGCATATAAGGGTGAGGCAAGAGCATTGGAACATCTAGAATAGAATCAGGCAACTTGATATTTTCCGTGTCTCTTTAATTTCTGCAATCCCTTATCATTAGCAAGACTGGCAAGGATTTTTGGTATTTGATGTCCAAGTCACTTGGATCACACAAGGTTGCCTGCTGATCTAGCTGGAGGAGTCACCCAGAGTTAAGATAGCAATGGGAGAAGGCAGAAGCTTGTAATAGGAAGAGGAGATACACCTCATGAGTGAGCCAAATTACTTCCTTTAGCTCAATACAAGCAATGAGGAAGGAGACAGGGATGGTCAGGGTTTTCCTCCATTGCAAAGAAGAATGGTTAAGAATTAGGAAGGAAGAGAGAATGTGTCTGTATGTGTATGAAGGACAAAAAAAAGCAAGGGAGAACTTTAGAACAGTTCATAGTGGTGTTTTTTGTAAATTCCACTGTTTCAATCTGTCAGCTGAAATTAAAGCATAAGTATTAGCTTTGAAAGTGTTAAGGCATAGTGTCTTAATTGCAGATGGCCTGTGCTTATTTATAGACGCAGACATGCTTTCATCTGTGTAACGTAAGTGCTTTAATACTGACTAGATAATAAAATAAAAATAAAAAGACAGATGACACCATTACTAGGTAAGATATAGATATATCTCAACTCCATACATTTATTTAATACAAATGCTACTTGATGTCCTAAGCATGTGGGGGTGGGGGTGGGGGAAACCTACTCTTGGTAAATAATAGCACTGCCCCTTCCTTGGTGCTTTATCATAATTGGCACAATAAGATATGTCAAGATTTAGGCACCGCTGAGTAAGTATAAATGAAAAGTCAAGCCTCTTAACTTGGAGGGGAAAAAAACCCCTGCAACCAATGGCTATTAGACATTTATCACACATACAAAAATGTTCCATAGAAAGCAAAAGGGGATTTGTTCAGAGACTGACAAGGCAGTTTTTGCTCAGTCTGTATTACAGTGCTTCAACTGTCAAGTACAAACATAAATGAAATCAGAGAAGAATGAAAAACAAGATGATATCCAGGAAGCCTTTTATATACCCAGGAAGAAGTAGGAGAAGGTACTTAATTGCAGCTTTGTATCTTTTCTTTCTGCTCCTCTCTGGTGAAGTCTTCACATCAACAGCTTTGTATGGGACAAGATACTACATATGCAGAGTGAGAAAAAACACCAGTGAGGAAAATTGATAGACAGCCGTAGACTGTTTCACTCTTCCCCAGCTGTCAAAAGTCTCTTAGGAGCAGGAAACAATATGTTTTCCTCTCAATCAGGCTTTGGGGAATTTTTTTTAAAAAACAGTTTTGGTCAGTGAAAAGGGATTAAAAGATCTTTATTTGCCCATTAATCCTCCCATGGGTTTTATCTTTCTAGTACTGCATTACTAATAACTAACGAACACTTAACAAAGAAGTTTGCTTATGAAGGGAATAGCTAATTCTATCAACAGCATAACTATTTTAGCTCTTGGGGTGTGGTGTGGTGATTTAATTGCCTTGCTGAAGTCAAGTGGGTCTTCTGAATGGAAAATTTCCGTAAACCCCTCATATATCCTGCTAAGTCTCATCAACAAGATGTAATTGTAATAAAAGGAAATGTAAAACAAAATTGTTTAAAACCTAAAGTTTACTCCATGATTCCAGGAGCATTTGAACATTTTGTATAAATGGGAGTATTTTCTCAGATTCACTCTGTACTTCTTACCAAACCCAAAGTTGGTTTGATGCATGTTTTGCCTTCCAAATAAGTGCTTGTTAAATGTTCATTTAATTAACGGTAATTAGATATCAGGTAAATAATATGATTTTAATTAATTAGTTACATCAGTTAAATTTTCAGAACCGTATGTCAAATAATTTTTGTCAAAAGATGGTCTCTTCTGACATAGACAAAATCTATGTGTTCTGAAAATTTAACTTTTTTAATTTGTTAGTTTTGATACGTATAAAGCAATCCTTATCCCACCGTGTTTATAGTTTGATTCTTTTATGCAGAGAAAGTCAGATGTTCATAAACCTTATTCTCAGTTTGTAGGATTTTCAGTATAATTGTCTGATTAATAACATACTTTGGGAACCCAGTGGCAGCTTGATCAAATTGTACAGTTTCCATGTGGAAAACCTTTTCTGCACATGCAAGTGTTGGCAGCATAGGGTCAGGTGCCATCTCTCTTCCATACGCAGGCATGTAGTACATTGATTTTTGTGCCACAAAGAAAAATGAGATGTACCCTCATCACACAGGAAAACATATCCTGCTATGTTAATGTAAAAACTAGATGGCTGAAGGAAAATTTTCTTCCATTGCTCTTCCTGTGCATGTTAAGAACTTTAGCTGGTGTTGTTTTGCAAATGCCATCCACTTCTAAAGTGAAGCTGGTTACAGCAACAACAACAAAAAAAAGGTTTTGTTTTAGAAGTTGCAACCTAGCTACGGAATTGTTCTGTACCAGCCTGCTACTGGCCCTGCAGAAAAGGCAACCCCTTTATAAACGGCAAGAGGCTGGAATGATGTCTGCCAAATTTATTACTAAAAAAAACAAACAAGACACGAACCAAGATACAGGAGCTTTGAAACACTATCTGAGCGGTTGCTTTCAGCAAACCAGCCCTCCCCAAACATTCCCTTTATAAAGAGTTCAGGGCGTGGCCTCTCTCTGCCTCCTTCCGAGAAGCCCCACAGCCTTCCTCTGTTTACTCCTACTTGACTGCCTCCTGCGTCGGGCGTCCTTGAACAGGGCCAGCTGTGGGTCATCTTCATCCACACTGTCAGGCTCACACAGCTGGGTCTCCATGGTGACCAAGTGGGAGGGGCCTGCCTGAGGGCTATCATCAGCAAGATCTTCAACCCCCTCAGCAAGGTCTTCAACACCCCCTTCCTCCTCTGATTCGTCCGACCCAACTGCCGAACCCACAGGCTGACCCTGAATCACAACAGGAATATCATGTACCCTCCCCTCCCCAAGGTTTCTCTTCTGTCAGGGTCCTTGGTGCTCTCTGAGCTTGACTGTTTTATTGCAGATGATGTTATTTACTTTGATAATGAAACAGTTGAGCTACAAATATGCTCTTCTATTGTTGTCATCTTTATTGCCTTATTGGCATCGTATAAAAACCTTTTTACCTGGGTGTCTTTAGATTTTTTCTACATGTCTTCATTTTCTGATCATACATGTATTTTTATACATACCTTCATTTTCTGATCCTACATTTTGATCTGTCTTCATTTGTATTCCCAACAATGTTTATTTTTTTTAAAAAAATGTGAGTTTTGTTTTAATAAGCATTTGATAAATAAATTGTATTTTTTAATATTTCAAGAAAAAAATTAAACATCACATGGTATATGTCTTAATGTATTCCTTACCTAAATATAACCTATGCCCTTCATTTCCCTTAAGAAAAATACACACTGAGTTTAGTTATTTTCCTGCATAAATAATCACAATATTATTCCTTCTTAAAAAGTGTCCTGTTTGACCAGGAAAGAGTCCATCATCACACCTCTGTGTGTTTTTGCCAATAAGACTAATTTATCAGAGAGTTGAACAATAGTGTGACATAGCATAAATGTTGTTGTCAATGTATTACTAATGTCCTAGATTTTGTTTTCACAGTCATTTTAGATTTATTTCCTGTTTGATGCCCTTTCATGCCAGAAGCATTTTGAGACATTTCACAAACCCACAAACACTAAACGGGGGTTCATTAAACAAAATCACTTCCAGAAAAAAATAACAAATTTTGTTTAAAAGCAGACAATACTAATTTTGTATATTAAAATTATATCTGTATGGATATTAAATCCAAAGAGGTTGTGATTATTCAGTTATAAGACTTCATATAACGCGTAATTTGTTCATTTACTGAATTGGAAAAATAGAAACTTTAAAGCTTAATTGGACAGTTTTATATCTTGCACAATATATAATAAGAAATCTGTATGTGCAGGATTTCAATACGCTATTGGGTATTTATTATCGCTGAGGTACTTTGTAAGACAATTTCCACACAGTAGAAAAAGATATACCGGTAGGTTTAGTACTTCATAAAAATAAAATAAAAAAAAACCCAGCAGATGGCAGCACCTAGCCGACCTTAGGTCATCTCCAAAAAAAATAAAAGGCAAGACTGAACCTTGATTAATACTTAGAAGGTTACAGAAACACTTCAGCAGGTGAATTTCATTTCACAGTGGGATTTTCAGATGCCATTAAGTTTAGGAATGGAAACACAAACCTTCCGTGAGGCAAAATGTTTATTCTTAATTATCCAAGCTTCACATTTAAGTTGAAATATATACAAGGGGGGGGAAAAGTTCATTTCGCTTTTTCTCATGAAAACACTGCATTAACTAACAATGGGTAGCTTTCTGGAAGCTCAGGAGCCTGAGCTATATTTTCCAGCTGAAAAGAAACTGTCCAGTTTAACTGTACAATGACAGCTAAAGTAGAATGTTGCTTCTAAAAATCCCATTGTGATACGGAAAGTAGCCATTGACTTTATCACAACGTAGTTCAATTTCATAAGGTACACACTGATAATTTATTGAATAGCCTGCACATAGAAGAAGATATAATTCATACACTTAGGAATTTGGCAGAGGAGCTGATGTATTTATAAAAGGCATCCTGATTTTTTTTTCTTACTCCAGTCCTCATGCCCAGTACATCGTTTTTAATCCATACTGGAATCACATGCCTTGATTCTGGTTTTGGAAATGTATTTAATCAACTTATATGGCTTCCCATCTTTCAAAGCTGATTCTTGGTGGCTAACAACACATAAAAACAATAAAAAGAAAACAGTGAAATATAAATACCAGCAATTTCATGACCATTAGGTCAAGTCAACTTAGGAATCTTAGAGGACAGAACTGAGATCACAAGCATAGTGTGAACAGACTGCTACTTTTTTTTTTAACACCGAAGTAACTTGTAAATGGCACAAAATTACATTTAAGTCCCTCGTGTTATTGATGAAAAACAGAGTTGATTTTGAGGAAATTCTCATTGCTGCCATTCTTATGAATGTTTTTCAGTATGTCTTCAGCAAAATGGCCATATCAGAGCTTTACGAAAAAAATGTGCTTTGTCTAACACAAATCTCAGGTTTGCCAGAAGATTAATGAGTTTATAGGCCTGTGAATATTTATGTTGTGAATCTATTTTTTTAATCAATAAATTGTACTTAGTAAAAGGCACTTGTATCAGCAGGATATCCTGAACATATTTGACCACATTTTTATAAATTCTGTGGAGGGAAATTCCCTTCTTGCTAGCCATTATTTAAAGAAACCACAATTTCTCTTTGCATAAATTGTAGTTTTAGTGACTGTTGTGTTTTTAATTGTTCTTTTTCCAGAAATTATACAGTTATCAACTCCAAAATCATTGTAGTCACCATACGGCCTGAACCCAGAACATCAGATTCCTTTCTAGAGATAGAATTAGCACACTTGGCAAACGTAAGTATTTCTGCTTATTTTCCAATTGGCTGAAGATTTTAAACAGAGAATATAAAGAACAATTTCAACCTGAGTCAATTTTAGCTCACATGTTTGTTTGTTTTCACTGATTTTGTAGTTTGGGGTTACTTTTATGTAATTAGAAGCAATATATATACAGTGTGAACAGAAAGGACTCACTGTAGAATGACAAATTCATCTTATTTTAGATTCAAAAGCATGACGATTTCCATATCACTGAATGCCTAAGTAGTTCTGTACCAGCCTGCTACCGACCCTGCAGAAAAGGCAGGGACAACCCCTTTTACAAGAAGGCAAGAGGCTGGAATTACGCCTGCCAAATTTATTGCTACAAAAACAAATAGAACAAGACACAAACCAAGAAACAGGAGCTTTTCAAGCGGTTGCCTTCAGCAAACCAGCCCTCCCACGCATTCCTCCTTAAATACAGTTCAGGGCGTGGCTTCTCTCTGCCTCCTTCCGAGGAGCCCCATTGCCTTCCTCTGTTTACTCCTGATTGACTGCCTCCTGCATCGGGCGTCCTTGAACAGGGCCAGCTGTGGGTCATCTTCATCCACGCTGTCAGGCTCACACAGCTGGGTCTGCGTTGTGACCAGATGAGAGGGGCCTGGCTGGGGGCTCTCATCAAGCTGTCCAATCCCCTCAGCAAGCTCTTCAACACCCCCCTCCTCCTCCTCCTCTGAGTCGTCCGACCCAACTGCTGAACCCACAGGCTGACCCTGAATCACAACAGTAGCTCCCATGTATTATTAAACTGTTCTTTATAAACTCTATAAACAATACCTCCAAAATTGTGTATTTATTTAATTTTTATTTCATTTATTAAAATCTTTAAACTACCCAATGCCAGAAGCTCTGTGGTACAGAGTTAAATATACTACAGTTAGTCCTCAACTTACAATAGTTCATATAGTGACTGTTCAGCAGTTAGAACAGCACTGAAAAAAGTAACTTATCACTCTTTTTCTCATTTATGACCATTGCAGCATCCCCATGGTCACATGAACAAAATTCAGACAATTGGCAACTGGTTCATATTTACGATGGTTGCAGTGTCCCGGGGTCATGTGGTCACCTTTTGCAACCTTCTGACAAGCAAAGTCAAAGGGGAAACCAGACTCACTTAACAACCATGTTAATGTATCAGGTGCAATGATTCACTTAATAGCTGCGGCAAGAAAGATCGTAAAAGGGGCAAGATGTTTTGCTTTGCAATAGAAGTTTGGGGCTCAATTGTGTTTGTAAGTCGAGGACTATCTATACTCCAGCAAACATTACATACGGAAGACTGGCTGCAGAATCCAGGAATATATGTGGAACCCCATAATAACAATCATCTTATGGAGGTATGAAAGGAAATTCATTCATGACTTTAAAGATGATACCTAAAACATAGCAGTTTTAGGTTTGAGTTTTGCTATTGGTAATTAATGTGAAAGTAGTAGAACAGTCCTAAGCTTCTCTGATAGTCATCTTAGAAGGAACAGAATGAAAAGCGGGGGGGAATCCATCCTGGGAGGAATGTGACTTGGGGAATCACAGAAAAAGTTATGCAGATATAAAAATGCTGCTGCTAGTAGACAGCTTATATTAGTATAGGTAGTGTAGTACAACCAGTATAGTATAGTACAGCCAGCAGATCTTTACACTGGATTTGGCATTTTTTCCTACTTATTAAGTCCTTCCCAAAGACCTGGGATAGGCAAATGTTGTTATTTGATAGTGTAAAAGGTTTTGTCACAGGATGTAAGCTGTTCCAAGTAAAGTTGCCTTTTGCAATTGACTGAGGGAGACTTTATCAATACTATTGATGTTCAAATGATTCTCCAGATATTTTGTTATTGCAGCCATGGCACATATTAGTATTGATACTATCTTTGCTTTCTTTTGCCACAGTTGTTCTACTTGTATTTTCATGTCTTTGTATTTTGTCATTTTCTCCAGTTCTTTCTTTTCTCCTCTGCTGCCTCCAGATACTGCCACATCCACTATCCAGACTTTTTGTCTTTCTTATATAGACAGTTGTTAAGTCTTGTATGTTATATGGCAGGTGCTTTAGTGATTTTTAGCGTTGATTAATTGGAATGGGTGGAATTTCAATACATGGCCAACTGCCCCACTGAAATAAATGGTTCATAAAATTAACTTTTCATTGGGCTGTATCCTGAAATATGAACAGATCAATATGAAGAGTGAAAAAAAAATGTAGATCTTGCCTTGGAAAGGGAACGGCGAAGGGGAAAAGACTATTTAATTCTGAGAAAAGCGGATATCACGAGAAAGAAACTCAAAATAAGCCTATCTTAATTATGTCAGAAATTCTGATAAGCCTTCAGTAGTCTGTTATTCTCTCTCACAACACTGAGGAAAATTTCTGCTGCTTTTTTGTCTCTTGAGATTGCATAACTTGAAGGGCCAAAAAAAGTCACTTGAAAAAACGGTAAGTAGGAATGGAGGTTGTAATTACAGGTGGTCCTCAGGTTACAACATTTTTTTAGTGACAGTTCAAAGGCATAAGGGCACTGAAAAAAAGTGACTTACAGCAATAGCACTTAAACTTATATGGTGCTTTACACCACTTTCTGGGCAGTTTACAAGGTCAGCATATTGCCCCCAGTTATCTGGGTCCTCATTTTACCGACCTCAGAAGGATACAAGGCTGAGTTAACCTTGAGCTCAAGATCAAACTCCAGGATATAGACAGAGTTTGCTTGCAATACTGCATTCTAACCGCTGCGCCACCACGGCTCCTAACAAATTATGGTCATTTTTCACACTTATAGCCATTGCAGCATCCCCATGGTAACGTGATCAAATATCGGATGCTTGGAAACTGACTTATATTTATGATAGCTGCAGTATCCCGGGTCATGTAATCGTCTTTTGCAGCCTTCTGACAAGCAAAGCCAGATTTACTTAACAACTATGTTACTAACTTAACAACTGCAGTGATTTACTTAACAACTGTGACAAAAAAGGTTGTAAAATGGGGCAAAACTTACTTAACAACGGTCTTGCTTAGCAACAGAAATTTTGGATTCAGTTGTGGCTATAAGACAAGAACTGCATGTATTTTGGTCCTCATGCTGGAATAGAACAATAAGCAATCCGAATATTGTCACTAAACTATATATCATTACTGGGACCATTTGTAGAACAATGACATAGTATCACCAAGCCAGGGGAAAGTTAAATGGACTTGAGAATGACCTCTAACAGTCCTTTTTCATTCCCCCCCCCCTTTTTATTGCCTTTTTTCAGAAATGCAGTGACATAGCGTATGGCTTTTTGTCACACCTTGAAAATGTTTGTCAGTTTCATTCTGGCCGCACAAGATGAAAGGCATTAATTGACGCTTGACTTCGTCCACTTGTTTGCAATATTAATAACTACCGTCTTAGCTGAAGGACTGGAAGTGCTGACAATACAGAAGGGCAGTAGCAACCTTATCAATAATATCTTAGAGGAAGTGTTTTTTTTTTCTTTTGGCTGGTTTTATATTTGATAACCTGAGATTTAAAATATGAAAGGGAAGAGAGTTATTTAGGCAAACAACTCCAGAAGCCCTCCAAAGGTCCACCAACATAAAATGGAAAATGCATTGAGAATAGTGTTAGCATTCCATTAAGAATAGACTGCGTAGCTGTTTGCATTCATATCTTGCCTTGTTTATGTAAGAGGGTTTAATAGAACTGTTAAAATGAGACTGACTATCTATCTATCTATCTATCTATCTATCTATCTATCTATCTATCTATCTATCTATCTATCTATCTATCTAATTAATCAGCATCTTTTTTTCTCAATGTGCTAATTTAATGGGTTTTTTATTATTTTTCCTCTACAACAATTCATCTAAATTTAAGACACGATAGTAATTGTTGTAATTACTTTATCTTTGAACTCTGTAGTTAATTTTAATCAGGTGACGACAATTTTGCTTCAGCTGTAGACCTTGAACATTGTACATTAATGGCTCACAAAGTACAGAAGTTAATGTTACCAATTTAATCGTTTAATTATTTAATTTAGTCACTAAGAAAGAAGTAAAATCCTGAACTTTTATTCAAATATTTCTTTTCTCATATTGTGCTAATAACTGTGCTCCATCGTATGTGAGTTAAATCTATTTTATGTGGTTTAATGTGATAGTTATGATCATATAAATATCGAGCTTAAGATATTTTCAAAGTCATTGTTTTAGCGAGAATCTTGTTTAAGTGGAAAAAGCAAAGACCTGAAGCAAGGGGTATCTGTGTGTAAGGTTGTGTGTCATAGTGTGAATGTCAAACCTGTGAGCTTTCTTTGAAGAGCACCTACCTTTCAGGATGGCTCAACAATTTTGACACATCTATTCTTCCAAAAAGAAGACATCGAAGAGAAGAATATCATTGCTTTACAAAATTGCATAGTTCCTGGAGATTGATTTTTGCACTTATTACTAGAATGCCCTTCTCACCAAAGCTGGACTTGAAATCAGAATTAAAAGGGGATAGTTAATCGTGCTGCAACATAATTTTATATTTCTATCAAGAGCTCACTGTACAGTGATTCAAACTATCAGTCAGGTTTTTTTTAATATACACTGTTTTTATTTCAGAAAAAAAATCACATCGTGGTATTTTTTCTGAACATCCAGTATCATTTGGGGGAGGCAAGAATGGCCCCTGTAACACCACAGCTCCTGAAGCTGCATTGGTTACCAGTCTGCTTCTGGGTGCAATTCAAGGCATTGGTGATCACCTTTAAAGTCTTTCATGGCATGTGCCCAGGTTACTTGAGGGACCATCTCACCACACTGGGATTGGCTCATGCCAGGAGAGGCATGCTGTGGATCCCATCAGCCCTATTATTCTGGATGGCGGGGTCTAGGAAGAAGATCTTCTATGCTGTTGCTCCTGCCCTCTGGAACATCTTTCCCTCCAATGTGAGGTTGGCCCCCACCCTCCTATTTTTTCATAGGGCCCTAAAACATGGCTCTGTCCCAATGGAGAAAGAGTGCAATGGAGGTGATTGACTGGGTAATAACAGATCCCACCTACCTCACCCTCCCCATGTGTCTTTGGTTTTAATTTTTGTTTTAACTTTTCATGTTTCAGCTTGTATGCAACTGTAAGTTGTCCAGAGTTACCCTATGGTAAGCTGGGCAGCCAATCAATTTTATAAATTTGATAGATAGATAGATAGATAGATAGATAGCTAGATAGATAGATAGATAGATAGCTAGATAGATAGATAGATAGACAGACAGACAGACAGACAGACAGACAGATAATTCTTTGTTTGATAAATATACCATTTACCTCTCTAAGTAAGATGCTTCTCGTTTTTGCTTAACGCCGCACTAATTTTTACTGTTATACTTTTTTAAAAGTAACATAGGGCTAATCTTACTTTATCTCATAATACACTAGCAGGAATTCTCGAATAGATGCTTGATAATATTAACTACTACAAATATAAAATTGGCGACGTTATCATCTTTCTGGAGCAAGTTTGGCATTGTGGTTAAGGGTTCAGGCTAGAAACAGGAAGAGTGTGAGTTCTAGTCCCACCTTAGGCACAAAGCCAGCTGGGTGGCCGTGAGCCAGTCACTTTCTCTCAGCCCTAGGAAGCAAACAATGGGACACCACTTCTGAAAAACTTTGCTAAGAAAACTTCAGGGACTTGTCCAGGTAGTCTCCAAGAATTGGACATGATTCTTTCTATAAATGGAATTAAAATAAATATTGTAAATGGAAGACATAGCTATAATAGCTTGCCTTAATACCACCTTAAATAAGATTCAAAGTAGCAACATCCTGGCATGCTACTGAAAGAGACATTGGAATGTGCTAATAATTTCTTCTTAAATACACGAGAGCATCATCAAAAATGATCATGCCAATCTTCTGTTGAATATTTTACACACATACCCAATTTCAGCTCTGGCCACAACATATACATTTTCAGATATTTTATGAGTTAATGGATGGCGTATACACCCGTTTGTGCATATAATTGGGGAATGTATTTTAACTATATACATTCGTTGAAAAGGACGATATATAATTGGATCTTCCTAGACCCAGGAAGATGATTTCTTTTTTTCCAGTTTAGTTTTTTTTTTAAAAAAAAACAATTCTTATCTCAATAGGGCAGGCTAATATTTAATGTTTGCAGTGTGACAGAAGGGAAAAATCATGCTACACTGTCAGGTTTGGTTAGGTACATTTCTATTTTTTTTATTATTGAAAAGTTTTACAATACATTTTTGAATACAAAAAATCCCCCTCCTCCCTCTCCCCAATCCCTCCCTACCCTACCCTCCCCCCTCCCCGACTTCCCAGAGCTGAATACAGGGTATAAAAATACAAACAAGCATAATCTAAAATATGCTAATAACAATAAAACATTAAATTCTGTCGCACTTTAACTCTCCATCGTCAAAATATTAATAAAATAACTACTAACTAGTTATACATCATATCGATCCACTACTTATTTGTGCTGCAACATAATTTTATATTTCTATCAAGAGCTCACTGTACAGTGAGCTCGCAACTTGGGAGTCCTCCTAGATTCACGGCTCACCTTGGAAGATCACATGGTGGCTGTGACTAGGGGGGCTTTCGCCCAGGTTCACCTGGTGCGCCAGTTGCGGCCCTATCTATGCCGGGATGATTTATGCACGGTCACTCACGCGCTCGTGACCTCTCGTCTAGACTACTGCAACGCTCTCTACATGGGGCTTCCCTTGAGGACCACCTGGAGGCTCCAACTGGTACAGAATGCAGCCGCGAGAGTTGTGTTGGGAGTCTCCCGATACTCCCATGTCACACCTCTGCTCCGTGAGCTGCATTGGTTACCAGTTGTCTTCCGGGTGAGATTCAAGGTGCTAGTAATGGTGTTTAAAGCCCTACATGGCAGGGGTCCGGAGTACCTTAGGGAACATCTGCTGCCGGCGTCTACTTCCCTCCGCCCTGTGCGTTCCCACAGAGAGGGTCTCCTCAGGGTGCCACCGGTCAGAGAATGTCGACTGGTGGCCCCCAGGGGGAGATCCTTCTCTGTGGGCGCCCTGGAGCTATGGAACCAGTTACCGGTTGAGCTCCGGACGGCGCCCGATCTTCGCTCCTTTCGCCGCGATCTGAAAACATACTTGTTCGAGCAAGCCGGCCTGGCCTGAGGGGGGATTGGTGGGGTTTTTTACTATTTTTATTGGGGGTTTTTACTATGTATTAACTGTATTTTTAATCGGGCATGTATTTAATTATCTTTTATTTTTTGTAAATCTCTGTGTTTTATTCTTGCCCTGTACACCGCCCTGAGTCCTTCGGGAGAAGGGCGGTATAGAAATATTAATAAATTAAATTAAATTAAAATTATTCAAATGCTAAATGAAACTTTTTAGTCCTATATTTATTCTGAATATATTCAATCCATCTCCTCCATTCCACAATGTATCTCTGTTGCGATTGGTCTGTCAAATACGCTGAAATCTTTGCCATTTCCGCCAAGTTAGAAACTTTTAAAGTCCACTCTTCTATAGTCGGCAGTTCTTCCTTCTTCCAATATTGCGCTACTAAAAGTCTTGCTGCCGTAATTAAATTCAACATCAACTTAGTATCTATAACAGTAGTATCTGTAATAATACCCAATAAAAACAATTGCGGAGAAAACTTTATCCTTTTCTTAAATATCTTTTGCATATTCCACCAAACTTTAATCCAGAAAGCTTTGTACATTCGTTGAAAAGGACGATATGTAATTGGATCTTCCTAGACCCAGGAAGATGATTTCTTTTTTTCCAGTTTAGGGTTTTTTTTTGTTTTTTTTTTTAAAAAACAATTCTTATCTCAATAGGGCAGGCTAATATTTAAAGTTTGCAGTGTGACAGAAGGGAAAAATCATGCTACACTGTCAGGTTTGTTTAGGTACATTTCTAGTTTAGATCTCTAAGTGTCTTACTCTCTGTTTATCTATTGTCAGAATGACCTGCTGGGGTTCATGTCTTGTTTGCATATAATCTAATAAAAACTTATTAAAAATAAGTCTGTTGGCTTCTATGTGTATGCTGATTTATCAGAGTAGCTGATCCAGAGCAAGCATGGGGGGGGGAGATATATACAACTTGAGTATATTGGGCATAAAGAGTGGCGAGGTGTTTTCATACTTATTTTCAGCAGTCTAGCTCAGACTGACCTGGAGTGCAGCCATAAATGGAGCACTCTATAAAGCTGTTTATACATTGCTTCCCAAGAGCTTTTTTGCTAATTTCTTAACAGTGACTAAGTAAGCTGCTCCTATCTATCCAAAAGAAAGCCATCCTAAAGGCCTTCCTCTATGCCAGACACGTCAAACACAAGGCCTGGGGGCCAAATCCGGCCCACAAAGTGGTTTCATGCGGCCCACGAAGCCATCCTGGAAACAGTGAGGGAATGGCCCCCGCTGCCTTGGCCCTGGCCCAGAGACCCTCAGACCTGTCCCACTCCTGCCCAGGCCCCCATAGGCACCCTTGATGCGAACGATGTAGAGCTGGCCACGCCCACCCAGTAGGCCATATGCACTCTAGCCACACCCACCCAGTAGGCCATGCCCACCCTGGCCATACCACCCGGCCCCCTGAGGGCAACTGCAATGCTGATCTGGCCCTCAATGAAATTGAGTTTGACACCCCTGCTCTATGCCAACCCGAGTAGACATCCCTTAGGGCCATGAACACTACCTTTAACATTTAAAGGATGAAGCAGAAGCTGTTTTTTTCGTTGAGTATTATATGTTTGTAGTACAATATATGAAGCAACATAGTCAATGGATATAAAAGAAAACAGAAATATATATATATATTTCATTCAACTGAACTGTTCATTTTTATTCAGGATCGAAGAGTTTTTGCTGTTAAAATATGTATATTTTTGTTACATCTCTGAGTAAAGGATACATTTTAATGGATATTCTCCCATGTTTTCTAGGGCACATTGAATCCCTATTGTGCATTATGGGATGATTCCAAAATGTAAGTAACAGATGTTTATTGCTCTTATTCAGGATGTATATTTCCAAATCACATCAATATCTAGGTAGAGAATAGATTAAAAGCATTATTATGATATGCAGAAATCTGTGCTAAACATGAACTTAAGTATATAATTATGCCAATATAGTGCTGTACCATTTTCAGGATCCTGTTTTTACATTATATATTGGCACTGGAAAATCGGAAATCTAACCAACTCACCCACCTTCATTCTGGCATTGATTAGTTAAAAACTTATTATTGTCAAGGGTCTCTGACAGTATTGGTATGCATGGAAATTTTTACAGAAGCATATGATTCCAATAGGACTCTTAGGATTAAATGCTTATTTGTGCTTATTTATTGCAAAAGAACATGTTACTAAGCAACATTCTGAGCACATTGTCAGATTTTTAGGCAACAAAGTGTTTGTATGTGTGCATGTTACATACAAAGTGTGTGTATAAGTTTGTGTATTATTTATTGTGGTTGATGAATTGAAGCTGGTTAATTATTTCAAAACTATTATTCTAGCAAAGATAGCTGTATCACTGTTCAAACAAATTCCAAAGGAATTTATATTGATAAGAAATTCTATTGATATGATAGAGGAAATGTATGTTTATTTATAGGATGCTGTATATTCAGGGTTACCATTGATTATGAATTTTTTTCAAGCATCATTGAATATAGTCAACTGTACAATGTTTTCCTCATGAAGTCTATTATGCTGTATTTCTAAGTGCATTTACTACAGAGTAGTCAAACTGAACATTGTAGGGCAGTGGTGGCGAGCCTATGGCACGCATGCCAGAGGCGGCACTCAGAGCCCTCTCTGTGGGCATGCGTGCCACCGCTGCCAGCAGCTTGTGCAGGTCCATTAGGCCACCACTGCCACATGGAACAGCATCCCCACCCAGTACAAAGGAGGTGAAGTGGCCAACTAGCAAGCTCAAGTAGAGGTGGTAGAGCATGCCCATACTCAACAAACCAAAGGCCACCCCGAGCAGGGAAAGCTGGTTCCCCATCGGTGCCATAGCCCCCCAGTCCCAGCTAGGATTGCGTGCCTCTCCCCATCTATGCTGGGCCTCCTGCCCACGGCCCCACCCACCAGAGACCCCTGGATCTCCCCAACCCTGCCGGGCCCCCACAGGTGTCCCCCCCTGAGCAACTTCGAGGTGTCCATGCTTACCCCAGGCATACCCACCCAGTCTTCCATGACCACTCAGTGGGCCACACCCCCATGCCCCCCCTGAGGGCACCACAATGCTGATGCGGCCCTGGCACTTTGCAATAAATGAGTGGGTTTTGGGTTGCGGTTTGGGCACTCGGTCTCTAAAAGGTTTGCCATCACTGTTGTAGGCTGTACTTTTGACTAAACATAGATTGCATTGTCATGCATATCTACCTACCTGTCTCATAAGCGACTCTGCGGTGTACAACAAAACTAAATAAATACCCAAAATCATTATTCAAGGTGCTGGTGATGACCTATAAAGCCCTAAATGGCTTGGGTCCGGGATATCTGAGGGAACACCTGCTGCCGGCATCAAGTTCCCTTCATCCTGTGCGCTCCCACAGGGAGGGCCTTCTCAGGGTGCCGCCGGCAAAGGATTGCCGGCGGGCAACGCCCAGGGGGAGGGTCTTCTCTGTGGGCGCACCTGCCCTCTGGAACCAGTTACCCGTAGAGCTTAGGACTGCCCCTGATTTTCGTTCGTTCCGCTGGGACCTGAAGACCTGGCTCTTTGAGCTTTCCGGCCAGGACTGAGGATTTTTTTTAACTTTTTAACTTATTGTAATTGGGTTTTAATCAGAGTTATAGGGGTTTTAGATTTTAATTAAGGATAATTTAATCTATTTTAATTGTTATTAATTTTTGTATTGTGATGTTGTTTTAATTGCCTTGTGAACCGCCCTGGGTCCTGTGGGAGAAGGGCGGTATATAAGTTTAATAAATAATAATAATTATTATTATTGCTAACAAATATTTAAAATGTTAAAAAGCTACAAAAACAAGTAAAACAAGCATTATATGTGAAGGGATGTTAATAGTAATGGGGCCACTTCGCTAATTCACCTGTCTCCTGGGGCCCCCAGGGCTGCTGCCATAACCAGGTCTTGAAGATCTTTGAGAGTTTAGAAGTGATGAAGCCCTCCTCACTTGGGAGGGGAGGAGATTCCATAATGTGGTGGCCATAGCAGAAAAGGTCCTCTTCCTTGAGCCCGCCAAATGTAGCTCCCTAGATGATGTAACCCATAACTTTGCATCACAGCGAGATGGGCGATGAATACATTTAATAAATAAATAAAATGAAAAATTCTGTTAGATCTGGTGTGACAGGCCAATGAAATCAGGGAAATGCAATCCCTCAAATCACCTGGTCCCATGTCATGTAGGGCTTTAAAGGTCCACACCAACACTTTGAAGTGGTCTCGGAAACAAAATGGTAATCAGTCCAGCTCCCGCAACAGAGGTATAACTTGTGCTCTACCAGAGACATAACCTAATTGCTCATGCTGCTGTATTCTGCATCAGCTAAAGTTTGCAGATACTCTTCAAAGGCAGACTCATGTATAACACATAGCAATAGTCCTACTGGGTGGGCATTAATGACCATGGGTAGGACTCTTTTTATCCTTTTAAGGCCAGTGTGTGTTTGGCAGTGTGTGTTCTTGCAAGAAACAACCATTCTGCAAGCTTCATTTGTGGGGACAGTTTTGATCAAAAAAACAACTCTTGAAAATGAAATAAAGAAGAAAATATAGTTTCTTCAGGCACTTTCTAAAGTTTTTTTTTACAAAGTACAGTGAAACAAATCTTTATAAATCACATTATACAATAAATTATTTGTAAGCATTTCTTGAGGTCCTTCTGACATAAGGGGCTGATCATAATTATGCTTGCATTTTAGAGACTTCTCTTTCCCCATTGTCAGTTATTCAAAATAAGGGTTCTCTGTACTCCAGTGACAAACCTACAAGTGTAAAGAATCTGTGTGAAATAGATTTTTAAGAGAAAGAGAGAGACTCAACAAAAATAGCATTTATGCACAATTACAGTATTTTCCTTTGTGCAGGTAAACATTTCTGTGTCAGAAAATGACTGCATCCCGCCAGTTTATTTGTGCTAAAAGCTGTGAACACTGAAGAAACATTTGAATCTTTTTGCACATATTTTATAATGATTTACTGTAATTGTTCCACAGCACTCATCATTATTTAAGGGAACATCAGTGATTCTGAAGGCAAAGAATATGGTTAGAGTTTAACTGTATAGATCTATCCTTATGTAACAGAAAGATTATGTTAATTGAGATAGGTCTGTGTTGTGTGTTCATGTCAGTGCCGTTGCACCTGGCTCTTTTTCATTTTTCATCCTTTCTCTGCCATATTGCAGAGTAAGGATGCATTTTTCAGTAATGCAGTTGGTGAATCCTTGAAAATGACTTACGGCAGGAAAGTACTTCAAATCTCAGGTACAGTGAAATAGTTCAATGGTAGTTTTTAAATGGCTGTTCCCAAAGCTGCTTAAAGATTTCCAATAATAGAAATAACCCAATGAGAGAGGCATTAGTCATCAGAGACTACAGTATGTGGGATCAGGAAAGATGGATGCTACCATTTGTTACGCTTCATGAATGAGTATTTTACTTTATTTGATTAACTTACAGAATTTGTATTCTAACACTGTAGGTCTTAAATTATAATAAAAGTTCCCAATGTACTGGAATGGGAGGATATCGGTTTTACTTTTATTTATTTATATTTCACATTGTTGGACCTGCCACAACTTAAAGCTCTAAATAGAAATGATCCTTGGCTCCATTTATTGAGAAAGTATAGTTTATTAGAGGTCAAGTGTATTGCAATATTGCAAAGTCAGAACTGAGAATCGCATGCCAATATCCCTAATTTCTACTTTTCCCTCCCTTAACTATCTCTCATTGCCCACCCCATTGTAACCAATCAGGCTCAGGCAAGAAGTTTTCATAACGGTCAGTCCAAGCACAGTTTGGTATGTGGCTCCCTCCTTCTTCCAGCTGGGTGTCCTTGAGGCAGCATCTGGAGGAGATACAGCAGTTACTTTTGTTTTCCCAAGCATCCCATCTTTCATTCCCCCTCCCCACAGTTCATGGCAGTCTACCACTGCATAGTAGCGAAACTGACATATTTTTGAGCTGCCCATCTCCTAGAAAGAAGGACTCTGGGCAGTGTACAATAAAATATTATATACATTGTATAAAAATTAATTTTTTAATACAAACGTATACACATTATCATGGTTCCAACAGATGAAACTCTTCAAAAGAACTTCGAGGCATTGTTTACCTTAAATAATCTTTTATTCAAGAAACAAAGTATCGGCACAACATACTCGAAACCAAAAACTAAATTTCCCTCCCCTGGATACAAAGTAACAAAGCACAATTCCCTCCTTCAATAAACAGTCATAAATCACATTCCCCAATTAGCTTGAAGCACAGGCTTTCTCCCCGGCTCTTCAACCTGCCAAAACTCTATTAACTCTGGGCCCAATAACCTTGGGTTCCCACAGCTGAGTTATTATTGTTATGACTAGCTGGACTCTCATCCACATTCCGCCTCCCAGCATCAACTAACTCTAAAAGCAATAGAGAAAAATGGCTGCATTTCCTTCTGTTGTCAAAGCCAAGAACATCCAATGTTAGCAGCATTGACACACATATTGAAATATAATGTGCAACATTGTGCTATTGAGAACCTATGTAATATAAAGGCTGGGATATTTTTTTTATTCCATCATCTATAGATAAGTTTAAATTCTATTCTATACAACATCAAACTTTTCCATATATGGCAGACTGAAATTATGAACCACTCTTTAAAATTATATAAGCCTGGCATATCTTTATGTCCTTGAAAAACAAAGACATTTTGGTTTGGTTATATTACAACTTGTTCTATTTGGGGCAAATGCAGATAGATCTAATATATTATTAGTAAGAATTCTTGCTAACTCATTGCTCTCTACAAAAATTGCAGAAAGTATAAATTGTTTCTTGTATAGAAGTTCCTGAATTAAGCAGCTGTAATCTAAAGAGTTTGTGATATAGCTGAACAGCCATATTTACATTATATCACACTGAAAGACTGTGCATTGTTATAAATCATACAACAACCAGAGTAAAGAGTAACTGGAAGAAGATCATCCTTATTTTTTTAAGACAATGACAGCAGTAAAGTCATCATGTTTTTCCATTCTCATTACATCACCAGAAAGATGCTCAATAAAACTTCAGATCAATGAAGGAACAATCACATCTCAGTCTCAGAATATATTAGAACCACTAGAGGCTTGCAATGACAACTTTGCAAGACATTTTGAGGATAAAGTAGTCAAAGTCTCTGTGAACTTGGCATCTTCACTGACAAAATTTGCATAATTTAAACGAGAAGGGAATTTAAAAAAAGATCTGAAAGCATGAAGTAGGCTTGTCCTGTGACCAATCAGATTCTAGCTCTTCGAGAATTAGATGTTAGAACTAAGCAGAATTCCGTATCTTATATTCATATCGCTGGAGTAACATGCAAAGAAACAAAAATGAACAGCAGTTTGCTGCTTATGAAGCAGTTTCTCCAGCTGTTGCCGATTGCCTTTTGAGCAGTACAGTACACATACAACCATAACCTCCATTCTTTTACAGTGAAAATCATTTACCTTTAGTTCTGCTCTCATTTTCATCTTTGCCATCATGCCATTACGATGCTTTCGCTATTTTAGTTATAGAAGCCCCTTACACTGTCCTTATACTCGTCCCAGCTTCTGCCAACCTAGCAGTTTGAAAACACGTAAAAATGCAAGTAGAAAAATAGGGACCACTCCAGTGGGAAGGTAACAGCGCTCCGTGCATCTTTGGCGTCTAGTCATGCCGGCCACATGACCATGGAGATGTCCTCAGACAAGCGCTGGCTCTTCGGCTTTGAAACGGAGATGAGCACCAGCCCCTAGAGTTGGAAATGACTAGCACGCATGTGCAGGGGAACCTTTACCTTTACCTTTATACTGTCCTTGCCATGCTTACAAACATAAGATACAGTATGTATATACTTGGCACTCCCAGAGGAGCGTACAGCCATGGGGATGGTTAGCACCCTGAAAGCCCTCCTCCACGTTTTAATTTTATCATTGACCTACGGCTCTTGTTCAATGCTAAATATTGCTGTTATGTTTTAGTATTTTATTTGTATACCTCCTAGGGTCCCTCTGTGGGGAAATAGCAATAACAATAGCACTTAGACTTATATACTGCTTCCCTAAGCGGTTTTACAGAGTCAGCATATTGCCCCCCAACAATCTGGGTCCCCATTTTACCTACCTCAGAAGGATGGAAGGCTCATGCAAACTTCAGCCGGTCAGGATTGAACTCCTGGAAGTCAGCAGAATTAGCCTGCAATACTGCATACTAACCACTGCACCACCACAGCTCCTTGGGCAGTTTTAAACTTGACTAAGTAAATAAGCAAGTAAACAAACAAATAAACAAATAAATAAATAAATTTCTATTTGCACAAAGAAAATGAACAATTCAGAAAGTTCCAAAGATGTCCTCAGGGGCATTTTCAAAGCCGCATTTCAAAACAAGCAGAGAAACAATAATATCTAATCTAATTATTGGTGTGGATTGTGTCCCTGTACTTTGTGTCTCTTACTATGGTGTTAAAAAAAGAGAGAAATGATTTTTCAACCCATAAACAGACAATGGAGTCACCAAGAAAAAAGAATTGAAGGGTATAGATTGGATGTAACCCAAACAGTTACGTATGTAACAACACCAATTGGTACTTATATGAATGACATGCACACAGTATGTACTTACCTGCTGTTTGCATTATAGCATTTCACCAGATATCTTTTAGTCTAGATTTGGAGTGCACAACTTTGGGCTATTGTATGGATTTTTAGTGGCCCTCTGATGCCAACTTTCCCCTTCAATACAGGTAAAATAAATTTGATTTTATTTCAGTGTGTTGTTCTTATGTTGCTAGGTTTGTCACTTTCAAGTCTTCATAACTCAATGGATATAATTTTGCCAGAATTGTCTGTCAATAAATAGTAGTTAATATGATTATTTCCTCTGTCTTTAATAATTTTCCTCTTCTATAACATTAAAAATTATAATTTGGGAGCCAGTATAGTGTAAGATTAAAATATTGGACTTGGACATAGACCATTTAATTACCTTAATAACAAAGCTTATCTTTTGCACTCAGGATGACCAACCACAAAATTATGCTGTAAAGATCAAATTAATAGTGATCACCAAGTACGCCATCTTGAGTTCTCAGGAAAAAGGTGGCAAATAAATGCAATAAAAAAGAGAGAAATTCTGAAAATGAGACTTAAAGTTATAACCAACATATCCTGTTTCCAGAGGGAAACTGTTCTAGAATTTGCTTGGTATGGAAATATGGATAGAGCAAAGTTTTGAACCTTCATCCCAGTATTAGGACATGAAATCATTCGTTGAAAATAAAAATGGGGAAATTCAGGATCAGTTAAAGGAACTACTTTTAAAAAGGGGGAAATAACGAACTTTTGAATATGCCATCCAATGACACCTTGAAAAGGGATCTAGATAGTCTCCTATCATTAAATGATGGACAGCTTCCTTTAAATACCAAATGCTAGAAATCAAGACACCATTCTTCAGTCTTCAGTCTCATACAAACTGTATGTTTGTTACTTTCTGAATATATCTGTGGTCTTTGTAAAACATAGAAGATTGGCCATTAGCTTGATCCAGCAATACTCTTGTCTATGGAAATCAAATCAAATCAAATCCAGGTACCTTTTGAAATGCACCTATGGGACAGCAAGACTTTACTTCTATAAGAATTTTTATTTTCTTTTGCTAATACTGTGTCAAACATCACATTCTAGTTCTACTCTGAACCATTGAGCTAATGCGTTATTTATCCTGAGAGTGGATTTTAACTTTTAGCAGAAATATATATTTGGGAGCACAAGAGCCAGTTTCACCTAGTGGTTAAGGCACCAGGCTAGAAACTGGGAGACTGTGAATTCTAGTCCACCTTAGATGTGAAAGCTGGCTGAGTGACCTTAAGTCAGTTGGTCAAATCCTGTCACAACCAACGGATCAACACTGAGTTGATTTGAAAACATTAGGAAGAAATGTATAGAAAGAGAGAGAGGAAAAACAGAGTGCATCTTTGTATTCTCTCAGAATCAAATTTCTAAGGAAAAGAATTTTCCTAAGAGGATTGGGTTTGGTTGATATTTTCCTTCTTAATAGCTGGAGGAGTGTAAGTTTCATTTAGTATATTGCACCTTCTGGTCCAAGGCAGTTTTGTCTCTGTCAGCATACTGCTGACAGAATCATTCTAAACAGTTTCTGATGAGGCTGCAGAGGATTCAGAAGAAGGAGTAGTAAGAAGAAGAAGAAGAAGCTTAAAGACTCAGCTACTATCTCCTGAAAGCAGAATCATATTAACTTACAATTAGTAAATAGAACCAGTTTCATTGCTACTTGGCACAACCTTACGAAGTACGAATGAAAAGGTAAAAAAGGTATTTTGTGTAAACTAAATCATGTATAAATAAAAGACAACTAATCAATACTTAGGCAATTGCCATATTCTAGCAATACGTATTTACTTTTATAATGCCATGTTTTAGCAGTGTTCATACTGCTCTGACTTATATTAACTCTGAATGTCAAGCACGAGGAAATTCAGAAGTTCCAGGCAAATTTGAAGGGGTATAAAGATTTATTGTGAGCTTAAGAATAAGAATCTATAAGAATCTGAACTACTAACAGTTAAAGCAATTTGGCAGTAGATAAAACTCAAAGGAATTCAAGGTGAGCTGGATTTAGATCTCTTCTGGGCGCAAAGGGACTTGGGACTGATGACGCATGTGATTCTTTTCTCAGGCTCAGCCTGGTTACCTCCTACAGTGAAGTTACCCAGAGGTCAGTAGTATGACCCCACTTTTGATCAGGAGGGACTTTTTTGAAAGGCTAAGAGAGATTTATTTCAGGAAGGAAGGATTTGCTCACTTGTCCCTGCATGCATTAGTCCCTAATATGCAGTTAGTCATGGAAATATTCACTGGAGAAGAGCCTAATGCTGGGAAAGATTGAGGGCAAGAGAAGAAGGGAACGACAGAGAATGAGGTGGCTGGATGGAGTCACTGAAGCAGTAGGCGTGAGCTTAAATGGACACCAGAAGATGGTAGAGGACAGGAAGGCCTGGAGGAATGTTGTCCATAGGGTCGCGATGGGTCGGACATGACTTCGCAGCTAACAACAACAACAACATGGAAATATACAGTTTGTTCTTTGGAATTATAATTAATCTTCCATGTGGTCTGATCTAATCTCAAAGTATCACTTTTCAGTAACAAATATGTTTAACTCAGGAGTAACACCAATATGTCCAAATAAAAGATCTTGATCTCTGTGCCTTCCCATCCTAGCAAAATATAGACAGGTACATGTTTATCAAAGTAGAATTGATAATTAGCTATAGTTTGTTATTAGGGTTTATTAGATTACCTTGAATCATACTTAGCCATTCTGTATGTAACAACAAATTATATTTTGTATTAGAAACAAATTAAGTTGGTCTTAAACCTGATTTCAAGGTGCTTTTATGGGTGCCCAAGGTATGCAAAGCTATATTTCTGCATGGAGAAATGGGCTCTTTGCGATATTGGCAATATTAGAGAGAACAGAGCAAATCTCTACGAAGTACAGGAAGTTAATTTCCTGAAAGGTACTTTATTTATTTTTTTAATGAATAAAACAAATTATAATAATTAACTCTAGGTAAGTTTATACTGTAAAGTACTGTGAAATAGAGTGGCACCTTAGTACTCATTGTTAATTGGTCCCTGGAGGCACAATGAGTACTAAAAATAATGAATATCAAACAAACCATATGTCTTATCACATGACCCTTTGTTTTGGCTGGGAAGGATTTCCTGTCTTCCTTTTTAAAAAAAAATCCCATTTATATCCTGCCCTTCTCCGAAGACTCAGGGTGGCTTACAATCTAAAGCACAAATCAATGTGCTTAGCAATAGCCTTCATTCTATGTATATGCCTGCTTATTAGGTCTTTCGCCCCCCCACCCCAAGCAGCATTATTACAAAGTCAGCTTATTGCCCCCAACAATCTGGGTCCTCATTTTACCTACCTTGGAAGGATGGGAGGCTGAGTCAACCTTGAGCCTGGTGGGACGCAAACCTGCACTAATTGCAGGCAGCTGGTGTTACTTAAGGAGGCATTAGCCCACTGCTCCACCAAGGCTCTTTTCCTATGTCAGTGACCTTTCCAGGATTGCTGACTTCCTGTCTACCCTCTGTTTCCATTATCTATTTCCTTTTGCAGCCACCTTCCTGGCATGGCTGACTTCCTGTTCATTTGCCATAGCTGTCCCTCTCTTCCTATTGTAGTGTGTTCAGTAGCAAACAAACAACAAGTACCAGGACAACATTTTCATGTCATAATGCTCCAAGTACCAAATTCAATAAGTTTTGAAGCAGTCAAGTACCAAGCTACTACTGTATATATAAAAAAATAACCCAAGTAAAGGGGACCTCAGGTCTAATATATGGACTCTTGCTTCAATAATTTTTTTGAATTGATATTTCACAAACTATGACAATGAACAGCTAGATTATGAGGATTCAGCAGTATATGTACCACACATATTATTTTGAACATAATATTTTGAAATCACAGATTGGATTCATGAAGGGTTTGTGTAAAATCAGTTCTTGTTATGAATACATCTGCATGCTTAATTTCTATTGGGTCTATTTCATATTTTTTTTGGAAAAACTAGCTATTTGAAAAACCTGTTTCTATATGGAAGCAGATCTACTAAAAGAAAAGGATGTATCACAAATTGCATAGAATTTTATTACTCACAAATAGCTGATGTTGTCAACAGAAAATAAACTGAGGGCTCAGGAGTAAAATACACATATGGTGAATTCTGTTTAGATGGAAAATTATTTTTTTTAAAAAAAGATGTTAAAGCTTTATTTAGACCCCATGGCAATGCTGAGCACTGTTAAATAATTTGATGTGGTTTTTTTACCTGTATGCTATGCTGCTTATCGCTATAGATAAGCCTAAGAATCTTTAACATGAAAGATCATAATATTTGCTTGTTAAAATGCACCTCAGAATACTATTATATTATTGATTGATTAAATCAAAAGGTTTTCTATTTTACTGCTGATTATTTCTTTCTGGCAAACACTTCCTCTCTTCATTTTATTGTACTTAGTTGTTTAAGACATGCAGTGTTTTATTTCCTCTAGAGGTTTGTTGCAATATCTAAATTTTTTAGTGTGGATCAGAAGGAATCAATAGAAAACTTAAGAAGCTCTGTGAAGTAGTGATAAACCCTGGAGCAGAATCGAAAAGAAAATTCCTCCTGCTGTCAGCATTTTTATCTCACTGCTAAAATTGCATAATATGTTCACAGCAGATCATTCCTTTTAAACATTCCTTTTAGAGCCTACAAAGGACAGGAAACTAAAGATTGTCTACTCTATGCATCGATGTTTGTTTATTATATTTAACCATTTGTTTATTTGTTTACAGGTAGTCCTTGACTTATGACTGTAATGGAGACTGCCCATTACGGTCATAAGCCATGCGGTCATAAAGCAGGTCATCACATGATTGACTAGATTTTATTTATTTTCATGGTGGTTATTAAGCAAATAAGAGTGAGCGTTAAATGGTCATGAATGTCTCTGCAGACATTAAGTGAATCAGTTGTTCACAATGGTGTGTGTGTGTGTGTGTGTGTATGTGTGTGTCTGTGTCTGTGTGTGTCTGTGTGTGTCTGTGTGTGTGTTTGCTGAAAACCAGAAGTAAATGCTGGGTTTTGACAAAAATGTAAACCATGCTCATGTGACTGAGGTATACTGCAAACATCTGTAGATGAGGGCCAGTTGCTGAGCACCTCAAATGTCACATGTCTGTGATTTATTCCTTGAAAACATTTTTATTCCTTGAAGCTCCTTGAATGAAAGCAAAATGTTTTCAAGGAAAAAAAACAAGAAAGTCGAGTTGCCCTTTAAAAAGCATCTTTGGTTCAGAACTGGATCACAAGTACCTTTTGGGGGCTTCCAATGTAACTTTGAAAAAATGCTAAACGACCATCCCTGAGTCACAGACTACCTGTATTTATTATTACTTATATCCATAATAAGGGACGCGGTGGCTCAGTGGGTTAGGACGCTGAGCTTGTCGATCAGAAGGTCGGCAGTTTGGTGGGTCGAATCCCGAGTGCCGCATAACAGAGTGAGCACCTGTTACTCATCCCAGCTTCTGCCAAACTAGCAGTTCGAAAGCACGGAAAAAACACAAGTAGAAAAATAGGGACCACTACGGTGGGAAGCTAATAGCATTCCATGCGCCTTTGGCATCTAGTCATGTCGGCCACATGACCACGGAGATGTCCTCGGACAAGCGCTGGCTCTTTGGCTTTGAAATGGAGATGAGCACCGGCCCCCAGAGTCGGAAATGACTAGCACGCATGTGTGGGGGAACCTTTTACCTTTTATATTCATAATTCTAGCTAGAGCAGGGCACTCTGTAAATACTCTGGGTCCATGAGGGCATGATGGAGACAGGTCTTTCTGTACCAAGTAGAGTTGCAGCTGATGTACCTATTGCAACTGGCAAAACTTCCTCTAGCTACAGACTCTGCCTACTCTTCTAGCAGGAGCTGTGAGTCTAGAACAGGGGTAGGCAACCTTGGCTCTTTTATGACTCATGGACTTCAACTCCCAGAATTCCTGAGCCAGCCATGCTGGGAATTCTGGGAGTTGAGGTCCACGAGTCATAAAAGAGCCAAGGTTGCCTACTCCTGGTCTAGAAGGATCTCAGAATTGTGCACCTAGCTAGGATAACGTGCAATGCTCTAATATTATTCTACTAGCAATAACAAATATTTCTGGCAATTTAAGTCATTCATGTTTCCTAAGTTTGCCATCCCTACAGGGCTTGACATTAATCTTGTAAGTTCTTTAAATAATTCCCTTGCATAACTCATTCCTGGTGTAATTGATGTGAATGAATCATTTTCTCATGTTCCCCCCAATTCTCAAGAATCTCTTCTGTGATGGTCCTGTTTCCTCCCTAAATATTTTACCGCCTTGGTATTACCACAGTATATTAAGTATTCCACATTTCCACCTTCTCTACAGGTATCTCAAGCATACTTCCCTAGGAAGGGAAAGTCTGAGCCCAAATGGCAGTTGTCCAAAACCTTTGTATCCAGCCCTCTTCAGAAAGGGGTGCACCATAGTTATCAAAGAGTAGCAAATGCCAAGCAAAGCCAAACTGTTCAACCGTACTACGCAATCAAAGTATTTTTATAGATCATCATTTGGCCAAAGATACAATTTTGGTTTGCTGCATGTGTGTAGGTGTATACAGGTAGTCCTTTGTCGAGAGATCACAATTGAGACCAGTCAAAGCTCTTCAGATATTTTGCTCAACCAAGAAATCCCATTCAGATGAACGTGAACATTTACAGACTTACCATCCTTTGATGGTGTTCTCCAAACTGCAGCATATATGTGTTACCTTCGTGGTATTTAAAAAACAGAATCCTTATGGAAGTCTTTCTTAAGTCTTTCTCAGCGAAGTATTTGTCAGAGGCAAATAAACCAGATCAAGGAAACAGAGAACATTTCTGATAACAAGGAATAGACAACATCCTTTCCTTCAGACTGAGGTAATAGGACATATTGAGTTGACTCTAAATTTAATCTTTTTTAAAGTAGGCCCATTGAAACTAACAGGATTTAAGTTATTATTAATTTCAATTAAATTCTACCTAAAGTAGAACTAAGTCTGAATCCAGCCTATTGTTGGGGGAAGATGCTATAATTCTGTTGCTATAGAGATATGAGGTATTGTTTCTGCAGAAGTGGCATTTCTGCTGCCAATTTGAGAGCTCCCTATGAGCCTAGTTGCAGTCAGCATATCTCATGAGAAAAACTGTCTGCCTTTAATCAAGTAAGAAAACGAGCAGGACAAGTACAAGCTTGGAGCATTGAAAATGTTTCGACTACTTTTTTTTTCTTGGTAGCTTTGTTTTAAAAGGTGTCTTCAGTAAAGCGGAACTGGTTATTTTTGGAGCAAAACAATCAATTCATTTCTCACTGGATAGTTTTAATGTCCATCACAGTTCTCATTTTCTGTTTCATGAAGCAAAGCAGCACAATTACAAAATGGGCATATGTAACGCTTAAAACCTACATTCACCTAATCCACCCGATTCCATGGTGAATTAAACACAAAAACACCTGTTGAACTAATGAATTCAGAGTGCCGCCCTACTCATAACAAGTGAGGATGGCAACAATTATCATGAAACTGAAAAAAAATATTTTTCTATCTCTTTGCTTCCTATTTTATGTTAGGCTTGGGAAAGATTTGACTCAAAATTCAAGAACAGATAACAAAGCTCATTTATATACCTGCCTCCAGAGGTGGTGAATGCTCCAACACTGGCAGATTTTAAGAAGAGACTGGCCAGCCACTTGTCTGAAATGGTATAGGGTTTCCTGCCTGAGCAGGGGGTTGGACTAGATGACCTCCAAGGTCCCTTCCAACTTATTATTATTATTATTATTATTATTATTATTATTATTATTATTATTATTATTATTATTATTATTATAATATATGGAAACGGGATCTAAGGCTTACTTACAAAAATACTTGCTAGGTATAGAGCAGACATAGGGGGATATATTGTCCATCCACTGTAATAAATCTTTTCCTTTGCTAGGATGTTTTCTGAAAACAACCAAAGCCTCAATTTCCAGTATAGATGTCAGTATATATTTTATTGATTATAAATTGGTAGGAAGATAATTGGCATGTAGCCTTTGTTGCCATTCTTAAAAAATTAGAATAATATTCCGAGTCCCCAAAGATTTGGCACATGGGGAATATATATCTGAGTTAATGTATGAGTTAATATAATAAAGCAATGCAATAGAATGGAATAGTCAGCAATTAATATATATATAAATAAAGCTACAATTGGGGACTACCATTCAGTATTGTTTTTAAGAAGTCCAGGTCAGCCTGTCATAAATCAAACAATGTCAATAACCATAGAAAAACAAGAACACAATTTTCTGAACCATGTTAAAGGGGGAGCCCAGTCAACAGAACTGAAGGCAACTATTGCATCTACTGGGCTGGGGGAGAGAGAGGGGGGGAGGGAGGGAGGGAGGGAGGGAAGGAGAGAGAGAGAGAGAGAGAGAGAGAGAGAGAGAGAGAGAGAGAGAGAGAGAGAGAGAGAGAGAGGGAGAGAGAGAGAGGAGTCCTCTGGAGCCTGCTTTACACAAGCAGTATACAAGTTCCTACTTTCAATCAAAGTGTAATTCACTATGTTTAGCAAAATCTAAACCAAGGGATGTTTACGAAATGGAAAATATATTTTATTTCAAATATAGAATGAATCGTAGTTTTCCAGAATTTCTGCCTAATCACAAATAAAACTCAGAATACAGGTAGTCCTCAACTTACAACCATAGTCACCATTCGAAGTTACAATGGCATTGAAAAAAGTGACTTATGACCGTTTTTCACACTTACGACCACTGCAGCATCCCCATGGTCATGTGATCAAAATTCAGATGCTTGGCAACGGATTCCTGCTTATGATAGTAGCCGTGTCCCAGAGTCACACTGGGACAGTGTTTAAAGCCCTTCATGGCATGGGGCCGGAGTACCTTAGGGAACATCTGCTGCCGGCATCAAGCTCCCTGCGCCCTGTGCGTTCCCACAGAGAGGGCCTTCTCAGGGTGCCACCGATCAGAGAATGTCGATTGGTTGCCCCCAGGGGGAGATCCTTCTCTGTGGGCGCTCCGGAGCTGTGGAATCAGCTACCGGTAGAGCTCCGGATGGCGCCCGATCTTCGCTCCTTTCGCCGCGACCTCAAGACGTTTCTGTTTGTACAAGCCGGCCTAGCCTAATGGGGATTGGTGGGGTTTTTTAATTTTTTGCTTTAATTTTAAATTGTTGTTTTAGAATTTTATTCCAACTGTTTTAATATGGGCAATTATTTAATCTTGTTTTAACGTTTGTATGTAGTATTTTATTCTGCCCTGTGAACCGCCCTGAGTCCTCAGGGAGAAGGGCGGTATACAAATATTATTAAATTAAATTAAATTAAATCACCTTTGGCAACCTTCTAAGAAGCAAAGTCAATGGGGAAGCCAGATTCACTTGACAACCATGTTACTAACTTAGCAACTGCAGTGATTCACTTATCAACTGTGGCAAGAAAGGTCACAAAATGGGGCAAACTCACTTAACAACTGTCTTGCTTAGCAAGGGAAATTTTGGGCTCAATGGTGGTCATAAATCGACTGTATTTTGGTTGTTCCAAGTTTTAGTTGAAACAAAATCCAGATAAATTCCCCAGTGATTTATGGGACGAGCAGGGCAAGGCCAGGGTGCACCATCCTTTTCTCCCCACAGGAACCCCCAGCAGCCTATCTGTCCCTGTTCTTCCTAGCACCTTCTTTCCCCTTCTCCTTTAAGCCACTGTCACTGCCGTTACCAGATATTGTACTGGCCTGCTCATGTCTTCATCATCTTGCCTTCCTTCACTCAGCTATTGCTGATGTCCCAGGACAGCATATGCCAACAGCATGTCTTCTGAAGTTCCTTCCCTCCGATCTCCCTCAGCAGTTGCTGAGGCACATTAGCCTGTGTGGATGTTTCTTACTGTGGTGCTCCTAGCACTGAGGGACAGGCCGTCCACCACGACTTCTTCCTAGAACTTTATTTACAGAATAACACGGCCTTGTTTTTTAATCAAAACATCTGAAATTCATGTATTTTGGTTTGGACACAGATCTCCTGAAATCAGCAGTTCTCTGCACAGAACGTTTTTGCACTTTTCTACTAGAAGTGCTTAATTGATCGACAAAGCTTTGAATTATAGCAGGCTTTGAAAGAGACTGTCGAAGTAATTAATGGTCTGTCATTTCTTGGCATCATTGAAAAACTAACAGACAGCAGCCCTTGCTGAGCCACCTGACTAATATGCCAAATACAGGAAGTGCTTGTAGCAGATCAACTTGTAGACGCAGACATTCAGCTTGCAGATAAATCTATGAGTGGCAGAATCTGTTTGACCTATATTCCATTCCACAAAATAAGAAATATATTCATAATATTCATAATGACTTTTTCACAGATTAGACATGACATTTCATTCGCATGGGTGAAACTGATATAACCTAGAATCTTAAGAAAGCAGCTGTTCCCATTAATTGACAAATTACACTTTTGTCAGCATGCAATAAACTAAAATGAAGCATAAGCAATAGGATGGAGGAAGCTATTTACTGAATTGGTGATGCTGCTATACAGTCCTAAATCAATAGATTGCCTTAACCAAAGTTCCTTTCTTTAGTGTTAAGAATTTTAAGTACAGCATTGTGACCCCCAGACACACAAAGAATTGCTAGTATATGGTTTTTCTGAGTCCAGACAATAGTCATTGTAAACCCAGTGGATTGCACAGAACAAAAGAAAATGGATTGTATGGAAATATCCTGCTTTTACATGTTTCAAAGCAAGACGATAATCAGTTTGTTCATAAAGGGATTTCATAATTGTCAAGATGTACTTGGGTGTCTATCCTCATATAATCAAACAAAATTATGAACTGGGCAGATCTCACTGAAATTGCTATTACACAATTGTATGATAATTGGTAGCCAAATTCCACAATGAAACATAGCAGAGGTCCAATATAATATTCTGGGGTTGTTTCATAGCATAATTATTTCAACAATTTGTAAATTGATTCAGGAGACTAGTGTTTATGATCTTTGCAATAAGGAAAATCAATCAATATATTTTTCTAGATAATTGCAACCAAGACATTCGTTACGACATGAACATTTCTGAGAATATGAAAGGAGATACTTTCTGAGTTAAACTGAATTAGAAACCAAGTAGCTTTCTGGTTTATCTGTTTCTGAAAGAAGTAAATTTGATGCTAGAAGAACTATCTGAAGATGAGAACTTTCTGTATAATGCATTTTTAGGTGGGGCGCAAGACCTTTGGAACTGTTTCTTGGATTAAATTCTTTCTGACTGTAGAAATCAGTGACTTATCCATTTGCTGGCAGGAAAATAAATGACCATTTTAATTTACTGCTGGGGTCATTACAGCCACATGTTCTACTATCCCAGTATGTTTCCTTCATGGCAAAACTATTAATTTATATACTAAAACTTAACTTATAAAGGTTTTATCAGTCACAGATACAGAATAGAGATGAGTAAATGAACATTACTCATCTTTTTCCATATACTAGACAGAAGGAACTTAAGAGTTCATGAGAAGGAAAAAGAAGAAGAAAAAAAATCTGACAGATTTATCCATCCAGACATCGCAGTTTAAGTTCTTCAATCATAAATCTCCATATATTTATATGTATATGAGATGCTGTATTTTTTCCTTACAACTTTTACAGTTTTATGATAGGCAAATAAAATATGATAGAAGGGCCTATACTGTATTGAGTTTTGGCAATGTATATGGCTTGGTGAACTTTTTTTTTAAAAAAAAATCCTTAACAATATTGCTATTTTTTTCATTAACAAGACAGCAAGAAATTCAAATGTTGGAAAAAATGAAACTGATTAAAGCATTTCTGTTCAGAAAAATTGAGGGTCATCACCAAAAATGAAATGATGATGCAAAGAATGTATCACATACTGCATAGCATTACAAATTTTCTCTTTAACTCATTGTTTAGTGATAATTTTTTTCCCAAACATCTCTAGATTATTCACAAAAAAATAACTCATTCTTGTTTTAATCAAAAGTTTACTGTCTGTGTTCCATGGGCTTCACTGTAGATTAGAAAAACAACCCATTAATTTAAGACAGATTTGACCCAGGAAACCAAATACTTATCCCCCTCCCCTCCCAATTGCCAGTCCAAGTGACAGATTTGTTATTTACAGTCAACTTATAAGGCATCCACTGTTGTCTTAAGGAGAGAAATACTTGTTTTAGTACTGACAAAGAACTCATTAGTATTAATTAATTAAATCTAGTTAAATGGGCTTCCAGGTATGCTTTAGTGCTTGTTGTTTTACTGTTTTGATTGTAGTATGTTTTGTGGTATCTGATTTAAGGCACAATCCAAGTCATTTCAATGCAGCCAATTCTTGACCCATTTAATTTGTTCTGCAGATTCATGGCAGGGTCAAATATTTTCACTGCTGGAACACTATTGGTGCAGGACAGGACACCCTCCAGCTGGCTAAGGGAAGCGAGCACCATTTTTCTTGCTCTGCTTGTTTACTGAAATGAGAAGGGGAAAATATTAAAGAACAAGCAACTTGGCTCAGTATACAAGGACAGCAGCAAAACCGCTCCTTAGATGGTTGGTGATAAAGTAGAAAATCCTAAGGTTGAAAATAGGAGTCCTTCTCAGGAGTATTTATGTATACTACTACTCCCATGGTGAAAGGATTTGTTGGTGACATCACTGTTGCCCAGAGGGCACCCAGTTGAGAGCTTCTTTCAGGTCCTTGTGAATTGCCCACAAAAGTGATATCCATTTTATCTACTTGAGGTCCCCCTCTATCAAACTGCTGGGTAGTGTGAGCTGGAGTATGTGACAGGAGCTCACCCCATCCTGTGGCAGCAACAGGTCTCAAACGTGAGGCTGCCGATCATCAGCTCAGTATTCTAAGCTTGTGAGCCATCATGCTCTTATTATGTACATACACCTACAGAGACTACCTTCCTAAGCTACCAATATTATTTATAGTGCTTCCTTTGGAGCTGAATTGGAACTGATAAATAATAGACTCAGTTTTCAAAACTACTTGTAAGTCCCTGGCATTAGGGGCACATTTGGAAGGGCAACAGCACCAAACTCAGATTGTACAATCACAACATGTATAAAATGCCTCAGGTTACAGTGTAGTGATGGAGATGCAATCAGTGGAGTTACTTAAATATTTAGATTGAACATCTAGGAAAGATGTAGAAAATCATTCAGCCATCTGGATGTGAGGGCGATCTGGCTGCGACATCTGTCACCCCATTGATCGCCAGGGTTGATTCGGCTGATCTGGCTGGCTAGGCGGGTGTCCCCTTCCTCCCTCACCGCTCCATGTGCGTCCCTCCCGAAGCTGCGCACTCGGTGGAAGAGGACGACCATCCCAGATAGAAGGAGTGTACCGATCTTCGGTCAAGGGCATTCAGCCATCTTTAATGGAATTATTCTAATTCACAGTTTTTCAATTTATAATAAAAGCTGCTTTTTCCCCATAATTCATGAAATAGCTTAGAGAAGTGCGTGCAAAATTTGTAAATTTGGGAAAAGTGTGTATAAAGCAACATATTATTACAGAAAACCACCTACAAAAAAGTGTAGAAAAATGGTTTAAAATGCATGTGCTATGCACATGAATCAGAATATTTATGTGGGATAGGAAGAACTACAGCAGGATAAGAGAAAAAAATGAGCAAAATTTAACTTGTCAGTTTTTTTCTACATTATTCCATTTTTTATGGAATGAAGCTATAACAGGTAAATTTGTTAGTGTCTCTCTATGCATATCATTTTCCTACAGTTGAATTTTATTCCTTCCTCCTCTTTCTCCTTCATTTGTCCTCTTCAGTTTGGCAGTATACAGGATCTTCAATGATATACCATTCTTGTATTAGAATTCAAAAATGAATAAAGGAGGACAACTTTGCCTAATCCAGAAACTTCTTCTGCTGCTTATATTTTACTTTATAATTATGAGTTCTGCTTCTTACAAGGAAAGGATTAGAACACAAGGCCATATAATGCCTTGATTGCCATTTCAAGACCCAAATTTAAGGCTTTGACCTTACAGCAGCAAGAACATCTGGCTTTGAGGTTGGCTGTATAAATAGATAAGCTGGTAACTGTCTTGTGGCTAGGGGAACAATTCAGGTTTAGTCTGCTGCAGCATTGCCCCAGCTGTGCTGTCCTTCTATGATGTTTTCTTTCAGAAATTGCATTATGCAAAAAAGATGGCACAGATTGCATATATAGATATAGATATCTTTATGAAGCAAAGGATGATTTTATTCAGTTTGAATTCTCAATTTAGTATTACTTTAGATTTTTCATGTTATGACGGCATAACAGATTCCATAAATATTCTTGTAAAGCTCAAAGGCTGCATTTATGTCTGATGTGTGATAAGATTTTTTGTGTGTGTGGAGAGGGGAGGTGATCATTAAGGAAGACATTTTTCAAAATTCATTTTAGGAAGATTTAGAAGTACAAAGAATTGTTCCCCAGAGTGCAATCTATAAAAAATAGTTTCCTTTTTTTATTGAAGAGTTTTACAAAAACAAAATTTTACAATATATCCCCAAATCCCTCCCACCCCAAACCCAACCACTTCCCCCCCCACTTCCCAGAGCTAAATACAGGATTATAGTTACAATAATCATATTCTAAATAAAAATTGTGCATAATATACAATTAACCAGATTCATAATGCGCTTTAACTCTCTTTTAACATAACTACAAACAACGTACCAATAACAATATCCCACTAAAATCTACTCATAAGCTAAATGGAACTTTGTAGTCCCATATTTGTTTTGAATATAATTTTTCCATCTCCTCCAAACTGAAATATATCTTTCCTGTGAATGATCCTTCAAATAAGCAGAAATCTTAGACATTTCTGCAAGATTCGAAACTTTAAACAGCCATTCTTCTACAGTGGGCAAACTATCGTTCTTCCAATATTGTCCCACCAGTAACCGTGCTGCCGTTATCATGTTCAACATCAAGTTAGTTTCTTTAACATCACAATCTACAACAATACCCAATAAAAACAATTGCGAGGAAAACTTTATCGTTCTCTTAAAAATCTTTTGAATGTTCCACCAAATTTTAATCCAAAAAGCTTTTATATTTCTACAAGTCCACCACATGTGAAAATAAGTAGCTTCTAAACTACCACACCTCCAACATTTAGACTGTAAATTAGGATACATGTTGGACAACTTCTTGGGATCCAGAATAGTTTCATTGAAGAGGAGTTAGCAACAAAAAGATCCTGGGCAGAAGTCTCCATGCTACTGCTGTTTCAACTCACCTGTTCAAAAGTATTTTAGAAGCTTGTGTGGTAGGAAGGAGACAGAATGAAAAGTGTTAGGAGGATAGTAAGAAGGTAAGAAGAAAACCTATTGTCTAAAGTGTCTACCTATGGAAGGATGATAGATTTATTTCCCACCTTTAATTTTGAAACACCATCAACACAACTTAAAAACAATTAAATAATATGTAATGCCTTAAAAACTAGATTAAGGCTGAAGACATCTTAGGGACTGTCAGCTCCCATAAGTAGACCAGACCAAGAAACAGATGCTAGGTATGGCAACAACAACAAAAATCCCTATTATTTATTATTTGGCTATTGTAACAAAATCTAATAGGGACGCGGTGGCTCAGTGGGTTAGGACGCTGAGCTTGTCGATCAGATGGTCGGCAGTTTGGCGGGTCGAATCCCGAGTGCCGCATAACAGAGTGAGCACCTGTTACTCGTCCCAGCTTCTGCCAACCTAGCAGTTCGAAAGCACGTAAAAATGCAAGTAGAAAAATAGGGACCACTATGGTGGGAAGGTAACAGCGTTCCGTGCACCTTTGGCATCTAGCCATGCCGGCCACATGACCACGGAGACGTCCTCGGACAAATGCTGGCTCTTCGGCTTTGAAACGGAGATGAGCACCGGCCCCTAGAGTCGGAAAAGACTAGCACGCATGTGCGGGGGAACCTTTACCTTTACCTAACAAAATCTAACAACAAAATCTTGCATGTGCTTCTCCTCATCTTTCTTTAATCTTCATGTGAATTCAGGGAGTTTTCTGAGATATTTTCAGGTCCCTCCCTCTCATTTGGGCATCTGAAGTATTTACTTGTTGCCTTGGTAATGAATCTTCTCTTTCTCTGTCAAGGTCATCCTCTTTACTCTCTACAGAGACTACAGAATTTTTTTACAGCTTCTCCACCAACATCAAGGACAGAATGCTGACAACAGAAACAAAAATCCATTGTTAAAAGTTCCTTGATGTCAGCCCTTTGGGGTAGACAAATCACGGAGCAGACAACGCAATATAATGGTATCTGGGAACGACCTTGGAAGACAGGAAGCGATCTGGACAAGCGATCTGCATGTAAAAGGCAGCTAAGCCCACTGAAGGTGAAAGGACAGTGTGAAATATTTCAGAAGGAACCCTCTCTAGTTTTCCATAGAGTTAAAGAAATGGAGAGAGAAATACTTTCAGGTCTTACAAAATTTAATTTTACCACACCTGTGGTTGGGCTTCGAAGGGCTAAGCCATAAGGGCTACTATAACAACATTATTTTATAGGGCATAATAGCAGATTCTTGAAAGCCTTTCAGAGTTTCCCTGGAGGGGTTATCTTGGATGAATTTCAAGCATTATTTTAGCTTCCCCCCCAAAAAAAACCCCTCGTGAAATAGGAAAGATTGAAACTGAGAAGCTGTACAACTTTAAACCAGAATTTGTTATAAAATTGGCTTGAGAAATAAGCCAGAATGTGAGTCAGACATGGACATAACCAATGCAGTTGGTTCAATTGACTAGTTGGGTTTTTTTCACATTTTCCCTGCTTTTACTTGGATTTCTTGTATTGCTTCAGCAAAGCAGAAATAGGAAGTATATAGCAGCCAGAATTGTTGGTTCAAACATTACAAATTATAATTAAGACAAACACAGGATTTATAAGCCATTTATAAAACATGCTTTGAGACTGAAATTTATTTCACCCAAATAAAGCATTACTTGTTGGTTGAAATGGGTGATGATATTCAAACAAATTATAATTAATTCCTGACTGAATATTATATATGAATCAAGTTAGTAATTAAGCCAAAGAGCCAAAAGAGGTCAAGGCTCCCTGATATTGATATATATTCTGGCATATACTTTTCTCCTTTTACAAATGGCATACTAGCCAAAGGATTTTCCTATTTAAAGATTTGGAACATTGATTGTTATTATACTATGAAAACAATCAACATTGCCCTTGAAGCTAATTGTCAGCTATGTCAGCCATCTGGAATAATTATATATATGTTGTCACTTTAGTGACAACAGTAAGACCTCATTTCATACTGTACAGAATAAGGCAATACAGCAGACCACTTCTGTATTTACTAAAAAAATAAAATCCCTTCATCATTAGAAAACATAAAATGATTGAAAGTATAGTGCTGAGTGATCGGCTCTTCAGATTAAATAGTCCTCAATATGAGGGGAAAAAAACACCTGAGGATCTTTTGCAGTACTAACAATACTGCTAGATGTCATTTGGTATTTCTAGTTACTGGTGGGAGGGGCATGATGGCTCAGGGGTTAAAAATGCTGAGTTTATCAGCTGGCAAGCTAACACCCCAGGTTTGAGACCTGAACATTGTGTAATAGGATGAGCTCCTGATATTTGGCCCAGCTCCTGCCTACCTAACAGTTCAAACACATGCAAATGTGAGTAGATTAATAGGTACCACTTTGGTGGGAAAGTAAAAATCTTAAAAACAGGAACCATAATACTGAAGGGAGTACATTCCCCAAGATTAATAACTCTTTATAAATGGCAAAGTCTTCCAAAGATTACTTCCTGCAACTCTTAGTTCCCAGATAGATTTATAAAGAGGCAATCTTCAATCTATTAAGAACCTTAAAAAGCAATCAACACTAGCATTTTTATATGAATCCAGAAAATACCTTGGGCTCAGGTTCTGTAGCACTCACATAGCTGTATTTCATTATTTATGGGTCAGCAAGGTTCACCTTCATGTTCTCAATCATACAGTTTTTACTTCATATTTTTCTTTCATAAATCTAATACAGTAAAGAAAATATTTACATAGCATGGCACTCAGTATAGTCAATGTAGCTGGAACACTGGCTACCATTCTTTCTTCTCCTGGTGTTCCAATCCAATAGGAAGAAAAACATTGATAAATGTTTGGTATACAGCACCAACACAGTACGTGTAGATTGTAAAAAGATCCAATGGCTTTGCTCTTTTACAATGGATGGCATGGATCAGATGATATATCAAACAAAGAGCAGAAAGATCTCAGAATTTTGGTCAGAGGGATCTGCAGGAGTTAACAAAGTCAAGATGGCAGTTACAATCATATGATTGAAGCTCTGCCCAAATTGTGTAGCGGATGGCACTTATGGATTATCTATCTATCTATCTATCTATCTATCTATCTATCTATCCATCCATCCATCCATCCATCTATGAATGAACAAAAGTGCCCCACATGAATAAATAATAATAATAATAAATAATAAACCTTTATTGTCAAAGTACAACATGTGTACATTGAGATTAGCTGAGCCTCCCCCCGTGCTCCCTCCCCCCAACACACAGTGACAACAAACCCTCCATCCTACCACACCATGTGAACCAACTACACCACACACCGGCCTCCCAAGTCAATTCTGCATAAATTCACAGAGATTATATCCCATTCAAAAGTCTAACAGCCCAAGGATAAAAGCTGTTTTTCAGCCTGTTGGTATGGCTGGCTATACTCCTATATCTCCTACCCGATGGTAGGAGAGTAAAGAGATACCGTCCAGGGTGTGAGTCATCCCTGAGAATTTTCGTCACTCTTCCAAGGCAACGAGCCCTGGCGATGTCATCCAGTGGTGTCAGGGGACAGCCCACAATGTCTTGTGCTGTGCTTACTACCCTCTGTAATACTTTCCTGTCCGTGGCTGTCAGACCAGCATAACAAACCACAATACCATATGAGAGGACGCTCTCTATAGTAGACCGGTAAAAGAGGGCCATGAGCCGTTGTTCTACCCTGTTCTTCCACAAGACCCTAAGAAAGTGAAACAAAGTCTGGGCTATTCCTTGAGCAATATAGGGTCAATAGGAAACCATTATACATCCCAGTTTTTATTCCAGCTTCCCCCTACACATTGCAAGGGGATGCTTTTTCTTTTATTTAAAGAAAATAGCAGAAGAGTCATTTGAGTTGGTGCAGGCAGCCTTTGTTTACAGTTTTATTTTTTTTATTTTTATTCCATTTATATCCCGCCCTTCTCCGAAGACTCAGGGCGGCTTACAAGCTTAGCAGTAGCCATCATTCTATGTATATGCCTGCTTATTAGGGCTTTCACACACCCCCAAGCGGCATTATTACAAAGTCAGCTTATTGCCCCCAACAATCTGGGTCCTCATTTTACCTACCTCGGAAGGATGGAAGGCTGAGTCAACCTTGAGCCTGGTGGGATGCGAACCTGCACTCATTGCAGTCAGCTGGTGTTACTTAAGGAGGCATTAGCCCACTGCTCCACCAAGGCTCCACTACGGGGAGAAGAGGAAGGTATGTTACTGCCACTGTCGTTGCTAATGCCTCACCTCCAGATCTCCTGACTGTAGGTCATAATAAGGTTTTGCCTGCAGCCTGAAATGGAATTAGACTCAGGAACAAACAAGGTACTTGCTTTTAATGGGAAACGGCATAGCACTCCAAAAGTAATAATCTATCATTAGGCCATCCATTAGAAAAGTGTATGGGTATATATGCATATAGTGCCTGAGTGGACTGAAAGGGTACTTGAGCACGAAGGGCCCAGTGTGCAGAAAAAGACTTTGAGCACATAAGCACGAGGCAGGCATGGCTTCAGAGAGGCCGCCATATGTTCATTCATGAATCCACCGATGTATATCTCCTGAGACCATTTGTTTCAATGTAATGACAGGCATTTAAATCAAATGAGCTTTTATGAAATGTCATTTTTAATGGGAGGTAGCAATGTATTCTGCAAGAGCCATGCAGTTAATACACTGCGGTGCTAGGGAAGATATTAATATATAGTAGCTAAAATAAAGGAACTTTATTCCCATCATTTCAATTTTTTTTAGCTGCCGATGATAAAGGAAGAAGTGCAGAAATGAAGAAATCTTCCAACTCTTCTAGTTAGATTTAACCTAACTGTTCTGACCTGTTTTTCTGTGAGCAAGATATTCTAGCATTGGGGTAGATTTCCCAGGTTGCTTGCTGTATTGAGCTTCTAGAAGAATTAACTCTAGTGAGTCTGCAAGTATTATAATACATTCTGAGAAGTCAAGTTAATCAAATGACAGTAAAGGAGCAAAGACATGTTTAATTAATGCTAATAATAATTCAATTCACTATACCTCTCCCTGGTGTTAGAAAATTACTGTGGGTAATTTCCAAGTTAGTTTAGAACCAGCTCACTTCCAGGCCTTCCCTATATTCATATCATAGCAAGCACACACACATACACACTTAGCTATACAAACATAATTTGTTGTTTATTTATTAAGCATCTCCAAACATCAAGGGAAATTTCATCACAAAGTTTGATTAACTCTATGTTGCATTTTTAGTTTTCAGATAACAAGCTTAATAACAGTCACCAGAAAGGTTCATTTTTTTTGTTGTTGTCTTCTGAATTGAGAGATACTTTGACATATGTTCCATTCCCTGGTAATTTCAGGTTTATGAGATTTCTGAACAGTAAAGTGTTATTGCTCATTCTACATCTGTCTTAGCGTGTTCCAGATTTCTTTTCCTGAAGCCTAATTCCTAATCAATTTACACGTGGCTGAATTCAGCCTCAGAATTCCTTCAGTCGTAAGTAGTCCATCCTTTTTTATTCCCAGCTGTTCTGACTTGAGTGTCTTCTCGACATTGTAGCTTCAAGGCCTCTAAGAGGTCCAGCATTTAGATAGTGCCTTTATCTTTATGAACCAGAGGCTGAATTCTTTCCCATATTCAAGCAGGAGATTTTCCAGTCCTAAGGTGATTGCCATTTTTAAGAAAATTATGCTAGCTTTGTAGATTTCAAGAAAACCACTCCTCAGTAGGAATAGTCTGAATTCTAATGAGTATCCATCTTGTGTGGGCTCTAACATCAACTATATGGTTGACCAAGTGCCTGGAAATAATAAATACTTTTTTTTACTGGCTTTCATGGGTATTCAGTGTTTGGTATTAGCTCCTTGCTGGGCCTCTAATCTTTTTGATAGAAAATTATTGTGGGTCATTTCCGGTTTACTTTGGCCCCACCGCATTCCCAATCAATCCCTATATCCAAATCAGAGCAAGCATGTGCATTACTTAGTTCACCTAGTAAAAATTCATTTGGATATTTATTTATTACATACCAGTGAACATCCCCCCCCCAAAAAAAAGTTAACTGACCAAGCGAAGAAAACAGCATGGCAAAAGCAGAGAGAGAGTAAGACATGGACTTCACGTAAGACTTTACATCATTTATCTCTATCAAAAGAATAGATGTTTCAGAGCCACTGCAAATACAGGTAGTCCTTGACTTACAACCACAACTGAGCCCAAAAGTTCTGTTGTTAAGTGAGACATTTGTTAAATGAGTTTTGGCCAATTTTACGACCTTTCTTGCCACACTTATTAAGTGGATCACAGCAGTTGATAAGTTAGTAACCCGGTTGTTAAGTGAATCTGGCTTCCCCATTGATTTTGCTTGTCAAAAGGTTGCAAAAGGTGATCACATGAGCTTGGGACACAGCAACGGTCATAAATATGAACTAGTTACCAAGCATCTGAATTTTGATCACCTGATCATGGGGATGCTACAAAGGCCATAAGTGTGAAAAATGGTCATAAGTCACTTTTTTCAGTGCCATTGTAACTTTGAGCAGTCACTAAAAGAAGTGTTGTTAGACAAGGACTATGTATAATGTTGTGACAGCATTATTTAGCAAGGACATTCCCAAAAAGGTCCTTGATTATTCTGGCCTAACCTTTTTTTGTATAGAATAGAGACAGAAAATAGGTGTCAAGTGATTGTTTCTATTCTGCGCAATTAAACAAATAATTTACTGAATGGGAATGATATCTTCAAAATTTGCCAAGGTACAAACCCATATTATATTTACATTTATTTATTTATATTTATCTAGGCAACATGATGGCTTTCAGATACAAATGGAATAACATCTTTATCACTGTCAGAAATGCTGTGTGTGTGTGTGTATCTGAGAGAGAGAGAGAGAGAGAGAGAGAGAGAGAGAGAGAGAGAGAGAGAGAGAGAGAGAGAGAGAGAGATCATGCTGGGTACTCCAGAGAAACTGTTGGTTTACATCAGGGTCTTCAAATTTGGCCCTTTTATGACTTGCGCACTTCAACTCCCAGAATTCCTCAGCCATCATGCCTAGCTGAGGAATTCTGGGAGTTGAAGTCCACAAGTCATAAAAGGGCCAAGTTTGAAGGGCCATGTTTATATCAAGGATGGGGAAAGGGTATGAGCAGATGTCTTCTGACTTTTGCTGGTTCCTAGGGAATTAAGTTGAACCACATCTTTCGGTATTTCCGTTCTCTTTAATTAGTGTTTTGCCTCAGTGTGAAAAGACTATAGAGCTTGTTTGGCTATTTATCCTGAACTCTTCTTCTCATATTAAATTTGAGAAGATCAGATTTTGAACATCTAGTATAGCAATAGCATATATATATATAAGCAGTTTTACAGAGTCAGCATATTGCTCCCAACTATTTGGGTCTTCATTTCATTGACCTTGGAAGGATGGAAGGCTGAGTCAACCTTGAGCTGGTCAGAATCGAACTGCCAAACTGCTGACAGCCGGCAGTCAGAAGAAGTAGCCTGCAGTACTACATTGAAACCACTGCACCACTATGGTTCAGTAGTTATAATATACCAATAGTATAAATCTATTGGTATTTGAATTATTGTTGGGTTGTTATTTGTGTTATTTCATTTGGTAAAATGTTTTTTTTCCCCCAAATACCGCCTACAAGGCATTCTTGAAGCTTTGGACAAATTTTTACCCAATCCATTTGCTGCTGGATGATTATGGTGCTGATGTTATATACAATTCCATTTTATTTCAGTAACTTCTGAAACCATTCAGCTACAAATTGTAACCCACCGTGACACACTATTTATACTAGGTATATCTATTCTCTCACTGCGCTCTTCAATGAATCAGTAGTATGCAAGGCTGTTGTTGAAGTCATTGGAAACACTTCTAGCCAAGTTCAACATGCATTCATCACAACTGAAATGACTGTGCCTATACATGGTCTTGCAATGTCTACATGAATTATTTCTCAGGGCAAAGAAAATCAATCTCATGGGTGAAGTGAGTGCTGGCTCTGGCATCTTGGGAACATTAGCAATTCAAAGGTTGTTTGATTTGTTGGTCTATTTCTGTCCATCCAGTAAATCTATTAACTTATGCCCTCATCTCTACTACTAAAAGAGAACCCATGCCTGTGGAACAGTGTGGTATTGTGGTTGTTAAACTAGCACTGGGAAGAACCAAGTGCAAGTCTAACCTTCATAACAGAATATCAAAGGAATCCTCATCTGATATGAGTTTTTGTTTGAAGAGGACTTTTTTTTTGCAATTGCATTGCTGTGTCCATTTTTTATTTTTATTCTATATCTGTGTCCCCCATGAAATAACACCCAACACTTCATTTGAGCAGCTGCTGTAAGCCCAGCCTAATCGCTATGGATGGAAGATTGACATTAGTGGCTAATGATCAGTGATGAGGGTAAATCTGCACAAGTACTACTGCATTTTAACCATTTAAATCCCCAAACCGAATCTAGTGTTTCCTGTCTATTTGTGCATAATTGTTTTCTGTGGTTATGAGGGAGAATGATGCAAAACCTATTGAGCATTCACTTCTCCCTTTAATGGCATGTGATAAAACCACACCAATGAAACCAGACATCGAAAGCCATTTGGGGATATGATGTGTGAGCACTTCATTTGATGGCACTATTTTCTTTGCTTCTATAAAGGTTTGTTTTGTTCACTGCCATAACCCTCCCCATTTGTAGTAAACCATTCAAAGGAGGGAGCACAGTGGCTCTCTGTGGGTTGATTTTATTATAATTAACAAATCCTATAAAAACCGTAGCTGTGCCACAATCTGATATCCTTAGGGCATTCTTGCTTCTTGGATTTATAACACTCCAACATGTGCCTAGACCAGGGGTAGGCAACCTCGGCTCTTTTATGACTCGTGGACTTCAACTCCCAGAATTCCTGAGCCAGCATGGTTCAGCTTGGAAACTCTCCCTTTCCCCTCAGGATGGCTGGCTCAGGAATTCTGGGAGTTGAAGTTCACAAGTCATAAAAGAGCCAAGGGTGCCTACCCATGGCCTAGACCTTGGATAATATGTAAATGCTAGGTTAAAAGAAGCCATTTTTATTATCTCTGCTCCATGTCCTTAGTCCACCAAGCTCTGAAATATTGCCTATGTTTTTTGCATATGGACTTGGTTCTTTGTTCTGTTGATAATGCTATTATCTAAATAGCTGTGGGCATCTGACAGCCTTGTAAACATTTGGCCCATGACTATCAAAGCAGTGGTATAGAAGTTTATAATAGCAATATAACACTTATATATACTATATATTGGTGCAGGAAAGTGTAGGAAGGCTGGGAAATGAATGAAGGGAAAGTAGACATAAACAAAAAATAGAGGGCTGATTAGTTGACATTTTATCTCATAACTAGCACCTTAGTCCAGAGCAGGAGTGTCAAACTTGCTGTATCACGTGACATGTCGCAACATATCGTGGCTTTTTCTCCATTTCCAGCAATGGGGTGGGCCCGGTTTCAGCATGATGTATCCAGCCCACGGGCCGGCAGTTTGACACCTGTGGTCCAGAGAGAAGAAACTTGAGAAGTTTCTTAGATCATTCAGAGACTCTTAATGAAGTCACTATAAATTCCAAGATTCTATATTTATTCTAGATCAGCTTTTAAAATACAGGAAATCCTTACCTATACAACCATACAACCAATCACTTAATGACCATTTGAAAGTATGATGAACTAAAAAAAAGTTACCTAATGACCCATCCTTAAAGTTACCACTGCCACACAAACCCTGCAGCCACATGATAACATTTTGGGTGCTTGGCAACCGGCTCACATTTGTGACCAGTTGCAGTACCTTGTGGTCTTATGATGGAATTTTGTGGTATTTTGGGGGGAGGGGTGCATTTTCCAGTTAGAAACAAAAAAAAATGGCCATTGGATAAACTGATTCAAACTTGCAACCACAAAACTTGCTTAACGATCAATGATTCACTTAGGAAGCATTGTAAAACAATTGTAAAATCCACTCTTGTCATATGATGACTGGACTTATAATCACAAGAGGAAGAGTATGAGGTAAGCCCACACAGCTGGACAAGATCAAAGAATCAAGAACTTACAAGGGGCTCCGACCACTGTAGCCCAAAACCTGGGAGAACAGGCAGCTCTTCAAGGTCCTCTGAAACGCTATCAGGATGGAAGCCACCCAGATTAAAGGGGATACATTGACTCCAGAGGGAAGATGCCATGACAAATAATTTGCTTTTCCCTGGTGACTGAATGTCCCAAAGATGTTTTTTCACGAGGCAACTAGACTTTCTGGTTTTTCTTTGAAGATGTTTTGCTTCTCATCTGAGAACCAAAACATCTTCAAAGAAAAACAAAAAAACCCAGTTGCCAATTGAAAAAGCATCTCCGGGACAACTATGACCTGGATGACTGAGAATCTCCATAGACAAATCCACTAAACATGTCCCAACATATTCCTGCATTTTCTTCAGTTTGCCTTTAAATCTGCATCGAACGGTGTATTTGAATCTCTGCCACAATGATAGTCCAGTTCATTTCGACATGTTACTATCTGTGTGCCAATGAAGCTTATTTACATTTGCCCTTACTACTGATTGTAGTTTTATAGTATTTCTAGCAGCAGTTTCCATGGAAATAGTGATTTCAACTGTTCTCTTAAATGTTAAATAAGCCTTTGATAAAAGCTCTTTTTGAATGTTTTTATTTCAGAATTTTGTTGACTAGTTAATCTTTCAACGCATCGTTTAGCCCAGGGGTGTCAAACTGCCGGCCCACAGGCCGGATACATCATGGCAAAACCATGCCCACCTCATTGCCGGTGATGGAAAAAAAAGTCACGATACATCGCAACATGTCACGTGACATTGCGAGTTTGACACCCCTGATTTAGCCTATCCAGGCAACACTTAAGTTCAGCTATATACACTGCAATTAACTCTTGCTTGCTGGCACTTATGAATCTTGTGTGTTGTTCTTGCATTATATTTGGCAGTTCTTTAAAGCTGAATGGGGGGAGCCATGTCATTAGTTTGTCCTGTCTCCTCCTTTGGAAATGGAGGCCTTTTCTACTATTTGCTTTACTGAAATTTCTCGAAGAGTCTGATGGTGTCACAACTGAATCAAATAAATAAATTAATTAATAGCATCTACAGCAGGGGTGTCAAACTGCCGGCCCGCGGGCCGGATGCATCATAGCAAAACTGCGCCCACCCCATTGCCGGCAATGGCAAAAAAAATTGCGACACATCACGTGACGTTGCAAGTTTGACACCCCTGATCTACAGGAATGACAATATATAAGGGTGAGCCAAATGAATCGTGTAACAATCCATGTTTAATTAATCAATTACAAGTAATCCTCACTTATTGGCAGTAATTGGGACCAGCAACACTGTAAAGCACAACATCATATGACCATATATCAAGTTACAGGAGCACTTGCTGCAGTTCCAGTTGCCATTGTTAAGCAAATCCCACATGGTCAATAAGCACAGAAAATTAATTAGCACAAAAATATGTAACAATAAATTTTAACCAACAGTGGATGCACTTTCTGATATTTAATTCTGTTGTAGCCAATCACCATTATGGCATAAACAATAATATTTTCCATAAGCAACATGCACGGAAGGATGTTTAGTACGCAGCTAAAAATCTGCTGAATATTAATACTTAACCCTGATTTTGAGTTGCTTAAACTAAAATATGGGATTGAAGCCAATCTTGTACCTCCACAAATAGAATGGTCGGTCCCTTCCTGTTCACAGGAGGAAACTGAGGCCATGCTAAAGTTTCCTGTAGGGCTATTATTTTCTCAGGGTTTTTTTTTTTAAATACTACAAGCAGGAAGTTGTGCTGAGAGAAAGGTATAGCACAAAATAATTGTTGTGTCTGGGACTTCATTATGCTCAATCTCCATCCAAATTGGCACACGTCTGTATTTTTTATCAATGACTTGATTTTTTTAAAGACATTTACAAGTGGATTCGATTCTATATTGTCAAATGCTTTTTTCATAGTTAGCAAACAGGAGCCACAAAGGCGTGAAGACTACTTATATTCATTCTGTGAGCCAGGTGATCATACATGAATACAGTAGTCAATGGCTGAAGAGTCTTTGTGAATGCCAGCTTGTTCTCAAGGCTGGTACTCATCCAGATGTTGACTGATGCACACATGAAAAATTTGTAGCCTGAAGAAAGTAGGCAGATCTGACCATAGTTTGTAAGGTTTCGGTGCCTCTTTTTTGAGGTGGTTTTTGAAATTTCCCATTATTCAGGAATATCTCCTATACCTAAGCGATCAGTGAAGAACTTGGTGTTCTTCCACTTGAGAACTTTTCAGATCACTGAATTTCATCCTGGGTCTTCACCTGACTTTGCTAGGGTGCATCTGTTGCAGGTTTTGATCCCATTGAGTGTCCCTGTGAATAGTAAAATTTGTGGATGGTTAGTTTTGAGAGAAAGAGAAGTGCTGGCATTCTTTTTTCTATTTCCTTTTATTTGGCTGTACTGTAGTATTGTTGTTGTTAGTTGCGAAGTCGCGTCCGACCCATCGCGACACTATGGACAATGTTCCTCCAGGCCTTCCTGTCCTCTACCATCTTCTGGAGTCCATTTAAGCTCACGCCTACTGCTTCAGTGACTCCATCCAGCCACCTCATTCTCTGTCGTCCCCTTCTTCTCTTGCCCTCAATACTGTAGTATAATGGTGTTATTTTTCTTGAGAACTTTCAGGAGCCCTCTCTTCTGTAGCATCTTCTTCCAGCACTGTACAATGTTACCTTTTGCCTCCACTGTTTATATGAGCTGTTGCAATTAATTACTTGATCGTTTTCTTTTCATTGTAAATTGGTTATTGTATAGGAACAATCCTGTCAAATACATTCTCCTCTTTGAGCTTCTAATACATGGGGGGGGGTTAGCTTGTTAAACTTTTTTTTAAAGCTTCTTAGTGAATTCTGTCAATTCTGTTTGATACTTTCCTTGGCATTAGTGACAGAGGATATGCATCTAGCCTTTCCTCATTAAGACCTTGTCAGACCTTCTCACATTCACCACTAGGAAAAGTTGAAGGCAGTGACTCAGCTGGCATATAGGTAGTAAACCTGTTTGGGTACTTGTTGAAGACTGGGTGGATTGGAATTGTTTAAAACTTTATTTTTTTAAAAAAAAAGATAAGTCAAAACTCAAATTTGGTCATATTTCAAAGTTACTCTTCTGTCTTTGCTGACAAAATGTAAGAATTTTGAAATATGCAATACCGTATTTTCCGGCGTATAAGACGACCTGGCGTATAAGACGACCCCCGACCTTTAAGACGATTTTTAAGGTTTTTCATCTTATACGCCGGAAAATACTTACATGCCAGTTGCCAAGTGTCCGACACAAGCCCGATTCAGCCCTGTCTGATGCAGATGGTGCAAAGCCAGACTTCCGGCAGGCCGGGGAAGAGCGTGCCTGCCAGCCCATTCCAGGGACTTCCGGGGACTTCCGGCGGGCCTGGCGCCCCTCTCGCCTGCAGACCACGCAGCGGCCCTCGCCAGCCGGCCTAAGCAAAGGGGCTTTTCCTTCCACCCACCCATTTGAGAGCACATTTGCAGACGGAGCAGCCGCGATTCTGGAGCCAAGCCCCGCCCAGGAGGCGGTCAGCCAGGTGGGCTCAGAAGATGCGCTGGAGAGGCGGGCTTGGGGCGGCCATGCTGAGGCCGGCTGGCGAGGGCCGCTGTGTGGTCTGTGGGCGAGAGGGGCGCCAGGCCCGCCGGAAGTCCCGGAAGTTCCTGGAACGGGCTGGCAGACACGCTCTTCCCCGGCCCGCCGGACGTCCCCCAAACTTGGAACTGCCTGGCGGCGGGCGGGCGCTCCCTCCCCGATCCGCCGGGGAGCATCTCCCAAAGCGCAGCATCTGGCGGCCGGGAGTCTGTCGGCCTGGTCGCTGGCGAGCTGGCCTGCAGCTAGGGCTGGGGCCCAGGAACAGGTAGCCGGGTGCGGGTGGGGGGAAGGAAAGCCGGGCGCGGGCTTCTGCGGCTGGTTGCGAGGCCGGATGCGGGTGTCTGCCGGGAGACATAGCGGGTAGCAGGGCGCGCTCTGCTTATGCTCAGATGCCGCTTGGGTGAGGGGGAGGGGCTTCCTGCCGCTCCCGGGGTCTGGCGTTTGCAAGGGGGAGGGGAAGGGGCTTAGAGGCTCTTGGGGGTGGGAAGGGAGAGTCACGATTGAGGGGGGACTGGACTAAGGAGGCTTGAAGTTGCTTTGCAAGAATGGGGACGCTCGACTGATTTATGTTTTTTTTCCGGCATATAAGACGACCCGGCGTATAAGATGAACCCCCAACTTTTGAGAAGATTTTCATGGGTTCAAAAGTCGTCTTATACGCTGGAAAATACGGTATATAAAGGTAAAGGTTCCCCCGCACATGCGTGCTAGTCGTTTCCGACTCTAGGGGCCAGTGCTCATCTCCGTTTCAAAGCCAAAGAGCCAGCGCTTGTCTGAGGACGTCTCCGTGGTCATGTGGCCGGCATGACTAGACGCCAAAGGCGCATGGAATGCTGTTACCTTCCCACCATAGTGGTCCCTATTTTTCTACTTGCATTTTTACGTGCTTTCGAACTGCTAGGTTGGCAGAAGCTGGGACGAGTAACAGGCACTCACTGGGTTATTCGGCACTCGGGATTCGACCCGCCAAACTGCCGACCTTCTGATCGACAAGCTCAGCGTCTAAGCTATTTTATGTTGTATTTTATTAAAAAAAATATTACATGAGCTACCAAGTCATTCTGACTGCAATTGCACAGACATATTTGTAAAGAAATAAATGAAATATTGTACTATGAAATGCAGATTGTACCGCATTTTTACTTTGTCTTCTGAGAATCCATTTACTGTGAAGCTAATTTATTTGTTCAGAGAAGGACCCAATTTGATAGTGCCATCATGGTTATAAAATAACCTTCTCGGAACTGTTCCTTTTAAACTGAAAAATATTGTTTTAGCCTTACAGTTAAAAAACTATGTATTTTAATTTTGGAGTAAATGCGGGTTTAATTTTCTGTTATTGTTTTCGTGTTGCTCTGATTTTGTACTTGATTTTTGCTTAAATGTATTTACTATGTGATCTCCTAAAATTTATTATGGGAATTAAATAATAAATTATCATCAACAAATGTACCCAACTTTAAAAAATTCAAAATGCTCTTTTGAAAGGGTCCAAAATCAGACTCAGCATAACATGGTAGAAAAAAAGACTATACAAAAAAAACCTATATAAAATGTACTTTTTTAAAAAAATTAAGAGTGCCTATAATCTGCTATGCATAATGATAGATGAATTAAATATTTTTTTTAGGTTCTTCCACTTTTTCTGGTTATAGCCATCTTAATTTGGTTTGGAAAAGCTTGGTGAGCTGGATAACATTTATGTTTGTATATTTTTTTGATAACCTTAATAATTAATGTTATTTGCACAAATGCTTTTTTATGTTGATATACATCTACCAAATTCATAACTGTATAGTCCTCAAATATAATTTATAATTTTACAGTATATTCCCAAAGTATAGAATATAAGATAAGACTGAATCTTAAATAGATCCCAGAATTATCAGCCCCGGTTTATATATTTACAGAAACATATAATAGTTTTCCATCATGCAGGCTTAGAAGCTATTGGGAAATAAAATGAATGGATATGTGGGAAAACGTACACCCAATAATATGCATTTTGGACTTCCAGCTAGCAAAGCAGCTTTTTATAACCAAGATGATAAATTATTCCTATATGATCTGGATCTCTTTGTACTTGTCAGTCTCTATTTCAGACAGAGCTAATAGTCACACTTTTTCTAACAATAAGAGGCTTCCTGCCTGTTTATCCATTTTCAGATATATCTGGGCCTGATCCTCACTGTTACAACAGGGAACAGAGAGAAGCTTGGGTGCTTTTTTGTCCTCTATTACCTAGAACTTAGAGCATTAGAGTAAGTAAAACTAGTGTAGATGTTAAAGGGAAAAAATAGGGACCCCTCTCTATCTTGCATTCTCGGGTAAGAGGCACTGGAATAAAAATAACTCTCCTATAAAGATTTATACACAGCCGCACTTCAGTCAATATTGTTTTGCATAGCTCTTTGCATTCTGAGTTAGTTACTTTTGTTTTTTTCTGTGTAAAAAGGTTCAGAGAGAGAAAAAGAGAGAATGAAGCTCCATGTACAAAATCTACACAAGGAAAATACTTCCCCCAGAATATTTGCATGCTAGTATGATGCCTGAACAAGAAACTTTCCATCACATTCGAATAAAGAAATATTAAGTGGGAACAGTCAATGCAATGTACAATATAGATAGGGCTCTTGTGCCTTAGTCCCATTGTTATTTTCTTTTCTTGTATGTCCCATTAAAGGAGAATAATTAATGTTATTTCCATAGAGACTCTGAGAGGACCTTATATAAAATTCCAAAGAAAATGAATATAGTATGTGCTAAAAAGCAATTGGTGCAACAGAATCCATTAGATAAAATGAAGCTATGTCTTTGAAAGTTTCTAACCACGTTGTCTATTGCTAATTGTTTTGTGAAGCTATGCTTCCCTTTTTTTAGAAACTTAAGGCAATTAAAGATCCAATAACAATAATGATGTCCTTGAGTTAAACTTGATCCCAAGTGATTACATAGACACAACCATGAATTTGGTAGAAACATTATGATACTAAACCAAATAAAGGAGAGAAGCAACCTAGAACTAAGGAGAAATTTCCTGACAGTTAGAACAATTAACCAGTGGAACAACCTGCCTCCAGAGGTGGTGAATGCTCCAACACTGGAAGTTTTTAAGAAGAGATTGGACAACCATTTTTCTGAAATGGTATAGGATTTCCTGCCTAAGCAGGGGGTTGGACTAGAAGACCTCCAAGGTCCCTTCCAACTCTGTTATTCTATTTCTATTCAAAGGTGCTTTTTCACGAGGCAGCTGGACTTTCCAGTTCTTCAAGAAAGTTCAGTTGCCTCATGAAAAAGCACCTTTGGGATAACTATGACCTGGATAACTGAGAATCTCCATAACATTATGAGCCTTGGTGGAGCAGTGGGCTAATGCCTCCTTAAGTAACACCAGCTGCCTGCAATTAGTGCAGGTTCGCATCCCACCAGGCTCAAGGTTGACTCAGCCTTCCATCCTTCCGAGGTAGGTAAAATGAGGACCCAGATTGTTGGGGGCAATTAAGCTGACTTTGTAATAATGCCGCTTGGGGTGTGTGTGAAAGCCCTAATAAGCAGGCATATACATAGAACGAAGGCTACTGCTAAGCTTGTAAACCGCCCTGAGTCTTCGGAGAAGGGCGGGATATAAATGGAATTTTTTTAAAAAATACTAACTTGTCATGACTTTCTTTGGGGATGAGCCTAATATTCTGCCATCTGGTTATTAATTCAGTCTGGGTCTTTAGCTGAGTTTTCCAGGGCAGGCAAGGTATAGTAAAAATAGCAATATTTATGACAATACAGTATATGAGCATTTGGCAGAATAAAAAAAACTATTTGATAGTAGGCAACTGAGTCCTATGGTCTTATATCATTCCTATGGATACCTAATATCTACAGCAATGGTACACAGACTTCTCATGCTTCATATCATACCTGGTAATATTTTTGTACAATGCACTCATTGCTTACCCAAACTGGGGTTATATACTACTAAAAATGATTCCTTCGCTTTTATCTGAAATAAGTTAAAAGTTCAAATAGGGGAAAAAATACTCCCTTTTTATGACCCTGTAATCCAGGGGTGTCAAACTCAATTTCATTGAGGGCCGCATCAGCATTGCGGTTGCCCTCAGGGGGCCGGGTGGGTATGGCCAGGGTGGGCGTGGCCTACTGGGTGGGCATGGCTAGAGTGCGTATGGCCTATTGGGTGGGTGTGGCCTACTGGGTGGGCGTGGCTAGACTGTGTATGGCCTACTGGGTGGGTGTGGCCAGCTCTACATCGTTCGCATCAAGGGTGCCTATGGGGGCCCGGGCAGGAGTGGGCCAGATCTGAGGGTCTCTGGCAGAAGGAGGGTCTCTGGGCCAGGGCCAAGGCAATGGGGGCCGTTCCCCCACTCTTTCCAGGATGGCTTCGCGGGCCACATGAAACCACTTTGCGGGCCGGATCTGGCCCCCGGGCCTTGTGTTTGACATGTCTGCTGTAATCCCTTAATTTGGGGTAGAGTCAGGGCGACTGGATGGAGCTGAGCATTTACTGGCTAGATGGCCTTCCACGTCACTCAAAGGATCAAATAGAAAATGACCATATTAATCTTTCAGGTGGAACGCTCTTTGTTGCCAGAGTGTATGAAAGGGGACAACAATCTTGATGGGGCACCAGCTTTCATGCAATGCCAACAAATGTCCTGTTCAGAAAAGACAGATAGGAATGGAAATGGCAGACTCAGGACACTGTAAAGGCAGACCAAAGGCAGATTTTTCAAAGAAACCCTTTAAATCAGGGGTCTTCAAACTTGGCCCTTTTATGACTTGTGGACTTCAACTCCCAGAATTCCTCAACCAGGCACTGGTTGAGGAATTCTGGGAGTTGAATTCCACAAGTCCTAAAAGGGCCAAGTTTGAAGACCCCTGATTTAAATGTTTCTCATAAAAATATTTGCCAGCTTTCCAGGCTTGAAACTGGCAAAAAAATGACTTATGCACTGGTGACTATTTATTTCTTTGTTCGTTTGCTTGCTTGCTGACTTACTTATTACATTTATCCATTGCCCATGTCCCTGTAAGGTGACTCTGATCAGTTCACAGGAAAAGTCTAAAGTTTCCAGAGTTGAAGATACATGGACTTCAACTCCCAGAATCCCCCAGCCATCAAAGCTGGTTGTAGAATTCTGGGTGTTGAAGTCCACCCATAGGGATTTCCTATAGGTGTGTTCCCTCATACAGAATTATTTAGAGGGCTTCCTATAGGTGTGTTTCCTCAGGCAGAACTATTTCATTCTTCCTTTTGCCACTGGCAATAAATTATGTGAAATTCTAATAATAAAGCTTTGAAAAGTCAGGTGATAGTATTCATGAACAGAAAGGATCTTTGTGCCCATAGAAGGTGTTTGATCCAGCAAAAGATGTAAAGGAAACTTCTTGCAAAGGAAAATCCCCCTCTTCTTTTTTTAGTAGTATTTGCCACACTCTTCCAGAACTCCATTTGGGGGTGGTGGTAATATAAAGGTTCCGCAAAAAAAGGAAAGGACTGGCAAAAAACCAGCCATGTTCAACTTTCTTGTGAAAATCAAAATCAAAATCCATCTCCTATTTATTTAATCAAAAGTGCTTTTTAAAAAAATATTTTCTCAAGAAATCAAACTGTGTGAACTTGAGAAGAAGAATGAATAGATTCGAAGCCAGTTGAATTTTCTTCAGATTGTTTTTAGGACTGTTTCTTTAAAAAAAACAACTTTCATTTCTTAAAGAAAAAAAACTGAATCAATGAAATACGGTTCTCATATTTCCCTCATATCTCCCGCAGCTGAGAGATACTTCATTACTTTCAGATGGACACCGGTCTCTTTCTCTACACATTTTTGTTCTGGATGTTTCCATCTCATGAACCCATTTAAGCCCAGCATCTTAGTTCTAAATTTGGGTCCATATTATCTTATAATGACTGCTCTTTAGAAGGCCAGATCCTGAAGCTAAAACTCAAATACTTTGGCCACCTAATGAGAAGGAAGGACTCACTGGAGAAGAGCCTCATGCTGGGAAAGATTGAGGGCAATAGAAGAAGGGGACGACAGAGAATGAGGTGGCTGGATGGAGTCACTGAAGCAGTAGGCGTGAGCTTAAATGGACTCCAGAAGATGGTAGAGGACAGGAAGGCCTGGAGGAACGTTGTCCATAGGGTCGCGATGGGTCGGACACAACTTCGCAGCTAACAACATTATCTTATAAATATTTAAAGAGAGGAGCAAAGAGTACAAGTTCATTTCTCCCTCCCTTCTCTTATTTTTTTATCTCCTCCCTTTCTGCTGAATCTAGTTTGTCCCTGTAAGTTCCCTCGTCACGTAAGCAGAATCTGTTTCTTCTTGGGTGCCAGATGGTCTTCTCCCTCTAAAACACACTTTTCTTGTTAATAATGTTCCTTTTTAGTAATACATTCCCTGAGTAAGTGATTAAATTCGGCAATTATTTTACTAGAAACTGTTGTATATCAATAGGAAGTCTGCATGACTACCATCATTTTGGCTCTTTATTCAGTCATTAGTACATTTACAGACTTAATTGACTAAAGACCTTTGTTTTATTTCTCGCTCCTCAACTTAATCCGTGCTATCTAAGATGTTAAGGCCTTAATGTCAAGTGTCAATAAAATATTCAGAGTGATTTCGTTTACAAAAAAAGAAAATACACACCGTGCCTATAAATGAAGACTGTCAAATGATTTCTCATGCTGTATACATAGTGCCACAGACAAATATAAAAATAAAAAAATAGAGGAAACGGAAATAATACACATCAGCACTGATAAGCTATTTCTTGCCTATTTCTGTGCTTGATCAGTACAGACAGTCCTTAACTAACAACAATTCCTTTAGTGACCCTTCAAAGTTACAACAGCTCTGAAAACAGTGTCATGTGACCATTTTCCACACTTAACAACCATTGCAGCATCCCTGTGGTCCTGTGATAAAAATTCAGACACTTGGCAACTGGTTCACGCTTATGACCGTTGTAGTGTCACGTGATCCCCTTTGGTGACCTTCTGACAAGCAAAGTCAATGGCGGAAGCCAGATTCACTTAACAATCATGTTACTAAGTTAACAACTGCAGTGATTCACTTAACAACTGTGGCAAGAAATGTAAAATGGGACAAAATTCATTTAACAAGTGTCTCATTTAGCAACAGAAACTATGGGCTTAATAGTGGTCATATGTGCAGGACTACCCATATATTAGCATTTTGTTGAATTGAGTAACATTTTAGTTACCGGATAACAAGTGATTAGAACCTAACCACCTACTACTGTGTGTTCACTGGTGCAACACAACCTTGCTGTACTAGTATGTGTTCCAAGCTGTTGGTTTCTATCAACATGCTGTAGGTCAATGCTTGGATAGGACTTTGACAGGCTGCATTAAATAGGTGGATATCCAAGCTTTGCTCAGAGATATTTGTTATCTATTAATAAAACCTGGGTGGAAATATTCTGTGTTCAGATGCATCTATCACGACAAAAATGCTATGCTGGAAAATCAAGATAAAATGCTAGTTATTTCTGACTGCAGATCAGGGTAGGCCAAGCAAAGAAATCTTCTTTTGTTGTGAGGTCATCCAGCACTAATGAAATCACTCTGAGTTCGGTGGAGTCTGTGGTCTGAAGGAAAAGGCTGCACCTTGTCAGTTTATTGTCAAGCCATGGCTGCTGACATGTGCCCCAAATGCTTTTAGAAGTAGGTCACTGTTATCAGGATCTTCCACAGTTTGCTTCCCAAAAAAGAAAAATGATGAAGCAAGGATTTTATGCAACCATTCTACATGTTTCCAGAAAAAACATGTTTTGTTTTGAAAGGATCAACCTGGTATTCTTTCTTTCTTTCTTTCTTTCTTTCTTTCTTTCTTTCTTTCTTTCTTTCTTTCTTTCTTTCTTTCTTTCTTTCTTTCTTCCTTCCTTCCTTCCTTTCTCTTTTTCTTTCTTTCTCTTTTTCTTTCTCTTTTTCTTTCTTTCTTTCTTTTGTAATCCCTTTTATATGCCCATACATCTATCTAAGAAACCATGAATGATAAATAAAAGTACAACATTCTATTAAGACCAAAAGGAAACTGAACTGAGGTCTCAATAAAATTTCAGTTTCCATTTATCAGATGTACCCAAAGCAGAACTCAAGTAACTAACATCCCAGCTCCAAAGCCCGAGGGAAGAGTCTCATTTTTCCAAAAGACCGATAGAGCCAAGCATATTCCTATTCAGACAGTAAATGTATTAATTCCCATTCTCCTTTGAAAGTGCTCAGTGGAGTTTCACACTTTGTTTATGCTGCTCTAGGCCATCATATGTAGCAGAAGAAGGGCATGCATTTCCTTCTTACAGGCTGCCTTCTCTGCTACCATCTCAAGCTGGCCTTTCAAGTAATATTCAATCTTAATAGACTTAAGACCAGTGGTGGGATTCAAACATGTCAACAACCGGTTCTCTGTGTGGATGCTGCTTCCGGAAGTCAATTCTGGGCCTGGGCAACAAAAAAATAGCTACCGGTTCTGCCAAAGTGATGCGAACTGACTGAATCCCACCACTGCTTAAGATATATTTTTAAGCTCCAGATGTGAGTTTTGAACTTCACCTCATATTTCAGGAGTGGAGAAGACATTCCATTCCTTAGTCTTGGCCCAAAATCATGTCAAAGTTATTCTTCAAATTTGGAAGAATAGGATATCTACCTTCCCAGTTCATGCATTATGAATAAGGACTGTGCACCATAATTGGGAAGAGGTATTTGTAATGAGCAGAAAAGTGAATTTAAAGGTTGTCTGTAACCTATTAAAGCAACCACTTTTTTTCACTTTGCTAGAATAAAAGATGGCTACTGTACTCCAGTGTGTATTGCAGGCAGGTGTTATGTTTGTGCTTTCTGAACTCCTGAAGCACTTTCCCCTGAATGAAACTGAGTCATTTTACACCCAATTACAGATTCATTCAACTTCAAATGAGGGAAGATCTGGGACAGATTACTTGCTGACTGACTTAATTAATTAATTAATTTGGCTTTTTCTGAGCTAAGTCTTCTCTGCCTTTTTAAGTCACAAGTTGCAGGCTGCCCTCCCAAAATAGAGACTTGCACCATTAAATTAAACTAAATTTCATTTCATTTTATTTTAAATCTTTCAATGGCTTTAATCCTGCACACATTTAGCTAAATTCTTTGCATAAGAAAATAATAAAAAAAATCCAATAAGAATTGCCCTTTGTTAAAACCAACAGATCTGCATCGAGTTACAACTCAAAAAAAATGTCTCACAAGTATGTGGCTCCCCTTGGAAAGAGAATTATCTGAGGGAAAGTCTGTAGGGAAACAGAAGGTCAGACCATCTCCATTTGTAATGTTTTGCTTTGGATTTTACTTAGGAAGGCTTTTTTACTTATTTATTTATTTATTTATTTATTTATTTAATTTATATACCGCCCTTCTCTCAAGGGACTCAGGGCGGTTAACAGGGCAATACGTAAAAGACAGATACAAAAGTTAAAATTATTAAAACATGATTAAACAATGCCCATAGTACAAATTTAAAATTAAAGTCATAATAACAAACCCACCCCGTCCCATCAGGCCAGGCCCGCTTCCTTAAAGAAATGGGTTTTAAGGTCGCGCCGGAAGGAGCGGAGGTCGGGCGCCATCCGGAGCTCTACCGGAAGATGGTTCTATAAGTCCGGTGCACCCACAGAGAACGCTCTCCCCCTGGGGGCCACCAGTCGGCATTCTTTGACCGGCAGCACCCTGAGGAGGCCCTCTCTGTGGGAGCGTACTGGGCGGAGGGAAGTTGACGCCGGCTGCAGGTGCTCCCCAAGGTATTCTGGACCCATGCCATGGAGGGCTTTGTAGGTCATTACCAACACCTTGAACCTCACCCGGAAGACAACTGGCAACCAATGCAGCTCGCGGAGCAAAGGTGTAACACGGGAGTATCGGGAGACCCCCGACACAACTCTCGCGGCTGCATTCTGTGCCAGCTGGAGCCTCCGAGTGGTCTTCAAGGGTAGCCCCATGTAGAGAGCGTTGCAGTAATCAAGACGAGAGGTCACGAGCGCATGAGTGACCGTGCGCAAGGCATCCCGGTCTAGATAGGGCCGCAACTGGCGCACCAGGCGAACCTGGGCGAACGCCCCCCTAGTTACAGCTACAATATGGTCTTCTAAAGAAAGCTGTGAATCTAGGAGGACTCCCAAGTTGCGAGCCCTATCTACAGGAGGTAATGACTCACCCCCCATAATGAGGGGTGGGATATCCTGAATATCCCGGGATGCCGGTACGCACAGCCACTCCGTCTTGTCGGGGTTGAGACGAAGCCTGTTCCTCCCCATCCAGACCCGGACCGCCTCCAGGCACCGGGACATCACGTCGAGGGCATCACTGGGGTGGTTTGGGGTCGAAATGAAAAGTTGGGTATCATCAGCATACTGATGATACCCAACTCCAAAACCACGAATGATCTCACCCAGCGGTTTCATGTAGATGTTGAACAGAAGGGGCGAGAGGACCGACCCCTGAGGGACTCCACAAGTGAGAGGCCTCGCGGTCGACCTCTGCCCCCCCGTCAACACCGACTGCGAACGTCCCAGGAGATAGGAGGAGAACCACTGAAGAACCGTGCCTCCCACTCCCAATCCCCTGAGACGCCGCAGCAAGATACCATGGTCGATGGTATCAAAAGCCGCTGAGAGGTCTAATAGGACTAGAACAGAGGAGTATCCTCTGTCCCGAGCCCTCCAGAGATCATTCACCAGCGCGACCAATGCCGTCTCCGTGCTGTACCCAGGCCTGAAGCCCGATTGGTACGGGTCTAGATAATCCGCTTCATCCAGGACCAGAGGGAGCTGATGCGCCACCACACTCTCAACAACCTTCGCAAGGAAGCGAAGGTTGGAGACCAGACGAAAGTTATTCAAAACAGCCGGATCCAAGGTAGGCTTCTTGAGGAGAGGTCTCACCACCGCCTCCTTCAAGGTGGCGGGAAAACTGCCCTCACTCAAAGAAGCAGCTATAACCGCCTGGAACCAGCCTCGTGTCCCCTCCCGGGCTGCATAAACCAGCCAGGAAGGGCACGGGTCCAATAAACATGTGGTGGAGCTCAGCCTCCCCATGATCCTGTCCACTTCCTCCGGAGTCACAGGATCGAACTCCTCCCAGATGACATCGACAAGATCACTCGTGTCCTGATCGTCCGATACTGCCCAGTCGGAGTCCAAACCGGTCCGAATCCGAGCGATTTTGTCCGACAGATGTTGACTAAATTCCTCGGCACGCCCCTGCAAGGGATCCCCACTGACCTCCTGGTTGAGGAGGGAGCGGGTCACCCTAAACAGGGCGGCTGGGCGATTATCTGCGGACGCGATGAGGGCAGCGAAATAGTTAGATCTCGCTTATGAACCAGAAGAAGTAGTTGTTGCTTAAACAAAAAGAATAATTACTTTGGAATTGGTCCGGTTGTGAAAAAAGACTGTTTTTATTTGTTAATGTGTTCCCATTTATTAGTTTTTCGTGTTTTCCTTTTATCAAATCATGAGCCATGATTTCTTGCTGAGTTCTTGGAAATCAGCTGGGTAGAAATATCACTAAATAAATGAGAAACAGTATATGAAAATCTGGCTGGTGTCCTGCGTAGGTGGCTTCCCTCCCACCCCTCTCTCTACTATTAGTTCTTCTTTACTTCCAAGTCCAGATTGCCACTGTAGACAACGGAACCACAATGTCAAACTGTACCTGTATTTCATATATGAAGAAATGGGTGAGATGCCACCTACTCCCCATTTGTTCGTGTTATCCCTGCATCAGGCAGAGTAGCAAATTAGCGAGGATGAATAGTGACCTTACCTACACTTTGGAGCTTGTAGCAAACAATAATATGTTCTCTGCACACCACTTCATTGAAATACCAAAGAATTCATGAAATATTTTTGCTATTTTTAATATACTTTTTCCCTGGGAGCAAATTTTTTTCTTCCTTTGTGAAACTCTACTTTGGCATGGGAACTGTTGCTAGGTAGTAAGCTATACGTTCTCTTCTCATATTCATGGCTGGTGGGTTGCAACCTATGTCATTAAAGAAATAACCATAATATGATAATGCTTCTGAAATATACTCCTACCCTCAGAGATTAACTTCTTTCCTATCAACTGTTGTGCCACTTAAAGGCAAAAATGTCTATCATGCCATGAACTTTTAGACCAAGCTTCTATTTCATTAAATGCAGCAAGTCAAAATTATATGTATGTATATATGTATGTATGTGTGTGTGTGTGTGTGTGTGTGTGTGTGTATATATATATATATATATATATATATATATATATATATATATATATATATATATATATATACATGTTAAATGTTTGTTAAGCATTCAGAATACACTTGCTTAGTCCCAGACACGGGACAAATCTTATTTCCTGTTTCAGCCTAGCCCAAGGCCATCCACAGGCAGTAGCCACAGCAGTGGCAGCTCATATTTGTGTAAATTTCTTGGCTTGCTAACAAAGAATAAAGGGAGACCGATATGATCATTTCAAACTTATTTGTTTTCATCAGTCAGCCATACCCTTCTGAGTTCTGAGCCCAGGTTCGAATCTCAGAAGGGTATGGCTGACTGATGAGAACAAATAAGTTTGAAATGATCATAGCATTTATAGCATTTTAATAGCCCTGTACACTGCCCCGAGTCCCTTCGGAGAGGGGCGGTATATAAATCCAGGGGGAGGGTGTTCTCTGTGGGCGCGCCAGACCTTTGGAACCGTTTACCGGTTGAGCTCCGGATGGCTCCCGACCTTTGCTCCTTCTGACGTGACCTAAAAACATACTTATTTGAACAAGCTGGCCTGGTCTGATGGGTTTGGGGTATTTTAATATTAATTGTATTAATTTTTATTGGAATTGGGCCCAATTTATGTTGCTAAGTGAAAAATTTGGTGCGTGAGTTTTCCCCCATTTTACAACTTTTCTTGCCACATTTGTTAAGTGAATCTCTGCAGTTCTTAAATTAGTAACAGGGTTGTTAAGTGAATCTGGCTTCCCCATTGTCTTTGCTTGTCAGAAGGGGGTCACGTGACTCCAGGACACTGCAACTGTCATAAATGTGAGTCAGTTGTCAAGCATCTGAATTTTGATCAGGTGACCATGGGGATGCTGCAACGGTTGTAAGTGTGAAAAAATGCTCATACGTCACATTTTTCAATGCCATTGTAACTTCGAATGGTCACTAAATGGACTCTTGTAAGTTGAGGACTACCTGTATTGTGAGGATAACCACACAGGAGGTCTGACATACTGTAGATGTATACAGATAAGTTAAAGCACATCAAAATCCAGGTCTGCTATTTATGCTGCCTGGAGCAAATACGATCTTTTGGATCCTCTCTCTCTTTTCCTTCTTCAGAATAGATTTTGGTAGTGCAGAAGACTGCAATTATGAAGAAGAGACAAGGAAAGCAATGTTCATAGTTCTGGGCCTCTAATGGCTAAAATCCTCTGCTCTACAAGGCAGTTTAAATTCCAATGTCACCAACGGACTTTAAAAGACTGGAGTAAGGACATGACAATATCCTTTAGCATTTTATATTTTCAAGCCACAGTCAATGTTCCCCCTGATTTTGTAGTTGATGTTCTGGGAAACTATGCTAGTTTTATTGTTCTTCGTATTAGAAGGAAAGTTCTGCACTGCAATTAAAAGAGTTGGACAATATAGCATAATGGGCTAATTTCTAATCTTCCTGACCTATGGCATCTTATCCACACAGCAGAATGCAATTTAAGTCCCAGAGGAGGCCACATATCTTTGTAAGTAGACTCCATCTCCTCTGGCCACCTTGGTTTCTTCTGCAAAGGTTGATTTAGTTTATAGATATTCTCACCTCAACGTTATTGATTTTTGCTGACATTTGCTTCAACTTGTTAGCGCTTCTTGGAATCATTCCTCTGAAAGAATAATGAAGAAATAACCTCACAATTACCTTCCACTTCACTTTATAATAAGCACAGATGGAATGTATATTATTGTAGGGAGGAAACAAAAAAAACTAGTTCCAGGCTTCTAAAGATTTAAGGCTAGAGTGAAGGACTGGGTAATTTTAATGTAAGAAACATTATCAATAACTAACTCTAATAAACAGTTAATGTTTATTAACCAGCCATTTTAATTAGGGGAACCTTGGTGCTCTCTGTGCAAATGTCTTGCAGACATTTCATTACCAAACTAGGTAACATCATTAAGGATAGTAGGGAGTGGGGTTTGTTCTCAATTCATATACAGTACTACTGGCTTGCCCTGTCAGTAGAGAGTGGGGAGTGGTCTTGGTAGTTCCTTGATTCGGCTGAGGGTTACTGTTAGCTTGTTTGTTTCAGTTGGTAGTTCCTTGATTGGGGTTTTGTTTGCTTCCTGATTGTTGGTCTAGTGTCTAGTGTTGATGACACCAAGCTGGCAGGAATAGCCAATACTCCAGAAGACAGGCTTAAGATACTTAAGAAGAGCCTTGGTGGAGCAGTGGGCTAATGCCTCCGTAAGTAACACCAGCTGCCTGAAATTAGTGCAGGTTCGCATCCCACCAGGCTCAAGGTTGACTCAGCCTTCCATCCTTCCGAGGTAGGTAACATGAGGACCCAGATTGTTGGGGGCAATTAAGCTGACTTTGTAATAATGCCGCTTGGGAGGGGTGTGAAAGCCCTAATAAGCAGGCATATACATAGAATGAGGGACACGGTGGCTCAGTGGGTTAGGACGCTGAACTAGTCGATCGGAAGGTTGGCAGTTTGGCGGGTCGAATCCCGAGTGCCGCGTAGCAGAGCGAGCGCCTGTTACTCGTCCCAGCTTCTGCCAACCTAGCAGTTCGAAAGCACATAAAAATGCAAGTAGACAAATAGGGACCACTATGGTGGGAAGGTAACAGCGTTCCGTGTGCCTTTGGCATCTAGTCATGCCGGCCACATGACCACGGAGACGTCCTCGGACAAGCGCTGGCTCTTCGGCTTTGAAACAGATGAGCACCGCCCCCTAGAGTCGGAATGACTAGCACGCATGTGCGTGCGGGGGAACCTTTACCTTTACCTTTACCTTATACATAGAATGAAGGCTACTGCTAAGCTTGTAAGCCTCCCTGAGTCTTCGGAGAAGGGCGGGATATAAATGGAATTTTAAAAAAAGATACAGGAGGATCTGGACAGACTTTAACACTGGGTGCTATCTAACAAAATGAAATTCAATGGTGAAAAAAGTAAGGTTCTACATTTAGGCAAGAAAAACCAAATGTACAGGTATAGTATAAGGGGTACCTTGCTCAATAGTAGTAACTGTGAGAGGGATCTCAGAGTCCTAGTGGACAATCACTTAAATATGAGCCAGCAATGTGCTGCAGCTGCAGAAAAAGCCAAAACAGTGCTGGGCTACATTAACAGAGGGATAGAATCAAGATCACATGAAGTGTTAATACCACTTTACAATGCCTTGGTAAGGCCACACCTGGAATACTGCATCCACAATGTAAAAAAGATGTTGAGACTCTAGAAAGAGTACAGAGAAGACCAACAAAGATGATTAGGGGACTGGAGGCTAAAACATATAAGGAACGGCTGCTGGAATTGGGTATGTCTAGTTTAATGAAGAGAAGGATGAGTGGGGACATGATAGCAGTGTTCCAATATCTCAGTGGTTGCCAGAAAGAGGAGGGAGTGAAGCTATTTTCCAAAGCACCCAAAGGCAGGACAAGAAGCAACGGATGGAAACTAATCAAGGAGAAGAAGCAACCTAGAACTAAGGAGAAACTTCCTGACAGTTAGAACAGTTAACCAGTGGAACAACCTGCCTCCAAAAGTGGTGAATGTTCCAACACTGGAAGTTTTTAAGAAGAGACTGGACAGCCCTTTGCCTGAAATGGTATAGGGTTTCCTGCCTGAGCAGGGGGTTGGACTAGAAGACTTCCAAGGTCCATTATTATTATTATTATTATTATTATTATTATTATTATTATTATTATTATTATTATTATTTTGATTTTTAATTCCCTGTAAACCGCCCTGAGTCCTCAGGGAAAGGGCGGTATATAAATATAATAAAATAAATAAATAAATAAATAAATTATTATTATTATTATTATTATTATTATTATTATTATTATTATTATTATTATTATTATTATTATTATTAATCTCTGTTCATCTGGGTGTTTATTGCTGGTGAGGAAGTGTTTTGGTATTTTTGTTTCCTTTTTGGCTTTTTGATCACATCTTTTGAATGATATGTAGATGTTGTTTATCTCTATGTGCCTGTTTATGGTCAATTTATTTGAGTACCAGGCTTCCAGGAATTCTCTATTTTAATTATTTTTCCAGTTCTGTCAAAGAAGGTCTGTCAACAATTTCATTAGACTTTCTGGAAACTAATTAAACACCTTTTAAGAATTATAACTATCCAGAAAATGAATGGGTCAAATCTCTTCTCACTCATACTGTATTAGATATAAGCCATATCTTCCAATATTCTACATTTTAGTGCCAAACTCACAAAGCCACAACCAACTGCTAATGAACTAAGGGGCAATCCTATATGGGCTCCTCTGTGCTTGTAAGAGAAAAATGTGTAACTCTCCAATAGTTGCCCAATGTATCCAAGAACTGGAAAGAAAAGACTTTTCTGTTATAGAACTAACTGCCAGGACATAGAGACAAAGAACATAACTCACAAACACTACTTGATTGTGCTGGTGAACTAACACCTTTTGATTCTTGCCTGGTTAGTCTAGAAGAGTTGAGTCAGATGACGAAGTCCTATTAATAGGCTCCTGGTGCAAAGGCTAATAGGATACTAGATGTTTCCTGGAGAAAAGAGATTGTTGTACAGAATATTCTTTTGTACTCTGGGACATATAGACAACACAGCATTTGCATATTCATTTATTTTATTAATTTTACTGAACTCGTGAGCCATTCCAGTTGAAGCCAGGTCTCAGATGCATTCAGTGGCAAATCCCATTACTGGTCACATTTTAATTGTATATTCACATCTACAGTGCATATTTTATATTAAATTTCATAAATATACACTAAAATGTAATGATTGCAGATTTGTTCATTCCAAACATACAGAATCTCCCCATTGCTAGCATCAAGAAATCTTGAGAATATGATCATTTGAACATTCCCATGTAGAGCTTTGACTATATTTAAGCAGTGAAAAAGAAATGAAACAATTATGCAGCTTTAGACTATTGAAATGTTCTCAACTGATAATAAAAATCAAGAAAATGCCTGCACAAAATTCTTTTTTATATTTATAATGAGTTATTACTCCAAACAAAGTTCCATACTGCAGCTTAATTACATAGAGTCAGATGCTACTTTAAAGAAAAAAGTATTATTTTCAAATAACATTGTAAAACTTCAGATTTGAATCAGAAGTTGTACTTTCAAATGCCAGCTGGTAAAAAAGCACTATCTATCTTTCCGTAAAATATTTGGATGTATGCATTTATGTATTACTTCCATTTATGTAGTTTAAATTATATAGATTTTATAACTTGTCAGATTAGCCTCAAATAATGTATTTTGCACTTTTATATGTTGCATTTTTCATGTCAAGATAGTAATTTCACAGGACAAATTATGAAGAAATCTAAGGGAGATCAAAGTTGGGAAATAAAGTCTAGAAACAAGTTAGAATCAAGGCTAGGTTGTTGGAATGTGAGTCACAATAGGCAAAGCAGCATAAGTTAACTAAAATTAGAATGAAAACAAATGTAGGACAAATTAATTAGCAGGCGATATGAATGGCTAAACCAGTAATTAGTTGTTTAAAACTACAATGTAAGGAAGAGCTGCATCAATTCATTCACCCTATTTATCTTACATTGACTTGGAATTCTGGAGAAGGCAATCACATTGCAGTCCACATCCAAACACAGCATGAACAAAATGTAAGATAAATAGTTGATAAAGCCATAAATACAGGTAGTCCTCGACTTACAACCACAATTGAGCCTACATTTTCTGTTGTTAAGTGAGACATTTGCTAAGTGAGTCTTGTCTGTCAGGATAATAATTTAAGAGCTAAACAGTTTATATAAAGATGTAATGTAATGTGGATGATGCAATATTAGGAATGACTTAGCAGGGTCTGTGTCTGTGTCTTTAAGAGGCTGAATATAAAAGGGGAGTTTTTTCCTGGAGTTTTTCTCTCTCTCATCCATTTCCTGCTGTAATTGCTGTGTGTGGGAGTTTGCTGTATTACCAAGTGTATATATTTTGTTCCTAGTGTATATTTGTAGATAGTGTAATATAAACCACGATTTAATACAACCACTGTTTGCTGTATTTATTCCTGGGTTACCTCAGTGCAGTAAAACTGTGCATGCTCTGACATTGTCCCATTTTACAACTTTTCTTGCCACAGTTGTTAAGTGAAACACTGCAACTGATAAGTTGGTAACCTGGTTGTTAAGTGAATCTGGCTTCCCCATTGACATTGCTGGCCAGAAAGTTGCAAAAGGCGATCACATGACCTTAAGTTCACAGCAACCGTCATAAATATGAACCAGTTGCCAAGGATCTGAATTTTGATCACATGATCATGAGGATGCTGCAAAGGTCATAACTGTGAAAAAAGGTTCATAGGTCACTGTTTCCAGTGCCATTGTAACTGAATGGTCACTAAACCAACTGTTGTAAGTCGAGATCTGCCTGCCTGCAAGAAGAACATATTGCAAATACCAAGGTAGGAAGTATTGTAGGATTACAAACTTAGTACCAAACTCCTATGTTATGAATACTGAAATTCTAATCATTGTTAGAATAACTAGAAACAGCAAAGTGACAGTGCTAAGACATAATTCAAATTGCAAGGGGTAGAAGAGAATGGTAAACCATTTGTGTTGTTTTACCAAGAAAACCACATGGATAAAAAACAAAGTTACTGATGATATAATGCCAGATGATGAACCCCACAGGTCAGATGGCACTCAACATGCCACTAAGAAAGAGCTGAACATTTTTCAGAGTACTAATGGTGTTTATGACATTGCTACATTAAAAGCTTTTGAGACATCTAGTTCTTGATGGAAAAAATCAGAAAATCTGACCCTGCAAAGATAAAGTTACACTGGGCACTTGGAATGTACAATGTATGAACATGGGAAAGCTCAACTCAGGATAAGATGTAAAGAAATGACTGTATCTTGATATCTTTGGCATCAGTAAAATTACCCAGATTAATTTGACAGTTTTAGTTAGAATATCACTGTTTACTCCTCAGGACATTGGACATAATGAAAGAAGAAACAAAATTTTGTATTTAGGAAGAGTATAGTAAAAACATTATTTGGCTACAATGCAATAAATGACCAAATAATATCAATTAGATTTTGTGGATAACTCTTTAATATGAATATTATCCAAATTTATGATCCAATCACTGATGCAGAAGGAGAGGAGACAGTTTTATAGTCAGATTCAATTTGAAATTACAGAACATGAAAGTAAGATGTGCTGTTTATCACTGGGAATTTGAATGCCCAAGTTGGAAATATTAAGAAAGGAGGGAAATGTAGTTGAAGTGAGTGATGGAATTCAGCTGGTTTGCACCAGTTCTGTAGAACTGGTAGCTAATTTTTTGTTGACTTCGGCGAACCGGCTGATGCCCTAGCCCTTTTTTGCAAGGCCCAGAACAGACTGGCAGAAGTGCATGTACACCACTTCCAGAAGTACTCCCCCAGGCCTCCAAGGCTCAGAACTGACTTCCGGAAGTGATGTCCATGCACGTCCAGTTGTCTGTTCTGGGCCTAGGAGGCCTCCCCAGCTCAGAACGGACTTTCAGAAGTAGCATCCATACACTTCTGGTGGATGGTTCTGGGCCTGGGAGGCCTCCCCAGCTTAGAATGGACTTCCAGTCATGGCGTCCATGCACTTCCGGTGGGCCGTTCTGGGCCCTGGAGATCTCCCCAGCTCAGAACAGACTTCCAGAAGAGGTGTCCACACAGAGAACCAGTTGTTCAGGTATTTGAATCCCACCACTGGTTGGAGTGTACGATGTAGGAAACTCAAATAATGGAGGAGAGCAACTTACCAATTTCTACCACTCCAATGATTTCTTCATAGCCGACATTGTCATCAACCAACCAGAACAATGCTTGATGCATGGATATTTCCATATGGAGTACATAAAATCAAATCATCCATATAAGCCTTAATTCCTCTGCTTCTTCAAGAATGGCCCTTCTTAAGAAATCTTTTTTTTAATTGCTCATCTTACCAATTAGCTGGTTATCAGTTTAGAGTAAATGGCAAACATTGGTGATAAAGTTAGCTTGGAGACTGGTCAGCTCAGCACATCCTCTTCTTTGGTGGCTAGCCACAACTGCCCCCATGAGTCACCTCTTTGGAACTAATGCTTTTTTAAAAAAACATTATCTTATTATCCCTTCTCTCCTTTCACCTTCATTTTGCTTACATGGCTATATTGTATTGTAATTCTGCAGATGTTGGGAAATACAGCCAGCCAGGCAGGAGGACTCAAGCAGGAAATTAGCCTTGAATTGTTACACAGCCAGAAGAGATCCAGTACTGACCCACCTAAGCTGCATGGAATCTCTATCTGTTCCCAAGGAAAGATAAGCAAACTGGGGAGATTTCTGTATTATAGGCAGAATACAATAAAGTAGCTAGTTTGAATTCTACATGTGTGGATCTGATTGCTTGTAGGTTCTGCTTATTTAGAATATCTACTAGCAAGGGTTGCATGATGGATATTATTTACTACTTTTGATTAATAATTTCAAGTATATACAGATTTAAATTTGGTTTAAATGCTTCCTGTGCTGACTTCAGGTCACCAATGCAGCTCTACAGTAGCACAGCTCTTTGCTACAGGCTATTCTCTCTGAGCAAGAAGCTCTGTGTGAAGGTAGATCAATGCAATGAGAGCAAGAGTGATAGGAAGAGTGAATACCCAAGTCATTACAGATTCACCAGAAATAAATTTTACCAACATTTAAGACCTATTTATCTTCTCAAAGACATACTCAATTACTGAGAACAGCCATAACAGAATCCAAATGACAGGAATGGGAATGAAGAATTCCGATAGTCACATTTAACCCTTGCATGTCTGTGACTGAAAATTCCTAATGTGGAACTTGGGCTTAAGTACTTATATGCACTCCAAAGTAGTTTCTTTAAAAACCATAAAACAGAAGAGAACTTCCAGTCTCCAGTGTTGCCCATCTTTCATATAATAATTAAGCTAACATGTCTAGAAAATCCAGACTTCATTAGGTTGGGAAGTACATGTTACATATGTGACAGAAAGAAGATTATGTTCCAAGTATATTAACATAGTTGTGTGGCTGTGTTGATAACCTAAGCTGTTGAGGAGAAAGATACAAAAATTAAGAAGCAGGATCCAGAGTATGACAACCTTGCAAAAGTTGCTTCATATGGAGAGGAAGAAAAGCAAACCTTTTCTGGGCTTAATTTAGAGAAGCTGAGGTTCTTAGATTAAAAACAATGCCTTGAGTTTGCACTAACCAAAAGCCTGTTCTACCTCGTAAGGCTGAATGACTGGGGTGAAATCCATGCATCAAACTGGTGAGAAAAAGACACTCTGCATATGTGTAGATAATCAAATGATGTAATTGTTTCATAAACTCCAAAGCTCTTTCAGATGTTTGTTTTTGTGTTGTCAGGAGGAAAATTAAATGCATCTAAGTCACAGGGCAGGTGGAGAGGGGTAATCTGTTTCCCTATTCTCACCCCCACACACAAAATAGAGGATTTTTTAAAAACAACAACAACACCACACACACACACACACACACACACACAAACACACTTAAATCTAAAAGCTCCAATCCAATTTTGCTTTCCCTCCGCACATCTGTGATCACACTTTTAAAAATATTATGCCTTCATGCTTGTTTGATGATCAGCTTCAGATGTAAGCCACTTTCCCCATCCCCAACAGAGTACATGATCTTTTCTCCTTTGTCCCTTTTTCTAACGAAATCAATCACCTCCAGCAGTTTTTCACTTTAGCAAGAAAAATACTGGGAAACTGTACGATCCCATAAACCTTTCCCTGTGGATAAAAAGGCAGCTCGGAGTAGGTAGCACTGAACTGGGAAGCATCCATGATATATTCAGGGACAGATTTTGGAACATCTCTAAGTAGAGGTTATTTATCTGTTTGTTTATAAAGTTTGTAACTCGCTCTATATCAACAGACCAGACTGTAACCTCTGTCAGTTGATCTTTTTACAACCTGATCCATAGCCTCTTCAGGCTCTTAGCTAATTAGCACCGGCAAAAAAAAAAAAAGAGAACAATTTCCATGTTTGCCCAATCTGAAAGTCATTTTGTGCCCCTTTATTGTTTCATGCCTTGATCTGTGGCATCTTATATGAAGCATAGAATATAAACGTATGCTTTTGAACTATAATATAACTGAATTCCAGTGAGAAATCTCATTCTCCATCTGCCAGGGATGCAAAGTAAAATTTTATGAAATCTGGAAAGAAGCTCAAAATGGCATCCCATGCTAGCATATGGACATAACTCTGTCTATATATGTATATACCAGCTTGCCCTCAGCAGTCTCTTACTGGGTTAACTATATATTACCAAAATTGGCAGGAAGATAGCTGGATATATAGTTTGCTGATTAAACCCAATACAGTCTGTCTGAGGGCAGAGATTCGTTCCCCAAGTTTGTGGGTTGGTTACAATCTGTTTGGTTAAAGATGTTCAAGATTTTTGTACCCACTTAAAATGGTGGTGTATTTCAAGAAATATCCGGACAAAAAAAAATCCGTTATCTTGTTTGTTTTATTAAAAACCTAACTAGTCTCAATAAAGTTCCACTAAAATTCATAAGGTGCCCCAATTTTGCTTCAGCAAATCATTCTGCAGTTCATTAACAAGAAGCTGGAAATACAGAGTGAAATAAGAACAAGTCATTAAATAAGCTTTTTTGTAAGATTTATGAGGGAAAATTCTTTACTCTTAGATTTTCCTGGTCTACCCATAATGACCAGATCTCTTCTTGAAAAAACATTCTACATATTCTTAGGAAACTTCAATTATCACTACATTTTCTGTTGACAACAAAATGACTTCAGAGGTATTTGGAAAATATTTTTCCAATTTGATGATACAACTCATGACAAGCAAGAGAGGCAAGTTTCAGGATTAATTGGCATTAATTGGCAAAGGCATTTGCTTGAATTCAGATTATAAACTGGATGCTTTTTACATAAAATATTATTTGGGGTTTTAAAATGATCCAGTATGTCAATATAAAATAGCCTTTCCAGTAAAGGAATTCCTTATCTAATTTGTTTTTAATGAGTATTCATTGTTTGAGGTGTGTAAGATTACAAGTAAGCTTATATTCCTCTGTACATTTAGCAATTATATAAATAACATTAGCACATCTTTCTATGCCAATTTTGCAGTGTGTTCACTGTTGACTTTGTCCTTGAAGAAAACAGTAAGGCAAGAAATAACAGATAGTGCTGATCAAAAGTGTTGTGCTGTCATTCACTGTGTAGTGAAATAGAATATCATGTATATTAATAATCATATAATACTATATGATACTTATCATACTATATGAAGACATAGTAAGTTACAAGACCTAGCTACTTATGTGCATGTGAAAAAATTGTACAGTTACTCAATCTGCTTAAAATATGAGATAAAGCCTATGAGCTGAGCTGGACCATGACTTCATGGATACATTAATACAGTCTTCTTGGAAACAATGCAGAGGCAGTTTGTAGTTACCTTTTTGCAGGACATTTTAGTCTTCAGCTTTAGCATTTTGTGGTGGTCTCTATTCCAAGTAGGAAACAGCTTGAACTCTGCTTATCTCTCCATTGAACCCTGCTTATCCCTCCAAGCTCCATAGCTAGGTTTTCTCAGTTATTTAATACTGGAAAGAATTTATCATAGATGATGAATAGACCAGGTGTCCTTCTTGAACATTATCTGAGCCTAGCACAAAATTTTCAGATATTAATGAACTTGTGACATAGATTCAGCCTTGGTATTCTGCAGGTATCCTTGTGTTATCTTATCAATGAGATAGCCAACTCTAATGATGAGCAACTCTTGACATATTCCTGATACTCCACACAAAAAGTTTTGTTGGATGAACTGGAATGTCATTGTGTTTGGGGAAGGAAATATATGCAGAGGATGCAGCTAATGTATATTCTTCCCCAGGACAATCTTCATCAGAATTAGTGGCAGGATGACGAGATTAAACTTTTTTCCCCACCAAGCCCTCAAAGAACATTATTCCCTGTGTGTCTCTGTGTAAGGAAAAGTGTGTGTAAGAGAGTTGTACACAGTTCATTGTCAACTCAGATGACTTGTTCATTTGTCATTTATTTATGTTTACTTATGTTTGTCTAGTGGAAAGTAGATCCATCCCAAATGAAGAATTTAATCATATTAATCAAGATTCTTCTGATCTCTATTTCAGGCTGAGCCCTCCTCACTGTTTTTTTTTTTTTGGGGGGGGAGCTATCTTGTGAATAGTCACTAAGAACTATTTCTTGAAAAGACTTGTCACTATTGATTTTGCCACTGCTATCATGCCCGCTTAACAGCTATCAAAGTGAACTATATCTTTCATTTGAACTCAGAGCAGCTAAAACGGTATGATCTTTCCAGGGTGTTCTTGATTTTCTTACGCAATCATTCTTAAAACAAGGACCTTACAATTCAAGAACAGCCCAGATACGTAATATGCATACAATTAATCAGCTACATTAATGAGTTTTAACAGCTACCAACCTCTGGCCAATCTTATCTCAGTTCAAACGTTAGGCAGACCTGGTTATAACTTAGATAGGACACCTCTAAGGAATATAGATAGCATGGCAGGTCTGGGAGAGTCATGAAAGCACCCAAGAAGAAGATAAACCACTTCCATATTATCAACAAGAAAATTTCCAGGGATATCGGCATGAAATTACCAAGAATTTATTCCAAATTAAAGGCATCTTTATACTGTAGACACCAAAGAAATAAAAACAAGTGCAGAATTCAGCATTTATTTTTTACAAGCAGGAGTGGGTCACTTATTTTTTTGTGTAAAGATATTGAAATTAAACATCAAAGAGTATGAGGAATCCCTGGTCAAAATCTGAAAAAATGAAAAACCTTTCTACAAATAAACAGTTTTGCCTTTTCTTGCTTCTGCCTTTACTCCTCTTCATTTTCTTGCAAACTGAATTATGGAAAATAGAAAATCCATCTGACTTACAAAGTTTACAGAATTTAGGTAGGTAAGTAGGTGTGTGTGTGTGTGTGTGTGTTTGTTATGTGTGTTCCTCAGAAATGATTTATAGGAGAAAATATATATAAGATTATATCCCGGAAATTTTAAATATATTCTCTTGCTAATCACTCTCAAGGAATTACTTTATAATTCTTTTAGCCTGCTTCACAGCTAATGTGGATATAATGCGAGTTGAAAATTCTCCTATTTAAATCTCATTTGCCATGAATTTCTTCTTGCATCCAATCTTTCATTCTCATTTACCATAAATAGGACAATTGGCCTATGGGACATAGCACAAACATATCTACATGCAAAAGCAGAAGTGTGTTTCAACTTTTGAATAGTAAGTAGCTAATATCTACCCAATGTCGGTGGAGGGGGTTCACATGGAAACTTACGTTCCTATCTTTTGCATGTTCTGGGTTTCTTATACAGTCATGATATGAAGAATAATTTATAACATGATCTGCCATATTGGTTTTGATATGTATGTGTTTACATTAAGGCCAAAGGTCATCTCGGTCCTCTAAATCCTATCTTACCAAGTGCTCTGCAACATACACAAGGTAATTCAAATTCTAAATTTTGTGTAATAAAAATAAACTTTGGAAAAGTGCAAATATATTCAATGACTCCAGAGATAAGAGACTATTCCATCTGGACCGTATGTGAAGATACAAATCACCAAGAATCAATTTATCACCACTTAAACCATGCTGCATCCGTTGAAATCAAACTTTTAAGCTCTCTAGGGATCAAAAACTCTCTAGCACACAGTTCTCAGAGGACAGTAAAGAAAAATATAAACAACACCAAAAGGATGTAAAAGCTTCTTCTATAGAAATATAAATCCATACTTCTGTATACAACTTCTTTAAAATGCAAGAGTATTTATAAGCCTGCTTAGTGGAAAGCTACAATTTCTCAGGGTTTCTAATTTTAAAAATTGGATCTTCAGCCATTGTAAGACTATTAGATACAGATTGTTAAAGCACGAAGCATTGTCAGGAGTGGGAAGGATGCCAGCCCAGGGAGCAGACATGTCCATTTCAGCTTTCATGGAGACATGATTCTGAAAAATTGGTTTAAAATACACGCTTAACATAAAATTTCACTTTTCAAGACATTCATTCTAAAGAGGCAGGCAGGAAAGATTTCATATGTTCTTTATAAAAACAGAAATGCCTAATTTCACACACTTTCAGTCTTGATAGGCAGAATGCAAAGTAAAGATAAAACATAGCATAGACACTGCTTAGCAAATAAGCTGCACGTGAATCCAGACTTTATCACTCTGCAAGATAATTTCTTAATATAACTGGCCTTGTTCTGCTTCCGCACTACTTCTGTTTAATTTAAACACATCACTGTAAATCTGCAAACATGTTTTCGTTTTGGATAAAATGTGTTTGACAAGAAGCTATTTGTGAATGCAAGCAATTCTGCCTTATTTGTTTGAAAATATTAACATAAAGTCAAAGAACAGAATTATTATTCTGGTTAATTTAGAATTCACAAAATCAATAGGACATGCACTTGTGTGTTAACTAACAATCTCCTGGCCCGGATTAACCCCATTAAGCAAAATAAGCATGTATTCAAGGCACATGGGGAAGGAGGGTACCACAAAGTTCCTCCCACCCACCCATCAGCTATAGACCCTTAACTCTGTCCCTATTTCAGCCAAACAAGCAAATCTCCATGCAGTTTGGCTGGAGTGTTTCTAAGATGACACAACTCGTCTCAACCTATTTAAATTATTTTATTTGGGACTGAACCTACTGAAAGGTCCAAGGCTGCTTCTATTCTACTTTCCTTTGGAAACTATCAAGCTTCTCCACACATTGTTTATTAAGCTATCAAAAATACCATAAAGCTTATTCTGGTTTCAACGGCCTTGTATACCTGCCCCTGAGCAAGACAAAAAAGACGTGGATTTGCCAAACATTATTATCTGCCATGTATGTAATTTACATAGAACTATAATATATGCCAGGGGACGCGGTGGCTCAGTGGGTTAGGACGCTGAGCTTGTTGATCAGAAGGTCGGCAGTTTGGCGGGTCGAATCCCCAGTGCCGCGTAACAGAGTGAGCGCCTGTTACTTGTCCCAGCTTCTGTCAACCTAGCAGTTGGAAAACACGTAAAAATGCAAGTAGAAAAATAGGGACCACTACGGTGGGAAGGTAACAACGTTCCGTGCGCCTTTGGCGTCCAGTCATGACGGCCACATGACCACGGAGACGTCCTCGGACAAGCGCTGGCTCTTCGGCTTTGAAACGGAGATGAGCACCGGCCCCTAGAGTCGGAAACGACTAGCACGCATGTGCGGGGGAACCTTTACCTTTACCTATAATATATGCCATCCCTCTTTTGTGGGGAGAGATGATAGTTGACTGTGATAAATGACTGTGAAGCTGCTTCTCTTCCTCTTTCAAATAATTAAATGTTGACTGGAACACTTCAAACAAAGGCTATATTTAAATAGAAGGCTATTCCTCCTTAATATAAAAGACATGGCTACCATATTCATAGTTTCTGACTTTAGAATTCACAGGGATTCCAAAGATGAGTGGCCAAAATGCCTATCAGCTTGAACATTTTCTTGATTTATTTAATTTATATGGGTGCCCATCTCAGAGATGCAACTCTGGGTGGCTAAGAGCACATAAAAACAACATTAAAAACATCAATAAAGCATTAAAAAATCTACACGGTTGTCAAAAACAAACCCAATAGGCACTCATCAATGTAATATCTTAACTCATGGGCCATCTCACCTCCTGAGTCCCTTGCCCTGAATCATATTCATGTCCTAAGTGTTTTGTGACAAGCTGACAGGTTTGGGACCAATCTAATTTTGGAGAATATGGTGTTCAAGAGGGTACTGCAACAAGAAAAGATTCATTTCCTATGTCCCATTATATAACATTTTAAATTTAAGGTAGTCAGAGCATGTCATCTCTGTTACTTACTCCATGTTGTTGGATGATCTCACCCAGTGATTTCAGGTAGATATTAAATAAGAGTGGGGAGCACATTGACTACTGACTGTACATCTCAGTCCTAATCCCTGGAACTGGTCCAGAAGGACACCATGATTGAGGACAAATAAAAGCCACCAAGAGATCAAGAAGAACCCCAACTCCATCCCACTCTTACCAGACGTCAGCCACAAGTGTGATACATATCATTTTGGTGCTAAGCCACATGTCAAGTTTCTGACGTCAATGCTGCTAACATCGAATGTTATTGCTTGACACCACGTAAGAAATCTAACTGAAAAGTGTCCAGATAATCCAGATAATACAATAACCACAAGATGCTAAGAAGGCAAAAGAATGTTGTCATAAAATCACCTAGGTCTTAGGCGGTAATGTGTACTGTTTGCTTCCATAGTACTTTGCATGAGCACAGATGTTGGTATCAAGCAAAATCAACAACAACAAAAAAAAACAACCCGAGGGGAGTGGAAAGAAGATAGACTGTCCATAATTATACTAAACCAGGGGTAGCTGTATCTTTTTAAAATGTTCTTGGAAAAATACACATTTAAACATTTGCATCAAAAATGTATATACTTTGATGAATAAAAATAAAGCTACTTACATAAAAAGGGTTTCTAGATAATTTGCTTAATAAAACTCTGCAAATTAGAGGTACCCTAATTTAATGGATTTTGTGATTATAGGTACTAATAAAATCTATTTTTTTAAAACAATCCATATCTTCCATTTGACTAGAATACTATCCTATTGATGTTGTCAGTAAAACGGATACAATTTGTACTGTCCACCCATTCATGTTCCATGGTAGATGTTCCAAGTATGTTATGAATTTTGGGCACACACAAAAAAGGGGATTAAGTGGACAACTTTGCCAGCTCATTACAAAGAACTGATCCAAAGTGAGTTTTCCGATCCTTGGAAAAATAGGATTCTTCTGTCAGAAGCATACCTGCACATTTCAATTATTCCATCTCACTGGGATAGCTACTGTACATGCTTTTATTCATGGGCTGTTAGGCTTTTGAACAGGAAATAATTTTATAAACTTTATGCATGATTGACTTGCGAGGCCGGTGTGTTGTGCAATTAGCTCACATGGTGTAATAAGATGGAGGGTTTGTGTCACTGTAAGTTGGGGGTGGGGGCACGAAGGGAGGCTCAGCCAATCTCAATGTATACATGGTTGTACTTTGACAATAAAGGTTCATTCATTCATACATGTTTCCTACTATACATGCACTTCTGATTTAGGGTAACATTATTTGCATTCATGTCCATTTTTAAAAAAAACCTGTCACCATAGAATGGAATTTCAGTATCCTTTGGACTGACATAAGAAAGCAACAGGTTTAGAAGCACATATTTCAGAGAGTAAATAATTATACTGTGATAGATGATAGGGTCTTGAACGTGATGTCAACACAGACATTCACAAAGCATTCCATCACATTCCAGTGTTTTTCTCCTCTGGATAAATTTGACTGGATATATATTCTTCCCTTCTTGCCACTGTCTTCCTGCATTATAAGAGTCATGGGAATGTATTGAAGATACTTGGAGAGGTATTTCATACTTTTATTTTTTACTCTGAATAACAATTTTATTATCATTTGACCAGGACTTGATTGATTATGATATATTTTAAAACACTTCTGCTGTTAATTACTGTTTTCTTGCTTTTTGTCTGGGATAAAAGAGAACATCTCTCAAGGAGAAGTTGATTTTCATGAGAATACAATCTAATGACTATGTTGGGGTGATTGTTTGTTCAGGGGATAATGATTGCCATCAGACTTTTTATCAAGAACCATATTTTATTCATTCAAATTGAGTTTCCTGGAAAAATTATTTAGGATAATAAATTTTATATATATGATTCGATAAAAATAATCTAATATAAATTAATTACGTTTTGCATTTTATGTCCCTCTGACAAAGTGTCAGGCACTGCAAGAACACAGCCAAATGTCAATTACTTGCATAATAAAAATAGAGATGATTACAGATAGTCCTTGACTTATGACCGGTTGTTTAAGAACAATTCAGAATTACAATGACCACATTTTGAACACTTGGCAGCCAGGTCACATTTGCAAGCGATTGCAGCATCCTACAGTCACAGGACTGTAATTTATTGATTTTTTGCCAGTTTCTCGCAAAAAACACCACTTCGGGAGAATTCATTCAGACTTATGACCACATGATTTGCTTAACAACTACATATTAATACATCGTAAAATCAGGACTGGTCATATGGGCTCCTTGACTTACAACCACCATGACTTACAATCGAAATTCCGGTTCCAATTGTAGTTGTAAAGTGAGGACTACTTGTAAGTTGTTTCTGGATGAAGCTGGTGAAATATTTTGGTGTACATTCTAAGGACTTATCTTTCTTTTCTTTCCTTTTCTTTTCTTTTTTAATCATTTTTATTAAAGTTTACAAATGTAAATATAGAAAACTAATGCAAACTACAGGTAGTCCTCGACTTAGGATCACAATTAAGCCCAAAATTTCTGTTGCTAAATGAATTGTTAAGTGAATTTTGCCCCCATTTTACCAACTTTCTTGCCACAGTCTTTAAGTGAGTTGCTGCAGTTGTTAAGTTAGTAACCCGGTTGTTAAGTGAACCTGGCTTCCCCCTTGACTTTGCTTCAGGACACTGCGACCGTCATAAATATGAATCAGTTGCCAAGCGTTCTGAATTCTGATCACGTGACCATGGGGATGCACAGCGGTTGTAAATATGAAAAATGGTAATAAGTCACTTTTTTCAGTGCTGTTGTAACTTTGAACAGTCACTAAATGAAATGTTGTAAGTCAAGGACTACTTGTACAGAAGATACGAAAAATAAAAGAAAAACTGAGAGAAGCAAAAGAGAAAAAAATGACTCCATCTTCCCTCCAGACAAGCATAATCAATTTTAATAACTGAACACCTTCTCTAGCATTTCAATAGTAATAAGAATTAAAAAAAAACCTTATTTTCACATCTCATCCCTTGTCAGTAATAAAATTATTTTTAAAAAATCATTATTCAGTCCTAACCAGCAAAAATCTATCAAGTGGTATCAGGAATAGTAACATACATATTTATTTTTAATTAAACAAATCTGTTTTGTAATCTAAAACTAAAACAAAAAAAATCTCTCCCCATTGATAAAGTATTATTTAAAGCCTCATAATTCAATCCTGGTCAAAAAGAAATCTCATTAATATCTACCAGAAACTACAAAATATATAGTGTAACCCTGATTAGATAAATTTGCTGTATAAACTTTGTATTTTCTTATAAAAAATGATCTTTTATAAGCCAAATTCACTTAACAACCATATAACTAACTTAATAACTGCAGTGATTCACTTAACAATTGTGGCAAGAAATATTATAAAATGGGGCAAAACTCATTTAACAGCTGTCTCGCTTAGTAACAGAAATCAAATAATCTTATAAATAATGTCCCACAAGTTGATATCTTATCATTTTCTGTTTGTCTCCTTTTTAGGAATAGCTTGAATAATGTTTCTCTTTCTCCACTCAAGAACAGCTTGATTAGTTTAACATCTTTTTTTTTGTAAATCCAAGATGATTTACAATGGTTTTCAAAGTCGCTCTTCTGATTTATTATTTGTATGTCTCCTTTAATTATTAAAATATTGACTGGCTTCATTTATAAATCCATATTGACATCATTTTCCATATCACACTTGTACTCTAGAAATGTTTAAATCCATTGTCAGATCCACAGCACTTTCCCATTATTACTTTTTGAACATAATCCAGCACTTTTTAAATTCCAAATACACATCCACATTAATCTCAGTCTCTGTTTTATGTAGTACAGGGGTCCCTAACCCCTGGACCATGGACCAGTATTGGGCTGTGGCATGCCAGCAACCAGTCCACACAAACAAGCAAAGCCCCATCCGTGGGATGCAGGCAGCACACAAAACCACACCCCCTCCGGTCCATGGAAAAACCTCTCTCCACGGAATTGGTCCCTGGTGCCCAAAAGGTTGGCGACCTCTGATCTAGTAAATTTGTTGCTCTTCTACAATATATCCTCTGAAAGTAACTTATGTCTATATGGTTCCCAATTTCCTCTATAGGCAAATATGTTGCTCCAGTGTAACAATGGGTCTGTTCTCCTTTAAGAGTAATCTTTTGTTCCTAGTCCCTTCTTATCATCTGTTTATTTTCCAATCAGGAAAATTTTCCCAAGGGAGGATTTCTTGGAATTAAGCTCAAAGATTTCATATTTGCTTTTATAAATTTTTAAACATCCCATAGGTAATATTCTCTCAAGTCTGTCTACCCCTTTAACTTTCCAAAACCGACATTTTGTTTAGTCTCTCTTTTGTTGCTTTCCAAAAATTAATATATTTTTTTTGTTAATACTTAAACTTACTTCATCCACAGTAGAAGGAAGATCTGCTTTCTGACAGCTTGTCTTTCAGAAGGGTCTTGACATCCGGAAACTCACAATCAACCTCCTAAAGCAGGAATCTTCAAACTCAGCCCTTTTATGACTCATGGACTTCAACTCCCAGAATTCCTCAGCTAGCGTGCCTGGTTGAGAAATTCTGGGAGTTGAAGTCCATGAGTCATAAAAGGGCTGAGTTTGAAGACCCCATGTCCTGAAGTAGTTAGAATATTTTTGAAGAAAAGGAATTGTGGATTAGGCAGGTTTTCTCACCATTCCAAGAGCTCTCAAACCCGCTGGAGATTGCTACTTTACAGGCTCTTTTCGTGAGCAAAACAAAAGTGCAGATTTATAGGTAATCCTGACCTTTTCCGTAATCCAGAAAGAAACTCCAGGGAGTGGATCCATTCGCCAGGATCCTCTTTTCACCAGGGTTGTCAGCTCTGCTCTCACAGAGCTGTCTTCAGTCTGCTTGTGCTCTCCCAGAATGTGCCTAAATACCTGTGTTTCGTGAAATTAACTTTCACTAAATCGAGAGGAATTAAGAAGACAATCAGTTGTGTTTCTGGGCATCCGATTCTGAATTTTTTAATTTATTTTCTCCACAACAGTCTGAAGAGACTGCTCATTTGATAAGAATCTAATATACTAAAGCAGGGGTAAGCAACCTTGGCTCTTTTATGACTCGTGGACTTCAACTCCCAGAATTCCTGAGCCAGCATGGCTGGCTCAGGAATTCTGGGAGTTGAAGTCCACGAGTCATAAAAGAGCCAAGGTTGCCTACCCCCGCACTAAAGGAAAGCATTAATTTTGTTCTAGCCTGCAGTTCCTTTGGTTTAACTATGCCTAGGCACTGCAGCTAGGCAGAAAGGCAAAGAAGAGACAATCCACACATCGAGATAAGCTAAAAGCGCTCATTACCAAAGACAAATGGAACTTTGATAAAGTTTCTGCAATGTAATATTGAATGTTCCTGGAACATTGACTTTTCTGTAGCAAAGAACAAGAGCAAGTGTCAAGAACACACAAGTCCCACACCTTTGAAACCTTATCAGAATATAGGGGGGCGGGGAATGAAAATCAAATAAATACTCATTTATTCTTGATTGTCATTTGTGGACCGCCTGAAATCTCTTTAAAAGAAAGAGGCCTTACTTTGCTAGTTATGGCTAAGTAGCAGTATAGGAGGAGAACTTTAGTGATGTAATGTTGAGAAAGAAGGAACACTTCGTCCAAGTGCCAGATACCCTATTTTTTTAAAAGTATTCCAATTCTGACTTAAAATAAAAGGGAGAAAAACGTACGGAATACATAATGGATCTTTCCTGATGCCTATCTTTGGGGCTATAGATAGGACAAGACCGGGCCTTAACTCCATCCTTGGAAATAGAATGTATTAGGCAATTATAACTTTGCAAATATTAAAAATAAAGCAATGTAACCCTGGAGTGGGTTCTACTCTTGCAGAACATTTTACACAGTGCTCTGATGGATGTCTCAAACAAAATAATAACAATGTGTAATATTTTTTTAAAAACTAACATTTATGACATGTTATACATTCCAGAAGGCTTAGGAATGCAATATAATATTAGAATCTTAGGGCTGGAAGAGGCCTCAGGGTGGTATAAAGTATCCTGCCTTGAGCGGGGGGGGGGGGGTTGGACTAGAACAGGGCTCTTCAAACTTGGCCCTTTTATGACTTGTGGACTTCAACTCCCAGAATTCATCAGCCAGCATGCCTGGCTGAGGAATTCTGGGAATTGTCCACAAGTCATAAAAGGGCCAAGTTTGAAGAGCCCTGGATTAGAAGATCTCTAGTCCAATCCCCTGACCATCCTGGTCAAATGGTTGCTCAATCTATTTTTGGAAACCTCTGGTGATGGAGTGAGGAACACACCCCCAGGAGGCAAGCTATTTCATTGATTAAATGTTCTCACTGACAGGTCCTCCTTAGTTCCAGGTAGGATCTCTCTTTAACAATTGACATCCAACTCTACTGTATCTGTCACTGTTCTCTTCAATCAATGTATTGTCAGTTTAATTTTCTACTGGAGCTTACAGTAGAGTGTATAGTATAAAGAACAACAACTGATGACAAGGAAGTTGCAGACATAAGTTAGAATCCTTCCATTGGGTTGAGGGAAAAGAGAAATTGATAGTCTCTCTATATATCAAAGACTGCCTCTTATTTGCAGATGGAGAGCATTTTTTTTCACCAAGAAAGATGAGAAAATCCATATATAGCAGCAGCAACACAAATTCTTTAGTTTGCATAAATAATGTGACCTACAGGCCATAGATTTTTTTTTTAGATCCTGTCTATAAAAGCTCTATGAGATAAGATGAGAAAACAAAATGTATTATCCTCAGGGAATTTTGTATGTACTTAAAATTTATCCTCACCTATACTAGACTAGAAACACAAGATTAATCATTTATTGACTTTAGAAAGTTTTATAGTGATCCATTTTCGGATTTTTAATATACATCATTTTATGTGAGGGAGTCAGATTGACAATAGCAGCAGTTTTTTATTCATCATTGATAAACAAACAAGTTTTAATTCCAGAGAGACTGTTGATGTTTCTATTTTAATCTCTGGTGATAAGCTTTTTAGTGAAGCAGCCTATGACTAGACATTATGACAGATGATGGCCAAAATATATAGATTGATAACAAAAGAAAATAGTTAAAACAACTCAGAACTGGAATGTTTCCAAACTCAGAAGTGAAATATAAAAAAGATAATGTTTAGATGCTTATATGTTTGGATATACCTGTACAAGTGAGATCAATGTGCTCATAGCTCCTATTCAAAGAACAGGTGGCAACTGTGATCAGGACAATCTCTGAGCCTGTTTATAGAACAGAAAGCTCTTTAGATAGTCACTCGTGCCCTAGTCACCTCATGGACTGTACTTAGGGCTGCCCTTAAAGACAACTCAGCAGCTAGTCCAAAATATAATGGTATGGGCAATGACAAGGACACCTTGCTATGCCCATTTGCCATTGCTGCTTCACAAATTCCACTGGTTGCCACTTCATTTCCAGGTCCCATTCAAATACTGGTTAGCATTTTTAAAGATATCATGGCACAGGGCCTGGTTAATGGAGGGACTACTTGTCTCCAATAGTTTCTGCCCACTAAGATAGGGCAAAGTAGACATTCTTCAAGTCCTGTCAATAAAATAATGTAAAGAATAGACTTATCAGGACCTAGACTGTGCACCTTCTCTGTTGCAGTAACTGCTTCTGGAATGGCATCCTATCATCACCCCTAAAGGTGCTGGGGTGTGCAGTGGTTAGAATGCAGTATTGCAGGCTAATTCTGCAAACTGCCAGCAGTTTGATCCTGACAGGCTCAAGGTTGACTCAGCCTTCCATCCTTCCGAGGTTGAGAAAATGAGGACCCACATTGTTGGGGATAATATGCTGACTCTGTAAACTACTTAGAGAGGGGTGTAAAGCACTGTGAAGTGGTATATAAGTCTAACCCAGAGACCCCCTAACACTCCCATTCTGCAGCTGCTCTGCATGTCTTTTGGCTCTGCTCCCAGGCATGGGATTCAGGTAGCTAACAAGCCTCTGAATATTGTTGTTGTTGTTGTTGTTGTTGTTGTTGTTGTTGTTGTTGTTATTATTATTATTATTATTATTATTATTATTATTATTATTATTATTACATGAACCTCAGTCAACTGAACATTCAAATTGGTTGGCACTGATTATTGATGCGAGTTGCTGCCAGCATCCTAGGTATCTCCTTAAAATGTAAGATGTTCCAAGTAGCACAGTTTTTTGTAGCATTGCTGGAGTTATTGCAGAAAGTTGCAGTTTCTTGATGTGTTTTGCAAAGTTTTTGGACATAGTTCCCAGTGCCCCAATGACAATGGGTATCACTGTTACATGTGTCATCCATAATTGCACAGTTTCGATGGGCAGGTTGTTATTGTTGTTATCAAGTTGTTTGTTCCAGATGTACTGTACATGTCTTCTTCCTTTCAGTTTTTAGAGATCTAACCACCCAGAGTCAGGTAGCCACCAAACCCAATAAATAAATATTTTTTTTATTAACACATGTTCACCTGAGTTGACAAGAGATGTAATAGAACTCCTCTGGTTTGAAAATCATACAGTTCAGTCCTACGTTGTACCTATCTAACTCAATTCTCTTGGAATTTACATTCATTTGTTTTGGATTACAGCATATATAATTAAGGGCTAGTTATTTTGAGAGGACTGTCAGCAGTGAATAGCAGGCAACATAGAAACTCCAAACCATGTTAGAGATTTAGGGAGCCTTGAGTAGATCTCTTGAAAGCTCTTCTCTTTCCCTCTCTGGTCTTTCATTTCCACTTCTTATTCCCACAGAAAAAAGGGGAAATTCTTCTGTTTAAATGGTGCACTGTTTGGTGATAAAAACTCTTCTAAACTCTTCCTGCAAAGGTCAACGGAAGTTGTTGTTTTTTTTTTTTTTAAAAGAAGCTTCCATTGCTGTGAAGAGGTGACTGGCCACGTCCCTCAAAATTTCATCCCACAATAGCAGTATGACTGCAATGTATCACTCTTAGCTTCTTGTAGGTAACTTATTTCTGGGCTAATACGTTTGAATCCTAACTTTCTGCTTCCAGAAGAGGGAAGGGTTTTGTTTGTGAAATGAGAGCTGTGTTTCAAGAGGAAATCCTGCTTTACAGAGGGCTCTTTTTAGAAGCACAATCCTCTCTTTTTTAAAAAAAATTGTAGAAATATGTGAACTGAAAAGTTTGGATTCAAGCCAAAAACAGTATGATTGGATGTTGGGATTTTTTTTCCTGCTCTTTCCAAATGTATTCTGAATGAAGTAAAGGTTTTAATCAACATTACCAGATTGAGGAAATATAAATAACATGCCCTTCATTCACTAAAATGGATTGCACTTTTAGGCACATGGGGCATAATTAAGAAAATAGGGTGTTTAAACCAGCGATTGTTAAAGGTTTTACTTCATCCAGAAATCAGAAATGCTGACTTTACATGAACCTAGAACCCTAGAATAGACAGGATTTCCTTGATTTTTCTTGTCATCTGCCTTCTCAGAGTAAGTTAGAAATATTTTTGCCTGAGGCCTGGCCTTGATATGGATTCCAACTGACACTGCTTAGTAGGCCCCCAAGAAACAGAAGGCTATAAGGCTCTTATGCTCTTAGACCCTTTGGGCCAGGCACAAGACGTTCCACAAGGGACATTTCAATGGCAATTCTTAAGATATTCTGACATCATGCCCTTGCTTGATCCATATATATGGATGGATATACTGTATGTATGGAGATATGTAGGAATACACACACATGCACGCGCACACACATGCATTGAGAACAAATTCCTAGTCACCATACTTTTTAAATTTTTATTTTGCTTCATTTGGCTTTCAGTGAATATTCCCTAGTTCCTTTTTCATTAATTTACTTTAAAAAAGGAACTATACCAAAATAAATCAGTGTGACATAAACTGCATACTAAAGCCATCTAAGAATAAGTATTTCTAAAAAGGGTTTCCAGATGTTCAGTGATGAAGCAATTAATAAACTGAATATGCACAAATACCAATAGAGGCTTTGAGTACGTTCCAATATAAAAGGGCAATAAATAAAATGTACCATTGTAATCTGGACTCTAATTCCATTAAACAATGAGTTAACTTGTTTAAGAGAGCTGAATATATACCCCTATCAATTTGCTATTGGAGATTAGTAGCTGACTTCCAGTTGGTTCTCATTTCTATTTGGATCACCCCTAAAATTTAATCACTTAACATTTGTGTCATCTTTACAGCCCAAAATAGCCATTAACAATAAAGCTGTTTTGGATGCCATATAAACTGGAAGAAGTTATACATAAATCTAATTTCTAATGACTACTAATTTTGGAAACAGGAAATAACAACTTACTGCAAATTGAAGTATCCTAGATCACTTTCCTAATCTTCTTGCTTTCAGGAACTCTTTCCACTTTTTAAAATTATGAAGGACCTCAAAATAACTTCTCTTTTATCTTTATATTTATTGTGTTAAAAATTGAAAATGACATTCATCAAATATTTATTGAACCAAATAAAAATAGCAATATTAAACCCATTAGATATTAACATAAATATTTTTTCATACATTGCTATGTTTTAACATATTAAAAAGGAGTAATGAAAAGACTGTTTTTCTTTTAAATTTTTGCAAGTATCTTAAATGTCTGGGAAATAATTTTTATTTTGCAGACTCCTAACAGAGTCTCATGGGATTCTCACTTTAGGAAACACTGTTCTAGGTAAAACATATATATTGAAAAGCAAATAATGTTTAAAGACTGCAGGTAGAATTACAACTTAATTTGATAAGTGTTAAATGCCAGTTTTCACTCTTCTCAATACACGTTCACAAACTTGTTGTGACTATTTTTTTTTTAATAGGAATGTCCTGGTTATTTAAACCACAAGTTCGCCTCTCATCTGAGCCTGGAGATTTTTAAGTTCCCCTCCAAAGTGGGATGTAAAAGCTGAAATAACGCAAGAATAGTAATTAAGAAATGGTTGCCAAGTGGAAGATTTCAGTGAAAGCCAGATATGGAGAGGAGAAAGATTAATTTGGCTAGATTATGATGCTGAAAAACATCAGGCCTTATCGTAGAGAATACAAACTGTAGACTCACTCTCCATGAGAGTGCATTGGAGAGGGGCAATTTGCATAAATCCAGAGGGGGGAAAATACTACTCATTTAATAGAAACTCAGGATTGCAAAGCTTACAGAAACATCTTGGTTGGCTAGGTGTTATTACCGAGCTACTCAAATAAAGAATGCCTTTTTTAATTTATGGTGCACAGGGATTACTTCTGAGCAGTATACTGAGTATACAGTATACTGAGCAGTACAATCAATAAGTTTATTTTATTAGATTTATATACTGCCCTTTTCCGAAGGACTCAGGGCGGTTTACAGGGCATTTTAAAATCACACCAATACAAAATACAAAGTTAAAAGACAAATAAAAGATTAAATTATCCCTGAAAATAAAACCCCAGTTAAAATTCTCAGCCTGGGCCAGAGAGCTCAAAGAGCCAACTCTTCAGGTCTCAGTGGAATGAACGTAGGTCAGGGGCAGTCCTGAGCTCCACGGGCAGCTGGTTTCAGAGGGCAGGCGCACCCACAGAAAAGGCCCTCCCCCTGGGTGTTATCCGCCGGCAATCTTTTACCGGCGGCACCCTGAGAAGACCCTCCCTCTGCGAGCACACTGGACGAAGGGAACTTGATGCTGGCAGCAGGTGTTCCCTCAAAAATCCCGGACCCAAGCCATTTAGGGCTTTATAGGTCATCATCAGCACCTTGAATCTCACCCGGAGGGCAACTGGAAGCCAATGCAGCTCACGGAGTAGAGGTGTTACATGGGAATATTGGGAAAACCCCATCACAACTTGCGCGGCCGCATTCTGCACCAGTTGAAGCCTCCGAGTGTCCTCAAGGGCAGCCCCATGTAGAGAGTGTTGCAGTAGTCTAAACGGGAGGTCATGAGTGCATGAGTGACTGTGCGTAGGGCATCTCGGTCCAGGTAGGGTCGCAACTGGCGCACCAGGCGAACCTGGGCAAAAGCTCCCCTGGTCACGGCTCCTATATGATCTTCAAAATTGAGCCGTGAGTCCAGGAGGATGCCCAAGTTGAACAGCCCAGAAACCAAAATGGAGCTTTGCAATTAATTATTTCACACTTCCTTTCAGCTTGATAGGGGGGCCATTGACATGCACTCATGGGGCATTTTCTTTAACCAATACTGTATTATCTAATGACAGCATAGTGTAGGCTACAGTTTCCCCATCATCTCTACTATGATCTGATGGAAAGACTGTCATTGTCAGCTAAACTGGACAGTCTGTTCCATAAGACAAGGATCCCTAACCCCCAGTCCATTGACCGGCATTGGGCCGCGACATGCCAGAAACCGGGCTGTGCCAACAAGCAAAGCCCCATCCATGGGATTTAGGCAGCACATGAAACCATGCCTCCTCTGGTCCATGGAAAAACCTCTCTCCACAAAACCGGTCCCTGGTGCCCAAAAGGTTGGGGGCCACTGCCATAACAGATTTAGCAGTCTTTGAAGTGAAAAGCTAATGTAACGTAATGTTTTTTTAAAAATATGAAATCAATGTAAACATTTCATTGCCAGTCTTCTGTTCACAAAGATCCGCAATAATACATGTAAGGAGGAGTGTCTATTGTCAACTTGCACTGTTTAAAATAAGCCCATAGTAGATGTAAGATTGGACTTCATCCTCTAAACACCCTAGGGTGCTATTACTCAGATAATTAGATACTGGAGCCAGGAGTGTTTAGAGTAAGGGCATAACAAATCAACTCCACAACAAATAAATCTCACCCCCATACACCCCCATTTTGGCGGAGGTTTCATCAGAGAAGAATAATGCAGCAATTAGTGTATATTATGTGATACGTTCATTGCTATGTGGATAGTTTTTGCAGTATATCCTGGCACTTTCTTAGTAATCATTATTTTTGCTGCAGTTAGGATGTTGTGTGCATCATATATTTCAACAGGAGCTAAGAATCATGGATGGATGTGCTCTGCCCCATTATTTCTCACAATATTGTATGTTGCAAGGTTGGAGAATTGTTGCTGCAAGTGCATCTTGAGCAGTTGGACCATTATTCTGTGATCTGCTTTGGCACTACTATCTCTTCTGCATGATTCCCTCCAATATAAATACTCTGAAGTCATATTTAATGCACTAGGTCTCACTGCAATCTAAAATGGCCACACCAAATGGAGTTGAATGATTGTTTCAATTGCAGTCTTAGCACAACAGGGGAGAATGTAGCCAGCAGGTGAACTAAATAAATTAAAACAAATGTAACAGTTGATGCTGAATGTGAGGTGAGGCTGAATGACTCTTCAGTATTGGAATTTTGTAGCGAGGGAATACACGGACACTAAGGATATAAACCATTGCATTTTAAATAAAAGTTCAACGTTCACAAAATTGAAGGCATTTTTAATACCGCTGAAGCCCCAAGCAATTATAATTACACGAAATAGATGGCTACTTGTAGAGGTTCATGCTATAGACCCAGCAACAAGGAAGGAGCACAATTGTATGGAATGTCTTTCTTAATAGATTCATATCAGATTGTACTATTAGTAGACTATATGTTAATATATTATCAATTCATATTAAATGTATTAATAGATTTACACTATACTATATACTGCTTTATATTATTGGCCTTCTTATGGATGTTGCACGTGTTACTGTTGGCACATAACAAGATGTACTGTCAAATTGCTAAACAATTGACTAGAAGTAGGATTAGCATGAACAATTCGCAGAGGGTATAGCAAATGTATAGGTTCACAGTATTGGTTCCCCATCTAATAATAGAGAAGTGCATTAATCCCAAAAGAAATAAATTTAATAAAACTGAGATCCTGGAAGGAAAAACAGGGAATGGTTGGAAAGGCCTGAGGGTTTGGCCTGGGGAAGAGAAGATTGCAGGGAGCTGCATGACAGCTGTATTCAAATATCCAAAGGGCTGACATGTATAATACTAGGAAGACTTTTTCAAATATTCCAAAGGCAGAACAAGAAACAATGGGCTTCAGTTGCAAGGAAATAGATGTTCTTAGTTGAACATCAGGAAACATTTTCTAATAGTAGCTGCAATTCAGCCATGGAACAAGCTGCCTTGGCAGTAGATGGTGGACGGAGAGAGGCAAGGAGGTCTCCTTCAATGGAGGTGTTTCATTAGAGGCTGGATGACTATTTTGCAGAGGATGCTATAGTCACAGATTCTTGAATTGGAAAGGAAGTTAGACTATATATATATATATAGTCTAACATATATATATGTTTTCTAAGGTTTTCGCAGGTGTTTGTATGTGGATCTTTGGTCATTCGGGTTTTTTCCCGCATAGAGTTGAGGGTGTAGGAGCAACGTTTCGACGGAATCCCATCCGTCATCCTCAGGCTGGTGAAGGTAAAGGTTCCCCCACACATGCGTGCTAGTCGTTTCCAACTCTAGGGGCTGGTGCTCATCTCCGTTTCAAAGCTGAAAAGCTGAAGAGCCAGTGCTTGTCCGAGGACGTCTCCATGGTCATGTGGCTGGCATGACTAGATGCCAAAGGCGCACGGAATGCTGTTACCTTCCCACCGTAGTGGTCCCTATTTTTCTACTTGCATTTTTATGTGCTTTCGAACTGCTAGGTTGGCAGAAGCTGGGACGAGTAACAGGCGCTCACTCTGTTACACGGCACTCGGGATTCGACCCGCCAAACTGCCGACCTTCTGATCAACAAGCTCAGTGTATATGTGTGTGTGTGTGTGTGTGTGTGTGTGTGTGTGTGTGTGTGTGTATGTATGTTATGGAAATTAGGATACATAAATACAGTTACAATATGTATAAAGCTGTAAGTCTATTCTATCCAAAAGTAAAGTGACAAAACAAGGCACTCTGAGGATTTTTCAGAATCCTTATTTAGAGTTCTGGCTTTTCTGACACTCATTAAGGTGCATTCTAATAGGGCAATTTCTAATGGAGCTGAACTGTATCAACTTTATCCCAGAGCAGAAGAGAATCCAAACAAACTTATTCTGGCTGAGAATTTCAGCCACTATTCTGAAACTGGCCAAATAAATTTTGCTGAACCGTCTACGCTTTAAAACAAAAACAAAAATTTGAGTAGAAGCCCAGCATTTAATATCAATAGATGTGAGTGACTTTTAAAATCCATATAATCTTAGCAGCACGGGGAAAAAGAATAGCCAGGAAGAACACCCCTAGAACAGCCTCATATCAGCTAAGTATTCCCCCATATTGGTCTAGGATGATAGAATATGTAACCTAACAGATGTTGAGACTATCAAGTTGGGAAGGCCGCATTATATAATAAAGCTAACAGGTAAATAGCTCATCATTTCTTCATTGTATTTCCCTGTTATTGTTTTAGTAATTAAATATTATTTCCAGAGTTAACTCCCACATTCCAGATAAACAAAAGCTTTGCTGTGTACAAAGAGGAAACATGTGTTTCTATTCACTACACAATTTGTATTGTGTTACATCTTTGGAAAGCAACTAATTAGACAATCAATACTTTGTCATCCTGCGAGATGCAAAACTATCAAGGCAACTGGGTTCCATGTACTGTATAACGGGCAGCAGCACTTCCTTCCAGGTAGCGTCTGTGAGCATCAGCTGAGAGCATTAATGAAGAACAACTGCCACTGAGTTTGTGATCAGAGTTGCAACCTTGAGCCCTTGGATCTGCACAGCAAGGTTCCAAAAGGGAGGGAGGGAGGAAGGATGGCAGTTTTGCAATAGTGGCAAATATCTGCAGCTCGGGTGTTGGATGAGGGTGAAAATTCATTCTCTGAACTTGTGGGTTGGTTTCTGAACTCTTCATTACCAGGTTAGGTAACATCTTCAGCAGAGTTTAAGGGATGTCAGTGTCACTGTTCTTCTGTTTCTAAGGGCTTCATGTGTTCAATACCTCTTGTGACCACAAGACCCATTACAAGACCGTCACTTGACACACCTCCACCTCACCCATCACAAGACCTACTGACCACTCAAAGCCCTTATAAACAGAAGAACACTAACACTGACATCCCCTAAACTGCACTGAAGATGTTAACAATAGCACTTAGGCTTCTATACTGCTTCACAGTGCTTTACAGCCTTCTCTAAGCACTTTACAGAGTCAGCATATTGCCCCCCATAAATCTGGGTCCTCATTTTACCGACCTTGGAAGGATGGAAGGCTGAGTTTGAGCCTTGAAGCGGTGAGACTTGAACTGCCAAACTGCTGGCAGTCGGCAGTTGGCAGTCAGCAGAAGTAGCCTGCAGTACTTGATTCTAAGCACTGCGCCACCACGGTTCCTATGAAGTGAGGGGCTTCATGCTTCCTCACCAAAGACCCGGGTGGAACATATAAACAGACTGACTTTTAAGCATCTATCCAGCTATTCCAAAAGACAACTGTTTCATCAGCATCCAGAGCAGCAAGAGTGTGCATGTGTGTCAAAAATGGCAAAAGAAGGGAAATGGAATCACCATTCAAGTCCCACTCCTTCATACATGCACTCAATAAAGGAGGCAGACCTTAAGTGATCATACTGCTTCTGTTATCTTCTGTTTTTGGTGTGCCCTTCCAGATGCTGTTAACATCCAGCATATCTTTTATCTTCCAAAAAGGCTCATTATACAATTCCCAGAATTACTAGCCATTGTGGCCATTGCTTTGGAATTCTGGAAGTTTTAATCCCAATAAATCTGGACAGCATTAGGTAAAGAGTCACTTACAATATTTTTTTTTAAAAAAATAGCATAAGTTTGGTAAAACCGAAATAGCCACTTGATTGACTAATATAAGGAACTGAAAAGCCATAGATAGCAGATCATACAGAAGTAACAAGATGCACTTTGGCTAAATGAATCCCATATATCTCATTTACTCCAGATTTGTTTTCTTTTTTTTTAATTTATACATTATTTAGTCTATTTATAATTGTAGACAGATCATTTGGAAAATATATAGAATTTAAGGAGGATAATTAAAAAGTTGTTCTGAATACATACTGAAAAATATATTTTGTGAACACTGAAATTGCATGATAAATTTAACTCGTCGGGTTATTATGCAAACTTAATTATGCTCTTTGGCTTGGCTCCAGAGTCAATCTTCTGTGAACAGGAATGTTTCTTCCATCCACAGAAAATTTCCAGTCCAGTAGAACTTTTCTGCTGATAGGACGAGGAAGGAAGCAATCTTCAGTGTTTCCCAGCCTCAATAGTCCCCTATCTTTTTCTCTGACATTGAACATATAATTTGGAAGGTTGAAGGACTCTTTGGAGCAATGTTGAAAGAAGACAGGAGGTTGTAGAGAGATCAAAGATCTGACAACTATTGCTCCCTCCAATCATGGTAAGGGCAGCATTCAAATCATAGCTTTGGATGCTGGGGATGATTTCACCAGTTCAGTAAAGATTCTGGATCCTTATTTTATCAGTGTTCTAGGCTTTGCAATGGTTTTGCTTGTGTGTGTGTGTGTGTGTGTGTGTAAGAGGTAAGATTTTCAGACATTTCTCCAAATCTGTGGTTTCTTCAAATTGATTTGTATGAATAGTTGAAAGTATCCATACTTCTGAGTATAAGTTGTATGCCCTTACTCCCTTTGCACTTGTATGTTCCTTCATAGACCTTCAGTTATTGAATGGGCCTCAGTAACACAAGATTTATTCCACTCAATTAAGAAGACTTTTTTACTCTGTCCCTTCTGATAACCATTCCCAAAATTAGGTGGTGAAACTAATGAAATAGGATCAGAGGCACCTGTGTAAATGCAAAGGATAGCACAGTCTTTCATTTTCTTTTGTTGTTGTTGTTGTTGTTGTTGTTTATAGTTCATTGATATATTGGGTGCTTCCCATCATCAAATGAAAAGTGCCTTGTGTGGAAATATGACTGAAAACTTAGATATAATCCTTCTCAGTGTTAGCTTTTTGGAAAGAAGAAGATAGTTTATCAAAAATACAGATGGATTCAGGCAACAATAGGTGGCACAATTTTCCAGGAGCTGCTGCTACTGTGCATTCTAAGCAAATTTCATTTAGGGGAGTAACACTTAGGGGAATAGCAGTCATGCACAGTTAAAGTGAATTTTTAATTAAATTATATAAGGAAAAAACTTTAACTTGAAAATTAAAGTTTTTTAAAAAAAATCCTGTGTTAATCCATTGAAATTATAATTATGAATAACTTTTAGTCTTGTCTTATAATATAATTTTTTTAGATTTCCTAATCTTTCTCATCCTCCACATGTACAATGCAGTGGTCAAATCAGGAGCAAAATGATTCTGAATCATTTCACGGTTTGCCTGTAGTCTTAATGGATGATCTTAGGCAAACTTAGCTCATAGAGAAGCACTGCTATAATGCTTTGCATATAGTACTAAGTGTATCATTCCACTTAAATAGAGGAAGACTATTTAAATAAATGGAATGACATAGTTGGCTTCCAACTTTCATCATTAATGCATCAAAAGTCACACAACAAATTGACTGCTTTAATTGCATTTTCATGTCTTTCTCAAGGCCCTTGAAATTTACATAGGAAATGACTACCTATATTATAGGCAATCTATATATTATGAGAGATATATGTGAACCAACTGTAGCAAAAATGGTTTTGGAAGAGAAAGCCATGCCACAAAAACAACATACAAATTAAGCCTTTGCTAATTTGGAAGCCAATAACCATTTCACCAATAAATTTTATTAGATTCTGCACAATCAGGGCTTCTTCTCTTCCTGTTTTCCCTTGGTTACCAAACAAAGCATTACTATCACTGGACAGAGTGGTAGAATTGGTATCCAAAACTATGCAATGGAGACAAGACCACAAAAATCCAGGTTATATAAACAGACCTTTGTACATCCCACAAAGAGCATCATGAATTGTGGCTGATGAGACTAAATAACTTTTTAGATTTCTGTTTATTCATCCAAGCTGGTTTCTTCTCCTACAGGAAGACTTGAATTCATAGTTTCCTAGTTTATAATGCAGACTTTAACCACCAAACTGATTGTCTAGAAATTATCTAAGCTTAATAAAATGGGCGTGAGTGTGCATTATAGACAATATGGTTTTAAGTAAAACAAAACATAATTTTCTTCCTTCTTCTCTGGCTGAGGTTTATGGTCTATTCACAGTGGACTGAGTTTTAATTTTAAATATGATGGCAATTAAACAAGCTCTCACAGCTCTAACCATCATATCCTGAAAATAGTAGTATTCAGTAAAATATTAGGCTGTTGCTTAGTACGTTCCATATTAAGCACCCCTCTCAATCGAACTGACTTAAAAACTGAACACTGTTTTTATGCTTAAGCCATATCAGTTTCCCTTAAACTAGCATCTTCTTGAATATTTAATCATCTCTGATAAATGTATTTCATTTGTGCTTGAACAACACAAGACAAAGTAAAACAATATTCAGGAGGACAAATCCAATGAATGTTTGAGGTTCATCCATGGCAGATATATCTAGTAAGGGCAGTTTCCAAGTTTTTAATAAATAATCTTCTGTTTTATAGTTAAATGGCATTTAGGGCTAAGCCTTATTTTATGGGCTGGTCTTGAAAGTATTTATAATGCCAAAGGATGATTTCTCAGGACATTGAAGAATAGTTGGGACACAGTGGGTTGGGATGATGTACCTTTTGAAGAAAAAAGGACTAGTGTCTAAGGATTGCTATTTACAGTAATGCCCATGAAGTAAGAGGGAAATCCAAAGCAGGTGGTTCAAAGGCAGAGAGAAGAGGTTGGTATCTGAAGGCGAAAACTTTCACTCTTCCACTCTAGCTTCTCTCTATTTTAAGGACCTTGGGGAGGGAAAGTAAGAGAGTTTGCTGTTCCTGGCAGAGTCCTCCCACTAGTGCATAAGCAGAAGCTTAGGCAATATGTGAATAGCTGCATACGAAGCTTGGCAATGAACCTGAGGTGGGCTAGGGAGATTATTTATGCAGAAGCATGCAAGGGAGAAGGAAAATATCCCATTTTAATATGCAGTACATACAATAAGTGCTAGCAGTTTTGAGTTCTTTCAAAGCCCCCCCCCCTCAAATGCCTTTAATTCACAGGAGCGCAAGATTAATACCATGCTTTGCCTCTTCACTACCCCACCCCCACTCCTGCCTCGTTCTTTTTTCTCCGCACAAGGAAAACGTGGGTTGGTACCATTTTATTGTTCTGTTGGGGAAGATTTGAGCAGGAGCTTTTGTCTTTTTACAGGGCTAATCTAATCAGGGATAGGTGGTTGTTTTTAAAAAGCAAAACCAAAAGGTTGGCGTATGCGGGGCGGGGGGCTGGTGTGGGAGGGGGAGAGGAAAAGATCCCTTAATACTTCCAACCAGTCCTCTCCCCCCACCCCACCCCCCAAATACCCCTGGAACTGAGACGGGAGGGAGGTGAAAGGATGAAATCGAGTTGGACAAGGGGAAGTCTGGAGGGCGACCGGGTGTCTCTTTGAAGATGTGGTGCCCTGATGAAATCCACCCCACTGCTAGAGGCGCGGCAAAAAAAAAAAGGAAGGAAGGAAGAGTTGGAGGAGGAATGCTATTGCCGGTTTCCAGGGTGAAATCCTCCGGCTTGAACGTTAAAACCAACGGGAGCAAAAATCTCTACCTTAACAGCGGCAGCAACGAGCGTAGCGAGCAGCAGAGGAAGACCTACGGTAGAATCGGCCAATCTCAAATCAGTGTTAATCAGGCAGATATCTCACAGCCTTCTGCATTTAAATTGCACAGGCGTCCAGAGGGGGGGGAGAGAGAGAGAAAGAGAGAGAGAGAGAGAGAGAGAGAGAGAGAGGAGAGAGAGGAGAGAGAGAAGAGAGAGAGAGAGAGAACAGAGAGAGAGGAGAGAGAGAGGAGAGAGAGAAGAGAGAGAGAGAGAGAGAGAAGAGAGAGAGAGAGAGAGAGAGAGAGAGAGAGAGAGAGAGAGAGAGAGAGAGAGAGAGAGAGAGAGAGAGAGGTTGTAGCCTCACATAAGCGTGAAGCCAGACCCAGGCAGCGATGGTATGCACTGGGGGCCGGGGTGTGTGTGTGTGTCTGGGGAGGGGAAGCAGAGAGGGAATGCCACAAGAGGCTTTTGTTTTATTCCCCCCCGCGGTGAGTTTTTGCAGTGCTTTGAGCAGTTAGGAAGCGGCGGACGGCGGGGAAAAGCTTCCGCTTCTCGGGCTGGCAGAAAAGAACTCCGAAGCTGGACGTGGTTTCAGCACCAAGAGCTTTGGACAGCTCACTGCGTTCGGCAGAGCTGCCTGCTCGTCTTCTACGCCCCCCCTCCCTTCCACGCCGCCTCTATTCCTCCCCCCCCCCGCGCGCATTACTGTACAGCTGGAGATGCATCTAAATTAAGTCCTATTCAACAACAAGTAGATCTCTTCTGTCCGGGAACCCACACTAGACTCTGCTCTCAATTAAACTGCCTTTTTCTTTTCACGGAATTGACCGCCCGCCGTAATTATCCCGATTTTCTTTCTCTCTCTCTCCCTCTCTCTCTTTCTCCTCCTCCTCTGCCTCTGCCTCTCTCCTTCCCTCCTTCCCTTCCCTCCCCTCCCCCCCCCTCTCTCTCTCTCTTCTTGCAGGAACGACTCTTTGGGAACCTGGTCCACCCAGGGATGTAAAACTGTGCTTACCGATGCATCCCATACGAAATGCTTATGTGATCGTCTCTCTACCTTCGCCATTTTGGCTCAGCAACCTAGAGAAATAGTAAGTAACAAAGGAGGGGAGGGAAACTTAAAAAAAAAGAAAAGAAAGAAAGAAAAACCACCCTGAGTTTAATGGAAAAGGCTGAGAGAAGGTTTTAATGCATTCCGGATTAACTCCAGATATATTTCAGTAACCTGTATTCAGGAATTATATTCAGTGCTGCGGGTCAGAAAGAGATTGGATCTTCTCCCTCTGTAGCTTACAGTTTATGGAAATGAATTACAGGTTTTTGCCACATAAACAACTACTGTCAATTTCAGATGTGAAACAGATCCTATTTGTAAAGTGGAAACTTAGCAAATTGTAATAGACTACATTTAAGAATAAATTAATAAAATAGGAATGGGCGAGATATTTCTGATCATTAGTGCCAGTAGAATAAGGAACCTAGCCACTCTTGTTAAACAGATTGCAGTTGTGCATTTTCAGAATAGGGAATATATATTATTTGCTGACATTTATGAGAGACAATTCTATATGCATAAAACAACAATGTAAAATAACTAAAAAATAACTGCATATTTCTGTTTTTTTAAAAAGCCCTGCCTATTAAAATAGATTTCAAAGTGCCTGGGCAACCTAAGGGAAACAGTGTTAGGTGTACAGTCAGCAATCATCTTACCTGTAACCTAGAAGTCTCTGACTGAAATAAACTCAAAATCCATTTTAAACACTGTTTTATATTGCCTAGATGACACATCATATCTAGATAAAATGTAATTTACACTGGAGCCTTTAGGCTTTTCAGCAGCATATTGCTAAATCAAGCAGGGTGTCTCTGAAAACTTCTTCATTTAATTGTTTAATTAGCCAATAACATATACATTTTGCAATTTAAAAAAACTGATAAAAGAAGTGGAAGTGCGGGTATGTGTGAGGTATATTTGGTTGCATTAAAAAAGACTTTTCTTCCTCAAGGTCATTTACGCTCAACTGTGAAAATATTAAACATAAGAATTTTTACCCGTTTGTTTTAGAGGTCCAGATTTTTCAATTACTCTGGATTTTTGTGAATTTCTCCATTGGTGTTTCTTTTATCCATTTAAAGCCACAAGGAAAAAAAATGCATGACTTTAAGGCAAAGTTATTGTACTGTCAAAAAGTTTAGTCATAAGCATTGGATAAGGAACTGGATAGCATTTGATTTGTCAAAGTAAGCCAAATTATTTCTTCAGCTCGTTACTTTGGCTATCAAGGGAAGATGTAATTCCAAAATGTGTTGCTCTTTTTCTAAAGCTAAGAATCTGTAACGGCAATAAATATCCTGGCCTCCCAAGGAACTAACCTTCTTGGAAAGAAACAAAACTATTTCTTTGTTTGGTGAGTGAAATTGGCCTTGATCCTTATTCAAGGCCAATACAGTAGGTATTAATTTAGTATTCTGAAATCCCAGGGACTTAAAAGCATTACAGTCTCAAATAGAGGCTAAAGCAGGGAGGAATGGCTGCTTACTGATAATACCATTGACATGAAATCGCTATGTACCAATTAGATTTGCAACATCTTTTTTTGCTGCAGTTATTAGAATGTGATTTCCTCTGATAGATATTTGTTATGATCCACAGATCATGGAGTCATCTGGTGTTCCCTCAGTAACCCTAATAGTAGGCAGTGGCCTTTCATGCTTGGCTTTGATCACACTAGCAGTTGTCTATGCAGCACTGTGGAGGTATGTAATTGATAAGTGGTTTTGTAAAACCACTAAAGAAGCTTTTCTGCTCTAAATAAAAGAAAAAAAATATATGTGTTTCTTCTATAAGGGTTGCTAATTAGATATTGTAATCCATTTAAAATGTTACGTTTTGTTGTTAAGGTTGTCCTACTCGTGATTACTTTTTTTCTTTAATGGCATTAAGGACATCAGTTCTGACCAAAAAAAATTTTGTGAGTGCTGAAGCTGCAACGCACAATTAAATTTCCATTATATTCAAAGAATTTCCCTTTTACTTCTGTGAAGATATATGTGTATACTTCTATCCCCTTGGGTGAGAAGCCCTGAGGCTCTAATCTGAGACTATCATTCATTATGGTAAACAAAACAATTGAGTGAAAAGTACCCCTAGTACTTCAGCATTTCCACTAATGTAATCCTAATTCCTGTTGATTCAGTGGCACAATATTGCTTATTGCATAACAGGCCCTCAGTAAGTTCTGTCTTTGAACCACTGCATATATTCAGTTTTCTTAATACAGTGCTCTCTGAATGCACCCATGAATACACAAGTACAGAGAATACTTCACACAGTCTGAGACACCCCTTAGTGATTTTCACATACCAACAGCAATTGTGGGTTGAAGATTTGTGTGTGTGTAGATTTTCAGTAATTGAAAGTATCCTCAATGGTAATGACCTATAAAGCCCTAAATGGCTTGGGTCCGGGATATCTGAGGGAACACCTGCTGCCAGCATCAAGTTCCCTTCATCCAGTGCGCTCCCACAGGGAGGGTCTTCTCAGGGTGCCGCCGGTAAAAGATTGCCGGCGGGTAACACCCAGAGGGAGGGCCTTCTCAGTGGGTGCGCCTGCCCTCTGGAACCAGCTGCCCATGGAGCTGAGGACCGCCCCCGACCTCCGCTCATTCCGCCGGGACCTGAAGACCTGGCTCTTCGAGCTCTCTGGCCCAGGCTGAGAATTTTAATTCTAATTTTAATTGGGGTTTTTACTTTTTCAGGGACTGTTATAATCTTTTTACTTGTTTTTAATTTTTGTATTTCTTGTTTTAATTACCCTGTTAACCACCCTGAGTCCAATTAAATCCAATTAAATAAATAAAAGTAAATAAAATAAATTATCACCTGAGATTAAACTGATTATATGTGCTGCCCCTTAGATCACATTCACAGTGGAAGCAAGGGGAAAAACCCAATTTGAAGGAATGACCTTTGGCAATTTAAAAGCAAAGCAAACAACAACGAAGTAGCCACTGAATGGAAAAATGATACTAAATTACAGCATGCTTACAGATTATTCTTTCCCATGATATCTGAATAAGTAGATGTTTCATCCAACTGATTCAGAAGAAACAGAACATTTCAGAACTAGTTTATTATTAATCACTAATATATATTCATGCATGACACTGAAGAAGTAAATAAATGAATACATCTACATATATTAAAATGTGTAGGTTAACACACTAAAATACAATGCTATCCGAAGTTGCACATAGTAAGCATAATAGTTTTGGCTCGTGTAAACTATAAGGGTAAAGCACCATTCCCCCTGTGCCTTATTGTTTAGAAGTCAATAGTCAGGGGCAATGGGAATGGCCTTTGTGGAGTTTTACACTACTTATGGTCCAAATGGCTATAAAGCTGAATTATAAATACTGTATGGTGTGTTAATGACTATATCTTCTATTAAAATGAAAGTAACATGAAACTAGGAGTAGGAGTATATCAGTAGAGTGACCATAGGGAGGAAGGTGGGATAAAGCGATCCAGAGTCATTTAGTGAGGTGGATGGTTATAGAAATTGAACAAACAAAATAAAATAAAATAAAATCAGTGGAGCAAAATAACTGTCCAGAGGAAAACACTACTTGAAAAAACATTGTCCAGGTCCCTTTAAGATAGAAAGGAAACCCATCATGTCTGTAATAAATTGATTGGATTTCATACTTCTGTAAAATTACTCATTATGTTTTCTTCAGTAACTATGTAGCAAAATTGCTTGTTTGGGAATGATTCGTATTAAAAAAAACCTTGTAAATCTGAGGTTTTGATTGAGCAAATCAAATCTTAGTATAATTCTTTGATTAAAAAAAATTGTAGCAGCTTTAGAATATGCTTGGTTCGGTATAATCAAACATATATATTTTTTCAACATAAAAATGAGGTCTTTCATCAATCAAGTTTCATACAGGATTTGCACAATTTGGACAAATATATATATATATATAAACCAAATATATATATATATATATATATATATATATATATATATATATATATATATATATATATATATATATATATATATATATATATATATGTGTGTGTGTGTGTGTGTGTGTGTGTGTGTGTGTGTGTGTGTGTGTGTGTATATATATATATATATATATATATATATATATATATATATATATATATATATATATATCCAATGTGCAGTATCAGGTAGCTAAAAATACATTTTATTGATTTAAGAAAATAAATTATATCTTGACATACTAAATATATTTTACAAAGTATAACATTTCAGAGAAGTTTAAATTATTTAGTAATGCTAAACTTTGTATTAACTCTCTGTGAAACTCACCATTTTAGGAGCAAATATCTTAGATCAAAATATACATGAATGGAAGTTTGCTTGTGCAAACTTTCCCATTCTTCCCAATAGAACTTTGATGTCCATTATCCTCAAACAGTTTGTTATGAGGCACGTAGCTATAGTAGAACATGGAGTTTGTGAAACTCTCTAAATATATTACTCTAATTATCAGAGGGGGAGTAAATACAATATATTTACAAGCATGTACAAAATATTTGTCTTAAATTGAATGACAAAGCCACGATTGTCCATCAAGTAAATGAGTTATTAATTGACTAAAATTAAGTTTGTGCAACAGTTACTCTTCAGCAGTGGAATGAATTATCCTTTCTAAGGTCTGTAGACTTTGTAAAACATAATTAAGCAGTACTTTAATTAGAGAAACAAATGTAGCCAAACAATGTTGCATTTTGAATCTGAATAATCCATTTCTATATAACCATCAATTTAGCTTTGTTAATCATGTGAACATCCACTCAAATATTCCTACTGCATCTGTGGGCATAATCCTCCAGTAATGTCCACTGTAGATCTCATGATAATAGGAAGGACATGAGTAGATTTATCATACATACTTAATTCAATTCATAGTCATTTCTCTGTGGCATCTGTAAAAATAATTCCCCAGTGGACTGCAACCACTCAAACAGCTGCATCCTTTTGAAGTGGATGGTAGAGTATCTACTAATTTCAGTATCAAAATAATTCGAGATTGCAAACTTGCAGACCATATGTGTGTCTAATTTCTTATTGCTATTGAAATATTGTTTATTTCTTTGTTCCCAATTCTGATATTAATTACTGCTAGCCTGTACAACTCCAAATAAAAGAGGTTTAAATACTCATTAACTTTTCGTTTAAAAAGTTAATTTTAAACTACTTATGCTTTAAAATTGTTATTAAGTACTTAAAAATATCAGTATTATTTGTTTTAATAAGAATTTACTGAATTAAATTCTTTTGTGTGTGTGTGTGTGTGTGTGTGTGTGTTTTCCTTGAACAGGTACATCAGATCTGAGAGGTCCATAATTCTAATTAATTTCTGCCTATCTATTATATCATCAAATATTCTCATATTGGTTGGACAAACACAGACACATAACAAGGTATGACTAAACTTCCTTTATATTTTAATTGCTTGCAATCTGTTTTTGTACAGCTGGGTTCTTTTCAGTTTTGGCAACAACAACAACCAAAAAAAAAAGACCCTTTGCAGAAATTGATAGCTATCTGATGAAATATTAGGAAGTAGAAAAAAAAGGTTCAACATGTTTTGTTGAAAATCTTTTTTTTTTCCTTTCCAACCCTCCATTTCCTATAATTCCTTCTGGATAATTTGTGTTTTCAATAGCAAACATATGTAGATCTCAAAACTGTAATAGTTCAAAGATATAATGCATCAAAATCATATATTCTAGCTCATTATGGTAACTATAATGAATAGTGTTACAATGTTTTTGTCTTTTGTTAACACACTGACATTCAATAAAGATAGATAAATTCTTAGAAATTAACATCTGAGTATACATGTATATCTGATGAATGTTAAAGCAAAACTAGATTAACTGTCATAAAATGAATTGTTGGTATGTTTTTTACCTGCATTGTTCAGTTTCTTTCATTTTGTCTTAATGGTGTTTACTTAGTTGTGGCAAAAAAAACCTTTTATTTAATGGTTAATGAGATATGATTCTCAAACATAAATTAGTTTTCTTGACCTGAAGCACAGGCAAATCCATTGGCAACACTGGTGTTCTAATTCTAAAGTCAATGCACAATAATTTTACTAATTTTAATAACTTTTACTTTAATACATAAATTTCATACATAAGCATAAGCTTAGTTTCAACTATTTTTCTATTAGTTTAGGGATCAGACTAAGTAGTCTGATTCAACCACAGTAATTTGTACAGGTGTGAAATGAACGATTTGTGTAAATTCAGAGTTTAACACAAATATAATCTCAAGAACTGTGTTTTTCTAATTCCTTTAATTTTGAAGTTTAAAAGACTTAAGGAAATTAAGATTTCATGTGGACCTAGTATGTGAACCCTGTAGTCTATGACTTTCCAATTGTCAATTCTATGATTTACTGATCATGTTACTATTTCCAGCTGTTGAGAAACTACTTAGCTAAAAATTAGGTGTATAAAAAGAATGAGGTTGATTTATACTCTGTTCCTAAGAGCTGCTGCATTGTCAAAGACATAATTGGAGGGGCTTATCATTAGAGCAAGCAAGTTGCACAGATCCTGTTCTGCAGTGCATGAACCATAGCAAATGTTTAGGATTGTACTGTCACTCCAAGTAAAGCTGAGGAGCTAAGATAATTTTTTTGACATTAGCTGCACTGTTGATCCCAGTCTCTTTTTCTCTCGAAATAATTAACAATCTTAGGTATTTCTTTGTAACATTTATCTTCATGAATCTCATTATATCTTTCAAGTTGATATGCAGATGAGATGCTGTCCCAATTTATTATGATCCGTGGTAATTTCACCATTGGCTTATCACATTGTTCAAGGAAAGAAAATCAAATTCTTTCACAAACCTATAGTGCAGGGGTGTAACACTCAATTTCATTGAGGGCCGCATCAGCATTGCGGTTGCCCTCAGGGGGCCGGGGGGGTATGGCCAGGGTGGGCGTGGCCTACTGGGTAGGCATGGCTAGAGTGCGTATGGCCTACTGGGTGGGCATGGCCAGCTCTACATCGTTCGCATCAAGGGTGCCTATGGAGGCCTGGGCAGGAGTGGGACAGATCTGACGGTCTCTGGGCCAAGGCCAAGGAGGGTCTCTGGGCCAGGGCCAAGGCAGTGGGGGCTGTTCCCTCACTGTTTCCAGGATGGCTTTGTGGGCCACATGAAACTACTTCGTGGGCCGGATCCGGCCCCCAGGCCTTGTGTTTGACATGTCTGCTATAGTGTTTTGATAATGCATTGGTGGATGGCATAGAATTAAAGTTCATTATTCTGCCTGGACTAGTCCAATCCTTAATATTGCAGTATCTCAAATCACAGGATAGGCTTCTTAATTAAATTAGCATGTGAAGAACTATATGCAAGTAGCAGTGCAAGGGAGAAGGAAGAAAGTTAAGCAGCTGTCCAGCAATAATCTTTGTGAAAGAAGGTTGTCCCCAAACTGTGTCATTTTATGGAAGTCCCTGAAAAGTGTGTTCACTTTCACTGCCTAAATCAGTCAATCTACATGAATTCTGAAATATGAATGCATCAATCAGGTCTTCAGAAGGGTGCCACCTTCATTCATCTACAGGCTCAATTTTATATACATGCTAAACAGTCACTGTATTGGATATTATCTTGCAGGAAAAAATAGCCATGCCTGTGTGAAAGTCACTATCAAGCCAACACCGAATACTAAATCTATGAATCAGGATTTTTTTTTTTTAAAAAAAAACTGTTTTAAAGTTAAGTTCACTAATCAGTAGGTAAGAGGAATTTGTGGATTGAAATTTTATTCTGAGGAAGCAGTTAACATAGAAAGACTACAGCAGACATGGCAAACACAAGGCTCAGGGGCTGGATCCGGCCCGCGAAGTGGTTTCATGTGGCCCGCGAAGCCATTCTGGAAACAGTGAGGGAACGGCCCCCACTGCCTTGGCCCTGGCCCAGAGACCCTCCTTCCGCCAGAGACCCTCAGATGTGTCCCACTCCTGCCCAGGCCCCCATAGGCACCCTTGATGCGATCGATGCAGAGCTGGCCACGCCCACCCAGTAGGTCATATGCACTCTAGCCACACCCACCTTGGCCACGCCCACCTGGCCCCCTGAGGGTAACCGCAATGCTGATGCGGCCCTCAATGAAATTGAGTTTGACACCCCTGGACTACAGGGTATACTCCGTACTTTTATAGTGGAAAAGGTGAGGGCAGAATTAACCATTAGTTCTCATTAATGGGCTTTATGATTATGTACCATAAAATTTCAAGGACTTAAAGGGACTGCAATTTTCCCTAAGTGAATTATGGAAAATAATTCCATAAACAGGTGGCCTTTGCCAACATCTGTAAAGCATATATTGGCATGGTGCTGCCTGGTATTTTCATTTACAAAAAAAATCTTTAGCATAAGGCCAAATCTAATATTCAGTGTTAAACCCAGGAATATCTTATGATAGAACTGAATTGCTTTACATCCATTAAAGTAAATTTAAGTTGCAACCGACAAGTGACAACCTAAATCTATGTTGGTTGTAAGTGTATGGCAAAGCTGAGCAATTCTGGATGGCATTATGGCTGACAGTGATTTATTTATCTTTTGCCCAAACCTCTCGCTCAATGCTGCAAACATACGCAGGCCATGAGCGAATGAAATTTCTGCTAAAGCCCCATCTCCCTATTTATTTCTTCTCTGCTTTTGAGCAATTCCACATACTACATTGGAAGCTGCATCTGATATTTGTAAAAAAAAAAAGTTAAAAAAATTAAAAAGCCACATAACTGTTTCCAAATTGGCTTGCTGTCTCCTACTGTGCTACAAAGAATTGGATTTTAGATTTTGTATTTTCTTACTTGCCGCTTGAAACCATTAGATTGTACTCTATTTTAAGCATACTGTATTATGAAGATCTCTTTCCCTCTTCAAGTCACCGATTGGCATCATGACTTCATTTTAAACACACACAAAAAATCCAAAGTGTGCAAGCATAATTTCTGAGTTATTCTGGAAGGGCAAGAAGATTATTTAAAGTAATGGCAAAAAAGCATCAAGGCAGAAGCTAGCTAAGGAACTTTCCTTATTTCTTACCTTTAATCAGTTGGTATGCCCTTTATTTATTTATTTTTATTTAATTGGATTTGTATACCGCCCTTTCCCGAAGGATTCAGGGCGGTTTACAGGGGATTAAAACAAGAAATGCAAAGATTAAAAACAATTACTTTATGTTAAGTAGAGTTTGCATGACACATAACCCTTTGAGATACAATCCTACTTTGTCACAATACATGGAGAATATTGTTGACATCTCTAAATAATGAGACTTTTGTAGTACTCTAATTAAGACTGCTGAAGGAGAAGAGATTCAGAAACTAAGTGCTAAATAGGCTATCCAATTGATTCTTACAGAGGTTGTTAAAGTCAGAAGGCTAAAACAAGATCCCCAAATAATTATTTCTAAAATGCTAATGCAGGGGTCTTCAAACTTGGCCCTTTTATGACTTGTGGACTTCAACTCTCAGAATTCCTTAGCCAGCGTGGCTGGCTGAGGAAATCTGGGAGTCGAAGTCCACAAGTCATAAGAGGGCCACGTTTGAAGACCCCTGTGCTAATGCTTATCAATGGAGGATATAGAGCATGTATTATAGATCCATGTCTGATCGGATTAACTTAAGATACTAACTCCTAATCTCAACTTCCTGTATCTAACTCTGTCAGGGAAATATCCAGAATAACAAAATTACCTTACCTTGTCAGATTGTTGGCTCATCTGTTTCAGTACTGTATTATCTATATTAACGAGCAGTGGTTCTCCAGATTTTCTTTTTGAGGTCTTTGCCAATTCTAGTTTAAGAGTCCTAGGGTTGAACTGGAATTATTTGTCTGCAGAGCTTGTGACTTGATACTGAGTTAGGACTTGTATCAGTATAACTCTTCATGGAATTTAGTTGATCAGGTTACTAACACTTCATATTTTTTCATATTAATTACTAGAGTATGATTAGATGATTCCTCTTCCCTCACCTCAGAGAATGTAGGTAAACATATGGATAGGATAGGATAGGATAGGATAGGATAGGATAGGATAGGATAGAATAGAATAGAATAGAATAGAATAGAATAGAATAGAATAGAATAGAATAGAATAGAATAGAATAGAATAGAATAGAATAGAATAGAATAGAATAGAATAGTTGGAAGGGACCTTGTAGGTTATCTAATCCAGCCCCCTCCCCAGCTCCCAGGAGTCCCTACACCATTTCTGACAAATGGCAGTCCAGTCTCTTCTTTAAAGCCTCCAGTGATGAAGCACCAACAACATCTGAAAACAGTCTGTTCCATTGGTTGAGTGTTCTCACTGTCAGGAAATTTCTCCTTATTTCCAGGTTGAATCTCTCCTTGATTAGTTTCCATCCATTATTCCTTGTCTGGCTTTCAGGTGCTTTGGAAAATAAGTTGACCCCCTCCTCTCTGTGACAGCCTCTCAAATATTGGAACACTGCTATCATGTCTCTCCTGGTCCTCTTCACTAGACTAGCCAGGTCCAGTTTCTGTAACCATTTTTCATATGTTTTAGCCTCCAGTCCCCTAATCATCTTTGTTGCTCTTCTCTGCACTTTTTATAGAGTCTCTTTTTTATAGTGTGGAGACCAAAATTGGTTGCAGTATTCTAGGTGTGGTCTTACTAAGGCTTTATAGAGTGGTATTAGTACCTCACATGATCTTGAATTAATCCCTCTGTTAATGAAACTTAGGATTGTGTTGGCTTTTTTGGCTGTTGCCGCACACTGTTGGCTCATATTTAATTGATTGTCCACTAAGACTCCAAGATCCCCCTCACACTTGCTGCTATTTAGCCTGGTTTCACCCAATCTATATTTGTAGTTTTGTTTTTTCTTGCCTAAATGTAAGACTTTACTTTTCTCTCCATTGAATTTCATTTTGTTAGATAGGGCCCAGTATTCAAGTCTGTCAAGATCTTTCTGGATCTTGAACCTATCATCTAAGGTGTTGGCTATTCCTGCCATCTTAGTGTTATTTGCAAATTTGATAAGTTCCCCTTCTATTCCCTCATCTAGGTCATTTATGAAGATGTTGAAGAGTACTGGGCCTAGGACAGAACCTTGTGGAACCCCACTGCTTACTTCCCTCTATGTAGATATAGTACCATTGAGGACTACTCTTTGAGTGTGGCATTTGTCATCTGATGGTGATGCTTGTCTATCCCACTTTTTTAAGCTTTCCAAGAAGTAGATTGTGGTCTACTTTGTTGAATGCCTTGCTGAAGTCCAAGTATACCACGTCCACAGCATTCTACTAGTCCACCAATTTAGTCATCTGATCAAAGAATGAAATAAGATTAACAAACCCATGCTGGTTTCTAGTTATAACTTTGTTTCTAGAACAAGTATATCATGCCTATCAGTAATATCAGTATATTACCCTTTCTTTGGTTGATACTCTATTTAAGGTCACATATAAAAATTTTCTTTACCAACACGTCCAGACCTAGAGCAAGAATCATACAGACCAGTAGTCTCTTACTTTTGTGGCATAGTTGTATGGGTGTTAGATCTTTTGATTTTTGTCTAAGTAATGAAAAATAGTTTATGGAAAATAAGCCTGTGCTAGGCAGCAGTGCTTTGTTTTGGCATGGTGTGTTACATGGTGGCTCCTGTTCATCACATTTTGAGGCCTCTTCTAGCACCTCCAGTAATTGGAAGAGGCTTCAGGTTTTGTACTACCTTTTCCAGAGTTGTTGCTTTCCCAGGGAAAATGGATCAGAATGAAGCAAAGCATGCCTTCAAAGCTTCGTTTAGCCCTAATAGAGAATTTGTGGGCCTTCAGCTGTTGCTAAACCACAATGCCCTATGCCTCCTACCAGCATGACCAATGCCACAGCTTTTTTGAAGTTCTAGTTTATCACAGTCTCTCATATCCATGTCTTTAACTAAATATTTTTAATTTGAAAATCCTGATGTTCTAATAGGTGGGATGAAATGTGGAACTCTTTCTCCTTCTAAGTTCTACAAACAGGGGGAAAGTGGTTGTCAGTCTATTCTTCCAAATGCTCATCGGGATTTCAAAATATGGTAGCTGAATTAAAATGAGCTTGGAGGGAAAATTACATTTCTTCCTAAGTATTGGTCTTCATCTGGAAACAAATGATAGGATTTAATCTTGGCTGTCAAATGCAAGTGAAGAGGAGCAAGAGAGTCCCCCTAATCACTTATTTGCCTTCTTTTAGAAACAGTTTTTGTTCAGCTTTTTCTCTTGAGTATGAAATATTCCTGGTATATTGTAGTTATCTAGAACTGAATATACTTCAATGAATTAACACAGAAAGATATTCTGATAGTTGAAAACACTTGAGACATGTTGATAATCATGTGGTTTCAAAAACCGAAAATTGGAAACAGGTAACAAGTTACTCGACTAAAATTAGCTTGTAGTGCACTGTCCCCTATTATTCCACCATGAATTGATTTGTTTTTGCTTTTACTATCATCAAATGAAATCTAGCCTTCTGAAAATCATAGTAGTGGCTTCTCAACAGAAGCACCTCAAGCTGTGAAATACTCTTCCACTAGAGAGTATTTATTTCTTAAGTGGCAAACAATGATATTTTAACTGTCCATTTCATCAGTGTTTGGGCATATATATCACAACATCATGGCTTTTAACAGAGGGTAATATATTTTGTTTTGTTTTGGGTAATGATAACTTTCCAGTGAAAGGCAGACTTCAAAAATGTTATCATAAAGAAATGAAATACATTCCCCTTTTCAGTCAGTCACCCGTGCTACTCTGTTCCGTTCTCCCGCTTGTTGAGGTTTCCATTTTCTCTCTCCCTTGCTCCCTGGAAATCTGTAGCTTTTGAACACACCCACTCCTCATTGGGTGGTTGGGGAATTTATTTTTTATCTTCTTATGTTGCTACAAAACCAGATTCCCTTTTGAGCTTAATCGCTTGTGCTGAAGGTTTACTATTTTGCTTATTTATTGTTCATTTTAATTGTTGTTTTTTCTTCTGATCTGCTGCCCACATAATATTGGTTCATGATGTTATTTGCAGGTGTGGTTTAGTTTTCTTACCGTGAATGTTTTGTTGTGTTCGTGTTAATTTTCATACTGAGGATGTTTTATTGAAACTTTAAGAGCTACAAAGATTGGATCATGATTGTCTAAACTTTTGGCTTGCTTGGACTTCACTGAGGGAAGAAGAATTGCCTTGGGCCACTATAGACTTTATAGAATAGTTAAAATATATAAATAGCAAATTTCCTTTATTTTTCTTTTACATTTTTTATTATATTGTGAGGCTGCATTACTAGATGTCCAGGGCCACATCTGGCCACAGGCCACAGGTTGGACATGACTGGTCTACATGATTTAGTGGCATACATATTTAATAAATAATAGTAATAATCATTGTAAGAGCTGGTGCTCATATCTAAATTTCAAAACTAAAGGAAACAATAGCCAATATTAGCTATCATGGAAGCCTCCTCTGTTGTGAGCCAGAGCAAGTCTTTGAAAACCATGTTTCAGTAATGAAAGTATAGAATTTCAGATCTTTATCTGATTCGATTTAGGGTCATGCTTGAGCCACTTCAATCTCATCCAGACTTGCCATTTGGAAAATGGAAATTGTTCATGTGCATTTTCAGATACCAGTCTTTAATTTATTTTTCCTTCTGAAAATCATCCCCATATCCAAGCACTGAAGGGTGCTAACATACCATAGGGCCCAGTTAAAGCAGTTTCAAGCAATCTGTTAGTGAGTCAAGAAAATTATTCTTGGCTTCCCATTCTTTCCTCCCACCTCACTCTCCAGTACTTCTATACTTGGTCAGATTCCAGTTCAAATAACAGATACTATAAATGAGAAGCTGCAAAAACCCTGATCTTACAAATTATCCTCTCTTATTAGGATTCTTCAAGGAGATAATTCATACTTTTAACACTATTACCACATACTCCTTCCCTGTTAGTCACTGAAAACATTCAGAGGGGATCAGATTGTTGCAATCATTATTATCTCCTTCGTGTCTGCATATAATAAAGACAAAATAGTTCTGGTTATTATTTGCTAAATCTTTTTGGAGATGTAGCGACTAAGGAAGAAGTGAGACAGATATGGAAAACCAGGGCTTTTTTCCTCATAGAACGCTCATAATGGTGTGCCGGCACCTTCTTTTTGCAAAAAAAAAGCTCCCTCTATTGGCTTTCAAAAGCCTATTGCAGTAGTAGGCAATCTTGGCTCTTTTATGACTCGTAGACTTCAACTGCCAGAAATCCTGAGCCAGCCACGCTGAGGGGAAAGAGAGAGGTTTCCAAGCTGAGCCATGCTGGCTCAGGAATTCTGGGAGTTGAAGTCCTTGAGTCATAAAAGAGCCAAGGTTGCTTACCCCTGCACTAGAGGAAGACATTAAAATTATTTACAAGGTTACTTCTTTAGGAACTAAACTTATAGAATATAAAACAGCTAATACAAAAAAGCCAACAGGAAAGAACCTCACATTTTTAATCTGCTTCTGTGTTTTGGAAGGTAAAATTAGATAACAAAATAATCTATTTCCTATGTTAACATCTTTGCAATGAAATCAATAACGGTAACAGGAAAGAAATGAGAAACATTTTTCTCAATGTAATATGTCTAATTTAGCTGATGCTAGAAAAAAATAGTATCTTTTGTAAATACTCTTGAAAACTATTTTGAATCTATGACCATCTATTACAACTAAACCACTTTAAATCAAACAATTCTTAAGAATGAAATATTCTTAATTTAGACTTTACATTTACTGTTTGGACTGTTGTGTGTTTTAAAAAATAGATTATTTAGAATCTAGTTATGTTGCACTTCAGTCTTTAAATAATTAACCTAGTATATACATAACAATATACGATGTTTTCCATGGTGAGCTTAACATCAATAACAACATTTATTAAAAAGGCTAAAATAATTTCTGGTGGTATTATCTGTACATTAAAATTTTGTTTAGTCACAATCTTTCACTTTTCACATTCTGGACAAGCAGTGGTCATGTAACCTAGCAAAAGATGTTACATACAGTATGTGCATAAGCGTAGTCAGTAGCATATGCCTTTTTAAAAATATCAAACATGCAAGGAAACAAAAATAAGTCCAAAATATCTGTATTACATCCAGAAATGCCAACTTTGCAACTAATATTTCTCATCCATAACTATAGCACCCTAAGGATACCTGCATACATGCAAATGCTTCTCTGGGATCAGTAACGCAGCAGGGATTGCTTTTTCCTTCCAGTAACAGATTGCTGGGAAATACCAAACATGGCCTTGAGAATTCCAATGTTTGTTACAAATTTTTCTGGATGTGGTTGGAAAGAGGCCTAGAAATGCCAGCACAAATACATCACACTTGCTGAACGTGCACACGCAACTAATTACAGCCTTCAATTATATGTGATATATCTAAAATGAGATGGGCTGTCTCAACTGCAACTTGCAAACCGTTCCGTTTTGTGGCAAAACAACCCAGGACAAGCTGATCAGCAGAGCTTAGAGAGGACTCATTAACACAATTTTTGGGAAGGAAAGAAACAGAAGGACAGCTTAACATCTTCCAGCTGATGTTGTGTTATGTAACATCTTCTGGGAGTTGAAGTCCACGAGTCATAAAAGAGCCAAGATTGCTTACCCTGGGCCTATTGGCTTTCAACAGCCAATAGGAATTGCTGCTGAGCGCGCCAAAAAACCCAGCCGGCAAAGATTGCATAGGCAAGTTTTCTGCAGCGAAGGCAGGAACTTTGCACCCCTCCCTGCTGACCAACTACACCATCTCAACTAGATAAGTAAGATGTTATTTGCAAATAGGATGGCAGCAAACAATTCAGGCTGCATTTACATCAGGGCTTTTCAGCCTTTTCAGAAATTGTACCACTTTTAGGACATGACAATATTCAAGCACCACCAGTGCTTAACAAGGTGTCCAAAACGTGACTAAAAAAAAAGGGGGGGGTATTTTGGGTTTCATTGGTTAGATTCATTTATTGTTATAGAAATGGCTAGTTTATAATATTATAGAAAAGCAAAAGGTTGAGGTTCAATGTCAATGCTTCCTTCTACTCCTGCAACAAAGGAAGTCAGAAGTTGGTGCCTTTTCTTTTTCCCTTCTCCCCCTCACTTTTCCCTTTTTCTCTCACCCTTTGCTCGCAAAAGCCCCCCCATTCACTCACACTTTGCTCACAAAAGCCTCCAGTCGCTCTCACTCACTCCTCCGTCTCTTTCAAAGGCACCTCGTTCAGTCTCTCCCCCACTCTCTCCGTCTCTTTCAAAGGCCTCTTGCTTGCTTGCTCACTTACTGCCCCATCGCTTCCAAACACCATTTGCTCATTTACACACTCATTTACTGCCCTGACTCTTCCAAACGCCATTTGCTCATTCACTCACTCACTTACTGCCCCATCACTTCCAAATGCTTCCAAACACCACTTGCTCGTTCGTTTATTTACTGCATTTGGAAGAGATGGGGCAGTAAGTGAATGAGAGCTGGTGCTGGAGGCCATCAGCTGTTTGGTGCTGGAGACCACTGCCACGAGGAACACAGCTCTGGGTCGGGGTTCGGAGCAGCTCTGGGGTGGGGGCTCAGCACGGGCTGTGGCATGGCAACTGCAGGGAGGGGAATCCCCACAGTGGCTGTGGGGAAGGGAATCCCCATGGCCTGTGGCTCCGAGCCGCAGGGTGGAGGTGCAAAGGATGGGCAGCGACGCCATAGCAAGACACCGGCATCACTCCCAGCACCTCTGAGTTCTGGCACCTTTTTTTAGAAAAAAAGCATTGTGGAAAACTGATGCTAACTAGAATCTGTGCTAGCTTTAATCATATCAATTCAGTTTTATTTTGCTACCCAGAAGCACACAGTCAATATTTGATGTTGAATACCAAAATCAACAACAAACTGGTTCTAAAAATGAATAGAAAGGTCAGGTTCTTAAAAGCAAAAGTTGTCGCAATAGACATAAGACTTTTTGTAGTAACAAAGTCCAATTTATTGGAGTGCACAGGATATGTTTTTAAAAAAAAATAGAAGAAAAAGGGGAAAAAAGTATACTGTAGAACTTGACTATTGGTTCCCTATGGCTTGATTACCAGTGAAAGTCCCTATAGGACACAAATAGCAATGTATCTCTATGGCTGAGACCTAGCCCTTTGAATTCTAAACAGGAGGAGGAAGAGGACACTGCAGAGGAGGCTTCTGGGAGATGTAGTCTCCATCAGAGGCAATGAAATCAAAGTGCAGGGGAGCAGAATTACAGGGCCCAGCTGCTTATAGGGGGAAAAGGAAGAGGCAGCCTCTGGAGGAGGGACTGGAAAAAGGCAGGAAAGAAAGGATTGGGGGGGGAGGGGAGAGTGTGTCAGTGTCATTCTGAAGGACAGAGAAATGCTGTGGCATTCTGGGCTGTGGATGACATCCCTGCTGCCATAAGAGAGGGGACAATCCTAATCAAGGGGGAGCTCAGAATTGGCTGCATTCCTTATCCAGCAGCAGTTTGCTGATTCATCAATTCTGGCTAGAGAGGACTATTATTTTACTCAAAGCCTCACAAAACCCACAAGGTGTATCAGTGTGCTTGGGCTAGGTGGGTTGGTCATCTGAGAAGAGGGCCAGAAGGACCCTATCGGCAGCAACTCCTTTGAGGTGTGTGTGTGTGGGGGGGGTGAGGGTTACACCAATAAAAATACATGGCTCTCACCTTAGTTTTTTTCATCTCCTCCCACGGTCATCCCTGATAGAGTAAAAGGATTGAAGGCAATTTACAATGATGTAGAATAAAAAGTACAAATGGAACAATGAGAAACTATCAACATAAATTAAGGCAATCTGCACCCGAATACTCTGAAGACTAAAAATATTGTAAAGGTCTTTAGGTTTGTGGCATTCCAAATCTGAAGAGGCGGTGTGTTCCAGATGATCAAAGGTAAGCCACTGAGATCCAAATTCAGTACCTTTCGAGAAGTAGGAACCATTAGCACTTAACATTTTAACAATTAACATTTCTTACGTGACTGGCTGAATCTGGATTAATGCTCAAACAGGGACCCTGGTGCCAAACCATCTTAAAGCAATTCAGTTTTCCAAGTCCTGGAAATGTTTATGATGAGGTTTCTGAAGACTAGCTCTGAATATCAAAAAATGCAAAAATTATCATTACAAGATTGAGTTTCATCTTTTCTATCTGACTGCCCTTACTTGTGTGCTCCTACAATATCTTGTGAATGTCTAGGGAGTTTCATTGCTGATGAAACAAATCAAGTCTATCTATCTCTCAATGTTTAGAAAAAAATCAGTGTGGTTTTATGTTACATAAGATTCTTTTCTTAGAGAGCTGACCTTGTTATTGTCAAGTGATTAATGATACAATGGGTACATTAATTAGATTAAATATGTGACGTAATATTTTTTTTCTAATAAATATTTGGATTCCTTTTTAAATACTCAAACCGATTAAATCCTGAGTCATACTACTATTATATATTTCAGAACTTACATATTAAAGATGAGTTCTTTCTACTTAATCCTCTAGAGGTTTTATGCTCAATATATATATCCATAGGATCAAATATAGGCATACTGTATTGACAATTATGTATTAATGGCAGCAATTCTCAGGGATTTCATTGCTAGGCACTCAGGACTCCAAAGATATCTCTTGCAGCAATTTTAATGCCTGCATTTGTATAGGAAGAATAGCTGAAAATTATTTCTAAATACTTGATAATGGAATTGTCACACTGAGGATGATATGTGGTCAGTTTAGGACATCATTTAAATTAGTAGTGGCCAGTTAACAGTGTCCAGTTGCTTTCAGGAAAATTGGTAGCAATCTGGTTCTGAGAAAATTGTCTGTTTTTGTTAGTTTGTGTTTCAAGGCTAGCTTTAGTAAGTTAATTTTAATGAGATGTTTTGGATATAAACAGAATTCTGTGTTCTCCCCAGCCTGCTCTCTTCCCCATCAGATTTCTCATATTTTTTAATCATTTTTTTTAAAAAGCAGTGAAGCTTTATCCTTGTGGAAAGTGTAGCAACGTACTGGTAATATTATATAATTATATCTGTTTTGCCTATACCGGGCGGGGGTGGGGAATCTTTTTCAATAAAAAGATGCTTTTAACTCATTGAAGAAGTCACGTGGCCAGCGCTAATATTAATTGCAGCAAGGATGTGTTCCCAATTTGCTGAGAAAGAGGCAGCCCAGTCAGAGTTGGTGAGGGCAAGGAAACAAGAGAGGTTTATAGCTCTTGACCTGGAAAAACAAAGGCATCCTTTTTCTCTTTGATGCTTTTTTGCCTGGAAGCAAGTTAGCAGAGGGAGACAAATGGGATTAGTGCTGCCAAGTCCCTCAGAAAGCTCTCCCACCTGGCCTCCCTACATGAGAGAGACCTGCAGCCCTGACAGTCTTGTTCTTGGTACCTTCTCCCCTGCAACGGGAGCCCAGCCACTCCGAGGGCATCTTTCTCCCATCTTCTTCTCTACCTTGTCTCACCTCCCTCCACGGACACAATGCATCACGTGTTATCAAACTGTTTGTTTTTAGCCCTAATAATCTCCAAGAGACAACTGTCTAAGATGGCGGCGCCTGGAATGGCTGCGTCTGCATTAGCTCTTGAAGGCAAATAGTTTTGGGAGGGATAGTAAGGGCTATAGGCCACATGATCAGGAAGATTTTAATGTGTTTGAGCAACATGGTGGAACTAAGGTAACATACGACCGACAATCTTTGCTGGCATGGCAAGTTTCTAGTTGTTTGGGAACTGTTGGTGAGACCGTTAAAAGTCGTTGGCACTGTTTGAATTTGTTCTACCAGAAGCAAGATCTGACTGCTGGCCCAGTGATGGATTCTATTGCAAATCAGGGCTGTTTCCAGAGGAGGCAGAGGAGGAGAGGACCTGGAGCTTATGGAGCGAAGGAACTGGATGAAGCTGTCGGCAGGCCCAGAGGAAGAGAGAGAGGCTTTTGGAGGAGTTGGTGGTGGTGGCAGCGTGCTCCAGGGGTGAAAAGAAGCAAGGCCTCTTTAAGGAAAAGGTGGAAGAGTCAGGATCAGAAAAAGGAAAGAAGGCGAGGTTGTCAGAATACAAGCAAATTTGAGGGCTAATTCACATGGAGCCCCATTTCCATCTGTCCTGTTTGCTATCGTTCACTCCCTAGAGACTAAAATGGACAATGTGAAATTTGAGCGGGCCATGAACAAGGAGTATATATCAGAGGTGGTGACCCTTTGAGAGCTGTATGCAACAAAATTTCATTTTGATGTATGCCGATTCGTGTACATTCAAAGTGACAATAAAGTTATCATCACTCCTGCAGGCCCTTTCAAAGATGTCAGTAAGCAGAGCCAGCAAAAAGTTTTCATTTCTTCCTCCACATCTCTTTTCTGTCATCCTTTTCTAGACACACCCAGTGGTGGCGTTCAGCCAGTTCGCACCAGTTTGGCAGAACCAGTAGCTATTTTTTTTGTTACCCAGGCCCAGAACGGACTTCCGGAAGTGGCATCTACACAGAGAACCGGTTATTCACATATTGGAATCCCACCACTGGACACACCTATCCTATTCCTGCAGGAATGGTTCTGACCCACTTTCTGAAATGAAGTTGCGTCATTCGTCTACTCTATCCCTGGCATCACTGGTACCTTTTGTGTATCAGGCAGAGAAAGCATCCCCATTCCCTTCCTTTTTTAAAGGAAGATGTGAGCCTTTCTCCTTTCAAAGCCATGCTTCCTCTGTATAAACAAGGATGCACTATCCTAGAGTAGTGGGATGTAATAGAAAGAATAATAGATAGGAACTAAAAATCCTAAGCTCCCTCAGCGTGAAGCTCATCAGTGATGCTAGATTTTTCTGTAATCTTTTGATTGAAATGACCATATAGGAACTGTTTGAAGATCCAATGGAATAGCTTCCAAGTTCCTTCTATTCCATACTGAGTTTCTTGAAGAGTTGCAGGAAAGTAATGAGAGAGAGAGAGAGAGAGAGAGAGAGAGAGAGAGAGAGAGAGAGAGAGAGAGAGAGAGAAATAATTCTGTATGAACCTTGTTAAAAGTTTAATCAAATACAATGTTGACTCTCGCATACTGAAAGATTGCATCAGCAGTCAGTGTGCTGACGTTGAATTTAATAAGGTATGAATATACAGAGAGGTGACCATTCTACAATGCATTTTAATAGAGAACTGTACTTCAATAAGGGAGCTAAACCCATACCTTCTTGATTATCGACATAGGCTGATAATAGGAGCCATTTTCATATTGGAAATCTCTTAAATTTCCAATAGTGCTGTGAAGCAAACAAGATCAAGGGTTCTCAAAATACACGAATTTGTATAACTGCCTACATGATGGAAGAGAAGGAGGAAGAGAAAGCTGCTGGAAGAATTAGGATTCATGTGGATATTAATAACTGCAATCAGGCAGGACATGCGTCTGTGCAATCCAAATAGGTGTGGGGATATTGTAGATGTGGGGGTTCCTGCAAAAGTAAAACAGAGTTAAGCATTTTTTAAAAGCAACTGCAATCTTAAAACCTGCAAGGCAGGGTTGGCTTCTTCAGAATCCATCCACTAAACCACTCAGCTACTGCAGTTTTTTTCCTGACCCAGTGTTATCTAACTATGTTGGGTGATGGTTCTACTATCTTAGCCATGCTAAGAAAGCTGCAGCTGCAGTCCAGCCTAAGAGCTATATATGGATGTTGTGGGGGAAGTGAAAATAGATTCCATAAATTCCAATCCGAAACAACGAGACTTTATTTTTTTCTCTCTAACTGCTGAAATCCATTCCACCCTGTGAAGTTTAAAAGCTCAGTATGCCAACTTCTGTCATCCTCCATCAGCCAAAATCCTCTCTATATTACAAAGCAAGCTCACTTGGTTGTTATCCCCTCAATAACAAGAGTGATCGTGGAAGTCCTAAGCAAGCATGCCATTTCTATCAACAGCTACTCAGAGTAGCAGTCTCTTCTCAACCCTGAAGACATACATTTCTTACTTGCCCAGCTTTTAAATCATCTGACTTCCCAAAGCTGGAGTTTCTAATTTGATAGCCTTGGCTGTATCCATTTGGTGTCAGGTGGACCCAGCCCTAGTACTGATATTTTAGGATAATGATCCCATGTACCCAATCTACCTGCTTACTCAAAAGCCAATAAAGGAGAATATTTGTAACTTAGGGTTGAAATGAGGGGGTCCTTCATGCTCACTGAGCTTGGCTGTTTCCTTGCAGACATTTCATTACCCAGACTACGTAATGTCATCAGTACTAGTCATCAGTGATGTTACCTAGTTTGCATCATGAAATTTGGAAGTGATAAGGTGTTCTAACTAGTCTTCCTATAACCTAATTAGGTAAGTTGGTCTCTCTTTGACCAATGAATGAAGGCAAATATATATGTCTCAGAATAATGTTGCACGATCCAATCTGGGTTGGTCACCAGGACTTGCTTTTGGACTTAACCCATCTTCAGCTAGAGAAAAATTCCTGGAAGATGGGCTCCAGCACAAGTCCAAAAGCTTGGAAGACTCAACCTCTGGTCCCAGTGACTAACCCAGATTGGATCGTGCAACATTATCCTGGGACGCGTATATTTGCCTTCATCCATAGGTCAAAGAGAGACTAACTTACCTAATTAGGTTATAGGAAGACTAGTTAGAACACCTTATCACTCCAAAATTTCATGATGCAAACTAGGTAACATCACTGATGACTAGCACTGATGACATTACGTAGTCTGGGTAATGTTAGAACAACATCACTCCAAAATATCACCTTGGGGCCAACAAATGACTCTGTGCCTTTTTTTTTACTCATAATGCACTCAGTCAACCACTCTTGTGAGACCCAACGAAGCCGTGTACTGTGTACCCCTGATACATCATGTTATGTCTTTTTTGTCTGTGTCTCAGAGTTCTGTTGTTCTCGATGTGCAGCTATCCAAAGAAAGATTGTGTAAAGAAAACTATCAACATAAGAAGGAGTAACTTGGTAATCATGGCCTTTATAACAAATGTAGGAGGCAAATTGTAAAAAAAAAACCCTGAAGGAAAACAATATCATTGTTACTATTATTCCTCAAAAATTTGTCTGATGAATTTCTACCATATTAGAAGTTTGTGAGTTTTAAAGTCAGGCTAAAGAACTTTTTAAAATCTTTTCCCAAATGAGAAATGAGTGGTGTCTGGCATGAGACGTCCTGCAGCTGGATGAAAAAGCTGCTGAATGTGGCACAATATTACAAACTGACAGAAAATGTAGCTACATAATTTGACTTTGAAACAAATAGCTGTATTTTATCTGAAGTAGAGTCCTATTTCATCTACTCTATAATTATTAAATCTCCCAACTTACAGTCCCCATTAAACCACATCTCAAAGAACTTTCTGAGGCTCCCTTCATGGTTAGCTGATGTCCCATAATCAAAATGTAGTTCTTTTTGTAACCTTAAGTTCAGGCTTAACCAATAAAGCAGAAAAACATATTGCTGTTGTATCTTGAGTTTTAAGATGGGATTAATTTGTTGTTCTTTGTGATAAGATTTCATGTAGCCTAGGACTTCATGTATTTCAGAAGGAGTCTCAAAGTCTCTGCTTTGGCTGCCTCCCTCCTACGTCATGTCAATCAAAATTCAAACTTGAGTGTTAACAGAGTAAATGCTGATGTAAAAAGCTTTGTGTTTCTGTTGTTAATGATTGGAATTAGATAAGAGTTCTGTTGTGTCATTGAACCAAGATGTCCCAGTAATAGGACATGTCCTTATGAGAACAGAACAGGAGACCTACAATATTTCTTCAGCATGTTTGATTTGCAGAACTTCTACAGAAGAAATGCACAATCTGAAATCCCAGTTTTGTGTTAGGATTTTCAGAACCTTATAGGTTGCCCTTTAAAATGTGTAAAAGTTATAATCAAGGAAATTTTAATGTAATAGAAGACAAAATATATGACATTTATTTCTGGAAAGCAATCGTATTAACTGTAATTTATTTCAGTTTCATTTAAATCTAAGTGAACTGGAATTTCAGCTTTGTTTCAGAGTCTCAACCTATTTTTTGACTGCTTAGTTCTTAGCAAGGCATAGAAAAGTGTGCTTTTCAGCCCAGAAAAATCTTTCTCCATAAGATGTTCAATAAATTAATTAAATGAAAGAATGGCCCCTTTCCCTTAATAATCCCATAGATAACATTTTATACAATGAAATAAATGCTTAACCAACCCAACTATTGAGACAAACAAAACTCACTTACAATAGCATTCTTGCTTCCAAGGTTTAACAGTTTTACAAATTGATTACAAAAGTTATCAATTGTATAAATTCCACAAATTCAGCCATAGATATAGACAAAGGGATTTGGGGCCAGTCACCCACTCTACTGAATTAACCTCACAGAATTGCTGCTGTGGAGATAGATAGATTATAGATAGATAGATAGATAGATAGATAGATAGATAGATAGATAGATAGATAGATAGATAGATAGATAGATATAGATTAGATATAGATATAGATATAGATATAGATATAGATATAGATGATATAGATATAGATATAGATATAGATATATAGATATATCCCGCTGTAAGATGCTTTGAAGTCTTATTAGAAGTGCTGGATAGAATAAATTCGTACATTTTGCCCTGCATAAAAACTAGAGGTGAGGCAAAGTAGTGAGAGCACAGTTTTGCAAAATGTACAAAAATGCATTTATTTATTTTTTTTTATTTTGGGGGGGGGAGGGCAGGATTTTGACAGGATGCTTGAAAAGGTGCTTAAGTGTTTGAAAAATAAGAGCAAAAGCATTCGTGTTACCATCTCAATTGGGATGAGATTCCATGGGTTTCTCAAAGTATAATCTGACAGTGAAATTTCTAGAAAGCAGCACAATAAGGTACCGTATATACTTGAGTATAAGCCGACTCGAGTATAAGCCGAGACCCCCAATTTTACCCCCAAAAACTGGAAAAAGTTATTGACTCGAGTATAAGCCGAGGCTGGGAAATGCAGCAGCTGGAGGCTGGATCCCCCTGCTGAGATGAGAGAACGGGGTGGCAAGCCGCCGAGAGAATGGGGCGGTGGAGTGCTCCGCCGAGAGAATGGGGCGGCTTGCTGTTCTCTCGGTGCAGCACGGCAGAGGCTGGATCTCGCGAAAGAAGTCTCCGCTGAGCGAGAGAATGAGGCGTCTCAGCGCCCATTTTCTCGGTGAAGACTTCTTTCAGGGGATGCAGCTTCTGCTGCCCCTTTCTCTCAGCTGCCCAGTGGAACAGCTTGCCACCAGAAATCAAGAGTGCTCCATCACTGGAGGTTTTTAAGAAGAGACTGGACATTCACCTGTCTGAGATGGTATCGGTCAGTGGTGGCGAAACTTTTAGAGACCGAGTGCCCAAACCGCAAGCCAAAACCCACTTGTTTATCACAAAGTGCCAAGGCAGCATCGGCATTCTGGTGCCCTCGGGGGAGGGGACAGGGAGGCGCCTCTGAGTGCCGTCTCTGGCACGAAAAAAAGGGGGAGCAAAAAATGGGCCACCGTACCGCAAGGCACAAAAACGCCAACCGCCGTGCCGCAGGGTGCAGATACAAGGCACCACATCACGTGAGAATGGGGCTGGGCTAGTGAGTATCACGCAGGCACTAGCCCCGCCCCCTTTGCAGCATGTGCCTGCTCGTGGCCCCGTGCGCGCATGCACGCATGTAAAATGCTTCCCCCTCCCTTTTCTTCCAGTCCACCAACCAACAAGGACCTGCTGCTGGCAGCGGTGGTGGCGCACGTGCCAACAGAGAGGGCTCTGAGTGCCACCTCTGGCAGGCGTGCCATAGGTTCACCACCACTGGTATAGGTCCTCCTGCTTGAGCAAGGGGCTGGACTAGAAGACCTCCAAGGTCCCTTCCAGCTCTATTCTATTCTATTCTATTCTATTCTATTCTATTCTATTCTATTCTATTCCATTCACTTTCTATATTTCTATTCTATTCTATTCTATTCTATTCACTTTCTATATTTCTATTCTATTCTATTCTTATTACCATATTCTATTCTATTCTATTCTATTCTATTCACTTTCTATATTTCTATTCTATTCTATTCTATTCTATTCTTATTACCATTCTCTATTCTATTCTATTCTATTCTATTCTATTCTATTCTATTCTATTCTATTCTATTCACTTTCTATATTTCTATTCTATTCTATTCTTATTACCATTTTCTATTCTATTCTATTCTATTCTATTCTATTCTATTCTATTCTATTCTATTCTATTCTATTCTATTCTATTCACTTTCTATATTTCTATTCTATTCTATTCCATTCACTTTCTATATTTCTATTCTATTCTATTCTATTCTATTCACTTTCTATATTTCTATTCTATTCTATTCTATTCTATTCTATTCACTTTCTATATTTCTATTCTATTCTATTCTATTCCATTCACTTTCTATATTTCTATTCTATTCTATTCTATTCTATTCTATTCTATTCTATTCACTTTCTATATTTCTATTCTATTCTATTCTATTCACTTTCTATATTTCTATTCTATTCTATTCTATTCTTATTACCATTCTCTATTCTATTCTATTCTATTCTATTCTATTCTATTCTATTCTATTCTATTCACTTTCTATATTTCTATTCTATTCTATTCTATTCACTTTCTATATTTCTATTCTATTCTATTCTATTCTGTTCTGTTCTGTTCTGTTCTGTTCTGTTCTACGTTCTGTTCCAATCCATTCCATATTTTCTATTCCATTCTGTTCCACTGTCAGAGCCCATCGGAGGCAACCCAGTCAGCCCAAACAGGAGTTACACTAAGGCTCTCCTCTCAACCTGAACCCCTCCTTACCTTTCCTTTTATCTGCATCCTATTTTTAACTGCCGGCTCTGCCCTGCCCTATTTTGTCCTTGAGCACTCGTGAGCTCATCAAGAACAGAAGGTAACCGTGGGGGGAAAGGCAGGGCAAGATCTGCAAGATCCCCATTTGCATTTGACTTTGCCATCCCATCTGAGAGAAAGGGGCGGCAGAAGCTGCATCCCCCGAAAGAAGTCTTCGTCGCTGAGAGAATGGGCGGCAAGCTTCCCCACCCCACACTTCGCGGAGCGCTCCAACGCCTTGTTCTCTCGTCTCACGGAGACTTGTTTCGGAGGATCCAGCCTCTGTCACCCCTTCTCTTAGCTGGGCAGCTGAGAGAAAGGGGCGGCAGAAGCTGCATCCCCCGAAAGAAGTCTTCGTCGCTGAGAGAATGGGCGGCAAGCTTCCCCACCCCACACTTCGCGGAGCGCTCCAACGCCTTGTTCTCTCGTCTCACGGAGACTTGTTTCGGGGGAGCCAGCCTCTGTCACCCCTTCTCTTAGCTGGGCAGCTGAGAGAAAGGGGCGGCAGAAGCTGCATCCCCCGAAAGAAGTCTTCGTCGCTGAGAGAATGGGCGGCAAGCTTCCCCACCCCACACTTCGCGGAGCGCTCCAACGCCTTGTTCTCTCGTCTCACGGAGACTTGTTTCGGGGGAGCCAGCCTCTGTCACCCCTTCTCTTAGCTGGGCAGCTGAGAGAAAGGGGCGGCAGAAGCTGCATCCCCCGAAAGAAGTCTTCATCGCTGAGAGAATGGGCGGCAAGCTTCCCCACCCCACACTTCGCGGAGCGCTCCAACGCCTTGTTCTCTCGTCTCACGGAGACTTGTTTCGGGGGATCCAGTCTCTGTCACCCCCTTCTCTCAGCTGGGCAGCTGAGAGAAAGGGGCGGCAGAAGCTGCATCCCCCGAAAGAAGTCTTCGTCGCTGAGAGAATGGGCGGCAAGCTTCCCCACCACACACTTCGCGGAGCGCTCCAACGCCTTGTTCTCTCGTCTCACGGAGACTTGTTTCGGGGGATCCAGCCTCTGTCACCCCCTTCTCTCAGCTGGGCAGCTGAGAGAAAGGGGCGGCAGAAGCTGCATCCCCCGAAAGAAGTCTTCGTCGCTGAGAGAATGGGCGGCAAGCTTCCCCACCCCACACTTCGCGGAGCGCTCCAACGCCTTGTTCTCTCGTCTCACGGAGACTTGTTTCAGGGGATCCAGTCTCTGTCACCCCCTTCTCTCAGCTGGGCAGCTGAGAGAAAGGGGCGGCAGAAGCTGCATCCCCCGAAAGAAGTCTTCGTCGCTGAGAGAATGGGCGGCAAGCTTCCCCACCCCACACTTCGCGGAGCGCTCCAACGCCTTGTTCTCTCATCTCACGGAGACTTGTTTCGGGGGATCCAGCCTCTGTCACCCCTTCTCTTAGCTGGGCAGCTGAGAGAAAGGGGCGGCAGAAGCTGCATCCCCCGAAAGAAGTCTTCGTCGCTGAGAGAATGGGCGGCAAGCTTCCCCACCCCACACTTCGCGGAGCGCTCCAACGCCTTGTTCTCTCGTCTCACGGAGACTTGTTTCGGGGGATCCAGTCTCTGTCACCCCCTTCTCTCAGCTGGGCAGCTGAGAGAAAGGGGCGGCAGAAGCTGCATCCCCCGAAAGAAGTCTTCGTCGCTGAGAGAATGGGCGGCAAGCTTCCCCACCCCACACTTCGCGGAGCTGAGAGAGGCTGGATCCCCCGAAACAAGTCTCCGTGAGACGAGAGAACAAGGCGTTGGAGCGCTCCGCGAAGTGTGGGGTGGGGAAGCTTGCCGCCCATTCTCTCAGCGACGAAGACTTCTTTCGGGGGATGCAGCTTCTGCCGCCCCTTTCTCTCAGCTGCCCAGCTGAGAGAAGGGGGTGACAGAGGCTGGATCCCCCGAAACAAGTCTCCGTGAGACGAGAGAACAAGGCGTTGGAGCGCTCCGCGAAGTGTGGGGTGGGGAAGCTTGCCGCCCATTCTCTCAGCGACGAAGACTTCTTTCGGGGGATACAGCTTCTGCCGCCCCTTTCTCTCAGCTGCCCAGCTAAGAGAAGGGGTGACAGAGGCTGGCTCCCCCGAAACAAGTCTCCGTGAGACGAGAGAACAAGGCGTTGGAGCGCTCCGCGAAGTGTGGGGTGGGGAAGCTTGCCGCCCATTCTCTCAGCGACGAAGACTTCTTTCGGGGGATGCAGCTTCTGCCGCCCCTTTCTCTCAGCTGCCCAGCTAAGAGAAGGGGTGACAGAGGCTGGCTCCCCCGAAACAAGTCTCCGTGAGACGAGAGAACAAGGCGTTGGAGCGCTCCGCGAAGTGTGGGGTGGGGAAGCTTGCCGCCCATTCTCTCAGCGACGAAGACTTCTTTCGGGGGATGCAGCTTCTGCCGCCCCTTTCTCTCAGCTGCCCAGCTAAGAGAAGGGGTGACAGAGGCTGGATCCTCTGAAACAAGTCTCCGTGAGACGAGAGAACAAGGCGTTGGAGCGCTCCGTGAAGTGTGGGGTGGGGAAGCTTGCCGCCCATTGTCTCAGCGACGAAGACTTCTTTCGGGGGATGCAGCTTCTGCCGCCCCTTTCTCTCAGCTGCCCAGCTAAGAGAAGGGGTGACAGAGGCTGGATCCTCCGAAACAAGTCTCCGTGAGACGAGAGAACAAGGCGTTGGAGCGCTCCGCGAAGTGTGGGGTGGGGAAGCTTGCCGCCCATTCTCTCAGCGACGAAGACTTCTTTCGGGGGATGCAGCTTCTGCCGCCCCTTTCTCTCAGCTGCCCAGCTGAGAGAAGGGGGTGACAGAGGCTGGATCCCCCGAAACAAGTCTCCGTGAGACGAGAGAACAAGGCGTTGGAGCACTCCGCGAAGTGTGGGGTGGGGAAGCTTGCCGCCCATTCTCTCAGCGACGAAGACTTCTTTCGGGGGATGCAGCTTCTGCCGCCCCTTTCTCTCAGCTGCCCAGCTGAGAGAAGGGGGTGACAGAGGCTGGATCCCCTGAAACAAGTCTTTGCCGAGAAAATGGGTGGCAAGCTTCCACCGCTCCATTCTCTTAGCGGAGGCTTGCAGAGGTGGCGGCGGAGCTGCGCGCGCAGCTCTCCAAACCGCCGCAGCCCGTTTGGAGAGCTGCTGCCTTCGTCCATGTTTGATGAAAGCAGCAGCTCTCCAAACGGGGGTAGAAGTTCTTTTTTTTTTTGTTGTTGACTGGAGTATAAGCCGAAGTGGAGTTTTTCAGCCCAAAAAGTGGGCTGAAAAATTCGGCTTATACTCAAGTATATACGGTATATCTGCCAAATCTGTGGCTGGATATGAATCAGCGTGAAACACTTTAGAAGCCTCAGTATGAGAAACACAGTTACATTTGCAATCCAGGACACATCTAGAAGTACATCCTAGTGTGGAGAAGAGACAAGGAAAGGTTTGCCAAAACAATAGGGCAACCTTTCCCATCTCCCACTAGAGAAGGAGGGAGCTGTTCTATTCTAAGCAGAGGTTTTGTTCCTCACCAAGCCCCCACTTGCTGGTGGTACCTTGTCCTGGTAAAGGTTGCATCCTGAGGAAGAAGGAGAGTATAGCAGGCAAGAGAAAGATCTGTGGGCTTTTCTTCCTTTAGCCAAGGATACTACCTGGGTTTTTGTGTACTCAATATGCCTGAAGAAGAGAGCTTTTTCCCTTCTTCAGTACTGATGTTTCCCTTTGGGAGGATAGTGAGACAATAAGGGAGGCCTAAAATCAGTTAGATCCTTTGTTTCATGCAAAGGTTTGTAACCCCTCAAAGACCCTCAAGGGTCCCCTTTAATTTTGCAGGTAAGCAACAGGCAGTTTATCCATCGTTTCTCTGAGGGCAGCCTGACGGCCTGCTTCACAGCAGAGGGGAGAGCCAGATGGAACACATTGCCGCGTTGTCACGGCAACGGGATGAGAGTCCCTATCTTTTCTGGTTATGCAGCAAGGATGAGTTTGTTGCCTGCCCTTGTAGCACAGCTTTGCAAAACAGACAATAGATGCCTTCATTGCCAAAGAAAGTGGCTTGTGCTTCTGCTGCAGCTTACAGATTATGCAAGGGCAAATGATGAAATTACACTCAACGGTGGGCTACAAAACTTAGACAGTATGAATCTGGAAAAGCTCCAGAGGGGAGCTAAAAGATAGAATACATACAGTACACTGTGGCTGTCTGGTAGTTGTCCAGATTTGTATACCCCCACATTTGGAGTATACAATTTGAGGTCACGGTGGTGATATCATCCAGTTGACCATGCAGTAGAAAACATATTTGTTTCTTCAGCTATCACATAAATTGGTTACATTCTTCTTTCATCCAAATATGATTGGCTAACCAGTGCAGACAGCAGTTTGGCAGTTCTCACCAGGATCAAGGTTGACTCAGCCTTCCATCCTTCCAAGGTTGGTAAAATGAGGACCCAGATTGTGGGGGCATCAGGCTGACTCTTTAAACTGCTTAGAGAGGGGCTATAAAGCACTGTGAAGTGGTATATAAGTCTAAGTCAGGGTTCTTCAAACTTGGCCCTTTATGACTTGTGGACTCCCACTCCCAGAATTCCTCAGCCAGGCACACTGGCTGAGGAATTCTGGGAGTTGAAGTCCACAATTCATAAAAGGACCAAGTTTGAAGACCCCTGGTCTAAGTGCTATTGGTATTGCCATGACATCACCTGACTTGCTATCTGTTCCCTGAAGACTTGAAATCCCCCAACGGAGACTAAAATAAGAAAGTTGCACTGGGAGAGCAAGAGAATATGGGACATTTTTGTTTTCCTTGCAAAGGAGAAAAAATATTTTTCTTGTGACTTGGCATTTCAGAGCTATTTAAAATTCTCCTCTTTTGTTTGATTTTTAGTTGCTTTGGATTGCTTTTGGTTATACATTAATACTTAGTGCTGGACTAAATAACTGAAGCTTTCCTTAGCTAAAAGGTTCATACTACCTTTAATATAAATGAGTGTTTTCTAACTACCTTTTTAGATTGCATAATGAGTTAATAACTAATTCCATAAATATCTGAACTTTGTATTAGCTAGCCAGCAGACCTTAACCCATTTTTCTATTGCTTATACATGAATAAAACATGATTTTTTAAAAAAAAAGAAGAAGAGGAAGAGGGAATTCTACTATTCTGAAAATGGGACTGTTTAAAAACATTTTCAGGAAAATACTTCAGTAAATACTTGTAATCACGAGGAACAACTGGTCATTTTAATATGGGGAGAATTGGAAAGACTTTCAGTAGAAATTTCCCCTTATATCCAAGCATATAATTCTGCTTTTATCAATTGCTTCTTGTATATAGTCTTTCCCCATTGCTTTTAGTAGCATAGCTTCTTCATGTAATTCCCAGGAAAGCTGGAAATCCTTGGTTATATGGAAGGAAGCTCTTTCCCATACTAGTGTTGCCTTTCATGTCAATTGGAATAAAACCAGCATGGGAAGGAACTGCAGTGTGAATTCTTCCCTTGTAATCATGGATTTCTTGTGAAGTGGCTGGAACAGACCACTCAAGACAGCTGGTAACCTTAACAGATTTATTAGAACAGAGCAACAATAACAGGAGCCTTTCGGCTTTTTATAGTCTGGTGCCGGTCGTCAGGTCCAATCACCGGCCGGTCTTTTTCCCGCTTTGCTTCCGCTCCAATCAGCTCCGCGGAACGCCTGACAGTTCGGTTCCTCGTGCTGGCGGCATGTGTTGCTTTGACAGCTGAGAGCTGTCAACTAGTGCGCCTGCGTAAGTCGGGAGTTTTGACAGCTGTCAAAACTCCCTCGTGTTCGGCTGTCAAACGCTTTACCTCATGGCCGGCTGTCAAACGCTTTTACCTTATGTTATGAACCACTTAATGAACTATATACATATAATACACCCCTTACCCTTCCCCTGGATCGTTTCCACCCCCGTGTGCTTGTTTGTTGCTTCCCCCCCATTCATAGTCCTGTAAGTAAGCCGGTGGTTTCCTCAATCGGCTGGACCGTCGCGGGGGAGTCTCATTTCCGAGTTCTCCTTCCTCCTGCGGTTGTTGTGGCTGTGCCTCTTCGGGGGGCGGGATACTTGGTATGAAGGGGGGTAAAAGGGGTTGTTGAGATGGTGGGGTGTGTTTTGTGGTTTGCGAACGCGTAGTTGGTCGAGGTGTCGCCGTAGTTGGCCTTGTGTGTCTGAATGAATTAAGTATGAGACAGGTCCGGTTTGTTTTATTATGACCCCTTGAATCCATTTTTGGTTGCCGGTGTAATTTCTTGCCCAGATAGTTTGGCCTGGAGAGAAGGTTCGTGGTACAGATGTTGGAAGTTCTTGGTCGTTAGGAGTTCTGTCAGGGTGCAGTCTGTCTAATCTCGTTATTAGCCTCCTGCCCCATCGTAGCTCAGCTGGTGATTTTCCGGTGGTGGTGCCGGGTGTGGTGTGTTGGGCCAGGAGGAATTGGCTGAGTCGTCGGTGCCAGTTCCCTTTTATGAATTTATTAAGTGCCTCTTTTGTTGACCTCACCATTATTTCTGCCATACCATTAGTCGATGGGTGGAATGGCGCTGACGTCACCAGTCTAATACAGTTCCTCGAAGCGAACATCTGAAATTCACGAGAAGTGAATTGTGGGCCGTTATCAGAAACTATGACGTCTGGGAGGCCATGTGTCGTGAAAACTTTTCTAAGTGCTTGTATAGTGGAGTATGTTGTTATTTTATTTAGGGGTATCACCTCGAGCCATTTAGAAAAACTATCAACAATTATTAAGAAATTCTGTCCTCGGATTGGTCCCGCAAAATCTAGGTGGATACGGGACCATGGGTTTTTTGTTGTTTCCCATTTATGGACTGGGGCGTGGGGTGGTTCGCTTCTTGTTAGTTGGCAAGTATAGCATCCCCCTACGTGTTGTTCTATGTCCTTATCAATTCCTGGCCACCATACATAACTTCTTGCAAGTAGCTTCATTTTCACCATCCCCGGGTGCCCTTCGTGAAGGGTTTTTAATGTTTGTTGTATGTTTATGTGTGGTATCACCACTCTATTTCCCCATAGCAGGCAGCCCAAGTGAGAGGTTAGTTCTAGTTGTTTGGAAAAAAAAGGGCGGAACGTTTCCTCTGGGCATTTGTGAGGCCATCCTGTTGTGACCCATCGCAGGACCCTGCTGAGTGTTTTATCCTTAGCGGAGTTGTCAGCAATGATTTTTGCTGTGAGGGGGCATTCTGGTAATTCATTGATAGCCAATATGTCACCAGCGGGGGCTGGGTCTGGGTCGTGGCGTTGTATAGGGAGCCTGCTTAGACAGTCTGCATGTCCTAGTTCCCTGCCTGGCTTGTATACTAATTTGTAGGAGTATGCTGATAAAAAGGTAGACCAGCGTAGGATTCTAGGGGATAATATTTGTGGGGTTGTTTTGTCCCAGGTAAATATGCCTAATAGGGGTTTGTGGTCTGTGAAGATAGTGAAAGGTCTGCCATACAGATAGTCATGAAATTTTTTAACCCCGGTGACGATGGCCAGAGCCTCCCTGTCAATTTGAGCGTAATTTCTTTCTGTTTTAGTCAGGGTCCGAGAATAAAATGCGATGGGTCTTTGGGTGTCGTCCTGGTCCAGGTGGCTCAAGACGGCTCCTATCCCGTATGGGGATGCATCGCAAGCGATGCAGACAGGGGTGTCCTCCTGGAATAAGGTGATAGTGGAGCTTTTACAAATGATGCTCTTAAGTGACTGAAAACTATTTTCATGCACTCTTGTCCAGGTCCAGGGGTTGCCCTTGTCTAATAACCTATGAAGTGGCTCTGCAATTGTAGCCTTGTGGGGGAGGAAGGCGTGATAAAAATTTAATAGTCCTAAAAACACCTGAAGTTCCTGTTTGTTTTTGGGGCTGGGGGCTGCTTGGATGGCTTTTAGTTTGTCGTTTGTAGGGTGGATGCCCTGGGCGTCAATTTTGTACCCGAGGAATTCCGTAGAGGGAACTCCTATAGAGCACTTTTCTCTTTTTAGTTTAAATCCGGCAGTTCGGAATCGCTCTAGTACAGCTGACAGCCTGTCAGCTAGAATGGCTTCTGTTTCTCCGGCGATGAGTACATCGTCAAAGTAAGGGGAGACCCCAGGAATTCCTTTTAATGTTTTTTCCATAATGCTTTGGAAAATGCCTGGGGCGGTCGAAATACCAAATTGCAGTCTTGTCACTTTAAATGCTCCGCGGTGTGTGACAATTGTCTGAGCGACCGCGGTGTCATCGGTCACAGGCAATTGCAAATACGCCTGCGTGAGGTCTAATTTCGCAAAAATGGCGCCGGAGCGAATAGAAGCTAGGACGTCCCTTACTGCTGGAATGGGGTAAGAGTGGGCATTGAGCGCTAAGTTTAGAGTCCCCTTATAGTCAGCGCATATTCTAATTTGCCCGTTAGGTTTCACTGGTGTTACGATGGGGGTTTCCCAACTGCCCCCGTCAGTAGGTTCTAAAACTCCCAGCTTGACAAGGCGTTCCAGTTCGTCCTCAATTTTTTGTTTGAGAGCGAAGGGGACCCTCCTGGCCCTAATTTTGATAGGTTGTATGGCGGGGTTTAAGTTAAGGGCGATGGGAGGGCCTGTATATTTGCCTAAGGAACCGTCGAAACGTCTGCATATTTTCTGCAGACGGTCTCGAGGTTTGAGGTTTGTACAGCATTGACGCCGGTAATGGCAATTCCTAAGGGGCTAAACCAGTTTAACCCTATTAGATTAGTGCGATCCCCTTGGGTGACTATTACTTCTAGAGGTCCCTTGAACTTTTTGTACTCCACCCAGACCTTAGCCTTGCCCTTGAGTTGAATCGGTGTTCTCTGGTAGTCTGCTAACTGAACCTGTGGGTTTTCTAACGGTATTGTTTTTTTACTGCGCCTGCAGATTTCCCTATACGTCTTTAACGAAATTAGGGTTACAGCTGAACCTGAGTCCACCTCCATGTCACAATAAACTCCCTGCAGCTTAGTTTTAATTTTTACCTTAGGGCTCAAATTGTGCACCCCATCAACTGTCCCCACTAACTCCTCTGGGGGCTTTCCATTACTGGCTCGGTGGGTGATCGTACCTGGGGGGGTAGCCTCCACTTCATGCAGGTTGTCGCGGGGACGGCTTCTGCAGACGGGTTTAATGTGGCCGGTCTTGCCACAATTATGGCATTTAGCGCTCCGGAACCGGCAATTTGCCCGGGCATGGTTGCCCCCGCAGCTGGCGCAGGAGTTTCGTTGTTCTCTTTGAGCTGAGGTGAAGTTTCTTGGGTTGGGACGATCGTTGTTGTCACTTCGTCTATTTTGCCTTCTCACCATTCGGCGTTGTATCGCGTCGGTGTCTGTCAGATCTATGGACTCTTCGTCGCTGAAAGACGCTTCGTCCTGATGGATACTGCCTTGGGGTTCCTTTGCTGTTCAGTTGAGGGACTTCTTGTGGTTATCTTCATATGCCAAGATCTCCCGGGAGACCTGGGCGAGTGTCATCTCGGGTTTTGACGTGATTTTTTTTCTTGAGGCGTTCGTCTCTCAGCCCGATGACCACTTGGTCCCGGATCCGGTCTTCTAAGTCAGGAAAGTTGCAGCTCCGCGCAGCGTGCCGGACTCCTGCGATGAAGTCGTTTGCGGCTTCATCCGGCCGCTGCCTTCGCTGGGCATGTAGTGCTTGCTGAGCCGGTCGACGAGTTCGGAATATGGAACCTCTGTGATCGGCACGGGGCTGAATAGCCCGACAGCAGCATCGTAGACGGGTGGACCGCTGATGTATAGAAGTGCTGCTGCTTTGGCTCTGTCATCTGTAATTTTGCTGACGAGGAGGAACCCCTCGACCTGCCCCAGATGCGACTCCCATCGCTCGGGGTGGCGAGTGTCGAATTCCCTCACTCGTCCGAAATTTGCCATGCTGTCTGGGCTCGGTGGTCCGCTTCGCTGTGGAAGTTAAAACTCCCAGTGACTAGCTCTGCCGGCCGAGGACTCTTCCTGGCCGTGACTTCAGCTCTGGAAGCGGATCCCACCTTCGTCGCCAGTGAAGTGGCTGGAACAGACCACTCAAGACAGCTGGTAACCTTAACAGATTTATTAGAACAGAGCAACAATAACAGGAGCCTTTCGGCTTTTTATAGTCTGGCGCCGGTCGTCAGGTCCAATCACCGGCCGGTCTTTTTCCCGCTTTGCTTCCGCTCCAATCAGCTCCGCGGAACGCCTGACAGTTCGGTTCCTCGTGCTGGCGGCATGTGTTGCTTTGACAGCTGAGAGCTGTCAACTAGTGCGCCTGCGTAAGTCGGGAGTTTTGACAGCTGTCAAAACTCCCTCGTGTTCGGCTGTCAAACGCTTTACCTCATGGCCGGCTGTCAAACGCTTTTACCTTATGTTATGAACCACTTAATGAACTATATACATATAATACATCTTGCGTGGCTGAGAAGTCAAGACAATGTGTTCCTTTAATTTAAAGAGAAGGTTGCAACGGATTCTTATCATTTAAGGCAGGGGTCTTCAAACTTGATCCTTTTATGACTTGTGGACTTCAACTCCAAGAATTCTTCAGACAGCGTGCCTGGCTAAGGAATTCTGGGAGTTGAAGTCTACAAGTCATAAAAGGGCCAAGTTTGAAGACCCCTGATGTAAGGTATCCAAGTTACCATGTGAACTAATATGCCTGACGTCTAGCCCAATATAGTTAAGCTGAAATGCTTCATTTTTAACCAGCTTAGTTCAGTGTTGAATAACAGCCAGCCAAATCCCCCTGTAAAATTAATTTAAGCAAAGAACACACGATGAGTTTAGCTGTAGGAGAGTTGCTGTAACTTCGGCAATTCCCACAGCACAGCCAGCATCGTGTATGCTGAGAAAAGCACTGTCAATCTACAATATATTGTATTTTGCAAATTTACCTTTAATTATTTTTCATTGATTCAGAAGTCCCACTAAGAATTAAAATCTGCCTGCCAACCAGAAAGGGTCATGCAGTGCCTGTAGATTGGCAGGTTCAAATAGAGATCTGCTGCATAATCTGTCATTTGTCCTTTCACTCATCTATGCTAGTAGAATAAGTTCTTCTAATAGTTTCGACCAGGTCCTGTAATAAAAATAGCTGCATGAAGTGTTAAAATGCATCTTTAGAGAGTACAGTTTACAGGGCATCAACAGTTTTTCTCTTGAAAGTCATAGGTTAAAACTTCGCTTCTCACTTCCCTTTAACACATCTTGCTGTTTTGAGTTGTTTATTTAATCACCCTGATATGCATGAGAAAAAGGTAGGTTAAAGCACAGATGTACAAAACTTTCCCATTCAAAATATTATCAGCTTGAAACAATTTGTTTGACCTTGAAAAAGTTCTTTTCAGTTTCAAATCAGTTGTTCACACATTACAAGAAAAATAAACCTATAACAGATGTATACATAAATAAATATACTCTCCTTGTAATTAGTTACTTATTTACCTTATTTATTTGTTTGTTTGTTTATATTTATATATTTGTTTACTTAACTTGTTGCAGTTATATGAATCTTATCCTTCCAGTACAGTACAGCATTTTTACCAAAAGGAAAAAAATGCTTTAAAAATGTGTTCATGGATTTTAAGCATTTTAGTTTAATTTAATTTAATAAAAAGAGCAGTGGTGGCACAGTGGTTAGAATGGTGTATTTAGGCTAACTCTGCTCACAGCCAAGAGTTCGATCCTCAATGGCTCAAGGTTGACTCAGCCTTACATCTTTCCGAGATCACTAAAATGAGGACTCAGATTGTTGGGGGCAAAATGCTGGTACTGTAAATCGCTTAGAGAGTGCCGGAAAGCACTATGAAGCAGTCTATAAGTCTAAGTACTATTGCTATTGCTAATTAGTTTGCCCTTGGATCCTAACACGAAAGTATCCAAAAAGTACGGCTAGATGGAACAGAGTAAGAAATGAAATAGAGTCGTGCAGCTCTATCAGGTAGCCCCAGATTTCATTTAAGAATTTTCTTAAACTTGGAATTAAAAATTTATGACAGGAGGCCGAAGCAGTCAGAAGAGTTCTAAATAGAAATGGGACATTGTCAACCATACATGCAAATGTGGCAAGTCTTGGGATGACAGTCTAATAAACATGACAGAAACCTTCAGGCTACAATTCAAAAGCTGGTTTCTTAGAAATAAACCCAAATGGGTATTGTATGGCGTTCTTAAGATCTTATCTTTTAATTCTAGTAGAAGATTTTGTGGTATGACTCTTATTTTTATTTTAGTAGATCATTCTAGATGATCACTAGTTCATCACCTTTGCTTCTCTACTAAAAGGGTTTTTTTTTGGGGGGGGGGGAGGGAGGACAGCTAACAACCAAATGACTGCAAGGAATATAAATCCTTCCATCCTTCACCATTCAGTCAGAACTGAAAAAGCTTCTAGGATGAGAAGGAAAATGTCTTCAAAAAAATAAAAAAAAAGCAGCTTGGGGAAGGGGAGTGACTGTTCCATTAATTAACAGAGGAACATAGTCTTTGAGAAACTGGAAAGAATGTTAAAACAAGCTGTCTTTATTAGAACGGTGTATTTCTTTAGTCAATACTTTCTGAACAGTGCAAATCTCAATTGAGAATAAAAAAATGGACAAGTTATAGATTTTCATAGACCTTTGTAGTGCTTCCAATTCTATTTCTGTGAATACTTTATTTCATATTATTAATGTTGATCTGCTAGCCTCTGTTCTGTTATTTCTGATTCTGGGTGTAGTTCTTTCCAGAGCTGTTGAATTCTTTTCAGATATCCTCTTTTCACTGGGCTTGATTTGTAATAGCAAATCATTATTTCTTTATTTTCAGTCTTTGTGTGTTTGTGATAGGTAAACAACTTTTCTTCCTGTAGCTACTGGCCCTGGTTGCTGAGCCGACAGCTCTGAGTCCCATAGCACGCTTGTCACTAGATGTCCGGGAACTCCGACACTTAGAACAGATCTTGTTGACCTGGGCATTGACCAGTCTGTTATAAATTTCCCATATTGTTTATGGAAGAGACTCTCTTTATCAGCTCGTCAGATGAGACCTCTTCAGTATGGTTGAACCTCAGTAGGTTTCATCTCCCACGGAGCATGCAAACCACACAACCAGGTCAAGGTAGTGCCTCACTATTATTATTAATGTTGGCATTGCAATTATTTATATCCTGTACTATTTCATTTTTATAGTTGTCCTCAAGCATGATTATGTATACATTTGATATGTTCTGTCTCCAATTAATTAAATATTAACCTATTTATAACTCTTCTGGGATCAGTTTTACCTCTGTCTGAGTAGTGAGGTCAACTGAAAAATTCATAAATTGAAAAACCAAAATCACCCCATGAGATGCTTTTTAAAGTTATTAATTTTGTCTTCTGCCTACAGAGTCTCTTCTGTGTCATGTGAAAAATAGTACAGAAAAGTGAACAAATATTTTGTTTATTTTCATAATATCAACTTACTTGTGCGTGTTTTTCAACAGCAAATAACACACTGATGATACCCAGGTCTACATCTTAACCCTAACTTGAAGAGGTGACACTGTTCATTTATTGATCCAGTATTTGGAAGCTGTTTGGGTCAGGCTGGGGTGAAACAGATTTTGGCTCAATCCCAATGAGATTGAGGGGCTGCGGTTCTTTGGACCTCCTAGTTCAGGGATGGGGCTATATTTCGCCATTCAACACTATTGCAGTGGAAAGACTTGGATGGGGCTATACTTTTCCATTCAACACTATTGCAGTGGAAAGCAGCAATAAAGCAATATAAACCCTAAAGAATGGCTTATCATTCTGAATACACTGTGATTGCAAAACATCATTGCTGCTATATATAAAGGGGTCACAGCTATTTGAAATTTAGGAGAAGGAGTAGCACCGCATTTACTGTGTTCCCGGTGTGTACAATAATTGATATGTTTTACTAATGAGACCCTGGTGAGGGAATTAGCTAAGAAATCTTGCCTCTGGTTGGCATATTGAAAGGGAAAGTTGTGTGCCTTGCCAACAGGTTCATTTTGCATTTTGATACTTTCCGAATAAAGGGAGGAATCTAAGCTGCTCACTAATCATGAGCTACGGCTGCACCCTTTGAGAGATTTTTGTTGTTATTGCTGAACTATTGCATAAAGAATGAAAAACAGCTTTGGAAGGGAAATCATGGATCTTGGACTGAGCCTAATTATATCTATGAATGGCATTATTTTTCACATTGCACATACATTTCACGTAGTCTTTTTATACTATACATTGAAGAACACTGCTGATTCCAACTGTGTCAACAATAGGCTTTATTGGAACAAAAAGTTTAAGAGAGGGATACTTTTAGGCAACTTTCAATTAAATATTTTATCTCTGTAGCTTTCTTTCTGGAATATATTTGACCCAGTACTGAATTAGAGTAGTTACTTTTCCTTTTCAGGGGCAGTTAAGATAATATTTCATTGACAAATAGCCTTTGTGTGATATGTTTTTAAGTGTGCTAACCAAAATATATTGGACCAGATTTTCAGATTTTGACATATATGAGGAACCTATTACATTTTAAAAAAGCAAAGTATTATTCTTCACAATGTTTAATTACTTGCCCGTTCCTAGCAGGCACAACCGTCATAGTCAATCTATAATTGTCTAAAACCAAGAGATATAAAACAGAATCTGAGAAAGATGTGGTAAGCTAGAATTTACTAATATTTCCTGTGCTTCAGAAGGCAGTAGTAATTTGCTGTGAAAATCCAGTTTAAACATTAAGTTAATTGCCTTAATTTGGCTTTACCACTAATTGCCTCTGACTTGTAAATCTTAAAGTGATAGAAATGAAAATGTATTAATTGCATAAGGAGTAATCATATTAACAGTATTTAATTTTAATTGACCCAGAACTGAAAATTAATTGAATTTTAATTGAAACTGAATTAAAGTTTAGTTTTATCTGGTTCTACAGTGTCCTTGTCCCCACCTAACCCGCTCAGTGTGTCATTTATGCATCTCTGATGCAGGAAGAAAAAAAATGAGACACAGCAAAATAATTCATGGAACAGGGCTTGGTTACTTGTGGGACCACCTGTTCTTCCGTATTTCCTGTCTGCCCTGCATAATCCAAATCTAATTGATTATGCAATGTTACCTGATGGGACAGGCCTTCTCTGTTGCAGGCTCTTCACACCCCCAATATATATTTCCTACGACCGCTTTATTTAGACAAGGCTAGATTGGATAGCAGGCCTCTTGTGAGTAAAGATAGTCCTCGACTTACAATCATTTGTTTCGCGACCGTTCAAAGTTATGAAAAAAGTGACTCATGACCATTTTTCGCACTTGACCATTGTAGCATCCTCATGGACATGTGATCAAAATTCGGATGCTTGACAGCTGGTTCATATTTATGCCACTTGCAATGTCCTGAGGCCACGTGGTTACCTTTTGTGACCTTAAGACAAGCAAAGTCAGTGGGGAAGCCATATTCACTTAACAACTGTGTTACTAATTTAACACCTGCAATGATTCACTTAACATCTGTGGCAAGAAAGTGTGATAAAATGGGGCAAAATTCACTTAACAGACATTTGGGGTTTATTTGTGGTCATAAGTCAAGTCTTGTTTGTGTGATGATGGGTTGTTTTTTTTTTGTCCCTCTGAACATTATTTTTGTACCATGTGGCTTGTTTTATTTTGAATTGCATATATTATACATTGTCCAGAGTCATAGGTCAGGCAGCTTATAGGTATAATTAAATAATTAAATTACTCAGGCAAGTTTCAACTCTGTTCACTTGTAGACCATAAACAATTCTGCATGAAAGTACAAGTAATTGTAATTTTCATGGTTATGCTCTACTAAGAAAGTAGAGCATTTTGCATTCAGATTACTATTTTTTTTCTTTTGAGGTGTTTTTTTTTATGTTAGGCCCTCTTTTAACTGTTAAGTCATGCATTTGGATGAATATATGATGAATGTACAGAGTTAAGAAATAAACCTCATAAAACCTCATAAAATATTTTTACAGCAGCAGCCCATTTTGTATCCATGCTTTTTATTTAAAGGACAACTAAAAAACCTTCCTAAAATTATACAATATTTTATAGATTTTCAACAAGGAAAATGCAAGGCATACAACGTGGCTCTCCTCTTTCAAATAATGTTCCTTGTAATCTTTGCTCATTTTCAACCAAGTCAAAATAATATTCCATTGAATTAATATTAAAATAAAATATTTTTGGTCACAACATACTTTCATTTTACTTGATTTTGCACAGTGGATCTTCCTTGGGAGGCATATATTTATAGATTTATAGATGGTCAAGAAAACATATTTTCACTAAATGGTTGTGAGGTCTCATCCATCTGGATGATTGGCTCTTTTGATTAAATGTGTCTTGGAAAAGTCACAATATTGATAAGACTCTAATATTAAGGGTTGAGGCAGAGGAGTAGCTTTGCCAAGAAGCATTTGAGGCATTGTGGGTATTCCAGAATTATTACAAGGAAGAAAGACAGGTTTACTTCCCTAAGCAATTATATTCTCTGTTGTTTCCAAAGCAATTGGTCTCCTAACGTTCTGGAAATAGCATGAAATCTATTATTAGAATAGACATTTTCTATTGATTTGCTATGAAACATGAACCTATATAACTACAGTTCTGCAGTTGCGGCTTTGAGTTACCATACATGAAAATGAATTAATTTTCCATGTCATTCTTACCTTTCAGCTAAAAAGCAGTAATTTTGTTTTTCTTAAGCCTGACGAATTGGGTTGAATTGTACTGAGAATTTTTATCAGTAAAGCAGCATGCTAATTTATTTTGACTAAATGAGGTTATGTTGGTATGAAATAAACAGTAAAACATTGTACAAATTTCCTCATAACTGAGGCGGTTGGCTTTGGTAGGCTACTCTCAAATCTGCATTCATACAGTTGTGGTTATAGCTTTGTTTGAGGAGCTTTGTTTGTACAATTACAATTTGTCTTGTTATTCCAGTTAGATATATGACTTCATTTCATGAATAAGCAATGAAAGTATATAAATAGCTTGGGGGTGTATCTTGTAATTCTGGGATTTTCCTGTTTTACAGTTAGCTAAAGCCATATGTATAATTGAAAGTACAAGGTAATAGGCATCCATTCTCAGACTAGGTGGCTACACAGTTTGATGAGAAATACATTAGGATCATCTGTGATATATATGATACTTAAATGGTCCCCTATAACTTCAAGCTCATCCTTGTTTATTCTTAATTTTGATTGTCTTCTTCTTTTGATCTGAAACATCTTTTATTGATACATTATAACCAAAACCCATCTCTGCTGAAGATTTACTCGTCTGTTGGTTCTTCACCCATAGAAATAAATAAATAAGTGGTGGGAGAATTGATAAGGTTTTAAAAAAGATAATATGTATGCGCATACATTCATGATGATGAATGAATGTAGATAGGGAATATTTATACGGTACATGTTTTGAGGGAGCATTTTAGCTGGAACAATGTTCTTTCATCAGAATGTATTCTTTCATTGTGTATTCGCACACCTTCATATGCATTATGTGTATATAGGATATCTGTGTTGATCAAGTGTTAGCTTTATGTTTTGGCAAATAAAACATTTTCACTTCTGTTGTTTCTGCCCAGTTCCACTTTGTTTATATATTTATAATCATGTTCACAATTATGAATCCATTATCACAATAGCTGAGAATAAATAACGTCTGCATATGTGTTTAGAACGATGGCCTTCTGCTGTGTATCACATCGTCTTAAAATCAAAGAAAACTCTCAAAACTCTCCGTCAAGAAACAGTACCTGCAGCCCCTTCCAAAATATTACAGTTTAGGGGCAGGAAAGATCACCCACCCTGGGCCAACAAAAGTTCACCTCCACACTTGAACATAGGAAGCAGCATTAGTAGCTATTCCTTAGTGCAATAATTTTTCCTTCTCTTCAAAAACATTGATATAGTTTCTTCCATCATCCATACCCCAATCCAGTGGTGGGATTCAAATATGGCAACAAATATCTCTGTGTGTATGCCGCTTCTAGAAGCCCATTCTGGGCCTGGGCAACAAAAAATTGGCTACCGGTTCTGCCGAAGTGGTGCAAACTGGCTGAATCCCACCACTGCCCCAATTAAATTTGAAGTTGATTGAACTGAAGGGATCTCTTTGGCATGCACAAAACAGCTTCCTTCAGTAAACATGTTCCCTGCCTTATCTACTATATCACTGTTCAGAGGGATTAAGCCCAACTAGGGTGATAACAACAATGACAGAGACCACCGGAGGAAGCGATAATTAAGAAAATACTGGACTGTGCGGAAATGGATAGACTCTGAGAATTAAATAAAAAGAAGATGCAGAATACTTTCAAACATGGAATTTATTTTATCAATGGTTGGAAAAACGAGATAGAGAGTAAGAACTTAACTTTTATGACTAAGCAAAAATTAACCCAGACTACACCTTGTTCATTAAGCACAAATGAATTGTGATGACAGAAAATTAATAAAATACTTTAAAAGAGAGAGAGAGAATGGATCATCCAATGCAAATAAAATGTAATTTCTCATCAAAAGCTTAGTTAGGAAGTGTAAGTCTACCATGCCTGCCCCCATCACCCCTTTAGGTGTTTGACGAATCAGTTATTAGAGAATAAATATTATTTGATTTGATGAAATATTATATTGAGGGCTAAAATGTCTTTTTCTCTGAAAGTAAAAACTACTCAGAATTTGTCCAACAGTGAAAACTATTATCCATATCCAGATTCTAATCTGCTGAAATTACTTGTGTATTATGAGGAACGTTAATGCTCGGTAAAGTTCATCGACAATGGTCTCCCCTCAGCAATTCCTGTGCTCTCTTTTCACATTAATAAGGCCACCTTGCTGCTTAATGGTCTCTTCCTCAGCAGGTCCTGAAGAAGGTGAGGGGGGAATTTGTGACACTTGCGGGAAAACATACTTTAGGGTTTGCTTCCTCAATAATAATAATAATAATAATAATAATAATAATAATAATAATAATAATAAGAAGAAGAAGAAGAAGAAGAAGAAGAAGAAGAAGAAGAAGAAGAAGAAGAAGAAGAAGAAGAAGAAGAAGAAGTTGTTGTTGGAAGGGACCTTAGAGGTCATCTAGTCCAACCCCCTGCTAAGGCAGGAAACCCTATACCATTTCAGACAAATGGCTGTCCAGTCTCTTCTTAAAAACTTCCAGTGTTGGAGCATTCACCACTTCTGGAGGCAGGTTGTTCCACTGGTTAGTTGTTCTAACTGTCAGGAAGTTTCTCCTTAGTTCTAGGTTGCTTCTCTCCTTGATTAGTTTCCATCCGTTGCTTCTTGTCCTGCTTTCAGGTGCTTTGGAGAATAGCTTGGCTCCCTCTTCTTTGTGGCGGCCCCTGAGATATTGGAACACTGCTATCATGTCACCCCTCACCCTTCTCTTCCTTAAACTACACATACCCAATTCCAGCAACCGTTCCCTATATGTTTTAGCCTCCAGTCCCCCAATCATCTTTGTTGCTCTTCTCTGTACTCTTTCTAGAGTCTCAACATCTTTTTTGCATTGTGGTGACCAAAACTGGATGCAGTATTCCAGGTGTGGCCTTACCAAGGCATTGTAAAGTGGTATTAGTACTTCATGTGATCTTGATTCTATCCCTGTTAATGCAGCCAAGCACTGTGTTGGCTTTTTTGGCAGCTGCAGCATACTGCTGGCTCACATTTAAGTGATTGTCCACTAGGACTCTGAGATCCCTCTCACAGCTACTACTATCGAGCAAGGTACCACCTATACTATACCTGTGCATTTGATTTTTCATGCCTAAGTGTAGAACCTTAGGATAAGTGTAGATTAGGATATGGTGAAATGACAGTTAAGAATTTTGCATTTATTCTCCTGCCGTGGTCAAATCACACCTTTTTGCATTATAAGTGGGCAGTGGTTTTACTACTCCATAAAGATAAAAGAATATTTTAAAATCAACCTTGCTTACAGACTAATACATTCTGAAGGACCCTCAAAGGATCTGGGGTATTTTCCTGTTTGCAGGCTGGAGCTCCCACAAAAGCCGTAGGTGCAGTCTAGAGGTCTGCAATCTGAAACAACTGAACTCTTCCATTTTCCCATGAGATGACACAGCAATCTGATAACCATGGTCAGCCCAAAACACACAGACCTCTGGAATCCTTGGCAGTTTCTAAGCTTGGATGTTTGCTTGCAGATATTTCATTACCTGACCAGATAACACCATCAGTGCACTGATATTATCAAGTTGGATAATGAAACATCCACAAGCAAACTAGGTAGCATTGCTAATGTGACCTCGTTGGAGGATGAAACATCTGCAAGTAAATAAGGTAGCACTGATAATGTTACCTAAGAGGGCAATAAAACGTCTGCAAGCAAACTAGATAGCACCGATGATGTCACCTAGTTGGATAATGAAATGTTTGCAAGCAAACAACCAAGCTCAGAGAACACCAAGGATGCCACAGTTCAACACTGAGCTACGTATATTTTCCTCTATTGGAACATAGACCTCTGCTATCAACAGTGCCTTTCCTTGGTTAAAATTAATTCTTGAGAATTTGAATGGTTGATTTTGGATTCTTTTTCTAATTCTGAAAGAAAAATTAAAAAGGATAGTGTGCTTGAGTTTAAAAAAAAATGCCATCATTGTCTATGCCAGTTGATTGTGGAGGGCATTTACAAAAGCTTTATTAACTTTACTGTTTTATTTGCTTCAAGAGCTGACAATAACCATTCTAATATCATCAGCAATGAAATGTAAGCGTGTGACTCATGCCCGGACTATTGAATGAGCTATGTGAAATGCATTTGCTTCAGTTGTAATGGATATCTTCACACAGTGCACAAACAAAAACTTTGGTGTGTTTTTTTTAAAAATAAATATGGGTTATGGCAGGAAATGCCTTGGTCTTCTTCTCCCCAACTAATGCTAACATATTTCTTGGCTTAAATTCTTTGACCCTTCAATGAAATGATACCAACCAACTCAGGATGATGTTTGTGTCTAGTAATTAGATGAGAAAGTGAGAAGTAGAGTTATTAATGCCATGTAAAATAAATATATTAATATTTATTACAGCATTGGTACTAGATCTGTCTCCTAACTTGATTTAGACACTGTCTTTTTATTTTATCTATCTGGTGTCACTGTTTCTGGAGTTAAAATTAAATCAATTCTTTAACCTAGAAGGAGACTGCAATTGTCTTCTCAGATGTCATTGCCCTAGTTTCAGCTCCTAAATCCTTCTAACAAAGATGAAAGGACATCCATAACTTCTTCTAATAAAGCTTATTGAGATCGTCATAATGATCCAGTCAAACTTGACATCATAAATCTGGGCCCAGAAGTCATCATTTGTTCACTATTTATGCCAACAAAAGGTATTTATTAGGAGAGAGGGTATTTTATAATTTAGAGTAAGAAGCAGCCAGATATTGCTCATGGTCTAAGAAACTGAACAAAGATTGTGCTTACATGACCTGCCATGGTCTCAAGTTATCATGTCAATAAAATGGAATAGATTGTCCTCTCAGATTTATATTAAACCATCCAAATATGCTAAAAGGTTTTGATACATTATTAATTATTTAATCCTGGATTATGGATGTATTATATGTATAAAAGAGTTCTTGAGAAAAGATGAAGAGAACATTAAACAAAATCAGGAATAAATGTCAAGAGTTTTTAAAGCAAAAACAAGGTTTATGAGGTTAGCATATTTAATTCAGATTTGTTTTTCCTAGTAGCTTTTCCTAGTAGATTTTCTTGACCAGGACCGAAGCACAAGGCTTTAAAGATTTGTTTATAGATAAGACATGGAAAGAATTTGTTGTTGTTGTTCTTGTTGTTGTTAGAGAAAGTGATAAGCCATGGTGTTAAAATTGAAGGAAAGTGTTATACTTTCAAAGGAGTTTCTAGGAAGAGAAGAAGAGAACAATTATAAGAAATGAATTTGTGGAATATTATTTTTAAAGATCAAGATTTTCAATATATTGTTGTTTCTGATAGCAATAGCAATTTAGACTTATATATCGCTTCATAATGCTTTATAGCCCTCTCTAAGCAGTTTACAGAGTCACCTTATTGCCCCCAACAATCTGGGTCCTCATTTTAGTGACCTCAGAAGGATGGAAGGCTGAGTCAACCTTGAGCTGGTCAGGATCAAATTCCTGGCAGTGAGCAGTGAGTCAGCCTACAATACTGCATTTTAACCACTGCGCCACCTCAGCTCTTAACAGGACTTTTCTTGATTAAGTTTAAATGATGAAACTTAAGATATTTGTTAATAATAATAATAATAATAATAATAATAATAATAATAATAATAATAATAATAATAATAATAATTTTATTTATATACCACCCTTCTCCCGAAGGACTCAGGGCGGTGAACAGGGCAGATATATAAAAAATACAAAAATACAAAAGTTAAAAGAAAATTAAACATATGCCCAACTAAAAACAGTAAATACAAGTATTAAAAATGATCATAAAAACCCAACCCATCCCCCATCAGGCCAGGCCAGCTTGTTCAAATAAGAGTGTCTTCAGATCACGACGGAAGGAGCGAAGGTCGGGCGCCATCCGGAGCTCAACCGGCAACTGATTCCATAGCTCCGGGGCGCCCACAGAGAAGGACCTCCCCCTGGGGGCCACCAATCGACATTCTCTGATCGGTGGCACCCTGAGGAGGCCCTCTCTGTGGGAGCGCACAGGGCGGAGGGAAGTTGATGCCGGCAGCAGGTGCTCCCTAAGGTACTCCGGACCCATGCCATGTAGGGCCTTATAGATATAAGACATGGGAAGAAGAGATTTTTGTTGTTGTATACTTAGCAAAAATGATAAATTACTGCATAAAGAAAAGGAGTATGAAATTTATTTATTTGTTTAAGGTTAAAATGTACATTTATTTCTGGTAACAGTGGAATATCTGCTAATTACAATTGAGTGTTGAAGCTTTCTTATTTGCTAATATATAAACGATGAGATGTAGAAGGACAAAAATTTTGGTTGAAATGTTGGAGAAGATGATAAGTTGCTGACATTTTTTCTACTGGTATTGATGAAGGGGAAGCCTTTTTTCTTTATATTTCCCCTTTTTTTTCTTTCCCTCTGCATTTTTCTAACACAAATATCTTGTTCCATTTTTTAACTTCGTGTTGTGTCTGTAAATAGTTGCAAACAAGGAAAATAGTAGATTGCAATAAAGCAGGGTTTAGAGCGGGAGATTCCGGTGCAATCATTGGTCACAATAAGCTAGAAGCGGGAAAAGAGACTCTAATGATTGGTTACAGTTCAAACAGTTCCACTATAAAAGCTTGCAACATTTGACAGTTGCCAGTTGACTTATGTGTATTCAATAAACTCGTTCATTGTAAAACCACTCTGAGTCCTCGTCTATCAGAACCAAACAATTGGCGACGAAGGTGAGATAGACAGAAGACCAGAGAATCGGCGAATTGTTGCGCAAAGGCGGCAATTTCGAAAGCGTGTCACAGTCAACCGAGCGGCCGCGGCGGAATAAAGAAAAATTCTCCGAATGGCGCAAATAGGGTCATTGAAAGAATTCGACCCAAACTTTCCAGAGGATTGGGAAGAATACATCGGACAAGTCGAAGGGTTCCTGCTAGTGAACGGAATCACAGACGACCGGAAAAAAGCGGCAGCATTATTGACAATCTGCGGCACACCGGTTTATCGAATCGCTGTCGGACTGTGCCAACCACAGCCAGTCTCGAGTGTGCCATATGCTGACCTCCTAGCCAAACTAAAGGTTCACTTCACACCTAGAAGATCTGAACTCTTCTGGCGGCGCATTTTTGAGAAAAGGAACCAGAGACCGGGCGAATCCATACAAAAGTTTGTTGCTGCCGTCAGGGAAGCCGCAGTACGATGTAAATACGACAATTTAGAAATAAGAATTCGGGACCGAGTAGTACTGGGCTTGCGAGACGAGCAGCTGCAAAACAGAATAATCGCCAAACCCACCGGCGATCTACAGGAAGTGCTGGATGAACTTTTAACGTACGAATCCACCGGGTATCACGATCCCCCCGGCAGTAGCATGGCAATGTCAGCCGAGATCAACCAGGAAGGCTATGTGGACTGCGGGGAGGTGGACCAGCAGTGGGAAGAAGACATCGCTGAAGTCTCCAGATGATTCGGAAAATTGGCGCCAAAAACATCCCGAAGTGAGGGGCCTGAACCTAACCGCCGTCACCAATCCGCAACACCGCAAAGACAAGCGATAGGGGCCCAACGACCATGGAGGGACACCACAACCAGACCGCGCGACAACGATAACCAAAACCGGTGTGGCAGCTGCGGAGGCAACCATCCCCGCGCCTCTTGCCGATTCCGTACCGCAAAGTGTAGAGCGTGTGGGAAGACCGGCCACATCCAGGCCATCTGTAGGAGCCGTGCTCGCGACAACCGCCTTCACGAAGTCGATGTGTGGCCCGAAGGTAAGGTAACCCCTTACTGTAGTGGCAAAGAGACCCCTAGACCCAAGGTTAAAATTCCAAACCAAGGGGAGGTGGCGCGTGTCAATCGCAGTAGAAAGGGAAAAAATAGCAATTTTCCAGAAGGAAAATTAAAAATCATAGTCCATCTGCAAGGGGTTCCTTGCAGAATGGAAATAGACTCAGGGGCTTCAGTGTCAATAATATCCAGTGAAACCCTTGGAAGAATTGAACAAATAAGTGGAAGGAAAATTCCACTTAGTTCAACAAAAATTCAATTAACCGATTTTCAAAAACCCCCAATAAAAATAAAAGGAAAGATTAGCCTCAGTGTTAAATTTAAGGGATTTAAGGGGGTTTTAGATTTAATAGTCACTGAGGGACAAAGAACTAGCTTAATTGGCCTTAACTGGTTTCCAGCCCTGGGCATTTGGATAGGGGGAATAAACTCAGTGATTAAAAATAAGACCCTCGAATCAGTCTGCAATGAATTTGCAGACATATTCGATGGATCTCTAGGTAAATACAAGGGGCCCCCAATTAAATTTAATCTAGACCCCTCCATTAAACCTATCAGGCTTAAGGCCAGAAGGGTGCCTTTCGCCCTGAAGGAAAAAATCGAGGCCGAGCTCGACAAGCTTGTAGGCCAAGGCGTCTTAGAACCTGTTGAGGGTGGTTTGTGGGAAACGCCGATTGTCACACCCCTCAAACCCAACGGGGATGTGAGAATCTGCGCTGACTACAAGGCCACCCTGAACATTGGAATGAAAAAAACATGCTTACCCGGTCCCAACGGTGAAGCAGGTCCTCGCCACGATCCAGGACGGCGCCATGTTTGCCAAGGTAGACTTGGCGCATGCGTACTTACAATTGACTGTTTCAGAAGAGGCTGCTGAAGCACAGACGATTGTTACCCACAAGGGGGCGTTCCGAGTCCACAGACTGCAATTTGGCATTGCAGCAGCTCCAGGCATCTTTCAAGAAGTGATGGAGAGGACCTTAAAGGGCATACCTGGTGTATGCCCTTACTTTGATGATGTCTTGATTGCTGGAAAAAATGAGGAAATGTTAGTGGAGCGGCTTGAACAGGTATTGGGAAGATTTAGGAGGGCTGGATTGAAACTAAAAAGGGAAAAATGTTGCATTGGGGTTAAGTCCACTGATTTCTTGGGGTTCAGGATAGACAAAAATGGAATCCATCCTACCCCTGATAAAATTAATGCAATCAAATTAGCTCCTGAACCAAGGAACAAGGCTGAACTACAAGCCTTCCTTGGCTTAGTAAACTTCTACCATACATTTGTGCCACACAAGGCTGCCATTGCAGAACCCCTCCATAGACTCTTAGATAAAAAGACTCCTTGGCAGTGGCTGAATAAACATAGAGTTAGCTTCCAAACGTTAAAGGACATTCTGTCCAGCCAATCAACAGTAACCCATTTTATCGAAAATAAACCAATTTATCTAGCATGTGATGTTTCACCTTATGGTGTGGGGGCTGTTATCAGCCACTTAGACAACCAAGGTATACAAAGACCAATCGCATATTATTCCCGGACGCTAACCAAAGCAGAGCGGAATTATGCTCAGATAGACAGGGAAGCATTAGCAATCGTGGCAGGAGTAAAAAAGTTCCATGACTACCTTTATGGTAGGAACTTTACCATACTGACTGACCACAAACCCCTATTGGGACTGTTTACCACGGATAAACAGACTCCCCAAATCATGTCACCCAGAATGCTGAGGTGGTCCATTTTCCTCTCAGCATATTCATTTTCTCTCCAATACAGACCGGGCAAGGACATGGGACATGCAGACGCCCTTAGCAGACTGCCATTAAATATAACCGAGGAAGACCCTGCCCCTGTGGGACAAATAATGTCCATACTGGACATTCAGGAATGGCCTTTAACCGCTAAAGATATAGCTGTGGCAACAAACAATGACCAAACTCTAAAAAGAATAATGGCCTGGGTTCTGAGTGGGTGGCCAAATGCCAACCCTGATGCCAAGTACATTCCTTATTTTAGAAGGAAAGATGAACTGTCAGTTCATTTGGGATGCTTACTGTGGGGAAACCGTGTGGTCATTCCCGAAATCCACAGACCAGCTATTTTATTAGAGTTACATGAAGGGCACCCAGGAATAGTACGTATGAAGGCGTTGGCTAGGAGCCACTTGTGGTGGCCAGGACTAGACAATGACATTGAGGAATGCGTTGCCAACTGCTATTTGTGCCAACGTTCCAGGCCAGAACAACAACACACTCGTATGCATAAGTGGGAATTAGCCAGGAATCCTTGGTCCAGGATTCATATTGACTTCGCTGGACCTTTCCAAGGGTTAACCTTCTTGGTAGTAGTGGATAGCTTCTCTAGATGGCTAGAGGTAGTACCAGTCAGTTCATTAACCTCAGGTAAAACAATACAGGTATTAAGGGGCCTCTTTGCCACTCACGGGTTACCTGATGTAATTGTGTCTGATAACGGGCCCCAATTCACCTCTGTTGAATTCCAGGATTTCCTCAAGGCCAACTCGATTAAACACAAGACATCAGCACCCTTCCACCCATCCACCAACGGCTTGGCTGAACGAAATGTGAGGACCACCAAAGACGCTTTAAAGAGAATCATCAGGGGCGACTGGCATCAAAGACTGGCTGAATTTTTGCTGACCCAACATACGACCCCATGTACAGCTACCGGCAAAAGCCCTGCAGAAATGAGGTGGGGAAAGAGACTAACCACCAAATTGGACAGATTACACCCTGACAGACTGCTACCAAGTGCTGAACTGGACATTCCAAATAGAACATTCAAAGTGGGGGATTTAATCTGGGCCAGGAACTATGCACAAGGGGACAAATGGATTCCTGGGGTGGTTACGGAAATATTGGGTCCCCTGTCTTACACTATTGAGGGGGAAGGGAATAGGATCAGCAAAAGACACATAGATCAGCTGAGAAAGAGAACTATAGGCTGTTTGCCAGCAGATGGGGATCAAAGTATATTTGGGGGGAACAGTACATCTAGGTCCAGTGATAACAACACGCCAGATAGTGGGGTAGCAGAAACGCAAAATAACTCATTCCCTGGTAACCAACAACAACAATTTAGTCAATTTGATTGGGAAATACCCCTTTGGAGTAGGCCAGCGACAGCTAATCTTCAAACACAACCAAATCCACAAAACAGCAACAGGGAAGCGTCAGAGTCAGGTAGCCAAGAGTCCAGGCCCAACAGAGGCAATCAGCCAAGCAGACAACCAGAAAGAAGTGTCCCTAGCAGCCAGAGCAATAGATACCCTTCAAGAGTCCATAGGCCACCAAAATATTTAATGGATTTTGTACATAAATAACAACAACTGGGGGGTAAGGGGTGTTGTGTCTGTAAATAGTTGCAAACAAGGAAAATAGTAGATTGCAATAAAGCAGGGTTTAGAGCGGGAGATTCCGGTGCAATCATTGGTCACAATAAGCTAGAAGCGGGAAAAGAGACTCTAATGATTGGTTACAGTTCAAACAGTTCCACTATAAAAGCTTGCAACATTTGACAGTTGCCAGTTGACTTATGTGTATTCAATAAACTCGTTCATTGTAAAACCACTCTGAGTCCTCGTCTATCAGAACCAAACACTTCGTATTTTTAAATTTCAGGGGGAAAAAAATTATTGAAAAAATCCTGGATCATGGTTCTTTTCTATGTATAGTAAGTTGTTTTGAGAAGCTATATAGTTAAAATTTATTGTTATAACCAACAAAAGTATCAGTCAGATCAGTTCGATGCTGAAGCATATTGTTTTCAGTCTATCCCTTTATGGATTTCATCCTACATTCATTTTTCCCATAGCCTTCATCTGTGAATAACTGTCACTCCTCCTTCTCCTCCTTTATCAATCAGTTAAGCATAGGTTTGTTGGCAAGACAAAATATCTGCACCACGGGAATTGATGCTGTCTTCTATTTTGATTTGCTAAATTTATTTTGGAATATTTAAAAAATACTTGGGTTGATTCGTGAGCTCCAATAAATAGTTTGTATTCTTGTTTGGCCTAATTACTTCTATTAACTGTCAGAACATGGCATTTCTTACTGGTACACTGAAATATTAAGGAAAAATACTGATAGAGATGGTAAAGGGACATGAATATGCTATTCCTTGCATGAGACATCAATGCAGAAAGATATTCATTAATTGTTGGTCCTCTTCTGTCTGGTGGGTTCACATAGAATCAAAACACATTTCTCTCACCTCTCTCCTTCTCACCCTTTCTTCCGTGTTAAAGTTACTAAATTTATTAAGCATCAAGAACTTAAGGAATGTTGGGCCATAATGTTCTGGCATGCTATTGCTGAATTTATTTATCCATTTTGTGTTGTGATGGGGTTAGGAGATACAAGGCTTGTACTGTTTTCATTTTTTATTTCCAGGTGCTGGAAATAAATACAGTCAGCTACTTCACTGCAGCATATTCTCAAATTTTGGCCTCCCCATCTTATACTGTAGCAACATTTCTCTTTTCCGATATTGTGCGAAACTGATTCTTGCTGCCCTCAACACATAGCTCAATAAATAATGTCTTTTTTTTTCATTTATACTCTCTGGATCATTTTGAAAAAACTGTTTGCAGATTTTACTACCAAATTTCACTGAATGTTTTGGTACATTACTTTCTAGTACTTGATTTTTATTTTTATTTTGTATAATATTATATATGGTACAATGTTCCTTCTTTATTATGGCATTTCCACCATTTATTTTTGTAACATTTGTCCATCTTAGCAATTACTGATACAGAGTCTTATACTATCCATAAAATATTTCATACCAATTTTCTCTTAAATTATACTTTTGAGTAAGTGCTAGGTTTTTTTATATAGCAGTTCTCATTGATCCACCTTGATTGCTACTTTAAATTGTTGCATCCATTTTATCATACAATTTTTTAAATTGATCTGTCTTTGTATTGCATTTCAGTAATAATTTGTCGATGTAATCTTGTATCTTATATTTTGTTTTTGTATAATATTTCAAATTCTGTCATTCTTCTCAAAATTCCTCCTTATTCTTTAAGATTGTGTTTATCTTTGTAATTTGCAAATACATCCTTCATGGAGCAATTCTTCTTATGTCTTTAATCTGTTTCCTGGATAAGAAATATTGGCATATGTGATTGAAAACTATCTTACTGTAGTAATCCTTAGAGCAAAAAGCATTTGATGATGATGCCAACGATTACATCACCAGAATTATCCTTGCCTTTAAAACATTGCAGATTGTTAACAAATTTTGTCTTATATGTTTCTTTAGATTCTTTTCTTTTATTGTTTCTTTTTACCAGAGATTAGTTTAAGATTAGAAAACAGTGATATACCTCTTTCTTTTGAATCTTCCAAGATTGTGGATTTTGCTCTGGGTTTCTTGTTCCCTAAGTAAATCTGCTAATTGTTTTTTGCCAGTCCTACAAATTTTTGTCTGAAATTTGGGACTTTTGCTGAGGGTTGATTTGCGAATATGCATATACCTATCTTAATACAGCAGGGGTGTCAAAGTGCCAGCCCATGGGCCAGATGCATTGTCCGGAAGCCGCACCCACCCCGTTGCCGCAATGGCAAAACCGTCCCGATACGTTGTGCGACGTCACGTGACGTCGTGAGTTTGACATGTCTGTAATACAGGAAATAAAATCAGGAGCTATTTACAGAAATGTCTGTAATACAGGAAATAAAATCAGGAGCTATTTACAGAAATGTCTTCTGTATACTAAAGACTTACACTTGTAGGATGACTTTAAGCTCCAGATGATGCGTGTAGGTGGATAGTTAGATTTGGCTTTCAATATGGTCACAAAGAATGAAAAGATCTTTCAGATTGCTTTATTCACTTTAACCATAATGTTAAAAATTAAAAGTAGCACTTATTTAGTTAATCTATCAAATCGGTTCAGTAGCAAGGAAGGAAAATAAGCAAATGCAATTGAAACCAAACATTAAGTGGCAGAACAACTGTGCTAACAAAGAACTCTGTAACTTCCGTATTTTAGGAAAACTTTGGTAAAGGCTAGAAAGGTAAGAAAATATTAAATTTAGTTCAGTGTTCATAAAAGAATAATAATAATAGAAAGTAAAATTTAGTGTTATAGATAGCAGTGATACACAGAAAGATTGCTTACCGAGGCTAAAGAACTACCATAATACCAATCAGTATTACAACTTACAATTTGTTAGGTTCTCTTGAAGATTCAGGTGGTCCTTGACTTAAGGCACAATTGAGCCCAATATTTCCATTGCTAAGCAAGACAGTTGCTAAGTGAATCACTCTAGCCATTAAGTTAGTAACCCGGTTGTTAAGTGAATCTGGCTTCCCCATTGACTTTGCTTGTCAGAAGGTTGCAAAAGGGGATCTCAGGATCCAAGACACTGCAACCATCATAAATATGAGTCATGTGACCACCGAAATGCTGCAATGGTCGTAAGTGTGAAAAACAGTCATAAATCACTTTTTTTCAGTGTTGTTGTAATTTCAAATGCATGATTGTAAATACTACCTGTATTCTGGGTTGATTTGGTTGGGTTTATTTTATAGCATTAAAGTCTACATTTACCACTACTTCTTATTTCCTCTTTGGGCTGTTAGGCTTTTAAATGGGACTTGGGAGGCCGGTGTGTGGTGTAGTTGGTTCACATAGTGTGGTGGGATGGAGGGTTTGTTGTCACTGTGTGTTGGGGGGAGAGAGCACAGGGGGAGGCTCAGCTAATCTCAATGTACACATGTTGTACTTTGACAATAAAGGTTTATTATTTATTATTTTACCATATAGATATCACATGAATTTCATAATATTCTGAATTCTGAGAACCAAAACTTCCTTAATTGAAATAACGGTAGAGGAAATGAAACTTTTGTATTTTCAAACCAAAGACCCTTCACTATATGTTCATTTATTGAACTGAGCTTGGCCCAGCAGAATTTATTTATTTATTTATTTGTTTGTTTGTTTTTTGAGGAGCTGAACTCAAGAGACCAGAGGCTTTTTAATTAATTAAGGTTCTAAATTTCTCTTCGGATATAATACTATCTCAAGCATCCTTTATAATATCTGGTTGTACTTTTTCTTGAACCCACTACTAAAGGAACTAATATTAAGACTGCAATAAGGACAATTCCCAGTATGTTTTGACACTTCTAATGCCAAGAATTCCCTCTTTCCCAATATTCAGTTTAATTTTCTTCAAACTAATGAAACAACTAATCCTAGTTATTTTAGCATGAAAAAACTAGACTCCCTAGGCCTTCTAAGTTTGATTAGCTAGCATTTTAATTCTCTTTGCCTAATGTCAGCAAGTAGTAAATCATCTAAATTTATACTATTGCCTTTCCAAAGAGTTAGCGCTACTGGCAATGTTATGGAAGCATTCACTGCTGAGGAACTGAATAATGTTCAGACCACAGTGCGAATGAGGCCATTATAAGTTTCCAGATTTACTGTATCTGTACTAGGAACAGTGGTGGGATTCAGCCAGTTCGCACCACTTCGGCAGAACCGGTAGCTAATTTTTTGTTGCCCAGGCCCAGAATGGACTTCCAGAAGCAGCATCCACACAGAGAACCGGTTGTTCACATATTTGAATCCCACCACTGACTAGGAATCATGTAACACAAACCATTACAAGGCGCTGAAGTAACTTGTTCCCTCAAGTAACCATTTACAAATAGTAATAAATGAGCACACACCGTTTTCCTTGTTTTAGGTCCCGTCCTGGTTAAACAGCAATAGCCTCAAACTCAGGACTTCAGCTCAATTCTCTGTCTTATAGTTCAGTACAATATGGCAATCCACATGTCAATTTATAGTGGGGATACAGTAGAGAGCCAGATGGCATAGTGGTTAAGGTGCTGGCCTAGAAACCAAGAGACTCTGAGTTCTAAACTCACATTAGGCATAAAAAGCGGGTGGGTGGCTTTGGGCCAATCACTCTCTCTCAGTCCAACACACCACATAGGGTTATTGTAGGGAAAAAGAGGAAGAGGAAGAAATATTATGTATGTTCCCCACCCTACTTACTTATAAAGTAATAAAGGCCAGATAAAAATAAATAATAGTTGGATTCAGTCTCTGACTCAGTCCTGTTTCATAATATTGAGTCTGTTTTTAAGAAGTAAAAAAAAAAAACTGGCATGCATTAATATAATTGTGAATTTGGATCCAGAGATAGAATTTAACTCATGCAGTGATGTTTAGTACTATCAGCATTTCTATTAACTCCTTACTGCTGATGGGGGCAGCTCAAATCATTTTGATTTCAAAAATGCCTCTTTTCAAGTGCAAAACTCAAATGGTAACTATTATGTCGTGGGCTCTGATTAGCAGGAACAAGGACACACAGATGAGTACAAACTCATACTTTATTTAAGGAGAAACTGTACTGAGAGATTGGAGTCACCCTGCTTCAATATATAGCCAGGCCCTATGGTGTTAACCAATCGGATTGAAGCCATGCTTGCCACCCAAAGTTGACCAATTGCAGGACCGGAGACATCCTGTCTGAGTTGCTGGAGAACCGTTAGTTCTCCAGCAATGCACGTGATATTCCAAAAGCCCAGTACATAACAGTAACTTTCACTGCAGTAGGATAAGCAAATGCTAAAGGCATCTCCTCCAGTTCCTTGCTATGGCTGGAAAGGAGCCACAAGAATCAGTTTTACAGCCTTATGTATGTAGCATCACACAGTCTCACATCTAGCTTGGTGTGCAATTGCATGAATCCACAAATTATTTTACATTGGATGCATGCCCAAAATATAATCAGTCCACTAAATCACGGTATCATAAAGTTGGAAGGAGCCATTTAGGGCACTGAGTCCAACTTTCTGTTCGATACAGTACAGAATCCAAACTAAATCACCTCAGACATATGCCTCTCTAGCCATAGAAAGGGAACATGGGCAGTGAAAGGAAGCCTCTCTGGCTAATTGGTTTCATTTTCAAGCTGCTCTTATGGTTAGAATTTTAGGTTTTTTGATATTCAGTCCAAATCTGTCTTTTTTTCCCCCCACTTGAATCCATTTTTTTGTGTGTGTCACACTGGAATAACTGAAAACAATTCTTTAAGTTATTATTGCAATTTTAGGCTGACCAACTCCAAAACTGTTTTAGGCAACTTACAGTGAAATAAGATTAAAAATAACACAAGCAAAACAAAATGTGCAGTTGATGGAAAACTGACCCTTCTCTCTCTCTCTCTCTCTCTCTCTCTCTCTCTCTCTCTCTCTCTCTCTCTCTCTCTCTCTCTCTCTCACACACACACACACACACACACACAGAGAGAGAGAGAGAGAGAGAGAGAGACACAGACACACACAAACTAAAAATACTTAAAGCAAAACAAAACAGAGCAGCTTGTGACTTGTTTTCCAAATATGTGAAGAGTGTTACCATTTTCCTCCACCTCAGTTGTCTGTTTTCAAGTCCAAACATACCCAGCCCATTTAATCTCTCTTCATAAGGCCTAGTGCAGAGGTCCCCAACCTATGAGCCATGGCCCACTACCAGGCCGTGGCCTCTTGGCCGCCGGGCCATGTGAGTAGCTGGGAAGTGCATGCTCGTGTGTGCATAATCACCCCCCCCTTTGTGCTACTGTTGCCGTTAGTGTTGTGTGGGAGGTGGCAGCACTGCTGCTATTGCATGGGCGGTGGTGTTGCCATGACCTTGCACAGGTGGTGGCAGTGCTACAAGTGGCAGATAGGCAGAGGCGTGCCACATGCAGATGGTAGCATTGCCATGAACCTTGTGCAGGCAGCGGCAATGTCACAAGCAGCAGGTGGCCCACAGTGCGATCCTCATGCGGGGGGGCAGCACAAGCTTCATGCCAGGGTGGCATTGCTGCAAACCATGGGGCAATCCTCGCTTGGGGCTGTGGTGTGAGCCTCATGCCAGGGGCAGCATCGCTGCAGGCCGTGGCATGAACCTTGTGCTCATGGTAGCATCATCAAAAGCCTGGCAGCGGTGCCACAAACCTCACATAAGTGCCACTGACACTGAGAGCCTTGCGTGCATGTTTGCAGCCCTGTTTGCGTGGCACACATGCTGTCACTGAGAGCCTTGCATGCATGTTTGCAGCCCCGTTTGCATGGCACGCATGCTTGCAACCTGTTTGTACACGTGCACGCACATGTGCCCACATTCACGCCTGCCCCTCCCTCTCCCACCAGGCTGCCAATCCAAAAAGGTTGAAGACCCCTGGCCTAGTGCACAGTTCCAATGCATCATAACAATAGCAATAGCATTTAGACTTATATACTATGCCACTCCATAGTGCTTTATAGCACTCTCCAGATGGTTTACAATGTCAGCATTATTTGCATATTGCCCCCAACAATCTGGCTCCTTATTTTACCAACCTTGGAAGGATGCAAGGCTGAGTCAACCCTGAGCCCCATCAGGATTGAACTCCAGACTGTGGGCAGAGTTTGCCTGCAATACTAACCACTGCACCATCAGGGCTCTTTAATCATCATCCTCATTTCAATCTAAGAAGCAATCCTCAAATTAACAGCTAACCCAAACTCTGGTTGGTACAGAGTGTAACTCAGCTAGAATACAGGTAATTCTGGGTTACAAAAATGTTCTAAAGTTTATTGCCCTTATCTAAATATTTTTTTAATTTCTTTGAATCCTTGCTAAAGTATGTTGCTAAGAACTGGATGGAGCCTTGAAGAAGGGATATCACACATGTTGAGAATTACTTGCTGTGATTTGAAAATTGTATTTTTGGTGATGCAGTCTAAAAAATTGGATTGCCTTTTAATAACCATCTGATGCTGCTAGCTTATATTCAGTTTGCAATTAATCGGTATTCTGAGATTTCTTTCAAACTGCCATAACCAAACCAGATATCCACCACACTATAACTGTGCATTTGATTATTGCTTCCTAAGTGACTGAACTTTGCACTTGTCTGGGTTAAATTTAATTTCAGTCCACTCTCAACCCCGTTAAGATTGTTTTACTGTATCTCTGTCTTCTGTTGTATCAGATATCTCAATTTTGTTTCATCTGTAAATTTGATAAGCATTTTCTTGACATCTTTATTGTCATTAATAAACATTGGAAAGGAGAAGATTATGGCTGACCCTTTCAGTATGCCCTTTCTCCCTTATTACCTCTCTCCAGTTTGATAAGGAACCACTGATGAGCATTGTCTGACTTATGACTCTCTAGCCAGCTGTATATATCTACATAATTGCCAGGCTCTCCACTCCAATATAAATGGCTTGCTAAAAATAATTTCATGGTGTACTTTATCAAATGCATTGTTGGATTAAAAAGTAATGAAAATGGGATAAGTCATTTTTGCAAGCTTTGTTTTTAGCAAAATCACAGTGACGTCTAGTAATAACTGCAGTGTGTTGTAGTTACTTACACATAGATCTGTTTATGACTTGCTCTAGAATTCCCAGCTATTATTGTCAGACTGATCAATTTGTAATTCCCTGGAGCCCCTTGTTGTCCTCTTTTGAAGGTATGGACAACATTTTGCCTTCTTCAATCATTTGACCCTTTGCCAGTTCTCCAGGATTTTTCAAATGTAGTTTGACCACTGGGTAATGTATTCAATATCTTTGTATGCAGTTCACGGATCTTATTCTACAGTTCTTCTTTTGATTACCATGAGCCAAGGATACCTGATTCTCTTGCCCTGGTTGTTACCTACTGAAAGGGAAATTTGTCAGCAAGACAAATCAGGACTTTCCTGCAGGGATAATGCCTAACAGATTTGTCTCCTAACACCTAAAACCTTGTGTCTCTTTGAAACAACCATAATTACAGAAAGCATCCATTGAATCAGCACCCTTAAATTCAGATTAGTAATCTGGATTTTAGAGGCTCAGAGTCGATGAACGCATATAGGATGGGAAAAGGGAGAAAGACTAATTTAGTCTGAGCTTCTGAGTTACATTCCAATATTGCCATCTTGCTCCAATGCCTTGCAAGGAGGGCCCATCCTGGGAAACCATGTGGAAGAGAGCCAATTGGGGGAGGGGGTCTGAATTATCCCCAGGCTGGTCTCCTTTATGGGGTCCACTGGGACCATTTTATTTTGCTTTAAAAGGTAGAGTTGGCTCTGAAACTGGAAACTGTTTGTTTTGTAGAAATCTAAAGGAACTCCATTTAATTTAGTATAATTTAGTACTGCATCACCAAAATGATTGAAGGAAGGCCAGGACTCCCAGTTCTATAAGTTGTGAATACAGAGGAAAATTCTCTGTTTCTTCTCTCCTCCCCAAATCTTCAATTATCTCCATTCCTCCTTCCTTCATGTCAAAGGAGACTTATGCAGCAATTATCCCAAGGGGTAGAGAACATTGTGCATGGAAAGAGCACTTAATCAGCTTCTAGAAAAGTCAGTCACTCCATTCTTTCCTCTTGCCACTCCATAGGGCTCATTACTTTCTAAGATACTGACTGCATAACCCTGCATTGGCTGATTGACGTGTGGCTGAAAGCTATCTCAGCACACAGGGCAGCACATTATGCCTTTGCCTGAGTACTTTTGATCTTTTAGCACTACAAATTTGCTCAAAACCTTGAATTTCCTTAATTAGAGGTTTCATATTCTGCACGTCAGTGATTTGTGAGTCAGAACAAGGAGACTGTAGGGTCATGTTTAAATGGTTCTCCCAATACAGGCTGGAGAGATTAATTGATTAATGGAGTGCAGTATCATTAGCATAAGAGTATGGGAGGAGAGAGAAAAAATCAATTCATGCACAGTGAAACCAGCCAATGATAATATACAGTACTATGGCATGGGCAGAAAACAATCATGTAGCCAACAATTCAGTGCAACATGAAACAGTGCAAAACTCTGAGTCAAGATTAGTGGTTAGCAGACTAGGAATGGGAAGATTAATTATGGGAAGATGGAAGAGCAGTAGGCAAAATCTCAGCCACATCCAGATGTTGCTGCAGCCCTACTTCTAAAATGATTAGTAACAAGGACGTACCATAAAGCTGTCAGGATGTTAAAACCTTGAAGGATTGAGAGCGATTTATCTCCTGAAACGATATGCTTATCATGCACTGGGAAGAGAATATTAATGAGGAGAAAGGATGGAGCGGGAAAGAGTGGAATATTTAAAGGGAGAATTAAAAATAAAAAAGAGACTCCTAGAAAATAAATTAAGTCACTTATTTGGAAGTGACAGATTTTTAGCTGAGCATCTGTGGAAAATTGAGACCTCGTCTGGAAATGCCCCTAGGCCTCAGGAGAGAAACCTATAAGCACAGTGCTTTAGTATAGAGGTTGAGCAACATAGAAAGCAGATTATCAGGAACTAAACCAGCACATATCCTGGAACCCAGACTTTAATTTATTTAATTTATTTATTTAATCCCATTTATATCCCGCCCTTCTCCGAAGACTCAGGGCGGCTTACAATCTAAGAAGCACAAATCAATGTGCTTAGCAATAGCCTTCATTCTACGTATATGCCTGCTTATTAGGGCTTTCGCGCGTGCCCCCAAGTGGCATTATTACAAAGTCAGCTTATTGCCCCCAACAATCTACAGTTTTAGGTTTTGCATGGAACGAAAATATTCTGAATTTAAGCAGCTGCTACAACAACATTCCAACTTATAGCATTTCTGAGGAAGAACACAAATGTGTCAAATGCACTGAATAATTTTGCTATATAAGAGAGAGTGGATATTCTGGTCTTTCTTCAAGGTGACTGCAGACTAAGTGAGAAGCAGCCAATCAGATGTGATTTGAAATTCCTAAGTAAAGAACAATAGGGTAATTTAGCATTGTGACAGACCAACTACAAGATCCAGACCTCCTCCCTCCTCCCAGCATAGTAGAAGTTATAAATCACACTTTCACAATATGTTTTTTTTTAATCTGCCCTTTCATGCAGTCACCTCCCTTTCAACACCCAGAATCACTGAGGATTGAGTGACATACAAGTTTTTATTTTTTAAAAAATATAATAGCTATTCCAAGTAAAGCTGCCTTTTGCAATTGACTGATGGTGACTTGTCAGTGCTGATGGTGTTCAGGTGGTGCTCCAGATATTTTGGGATTGCAACCAAGGCACCTATTACTATCAGTACTATTTTTACTTTCTTTTGCCACAATCATTTTACTTCTACTGTATTTGCAGATCTTTGGTAATGTTCTCCAGATCTTTCTCTACTGTTCTGCTGTCTCCAGAGTTGCTATTGTGGGGGGCGGGGGGGGGAAGGAGGAGGAAGAAATACAGGTAATCCTCAACTTACAACAGTTCATTTAGTGACTGTTTGAAGTTGCAATGGGACTGAAAAAAGTGACTTATGACCGTTTTTCACACTTACGACTGCTGCAGCATTCCCAGGCTCACGTGATCAAAATTAAGACGCTTGTCAATTGTCTCATATTTATGACAGTTGCAGTATCCCAGTGTGATCAGCTTCTGCAACCTTCTGACAAGCAAGGTCAATGGAGAAGCCAGATTCACTTAACAACCATGTTACTAACTTAACAACTGCAGCGATTCACTTAACAACTGCAGCAAGAAAGGTCATAACATGGGACAAAGTTCACTTAACTGTCTTGCTTAGCAAAAGAAATTTGGGGCTCGATTGTGGCCATAAGTCGAGGACTACCTGTACTGCAACATCCACTCTCCAAATATCATCCTCATTATCATTGTTATTATTATTGATCATCGCACAGTCAGCCAGATGTTCAGACTGGATTTGGCATTTTTGTCTACCTATCGAGTCCTTACCAAAGACCTGGGATAGGCAGATGTGAATGTTTGATGGTATTACAGATATCGTTGCAGGATGGAAGCAGTTCCTAGTAAGGCCACCTTTTGCAATTGACTAATGGCAAATTTGTCAATGCCAATGGTGTTCAAGTGGTGCTCCAGTTGTTTTGGGATTCCACCCAAGAAGCTTATTACTATTGGTATTACCCTTGCTTTATGATGATGATGATGATGATGATGATGATGATGATTTTCACAACAAGGTGAGGTCACTGTTGCCAGTTCTTTAGCTGGCATCAAGTTCTTATCAAGAACCTAGGATTTCATTGTTGAAAGAAAAATCTTCATCAGGGTCCAGTCCAAGCCAGGAATCAACAAAATGGAGACTGCTTTAGAAAAAAGGTTGTAGTTTATTGAAAAGCAGAGACAGACATAAGCCATGGCTCTGGGAAAGCTGACCACGTGTTGTTGGGAATGGTGGGTTTTTATACCTTCTGGGGCTTTGGGGTTTGTTTCCTTTTCCTGTGGCATGAACTTTGACCTGAAGTTTAGTGTGCCTTTCTGGTATTCTGATGGTGGTGGGTTAATCCTATTATGTCCTAAAAGTCATGTTTCCTGTCCTTAGAGTTTGGGTGGGGTGTGTAGATTTCAGGGGTCTTTGTCTTTCTAATCTCATCAGCTCCAAGCTTCCTGGCCCCAACCTTTCTGAATAGAATTATCAAATCTGCATTTCTATAGACCTGGCCTCTGCCTGGATCTTTTAAGAAAACTGGCCCTGCTTTTTTGCCTTTAATATCCTTTGGGGAAATATAATATTCTGCCTTTTTTATATTTCCTTCTCTGAGGGGGTGGGGGCTGACTTCCCATATCATAATATATCAACATATATACTGCGTTTTCCCAAAAATAAGACCCAAACTAAAAATAAGCCCTAGCATGATTTTTCAGGACACTCGTAATATAAGTCCCATCCCCAAAATAAGCCCCAGTTAAGATTGTCAGCCAGACGGATGCATTTAGTATGCATTTCCCTGAAAATAAGCCCTAATGTGTCTTTTGTAGCAAAAATTAACACAAAACCCGGCCTTATTTTCCGGGAAAATGCGGTATGTGCAGATCACCAACAAAGCAAAATGCCCTTTAAAATACATATGGGGATGGAGAGGGGAAAGTCTCTGTTCCTTCCAAATGTCAGTGAATTAATCTGTTTACTCACCTGTAACGTGAAGGTAAGACAAGCTGGCAAACAATTGCACAACCCTAATTCTCTGAGGATTACAACAACAACAGTATAGAGTACATTGCAATGGATGGCGTGTTGTCTATTGCTCTTGGTGGCTGTGTCTGAAATGTGTGGTTTTAAAAACATACAAAGTGCTCTGATGAATCAGAATGTGCATCAGCTATTTCCAGAGAGGCAAATAGCCCCCAAGCAAAATATGTAGACACTAAACCTCTCTTGCTGTTATTTCCCCTGGGGGCTATGCTCTGATCCTGGTGATTGCCTGTAGTGAGGCACTGATATCCTCATTTCTCTGTGGTTTGTTGCAAATCACAGTTGCCGGCTGTTCTTTGCACAGGAAGTGAGAAGAGTTCAATTTATAGTGCTTTCTATTTTCTTTCCTTCTTCCTGACTTCCTTTCAGAATAGGGTTTTTTTTTTCCTGTTTAAAAGGATATGAAGGTTCCAAGTCTTAGCCTTTTGCCCTTTATTCTTTTTATTATGCAGCTTTTTTTTAGTCTTATTAATTAATATGTGTGAATTTGAATTGTGGATCGTTTTGCTTTTTTTTAAAAAAAACAACAACAAACCAATCAGATGAAGGATTAAAACTGTCCCCCCCTCCCCTTGGTTCTTTGCTTCAAGCTCAGTGGGGGTGGTTGGGATGGAGACGAGTTTACAGACATGCAGGAAGCAAAGGAGCACTGTACAAATTTAGTGAAAAGGATGCAAAGTTAAGAGAAGGAGGTTTCTGTAATCATCTGTATTGAGATTATTCTTTAAACAACATTAGAGAATGAAACATCACATTAGCAATCATTTGCAAAGAAATATCTTCAGGCTTTTCCATCTAACAGTATCCCTGCAATCTCTATTAGTAGGGATTCCTCCAAGGACCTTTAATACCTGGCATTTATCTCCAGCCTTAAAATTATGATGAATTAAATTAATACCAGCTAAGGAGCTGTTGTGTTTGCTTATTTCTTAAGCAGTAAGTATATATTTCTTTAAAAAAATCCATTAAAGCAATATTCACCTGGTCTTCCCAAATATCTTCTATCTGACATTATCCCTATATAAAAAACATTAAATCATTATATCAGAATAAAAAAAAGTATATTAACTATGATACTGCAATAACATGCCACCTTAATCTGCTGATATCCAACAGGCAGATCTACTTGGAGTAGATTGTCCAAAATGTAACCAGGACCTTTAATATTTATGTATATGTGTGAGTGAGCGTGTTTGTGTGTGTGTGTGTGTGTGCATAGTAAATAATGTAGTATTTATGTAAAATAAATATATAATATACACTGCATAGTGGTGCAGTGGTTAGATGGCAGTATTGCAGGCTACTTCTGCTGACTGCTGATTGTCAGCTGTTCGGCAGTTCAGATCTCACCGGCTCAAGGTTGACTCAGCCTTCCATCCTTCTGAGGTCGGTAAAATGAGGACCCAGATTGTTGGGGCCCATATGCTGTCCCTCTAAACAGCTTAGAGATTGCTGTAAAGCACTATGAAGCGGGTATGTAAGTCTAAGTGCTACTGCTATTGCTCTATATTAACACAGTATGTTATTCTACAGTAACAGCCCTCAGCCACTAGGAAGCAGATAGGCACAGATTATACCTGCTCTAGTTTCAAATTTGTTTTCAGTTTGCCGTCCCCACTTCATGGAACCCCACTCAGGAAGGGTACAAATTAGTGCCCTGAATTCTTGCAGGCATTCCAGGAGGATACTTTGTTCATTGGTACCAATTCTTGCTGAGATTCATCAGGATGACAAGAATTGCATTTCCTCCATCATGCTCCAGTACAGGTCATCCACAAGAGTCACTTATGTAGTTTCCATTCCATATCCAAGCTGAACTTGGGGAATTTGGACCTTCCACTTCAATTCAGTGTCTTTGTTAAGTCTTACCTAATCACAGTAAGAAAAGATGGGAGATGGAAGTTGTCCAGGAGAGCCAAATCTAGGAATGACCTCTTGAGGAGGAGATGCACTGCCACGTTTACAAAGCTGGTGGTACCAGCCCATCTCTCAAAGAAGCATTCATTGCCTCCCAAGAGTGAGCCTCTTGTCTTTCCCTGGCACAGCTAATAAGACATGACTGACAATGATCCAGCTGATTTCTACACAAAAAAAAAAACCACCAAAGAAGGAAAAAAACAGTGTAGAAGCATTCAGGGGGATCTCAAGGGAGCAAGTGACAAAGCAGTGTTGGGCCATCATGATGCATGCTTCACCTCTTTTGAACATGTATTGTGATGTTGTACACAGGTAAAAAGGGGATAGGGATTATGTTGTGACAACATGTTGCTTTTATTATTTTGATGAAAACACTTGGTCTTGCAGATTCCTCAACACTATAATTTGTGGGTATTTAGTATTTAGTATTTATTATATTTGTATACCGCCCTTCTCCCGAAGGACTCAGGGCGGTGAACAGGGCACATATAAAAATACAGAATAGAAAAATTAAAAAAGAATTAAATAGGAGCCCGAGCTAAAACAATAGATATTAATAAAAAATCCACAATAAAAACCCCAACACATCCCCCATCAGGCCAGGCTGGCTTGTTCAAATAGATAGGTCTTCAGACCGCATCGGAAGGAGCGAAGGTCAGGTGCCATCCGGAGCTCAACTGGCAGCTGATTCCATAAATCCGGGGTGCCCACAGAGAAGGCCCTCCCCCTGGGGGCCACCAGCCGACATTCTCTGACTGGTGGCACCCTGAGGAGCCCCTCTCTGTGGGAACGCACAGGGCGGAGGGAAGTTGACGCCAGCAGCAGGTGATCCCCGAGGTATAGGTATAGGGTGGCTACCTTCATCCTATTGTATTAAAAAAATAAAGCAATGAACATCTGAAATTCTTGCAAACCTACTATCAATTATTCAAAGTAAATTTGGAATTAGCTTCTGCCTCCAGGTTGCCTAGAAACTATTGGTTAGTTACTGAAGGCTATTGCTGGCAGAAATACAGCTTTCTAAAGAATGAAAGGAATGTGGAAACAGCAGATCTTAGGTGTAGCAACTAAGTTAGGTAAAACACACATTTTGCAGTCTATTCTATGTGGATAGTTGTTAACATTACATTTCTGTTCTACCTTTTCTTCCTGTGAATACATATACAAAGTGCACTAAAATGGCCAGCTACAAATGGAGGATTGCCTCTTTTTTTTCCTTTTTTAGGCACAGGGTTTTGAAACCATTGTACATAGACAATGTAAATCAATATACTATTTTAATTCGCTGACATGGCAAACTGCCATGCCATAAATCCATATTGCTGCTGCTTCAATTTCTTTTAATTTCTATTAGGGAGAAATGGAATTGCTGCTGATTTTTTTCCACTTTCCAGCCATCATGCTGATTTCCAAGGAAACACCCTCTAATTGCAGAGTTCTGCTTCTAAAATCCAATATGAAGCTGGAGTAGATATTAAATCTGTAGCCCTTGAAAGATGAATAGCAATGAAAAGGAATGCTGATGCCCCCAAATATTTGTAAAATACGATCGAGGGCACATATATCTTATGCAACCTAAACCCAGCTGAAACAGTCACGTATTTTAAGCTCATGCACATTGATTGCTTTATTAAGCAACTATATCTGGCAGCTTTCTTTCCCAGAAGAAATAACAGCTGAATGTGGGTGTATGGAAGCTCGTCAGAATTAGAAAAGAGGATGCTATCTCTATTGCAAAAATATGATGCAGAACAAGCATCCAAATAAATAAATATCCAGGATAAAGATTTTATTTTTTGTTAATAGTGAAATGCAAAAAACTACAAGGTCAACAGAAAAATAAACAAATACATACATACAGACAGACACACACACACACACACACACACACACACATTGTGGCTATGGAGGTATAAAATTAATTAACAAAGGAATATTCATATAATATATTATCAATATAAAATTACATAAATCATTCAAGCTAGATTATAGGGAAACATGTCTTTTGTCATCACATTTTAGAACACAAGGACTTTTTATAACTAGGTGACAGACTCGTATTCTGAATCCATTCCTTACTATCCTTTGGATAATTTTTTTGCCTCTATGTGAAAGTCTCCTCTTTACTCTATCCCAGATTCAGTAGTGCCGAAGCTGTCAGAATAACAGAGTTGGAAGGGACCTTGGAGGTTTTCTAGTCCAACCCTCTACTTCAGCAGGAGATCCTATACCATTTCAAACCAATGGCTGTCCAGTCTCTTCTTAAATCTCTTCACGACATGACAAATTCCATGTTTTACAAATATAATTCAATATCACAAAATCAAACCAATATTTATTTCAGTCCTGGATCAGCACAGCCTTTACACATTCAGCCTTTCAATTTGATTAAAACAATATTTCTTCCCAAAATTGTATTATCAAATATTACTACAGCATTAGTAATCAAAATAAAGCTCAGTTACAATAAAAACCTTTGAAATAGCCCTTACATTTAAGGTTAAGCAGAAGCATTCCAATAAACATCTTCCTTCTATTTTCAAATAGGTATTATTTGAACATCTATTTATCATGTGATTTGGGATCAAAACATAATTACTTGTCAATTAATGACCAAATGTTCCTATTAACTTTCAAGGCTGGAAACAAAAAAAACCCTGTTTAATATAACTAAACCCTAAAATTTGCCAAGATTTCAGTTAAATAGTTATTTTCACATAGGCATGATAAATATTTCCCAAAATGCCTGATTAATAAAAGGTCCTCTTCCAAAAGAATATAGAAATCAAAATAAAAGCCAAATGACACAGACATCTAGTAGGATTAAAGCTGTTATAATCATGTAGCAACCTCAATTTGCCAGCCATAAACATTTTCTAGCAGAATAAAGTGTCCAGTGGGGATTAACACTGAAACTCCTCTTAAAATATACATTTGTCTTAATGTAATAATCATGTTAATCTTACCCCAGGGTTTTATTAGAAGTTTTAGCCATCAAGTTATATCTATTGAAATTGCATTTATGCATTTAGACATGAAGTATTCAACCTTCTGATAAATTTCAAGAAAGCTATAAATGCATGTGTTTTATTGTGTCTGTACAAATTATGAATTCTAATCTTTTCGGTGTAGTCTATTGATATAAAAGCTCAGAAAGGAAGCAAATGACTTATTCCAGATAATAGTATAATCAGGGTATGAACTGTATCCTCTATGACTTCAATAAACTTGACACAGCGTAATGTCAAAATAGCTATAATATCATCAGCAGGTAAGAATAATTTATACCGGTATTAAATATCAAATGCCACCATAATATCTTGATATTTTTTTAATAGAAGATGCCAAAAGAATCAAATTAAAGATTAAAGAAGTCAACCTGATGGGTTCCATGATATAAGTTGACAAGTAAGTCCATTAGTAGCCATTCTAGCTACTGGCTGAAGGAACCAATAATCCAGTGAATAAAAGATGATGAAACCCCATATATTCTGAGAATCAGTTCAGAAATCACTCTGGACCACATCAAAGGGCATTTCAGTGTCTATTGAAATTAGAAATCTGAATTCATCAATTTGCCTTCATACCCCCAAAAGAAGTTAGCAGGTGGATATTGTCAGAAGCTCATCTAATTTTTATAACTCCAGATTGAGAGGGTTCTTCTGAGTATAGTAGTACATACTATACATACACTATATGTAATTGATTCTGCTTTTAAAATAGTGACAAAAAAAATAAATGGAAGAAATGGAAAAAATAAAAATGCATACATTATCAAAATAAAAGAAACATAAAAATACACTCAGGTATTATCAAATTGATCAATCGATATGTATTATCAATTATCAAAGAAAAGAAAAATACACATAACAGTCCAATTATATTTTAAATAAGTATTGTGCTTTTTTATTAAAAAAACAAAGTCAGGGTATACAGCAGTAGTGCAATTGTGAAGACCATTGTATTTTGAAAAGCATGGTGACATATTTTGATTTTTCCTTCATCAAAAATTCTAATAATTTAAGGTTCATTCTGAAATGTTTAACCTGTTTGTTTTTTTACTATTGCTGGATGGGTGGGAAAACTGTAAAAAAAAACCTCAGGATTACACATAGTCCTCGATTTACAATATTTCATTTAGTGACCATTCAAAGTTACAAGGACACTGAAAAAAATGACTTATGACTGTCACACTTACAACCTTTGCAGCATCGCTGTGGGTCACATGATCAGAATTCAGGTGCTTGGCAACTGGTTCACATCTATGACGGTTGCAGGGTCCCTGGGTCACCTTTTGCCACCTTCTGACAAGCAAAGTCAATGGGGAAGCCAGGATCACTTAACAACTTCACAAAAATTCAATGATCCACTTAACAACTGTGGCAAGAAAAGCTGTGAAATGGGGCAAACTCACTCAGCAAGCATTTCACTTAGCAACATAAATTTGAGGTTCAGTTGTGGTCCTAACCCGAGGACTACCTATAGTTAGGTTAGCCCTGGCTTATCTGTTTATGCATCATCCAATCAAGGTCAGATCCTGCAGTTTCATGGGAGCAGGGCTATGAAGTTTGATGCCAGCCTTAATAAAAAAACCTGGTGCACTTTGAGCTTCCGCACAGGCTTAAGCTCTCAGTGCTGTGCACAAACAGCCAATGAGGGCCTCTCCCTTGTTTATCTTGGGGCTCCCAACAGCTGAAGGAAGAGCATCTTGCTTAGTAAATTATGCTTTTATGTTTTCACTTATATCTGCCTGCTAAACATATTAAACAAGCTTAAAGTCTTCTCACCCGGTGATCCTCAAAGAACCAATTGTCTAACACCTGGCCACTGCCTGACACTTGTTAAAACACAGGGTCCCAGCATTTAGAGACTTCTTACACTTGAAAAGGCTTATTGAAGAGCAAATTGATAAGGATGAAAAGGATTTAAATAGTTATTATGAATCTGAGTTCACAAAACTGAGCCTAGTACAAAAAAAAAATTAAACCAGAAAGGTAATACCAACCCCAACTCTGCTGGGTTTTGAAATAAAATAAAATAAAATAAAATAAAATAAAATAAAATAAAATAATAAAATAAAATAAAATAAAATAAAATAAAATAAAATAAAATAAAATAAGTTTGGATTAGGTTGCTGTACAAACACCTTTCCAATTCTGGGAATAAAGATATAAGAGAATAAGCTCCAAATGTATATATAGTAGCAACTACTATTAAAGAAAAAAGAGTGAGGAAGAAGATAAAAAAGGGTAAAGTTATTATTCAACAGATAAGTTCAGAACCTTTCAAATTCTGTAGCAACAGATGGGCTTGTAAATCCTTTGATCTCATCTCTGAGGGACAGGCAGAGGATCCCTGGATACAGGAAGTATTATTTTATTTTCTTAATTCTTGCCAGTGTATGTGCCAAATCAAAATCTTGTCTTGTTAAGCACTTGTAAAGAAAGATACTGTGCTGGATTTCTAATTCATTTTTAACTCATCATAAATGTGTGGAAACTGTAACTCCTACTTAGGCAGATGATAACCCAATAATTGTGAAAGTAAAGAGAGGAACCGGCTCTAGGGGTAGGCAACCTTGGCTCTTTTATGACTCATGGACTTCAACTCCCAGAATTCCTGAGCCAAGGTTGCCTATCCCTGGGCTAGACCTAGAGAGGTGGAAAAGTAACAAAATTCTACTGCAAACAGTTGAAGTACCAACAGGCTGAGATATCTTATTTTTTTTATTTTATTTTATTAAATTTATATACCGCCCTTTCCCGAAGGACTCAGGGCAGTTTACAGGGCATTTAAAACAACCAATACAAAAGTTAAAAACAAATTTAAAAAGATTAAATCATCCCTAGAATTAAAAACCCCAGTTAAAAATCTTGAAAAAGGCATCCTGTCAGAAAAAAACCCTGTATTAGCAACTGCAGAAGGATCAGGCCAAAAGAATGATTACTTCTGTTCGCACAGACCTTGATTCAAATAAGATTGAAGAGTACCAGAATACAATACAACTTACAAAATTTATAGATCAACAAAAGGAAGTTCTCAATAAACTCACAACAGAAAGTAAAATGAAAGCACCAATAAAAATAAAATCACTGCTACTGAACAAAGCTCAAGGACCTGAAGCCATTTTTATAATATACTACGAGATTTTTTTTTCCAAGAAATTGTGTTTAAAATAATAACCCACATAATGAATTAGCTTCAACAATGTCAAGAACATAATTAAGGAAAGAAACATTTATTTTTCTGATCAATAAGGAAGGAAATGTACACATAATTATGGTAACCAGACAAAGCAGTCCCCATTCTCCTTCCTTATTCTTACAGGCTTTAGAACCATTAACATAGAAAATGCATATATAAAGTAAACTTGTAGGAAATAAATTAACAACTCAGGAGTGTACATTGAAATTATAAGATGATGATGTATTTATTCATCTAAAGGACACTTTAGTACTCATAATATATGGTTCAGAGTAACATAAATAGGAATAAATTAAATTTGGTAGTAATATTATTACTACTAATAATAACGATATTATTAATATTGTCATAGTTCTAATAGATAAAACAGAACTCCTCTAAGAACATGTTTATTGGATACAAAGTATTGGCACAGTCAAAAGTGAAACCAAGACTAGAACCCCCTCCCAAAAGCAAACAGTAATACAAAGTTAAAGCTCCCACCCCACTGGCTAAGCAATCAACTATGTTTCCCAATAATAGAGCCAGGTGGGCTTTCTAACACTAGGATCATCCTCCCAAGCTGAGGGAAACAGAAATGACCTTGGTTTCCATGGGACAGAAAACTATTTAGTCTAATAGAAAACATCCCATTCCCCTCCCCCCGCTATCTTGTGGCAACTGGAAATGAGTATTACAAAAAATTTGAACAATTGTTGTAACTTATCATCTTCTCTTTAAAAAAGAGAAGGATAGAAAGAAAAAAGATACAAAAAGACAAAAGAAAAAAGAAAGAGGAGAAATAGAAATGAAATAAAAGCAAGAATATAATAAAGAGAAAAGAAATATATATTAAGTGTCTTCCCACCTTCATTACAACAAATTTAAACAATTGTTGTAACTTATCATCTTCTCTTAAAATACAGTAAATGGTCACTTCTTTCCATATCCCAACTCTTATGAATAAATAAATCCATAAAGCACCATTTCAGTCCTGGTGTCAGTAAAAGTCCATGAAGAGACAAAAGCATATCTATTTTAATCAAATAAACCAAGTTTATTTACCACCTTCTATTTCTAGCAATCTTGTCTTACAGTCCATTCAAATGTTGTAGAACTTGATATATATTCTTTGACTCTTCTTACAAAATCCTCCAAAACTTTAACAAGCCTCTTTTGTAAATCCAAAATAGGAAAATTATCCACATTACTCTCTTGGTTTATCGTTTTATATCACATTTAATTACTAAGGTATCAGCTAATTTCTTTTGTATGTCCAGGGTAACATTTTTCCCCATATCATTCTTGTAGCCTGTCATTTGTAAGTCCACTTTCAATTTGGTCTTGGTCTTCTCAGGTGTCAGGAGTCTGTAAACTTGAAGGGAGATGTCCCGGTGAAGTAACTGTCTCCTCCGCAGCAGGCTGATAATGGCCCTTTTTCTTTTTCTTTGACATATTGCAGCAATTAATCACAGCCTCCTCAGTGCCAGACTAACTAGCTATATGCTTATCAGTAGCAATAAATCTTGAAAATAAAAAACAAACCACCCTCTGCTACCAAATGTCAGGGAATAGATACTCCCCTATCAGAGGGCAACGAACTGTGGCTCATTCGCATGGTGAATAGCAAAGAAAGAAATCTGAGGCATATTCTACTGTAAAACTTTTAATGAGAAAACAAAAGACCTAACTGACTACATCTCTCATCGGGCAGAATACAAAGTAAAAGTGAGAAAACTTTTTCTAGACATGCACACTTAGTAGGACAAAACAGAGTAAAACCATAACATGGCTGAACATGTGGCATTCACTATGGTTACATGATAAGATAGTAACACAGGTACAGAGAGCAGGGGAAAATGTACAGACAGAAATGAACAAAGCTGGCAAAACTAAAAAAAATGCAGTGACATCAGGTAGAACTTGTTCTTCTTCCATAACATCTTTTAGACAACAGTCTTTGACTTCTAAGTCTGCTGTTGAAAAATTTCCTTCAGTTTGTCCAACATTAGAATATTTTACTTCATTCTATAATTGTAATTTGAATTTATGTGTTCGTCTCTTTTAATTGTAATCTTTAGTTCCTTTAGGACTCTCTTTCCAATTTTTAAATATTATTATGGTTTTTTTAAAAAAATCAAAAAGCATTTTCCTGTGGGAAGAATTCTTTATAACTGATTCCAAAATCTTATTTCAAATTTATCTGGACCATTTTGTAACTTTGTAAAATCAAAGTTTTAATCACCCTTTTGGGGTTTATTCCAAAAAAAATGTTTTTTAGATTTCTTAAATTTGTAGTTAAAACTTTTTTTAACCAAAGATTGTGGGGGGGGGAACTAACAGTTGTGAAATGTATTGATCCAGAGGTTTCTAATAGCTGAAATGCAATTAACAAGCAGTTTACAAGTGATTAGAAAATGAAGTATGAAAATTTAGCATCCTTTCAAAGGCACCAATAACATTCTCAGGAATTTCTCTAATGAAGAAAAGTGATATCTGTACCAAATTATAGAATTTAATATTATTGCTTAAAATTTTAAAATTGGCAAAGACAGTAAAAATCTATTTGTAAATCACTATTCACAGGTTTGGGGAAAAATAATGGTAGGATTTTTTTTTTAAGATGTAGAAAGTAAAAACTATCTTGCTTAGAACAAATTGCAACAATTAAAATGAATTTTCAACAAAGGCTCAGCTTTCAATGACTCCAAGAAAAAAATTAAAATAAGATATTATCAAAAGCAAATAATGAATTTTATATAGTATAATAAAAGGACAAGGAAAAAAATTAAGACACTATAGGATTGAAAGAATGAGACAAACTGAGGGTTCCAAACACAAATTGTATCTAGCTCAGGGGTCTTCAAACTTGGCCCTTTTATGACTTGTGGACTACACTGGCTGAGGAATTCTAGGAGTTGAAGTCCACAAGTCATAAAAGGGCCAAGTTTGAAGACCCTTGATCTAGCAATTGTTTAAATTGGATTATTGATTGGATTATATCACCCTATGGTTGGTTACCTTCACTGAGAGAACACAATGTCCAGATACATTGCACAAATATCCTGTTACTGATACAAAGAGAAAATAATCACACCAAACTTATAATCTCTTGCTACATTATTGCATATTCATTTTTATGAAGAGGAAAGCATAAAGAAATTCACAATGGAGAGACAACAAAATATATAGGCTCAAAAATTTGATTTATCAATAGGCAAAAGATAAACTCTTTTTGTGATTTTCTCTTCAGAATGGACAGAACTACCCAACTAGTTTCTATGTTTTTCAAATAAGCGTTATCTCTTTAGAAGAAATATAAAAACAAGAGGGAACACTTAGAAACTTGACTGAATTTGAGAACTTTGTAACATAAATTTGAAATTGACTGAGCATAAATTCTTGATGAAATATGATTCTAATATTTAATCAGCTAAGGACTATAATTAAGCAAATGCAAGCAGAATTTATATACAATATATGACAATGGAAATTTTAATAAAAGAAAAGATTAAATTCATACCATCTATTGTATCTAGAGAAAGTTGGTATAAGATGTTTTACTGCTGATAGATCGCTCCACTATTGATTGTTGAAAAGGACAATTTCTTCTCTGAAAATGGTTAGAATATACAGTAATAATCAAATTGGATCATTTCTTTCATGTTTGGCAGCAAAGTCATAAAACTCAACAATTTTGGAAAATGATTTATAATAGAACAAAATGAATTTCAAAGGTGGCATTTCCTCTCCAGTTATTTATTTTATAAAATATTATTAAACTGTATGCTGCCACAAAATATATTGAATTAGCTCTGTATGGGGTAACTGCATCAAGGAAATTCTGTATTTCCTCTTAGAAAATACAATCAATTTCTTCTGCAGAAGGATGGCTACTTAAGCTCTGGGACTATGCTTTGATGACCTTTGAATTTCAGTAGTAAATCTGGCACAGAATTTGATTCCACATGAGAACCATTTTTTAATTATAATTGTTTATATGGGCTGATACTCCATCCAAAATTAGTCTTTCTCTTAGTATAAAGTCTTTAATGGCTGAAAAAGACATTCTTCTAATTCCTAAACTCATTTTACATTTTATATTATGCCGACTACTGCTATGGATATTCATATATTGCTTTGATTCTTTGTTTGATTTGTAGTTTTTAAAACATTATATTATACTCAATGAAATATAAAAATTGGTAACCTAATTAAATCCCCTAAGTACTTTATTTTTCTCTTTTTTTATGCCCCTCTTTTCCACTTTTTATTTCTGTCCTATGCATTCCTGTTCTTTAAATGCTTCATAAAGTATAAGAAAAATAGTAGAAGATTTGGATAAATCATGATTTTATACCCATTATACTTCAGTTTGGTAGCTTATCTTGAGAGTGTAAAGGTAGGCTTCAGAAATGAACAATTGTAAGAACAGATCTCTGTGACATTGCCATTTGCTCTTAATCTGCAAGTGCCCATTGTCTCACCTTTAAAATTAATTGACAGGGAGATGTTTTGCTGAATGCACTATTTCATGAATATTAAAAAATGCTCCCATCACTCAGCATTCAAAGCTAAGCTTATTATATTTAAAATTATTTCTAGTTTGTTCCCAGAATTAAGTAATTAAGTAATTCAGTTTATAAATCCATAATGAATTTATTCTTACATTCTTTCTTCTAAGCTTTTAATTTTGGTTTCATGAGAAATAACAATAATTCTCTTCAATTGCTCCAAGTGGTTGTCATATTTGAGAGGTTGAACTTTAATAATTTTAAGGTCTCTTTGAACGTGTGAATTTTCTGGCCATCTGTTTAGAAATGGTTGATATTTCATCATTAATTGAAAGCTCATTGTTTATTATTGTTGGGATAGCAATCATTCTTTTTATTCCTAAAATTAGGAGGAAATGTGTATAACTTTTCTTAGGTTCTGGCTAATAATAATTTTGTTAGTTTTATTCTATCATATTTTGGGGTTCAGAGTAGTAATTTGCCACTGCATGAAAGTTATACAAGAATAAATATTCACAGAAAGTCTTGTTCTGGTCTGTAATATTCAGAGTTAAAATAGACATATAATTGTCTATTTTACCTAAGAAAGTTGCAGAGCAGAAGGTTTTTGTGGTTGTTGTTACATTTAATCAAACTAAATAGCAATGCATTTCCAATATGCTATTGTCAGCCATCTGCAGCTCTAATATTTTATATTGAAGCTTTTTTTAAAAAAAACCCTAATCTTGCTAAGAGCATTCTCTTTAGAGCATTTTACCATTAAAATAAAATAAAAAAAGTATTGGCTCCTTCCAAAAGTTCCTGAAAACTACATTGTAAAGGGAAAAGAGTTAACACAGCATCCTTTGAACAATGACTCATGGCTGATCCACTTCTAAGATATATATAAGTGGGAGGAGGTTTCCACATGCACATGCCTAGCTGGATAAAGAATTACATGTGCACAAAATGATTAAAGTACATGTGATTCTTTAATCTAATTCAATGGGTGATAATTAATTCTAAAAGCCAGCAACCTACTGATCATCTGTTCATTAGTAAAAGCTGAAATTTGGATTCTATTTTCTTATTAACCATTGTATGTCTTAACAAGATAAAGTCTTTTTTTTAAAAAGAGGAGGAGGAGGAGGAGGAGGAAGAGGTGGAGGTGGAGGTGGAGGTGGAGGAGGAGGAGGAGGCGGAGGAGGAGAAGGAGGAGCAGGAGGAGGAGGAGGAGAAGGAGAAGAAGAAGAAGAAGAAGAAGAAGAAGAAGAAGAAGAAGAAGAAGAAGAAGAGGAGGAGGAGGAGGAGGAGGAGGAGGAGGAGGAGGAGGAGGAGGAAGAAGAAGAAGAAGAAGAAGAAGAAGAAGAAGGAGGAGGAGGAGGAGGAGGAGGAGGAGGAGGAGGAGGAGGAGGAGGAGGAGGAGGAGAACTAAGTCGGATTCAGACCTCTCAAGAGCAGAATTCTACAATCCTGATGGTTGGAAAGATGGAATTTTCACTGAAGTACCTTCCCTAATGTTGCCAACTGAAAGATTAGACTATTCTTCAGGATAGTGAGCTAGGCAGCACTGAGTGCTTTAGCATAAGTAGCAGTATAATCCACTCTCCTGGTTTTTTTCTACTAACGGAAGAAGGCTGTCCATGAAATATGTGAAGGGAGACTCAACCATGCAGCCAAAGGTGTCTAAAGGTTGAATTATGGCAACTGGACCAACCTTTGTTAATCTGAGACGTTTTATTGCTCATCCAAACAACTTCATCGGCCAGAGCAAAATTAGTTAGGCAGAGAGCCAGATAGTTATTGGAATGTACCAAATCTTGCCACACCAACTTCAGGGGTTTCTCCGCAAAATGTGTTGCAATATGTGAATGAAGACTCAATCAGCCAGGCCAAAGGTGCATAAAGGTTGAATGAAGTTGCTTGAATGAACAACTGTTCGTGAAAGGCCAACATAGAATCAAACCTCTCGTATACACAGTCTCTTATCATCTTTAAGTAAACACTGTTGAAAAAATGTGTGTGCAGGCTAATTTCAATTCATTATTTATTTTTCGCACTACTTTTAGCTCTTCTGCCTCAATCAATTCTGCATTTATTATCCTCATGCCTATATAAAATAAGGAGAATACTTCTATTATGATTTTCAAGAAAAGCTTTGGGCTTTGTGCAAGCAAACCTTTCTGCAATTCATTAAAGCAGGTTTTTTTTTCAGGCTTCTTTGTGAATGTAAAAAAAAAGTTGCAGTAAGAATCTTACTAATCTTACTAATTTTAATGAGTTGAATCTTTAAACCTGCAACATCTAAAGCAGACCTGGGCATTTTACAGCCTATGGGTCACATTGGCCTTTTGACTGTCCCATCCAGACTTGGGTGGGAAGTGAGGAGGAGATATGGGGGCAGTGGCAGCAATAGCTCTTCACAACTGTTCTAGTTGTGGCCCCCTGGGAAAATTAATTGCCACCCCTGCTATAAAGAGAGGCTGTTTTAATGATAGCAATGAAGAACTATGCATGTGAAGGGCCCAAAGCCATAATATAAAGAGAGAACAAATGTGATGAGACCATGATACAAAATGGGTGAATGGTAAAGATTTTCTATTTTTTTCTCTTATTGATGGGAGAGAATTGAGGCGGTTCTCCTTTTCAAAATCGTGTTCAAACAATACTATCTGCACTCAGGTCACAGAAATTCAAGAGAAGAGTTCTCGAAATCACACTATTTCCAGATCACTGAAACCTGTGATTATTACTATTATTTCAACAGTAATTTCTAAATAAATTCTAAATTTATGGCTTCTAAACTGTCTACTTGGGATCCTGCCTTTGAATAGGTCTAATTGAATGAAATCAAATGCACTTTTTATAAAGGATTCTATGGTGAATCCCATGTAGTCTTCTAACTGGAGAACAATACCATCTTTGTTCAATGGTATTAGTCATCTTCATTCTATATGTAGTGTATAAGTACATTTGATTTTTATACAAATATGTGTCCCTAGCTTTATCCTAAAGATAGCAAATCAGTATATTGGACTGCAAGGACTGGGATATAGACTTCTAACAATGAAATTTTAAAAAGTATCCATCACACCTTTAGGATAACACTTTTCCCAGCGTGGTTTACAATTGATATAAATATTAGTAAATAAAATGTAATATACTCTATATTATGTAATTATATTCACCTTAGCAAAGGGTCTGCCTAAGCAAGCAGTCTTACAGTCACATGTAAATATTTTATATTTCTAAAAGTTCTGCCAGACAACATGCATGCTTTTTCATCTGTGTTATCCTCTGTAGAGATTTACTTCACATACAGATTTTGGTTATGGAGTTCACTTACTTCCCAAATGTCTTGGAGGCATATTTTTCAATTAGGTTTATCTTTCCTATACTTTTTACAACACTGGTGCCAGGGAACAAGAAAGAACTTCTTAAGAACTCCTTTTTGTTGAGTATCTTAACTTAAGATACTTAAGTTCTTAAGGATCAGAAGTAATCTACAATTAAAACCTTCCCTCCTTTTCTCTTAGCTCTCTAGTATAATATTAACAGCCAGGACTACTCTAACAACATGAAATTTTAACTGCTCATCTAGGTAATCAATCAATCAATCAATCTCCTGCTTTTAAAGTAATGCCTAACCTTCTAATAGTGATACATTTTTATTTTGGTTTCTCCCTATGAGCTAAGGAGTCATATCCTTATGTTAATCAGTATGTCAACCCAAGGAAAAGTTGGGCTATGCTAGCTTTGCTTCGTTCCAAAGAGTTGTTGCTTCCTTGGTTAACAGAAGTGTTTAATATAGCACAAAAGAAAAAGTTATCCCCAAATCTGTCATATCTGTTCCAAAGTGAAATTATTAATTGAGCAGAAGGAAGGCTTCGATCCTGCTGAAGATGAACATATTTTAATCTTTCAATACCTGGATAAGACACCACCTGTGAATTCTATTTATATACTATGCTAAATACCAAAGAAATTAGATTTATAAAATAAATGTTACAGGAACCAGCCAATTATATCCAGCTATTTCAGAGAAAATGAGAGCAAATATTGTGAGCTATCTTTTTATTTAAAAAGTTTTACAGTACATTTTAACTTTAACAATCCCCCCTCCCCCACCCCTATCTAACCCTCCCTATCCCTCTCCCCCATTCCCCCCTCCCCCCCCCGACTTCCCAGAGCTAAATACAGGGTATAAAAACAAAAAACAAACATAAACATCCATATGCTATCAACAATAAACTATTAATTCTATCACCCTCTAGCTCATGTAAAATGATTACAAACAATATTAATATTACAGATAAAGAAAAGAAGAAAACAGAAAAGGAGCTTTACTCAAATGCTAAATAAAATTTCTTAGTCACAATCCTTATTCATATTAATTTCAAACAAAAAAAACTTTCGTCTACTCTTTACATTCTCCCACATTTCTCTAATTTCTAAACAAATTCTCAATTACGCACCAAGAGCGCCTATCTCTATTAACCTTATTAATCTCCAACCAAACTGAACTATGATCAAAAATAGTTCTTGCATGTATCACGGCAAATGTCTTGCAGTTCCAGATCATCCTTAAGTTCAAATAAAAAAAAAGATTTAGGCAATCTAGCATGACTCAAGACACGCTTAAAAAAAAACCAGCTTTATCCATCTATACGTCTAGGACTCCATTCCAATCTCCAAAAAAATAAAATTAAAAAAATTAAAAAAATTTATAATCCAATTAGGTAACCTTTATGTATAGTACGTTAAGAAAAGTCAGGTTGTTGTTGATTAGGAGCTTGCGTACCCAATCTTAAATTCAGTAAATACTTTTGGTCTAAAATCCTAATATGCGTTTCTTGCAAACAAATAACATCAGTCTTAAATTGTTTTAAATATTGAAAAACTTTCTTTCTCCTCTATGATGAATTTAATCCATTGACATTCTAAATTAGAAATTTAGTCACTAATCTTGACGCCCCAAAGCTTTTGGAGCACGTCTGAAATGGCCCCTGTAGCTTCTTTGGACCGCGCCCCTCCCACAGCTTCACTGTAAGTACGCTTTGGAGGTTCCATAACTTTCTGCTGATCTTGCTCTTGCTCTCGTCTCGCTCGTCTTAGGGCGGCACGCGTCATCCTCTGCTCTCCAGCAGCAACCGATGAGACTTTCCCTCGCCATATCCCTTTACAGCTTCCAGAAGTGATAGGGGGGTTGCTTTTAACACATTGCTGTAAAAATCACGTGCCTGGGCCACAGTATCCAGATGATGTCTTTTACCTTCGTGCATCACCACCAGTCCGACTGGAATCTCCCATCTAAACTTAATATCACATTTCTTAAGTTCCTGTACAAGAAATGCAAAATCTTTCCTTCTCCTTAAAATCTTTGGAGGAATCTCTTTTAAAACCAGGACTTCTTGTTCAGCAACTACCAATTTAGTATCATAAGCAGCTTGAATGACTTCATCTCTAATTACTCTCTTTGTAAAATAGACCACCACATCTCTTGGTAACTTCCTCTGTCTTGCAATCCATGAATTTACACGAAAAATTTTGTCCATGCTTCCCTCAATTTCAGATGCTAGCTGGCCCAATACCGCTTCCAAAGCCTCAGAGATCAGCTGCTTTAAATCTTCTTTAGGATTCTCTTTTAAGCCCCTGATTCTAATAGCATACTGCATCTGATAGTACTGAACAAGGCTCAATTCTCCGTCCATTTTGTCCCTTATATTTTCATTCTCTAATACCTTTACTTCTAATATAGAGTTCTTTTGACTGAGATCCTCCACTTTTTCATCCAGCTGTTGCACACATTCAGCTACACTTTCAATTGTAGACAACATGTCTAACCTCATTGCTCTAAACTTCTCTTCCATCTTCTTCTCCAATTTCTCCTCCAGCTTTTTCAACTTTTCATCCATCATATCAGACATTAATTGTGAATGCTTTTCAAAGGCCTCTTGTAAATCCTTAAGCGTCAATGCCGGAGGAGGTGCAGGAGGAAGCAAAGCTTGCAACGAGGTCTGTTGCACCGGGGAAGACCCTGCACTCTGAAGAGCTTTAGAAGTTTTGGCCGCCATCTTTCCCCACTTTCACTTATTGCGCACTTTCACTTTAAAGCTATAAAATCCATTGAGCTAGAGAGTAAAGATAAAAGTCCACATCACCTTGACCTCCTGTACCACTCTGCCTGCATCTTGATACTCAAGAGTATTTCCTTCTGGCAGGGGTGGTTGCTAACGCCTGGCTCTGCTCCAAAAATCACGGAGCAGAGACGCTGCGCAGCTCGGAGCAACCCAGGCTTCGGGGGGGCTCAATCCTTCAGCCGCCCAAACTCTCAGCTCAGGTGGCCCCGGAGAGCTCAACCCCTACCTGGGGCCTCACCCCCTCCTCTTCTCCCAAGGAGGGGGCTTCAAATCCATCTAAACAGCTGATCGGCGCTGTTTACGATGAAAAAAACACAGCTGCGGAGCGGACAGCCCGGAGACGGCTGTCTTTGGCGTCGCGTCGCCACCGGAAGTCCTATTGTGAGCTATCTTGAAGTGGAATGCCAGCCTGCTTACAGCTAAAGTCTCACAAGTAATTTTGTGATACATCCAGGGCACTCAGAGGCACTGCTTATGTTTTACACATCTGCTCTTGACCCTCCTACATATGTCCACTAAATTGTATATATATATCCAATCTATGCCAAAGCTGTGCAGTGCTTGGAAGGGACCTCTCATTTTGGAAAAGGTTTGTATCAAGCCGCTTCAGTAAGCACTACACTGTCATTTCTAGTAAGTAAGCACAGGACTTCGAGACTTTGTAAAAAGCGCAGAGAAGAGCAACTTGGATGATTAAAGGCCTGGAGACTAAAACATGAAGAACCGTTGCAGGATTTGGGCTTGGCTAGTCTAGAGAAAAGAAGGACTAGTGAGGATACGATAGCAGTATTTCAGTATTGGAGAGGTTGCCACAAAGAGGAGGGGGTCACCTTCTTTTCCAAAGCACCAGAGGGCAGGACAAGAAACAATGGATGGAAACTAACTAAGGAGTGAAGCTTAAGGGGAAACTTCCTAACTAGGAGAACAACCATACATGGTGGGTGCTTCATCACTGGAGGTTTTTAAGAAAAGACTGAACAGCCACTTGTCTGAATGGTACAGGGTCTCCTGACTGAGCAGGAGGGGGTTATTGCTCAGCTGTGGCTTGGGAGGCACTTTTTTCAGTGCCATTGTGACTTCGAACAGTCACTAAGCAAACTATCGAGGACTATCTGTACTTCAAGGTCATCAAGTTTTTGACACCTTGCTAGGTGACTGGTGGTACTCGCATGTTGCCATATCCTAAAAGTGGTACAATGAGTGAAAAGGTTGAAAAGCCCTGGACGAGAAGACCTCCAAGGTCCCTTCCAGCTCTATTCTTATTGACTGGGTGTACATGACTTCATTTCAGGTCTTTGCCTGAAATGATAGGGCAGAGCTTGCAGTGAAGCAGAGATGCACAAGGTAGTCGGTCCTGCTTCAAGCAGACTCACTGTGTTCCACGGAATTCAAATGGAGCTGCCTCACAACCCTCCACTCCTTTTTTCTCATTTGTACACACCTCAAAATACGAATAGAGGATTACATATTCTGCAATATTTGCTGCTCTCATGTCTGACAAACAATCCAGTGACAATACTCTCCTGCCCTTGAACTATTAATTACTCCAAATATTCCAATCAAAATGTTATTTTTATTCTTTGCAACCCAACATAATTTGGAAAGAAATAGCATCAAGGGGATTGGTATTGAGGGAGAGAGTTGTCAGGTTTAACTATGGGACTGGATCTGACCAGGGCTATAAAGTAATGAATAAAAAAAACCCACACTTTATCCCTACAACAGAGGCAATGAGCATCAGCTTAATATGTTGCCAACTGGTACATTCTTAAGCTTCCCTCCCTTCCTTCTGACCAAGAGCACAGTTATTACTAAAAAGTGGAAAGAATCCAGATACCATGTTGTAGTTGCTTTTAATACCTTGTTTCAAATCTATAATTTCCTAAACTTTTGGAAAGAGGCTGTGCAGGATTCAGATCCAAATGGAACAGGAATTTGCCTTCTCATAAAGTCTAGAGCAGAATCAGCAAAAGTATTTCACAGATTGGAAGTATTTTTGGCCCTCCTCAGACTGCCGTCTTTTACGGAAATCAAATCACATTTAATTGATTAAAATACATTTGTATACATGCGTTCTCAGAGAATACATTTTTGGGGTGAGATGTTCCTTTCTATCTTAAAGAAAGCTGGCAAAACACATATTACCTTCTGTTTTTATATTTAAAAAATAACCAACCAATGCCGCTGGGGTGTCTGTGAAAGCCCTAACAAGCAGGCATATACATAGAATGAAGGCTACTGCTAAGCTTGTAAGCCGCCCTGAGTCTTCGGAGAAGGGTGGGATATAAATGGAATTAAAAAATAAAATAAATAAAATTTAAAAAAACATGTTGCCTGTTGAATTGGAGGTGCTTTTAAAAAATTAATTAAAAAATGTCTTATTTGATTGAAGATTATAGGATTGTCTCACTGTGCTCACAAATCTGTGAAACTCCAAACTCAAGTCAGAAGCAAAAAACCTTCTTCCTATGGGCCTTAAACATGTAATATCCAACTAATTTTATCTCCATCTATTCCCTATTTCCCTCTTTTTCACTCCTGTCTAATTCCAGACTGTTAGGCTGCAAGACAATGACTGATCCAAAGTTATGTAGTGAGTTTCGGAGTTGAGTAGGGACATGAAGCCACTTATCCTAAATTCTTACTCCAGAGTACTCTACCCTGACTCTCAATATTATTAGTTGTGCTGAGGTGTAATCTATCTGGTAAGGTTAGCACACATTCTTAGGGGACCCACACAATCGTGCAGCACTACTAAAACACTAAAAATTCAAGCACAGTAACACAAGTGCATGCAGAGATATCCTCGTTGAGCAAGCCTTCTATCACAAAATAACTAGAATGGAAACAGTTTTTAAAAGAAACTCTTTACTATAAACTAGATGGTCCATATCGGGGTAATAATTGAGTAGGTATTTGTGGGATATGTTTTCCCCCTATGCATTCAATGGTCAACTTCAGAGCTGCTCCTCGGGAGTATGAGAAGCCATTCTTGTCACAGTAATTGAAAATTCAGCCAGAATCTTCACATCCCTACATGAAGCAACATGATTAGGATCTGAAGCAACAGATCTATGCTTGCATGGAAGAAATGACTGCATTTAAAAGGAGCTTATGGAACAGGAACTTAAATGGAACAAAAGCCCCAATGGGAGCTTGCATGATATTCTTGAAAGCTAGATGGTAAATACTGCCTAATCGTCAGTGTAAAAGAGAATATTCAATGGCCACATTGAATCCCTCACCCTGTAGATGCTGTTTAAAACTCAGCAGTAGAAATTTGGAATTTTGTAGCCTAAATTCTAATCGGCTAAACTGGAAACATGAGTTTTTACAAAAGGACACTGTCTATTTCAAGAATGCAAGAATCGCTTGCAAAAAGAACCCATAACATTAGACAGACACATGGACCTTTAGACACTAGCAAACAGTGCCTTCCTCACTATGAGGAAGGAGATCAACTGCCTTTCTGTTTGAATTTCTATGGAGTGTTATGGGCCATGGTAGTTTTGATCCCCAAAAGCTGTTTCAAAGCATGCAAAAGGAGCATGTGGGATTATGACTCTAGTAATTGCAATTGCTTAAATTAACCTCATGCAGCTGCTTTGAAGAATTGCAGACAGGTACCGGGTTCATATTCTTACATGTTCCAAAGTATTCTTTTAAATCCAAAGAATAGCACATACTATTTAAAAAAATCTAAATTTGTTTTTATGGTTATAGCATGTACCATTACGCAAATGTATATCCATTATACTCCTTTTTGAATATGCATTTTCTCTTTTCCATGGTTGTTGTAGCCTACATCTGAGACTACAGTGTTAGACAAGTTACTACCATGCTGCTTGCGTTGAGTACTAATTTGTCTAGGGCCTAAGGCTGTCCAGGGTCTTGGGCAAAAGTTTACTCCCTATCCATCAGAGTAGGGATTCAATGTGGTCTCCAAATATGCACATGCCAAACATGTTATAGTGCTTTTCTTATGCCTGGTCTTGTATTCCCTTCTCTCCCTTGATCCATTCCTTTAGATTGGCCTACATTTTACTTAGACATAAATGCCCTTTTGCCCCAGAAAAATGTGTGTTTACATATTTCTGTGCGTGTATATAAATGCATGAAAGAGAGAAAGAGAGAGAGAGAGAGAGAGAGAGAGAGAGAGAGAGAGAGAGAGAGAGAGAAAGGGATTAATAGAATAAGCCTCTTGAACTGTGTACATGATCAACCAGATGCCCCCAGCTATAAAATGAAGACAGAAGAGGTGGCATCTGGGGTCCTGGAAAATTCTGGAAAGCCAATGTGGCTGCCAATCCTATTTAATTTTTATTTAGTTTTATTTTAAAATCCCTTTGATCCAGTCACTCTCATGTTGTGGTTCTAGGTTGCTTACAAACACACAAACGACACAAATGGCATAAAAACATCTATATTATTACACAAATCACAAATTACATACATGGATGCAGATTAAGTAAGTTATGCAAATTGTCCAAACTGTTTTGGTATAACCATGGAATATTGGAGGTAAAGTCTGGGATAAAAGAATTAGTCTGTTGCAGCCACAGTCTACAGAATGAAGGTCTGGAAAATCAAGGATTGTTTTTATACTGACAAATACTCAGAACCCACATTTGCACATATTAAGAGAAAAACTTAGTTGAAATGTGGGTTTTACACTTTTTTGGGGGGGGGAAATCCCTTTTCTTTATTGCTGCTTTTCTAAAAGGCTCTAAAGATGTCAGCAGACCTAGGGACTTCAAATGGAGATGAAGTTGATCAAGTGGCTGGCTTGATTGTGTTGCTGCTGCCATGGGGGAGAGTATGATTTTTATGTTGTGGAATTTTAATGTTGTAAGCTCCTGTGAGTTGGGCGGCCATATAAGTTTGTTTAATAAATGCAAAAATAAATAGATAAGGGAGGAAAATTTCAACCAGGATTTTGCAATTGATTAGCACCCAGTGAAGAATGATGAACAATGTGAGATCAAATTAGGAGAAAGACCAAAACAGCCAAAATGGAGCAGCAAAACAGAAAGAAAACAAATCCAGTCCTTTTAACCCTATGCCTTGTCTTCATGAAATCTGAGATCACATTCCATGACATGCTGGTCTATAAACTTTAGTTAGCAACTAGATGTGGTACACTGTATATTCATGTTATTTATTAGATTTTTTAAATACTACTTTTATTATTTTTATAAGTTACCTGAGATGGCAAATATACATAATCCTTAGCTACAACCTTGATCCCTCTAACCTGTGGTTCTTATAAATTAGAGTTATCCAGATTAAAGAGATCAAAACAATTGTTTTGAAGGATCAAAGGGATCGCCGAGACTTACTGAAGTAAAAGAACAGTGCCTGGGGAGGATAACAATGGTGCTCTACATGAACTCACTAGCAAAAGAGTTGTGCTCATTAGGGAAATGTTTATATATTATTGGAACTTTAAAAGAAAGATTAAAACTAATGCAAACTAACATAAAGTAGGGAATAAAAAGAGAAAAGAGAAAGCAAAAGTTGCAAGAAAAGAAAAGAATTGAAGACAAACAGAAAGGAAAAAGAACATGACAAAGAAATGGCTTCTGATATTCCGCCCAGCAGTTGAAAAATGCAATTATATTTTAACCTCTCTCTCTCTCTCTCTAAAGTTACATTATAATACTTTTCTTTCTGTAAATCACCCTATCTAACCATCACAGCCATAAATTACAAGTTCATTTTAGCAGGACATTGTCGAGTTAAAGAAATTCAGCCTGATTCTGATAACTTTCATGAGAATATTCATCTGTTTGGAATTTCCTTAACATTCAATTCATGAAAATGTATGTTTAGCCTACCTGTAACTGCAGGTTGTTCCTCATCACTTTCATTTATACTATCCTGTAGGAATAAAAGGTCTATAGTTACCCAGTTAGCTAATGAAAATTGCATTGTGAGTTTCTGCACAATTACAATTTCACTGGATATGGTTGCATTCCTATTTATTTGTCACGTCTTAAACGATTACATTGATAAAATATTATTTCTAAAGGATTATATCATCCACAACAAATTATTGTGTCTTTTCTGGAACAGTGCTCAGAACCAAAGGAGAGAAGTAACAAACCCAGAATTAAGTAACAATGTATTGCTCTTTCCTCTATCCGTTCTCCATGCCGCTTATGACATAAGGTGAACATATTACAGTTCTATGATCAGTCATGAGTTTGTAGAAGGAACTGACCAAATTGTTTAGATTTTAAGCACATTCATCCATAACTTCCAATGCATTTACTTAATGATACTAAATTACAGCAGGCTAATTTTCTAAAAAAAAATGAAGTTCTAGTTGAAGAAGCAGGAGATTTAGACACTGATTTGGCTCTCTCACCCTCTATTCTTCTGTTGCTTACTACCACATACACGTTACTTTCACCAACACCAACATTTCAGACCTTTCTGAAGATAAGGCTACGTATATTGTTACACAGAATAACAGTTCCATACTTCAACTATGTTACAGAAAGCAGTAAGGCTTATGGCCACAAAATTGTCTCTTGAAGATTACAGCTTTCTTAATCTGGACTCACCTGAACTTCCAGTAAAGCAAACCATTGTGGTTGCCTAACGTTTCTCAGTTCCAAAGAAAGCTACCTTCAGTCAGAAGAAACAAAATTGCTACCATTGGATGAATCTACAATGTAATTAAAAATCACTCTTCCATCTGGAACCTCATGGGGTTTTTTTGCGTAATCTAGCAGGTAATATAGGCATGCTAGTACTTTCTGCTGCACTGTGTGCCTTTTGACCTCACTGAAGAACATCATAGTGTCCCATCATAACATATATTTAACTGATCCGTTACTCAAAAAGATGTCCCAGTTGCAGCCCTTTTCTTCCTCTTAACTTTTTTCTGGGTTTGGAAAATGTTTACAGTTAATCATCAAGCAGAGAAGAAAATTGTCTACGGCACTTGGATGTGCCAAAGCCTAATAATGAATACATTTTCCAAATCATCTTGAGGTTGAAAATCAAGATGATTAAAGCTATTCTGGCTTCTGTTCTACTGTATATGCCATGCATTTTTTTTAAAAAAAAACACAGTTGTTGCTAAAACATGATACCCTTGAAAGGGAAGAAATATGTTTCGTGAAAAAAGATCTTGCAGCTCTTGCTATGAGTCTCTAACTGACAGAACAAGCTGCTGGAGACTTTAAGCCTGAGAATCTGTGCCGCACCAAGAGTCTTGTCTTTCAAGGAGGACTCTTTGCCCTCCCCAAACAAAAAATATAACCCACTTTAAATGCTACTCATGCCTATGTTGCACAGTAGCCAAGGCCCCTATTGATAGGAATAATTTTACCCCACCCTCATTAGGCAAAGTATTTCTTCATTACCATCTTCCTAAAACTCCAGGAGGAAAAGCATTATCTTCCATTGCTAGAGAGTGCTGAAAAAACACTGTGGTGCTTTTGGTATGCAAAAATGCAGCCCAGCCACGTCTCTCTTTAATGCAGACCAACATAATGGAGCAATTCGCATTTTGTGCTCAGTTTATACAAAATATTGTAACTTAATAAACCAAAATTTCTCCTTATATATGAGAAGGTGCATGTGTGAATAAAACCCAATTCAATTTTAACAGAAGTGCAGCACGTGCCCATAGACTGTATGTGATTAAAATACAAGCCAAAGCATGATCGGTACGCTTTCAATAATCCAAATGATTGGATTGGTGATATTTCAGTTAGACACTTTAGGTTAGTTCTTTTTTAGTGTTTTTACTGGAAAACTCTTTGATGTTGAAAGAAAAAATAAATTGTACATAGTGCAATACTATCTGTGTAAATAAAATTAAACCCCACTGATTTTTATGAAACTTACTGCTAGGTTTATGTGGAAAATTGCATCTTTAGCCTTTGTAAAATTGTAAAGGGTAATTCAAATGACAACTGAATTGAACGAATTACAGATTGTAGACGTTCATTCAGGTTATCTCTTCTGAGCTATTGTTTACTATTTGGAAAAAGCAAGAGAGAGAGAGAGGTGGAGGTTAGTTGTGTTTGCTTATTTAATTCAGTCTGGACAAGGAGCTTATTTCTTTTCCTTGGGAGAAAGTCCATATAGTTGATTAGGTCAGCTCTCCATTGACTGATGGACAAAAGCTATCCCAAGTTTTGGAAATTCCTTTGGGGGGAAAACAGGATTGGGTCAGAAGCTTTTTTTTTCCCCTGGCAAAAGAGAAGAGATCCAGACCCAAACCGTGAACCACAAAAAACTGAAGTGAGTATAATCATTATTGTGGCTACAGAAAAAAAAGTTCTTTCTATGTGTGTACCTCCAGCTGTGCTGTGAACAGGCAAAGTTCAAAGCCAACAGATGGCATTGGATGGAATTCTGATGTTTTAGGAATGTCAGCTTGAGGATGGTGGCTGCAGAACAAAAGAAGCTTGCTGAAAATAACTTTAAAAGGTTCAAGATGTGTGTGTGTGTGTGTGTGTGTGTATTTGTGTTTGTGTGTGTATGTGTTTGTGTGTAGAAACAGACATTCTTATTAAATAAGCGACATTTAGGATTTTTTTATTTATGAATCTTTGGTGCTTACTATCTGCATACTCATTAAGAAAAGCAGTATTTCCACTTTGATAACAAAACTGCATGTAGGAGTGTATTTCAAATATATTTACAAGGGATAAAATCAGAACCTGCACATGCAGTCTCTTTTTTAAGTCGTCACCTTTATGCTTTTAAACTATCTGCATTCTAGGTTTGATCTGAAGATTGGAACTTATTTTTCACAACTTTAATAGCTGTAATACATGAACGGATTCTTTTGTTTCTTGTTTCTAAGTCTTTTCTTATGTGGACAATTTTTTATATATTGCACAGCACAAAAGCACAATATGCTACCATGATAAAATAATTAAACTGAAAAATTAGCAACAGTAAACATGACTCCATGGACATTTCTGAAGATCAATGCAAATATAACTTCTCTATATTAGCTCTTTTCATTATTCTTACTTGTCTCTTCGTGTAAATGAAAATAATCCACTTAGAAAATTGAGGGCAACAGATCTTTTCCTCTGCCATTGAATCCCAGAATTTACAGAAAGATGTTGGCCCTAATTCCTTAATCGCCAAAGTCAATAAGACTTCTGTCCCTAATTTCAGGGGGATTAACATGCAGCTGTTGTATAAAGAATGACTATGCTAAAGATTAAGCAAAATCCTCAATATGAATTATCAAATTAATCTGACATTGCAATCATAGCTGGACACAAAAGGCCTTTCAAAATTTTCTACTATATTTGTGAGCAAGAAAACCTGTATGAACAATTTCTTGAATTGTGTTTGTGTGTGTGGGGGGGGAGATATACTCTGATAATTTTTAAAGAGTAGGATGTTCCCTTGGCAATAACTGATACATTACTAATGAAAAGGTCTCCAGAGAGAGTCTTTCGTTTGGTATTAATGGAAATGAGGCAATTGTAGAAGGATGATCAAGTAATGAAAGCAGGATACTGACACCCAAATCATTTGGTTTCCTTGGGGCTCAATTAGTGTAAGACTTCCATGAAATACTTCTCTGAAACACTTTATTCTCAGTTATTCACTAGACCAGATTTTCTGACATATAACTAAATGAGACTGGTAGGAAAAAAACATACCAGGAATGTTTTCTGCCTAGCATCAGCAATCAATATTACTTCAGCAAAGTAGATGCTTCTCTCAACTATAAAAGCAGTGTTTGGAAAAGTCTAGGGGGAGGATGACTTATACTTACTCCAAAACTTTCCTATATTTTACAGCAGTGCTTCTCAAGCTTGGCAGCTTTCAGAGGAGTGGACCTCAACTCCCAGAATTCCCCAGCCAGCAATAGTGGCTGAAGAATTCTTGGAGTTGAAGTCCATTCCTCTTAAAGCTGCCAAGATTGAAAAGCGTCTATGATGGTCATTCAATTGAGAATGAGCAGCATGGGAAATTTCTGTAATAAGATACTGTACATGGTCAATCCGTCAGCTATTGACTATAAGAGAGAATGAGTTTGGCCTAGTGATTAAAAAGAGCCTTGGTGGAGCAGTGGGCTAATGCCTCCTTAAGTAACACCAGCTGCCTGCAATTAGTGCAGGTTCGCGTCCCACCAGGCTCAAGGTTGACTCAGCCTTCCATCCTTCTGAGGTAGGTAAAATGAGGACCCAGATTGTTGGGGGCAATAAGCTGACTTTGTAATAATGCCGCTTGGGGGTGTGTGAAAGCACTAATAAGCAGGCATATACATAGAATGAAGGCTACTGCTAAGCTTGTAAGCCGCCCTGAGTCTTCGGAGAAGGGCGGGATATAAATGGCATTAAAATAAAAAAATAAAAAAATAAAAATAAAATGCTGGCCTAGAAACCAGAAGATTGTGAATCTTAGTTCCATCTTAGGCGTGAAAACCCAGCTGAGTGACCTTGGGCCAGTTTTTCTCTCTCCACTCAACTACCAGGATTGTTGTTGTGAGGAAACTAGGGGGAGAAAGGAGCATTATGTCTGTGTGGGTGGGTGGGTGGGTGTGCCGCTTTGACTTATAAAGACAGGATTATAAACTAATGAATAAATAAATAAATAACTGGAGCGCTGAACCATTATTAAAAAAAAGTTAATAAAGCATTGCAAAAAAGAGAACTTTCACTGTACCTTTTTTTTTTCTTGCATCAAGTCATCTGGCCATTCAGAAGTTCCTGAATTACAACTCCCAGCAGCCCCACTTGGGATCATGGAGAGTGAAGGATTCTGGGAGTTGTGGTTCAGCAACACGAACCATAGTCCAGAAGTTGTAGGTGCTCCAACACTGGAGGTTTTTAAGAAGAGATTGGACAACCATTTGTCCAAAATAGTATAGGATTTCCTGCTTGAGCAGGGGGTTGGACTAGAAGACCTCCAGGGTCCCTTTTAACTCTGTTATTCTGTTAACATCTTGGAGATGACACATCACTCCAGACTACTTTGCTACTTCCTTATGACTTTCAGGATTGTTTGCCATCATCACCATCATCCCATCAGAAAAGCAATTTCTTTTGTTTTAAAGTTTAGTTCTTAAACAATGCTAAAATTGACTTCCTTTATATATTGCCTTGCTGCAGCCTTTCTACTTAATTTGAATAAATATGTGTGCTTGTGCCTGGATGTGTCTGTGTGAATATCAAAATCCATTTGTAATTTTTATGACAATTTTATATTTAATATACACTGTTAGATTTTTGGTGTGCCTGGCAAGAAGGCATGGTCTTACACCTGTGCTGCTTGCAGATTCATCACTTTTTGCCCTTGAGTTTAGGAAGCCAAGTAGCACTTCATAATATAATTAGATCTGAAGCTGATTTGGGACATCAGAAAATGAAACATTGGAGAAATGCTTGTCTTTAAAAAAAAGAACAAACTGTCAAGAACTGTTTTGTCTCTGTATGCATAACGAACAACTCATAGTACAATTCCAGGCTACAAGAGTATCTAATCCGCCCATATATCTTGTTAAATGATGGCTGCCTGGTCTTGCATTTTCCTACTGAAGCCATCAATTTGGAAATTTTTATTTTGATTTCAGTGACCCTTAAGTTAATATACTGTGCAAATTACAGTGTTGTTAATGCTAGCAATAATGATAAATAGTTCTATAATGCAAACTGTAATGCATAATTGAAGCAAACAGATGTGTTCATAACGATGGTCAGAAAAGTAAGATGGTGCTACATGCATGTGAAAAAAGGCCAAGCTTGGATCACACCTGTCTGGACACCATCTTGATTTTTTTGACCGAACCTTGCAGACACCTCTGTAAATATGGCTTGTTTTTTACCAGTTCAGCCACAGTTTTGTTGGATTAAGAGCCATAGTTGTGCAGTGGTTAGAATATAGTATTGCAAGCTAACTCACTGCTCATTGCCAGGAGTTTGATTCTGACCAGCTCAAGGTTGACTCAGCCTTCCATCATTCTGAGGTCTGTAAAATGAGGACCCAGATTGTTGCAATATGCTGACTCTATAAACCGCTTAGAGAGAGCTGTAAAGCACTGTGAAGTGGTATGTAAGTCTAAGCGCTATTGCTATTATGGTTCATCATACAGTCAGTCACATGTTTAGACTAGATTTGTCATTTTTATTACCTATTAACTGTCCTTTATCCTAGCTAAGGATTCAACAGGGAAGAATAACAAGGACCACCATTATATTCACTGGGTTCTTCCACTCTTTCTGAAGGAAACATTTATCCAGGCTAAACATCTGCAATGCTACCCAAATGGAGGAGTTTAGAAACCTCAGCAGCAAAAGGGTCAGACACCAGAGTATTTCTCAGGTTAAAGAGTTTGACCCTATTAGTCAAATTTATCCAGGTTATATATTAAATGGTGTAGGATCAAATTAAGGATTTGACCTTTTTACCCATCTATCAAGTCCTTCCCAAGGATTTCGGACAGGCAGATGTTGATGTTTGTTGGGGTTAAAGGTATCATCACAGGATGTAAACTGTTCCAAGTAAAGCTGCCTTTTGCAATTGGCTGATGGTGAATTTGACAATGTTCAAGTGGCAGTCCAGAGGTTTTTTGGATTGCACCCAAGATGCCTATTACTATTGGTACTACCTTTGCAGGATTATTATTATTGTTGCTGTTGCTGTTATTGTTGTTATTGATCATCGCACAGTGATCCAGATGTTCAGACTGGATTTGGCACTTTTGTCTACCTATCGAGTTCTTACCAAGGACCTGGGATAGGCAGATGTGGATGTTTGATGGTATTACAGATTATTATTATTATTGTTATTATTATTATTATTATTATTATTATTATTATTATTATTATTATTATTATTATTACGTGGTGGTGCAGTAGTTAGAATGCAGTACTGCAGGCTAACCCACTGCTCACTCCAGAAGTTCAATTCTGAACTTCCATCCTTCTGAAGCGGGTAAAATGAGGACCCAGATTGTTGGGGACAATATGCTAACTCTGTAAACCACTTAGAGAAGGCTGTAAAGCACTATGGAACAGTATATAAGTCTAAGTGCTAGTGCTAGATGGTAGTGCTATTCACTGATTGTGGTACTCTATGTGGAAAGAGAATGCTTGCTGTGCAGAGAAATGTGTGTTGATGCACAAGGCCTGGACTTTCAGTATCTTATGCTAAATTGTGGCATCCAAACACTTCTCTCTCTTTCAATCCACGAAAAAAATATTTGAATATCTTTACCATTTTAAATGCATTGTTATATTACAGGTAACTGTTTGGCCTTGGAATTGAAAGCAGCGCATGATCAGATTCTGATAACAGATTTCTATGTTGTAACATAAAACAGACATTCCATGCTATAACATATTCTGCACAATCAGGGGTTCTGTATTATGTGCCAAGTAGGGAAATATATAAACCCATTTGTGGATTAGCCAATTCACACATTTTAACCAAAAGACTGTAAAAGATGAGACAATCTTCAAAATTTCCATATGTTTTAATTTTCACAATTAACTTATTTGTGAGTAATCCATGAATTTTCCATTTTTGGGTTAAAATGTTGAGGATTGGCTTATCTGCAAATGGACTTATACATTATATATGGGATATAAGATATTTTAAAAGTACTACTATATACACTCACAAAGAAGCTCATCCATAGATCAGGCCAACCAATTTTTTTTTTGGGGGGGGGTGTATTTTGGCCCTTATGTCTGTAAAAAGTTCCTTCTCACTTATGCATACTATAGTTTGATTAAGCCAAAATTATAGCTGAGAAAATCTTTTGTCACCTGGTTGAAAGGCTGTCAAATGACTAGCACTTGATATGTATAGAGTTATTATTTCATAAATGTTTTTACTTTTTTTGCCTTGCTTAGAGGACAGACGATATCTAAATACCAAAACAGACATCTGGGCTTTGAAATTATTTAAAATGTATATCAAAATCAATCTAAAGCAAAAATGTTTATGTTTCCCCCCAAAAAATTTACACTTGAAATATACTGACATAAACAGGATTGTTAGATGACATTCTGTTCTGTACCAGAAGACGCATTATTGGCTTTGTAACTTAATAAACTGGTCCACTCAAATCCTTGAATAGCTGCAGGATGCAAAGCCAGGTGCTTTTTCTTAAGGCAATCATGAGCATACTTCTCTCACATAAGGTAGATCACAACCTACTACTTGATAAGATAGAAAAAATGTGGGTTAGATAGCATCACCACCAGATGGATTCGTAGCTGGCTGACAGGCCGTACTCAGCGTGTGGTCCTCAATGGAACTGCATCTACATGGAAGGAAGTGTGTAGTGGGGTGCCCCAGGGCTCTGTTCTGGGCCCAGTGCTCTTCAATATCTTCATTAACGATTTAGATGAGGGGATAGATGGGGAACTCATCAAATTTGCAGATGACACCAAGCTGGCAGGAATAGCCAATACTCCAGAAGATAGGCTTAAAATATAGGAGGATCTGGACAGACTCGAACACTGGGTGCTATCTAACAAAATGAAATTCAATGGTGAAAAAAGTAAGGTTCTACATTTAGGCAGGAAAAATCAAATGCACAGGTATAGTATAGGTGGTACCTTGCTCAACAGTAGTAACTGTGAGAGGGATCTTGGAGTCCTAGTAGACTGTTCTGTACCAGCCTGCTACCGGCCCTGCAGCAAAAGCAGGGACAACCCCTTTACAAACGGCAAGAGGCTGGAATAAAGCCTGCGAAATTTATTCACATAAAACAGAGCATGACAAGACACCAACCATAAAACAGGAGCTAAGAAACAGGAACTATCCAAGCGGTTGCCTTCAGCAAACCAGCCCTCCCACACATTCCCCTTAAATACAGTTCAGGGCGTGGCCTCTCTCTGCCTCCTTCCGAGGTGCCCCATTGCCTTCCTCTGTTTACTCTGACTGACTGCCTCCTGCATCGGGCGTCCTTGAACAGGGCCAGCTGTGGGTCATCTTCATTCACGCTGTCAGGCTCACACAGCTGGGTCTGCATCGTGACCAGATGAGAGGGGCCTGGCTGGGGGCTCTCATCAAGCTGTCCAATCCCCTCAGCAAGCTCTTCAACACCCCCCCTCCTCCTCTGAGTCGTCCGACCCAACTGCCGAACCCACAGGCTGACCCTGAATCACAACATAGACAATCACTTTAATATGAGCCAGCAGTGTGCTGCAGCTGCCAAAAAAGCCAACACAGTGCTAGACTGCATTAACAGAGGGATAGAATCAAGATCAAGTGAAGTACTAATACCACTTTACAATGCTTTGGTAAGGCCACACCTGGAATACTGCATCCAGTTTTGGTCACCACGATGTAAAAAAGATGTTGAGACTCTAGAAAGGGTACAGAGAAGAGCAACAAAGATGATTGGGGGACTGGAGGCTAAAACATATAGGGAACAGATGCTGGAATTGGGTATGTGTAGTTTAACGAAGAGAAGAGTGAGGGGTGACATGATAGTAGTGTTCCAATATCTCAGGGGCTGCCACAAAGAAGAGGGAGTCAAGCTATTCTCCAAAGCACCTGAAAGCAGGACAAGAAGCAACGGATGGAAACTAGTCAAGGAGAGAAGCAACCTAGAACTTGGGATTGGGGAGTTTCAGTCTGAGACTGACTTCTTCCACATAAGAGGAAGACAGACAGACAGACAGTATTCATGTCTCAGGAAATTCGGGGTTTGTTGAACCTGGCGTGCATTCTAATTAAGACACAAGTTGCATATAAACAAAAAGTATACTGGTGATATTAATTTCACAGCAAGGGCAGGGATTTGTTGCAAGACTGTGGGTTTTAAAGGGTTACGGTCAGAAAATCACAGCATTCACTAATAACTACAATTTAATTGGCTAACACAGACCCCAAATATGGACGGGCACGAAAGGCAGGCGCCATTGTTCCTAGGCAAATGTGACCTTTATCTATCCTACTACTTCCAGAACTAACTCACATCTTATTCCATTCTGAGGAGAAATTTGTTTCACCAACTAAACCAGGGCTCTTCAAACATGGCCCTTTTATGACTTGTGGACTTCAACTCCCAGAATTCCTCAGCCAGGCATGCCTAGCTGAGGCATTCTGGGAGTTGAAGTCCACAAGTCATAAAAGGGCCAGGTTTGAAGACCCCTGATCTAAACTCTCACTGCTTGTAATTTTCACTTAAGACATAGTGCTCCAAGGGGAAGTAATTTGGCAACTGATTATCTGCTTTCTTCCGAGCAATCCACGAAGGTCAATCCGGGACCATGCATAATGTTCCTTTTAAAAAAACATTTTAGAGCCCCTCTTCCCATTCCATCACTTTCTCTCTCCAAGTCCCCCATTTTAAAAGTATCAGAATTAAAAACATGTTTAGTTTGTCCCTTTGTTGCCATTTTTCCTACCGTAAGTGTATGGCCACTGTTTCCGAAAATACATGCAGTATTTTGGCTGTAGATCTGTATGGGAATACAGAATAATAATAGCATTATGTGGTATCTAGCTCTGGTTTAAAGGAAGCCAGACTAATGGAATGTAATTTTTCCTCTTCTCTCTGAGCCTTCACTACAATTATTTTTTTCCTTTGTCTACAGAACATTTGTACCACGACCACTGCATTTTTACATTTCTTCTTCTTAGCTTCCTTTTGTTGGGTTTTGACCGAAGCGTGGCAGTCATACATGGCTGTCACTGGAAAAATTAGGACACGGCTCATAAGGAAACGCTTTTTATGCCTTGGATGGGGTGAGCTCCTGTTATTTCTTTTTCAGCTTAGTGTTTTTGCATGAATAACCTTTGGAATATGAATGCTTGTTTCAAAAATCTTGGCAGGTAGTAAGGAGAGTTGTACTCTCCCTACACTTAATATCAACACTGAAACGTTGATAGAGTAGCAAGCAAGCATATTCTTTAATACTTAATTTGCTTCAAGATCTGGCTGGTGATGAATGTTCTGTTGTTTACTAGAGTTCACCGTACTGTAATTTATAGTCTTTAGAATATTTTCTGTAAAGCATGGTGACATGTAGACTTTTCAAAACATAACTGGATCTGTAATCAAAACCAATCCATTTTTATACTGTATCTTCATTATATATTATATCAAATGTTTTGGTGACTTAGTGATGGGATTGGTCACAATGCATGATGGGATAACAGGAGTAGTTGACAAGTTAATGGCAGGTGAAGCATACCCTTGAGTTATGCTGGTGAAAACATTCTTTCCATATGATTTATATCATGAAGTTAGTTTTTTCTCATCCAAGCAGGAAAAGCAAAAAACACTGTGATTCTCACAACTAATCCTTCTATAGACATTCTAGTGATAACCACAATAAAACTAGCTGGAGTTCACCTATTCCTAGAACTTCCAGACGAGAGATGCAAAAATCCAGATTAACATTAGATAGCAGCAAAGAGGTACAGACAATCTGAATGCATTGCATTCAATTCTTTTAGCCCACCTCTGGTAACCTTATGCAACCTTATTTATCTTACAGTGGTGAAATTATTTACCCATTATAACTATGTCCTGAAAGCCAAAAACCATATGGACATTAAGGCAACCAAACAGATCAAAGAAAAGAGGTTTCTGGCTCAGGTAACGCCATTTACATACCAGAATAGGGTACAGATAGGAACCAAATAGGGAACAAATCAATGAGCTGAGAAGAAATACTAGATCTCTAAGGTTTCCAGACATTTTAATTATTTAAGTAGTAGCTGAGAAAGGCTGTCCTTGTACTGTCATGACTTCCAAACCACTTCTTCAGAACTGATTGCAAAATCTCCCAAGCTGTAGTTGCTAGTTTTCTGGGTATAGATAGGCATTGTAATGATCTGAGGCAATAAAATTAGCATCAGATCTATCACCTCACTCTTGATGCCAAATATTCTTCTTTATATGTTATTTAAAATATCTTATTAGGAAACAGTTCAAAATCCCATTTTACTGGGGGGTTTTTTCCCCCAGAAACAAGGGCAAGATGGCCTTAGGAAAAAAAACGGGGGAAATGTCTTGTTTTCTGGAGAATGACAAATAAACACAAGAACCAAAAGGAATATGAATAGAGAAGTAGTATGCCTAAGTTTCATTATACGAAAAACCCCAACCACAGGTTTTGTGGCACCTTAAGGGTATGAAATGTCTAACAGGATGATCTTTAGATGTGCAGGTCATTAAGTACACAGGGAAATAACATTGGAGTTTTTCTTGCAGGTTTACCGGCATTGGTCGTGGCCATATCAATAGGTTTTACCAAGACTAAAGGCTATGGAACCACTCAATAGTAAGTCATTCTATCATAATATATCTTATTTTCAAGGAAAGCTGTAACCTCTTTGCCTACATTGCCTGCATTTCGCTATTTGACTGTATCCAGATCTAGGATTGACACTGAGAGTCTTTAAAAGTAGTCCCTGGTTCCCCAGTTCTCAGAGGGAAATGTGGATCTGTGTCAGGAAACAATCGTACATAGTCAATTGCTCTCTGTAGAATTTGACATGCTTTTACCTTCATGGGCAACAAATAATAGGATAAGTTGCTGCTAATTTCAGTTATTCCTGGCCTGGCAGCTCAATTTGAATAACCATAAAGCAAAGGAAACACATACTGGAACCACAGCATATAATAAGCAATTGTTTGCTTAATCATGGTTTCTTGAATTATTGTTGTTTGGGACATTATATTTTTAGCATTACATCATGATTTCCAAACCCCAATGGGTAGAAGTACACAACGAGCAAAGCAAATACCAATCGAACAACATCAAATAGCTTAATGCAAGAGGCCAAAAAAGGCCTGAGTAAGTCATTGTGTAACTGGCGTAGCATTTGTTTCTTCCTGTTTTGTTGTTTCAAAGGTTTGGGGGTGGAAGGGAAAAGGCCTGACTGTTATGAAAACTATAAGTGGAACGTTTTGGTCCCTTTGCACTCAGAGCAAAGATAATTGTGAATATGGAAAGAGGACTCGTTCCAGTACCCTATCAAATATAGATGAAGTTAAGACTGAAAGCATTAGAAGCCACTGATGAATAAACACCCACATCAGTTTTTGTAGCCTTGGATGAAAACAGCACTTATCCAGATATTTATTCATGTTGTGAGTTTTGGGGAAGGATCAGAAGCTTGTCAGGACTCCACCTTATATCAAAGCTGGTCAGAAAGGTGGCGGCGTTTTTTTTACTTTTTAATTGAGGGCGGAATCATTCTTTCAGAGCTGATCTGTTAGGTGAGTGGGTAGTGTTAAAGCAAGAAGTAGGATCATAACAACTTTATTTAACTGTCTTTCTGACAGCTTTCTCTGCCTTTCTTCAAAGGATCAACTTACAGAGAAGGGAGGAACAATTTCTATCAGAGGCTGGAACTGACTTCTGCTAAAATTATTTTGAAATTAGGCTGGGAACTATATATAGGCCTAGCACTCCAGAAGGCAATGAGTAGACTTCTTTTAAAACAGGTGCTTATATGCACTGCAATTGGATAGTGGCTGGACAGACAGCCTGGGTTATGCCTTCATGACATTTTTCACACTGGGTTTGTCTGGGGTGATTTTGTGGGGAAATGAGGGGTATATTAGAGATTATGTTTTATACTTATCTTTATATTGGATACCAAGCAGAGTAGGTTGACTTGTTGGAACAGAAGGAAGGATGGATATAGATCAGGAGTGTCAAACTGCTGGCCCACGGGCCAGATGCATCATGCGAAAGCCACACCCACCCCAGTTCTGGCAATGGGGAAAAAAGTCACTATACGTCGTGACATGCCACGTGACATGATGTTTGACACCCCTGAGATAGATAGATAGATAGATGATAGATAGATAGATAGATAGATAGATAGATAGATAGATAGATAGATAGATAGATAGATTGAAGATGTAGGTTGGTAGGTCAGTGACCTTAGCATTTTAGTTCATCCACTCCTGCCAGAGATGAAAAACGACTTGTTTCTCACCACACTTGCAACCGTTAAATGAAAGAATGTCAGTTCCTAAAGTGTGGGGGAGATGCAGTATCTCCCTAAAGGCAATTCAGTTTAAAGGGATTAACAGCTCCTTATTTTGTGAAGAGTTGTACATGCACTTCTGTGGAACTCACTAGCCTGATTTCATCACATTAATAACTTTAATTTAATGCCTTGGTGTCTTAAGTTAGGAAGTGTTCTGAATTGTAAATTATCATCAAAGAGCTATTTAAATATTTATACGGAATAAATTCAAGGCTACAGCCATATATTTCAGATATACCTTTCTGGGATATCAGCTGAGTGAATGCAGTGGGCTTTCTGAGTAAACACGGATAGGTTTGCACTGTTAACTTTACCAAATGCATTAAAGGTTGTTTCCCTTGGGGAGTTTTGTTTGCTTGTTTGTTTGGGGGTTTGTGGGTTTTTTTTTAAAAAATGAAACACAATTGATCTTTCTCTTCCTTTGTTTTTGGCCTCAGTATTGTTCTCTCCTCCAAATGTACTGCAGTAAGAGGTGGGAAATTATCCAAAATCAGGTGAATGAATCTTGCACTGGAACTAGATCTCTCAGTTTCCCAGCAATACAGTCCTTGTTCAGATTGGAAGGGGTTGTAGGGTAAAACAGAGGGAACAAAATCAGTTCGTGCGGCCTACTTTTTCCTTGTGGTTGTTCTATTCAGTGTTTCTCAACTTTGGTAACTCTAAGATGTGTGGACTTCAGGTCCCAGAATTCCCCAGCCAGCCATGCTGGGAATTCTGGGAGTTGAAGTCCATACATCTTAGAGTTGCCAAAGTTGAGAAACACTGCTTTAAAGCCTTCGTTGGTTGAAACCCTTAAAATATATTTTTAATATATGGAGGATTAGAACTGGAATTGGAATTTTAAAGGCTGTTTTTAAAAACCTGCCCATGCTATCCTTATAAAAGCTTCTTTAAAGATAACCAATATTTTCTTCAAACTGTAATGCTGTTTAATAAAAAATAAGGGCAATTTTTTTAAAAAGGCAGAGAATGCAAACTCATGACAAGCAGGTTATTTTTTCTTCAAATATAATTATTCCACATAAAATAAAACAATGCCCCAGATTCCTTAAAAGGTGGCAGACAGTATTTTGTAACAATGTCAGTTCTGTGGTTGTGTGGGCTGAACTAGATGGCAGCATTTAGCCTGGCTCAGCTGAACCTGAACTCAGAACTGGTTAGTACTTGGAAAGGAGCCCACCAAGAAAGGTGAAAAGTTGAAAAGACATCCTGGAAGAAGGCAGTGGCAAATTACTTCTGTGTTACTGGCAATGAAATTGCATGGATATATTCACAAGACCACCCAAAATCAAGCTGATCTCAAAAGTGACTGAAGTTGTAAGGGAATTGCATTTTTTCAAGACTGAATAAATAAAAAACTGCTGCTTTAGCCAGTTTTAAAAGTGTTAAACATGATTCTGGAACAAGTATACTATGAAGCAGAGATTGACTAAGGTCATATACAGTTCAGCAAGCTTTGTCTTCTGTGCCACGTCTTATCATCTGCTACAGTGTAAGTCTCTCTTATAAATGGAATACTGTATATTCTGTATTTCTAAAAAGAGTGGTGAAAATAGATTATTATTATTTTTTAAAAAAATTACTGTTTCAAGATGGGCTGGCCTGCAACTGTAGTACATGATACTTGCTATATTTGATGAAAGGACCTTGAAATCCAGCAGAGAAGGAATCAGTGAAGCTTTGCAATGGATAAACACACAGATGCTACACCTTATTAATTTATATTAGTTATTTTTTAATATTTCCAGTTGCTGGCTATCTCTTGAAGGTGGACTTCTCTATGCCTTTGTTGGACCTGCAGCTGCTGTTGTCCTGGTAAGTATTGTTGGCATTTTCACTAGTCATAGGTAGATGCGTAGTTAGAAAAAAGAAAAACAGATGAGAATTATTTTTTTTTATTTACATCAACTGTACTGTATAAATTTGTTACACACTTTATAATGTTTGCGGTTTTTTATATATTTAATATGTGTGCAGTTTTATTTGTGGAAGAGGATTGTGTACTATTTTTTTCCGTGTGAGATTAAAACCTAGAAAAAAATATTAGAATATTAGAATACAAGCAGAAATTATTTCTTGTATTATGAAACTACCTTGTGTTTATACCAAATACTTTAATTACAAAAACAAACATTCCCACCTTAATAAATTTCTGTCCATACCTTTCAGAACGTCTTTTCTCTGTCAGGTGCCCTACAAAACTATTAGACTTCAAATCCCATAATCCTCTCTCATCATGGGAATAAGAGAGATGAAGTCTGAACTAGCCTCTTTTCAATTGGAACCTTGCTCTTTTAATCAGTGAAAAATCTTCTGCTTTATTTTGTTTGTGACATAAACTTCATAATGAACCAGAGGTCCCCAACCTTTTGGTCACCAGGGATCGGATACGTGGACAGAGGTTTTTCCATGGACCGGAGAGGGCATGGTTTTGTGTGCTGCCTGCATCCTGCGGATGGGCTTTCCTTGTTTGTGTAGACTGGTTGCTGGTATGTTTGTGCAGCCTGGTACTATTCTTGTCTTCCAGTTTCAATCAAATAAACAAGGTTTGCCCATTCCATATGGAATGGAGACCAAAGGTCAATTTATTCAAACAATAGTGATTTGCTTCCCACTGTTGTGTTAGAGGATATACAATTCTAAATAAGAGGCTTATTATGAAGCAATCCAATGCACAGAACGCATTTCAGCCATTCCTGAGCAAAGGGCAGTCTGAGCACAAATAGCAGTTTGCGAAAAGGTAACAGTTATCCCAGGATAATCACCTAGTTTTCATGTGCTAAAATCTCCAAGAGCACAGAGCAAAATGGTGAGTAATTTTTCTGAGGATGCCTTAGGCCACAGTCATTTCAGGGTTTAAATTTATCTAGCTGATAAAATAGAACTGCTGACATTCCATCAGTGGCTCCAGCTAAAGATGCAGCTTCCTTGACATCTCTCATCCATGTTCAGGTTATATCTTCTCTTGGCAGAGATGCAGGAAAGGAGGAATAGTAGAGGCCTCTTCAGCCAGCCTTTATTATGAGATGCCCAACTATTATCACTTTGGGTGCCAGTTAGGTATGTTCAGCTGGTAACAAAAGGAGAATTTTAGCTTGGCGAGATCATCTCAAACATATTTAGCCAGACGTCCTCTCACTGGATTTAATGGGGCTTTCTCTCTAGGAGAGGAGCTTAGATTTGCAGCCCAACTTGAACCTAAAGTAAGAACTTGCCATGCCAAATGGGGTTCATTTGCTTTAGTATAAAGATCAGGCAGTGTAGGGTAACACCAAGAAAAATCATATGAGATCATCTTTTAATGCCTCCTTTCACCCTCTGTTTGTAATATTAAGCCAAGTGAGAAGATATTTAATTTTAAAAGCTTCCAGTCTTCACCTGTTTGTTTAATAGAACTTCTCCTTGTGTGTGTGCACATATACACACGTACACACACAACTTTCCATACACAGCATATGTATCAGTCACCTGAATGTTTGAAATACAGATTTGCCTTCCATTTTTGCTAGTTCTTGGAATTGAATTGGTCCTGAAATACACACACAGAGACAACTATGTGTATATATGTACAGTATATAATCGCTTTATAATGGATCCATACTTAAAGTATCTACCTGACTGTCTCAAACATTTGAATAATGTCAATAAGAGAAAATAATATATGCCCTTTTTTCAAAATTACCTATATATATTTTTTCATTCATTTATAAAATCTTAGGCTATACACTTTGTAGCATATTTTGGGAGAAAACAAAGTATACCTATAAAGAAGCAAATAAAAATTATCTAGGTGGCATGAATGGCATCAGCTCAGTGTACTCTGATTACAAGTGTTATTTTTAAACTGGGGCAAGCCTGTTCAGACTATTGAGCGTATAAATGTACAAGTAGCACATTTGTAGCTGTGTATGCATATACGGTACATGCAAACACACACATACATGTACATACAGATACACATAGACACAATCATACTCTTCTATTCTTGTAGTTGTGTCCCATTGCCCTTTCTTCTTTTTTTCACACCGTCTGCTAGCACGTGTTAATTTAATGTCTAGATTCGATAGAGATGTGTATACTTCTTAGAATATTAAAGCTACAGTCAAGATATCTTAATTTAACATGATAAAGTTTATTGTTCTGAAAATGGCCAAACAGATATCAAAGGAACTCCAAAATTAGGACCATTCCCTTCCCATTGTCACTGAGAGTCATAGTTGCCTCTAAAATTAGTGGTAAGTTCTAGTTCCATAAGATTATGCATTCTTTGGGACTGGATCTTGTGTCGTGTATGAGAGGTTGCCTGTGCTGGGCCAAGGGGAAAGTAGGTGTGCTAAAACCAAAGTGGACATATCCAAAGTAAAACCACATTTCTCCACATCTGTTCTCTACCATCTTATCTGGTATTTAAACCACTATCTTTAATTTTACCTTATTTATTGGAAGAGTGGGAACTGAGTAGAGGATTGGAACCACCTAAAATATTGGAAGGAGGAGGGGGTACACAGGATACTCTTATAATTGTGTTATCTTTCTCTCTCTTTTCAACCTGTGGGAGAAGTTCTCCATGTCTTCATTTTAAACATCCCAGTTGAGACTATATTAATGTTTTAATTCCTACATGGTGTTATTAAGATATCCAATGATTGTACATTTATTGTGGTGATTAGATTATTTTCAATAGATAGTAATTTTTTTAAAAAAATAATTTTCTTCCTTTTACAATTGTATAGAAGTTTATACACACAAAGCAAATGGTTAGACTCTTAGTGTAAAACCAAAGTAAAATTATCACACTCTTAAATAAGAGTGTTACTTTTGTCACTGACACAGTCTCCTGTGTATAAAAGTGTAATGTAGCAAGATGTGAGAAGTGTCAGCATCTCAGTCATGCAACTGGCTCATAACACTGTTCAAATTTTATGACCACCCATGATTTTTCAAACATTTTAGATTTCTGAATTATTTAGATCTTTATGTATCCCAGTGGAATTAATGAAATCTTTATGAGATAAGATCCTGTTGGGATTTAGCTGCAACGTATTAAATTTAATGGTCAGCCCAAAACAGTTTGATTGTGATGTTTGAATGTGCTAAAATATATTGGAAAGTTTTCATGAACAATATATCTTTGGAAGAATAACTTAATATAACTCAGAGGAGGATTCATGAGAATTGTTGATCTATGATCACAAAACAAAACAAAAACCCCTCAGTAACTCAATAAACTATATTGGTTTAAAAATGAAACCTAGATTTCTGAACTCCTTGATAAGCAAGCTTGCAGCTTAAATGCAATATACATCTCAATTAGCCAGGGTTCTTCCAACAAATCACCATTAGCTTCAAAATAGATTGGATGAGATCTTGGCTAAAGATCTCATCCAAGGTCTCAGGGGATTGGGAGTGGGAGGCACGGTCTTACAGTGGTTCTCCTCCTATCTCCAGGGACGCTCGCAGTCGGTGTTGACAGGAGGGCAAAGGTCGACCGTGAGGTCTCTCGTTTGTGGAGTTCCTCAGGGGTCGGTCCTCTCGCCTCTCCTGTTCAACATCTACATGAAACCGCTGGGTGAGATCATTCGTGGCTTTGGAGTTGGGTATCATCAGTATGCTGATGATACCCAGCTTTTTCTTTCGACCCCAAACCACCCCAGTGATGCCCTCAACGTGATGTCCCGTTGCCTGGAGGCGGTTCGGGTCTGGATGGGGAGGAACAGACTTCAACTCAACCCCGACAAGACTGAGTGGCTTTGCATACCTTCATCCCGGGTCTATTCGGATATTCCATCTCTTTCTATGGGGGGTGAATTATTACCCCCCGTAGATAGGGCTCGCAACTTGGGAGTCCTCCTAGATTCATGGCTCACCTTGGAAGATCACATGGTGGCTGTGACTAGGGGGGCTTTCGCCCAGGTTCGCCTGGTGCGCCAGTTGCGGCCCTATCTAAGCCGGGATGATTTATGCACAGTCACTTATGCGCTCGTGACCTCTCGTCTAGACTACTGCAACGCTCTCTACATGGGGCTTCCCTTGAGGACCACCCGGAGGCTCCAGCTGGTACAGAATGCAGCCGCGAGAGTTGTGTTGGGAGTCTCCCGATACTCCCATGTCACACCTCTGCTCCGTGAGCTGCATTGGTTACCAGTTGTCTTCCGGGTGAGATTCAAGGTGCTAGTAATGGTGTTTAAAGCCCTACATGGCAGGGGTCCGGAGTACCTTAGGGAACACCTGCTGCTGGCGTCTACTTCCCTCTGCCCTGTGTGTTCCCACAGAGAGGGCCTCCTCAGGGTGCCACCGGTCAGAGAATGTCGACTGGTGGCCCCCAGGGGGAGATCCTTCTCTGTGGGCGCCCCGGAGTTATGGAACCAGTTACCGGTTGAGCTCCGGACGGCGCCCGATCTTCGCTCCTTTCGCCGCGATCTGAAAACATACTTGTTCGAGCAAGCCGGCCTGGCCTGAGGTGGGATTGGTGGGGTCTTTTTACTATTTTTATTGGGGTTTTTACCATGTATTAACTGTATTTTTAATCGGGCATGTATTTAATTATCTTTTATTTTTTGTAAATCTCTGTGTTTTATTCTTGCCCTGTACACCACCCTGAGAAGGGCGGTATAGAAATATTAATAAATTAAATTAAATTAAATTAAACTCTGCTTTACCTCAACCTAATTAATTATTGTAAGAATGTTCCATTTTCCCCTTATAATTCCTTTAGATTAAGGCAAGCAACTGACACATAGAATTGGTTGGTGGGTGACTTGATGAGCCAAATAGGCAGAATCATGTCAGATACATATATGGAACCAGAATGTATTGTTTTTCCTTTGTTCAGAGACATGCATGCATTCTTTAAAGTATATTAAGCTTATTTTAGAGCATAGCCTACAATTTCTATGTATTTCTTGCCTTAAATCACAGGAAATTATGCCAGCAGATTTTCACTTTTGCAGTGAGAGAGGTTTCAAGGGCATGCAAAACAAAGCCACTTGAAACCCTGGGATCTATGATTTTCCATTTATGCTCTAAACTCTTTCTAAGTAGATAAATGTCAGTTAACAGTGTAATTCTATATTTGTCTAAATAAAAGAAAATCAGAGTTAAACAGGATTCACTTTGCAGGTAATCTTTGCATGTGCATAAATTTACATATTTAATGAATTTAATCATATTCAAAAATTGTCTTCCCAGTAGAATTATAATGTTATTAGAGATTTTTCCCCCTTTGTTCTTAGAATCTGGAGAAATCCAAAACTGACTATTTTCCATTTTGCATACAAAACATGGGAACTGTGATCCTTCCTTATCCTGTTCGCATAAGATTATATTATAATTATAGTTCATTGTCCAATCTGAACCTAACAGTGCAAAATAGATAAGCAGAATTCTATAGTGCTCAATGTCTTACAGTTTTATTTCTGTATATGTGTGTATAGTATGTATGTTCTCATTTATACCAAATACAAATTGGAGTGTGAGAACTATACGTATCCATGTCTATCTTGGATACCATTGGCAAGGATCACACTGATTTGCTGATTTACAAGGCATGGCATCTTTCTGGAATATCTAGTTCTCTCCAGAATGCAGATCCTTGCATCTCTTTGCTTTGTAGGAGTCACACATGTTGAGATATAGGATACAAATTGTTGATCCCGGTTCTTTAAATTTATACCAAATGTATTAAAGTTCGTGTTTCATTCAGTGTCATTAAAGGGGCAGCTGTTACCTTTTTATTTGTTTATTTCATATTTAACAGGTCAACATGGTGATTGGCATCCTTGTGTTTAATAAACTAGTTTCAAGAGATGGAATCCTAGATAAAAAACTCAAACACAGAGCAGGGTAAGCAAAAGTTGGGATATATCAATGATTTATTACTAAATTTTGTCTATTTATTGTTAGATTCACCACATGTATTTTTATTTAATTTCACTTTGAACTTTTTTTCTCTTAATTTAATTTCCAGTTCTATTCATCTCGAAATTGCAGTTAACTTATTTTTCCTGAGGAAATGTGACTGAGCAACAGAAAAATAATAAAACACAAGTACAGTTGTATTAAGTTACAAAAAAAGAGGGTGAATAACCATGCATGTCCCTGCTTTGAAATTTTCCTGGGCTTTGTATAAGTTGAGTATTTAGAATTCTATAATTTTGATTAGTAAAAAAAAAATTTCCACTTTTAAAAATGCCAGAAGCTCTCTCAGATAAAAAACTGAGAGAACTGGGCCATTTGTGTGATTGTGTGAATTAGACATACTACTGAATAAGCAAGCTTACTGTCTCTTGTTTTCTGCAGTTATTGGCTCTCCAATGTGCAGGTGAAATTTGGGTTTGAAAGTCTGTTATATGAATATAAAAACTTATATTTATTCTTAGGGGTTTTTGGTGCTCTCTGAGCTTGGTTGTTTTCTTGCAGATGTTTCACTACCCAAACTAGGTAATGTCATCAGAGCTGGTCCTAGTTCCAGTGTTAGTGTTTGTTCTCAGAGAAATGGAGAAAAGATGATTTGATTCATATCATTTCTGCACGTACTCGTTTCATTCTTCTTTTCTCACGTCGCTAGAATTCTGTGCTCTTAAAGTAGCACTTACATGACAGAACGAGTCTGGGTTTTTCAGAGATTTTCGTTCACAGGAGATGAGACTGAGGAAATTTTGTCCATTTGCTTTTTCCCTCCCATTCCTTTATTATTGTTGTTCTAAAATAGACAGAAAGCTGCAAGGGCAAAAAGAGGTCATGAAAAATGATTCTCCCACTTGCATTTACCAATCTCAGAATTTATGAATTTAAGCCAAGGCGTTTCTTCACATACAAAGCAGTAGAAGATGTGGTTGATATACCAAGTCTGGCTTTCTGTGCAAAAAAAAAAGAAATATTTCCACCTAAAATGCTTTTTTTTTTAAGGCGGGGTGGCATATTTACTCAAAAGCTTTCTCGCAAGAAAGTTATTGCAGCCTTCCTTTCCTATTAAGGAGAATGCATTGCTCTATTTGGTTTGAGCTCAGGTGTGATGAATTTGAATAGACGTCAGATCTATTCTCCATAAGCAAGTACACACACACACACACATATACACACACAAACTCACACTCACACACAATCCTAATGTCAAAGTGGAAAGCACTGGATATAGGATTTAAAATTACAAAGTAGGAAAGTGTCTGGTTTGACCTAGTGGTTAAAGCACCAGACTAGAAAGCAGGAGACTCTTGAGTTCAAGTCTCACCTTAGCCATAAAAGCCATCTGGGTGACTTTGGGCCTGTGGCCCTCTCTCAGACCAGCCCACCTCACAGGGTTGTTGTGGGGATAATAGCAGGAGGAAGGTGTTTTGGATATGTTCGCTGTCTTGAGTTATTTGTAAAAATAATAAAGGTGGAATACAAATAAATTTTAAAGAAGATTATGGAAAAGAATGCCTGGATTCTCTGCTTCTCACTACATACTGTCCACATTAATGTTAAATAAAAAGAGTTTTGATTAGAATTTTCAGAATTTTGCCATCAGCACAGGAAAGAGAACAGGGCAGTGGTGATGCTGGAATACATTTCTATATTATTCTTACATGTTCTATTTTTCAACTCCTAAAGAAGGCTTCTCTAGAGGTTTCTAGAGCTTTTTTCTCATCAAATTGATAAACTGTTAAGCTTCGAAACATTCCTGAAGCTAGCAACCAATACCATCTTGGGCTTTCATACATCACTTGATCAATGCTCCTGTAGCAAGCAGTATTCTCTATATCAGTAAGGATGGGCACAACTGTTCACTTCAGTTCCACTCCCATTTTTATTTTCCCAGCCATAAATTTGTTCTGAAACTTGTACATGAGTTTGAAAATTTCGCAAACATTCCAAAAATTCTGGATAAATATATTTTGCTTTTTGCATCTAGTTTTTGTTTGCATTTTTTTCTTTGTAATGTGCAATTTGTTATATTCATTAAGGGGCACACACACACACACACACACACACACACACACACAGTTATTTTGTGTACATTTTTAAGTTGTGAATCACACAGAAAATTTTTGTAAGAAAACATAATTTGTATACAGATAGTTTTCATTCACTTGTAAGTTGAGAACTATGAATTAGTGGAGCCTTGGTGGAGCAGTGGGCTAATGCCTCCTTAAGTAACACCAGCTGCCTGCAATTAGTGCAGGTTCGCATCCCACCAGGCTCAAGGTTGACTCAGCCTTCCATCCTTCCGAGGTAGGTAAAATGAGGACCCAGATTGTTGGGGGCAATTAAGCTGACTTTGTAATAACGCCGCTTGGGGTGTGTGTGAAAGCCCTAATAAGCAGGCATATACATAGAATAAAGGCTACTGCTAAGCTTGTAAGCCGCCCTGAGTCTTTGGAGAAGGGCGGGATATTAAATGGAATTAAAATAAAATAAAAATAAATATCAAAGTTACTGAAATTATCAACATTAACATTATCATTTTTCAACATATCACAGTGCAAGAATGTCTAGTCTATATCATCATGTTCCTCATACAGAACAATTTTTATTTTTACTCTTTTTCTCTTATATGTGCCTTTATGTACCTTTGAACAAAAACAGACCTGAAAATAAAAATTACCACAGTATAAGATTCTCATTTTCCATGTCATGTTTATTTGTATCAAACAAATGAAAATCTTAATATTTTCCATTTTATTTGTGTGCTCTCTATTTGTATGATTTGTTCTAGAAATAAGCGATGCATTGTTACAAAAAACCCTGCACCTTCTGCTTTAGAAGAATTTTTTTAATATAATGTCATCCTACGGCTTTAAAATAAAACTATAAATTACTATAAATAAAGGTGTTGGGAATGCAATATTTTACAAGTCAATTGAAGATTTTTTTTAACGTTCCTCTTTTCTCTTCAGTATATAATAATAGCTACTTTAGCTGATTAAAAAGAATCTTCTGTCATAGAAATAAATTAAGATGAATGGAAAAATGAAAATAGCCAGTTAATGAATTTGTCATAAAAATAGTGAAAATAGACAGAACCAGCTACTGGGTGTTGTGATATAAGATATGTATCAGTATCTGTATAAATATATGTTAATCTTAATGCCTGTGTACTGTGTTTTATTAAATTTCTAGCCTGAATTAACACTTTCATTAAATTCCATTCATTTCAAACTCTGTTCAGACCAGCATTAACTTAAATTCAGTGGAACCTAAGAGGGGAAGCTGATTCATACTTTCCCATAATAGATTGACAGAACTGTACTAATTCATGGGCATTTTCCAATTTCAGTGGAAACGTGTGTACTGTATTTTTGCCTTATCAATCTGCTCTGTTACTCTATTAAGAGCAAATCCTTATTCTTCTGAGTGGTCTGATTAGAGGGGCCATTTTGTTGTTTGTCTTAACCTACCACATGTTTGTTTCCTTCAGTGTGATCAACAGACATTTATCTATGAATATTGGGACAGGACAGGCTTCAAAAATTATCAAATGGAAGAATTAGACCTTGGATAAAATGAAGCCTCTCCCTCTCCCATAGAATTAACATGTTTTTGACGTGTATTTTTTTTTTAATGTATGATTTTTATATAGGCTTAAAATCAGAGTGTTTCATCCTGAATAAGTCAACTTGCTATTTTTTTTCCTTGCATGACATCATATTTTAAAAGCTAAATTTCAGCAGTGACCAAAAATTTCAATATTTTGTTCTTTTTTGTGGGTGTTCTGTTTGTTTGCAGTCAGATGAGTGAGCCTCATAGCGGTTTGACGCTCAAATGTGCCAAGTGTGGAGTAGTTTCAACAACAGCTTTGTCAGCCACCACCGCCAGTAATGCCATGTTAGTCCTAATCATTTACATCTTCTTGTTACAAATCTTATGCAGTGCATGTGAACAAAAAAAAATGCTACAGTGATGAAAGATTAAAACTGCTAATATTGAACATAATTAATTGTTTAAAAAAGTAAAAGGAAAAATGGCAACCGCACCTTTTAATTCAACTGGATAATATTTTACAATATCAGTTTTTCTATAACTATATAACGTCATGGGTTTTCACGTTAAAAAAAAAGTTGCCATCCTTAAGTATGATTTATATATTTGGATATGCCTGTCTCTCTATAGTTGATTTTGTTTTTGTTGTTCAATAGTCCTACAATCTTCTTGTTGCTGTTATCTTTCCTCTCTGTCTCTGTTTAGGGCTTCCCTGTGGAGTTCCTGTGTTGTTCTACCTCTCCTGGCTCTCACTTGGATGTCTGCAGTTCTGGCGATGACTGACAAGCGATCCATTTTATTTCAAATACTCTTTGCTGTATTTGATTCATTGCAGGGGTTGGTCATTGTCATGGTTCACTGCATTCTCCGAAGGGAGGTAAGAAACCACTTCCTGATGTTGTCTTCCAAATCTTCTATTTCTATGAAATCTTACAACAACCCAGAATGCTTCCTGAGCTGTGGTGGCGCAGTGGTTAGAATGCAGTATTGCAGGCTAACTCACTGCTCACTGCCAGGAGTTCAATTCTGACCGACTCAAGGTTGACTCGGTCTTCCATCCTTCTGAGGTCGGTAAAATGAAGACCCAGATTGTTGGGGGCCATAGGCTGACATTTGTGGACTGCTCAGAGAGGGCCGTAAAGCATTATGAAGTAGTATATAAGTCTAAATGTTATTGCTAGTCCTAGACATCTGGCTTGAACCTAACAATCTAACTATCCCTGAAATGAAGGCTTCAGTCCCACATAAGACATCAAGAGTGTAACTTTTGTTGTACTCAGTGCTGATCCACAAAGAGCAATAGCAGAACTACAACAGCAGAAAAGCTACACCTCCCGTGGTTTATTTGCTACCACATGTCAGCCTTATAGCCGGAAGTGTTGTTGTCCTCACTGAAAACAGTGCAGCTTATTTGCAAACGGGTTGGTTTTCCTCTTCAAAAGCTTTTGCTGGAGCTCCATCTCTGGGAAGTCTGTCCATTTGCAATTGACCCTGCATACTTTAGACCAAATTTTTTGCTTTAATGAGTAAATCTTGAAAAGAGTACTGGGTTTTTTGCTTCTCAGGAGTCACATATCCTATCTTGAAGTCAGTATGGTTTTGCTAAAGTAGTTGGGGATTTCCTATTTCTTGCCCCACTGACAGACCATTCCATACACATAAAAAAATAGTTACAGGATACAAAATAAGATCTGCTCCACCTCACCTCCAAGACATATAGAAGCCCTGTAGTTATTGCCCACCAAGTAGCATTTCATTCTGGGAATCAATGGGGCAAAATAAGTAGCTACAGGTGGTTACAGGTGGTTGAGTGAAAAAACAGTCTTCCACAAGGTCAATAGTTTACCATTGAGGGGTACTGGTAGTAAAAGATATCTCTGACAGCCACACTGGATTTGGTCATTATATTTATGCTTGAACCCTTCGTGCTGGCTTCAGCTTGCCATGGCAGTATATTGCCTATTACGGTAGATGTAATCTTGTTCTGAGGAAATGATTAGTAGGGCAACTTCATGTTTCAATAAGCAGAAGATGGGGAAAAATAAGCAGAAGATGGATTGGTAGATAGTTGTAGACCTTTGGAAGAATGTTAATAGAGACTGGCATTTTTAACTCCCAATAAGTTATCAATAAATATTTTGACTGCCAGTTTATTAGATCACTATAAAAAGAAAGCCAGGGGGTTCTGTGCATAAATCATCAGATATAAGAATCTGTACCTGATGGAACTTAATTCTCAGGTTGAACATATGATCAGAACATATGATCAGAGGCATCTAGGTTCCTAATTCTAAATATATAAATATCTCATTTGCTACCATTTTAAATTTGATTCTGATAAGCGGATTTAAAATTCTTGTTTTAAAAAAGGGGGGAATAAATTTGTCAGACCTATCTGTCTATCTATTGGTCCTACCACAATTCTGTTTTCAGTTCGTATCAAAGAAAACCAAGTGGGCTCAACATTTTGAGTAACATGATGGATAACTTCAATTTCTACGTATGGTTTCAAACCTTATCATCATTGGGTAACTGTAAGTTTAGAACTTTTGCTGCCCCGTTTATATTGCTGACCACCTCAGCTAGCATGGGAGCCATTCGAGATTATGGGAATTGTATTGAAAAGGATATGGTTGACAAAGCTCTAGAATGTTGCTACTATTTAACACAAACACTCTGAAGCAGGTGATCCTGATTGCTTCTCAGTTTGCCTGCCCACCTGGAAGGGTGCTCTAAAAAAAAAAGAAAGACCCAACATGTTTAATCTTATATTAGCCATATTTAAAATGCACCTTTTATATACGTGAATTTAAAAATCTACCACACCATCTGCTTTGGCACCAAGTAGCTTTCTAGTCAGAAAAATAACTCATAATGTTATGAAGATTAAAGCATTTTTGCTTTCAAGGAGATCCCCAAAGTATTGATTTCTGATTTTGTGTATTCGGGACTTTAATGAGTCTTCTTTCCCATCTAAAAAAGGTACATGAGTTCTAAAGTGTTTTATTTCGAAGGTTCTTTTTTTTAGTAAAATTTTAAAACATGCCTATATTGTTGGATTAAAGGATAATGAGTTCCGTTTCTCATGCCTGTCATTTATCCATGTGAGATATGGAATCTGCCTCTAGCAGGCAAAACAATAAATCTGAATGTCAAATGACTTGTCATAGATAATGTCAAATCTTAGAGTAAAAAAAAATCACAGCTGTTTTGTTCTGTCACTGCAACAACATAACACATAGAAAGCATCAAAAACATCATCGATCATCTATTTCCAGTCTAAATTTTATCTCCAGCAAAGAATAGCCTAGCAAAGTCCAATTGAGAGTGCTCATCCTCTGCTTTGGCATCTCCAGCAATGTCTGTGCTTTGCTTCAGAAGCTATACAGTACATCTAGAGAAGGAAAATATCTGCTCTATTTGTGTTACCCTTTGCAAAAAAAATCAGCTCAATCCTTTGGCTAAAGTTCGCAAGGGAAATCACTCACCATTCTTGCCCCTCATATCCTGTCATATGATGGCCCCTTTCCTGAGATCACAACCTCTTAGTTGAGGTTCTTTACATGTTCTGCCTTCCTTCCAAGCTCCATTCCACAATCTTATGCCCTTAATTTATTTCCTTCTCTTCAGAGCTCCCTTTAATTGGCTCAGCAGTCCTAACATCCAACTAAGAGAAAAAATACATTTCACGAAGTTGCATATGCATATAATTTTATTCCCTGTGTTGCAATTCTCTAACTCCATCATTGCCTGTGCTAGGTGGGAGTCGTGCAATAATATCTGGACATCCACACATCCATGTTTATTATATCCCATTATCAGAAATGTAAATTGGAAAGAGATCTCCCTTGTTCTTCCATTTGCTGTGATAAAATAAAATAAGAGACATTTCACGTTGAGTATATGGATGGTGTTGTGCTGTAATGATCTGTTTGCTGTGGTGATGATAATCCGTCATTTGAATGATGTGTGGATGAGAAAAGGAGGTCTAAAATAGTTAGGGTCTTAGATGTAATTCATCTCAAGGTAGCTTGAATGAAGACCTAATCAAATACAGAGTGAATCCAGTGTTGTCAGTTGGGTAGCTGGACATTTGTATTTAAGCATTTATTTGCAACCATACCAAAGAGTAGCTTGGCATAGCCCAGAGTAAAATGGCAGAATGGTCACTAATTCGATAATAAAATTATCCAGACTTGATAATTAATGAATGAAAGGTAGTAACAAGGAATGCAATAGAAAAATAGTTAACAATCCTCAGTTTATAGTTCTCTATTCAATGTATTATTTTTCTTTATTGAGACGGGGATGTATTCCTATGCAAAGCTAAACCATGACATGCAAGTGAATGTTCCTACCTGATAAACCAGCAATTATAGTTAAATGTGATTATTTCTTAAGTCAGCAAAATAACTCAGGGTTTTGGCTGAATGTTTAGCAGTTGAGATTGTTTTTAAAACCAGAATTCCTGATTTGCCTGATACAATAAACAAAGAACCTGCTAGCATAAAACTGAATTTTGGAGTTCCCTTCCTGTTAACCGGATACAAGAGGGAATTTAGTCTTTCAAACTTCCACATATTTCCTTTCAGTTATACATATAGAGTAAACTGTGGCCATGTATTTGCATGTCTGCTAAAGAAAGAGAAAAATCAAATGCCTAATTATTCATGCCCCTAATTTGAGCTGTCATATCCTAACTTTTGGTGATAAAAGGAAATGCTCTTTATTGTCTGGTGGTTTTTTTAAAAAAATTATGCTTAGCATCAAATATGTGCCACCTCCTCCCCACACCCTCAGTATCTAAATGTCATGGACTTTTTTTCAAATGGACATGGTGAAGAGAGAAGGCAACTTTTAAGAGGAGCTTTGAATTGGTTACTGTTGCCAGGGAAACCACTTCCCTGGTATCCGCACGTTCAGCACATCTCTCTCTTTCTCTCTCTCTCTCTCTCTCTCTCTCTCTCTCTCTCTCTCTCTCTCTCTCTCTCCCCTTCTCTCTCTCTCTCCCTGTCTCTCTCTCTCCCTCCCTCCCCACTCCCTCCCTCCCTGTTTGGTTCTAAGACAGTCATGCAGCTTCATGTCATCTTGGGGGTGGGGAGCACAGAAAGAGGGCCAAATAGGATGGAACATCCCATTTTTGCTCAATGTGGGTGGGAGAAATTTCAAGACAGAACTGATGATGCCCCATTCTTCTATAAACACCCTGAGCATGGCAGATTGCTTGATCTTGATTTCTGGGAAAGGGCCAATAAAGAGACAGACAGTCAAAATTATGTTCCCCCTCCATCCCCAGCATCATTTTAATTTCCAGTTTTGGGGGTTACTGGTCTTTTCACTGCAGTTAGAGGTTTTGGCAACCATGCTAGCTTAGAGTGACTTTGACAGGTTATGGTTAGCTCACCTCTCAGGGAAAAAAATGGATTCGATCATTTTTATTCATACTACTGGACATGAGCCGTTAAAGCATGGTCTACAGACCACAAAAAGCCCTCATTGGTTTTTGTGCAGCTTTTATACAGGATCCTTGGAGCCCTTTCTGCTTTTTTTTTCCTTTCCACTTTCCAAAAGATTGGTGAAGATGGGGATCAAAATCATAGTTTCCCTCCAGTAGTAGTGGATGGTGAGAAGGATAGAGCTTGTCTACGAAAACAATGCTGTGGACAAAAGCCCTGATAATCATTCTGTACATTTGACTAGTCAGAGATAATGCCTTCTTTCATCTGGCTGTAGCTGAATATATTATTGTTATAAACAGCTCAGTATTGACCCTGTTCCTGCAAGTGAGATAAAGTAAATTTGCTTTGCCATCTCAACCAATATTGCTAGTCCATGACATTTTACGGCTGAAATTTACTGCCAAAATTTCTGTGAGATGGAATTACATTGCTTATGTGTGTTACTAAAATGTGACAGGAAAGATTTGTGCAGGAGCCATTTCAGCCATAGTCCAACCTAGAGAAGCTAGAATATTTCCCTGGAATGTAGTGGAACAGACACAAGTTGGCATGTTTTAGCTTTCAACAGATTAAGTCCTGGTGAGTTTTCTTCAAATTGGTGCCATTCATCCAGAGATGTTGAGAATTCTGGAATTTGGCTTTAAACCCAACTGGAGTGCTAGTAGTTCTATTTGCTGCATGATTAGCAAAAATAAACCCCGCTGAGATAATAATTATGCATTGTTTTTCAGAACAAAGCCATGGAGTTTAGAGGTTAGCTTGTTGAGTAAAAAAAATGAGGAAATATGATAACTAAGGAATTTCAGTGGACAAGTAATACAAAATGAGGAAACCAAAAATTCATCTTGAACAACGTTTTATTTGTTTTGTTTATCGCAGCTGCTTTTACACTAGTTCAATTATCTTAAGTGGCTCACAGCAGCAACACAATACAAAATAAAGCAATAGCTTTATAAATGGAAATATTTAATAATTTCTAATAAGTTAAATATTCATAATATTCTAATCACACCATATGTCATCCGAACTTAAAACTAACCATTCAGCAAGGTACCTCTGCCAATTTAGCCCTCCATACCCAAATGGTGTTTGGAAAACTTCAAGTATGCCCAGAGTGAGGGTGCAGTTCCTATGTCTGATGGGACAGCATAAAAAGAGGGTTCTTTGCCAGAGATTCCTCCTCTCTGATTGCCTCTCATTGCAATTCATGAGGAGTAACTACTCTCAGCAAGCACTTTCCACAAGCATGCCTTAAGTGGACAGCTTCTGTTTAGAGTTGGCAGTTTGTCAGGTAGCCAGGTCCCAAGCAATGTAAGATGGAAAGGTGATGAGGAATATGTCAGCCGCACCCAGGAACTCTTTTAGTCACAGTTTCAACTTGCTGCACCAGCAGGAGCTATGAGTTCAAGAGCACCCTCAAACTGCACACCAGCTCTTCCTCTGTTAAATATGGTGTTTCCCCAGAATTAGCCAGTTTCTGAACCTACAGGTACACATCATGCTAAGGTTTACCCCTTAACCCAGTGATGGCGAACCTTTTAGAGACCGAGTGCCCAAACTGTCACCCAAAACCCACTTATGTATCATCGGGTGCTGGGTGGGCATGGCCAATTGGGTCAGCGTGGCCCATTGGGTGGGCGTGGCTGCAGTGGTAATGGCACACTGGGTGGAACTAAAAAGTTCAATCAATAAATTCCAACTTTGCGAGATCATTTTTTTTCACATGAGAAATTTAAATTGATTGATTGAACCTTTTTTTTTTGCACATGGCGGCGGAGGCCTAAAGCGAAAAGGCCTTATAAAATCCAGCTGAAGGGCTAGGACTGATGGCACACGTGCCCACAGAGAGGGTTCTGCATGCCACCTGTGGCACACGTGCCATAGGTTCGCCACCATGGCCTTAACCTGTTCCTCTCCATCCAGATCCTTACAGCCTCTAGACACTGCAGTAAGATTACTTCCATAGCTCCCAGATAATCTGTGGTCTACATTGACCAACTGAGCATCACAAATTAACATGGCTGGGATATTTTTTTTATAAATAGCACTGCAGATCTAGGCGTGATCTATTTAGAATTTATCTGAATAATTTTTCAGTTAGAATCACTCGGGTAGTTTTTTGTTTTCCCTCAAAAGACCATTATGGTGCTATAGTATTTGTTTTTCTATGTTGGTGTCAATTAGTACTTAAGAGTGGTCAGGTAAAGGATGCAATCCATATTCATGGAAAGAAACCTGCTGGATTTCTTCCCATTGTCTAAATGGCCTTTACCTTTATGCTCACTAAGTTAGGATGCATTTATTGTTCTACTCTAGGAAGTCATAAAAACAGCTTTGGCATACTGAACAAAAGATCTGTGACTTCAGTCCAATTCCTACTTCCCTGGGAGTAAGTCTCACTGGGACATTCATCTCAAGAGCTACTCACAGGCCTGTGCTAGTCTAATTTAAATATTCAGTTTAATTTGCTTACTATGTTTGTACAATTATCATAATGTCACTGTAAACATCATTTGAAACCAAATGAGAAAATAATGATGAATCAAGAATTTGTTTGTTATAGCTTTAATAATTTGTTCTACGATTATCTATTTTTAAGAAGCATATTGAATATCTGTTATATCTTGCCAGGTTCAAGATGCATTTAGATGTCGTTTAAGAAACTGCCAAGATCCAATCAATGCAGATTCATCAAGTTCCTTTCCTAATGGACATGCTCAAATCATGGTTAGTTTATATTTACCCTTGACTACTATTTGCAGAGATAGTGTGCATCAGAGCTAACATATCGATCTTGTGGTGGAAAAGTTTCACACTTTGTCCCATATTCAGAATCATAAAATGAATAGATTCAGTAATTACAACATTGAAGTAGAAAGCAAACATTATACAATATAATTACTTTTATTTTATTTCTTAATTCATAGACATGCATTATAGAAATATGTCAGTTTTCTTGTCTTTTAAACTGTTTTATTTTAATGACATAAGCCACCCAAAGCCATTGGAGAGTTTGGTGGCCTTCTAGATCTAATATAATACGACAAATATGATTCATTTTCTGATGCATTTCAGATCTGCTGTATTTTCCTGCATGCAAAAGAGACTATCAAAGGGAAAACTCTTAGATTATGTGAGAATGAAGATGATTATAAATGGTGGTGGTGGTGGCGATGGTGATGGTGATGTTATGACATATTCATAGTACCTTCAATGTGTTAAATGTGTTTTGTTTGCATTATTACAAGCTTGTAAAATAGCTTTTAAATTATAATCCTACATATTGCAAACTGGCTTTTTATGGTGTACTATTTATTATGTCAGCTGCTTTCCTAACAGGATTTCCTTATCAGGGTTTCAAGCGTTTGTTTTCATGGTCAGTTTTTAGCCATTACATTAAAATGACTATACTGCTCTGTATGTGTGTATGTGAGTGAGTGAGTGAGTGAGAGTGTGTGTGGGTGTGTAAAATTAGAAATAAATTCCATATACTTCCTAGGATATCCTTGAAAGGATTTGCTTATTCTTACCACAAAATTGCCACATATGCCGCTATATGTAAGGGACAGGTAGTTCTCGACTTACAACCACAATTGAGCCCAAAATTTCTGTTTTGCTCCATTTTACGACCTTTCTTGCTGCAGTTATTAAGTGAATCACTGCAGATGTTAAGTTAGTCACATGGTTGTTAAATGAATCCGACTTCCCCATTGACTTTGCTTGTCAGAAGGTCGCAAAAGCGGATCATGTGACCCCCAAGACACTGTAACCATCATAAATATGAACCAGTTGCCAAGCATCCGAATTTTTATCAGGTGACCATGGGGATACTGTGAAGGTCATATGTGTGAGAAACAGTCATAAGTCACTTTTTCCAGTGCTGTTGTAACTTTGAACAGTCACTAAACAAACTGTTGTAAGTCGAGGACTACATGTACTTAACTGTTAAGAAACCACTTGTATATACCAAATTAACTGACCAGTCTGGAACATTTCTCCCATACTTGTTTCCTACCACTCAAAATGATACAAGGAGAACTACATATAATAAATAGGGAGAGAGGACCATCTCCTCAAATGTAGCTGTTTCTGTGGGCTAAAAACAAGGTGATTTTTAAAGTGACCGTTCATTTAAACCCAGGCTTTTCTGAGGTATATATTAGGTGCATTTCTGAAATTGTGTCGCAGTTGTTGCAAGGGACAAGTTTACAAAGGAGTCTTTATAGAATCTCCAGTACTTTTCTGAATTCTGTAGTGGGCAAATTGGTTTGACTAAGCCTGTATGCAATAAAAATCCATTATTTCTACATGTTGAGGAGTTACTGTGAAAGAGAACTGAAAAAGTCACCTTTCGTTAAAAACAAAAAAAAATCCAACATGCACTGAAGAGGTTAATAAAACCACGATTTAAAAATGCTTGTGTATTTATGTTTGCAGTGCTAGGTAGGTAAAATGCAATGCAGGGATGAAGTGTTATTATGTGGGAAAACCTAATTAGCCTATATCAGTATCAAATCTGAAAATTTAATAAAGGTGATTCTTCTGCGTGTGCAAATACATAATTACAAAGGATCATGTGAAAGTCTTTTTTATAATGGACTTAGCAGCAGCATGCCTGCTGCTGAATTTCTATATTGGTGCTAAATGTTTCTTTGTCAAATCTCTACCTCTGAAATAAATGAGGAATATCTTTTCAATTGGTTGTAGAAGATAGGAAAATTAAGCAAAATGAAGACATTGGATAAATAACCAGGAAAATTAACACCTGGATATTGATAATAATAATAATAATAATAATAATAATAATAATAATAATAATAATAATAATAATAATAATAATATAAAAATAAAGTTGGAAGGGACTTTGGAGGTCATCTAGTGCAACCCCCTGCTCAGGCAGGAAACCTTATACCAGACATGTCAAACACAAGGCCCGGGGGCCAGATGCGGCCCGCAAAGTGGTTTCATGTGGCCCGCGAAGCCATCCTGGAAACAGTAGTGGCCCCCACTGCCTTGGCCCTGGCCCAGAGACCCTCCTCCTGCCAGAGACCCTCAGATCTGTCCCACTCCTGCCCAGGCCCCCATAGGCACTCTTGATTCGAACAATGTAGAGCTGGCCATGCTCACCCAGTAGGCCATATGCACATTAGCCACGCCCACCCAGTAGGCCACACCCACCCAGCCCCCTGAGGGCAACCGCAATGCTGATGCGGCCCTCAATGAAATTGAGTTTGACACCCCTGCCTTATACCATTTCAGACAAATGGTTGTCCAGTCTCTCTCTGTTTCCAACCATTGTTTCTCATCCTTCCCTCTGGTGCTTTGGTGAATAACATGACCCCCTCTTCCTTGTGGCAGCCCCTGAAATGCTGGAATACTGCTATCATGTCTCCCCTATTTCTTCTTTTCTTTAGACTAGCCAAACCCAAGTCCTGCAGACGTTCTTCGTATGTTTAGTCTCCAGGCCTTTGATTGTCTCAATTGCTCTTCTCTGATTTTTTTTCAAACTCTCAACATCTTTTTTGTGATATGGTGACCAAAGTTGTGGTCATTCAGTAGGAATGTGTAGTTTAGCTTTAGTGAGGAAGATATTAGCAGGAAATGTGATAGCTGAGGTCAGAATTGGATGCTATAGCATCTTCTGCTTGGTATTTGTCATTACTGCTGGACACTTTTCTGTTCTTCTGTAATATTTAATTACCCAACATGTGGCACGGTGTCATAGCTCAGTAAATCATTGTGCTTGTTATTTTATTTCATATCACTGGCTGGAAGAGTGTAGGTTCAATGCACTGTGTAATGAAGATGCACACTGTGTTACATGTTACAGAGTCTGAGAGCTGGGATGGCACCACATTTAGCTTGACCTTCAGCTGATGATTGCTAACAGTTGTCTCATTTCACTTCTATTTCTTATTGTTACAGACAGATTTTGAAAAAGATGTGGACATTGCTTGTCGGTCAGGTAAGGCTGTCCGAGCACCAAATGAAATTAAATTAAAAGTAGCTTTATTCTTCTGAAGGATTTGATTCCTTTTTAACAACATGATTGCCTACAAACCTTAAGAGGTGGTCAAAATTTGATAAAAATATGTTACTGTATAAACTGAGTATGAAAAAAATGTACATTTTTTTAAGCAGGTTGGGAAAACTCAGGTGTTACAAGGTTTTAAAAACAACTTCTCTGAGACAGCATCTGAGTGTGTATATATTAAATCATCTGCATATGCAAGAACGAAAGGATTAGGAAAGAAAAGTACTTAATAATTGGAGCAGAAGTTCAATTGACAAACAAATTCATATAACTACCATATATATATATATATATATATATATATATATATATATATATATATATATATATATATATATATATATATATATATATATATATATATATATATATGTTTCAAATGTTAACTATTTAGATTACCTTGCTAGGCCCCAAACATGGGGCAAATCTTTATTTCCTGTTTTCAGCCTATCTTGAAGGCTATGAAACAGGCAGTAGTCACACCGGACAATTCATATATTTGTGTAAATTACTAACAAAGAATTAAAGGGAAACTGAGATGCATTTCTGACTCCTTAGTCGTCCTCAGTCAGCTATACCCTTCTGAGATTCGAACCTGGGCTGATTGCATATATAACACTGCCTTGGATGCAATCAGCCCAGGTTCGAATCTCAGAAGGGTATAGCTGACTGAGGACGACTAAGGAGTCAGAAATGCATCTCAGTTTCCCTTTAATTCTTTGTTAGTAATTTACACAAATATATATATATATATATATATATATATATATATATATATATATATATATATATATATATATATATATATATATATATATATATATATATATATATATATATATATAATGTATATATGTATATATGTATATGTATATTTTTTCCATATTCAGTTAATGCTGTGCTTGATTAAATATGGCTATAGCTCGATGAAATGCCAATTGTCACAAGGCACTGAGTGTAAAAGGGTAGAAAGGTCCTTTTTCTATAAGTCAAAAACTTTGCCACCAGGTTCTCACTGAAATCTAAGGGAGTCAAAAACTTTGCCACCAGGTTCTCACTCAAATCTAAGGGAGCAAAGATGATCCACCAGATCTGAGCTTCAGTTTTTATTTATTTTAGTTTTATGTATTTATTTATTCAACTTGTACAATTGCCCATCTCACATTTGTGGTTCTGTTTTCAATATAATAAAAAACCAACCAAATAAATAATGAATAAGCAAAACCCCAAAATCAATAAAACACAATGATCCCCTTTAAAACCAAGTTAAGAACCCAATTAAAAATCAAAAATACAACCAAAAAACAGAAAAATCAGGCAAGCGAAAATCCTGAATATAATCACTTGGCAGGCTCTAAACCATAACAGCATCCTCAGGCATATTTGGCAAAACCATGTTGTAGAGCCTTTCAGAAGACAAGTAAGGTTGGAACTAATCGTAGCTAATGGGAGGAATGACGTTCAAAAGGCAGGTGCTCCAGCAAAAAAGGTTGTCCTCCTGGTTCCCATCAGACGGCACTTCTTTATAAATAAGATGGGTAACATACTGGACCTGATGAGAGGAGGTAGATGTAACTGGAGAGAAGCAGCCCTGCAAATAACATGCCCCCATGTTGTTTAGGGATTTATAGGTTATCACCAACACCTTGAATTAAACCTGAAAGCAAACTGGCATCTAATGCAGCTTGTGAAGCAGAGGTGTAACGTGCATAGATCTCGGAGCACACATCACACTGCAACATTTTATCCCAGATGAAGCCTCTGGATGCTCTTCAGGGGCAGCTCCATGTTGCAGTAATCCATTTGGGAAGTGTGTAACTGAGAGTAGACTTGCTTGTCCAGGAACAGGCACAACTGGCAAGGCTGTGCAGAGGTCATCGTGGTGGTTCTCCTAGCTATAACTATTATCTTCTCTTTAAACAAGAGTCATGAGTTAGTTCAACTTCATCCAGCTCCACAGATGATAAGACCCTAGAAACTGAAGGCCCCAAAACCCAAAGCCACTCAGTCTTGCCAGGATTGAGCTAAAACCTGTTGTTGCCATCCACCGTATCTAATCACCAAGAAAGGACAGCACAGTTAATTCACTTAAGGGCAGAGATACAACTGAGTATCATCAGCATACCATGACAATGAATGACTTCAACCAGCAGCTTCATGTAGATGTCAAACAGGAGCAGAGTTCTCAACCTTGTGCTGCCCCCCAAACAGTAGGAGCTGAGGGTGGGACTTCACATTCCCTATCAACCTTGACTGGAAAAAGCCCCGGAGAAAGACGAAGAACTAGCACAATACAGTTCCACCCAGCCCCAACCCTCATAGCCAGTCCAAAAGGATACCATGATAAGATGATCAAAGACTGCCAAGAGGCCAAGAAGACTAAGGATGAATGCACTACCCCATCCCACTCACACCAGTGATCATCCCAAAGCATGATCAGTGCTGTTTCCCTCCCATGTTGTTGCCTAAAACCTAACTGAAAGAGGTCCAGATAATCTGCTTCATCAAGAGTCCTTTGAAGCTGTTTCACAACCACTTTGTCAACAACCTTTCCTAAAAAAGGGAGGTTAGAGACCGGACAAAAGTTATCCAGAATAATTGAGTCTAGTGATGGTTTCTTGTGGAGTTCCTCTTGTGTCAGTGAATACATGGCAAACTGTAAATTGTTCCAGTCAATGTGCTTATATATCACTGCAAACAATACATTAATACTGTTTCATTAAGTTGAAATGGCTTTCCTAGTTTCCTTTGAACATAAACACTTGTTAATTACATCTGCACTTCACAACGATGCCTTTATCTCCCTTCCTTGGCAATTTAATGATACTGTGATTTTTAGCTAGATTTTTGAAACAGAGCCGTTCATTTCAATTCCTTAAAACCAAAGGAAATGTGATACTGCTTTCCAAAACATTTCTGCTCAAAAAGGATAAGGAGAAGCACTCTATTGAAAAAGACAGCTTTATAATAAATATGACCAGGTTTCATTATTAAAAATTAAAGATTTTAAATTTGACCCTCTAAATGAAAGCTTTAATAAAAGGTGGCTGGCTGAAGTGATTTGACATCTGCACTTAGGAAAAATCTAATGACAATTTTCTCAAATGGATTTTTATCAATTTCCATTAAGAATTACATTACAAGAAGATTTGAGATGGTCTAGTCCCTCTCATCTATATCCTTGCTTCGAGGCAAATAGTTTTTTTTTGTTTAATTGAAAATAGAAAAGCAATCACACATCTTCTAATAGAATAATTTGTCACCACGTATAACTCTCAGTATTTATACATGTTATCAGTGCTTTTTTTGTAAAAAAAAAGGTGCCGGAACTCACACAAGTCATACAAACCGCCTTGCCTACCCTACAAGGTTCCATCCAAAAAAGGTGCCGGAACTCCGTTCTGAGCGTTCTATGAGAAAAAAAGCCCTGCATGTTATAATACCAAGACTACCCTTGATTTCAGCTACCATAAATGGAAAAGAGGGAAGAAAAAATAGAGTAGATCCATATATATATATATATATATATATATATATATATATATATATATATATATATATATATATATATATATATATATATATAATGTCATAATTGCTTTGCTTAAAGCTTTTCAGCCTTCCTCAGCTTGGCCCCCTCCTTTGTCCAGGCTGAAAGCAGGTTGAAATTTCAGGAATTGTAGTTTCTCCTCATGGCCAAGTTGAAGAAGGTTGATCCAGCACCAGTATGAGTAAAGATGTTCTTTCAGATGGAGTCCAGCTTCTAATTTCAGAGGCATTTATCAATTTGTGCTCCTGCTCTTTAATTCACAGTTCTCCATAAGGACATTGGGCCATGCCGAGCAGCTACGATAACAGGCACCCTATCTAGAATCTCCCTGAATGATGACGAAGAAGACAAGCCAGCCAATCCTGAAGGAATGAACTATTCCACATTGCCCGGGAATATAATTTCTAAGGTGATCATTCAGCAGTCGGGAGGCATGCATATGCCCATGAGCATGAGTGAATTAGCTAACCAGTGTCTTAAAAAAGACAACACTGAGCTACGGCGAACTGTCTATTTATGTACTGATGACAACCTGAGAGGTGCAGACATGGATGTAGTCCACCCTCAGGACCGCATGATGGATAGCGACTACATTGTCATGCCTCGAGGTTCAGTGAACACACAGGCATCGCTGAAGGATGACAGCAAGTTGAATCTAGGCATGGAGACCTTGCCTCACGAAAGGCTTTTGCACTACAAAGTTAATCCTGATTTTAGTATGAACCCAAATGTAATGGACCAGTTCAATATGAGTTTAGATCAACATCTCCCCACCCAGGAACACATGCAGAACTTGCCTTTTGAACCTCGCACAGCTGTAAAGAATTTCATAGCTTCCGAGATGGATGATAGCACAGGACTAGCAAGAAGCGAAACTGGATCAACCATTTCAATGAGTTCTTTGGAGGTTAGTGATGTAGAAATGGAGTGCATGCATCCTGTTTTTGTTGTGTCAAATACAGATGGGGATGGCTTTCTCTCTCTCACACACACACACACACACACATACCAATGACAAGCAGTACGCAACTGTTTTCTCCTGCTGCTGGACTGTCAACCCTACACCCTACGAGGTAGACCAGATCAGGAAATCAACTTCACAAAAAGATTAAAACTATACTATATTGAAATAGGCTGTAGTATCAGACTCTTGCAAGGCTGTCTGTGTTTCCCTTCCTTCCCTGTATTCCTATGTTTCTGGGCTTAATGCATGTTTCTGCACTTATTGTTATGCTAATGCAGGGCTCTTCAAACTTGGCCCTTTTATGACTCATGAACTTCGACTCCCAGAATTCCTCAGCCTCATGCCTGGCTAAGGAATTCTGGGAGTTGAAGTCCATGAGTCATAAAAGGACCGAGTTTGAAGACCCCTGTGCTAATGGCTTATGGAGAGTTTTTCTTATTTGACAGTAATTTTATAAAAGATTTTAATTACAGAACTGAGTCAAACTAAACAATAACTGATAAAAAGTAAAAAGGGAAGGCGCAGGAAAAAAGGTGGGGAAATAGAGATAGAAATAGAAAAAATATTAGAAAAATAAAAATATATATACAAAGAAATGACTTCCCCCATTATGATGACAGGTATAAACAATTTTAGTAATGTATCACATTTTCTTAAAATATAACAAATTATTTCCTTCCCATATCTCCTCTCCTATATATAAACAAATCTGTAAAGCTATTGCTTCGGTTCTGATGTCACCAAAAGTCCATTAAGGGTTACCAGAGATGACAATTTTAAGCTTGATCAATTAAACCAACTTTATATTCTTTCCTTTTACTTCTAAGAATCTAGTTCTTTAGTCGCTTCAAATAATGTCATAGAATTTCATTTCTTTTCATTTTTTCTTTTATTATTAGCCTGGTCATACTATTAGCCAGTGTGATGAGGCAAAATGTGCATTGTTTGATTGTTGTATGTTTGCTTGAATGATGGGAAGAGGCTTCTATGACTCAGGGGCTAGGCCTTGCCTGTTGTACAACGTGATTGGCTTTGCGTACTATGCACCTTGAGCATCTTGAAGGGACCTTTTTAAACAGAATAGAACTGGCCAAGAGAGGTTCTGATGTATTGCCCATCTTTATCATAAGTACATATTTCTGTATATATGTTATCATCAATGTGTGAAATTAAGCATTTTATAGAATCCCTAGGAAACCTATAGAACGCTGAAAGTGGAATATCAAAGTATGAAACACTTACTATTTCACACATTTCCTAGGCATCCTATGCAATGCTAAAAAGCAAACAAGCAAAGTATTAAATGCTCCCACTAAAATGTCATTCTAGCCTCTCTTGTTGCAACAGGTAAATCAATATGGGTCTTTTTCAGTTGTTGTTTTTTTTTTCAGAAGGAAAGTCCTATACTTCATTTTGCATTTCTTTTTACATTTTCATATGCGTCTTTCCAATAAAGGGTCAGGGTTAAGGTTAGGGTTATCCTTACCTCTTTCATTACTCTCTTTTCAGACTTTGCCTAGATAGTTCTTGTCATTCTGCATAATGCCTAGGTGTCATATACAATGCCTAGAAAAAGTATACAGCATATTAAAATAATACAGACATGTCATACTTTGCCTAAAACTTCAGACATTCTATAGGATTCCTAGGCAGTCTATACCAGGGGTCCCCATCCCCCAGTCCATGGACCGGCACTGATCTGTGGCATGCCAGCAACCGGGCCACACAAACAAGGGAAGCCCAGTTCACAAGATGCAGGCAGTATGTGAAACCACGCCCCCCCTCCCCTCCAGTCCATGGAAAAACCTTTCTCCATGGAACCAGTCCCTGTTGGGGCCACTGCTCTATACAATGCCATCTTTTCACACATTGCCAGTAACTTATTTTGTGGTCTACAAGGAAGCCTCTTACAAACAATGAATAACTGGAAAAAAATTGGGCTGGGCTATTGGGATATCATTGTAGCACTGGGCGATTTCTAGACAGGCTTCTCCGGCTTTAGTAAATTGGGCTCAGCATCTAATAGACAACTTCAAATTTAACTGAACAATAACTCATTTCCCTTCAAGAGAGTGGGTGAAAGAATACCAGATAGTTATCCTCACATTAATGGGATTTCAAGATTTAACTCACCTACAAAAAAAAGTATTATTGTTATTGTTATGGGCTATAAAAGGCAAAGTTAAGTCAGACTGTTGAGGGCTGCACCAGTGAAGAGTGGGAGGGATTGGGAAATGGGGAGCAAATGGAAACCCTTCTAGGCGGAAAAACAAAGAGAAACTAGTCAAGTATGTAAAGCAGGGGTGTCAAACTCAATTTCATTGAGGGCCGCATCAGCATTGCAGTTGCCCTCAGGGGGCCGGGTGGGTATGGCCAGGGTGAGTGTGGCCTACTGGGTGGGCGTGGCTAAAGTGGGTATAGCCTACAGGGTGGGCATGGCCAGCTCTACATCATTCGCATCAAGGGTACCTATGGGGGCCTGGGCAGGAGTGGGACAGATCTGAGGGTCTCTGGCAGGAGGAGGGTCTAATTGGGAGCAAATGGAAACCCTTCTAGGCGGAAAAACAAAGAGAAACTAGTCAAGTATGTAAAGCAGGGGTGTCAAACTCAATTTCATTGAGGGCCGCATCAGCATTGTGGTTGCCCTCAGGGGGCCGGGTGGGTATGGCCAGGGTGAGCATGGCCTACTGGGTGGGCGTGGCTAGAGTGTGTATGGCCTACTGGATGGGCGTGGCCAGCTCTACATCGTTCGCATCAAGGGTGCCTATGGGGGCCTGGGCAGGAGTGGGACAGATCTGAGGGTCTCTGGCAGGAGGAGGGTCTCTGGGCCAGGGCCAAGGCAGTGGGGGCCGTTCCCTCACTGTTTCCAGGATGGCTTCGTGGGCCACATGAAACCACTTCACGGGCCGGATCTGGCCCCTGGGCCTTGTGTTTGACATGTCTGATGTAAAGGAAGCTGAAGAATGGAGGAGAGAGCATAAAGTGTCACCAGATCTTACCGGGTGCCTGAAAGAAGGCAAGAAGAGTTAAAACCCAAGGCAGGGAAAACAGGCCCTTCCACAACATTATAAGGTTTTCCTAGGCAGAGTTACAGGAAGCAATAGAAGGAGAATAAGAACAAGGTTTCAGCTTTCCAGGATCAAGCCCAGCAGAACATCTGCCTCTGAGGATACTTTCCTTCCTTTAGCATGTCTCTAAAATCATTGACAATATTGAAAATCTTATACATTTATTTATTTTTGTTCACAAGGATAACAATGAGGCATTTCCTTAGGCAGGTCGACAATAATTTCTCTGTCAATGTTGCTGCTTCTTGGACCCAGCAAACGTTAAGTGATGGTTAAGCATTCTAATCAGTACATATTGGCATTCGGAACAAGAGCCGGCATGGCAGAACTATATCTTGTGTCCCTCTGTTGTCTCTGTAATATCCCTTATGTATGAATGAAAAATCTATTAAAGCAAAGTTGATAACTAGAAGTAGCACGTCTAGAGAGCAAAGCATGAGACCAGAAGCAACTCTATTTCTGAATTGCTTTGCATTTCAATTACCTTTGCATTTCAATTATTTTCTTATCAGTTTGCTCCACCTAGAAGGTTAAAGATATACTTCAACTAATATATGAGAAAAAAGAAAATATTCAGGTGTTTTTTTTAAAAAAAACACCAGCCTATTCCATTTCATAGCACGCTAAGGAGTTAGGTACAACCATATTGAGCTGGCATTTGTATTATAGATGGATATGCCACATCTGTGGAGGAATGTAGTCTGGAGTTGGAGGAGGGAGGGGCTCTTTCCCAGAGAGCAAAGAGACAATGGAGCTTGGAATGTCTGGTGGGCAGGAAGAGGACAAGGCTGGACCCTCCCTAGCAATCCACAGAGTATATCTATAGTTACTTCAGTTAATTGTTTTAGTCTGGCAAGATTCTGTTTGTATGCAGAAAGCAACTACTCAGAAGTAACTCCAAGTGTCATTCTCAGTTGCTTGGACCTGACAACATCTACAGAAATTTCTGTTTGGTTTTTGTTGTTGTTGTTGTTGTTTTGTATGTTCCTCCTCAGTCAAAAGAAGGACTCACTAGATATTGCCACTGGGTGTGCATTTAGACAGATGACATGTTTCTCAATGTTCAATGTAATCATAACCCCAACTATCTTGATAGCTTTTTACATAATTTACATTGCCATATTATCATTACTTCCGCGCAATTAATTAGCCGTGTTAGTAAAGGGCACTGGTGTGATTTGTGGCCTCTGCTCATCCATTTTAAAATCTGAAAATGCAACACCAATGATTGTTAGATGCATAATAAAAGTGAGGAAAGAGTGCCAAGGCAATCAAGGGAATTGTGTAACTAGGAAATTACTTACCAAACCCTAATAATGCAAGCAGAACTTCCAGTTCTTGGCTTCAGTAGCAATTCTGAACACATTCTGAGTTTTCAGGATGCATTCAGAGTATTTTCTACTTAAAGAAGAATATAGAAAATGAACAATTTATTATTATTTATTTACAACAAGTAAATATTTCTTGATGACTAATCTTTGAACCTTTATTTTTACTGCAAGCATCAAACGAACATTGGTGAATCAGACATACAGTAATTGTAGAAAATGTAGGTTTATTATTAAACACATAGTCACATACCTAATGAGAAGGAAGGACTCACTGGAGGAGAGCCTAATGCTGGGAAAGATTGAGGGCAATAGAAGAAGGGGACGACAGAGAATGAGGTGGCTGGATAGAGTCATTGAAGCAGTAGGTGTGAGAAGATGGTGGAGGACAGGAAGGCCTGGAGGAACATTGTCCATGGGGTCGCGATGGGTCGGACACGACTTCGCAACTAACAACAACAACAAGAAGTCACATACAGCAGAAAAAAAGTTAGTAATATGACTTATTTAAGAGACATTACACTCCCTCCGTTGGCTCCTAAGAATATGGAGATGTAAATGTTCATTTAGTGCTTCAGTAAGTACATTATTTAGCATGAATGGACAACTCAGCATTCTCTAAAGTCACCCAAAGTGGGCAAGGATAAATTGCTTGGATACCTCAAGAGTGTGTTAACAATCAAATAGATGCCTTATACTGACAAAGGTTGAAAGCACCCATTGCTCAATTAGAAAACTTCAAATTTTCCCAAATCAAGATGATTTTTTTCCAATGGGCTACAGGTAGTCCTCAACTTATGATCAGAATTGAGCCCAATGTTTCTGTTGCTAAGTGAGACAGTTGTTCAATGAATTTTGCCCCGTTTTATGACCTTTCTTGCAACAGTTGCTAAGCAAATCATTGGAGTTGTTAAGTCAGCAACACGCTTGTTAAGTGAATCTGGCTTCCCCATTGACTTTGCTGGTCAGAAGGTCACAAAAGGGGATCACAGGAACCCAGGACACCGCAACCGTCATAAATATGAGTCAGTTGCCAGGTGTCCGAATTTTAACCATGTAACCATGGTTAAAGGTTGTAAGTGTGAAAGGTCTGTAGGCAGAAATGGGCTGCTAGGAAAACATTCCTGTTAACAAAATTTTATTTGGGGGATTCCAAAGTGTTATATTGATATCTGCACATATATTCCTTTTTTTCAATTTTAAAAATTAAAGTTAAGTTTTAAAAAACTTTTACACATGTAGAAGAATAACTAGAACAATTAAATATTAATTAATTGATGTTACTGTTAGTAAAATTACACCAATCTGCTATCAGTGCCAAGTGTTTCACAAGAAAGTTATACAAATAAAATAAATGATGAGGTCTATCATTAATCATGATATTATTTGCAAATAATAATTTAAAAATTATGCCATTATAGACTCCTTTATGTGCTTAGGAAACAATATAAATATATGTAAGCAGTCAGAGTTAAATGAGCTAACATAGGGGTCCCCAGCCCCTGGTCCGTGGACCAGTACTGGGCTGCGGCATGCCAGCAACCAGTCTGAACAAACAAGCAAAGCTCCATCCATGAGATGCAGGGAGCACACAAAACCACACACCTTCCAGTCCACAAAAAAACCTCTCTCCACATAACTGGTCCCTATTGCCCAAAAGGTTGGGGACCTCTGAGCTAACATATTGCAAAGTGTACACATTTACACAAATAATAAGTAGGATCTGAATCACAAGTTTGAAAAAAAAACACCACCATTAAGCTATATCTATTTATAACAGCGGCATAAGCACAGCGATACAATAACCATGAGTTATGAAGAACAATAAACAATAAATCTAAACAATAAACAACACGTCTAAAGAGCATAGTGCACACTGCCAAAATGACCTATGCATAACCACTTGAGGATCCAAAGGAAAAGATGAACATCAGCTGTGGGTTATAATTTGTCTGTGACTTTATTGCTATGCATAACAATAATGATGTCGATAAATATTAAGGAAAGAGAGCTATTCCAGTCAATCATACGACCATCCTACCTTACAAAAGGGTCAAGCCCGGCTTCTTATATTCACTTGTCTTCTTGCTCACTCCCCCGCCACTGAGACCTACTGTATCCCACAAGGGGCCTTAGACTATTTTTTTAAAAAAGGTATCAAAATACAAGATGTCCAGCCTTTGGGCTTGCCTGGGCTACACCAAGTGAAGAGGAATTGTTTTTGGCCACAAATATATATATATACATCTATAATATAGTTAATGCATATCAATCATACAGTTAAAAGTTTATGATCTTGTGGGGCCGCATTACTAGCTGTCCAGGGCCACAGGTGGCCCATGGGCCACGGTTTCTCTAAAGCAGAGGTCCCAATCTGTTGGGCACCAAGGACTGGTTATGTGGAGAGAGGTTTTTCCGTGGACTGGAGGGGGTGTGATTTTTGTATTCTGCCTGCATCCTGTGGATGGGGCTTTTTTTGTGTGGACTGGTTGCTGGCATGCCGTGGCCCAGTACTGGTCCACGGACCAGGGGTTGGGGGACCCCTGCTCTAAAGTACTACTAGGGAAGGCAAAACCAAATTCATCTTCATTTACTTTCTGAATTGTGAAGGTAATTCCTTCCCACGGCTCAGTTGGATCATCAGTGAAATGAACTGATAATTCTTGACTACTTGAGAATGGGATGCATCATGGGAATGAAGCCATTTCTCATTGCTCCCTCTTACAAACTGCTGCAATTCTGCATCTCATATGTTTGAAAAGCTGGATCTTTTAATCGATACAAAAGCTCTGACTCAACTCATCCAAGCTAACTCCAACAGCCTGTGAGTTGTGACAGAAAGGCACAGTCTGAGTTTGAGGGATTTCATTCCTTTCACACCATCCTGAACTGATCACAGCATATTCATACTAATTCAAGAGTCTCAGAGTGGATTTGAAATCAATACATTAACATTTTCCCTTGGCTTGTGTTGTCTGCAGAGATGACAAGCCATCTCTCTTTTAGCTTGATTTCCGCAGTTTCAAAGGAAATCTCTTGAAGAGCACCTCTTCAGTCCAAATTTCCATGCTTTTAAACTGGAGAGTGCTTTGAAAAGAGTATAATAAGACAATTGGACTTGTGAAGCAAGTTACAGCAGGAACTAAGTGATTTTGGCTGATTTTCAAAAAGCTAAGCAAGGTGGGTCTAGTCAGTCCTTGGGTGGGAGATCCCACATCTGTAGACTAGATAGAAAATTGAACTAAAGCAGCCTAGAAGAAGGCAGAGACAAGCCACTTCCATATTTTTTCCAGGGAAACAAATGTGTAGTCACCGCAAAGATATTGACTTTACTATTCCCTGGAAGGAGAGCGGTAAATTCCAGGTATTTTAATTCACAGAGAAAAGAAGAGGGGAACTTATGGAAGAAGAAATGCAAATTAAATACATCTCGCTTACTCGCTTGCTTTCTCGCTGTCTAAATGAAGCAGAAAAACACATAAAACATGGCTGCAGTCATAGATCTGTCATATGTACTTTTTCAGGAGACATCTTGAAAGAAAAGAAAAAGCTCATCCTCGCAAAATGTGCAAAATAACTTTCCAGGAAAAATTGCATTACTGTATAAGCCATTAAAGCTTTGAGCAGGAACATTTACTACAAATAATTTTCTACTTCAACAAAGCAACAGCGCTTACCAAATATGTTCAGTATTGAGATGAATGGTGGTGGTGGAGGGGAATCTAGTAGCATGTTTGTTTAAAAGTAGGCCCTGAGCTTGCTCGCTCTCTTTCTCTCTCAGTGACAGACAGACAAGACAGACAAACAGACAGAACATTTCAATGTTTCCGAAAGAAGAATCTGTTCCACATAACTCATGCTGTTTCAGGATACCTCCTAGCTAAAATTAGGAGCAAATTATCTCTTCTTTTTCCAAAATTTTATTAAATTTCAAAAAAGAATAAAATATAAAAAGCAGAGAAAAAAGAATTTAAAAGCTTTTACTTTCATGGAGTTGCTATATTACCAAAATACTTCCTGTATTCTTTTTAAAAAGTAAGGCAGAATTATAATAATGAAATCCATTAGCCTTAGGAATAATGAAGATGCTCTTTTGATTTTTTTGATTTGCATATCAACAAGGAGTGTCCAGTCCAGAGTAAGATTACATTGTAGGACCAAATGTTGTACTTCCCTCCGGATGCTTTGTTTGGATACTTCATACAAGCAACATATACAGGGTTTGAAATTTCCTTTGCTGCTAAAGTTTGAGAAACTAACTATTCAATGCAACTCCCCCATTGGTATTCAGCACAATTTAGTAATTACTCCCTCCCATATATATTTCAAATATATAATAGGCTGATCTAATGAAACTATTCACTTACATGCGTAGTATGTTTAATCATACCAAATAACTCCTCTACGCCTACCTAAATTAGGGCCTAAAGGTAAAGGAATCCCTGCGGATTTTACTCCGCTAGTTCTTGCCAACTTTAGAGTGTGGCGCTCATCTCCGTTTCAAGGCCATTGAGCCAGTGCTGTCGAAAGACGTTTTCGCAGTCATGTGGCTAGCGTGATGTCACAAAGCACTATTACCTTCCCACTGAAGTGTGCCTATTTATCTACCCGCATTTACATCTTTTCAAACTGCTAGCTGGGCAGGAACTGGGGCAACTAACGGGAGCTCATTCCATCATATGGTGTTCGGGTCTGGAATCTGGGCTGCCAGCTTTCCAGCCAACAAGCCCAGTGTCTTAACCACTGAACCACCAGGGTGCCCCTAAATTACATAATAATAATAATAATAATAATAATAATAATAATAATAATAATAATAATAATAATAATAATAATAATAATAATAATTTGGAAGGGACCTTGGAGGTCATCTAGTCCAACCCCCTGCTCAGGCAGGAAACCCTATACCATTTCAGGCAAATGGCTATCCAGTCTCTTCTTAAAAACCTCCAGTGTTGGAGCATTCACCACTTATGGAGGCAGGTTGTTCCACTGGTTAATTGTTCTAACTGTCAGGAAGTTTCTCCTTATTTCTAGGTTGCTTCTCTCCTTGACTAGTTTCCATCCATTGCTTCTTGTCCTTCTTTCAGGTGCTTTGGACAATAGCTTGACTCCCTCTTCTTTGTGGCAGCCCCTGAGATATTGGAACACTGCTATCATGTCACCCTTCGCTCTTCTCTTCGTTAATCACCTGCAAATCTTGCATTCAGGCCTCTTAACTAGGATTGCAAAAAGAGGGAGACATATATAAGGATAATTAAGGCAGAAGAAGAGACTATGTACACTTCTATCTCCAGAATACCGAAAAGGACGAAATGTTTCACCCCTTGCTTTTATTTGGTGGAGGGAAAAGCAAATTCTCTCTTGGCTCTGGATATGAATTTAATTTCTCAGGGATTTATGACAGGGATTTATATTAATGAAAGTGCAGGTACAAGCTTCGCCAAAAATATTTCACCAAAATATTGTATTTACTCCTTCTATTAAGACCTCTACTCCCTAATGTATTTTGAGCAATGTCTGGTGTAATGAATCAGGTTGTTGATTAGAGGAAACCACACAGGAGGCATTTATCCTCCATTTCACCCCAAAAGAGGTTTCATGAATCATTGGGTAGGAACATATCTTCCTCCTGCGAACAGTGTAATGCAGGTTGGGCTATGGAAACAATCCTTCTCTGCTCTTCTATTTTTGTCCTTCAGTGAGCAGAGTTCAAAGCTGATCTAGAATTATACTGAGAAAACTCTCTCTATGAATAGTTCAAAGCTGAATTGATGCAAAATGAACGGCACCAAAGTCTTCTTTTTCTCACGTTTTAGATTCCTCCCCAGCCTGTTGCCTGAATGTAAATTTTATTATAGTTATACTACCTGGGTAATTAAAGAAATGGAAACGGGCCATCAGTTTCTCTTTTTTCAATTGTTTGGGTCTGGGAATACATTACATTTGTTCCTAGGACTCTATTCCAAATAGTAAGATATTAAATGCATTCTCACATTCATTTGTTCCACAAAAACAAATTTAAACTCTGACATTCAACCTGCATCCTTTTGTTCTGATTTCATCCTATTGTTTTTAATAAGTAGCTTTCAGATATCAAAGTTTCAGATATAGCCCTTAAGTAAATATCAGACTCCTGCAATTCCACAGATGGCATTGCTAGATCTCTACTTTTCTACGTATAATAAATTTTAATAATAAATAAAATACATCATAATTCATGAGCATGGTGACATAGGATGTGTGTGGGCTCAAGTTAAGTGGGAGAGAGAAAGCAAGTTCTCCTCCTCCTATTTTCCCCACAACAACCCTGTGAGGTAGGTTGAATTGAGAGAGAAGGACTGGCCCAACCCACCCAGCCGGCTCTCATGCCTAAGGCAGCCCTAGAATTCACATTCTCCTGATTTCTAGGCCAGCACCTTAGCTGCTACACCAAACTGATTTTCCAATTGTCTGACTCTGATCAGATGGAACAGTAAATTATAGTTTATTGTATCAGGAAAGGGCTCATTTTTGTATACTTTCCCTACAGTCCCTTTGTCTGGTCCGGTTACAAAGATGTTGGAACTTTTCATTTCTACTTTCAGTCAACTACAGCTTAGCATTCCATCTGGTGGCTAATTTTAACAATACATTGTTGAAAGGAGCCAACTTTGTGATTTGCCACTTTGTTCTTTCCCTAGATGGAACGTTTAAAACTTGGCTCAAATTTGTTTACTTCCTGTGACATTAATCTGGTGATGGTTAAAAATCAAAGAAATGCTGGCAATCAACATAAGGACCACATCTTTCCAGCAGAGGCCATTTACATTCTACGCCCCCCCTTTCTTATCGGTACCCTAACTCTTTACATGTGCATCTTTTACACGCAAGAGTGTTATGTGCCTTTAAAAGGTAAAGGTTCCCCCACACACGCGTGCTAGTCGTTTCCAACTCTAGGGGGCGGTGCTCATCTCCATTTCAAAGCCGAACAGCCAGCGCTTGTCCAAGGACTTCTCCGTGGTCATGTGGCCGGCATGACTTAGACACCAAAGGCGCATGGAATGCTGTTACCTTCCCACCGTAGTGGTCCCTATTTTTCTACTTGCATTTTTACGTGCTTTCAAACTGCTAGGTTGGCAGAAGCTGGGACGAGTAACAGGCACTCACTCTGCTATGCGGCACTCGGGATTCGACCCGCCAAACTGCCGACCTTCTGATCGACAAGCTCAGTGTCCTAACACACTGAGCCATTTATTTCTCCCCACATGTGAAAGAACATGCATTTGATTTAGGAAAGGAGGACGCAAATAACAAACTATTATAGAATAAATACTTGTGTCCTATGAAAATTACACCACTTTGATTGTAAAGGAGAGCTCTACTTCAGGCAGTTTGCCTTCAGATGTTGTGGGTGCTTCATCACTAGGGGTTTTTAAGAAATAATAATAATAATAATAATAATAATAATAATAATAATAATAATAATAATAATAATAATAATAATAATAATAATAATAATAATTTTATTTGTATACCGCCCTTCTCCCGAAGGACTCAGGGCAGTGAACAGGGCAATAAATACTAAAATACAAAGATACAAAAATTAAGAAAAGATTAAACATAATGCCCAATACAATAAGATATTGGACAGCTACTTGTCTGAAATGGTATAGGCCAGGGCAGTGCTTTTTTTGTAAAAGAAAAAGGTGCCGGAACTCCGTTCTGAGTGTTCTATGAGAAAAAAAGCCCTGGGCCAGGGTCTCTTGCTGGAGTAGGGGGCTGGACTAGAAGACCTCCAAGGTCCCTTCCAGCTCTATTCTGATTAATTAATTAATTAATAATAGCTTTGACAGGCATTCAAGATTCTGTTACAATAATCCAGCTGCTGTCAATTTGTTTGAACTGTCTCATTTATCAGACCCATGACAGCTGCAATAAAGTGCCTTCCAAGATTCCTAAGTGCGGTAATCTGTTGTTGTTGTTGATTTTTGACATGGTCTACCCCAAAGGGCTAACAACTTATTTGCAGTACAAAACAAATGTCTGAGAAAAGCCTGTCCAATTTGCTTTTTTAAATAAAAGCCATATAATCCAATCAGGTGACTTCCAAATGTATTGGACTATGTACTACTTTCATCACCCCTGGACGTGGTGGCTGAGAATAATAGGAGTTGTAGTTTAACATATCAGAAATAATTTGTCCAGAATTTTGCAGCAAATAATGTCTGAGTACTAATTTCAGTCCTTCTTTTCCTTCCCTATACTTTGGAGAATAGTCTCTACTCAGAGTGTACAATTTTGAAAAGTAAATGTGCACATCTTTGGTTTAAGGCAGAATTGAATGGATGTGTGTCATGTTGTATTGGGTCTCCATCTGAAATGCATTTACAGGCCTTTTTCCTAAGTCACAGAGCCAAAGAAAATGGCATTCCCCATAGGGCACATCTCACTTATGCCTTCTATCTAAATATATTGCCACTTGAATGAAGTGAGTTCTGAATGTGTATTTTTACTCTACAGAGCTTACACAGATGGCAATGGAATTTCATTGCTCTGTTCTGGCCATATAAATGACATTTCTTTAGTTATTAAGCGAGCCTGCTGACAAAATGCAAAATGGAATTGGAACCACTTTGTGCTCGATTCTCCGAAATACAAACTTCGGCAGATCACATCCTTCTAGTTTTGATTCTGTGAAAGCTTATCAAGGCAGCAATTATGGTTGCATGATACTGTAGATTTAAAAGGTCAAATTCAATTAGCGGTCAGCCATCTTATTTCTATTCTCAGTCTAGCCAATCTTTCTGCTCTTCTTTTGATGTATGCTAAAACACCAAAATGAAAATTAGAAGATTGAAAGTAATTTCTTGCATTCTACTGATGAAGTTTAAAATGAAGGAAGGCAGTTTTGGTATTATGAAACAATGTGGTCTGTTTTATATTGTTCTTATATTTCCTATTTCTTTTAAAATCAGCTGGAAATATGTTTCAATCTTTGAAAAACTCAGATTTATGAAGATCTTCATCTTAATGTGACAATAAAGGCTAAACGATAGTTGAGAACAAAATCTGTCAAGTAAAGCTAGGCTACATTGCTCAAGTTCAAATGATAATTTTAAGGAAATAGTTTTTTTTATTAGCATCATAGGCAATTAGAGTTTTATGAAGTAATACACTGAAGTAATATTAAAGTATTCCACCAGATACTGGATCGAGATTTAATCATATTTAGAGATGACCCACTTGTAGAACTTGTAAATCAATATTTTCTTACGTAGTAGTGGATCCATTTTAAATATAATAAAAAGTATATACAATTCAAATATTCCATCAAAAACTGGGCAGAATACTGCTCAATTAGAATAGCATAGAAGTTCCATTAAATAAGTCAATAAATAAATATTATCAAAAACAAATGCAGCATTGTTACTGTATTGATGCTCAGTTAAATTAATATGTGATTTTGTTTGTTTTGTTTTCTACTAATATTTAACAGAGGAGAAAATCACGTTATTCTGACCTCGACTTTGAAGTAAGTGTCCCTATACTACTTAAATTCAAGCCAGTATGTATTTGATTCAAATCATGATGAATAAGAGATATTTGTTTAAATATACTTTAATTCAGCATTTACAAACAATAATCAATGCTTTTAATTATAAGGCAAAACATTATGTTGTGTTCTTTTAAAAAAAAACTGTACTACTGAAATCTATTTCCTAACCTTTCTTCCTTTCATGCTGTGTATTTTTTTCAGATGATGGTCCTTTAAAAAAACACCTTTTGTTTGTTTTTGTTTGTTTTGATATTATATCAACTCTATTTCCTTAGCCCATTTCATATCATTTTATTCCTACACAGATTGCCTCCTTATATATTAATTTGGGATTCCCATCTTTTTTACAAAATTCTTGGGGGAGGGGTTGGACCATGGACTTTTAAATTCATTCACCTATTTAAACACATGAATATAGAGATAATATAATTCCTTTCCTTCCAAGTAATTAAAAGTCAGGTTAATTTAAAAGCAATCACATAAAAGGGTAAAGATCAAGTATCATCATATATTTCCCACTGACCCGTGACAGGTATATAAGGACCCAGAAAGCACCACGTTGCAGAAAGTTGCTATGTATAAGAGAGGCACTTGCTATAAAAGAGGCATGTACACAGAGTAATATTATCTCCAAATATATGTGGGAAGAATACTCTGAAATTGCTCAGATGATATCATTCATGGAATGATTAGTATTGGACCTAAAGTTTTATTAATTAACCAAGTGTCTTCTTTTAAACTTGGGCAGTTGAAGGCAGACTAAATATTCAGTCCTTAAGTTAGGATGGCCTGAATAGTTGCTTTTCTAGTATTTTTAAGCTTTGGAAGTTTTTATTCTCTCAGGTCAATTTCAATTATGTAGCACTATATGTTTTAGCACTATATGTTTCTAAATGCATATGTTTTGTTTTGCTTAGTTTATCAGAATTTCAACTTAACTGACCTAAACATACTTTCTCATTGTGAAAGATTGATGTACCTGATCAGCAAAATGTAACAGATTAGAACCTAACAACTTCATTTTTTAATTAAAAATAATTGCCATTGGTTTCTCTAGATAATAGACTTTAAGATTTAGGACTGAGAAGCATGTGTATTTATTCAGAACAGAGTATTCTTCTTCAGTTCCTCTAAATATATAGAATGTGTGGATTTTTTTTTAATGCCTAACACTTCCTGTTCACACTAACCGGAACAATTATAATTAATTGTGTGAAACTGAAAGCTTGTGTATTCAACATATTCTTAGGACCACTTTATCATCATTTATACTCATTAAGACCAGAAGAATCATTCATATTAATGTGAATAAACAAACTGCAGCACATAATAGAAGATAATACTATGCACAAATATTCCTGCAATTGAGAAAATAACCTAAGTTGAAAATTACCATTTATTTCATAATGAAATGTATTTTTTAAAAAAATCCTTTACTAAAAACATAAGGTATTTTAATAATTGCATTAGTAAAACCTGCAAGAAAAGTAAGTTAAGGGAAGACATTTCATGAGGGTGATTTTTAAAAAAATGCACTGTAAATCTATCAAACATTTTAACTAGCTTGTATCACCTTTCTATCTTCTGGCATGCAAAACCATGGAGCAGATGGGAAATGTTTAATTAATTAATTAATTAATTTTTAGATTTTACTTTTTATCCCACCTTCATTATTTTTATAAGTAACCAGAGGCAGGAATATCTAATATTCCTTCCTCCTCCTGTTTTCCCCACTACAATCCTATGAGGTGAGGTAGGCTGAGAGAGAGAGTGACTGGGCCAAAGTCACCCAGCTATTTTTCATGCCTAAGGCAGGACTAGAACTCACAGTGTCCTGGTTTCTACCCTGGTACCTTAATCACTAGACCAGAGGTGTCAAACTGCCGGTCTGCGGGCCAGACGCATCACGTGGAAGTCACGTCCACCCCATTGCCGGCAATGGCACAACCATCCCGATACGTTGCACGATGTCATGTGACATCGCGAGTTTGGCATGTCTGTACTAGACCAAACTGGATCTGATGTCTTAACCACTAGACCAAAATATTTATAGCCTTCCAAGCAATCTGTCCTCCTACAGGATTCTGCTCAGACCAATTCTAGAAGCAGAAATAAATAGATGAACCCTCTCTCTAGTAATTTGTTGTTGTTTAGTTGCTAAGTCATGTCCAACTTTTTGCGACCTTATGGACTACAGTATGCCAGACACACACACACCCATCCACCACTGTCTCCCAGAAGTTTGCCCAAACTCATGTTCACTGTGTTGATGGCATTTATCTAACCATCTCATCCTCTGCCATCCCCTTCTTCTCCTTTTGCCTTCAGTCTTTCCCAACATCAGATTCTTTTCCAGTGAGTCCTCTCTTCTCATTAGGTGGCCAAAGTATTTGAGCCTCAGCTTCAGTATCTGTCCTTCCAAAGGATAGTCAGGGTTGATTTCCTTTAGGAAAGACTGGCTTGATCTCCTTTGCAGCCCAAAGGACTCGCAAGAGTCTTCTCCAACACCACAACTTGAAAGCATCCATTCTTTGGTGTTTAGCCTTCCTTATGGTCCAATTCTCACAGCCATACATTACAACTAGGAAAATGATTAGAGTCACTTTATTGAAATGGGCAGCATATAAATTTAATAAATAAATAGAAATAAATAAATTACTCCATTCTTCTAAAGGTTCTTGAGGAAATCGAGACTGTGAGGATTGCCTCCTGGCCTTTACCTCAGAAGAAACTGAAATATTTTGAGACTGCTTTTAAAAGAGTAGTCTTCCCAGGGGGATATTCATAACATACGGTAATTTGGAAACACTAGTTCAGTGAAAACCATTCTGGTGATATAAGTGGAGAAGGAAAGCTGGGAAATAAAAGGGTTACTGCACCTGCTGACCCCATTTTCTGATTTCTAGTACTGATATGTGCTTGCACATGATAATCACCCTCTCCCCTTCTTCCCACTTGTACTTCAATACCCATGCAAGCACTCTTCTTTTTCTAAACAAAGGGAAGGGGAAAATTTTTTATTTGGAAGATTTAAAAATTACAAAGCCATTTTTACACATATTTTGCCTGTGCCCAAAGGAAAAAAAATAGACTAGAAGGGATCCACTTAACAATCATGACAAAATGGTATACTCAATAGAAAGACAATGAAACATTAAGTAGCAAATCAAGTGCCAAAAAGCAATTATAACTTCTGCTTTTTTTCCCCTGAGTGTATCAGAAGAAACTACACAATCACAATACCAAGTAGATTCTGTGAGTCAGAAAAGGTCAAATATTCTGCGCGGTTCTCTTTCTTAGCATTTTTTCTCTATGGCAACTGATCTGAAGACAATTCTTCTTACCACGAAGAGAGCAGACTTCACCACTACTCCTGTGAACGTGTATAAACATTCTGTTCACCTTTATCCTTCACCCATGTTCGACTTGTCAGCCAAAGTGTGGATACTTCACCAGATTTTACCCATTGCTGCTGCTGTAAAATTTGGTATTTAAATATAGAGCATACGTATATCACACATATTTTACATGCAGTATCTGTCATATTCCCACATCTGTCGTGTGCTCAGCATGGAGGGAGATATCTCTATGGGGTACAAGAAGAGCACAGAGCCAATTGGTCAAATAACCATATTTGTCAAACAAGAAACTCCCTGTATATTATTTTGTAATTTGGAAAAGAGGGAGATGCCTTCTCTGTCTCAGCATATGCCCTTTGGCATACCATTTACCCTGAAATACATGTGGTCACGTTGAAAAGAGCCTTAAAATGTAGCCCTTTCCAAAGACCTTGGGTTAGAATGTGTGGCACACTGGGGAGGTTTGGTTATGTTATTAAAAGCATATTTCTGTATGTTTGTGTGTGCACATATACATACACACACATACGTAGAGTATATGGTATGAATATGTATGCATATGTGTGTGTTCATCTTATGTTGAACTCTGGGAGGCTCTCAATCATTTCTTTTACTAAATTTATATGCGGCTCAGTTTATTTTGTATCAATTAACAAAATGGAAAGTAAATGAACAGAAGAGAAATCCAAATCAAATCAATATTTGGTGTGACCACCTTTTGCCTTCAAAACAGCATTAATCCTGACACTTGCACTAGGTCAGGGATTTTGTAGGATTAGAGTCCAGTGTATGATTAACTAATTATACCAGGCAGGTGCTCACGGTCATCCATTTCATATCTAGGTTGAAACACAGTCATTAACTGAATCAGAAACATCTGTGTAGTAGGCTTAAAACTGGGTGAACAGCCAAACTCTGCTACTAAGGTGAGGTTTCATGTCACAGGTCATACACCATGGCAAAACTGAGCACAGGAATAAGACAAAAAGTAGTTATACTGCACCAGCAAGGTCTCTCCAAGCCAAAAATTTCAAAGCAGACTAAGGTTTCAAGATGTGGTGTTCAAGCACAACGAAATGGGCAAGATTGAGGACTGCAGACACAGTGGTCGGCTAAGGAAACTGTACAGAGAAGCCTGGCCAGGCGTGGTCTTTATGGAAGAATTGAGGTCAAAAAACCATACCTCCAAAATGGAAATAAGACTAAGCGACTCAACTATGCATGAAAACATAGGAACTCGGCTGCAGGAAAATGGCAGCAGGTGCTCTGGACTGAAGAGTCAAAATCTGAAATATTTGGCTATAGCAGGAGGCAGTTTGCTCAGCAAAGGGCTAGAGAGCAATACATGAGTGTCTACAGGCAACAGTGAAGCATGGTGGAGTTTGGGGCTGCATTTCTGCAAATGGAGATTTGGCTGGGATCAATAGTGTCCTCGATGCTGAGAAACGGAAGCAGATACTTAACCCTTATGCCATACCACCAGGGAGGCATGTGATTTCTGAAGCAGGATAATGGCCCCAAACATACAACCAGTGTCATTAGGAAGTAACTTCAGCATAAAGAAGAACAAGGAGTTCTTGAAGTGATAGTTGGGCCCCCACAGAGCCCTGATCTCCATATCATTGAGTCTGTTTGGGATTACATGAAGAGACAGAAAGATTTGAGGCAGCTACATTCACAGAACATCTGTGGTTAGTTCTCCAAGATGTTCTGAACAACCTTGAAGGGATCTTGCCATATTCCTTCAAAAACTGTGTGCAAGTGTACCTAGAAGACTTGGTGCTATTTTGAAGGCAAAGGATGGTCACACCAAATATTGATTTGATTTGGATTTCTCTTCTGTTCACTTATTTTCCACTTGGTTAATTGATAAAATAAACTATTATGACTTCTATTTCTGAAAGCATTCTTAATTTACTGCATTTTTGCACAACTGCCTAACACTTTTGCACAGTTCTTACATACTAGAGATTAGGCAACTCAAGAGCAAAACAGGACCTGAGGTATTTCTTGAAACTTTAGAGCAGGGGTGTTAAACTGCCGCCCCACGGGCCGGATGCATCACGCAGAAGCTGCACCCACCCCATTGCCGGTAATGACAAAACTGTCCCGATACATTGTGCAACATCACATGATGTTGTGAGTTTGACATGTCTGCTTTAGAGCTAACACTAACTACAATTAGTAACAAATGAGGACTCAGCTTCTCACCATTTTGAAGTGGAAATACTCAGAGATAGTGGTGCAATCTTAAAATATATTTAAAGCAATTAAAAAATTTCCAATTCCCTTCAAAATCTGGAAAACACAAGCTATTCATTTATTTAAACCCATGTGTTAACCATGGTTTACTATATTGAATGTCGCCATAATACTTTTGATTTCTGCCAAATATATCGTCCACTTACCAACTCTATTAGCTTCCTTCAAAATCAATAATAATAAAAAATTATGAAATGCAATTGTTTAAGTGGCTAATCAATTGTTTTTGAGTAAAATTAAGTGTAGACATAAACTTGTCTTAGAGATACAGTGGTAAGAACTGAATATTCAGTAGTAAATTGGTTCCCAATCACAAATTTGTAAGCTCAGCTGGACAAATATCCCTTTTCAGACATCTCTGTTAAAGGCAGCCAGGCATGCAGAGATCTTGAGGATGGGGGCTCCTACTATACTATATAGTATAGTATAGTATAGTATAGTATAGTATAGTATAGTATAGTATAGTATAGTATAGTATACTATACTATACTATACTATACTATACTATACTATACTATACTATACTATACTATACTATTCTGTCTATATTAATTCAGAATTTTTTCCCTTGTGGCTCTCTTTTAAATAGATCCAAAGCTTATAAGGATCACCACATAAGCCAGAGGTTGTTAACATGATGCCTTCCAGCACCACTGCACTCATGCTGCCCTCAGTGATGTCCATTGTATCCCAAATTAAAGTTTAATTCTAAAAAAGTGACTGTTGTCATATGAAATCATCACATCTTGTGTGACTTTATGCTTGAAGCCACCTTACAAGTCATAATTCTAATCCTCCTTATAGCTGCTGTGACATTTTTAGTCTAAGAAGTAGGTATAAAATGGCAAAAGGTGCTCCACATTTTACTGTCCTTGTTTATGCTCCTTTGCTAAGTTTCTTTCAGAGCTATTTCTTACCATGAGGCTTATTTAGCAGACAATCATTTTAAATGAGCAATTGGGTTTTTTTTTAAAAAAACACATATACATATGTCTTCATGCATATCTGTAGAGTTGAGTATGCTCCTGAGAAGTTTTAAAATTGCTATTTTTTACAAATCTCCAGAAGGTCATTTGGGTGAGATGTCCATAAATTTAGGTCAGCTTTCTCCACTGCATATTCTGCTCTCCAAGAAGCACCTTACAATCCTACTGAGGTTAACTGGTTTATAAACTTCATGCTCATATCATAAAATGTGACACTTCCTTCAGCGTGAAAAACTAAGACTATAAGGCTGAAACCTATTCTTCTGATAACCCCCCTTCTCTGCTATTTGAATCCGAAATATTACTAATAATTTAATTATGATCTTACTAAAAAGGAGATAGGTAGCCATATGCTACACAGGCATTATAACTGTGCATCCCACTTCTAAGTAATGAGAATTTTTGTGGGGTGCCAGTGATTAAGGAGAAAGAGGTGATTGGGGAATAATCCCATTTCTGTTCTGCCTGTCCCTAAAGAGTGAGCCCAAAATGAAGATTTCCCAGCATTAACATGTTCTGCTCCCCGTCTCTTTCGAAGCAGCACCTCTAATGCTCTGTAGGAGTCCCAGGAGAGACTGCCTTCTTGCTTTGTTTCTAGGGCCAGGAGTGGGAGGACTCCCTTCTTAGGCTGAGTAGTTTCCCCGTGTCATTTCCATGGCATTAGAATTGTGATAGCAGAAGGAGAGTTCACTCGTTGTTAGCTAAAAATCTCCCCGTTCAATACACAGGTAGTCCTTGACTTACAACCACAACTCAGCCCAAAATTTCCATTGGGCAAGCCAGTTGTTAAGTGAGTTTTGCCCCATTTTATGACCTTTCTTTCCACAGTTGTTAAGTGAATCGCTGCAATTGTTAAGTTAGTAGCCCAGTTGTTAAGCGAATCTGGCTTCCCCCATTGACTTTGCTTGTCCAAAGGGAATCACCTGACCCCAGGACCACACAACCATCATAAATATGAGTAAGTTGCCAAGCATCTGAATTTTGATCAGGTGACCATGGGGATGCTGCAGTGGTCGTAAGTGTGGGAAATGGCCACAGGTCACTTTGAATGGTCACTAAATGAACTGTTGTAAGTCGAGGACAACCCGTAATCCTTCTTGTCACCGGTCTCAAAATAGTGGCTGCCTTTCCTGTTCCACAAAACTTCAGATGGATATTTTGTTGATCAGAAACATATATAACCATTGGATCTTCCAGGTTCACGGTATGGACCTTCTCCCAGAAAAAGCTCATTTCTTTAAAACTAATTTTAACTGTCAAACAAAGAAGATCATTCTTAGTGGTACTTCTCTTCTTATGATGATGCATCTTCAGAAGCACAGAATAAACCAGCATTGTTTCGGAGCAATTCCAGAAAGGGCAGGGGAGAAACAGCCCTCCAATTCCAACAGTACACAATACAGATCAAATATGACATGGCCTGTTTCGTGTCCACGTCTTGTATCTCAAGCAAGAGACAGCCCAGCTAAATTCAATTTGCTTTATTGTGTTGGAGGAAATAATGGTTGTTTGAAAAATATGCTCATTATAAATATTAAGCAATTATATTCCATTTTTGCAGAAGGTCATGCATACGAGGAAGAGACACATGGAACTGTTTCAAGAATTAAATCAGAAATTTCAGACACTAGACAGATTTAGAGATGTACCAAAATCAGGAAGTATGGTAAGTATGGAATGTATAAATTAAACCTCCACTTATGCAAGAATGCCCTATTTTTTAGAACTGTTGCGGTGGTGGGGATGGTAGAAACCATAAATTTAAGATAATATATTCAAAAAAGTTTATATTACTTAATGTAAGTTAATAAAAATATCCAAGAACTAGAATATTATTCATAAAGCTCAGCTGCTAGTGATAAGGGCAGATTTAGAAAACATTGTTCAAATCTATTGCTTATCGAATGCTCCTATAAATACCCTTATAAAGGGAAATATCCCAACTGATCACCTTCCACAGTTGTTGTAATATTTATAATGCTTGTATAATACTATGAATATTAGATTATAATTGTTCTAATGTTCATAGTTGTTATGCTTTTGTGACATCTAGCATTAATTATGACATCTAGTATTATGAACATTATATACCGTATATATATATATATATATATATATATATATATATATATATATATATATATATATATATATATATATTTGTTTTCGTAGATTCTCGCGGGTGTCTGTATGTGTAAATCTAGAGTCTCGGGTTTCTTCCCGTGTTCCTTTCATCTTCAGAAAGTTGTGGCGACGTTTCGACGAAATCCCATCCGTCATCATCAGGCCGGAGTGGTCCACGCATTGCTCCTGGAAGCAGCAGGAGGAACACTCCGGCCTGATGATGACGGATGGGATTTCGTCAAAACGTCGCCACAACTTTCTGAAGATGAAAGGAACGCGGGAAGAAACCCGAGACTCTAGATTTATATATATATATATATATATATATATATATATATATATATATATATATATATATATATATATATATATACATATATATACTCTGTGTGTGTGTGTATGTATGTATGTATATATATATATACATACATATATACATACATACATACATACATACTGATGAAAACAAATAAGTTTGAAATGCATATCAGTCTCCCTTTAATTCTTTGTTAGCAATCTAAAAAAAATTACACAAATATAAGCTGTCACTGTTGTGACTACTGCCTGTCGATGGCCTTTGGTTAGGCTGAAACAGGAAATAAAGATTTGTCCCGTGTGTGTGTGTGTGTGTGTGTGTGTGTGTGTGTGTGTATATATATATATATATATATATATATATATATATATATATATATATATATATATATATATATATATATATATATATATATATATATATATATACACATACATACATACATACATACATACATACATACATACATACATATTATGGTGATTGAAAACTATTCAGAAATTTTAGATAGCTTAAAATTTAACTCTGAAATTGTTGCTTAAAAATATCATCTACCTCTACCAACTGTAAACATATTTTACTTTTGTCAATTTCCAAGCAGAACTCAAAGAATTGGTAGTTACCTCCATATACCATAATTATTTGAAATAGAAGAGTTATTCCATTAAGAAGCAACCATCCTTTGCATTATAACCTTTAGAAACTTTCTTAGTGTCCCCTGCTTTAGAGATAAATTGATAGAATCTCCTCAGCAGTGATATTCTAAATTCTTTTGAATGGCAAATAGTATCATGGCAAGAACGTTATTCTCAATCATTCAGATTTTTAAAAACCCTTATTCGCCTTTTAGTGACGTGTTGCTTTTTGCCATTTAATGTGACATAGATGAAGAGATTATGCGTGTGTGTGTGAGAGAGATAGAGAAAGAGAGAGAGAGAGAGATTGCAGGTTATGGTATAGTGCAGGGGTAGGCAACCTTGGCTCTTTTATGACTCGTGGACTTCATCTGCTGGCTTAGCTGACTCAGGAATTCTGGGAGTTGAAGTCCACGAGTCATAAAAGAGCTAAGGTTGCCTGCCCCTCGTTTTAATATAAACAATGCTGCACTTCAATGGCCTAGACATTGGCATTTGAACATAGATCTTTTTAACATTTATATTTTATTGTGTTTTCTAATCTAGGTGAAATGTTTACACACACACACACACACACACACACACACAGAGTCCATGTATGAGATATGCCATACACTAAATAAATAAATAAATAAATATGCATAAGGCCCTGGAAGCAACACAAGGCGTGGCTAAAAACTCTGGTTTACTGGGGCTACTCCTCCAGATCAGATCAAGATTGGGGAGAACAGTTGATGGATGTTTTGCCCAGCAGCAGGGAGACCCAGTTAGCACCTTAACTACTTCCACAATCATTTACTGGGACAACACCAGTCACAAGCTTCACTAATGAGGCAGGCCTAATATCAACTATAGGGGCAGAGCGAATTTATGTGAATACAGTTTGTGCCATCTGGAAGACAGCAGATGAAATTGATTCTTTGTAGATGCTCTAGGGATCTGTCCCTCTTAATTTAGCAAATTCAAGTATAAAGACAGCCTAAAACTTGAGCAATTGAATGCAAAAAATACCAACAATATAAGTGATTGTGATTAAATAACATGGACGGGTATTGTTGTTTAGATAATATTAGCAAAAACAATTGAACTTTTTCTACAATTTTCACTCGTAAAGAGATTCAGTTACATCATAATGTACAAATGAAATAAATAAATTTTAAATAAACCTGCATTTCTGTCTTATGTACAAAATGCTGCAAATTTAAGAGCAGCTAGGGTGATAGGTGCCTTCAGCACCATGTTAAAATGAAACTGCAGTGGATTAATATTAAGCTTCTCTTAAAAGATTGTTAGCAAATGATTCATTAGCTTTTGTGTAAATTAGAAACAGATTCCACATTAATAGAAAATTCTGAGGATTAGGTAGGCCCATTTCTGCTTTTATCTGATGTAAGACCTTCTCCACATTAAGAGCAATCCTGCTTTGCATCACTGTTCCTTCATTAAAGAAGGTTATCAATCTTTTCTTCTGTCAGGCAGTTTATCTAGTAATACACAGTGTGAGCACATAAAAAGCTGAACAGAAAACAATTAGAATATTTTTTTTTATTTCATGACTAGTTCTTTAATTTTTAATTAAGCTGACTTTGTAATAATGCCGCTTGGGGTGTGTGTGAAAGCCCTAATAAGCAGGCATATACATAGAATGAAGGCTACTGCTAAGCTTGTAAGCCGCCCTGAGTCTTCGGAGAAGGGCGGGATATAAATGGAATTAAAATAAAATAAAATAAAATAAAATAAATAAATTTCATGACTAACTCTCTCTATATATGTATGTATGTATGTATGTATCTATGTATCTATGTATCTATGTATCTATGTATCTATGTATGTATACTTACCAGTTTTGAAGGTAAATTATGGGGGCAAACTCATTTCTCCTGTAGAATTTTTTAAAGGATTACTCATCAGCTTGATCTTCCTGCTTCTATATTAAGCCAATTCAGGCAGTGAGAAGCAGCATAAATCAAGCAGGAGCCAATAAACTTCAGAAAGAATTTTATAACTATAGAGCATCCAGCAAGAATATCTAACATCATCATGCATCCTAGCTACACTTGTACAATGAACAAAGCAGGCATTTTTGCTTCATGTCAGAAATTGTAAAGGAAAATAGGAATCTCCAAGATCTGCAAGACTATGGTGACTGAGGGGTTTATATGTTTAAAAAAAATGATTAAATTAAATTGTGTTGCAACATTGTTTTAGTCAAACTGGGTGGTAATCTTATCTGTATTGGAACCGTAGTGCATGCAATAGGGATCTTTGTTCCCTTACCATTCCCTGCCACTGGTGTCCTGTTTGGAAAAATGTCCTTTTCTATATGTGGATAAAAGATGTGAAAGAAGTGTTCCATTGGCACCAAAAGATTAAAACAAAATAAAATTCCCTGGTGCAAAAGGAGCAGGAAAATTTAAGCATCTCTCTCTTCTTATATATGTGTTCCCAAACGTATGTATGTTGGGATTTTCTTAACTTTGTGCAAAGTGATAAAAATATAGATATCATTTGCATCCCTTAAGCTTAAGGTCCAAAGCCAGTTCTTCGCATATAACCCTCCATAGAAGGGAAGCTATGCTGGGGTTTGTTTTTTTTCCTGTAGGGCTTTCCACACCATTATCAGTGGTAATTTAAAACAGCACATGAAATCTGTAACTTCATAACATTTGGTTGGAAGTGTTCCATCACTTCTTGTCTTTTATGACTGCCTTCTCTTCCAAGAACTGTCAACTGAACATATAGCTGCCAGGGATGGTCAGTGAAGCCTTAATTTGCTCAGTTTTAACCTCAGTGCTGGGAATTTGTTGGCAAAACGTCCAGTGTATCAGTGACTCTCCTTGGAAAGGAATGAGAGAATGGACACTGAATACAGGCCAGGCTGACACCCTTCAATGATGGTATCTTTTCTTATGCCAAGCAGAGATAAATCAGCTTATCTTCTGATGACTGGTTTTCCCATGTGATTTCTTGAATAAGCTAAAACACAAAAGGAGATTTTCTTTCTTTTTTTTAATCTCTCTCTCTCTCTCTCTCTCTCTCTCTCTCTCCCTTTCTTTTTGTTGCCCCCCTAAATCTCCCAATTTTCACAGGAAAATCCAGCGGGAAACAGCAAGAGTCCCTGGGACAGTTTCAAATCCCCAAGCGATTACCAACATTACACCACCATCAACGTATTAGATTCAGAGGCAAAAGATGCTTTAGAACTAAGACCAGCAGAATGGGAAAAATGTCTAAACTTGCCTTTAGATGTACAAGAAGGTGATTTTCAAACCGAGGTTTAATGAAAGGTGAAATAAACTGAGGCGCAAAGCTTACCCCTAGAACCATTTTGTTTGCACTGACGCTCCAGAGACGTCGGGAAGCCTGACCCAGCCTGTTTGGACACCGTGGCTAAGGCATATCAGCACCTTCCTGGGCTAGAAGTCAGTGGTTTTTCTTTTCACACAATCGGATTTCCACTAGCCAACTTAGTGGAGGCCCCAGGTGTACAATTCTTACCATCGTGTCTTGTAAGTACCCGTGGAATGGATTTGTAAGGTCAATCTTTATAGATAAACCTCAAACAACGGTTCATGTTGTAACAGCTTCATGTGGTTTAGTTTTCAAAAAACTTCACCGTGAAGCACAATGTATATATTTATGCAGTTTTTAAAGTTTATAACAGTCTGTTTGGCCATTACTACACTTTTTACTTTATAATATAAAAAAAAGAAGAGGAGGTGGAGGAAGAAGCAGAAGAAGCAGAACAAGAACAAGAAGCAGAAGAAGCAAAGTTTTGTTGTCATTAAATGAATGTCTGTTGAGCTACATTCTTCATTGCTTTAAATGCAATAAAGTAATAATCTCACTTTTATATGAATAATATATTTCACATCTTTATTATTGCAGTTTTCTCTGGGAAGCTCGGAGTAGCTTTTCCTGCTGCAGCTGTGTATAAAATATTTAAAATGTTGTATGGTGTAAATAAACTTTTGTCTACATATCAGTATTTTCAGTGCATTTTATTTTGGATTTGTTGATCTGAAATTTGCATATTTATAATGTTTTTTTAACAACACTGAAGCCGAAAAATGTACTCAGAATGTTAATAGTGTACTGTTATTACTCCTTTGGGACTAATGATTTCTCAAATGTAATAATAGGTTTGCAGAGCTGTTCTTTTTTTCCTAATCTATGAAGGCAACATACAGTGTAAATTGGATTTGTCAGAGCATTGCTACATTCATTCTAGTCTATGTAAATTGTAGTCCTTTTCCATCTTGCCACAGGAGGAAAATTTCTAGACAAACACTGTGCAAGTTTCAGAACACAGAGCCTGAGAAAAATGTTTTTTTTTAATTTACTGCCATCTTACTATAATGATATTTTATGATACTTTCTCCTTTTTTCTGTAGCCAACAAAGATGTATTATCTCGTTCAGGACTGGGGTACGTAGCATGATGCTTCTGCTAGAAAAAGAATGGCTAGGGACTATAGCAATCCACGTGTGATTGACAACTATCTAAATACAGTAGGTAACAGGGTGGGGCTCCTGATGTTCTTAACAACAGCTCCTAGAAGCCTTAACCCAGTGAGTATTGATGAGGAATTATGGGAACTGGAGTCCAAGAACATCTGAAGGACCAGCCATTGTCTATCTTCTAAGATAGTAGCAAATCACCTCTTAACCTCAAACAGAGTGAAGATATTTTTACCCAATCTTTTGTATGCTGAATTAAATTTTATAATATGTAAAGAAGGCAGTATTGAATAAATATATGAAATCCAACTGGGCCTGCGTGGTACAATAAAGATATTTGAAAATGCAAATGTTAGTTAAATGCAGAATTTTCCACCTAGTTGTATCATTTAAGTATTTGTCCTTGTGATGGTTGCCGACACACTTTTAAAGCATCCCTGGATTGGAAAAAAAAATCTATTTATTTACCTAATGACAGAGAAAGGTTAGATTTTTTCTCTCATGACTGCTTTGACTTTGAGAACTGTAATCAAAGCTTTTCAAGTTCTGGGACTGACTCTTATAATTTTATTTATTTGTTCATTTAAGAAAATTTATATGATCACCCAACTCACTTTCAGTGACTACTTGAGCATTATGAGAGTCCAAGCAAAACTTGATGCAACAGATACTTTTGTGTAAAAAAACAGTAGTGAAGCTGGATACAGGCAGCAGGGCATGGAATAATCTTTGTCCTTGTCCCTCAGAATTAGCCATCTTGAGCCTATTGCAAGAAGTTTCCTCCCTTTGTGGCAGGGAGCTCATTCCTCATTCGGCTATGGTGAACAAGGTCTCAACCCCTTCTCTTCCACTCTGGTACAACTAAAGCTGAACTCCTCATATACCCAGCTTGGTTACTGAGTGTCAAAACAACATATATACCAAGGTTTCCAATTGTATGACTTTGAATTAATCTAGTATGAGGTCCTCCAAATATGGATTGGTATGCAATCACTATTATGTCTCTTAGACGAAACACTACAGTATGATTCTGCTAAAGGAAGATGATATTGCTCAGCCATATTGAATAAAAACAGAAGTCCTTTATTCACTCTGTTCTGCTATTTAAAGGCAATTTCTAATAACTCAAAATGTGATTCTATGCATTATAACCAACTAGTTATGATAGCTGCTCTTTCTGGTTTAGACCTTTAACTGCTGCATCAACCATGTGGCCAGAGCCATGTGTGGATGAACAGTAGCTGATGGGACAATCACACTGGTGGGATTCAGCCAGTTCGCACCAGTTCGGCAGAACCAGGAACTAAGTCTTTGTTGCCCAGGCCCAGAATGGACTTCCAAAAGCGGCATCCACACAGAGAACCGGTTGTTCACATATTTGAATCCCACCACTGGACAATCACCAAGACAGTGTCTGTATCATTGTGCCAATAACTTTTTAGAACATGTAATGCAGTAGCAGTCATCATATATACTGTAGAGCACACTATTGCTTTCATTCAGAACCTGTTGCAAGTTTTTGGTATCCGTGAATTTTACTGCATTACATTGATGTAACTAATGACATTTTCAAAAAGTGGGTGTTTCCACCAACACTACAGGGCTATGAAGTTGAGCCAGCCTGACATTATCCCACCAGGTTTTTATCCATTCCACCTCCAAAGCTTGTGCTGTTCCACATCTGCTATCAATTCTCCTTTGGCAAATATATGGCATTGCAACTTCTTCATTGTAAGGTTGGATTTTGGCAGCTTCCAGGGATAAACAACCCACCAAAGCTTTGTGCAGTAATTCCTGCCTTGAGAACAAATCAAGCGCTACCCTTTTTTTCAACAACATTTGTTGGGCTACCTTTCTCCTTGAAGAATAATTAAAATATATGAATGCACTTATAATATAGTCAATATGTATTAATTTTTTAAAAGCATGTCATAAATTATAAAACGGCCAACTATTTGTTCAGCTGAATTAATAAATTGACTGCTTTCAAGGACATGGCCAGGTTCATGAAAAGAATTGTTTGGTTTTTAAAAAAAATATTAGTATAAATCAGCACTGCATTGAGGGGTTTCTTACTTGCTGTATGTACTGTATATAATAGCAAGAGTTAATGTTCTATTTTTTAATGTATTTGTTGCTTTATAATTCAAGCAAAGGCCACATGCAGTAAAACACACCCAGCAGGCAATTAAAATGCAGGCAAAAAATTCACATAAAATCAAGGAAATCAAAACTCTGAGAGAGGCAGTGATCAGTTTCTATCAGTTTCTATTTCCATCTGTAGCTAATGCTACAGATGGAAATTTCTCCATTGACCTTCATAAACATTGGTCATTTAAAAGAAAAACAGTGGTCTCTTCATCTTTCCAAAATTTTAAATTTAAGTAGGCTTATACATTCTGATCTCTAATGTGAATGTAGTGGGCATAAGAATTGAGATACAGATTTAACCCCCATGCATCTGCAGTTACAATTTTCATATAGGAGATTGTTGCCTTGATGAGTAACATGTTGATTCAGGTCAAAGAAACAAACCTTCCTATCCATGATCCTGAAAAACTAGTTAGGAAGAATGTAAGAAGGGAAGATGCTACCATAATAAATATGGGAATTATTTTTAATTTTTAATTTAATTTTTTTTTTTTTAATTTTAATTCCATTTATATCCCGCCCTTCTCTGAAGACTCAGGGCGGCTTACAAGCTTAGCAGTAGCCTTCATTCTATGTATATGCCTGCTTATTAGGGCTTTCACACACACCCCAAGTGGCATTATTACAAAGTCAGCTTAATTGCCCCCAACAATCTGGGTCCTCATTTTACCTACCTCGGAAGGATGGAAGGCTGAGTCAACCTTGAGCCTGGTGGGACGCGAACCTGCACTAATTGCAGGCAGCTGGTGTTATCAGCCCTATGCCCCAGCATAGCAAAGTCCCAAATCTCTGCTTAAAATCTGCTATGGTTTTGTCAAGTCTTAGGATAAATATAGCTGGTTTTGACCAACCACAATGTATCAATTAATAGTCTAAATCAGCTAGGACTGGGTCAATGCTGCTAAGGTAAAGGTAAAGGTAAAGGTTACCCCGCACATGCGTGCTAGTCGTTTCCGACTCTAGGGGCCGGTGCTCATCTCCGTTTCAAAGCCGAAGAGCCGGCGCTTGTCCGAGGACGTCTCCGTGGTCATGTGGCCGGCATGACTAGACGCCAAAGGCGCACGGAACGCTATTACCTTCCCACCATAGTGGTCCCTATTTTTCTACTTGCATTTTTACGTGCTTTTGAACTGCTAGGTTGGCAGAAGCTGGGACAAGTAACAGGCGTTCACTCTGTTACGCGGCACTTGGGATTCGACCCACCAAACTGCCGACCATCTGATCGACAAGATCAGTGTCCTAACCCACTGAATCACCGCGTCCCTTTTCAATGCTGCTAAGAGACATACAAATTTGGAAGCAGATTTTTTCCCATGTGGATCCCAAACTATAGTGATGGGAAGTAGCCAGAAGTATTTAGAGCACCTCTAAGGCTAGAAGCAGAAGCTTCAGTTGGTGGAAATGGTTGGGACAGCCTTACCAGTAATAATTGACTGTCAGTAGCACCAATCAGTTGTCTGAATGAGAAAGCAGGCATCCCTTTCATTTCTCCTCCCTAACTCTCCCATTTGTGTGAGATGACTATCTCATGATCTAACTGTTGGATCACATTTGTCTATGATGGCATTTGGGAAGATTGTTCTCTATCAGTCTCCCAGTTTCCACAAGAGAGGAAAAAAAGTTCTAAAATAATTAACTCTCTTGAATATTCAAAATTATACTTTACTCAGATTTATTTTTTTAGAAAAATCAAATCAACCCTTTAAAACATTTTTAATGTTTTAAAGTTTGAACTGCTAGCCAACATGTATAGTCTTCTCCTGAAACAATACTGAGTTGGGACACCTGGTCTTCCAAGTTGGCTTGAGCACAGGCATTGTCACAGGGTTAGTTATCATTGTTCGTAAACCAGGCAATTATAGAGAACACTGCTATTATTCTTAGTCTGGAAGACATATTGAGTATGTCTATGCAGACAACAGATTACAGTCTTTGTCTGCTCCGCTCACTATTAATTCTATATAATTAGCTTTGTAGAATGCCTTATTCTAAAAATATATGGCTAGGAACTACCCAAATATAGGTAGTTTTAAAGTGCAAGAATTAATAACTTAAAAGTCATAGTCTTATCTGGGAATGGAAGTAAACTCCACTAAGGTCAAGTCTAGTTTTGGGCTAGAAAGCTATGTGGTTTAAAATGCTGGTCTGAAGTGGGCTGAAATGCACTTTCCCAGCCTTCATAATATTTTTATGATATTTAATAAGTGACACCGGGTCTTCTAAAATGTTGCTCATCCATTATGTTGAAATCAAATAAAGCCAACCATGAAGGGGTCATTGTGGAAACATCAGAGTTATGTATCTCCTTATAAGAAATAATGCTGACAAAAGAGTACCTTCGCTCAGGCATTTTCTCCAGCTAAAAGCAAATATCTGTTTCTTTTTTTTAATTGAAAAGTTTTAACATACAATTTTTCCCTTATAAAATCCCCCTCCCCCACCCTTCTCCCTCCCCCCCCTTCCTCCCCCCCTCCCCCCCCTCCCCCCCCGACTTCCCAGAGCTAAATACAAGGTATATATAAAAAAAAAATCATAAACAACCATATACTAACAACCATAAACTCTAAAATCTATCACTCTCTAGCTTATATAGGATAAAACAAACCTTAGTAATATTAAATATATATATAAAAAAATAATATAGAAAAAGAAACAAAGAAAGAAGCCTTATTCAAATATAAAACTTCTTAACCCTATACTTATTCTGGATAAACTCAAACCATTCTCTCCCTTCCATAATATAGCGTTCCTGCAAGTAATCTTGCAAATAGGCCGAAATCTTCGCCATTTCAACCAAGTCGGAAACCTCTAAAGCCCACTCTTCTATGGTCGGCAGTTCCTCTTTCCAGTACTAACCTATCAAAAGTCTTGCTGCCGTAATTAAATTCAACATCAACTTAGTATGTTCCACTAGACTTTTATCCAAAAAGCCTTAACCTTTTTACAAGTCCACCATATATGAAAATATATTACGTCTTCATCACCGCACCTCCAACATTTAGGCTAATGATTCAGATACATACTTAGCTTTTTAAAATCTAAATACCATCTATAAAACATTTTGTAAAAATTCTCTCTTAGATTTCAAACTTGTTTAAATTTTACATTCCTCACCCAACTCTTTTCCCACCTCCCACTACTTGGCTGTAAGTACGTTGTGAAAGTTCCATAGACTTCTGCTGTTCTTGTTCTTTTATCTTTTTTGATCGTTTTAAAGCAGCACGCGTCACCCTCTGTTCTCTGGGATCATCCAAAGGTGTTATAACTTGATCTCCTCCAGCACCATTCTCCTCTGTCTGTCCATCTTCAGCCTCTTGATGTTCTCCTTCTCCAGATCCCTTTGCACAAATATCTGTTTCTTCACTGAAACTTTTCTCTACTGCAGTCTTCATGGACATAAAACAATAGCAGGAGTATTATTTTGTTCTGTAAATACATAGGCCTTCCTTCTTTCAACAGGGATTCCTACTTCATCTTTTGCATATGCTATAAAGCTGTTGGATTTCAATCTGCATTGGAAGCAACACTTTGGATATATTTCCTGAGGACAATTCAATACCTCTTGCCATTTTGTTAGAAGAAAATGCATTTTTCTTCCCACTGTCACTCAGGAAGGTATCGGCAGTTCTCCAAATCAAGTTCGGTCTTTGATAAGAGAGATCCAAGCAACAACTCAACATGATGCTTCATTATTTTTGTCCTCTTCAAAGTTTGCCCATGAAGAGTATATCATGAATGTTGTCATAGCTAAAACTGGGTGCTGCGACTAGTCAAGCAAGTTGCAGTGGTTTTATAAATAAATGTTTATTTCTTCATGTTGAAATAAGATAAAAGGTATTTTTCAGCATCCTCTTCTAGGTAGCCCTGCAAGCTATAACTCCTTCCTCTATTTTTTAATGTGAGTATAATTCTGTTTCCAAGGTCTAATTTCAGCTGATGCTGCACTAAGAGCTCTTTCAGAAAATGGATATCAATAATTAAACAAATTAGATCTTTCTGTTTCACATCTTGCTTTTTGGGAAGGACAGAGAAATTTGACTTCACATGGTACTTCTTCCATCACAGCAGATTCATATAGCACTGTGTTCATTCTTCTGTCCAAATGTGGTCTGGAGATACAACTTATCATGAAATTAGGGTTTTCTGTTGTGGTTTTCCAGAGGTTGATTGTGTTGGGCAGACGGTGGAAAGTAAGAATTTTGACAACTTCTTTTGGTATATTAGAGCTGCTCTGCTAGAGCAGAATATAGGAGCTATGGTAATGCTTGTGTTTGTTGCTGGGCTACAACACAGGGTAACTTACTTGCAGAATATGGAGGGTTTTGGTTACTGTATCTTTCAATAAAAACTAAATATTTGGTACTCCTGATGGGGGAGGAAGACTGATTTATAAAAAATCAGTAGTGAGGCTGTTTTCATTTGTTATATTACCATATTCCACCATCCATTATTTAGGAGATCTAAACATTTATAAATAATAACATATTAAAAAAACACAATGCATATTTAATCATTTCAATTGGGAAACTAGGAATTTTCTAGTTATTAAGTAAATGAAATAGAGAATCATAGAGTCCAAAGAAGCTACTTAGTCTTAGGGCATCCAACCACCACACATATCAGTCTTGTCTCCTTTGACATATCCAATAAAGGACAATGTTCTGGGTAAATGATTTCAACACCAAATTGTTCTTATTGTTAGGAAGTGTAGTTCTTTTTCTCCTAATGCTCAAAGAAGAATCTGCCGTCCATTAACCTAAATCCATTATTCCATGGCTTGCAGAGAGGACTAAATTTGTCTTCAATAGGCTTCCTTTTAGATTTGGAGTGTTATTCTAACTGACCTCAGTTTTCTATTCTCAGACTCAGCTTATAGACCCTCTTTGAATCTCTCCCTGTTTCTCAAAAGTACAAATGCAACACTCATAATAATCAACACAAAATTAGTATCACTTTCCACGACTTAGCAACTACTTGGAGCAGCTCTCATTTGACTTGATGATCAATACATGTCCATAATAAAAAAACTAATTAAAAGATATAATTTGTAATCAGATTCTAATAGGATTTTCCCATGCATTTAGTCACTTCTCTCAAAAGAAGGAAAGAAATCTATCAAGAGAAGAAAATTAACCAACTCCACCATTTAGAAGACCCTTCTCTGTCTCAAGAAGAAATTGAAGACTTCTTTTTTCAATTGGTTTTAAAGGAGCATAAACAGTCAGGTTAATGTCAGATCAGCTCCTCTTCACAGAAGACATACTGTCCCCTTTAAAACACTGAAACATTTGTGAAGAAATTGCCAAGACTGCTGTCAAAATTTAGTGCCTCAATCGCTTCCCTACCAGGACCACCTGTTTACCAGATTTTCTGAGCAATAGCATAAAGGATATACAGGACAGGAACCAGCAGCTGAGAGGAAGAACAGACAGCAGACATCCCTCTTAAAATGCTAATTTCACTTCAGCTCGGAGATGTTTTAAAATGTATGTTCTAATTAAAAAATATTTATCATACCATTCACAGTCCAAGAAATTTATTTAAAAAAACAGAAAAAAAGAATGAAAACCTACCAAAGTATTACTTACAATGAAGAAGCTAAGTAAGTGATGAAGCTTCTGAGTCTTATTTCATTACTGATTCTCTTTAAATTGGGGGAAAATGGAAACACCCTGACTCTGACACCATTTGCCAATCTTAAAAACCCTATAATGAAGAGTAACAGTGTCATACAATCTGAGGACAGAAATATGTTTCATTAAGAACTGTGCTAACTTAGAGGCCATATACAAACCATTAATTGAACTTTCTTGCAGGAAGACTGGTTAATTAGGTTACTGATCAGGCTTTACAGTTTGCAGGGCCTCATCTTGTGAAAATCCTCCATTTTTCTTAACTATCCTTTATCCTAACTAGGTATTCAACAGGGAAGAATAACGGGGACCACCATTTTATTCACTGGGGTTCTTCCACTCTTTCTGGAGGAAACATTTATCCAGGCTAAACATCTGCAATGCTACCTAAATGGAAAAGAGTTCAGAAACTTCAGCAGCAAAAGGGTCAGACACCAGAGTATTTCTCAGGTTAAAGAGTTTGACCCTGTTAGTCAAATTTATCCAGATTACATATTAAAGGTCTTAAATGCTGTGGGATGAAATTAAGGATTGTGTGGTCTGTTGCAAAGTTAGCCAGCTATCCAGACTAGATTTGACCTTTTTATCCACCTACCAAGTCCTTCCCAAGGATTTGGGACAGGCAGATGTTGTTAGAGGTATCGTTACAGGATGTAAACTGTTCTGAGTAAAGCTGCCTTTTGCAATTGACTGATGGTGAATTTGACAATGCCGATGGTGTTCAAGTGGCAATCCAGAGGTTTTGGAAGTGCAGCCAAGGTGACTATTACTACTGCTACTACCTTTGCAGGATTAGTATCAGTATTATTATTATTATGGTTCATCATACAGCCAGATGTTTAGACTAGATTTGGCATCTTTATCAACCGATTAAAATTTTCCCAAGGAGCCTAGGCAGATGCTGTTGTTTCATGGTGTCAAAGGTGTTGTCTCAAGATGTATGCTGTTCTAAGTAAAGCTTATTATTAATTTTAAGCTTATTATTAAGCTTAGAACAAGTTGCATCTGGACCAATTTAGGTATGATCTTAGAATTTAAGTTGTAATTAGATCCCCAATAGCCTCAATGGTACAAAGTCCCTTTTCTGAATTGGGCTTGCTTCATCCCTTCTAATCTTTTCCAAACAGGATTGGGTCAGCTGCAGTGGCCTCTTTATAGTAACATTATACATTGTACAGTAATACAACATAAAGGAGAATATTGGTAGTTCAGCGTTTAAATGAGGGGTCCTTGATGTTCTCTGAATTTGGTTGTGGATTCTTGCAGACGTTTCATTACCCGAACTAAGTAACCTCATCAGTGCAACTAGTATTGAGGATGTTACCTACTTTGCGTAATGAAACGTCTAAAAAAAGAGGGGGAAAAACTGAGCGCAGAAAGCATCAAGGCCCCCTCTGTCCTACAACAATCCAGCAACATTTTGGGTTTAAGAGGCCATACTGGTCATTGAACAGTGTGTCTGTTGGTTACTGAATCATGTGCACCAGCAAGAAAGCAAATTTAAATTCCTATTAGCTTTCATTTAAATTAATAAAGTTAACATAATCATTCTTAATATGTAATATTTTCCCCTAGAGGTTACATACCAGAAGTTACAGTTCAGTAGTAAGAGGAATGTTGCTGTTAACACTGAAGGCCTTGGGAGAATATTTTATGCAGCTCTAGGACTTCAAGTTATATATCATGTCTTCCTGCATAAATTTATCACCTGAATTTCTGGCACATTCATTCACCTCTAGTATATTGGAAGCCCTGAGAATCCATATGTTCTCACCCTTAATTTATTTATAGTTATGATTACATCAGATCTAAAGAAAGTATATTGGTTCTCGGTTCATTCCTGAATCCAATTCAAGATGTCAGTATTTGAAGTCTTAAGGACCATATACCTGAAGGAACTTCTCTTTCCATAGCAACACTAAAGTCAAAAGAAAGAAAGAAAAAACCTTCCCATTTTCTATATGAAAGAAAAGAGAAATATTTGTGTTGAAAAGAGAGGCCCTAATATGAAGGCTCTCTGCCTTTAGAATTCTTCCCTGAAGGAAGTATATCCATTGTGATAAACAGTCCTGGCCACAAAAAGCTGGGGAGGGAAGGGATGTTAGTGGCAGAGGAGGGCTCATATTACTTCAGTTTTTCTTAAACCTATTTAAGGTTGTGGTTTTTTTTAATGTTTGCAAAACTTTATTTCCGCAAGGCACTAGAAATAAAGCCAGAAGTCATGAAACTGCATTTAATTTCTCACAATTTTGGGAAGGATGATAGGTTCTAAAGCAGACCAGGGCATTTTATGGCCCCTGGGCTACAACCAGCCCTTTGCCTATCCCTGTCCAGCCTTTCTGGATTGCTTTTACAGTATTTTGAAGGTGACTGTATTTTTGTTTTTTTCAATTTACATGTGTTCGTGCATGCATGCCTCTGCACCATCACAGCCCTGTTGGTCCGGCCCTCCATAGCAGTCCCACTTTCTTATGTGCTCCCTTGGAAAAATTACTTGCACCCCTCTGTTTAAAGCCATCCAGAAAAGGATATATACATTCCCTGACCTCTGGAGAGTTCATAGTGTGGAATTATGGAGTAAAAATCCATACAAGTAGTATCAAAAATGTAAGTGGAGAAAGTCCAAAATATTTAAGATTCTCCTGAACTTTGAGGCTCTTTTGGTCTTTGGAATGAGGGACAGAAAGTCAACACACAGATACTTTTACAGCACTTTTTTACAGCAGCAAAACTTGCATTTTCTTGCCAAAATCTGTTGTTTATGGTGGGCAAAAATATGTAATAAACAAGCAAATAAACGAACTTACAGTCAATCAGCTATCACAGATCCTCGCTTGGACTGAGGGAAAGATTGCTCCCATGGCACCAGAAATACTGTAGATTCAGTCTCCTTTCTAACAGCTAAGTCTGCTGGATCTCTCCCTGTAAAGACAATGTGAGTGGGGGGCAGGGACTGAAAAGAGCTAAAGAAATAAATTAGCATATCCCACTACCCAGCACACTGATTATGTGTTTGTCTAACAGTGCTATTCTCCTGATATTATTTGACTGTTTTGATAATTAAATTGACAGTTGCAAAAAGATAGACAAATAGATGATGATAGATAGATGAGACAGAGAGAGACTGAGAGATGATAGATAGATGATAGTTGGTAGGTAGATGATAGGTAGATAGATAATAGATGAGAGAGAGAGAGAGAGAGATGGTGATAGACAGGTAAGTAGGTAGGTAGATGATAGATAAATAGATGGTTATAGATTAGACAGACAGATGATAGATAGACAGAGATGACAGATAGACAGATAGATATTAGATAGATGATGGATATATAGATGACAGATCGAAAAAGAGAGATGATAAGAGAGAGAGAGAGATGATACATGGATAGATGAAAGAAATAGAGATCGTGGTAGAGATGAGAGAGTGAGAGAGAGAATAAATAAATAAATAAATAAATAAATAAATAAATAAATAAATAAATAAATAAATAAATAAATTGTTAAAAGTAATAAGAGTAGTAATATATTATGGTCTGCTTCCTTAAAAAAATAAAAATAAAACCTAAGGGCATTTTAAGTACAGTGCAGAATTGGATACAAAACAATGGCAGGGAAGGAAACAATCCATTACTAATTCCACACAAACAGGCATCATACTGTATATTGATACACCATAGTCCAAGTGAGTTGTATGAGCTTATCAGAAATGGCAGCTTCTCATGCAGTGCTGAACCAAGAGCACCCCATTCATTCTTCAGTTTTGCACTTGGAGTACACTGAGGCTGAAAAATAAGCAACAAAAAGTAAGCTAGGACAGAAAGTGCCTCTCCCCATTGCTCCCACTGAGTAATGGGAAGCCCTTAGGAATCTGCTGCAAAGCATCTGAAATCTACCAGTAGGTTCCATTATACACTCTGCCTACGTTTGGGTTCAATATATACCTCAACACTGCTAGACTAAGAGTGAAAATTGCAGTATTCCTCGATCCATCATGATCTGGGATGATTAATTCATGACAGTGATATTAAATAAATATTCCTGTGCACACCCTATATAAGGATTGCTTTCACATTCCTTCTGTTTCTTCCTTTCAATTATTATTATTGGATTTTTATACTGTATATATCAATAGAGATATGTGGGATCCTCAGTGGTCTCCAAGCTTGGTTATTTTCTTGCAGACGTTTCATAACCCAACTAGGTAACATCATCAGTGCTCAAAGGGAGTGAGGATTTGTCCTTTTGACACCGATGTTGTTACCTATTTGCATAATGAAACATCTGCAAGAAAAAAGTGTTCAGAGAGCATCAAGGACTCCACAGTTCAACTCTGAACTACAAATGTTATCTTTTATTAGAGATATGTCACCCAGCCAGCTTCCAATGTCTAAGGAAGGCCTAGAACAGGGGTTTTCAAACTTGGCCCTTTGATGACTGGTTTATCCCTGGTTATGGCTCTAAGTTATGAGCCTATCAAATATCTGCTGAAAGATGCTTTATGTGCTTTGCAGATAGCAAAGTAGGCTATTTTCAGCTACATCAGAAAATTGTCTCCACTTTTCCCCTCCACCTCCACCCACCCACATGTCCATGATTCATTTCTGTATGTTTCTCCATATTCTCTGAAAAATTCAAAAGACTATCTTCCCTGCCTTCCAGTGCACACTTTACACTAACTCAGCTAAAGAAAGTAAATTCCTGGAAGTGTTTGTAACAATGGTTGGAAACTGATCAAAGAGAGAAGCAACCTGGAACTAAGGAGAAAGTTCCTAACAGAAATTTTGGGCACTCCATCACTAGAGGTTTTTAAGAAGAGACTGGACAGTCACATGTCTGAGATGGCTTAGGTTCTCCTGCTTGTGCAAGGGGCTGGACTAGAAGACCTCCAAGGTCCCTTCCAGCTCTATTCTATTCTATCTGATGATGATGAATATAGAGAGTAACAGGGTTGAAAGGAATTTTCAGGTCTTCTAGTCCAACCCCCTGCACAAGCAGAAGACCCTATACCATTTCATATAGATGGCTATCCAGTCTTTTCTTAAAAACCTCCAGTGATGGAGCACCCACAACTTCTGGAGGCAGGTTGTTCCACTGATTAATTGTTCTCACTGTCAAGATATTTTTCCTTAGTTCTAGGTTGCTTCTCTCTTTGATGAGCTTCCATCTTTTACGTCTTTTCCTGCCCTCAGGTGCTTTGGAGAATAGGTTAACCCTCTCCTCTCTATGACAGCAAATATTCAAATATTGGAAAACTGCTATCCTATCAAATAAAGAAAAGGCAAGTAATGGTAAGTGTGCTTTGGGAATGGCCTATAAATTGATTGGTCTATGGCAGAGGTCTTCAAACTCGGCCCTTTTATGACTCATGGACTTCAACTCCCAGAATTCCTCAGCCAGTGTGCCTGGCTGAGGAATTCTGGGAGTTGAGGTCCATGAGTCATAAAAGGGCCGAGTTTGAAGACCCCTGGTCTATGGTGTGATAAGGCTCAATTTTAGGGCCCTTTTATTTTATTTTCTGACAATTTACATAATTTCCGCAAGCCATGATTGTGAAATTATCATTGTGGCTCTGTCACAATCACCTTGGCAACAGTTACAAGTATAATCCCAGGGTATAATTCTGGAATAACTGTTCTAATATATACCAATATATGCCACACAAGTATGACAAAGCCAAAGTGTTCACCATTATGGGAATAGACCATAAAGTTCTCATTTACTTCCAAACACAGACTCACAATCCATTTCAAAGAAATGGAAAGTCCTTCTAATATCACCTGATGGCAAGAAAAGATGTACGGTACTTAAAAAAATAGTACAATGATTCTGCTCCCAGGCATTCTGAAACACCGTACACCCTTAATATTAATTCCATCTTCTTATTCTAAAGAGGAACAAATGGTACATATACAGTAGAAAATAATGTTTCTATGGAATGGAAGGGGAAATTATGGACTATATTATTTTGATATATTAGTATTTGTTTTCTGCTATATAAACAGCAAAAAGGGGTTTTCTCTGCAGAGAGAATTTAAGTAGCATTTAGATAATGAAAATCTGGTGGATCAGGTCTTTAAAAAGGATCTCATGTGCAATAACCTACTTGTTTATCATCAGTATACAGGTAGTCCTCAACTTACAAAAGTTTGTTTAGTGACCGTTCAAAGTTACAATGGCACTGAAAAAAGTGATTTATGACCATTTTTCACACTTACAACCTTAGCACATTTATGACAGATGCAGTGTCCCCAGGGTCATGTGATCATCTTTTGCAACCTTATGATAAGCAAAGTCAATGGGGAAGCCAGATTCACTTAACCACTGTGTAACTAACTTCAAACTGCAGTGATTCCCTTAACAACTGTGGCAAAAAAGGTCATAAAATGGAGCAAAATTCACTTAACAAATGTCTCGCTTAGCAGCAGAAATTTTGGGGTCAATTGTGGTCGTAAGTCGAGGACTACCTGTATATCCCACTGTTCCTTGTGAAGTTAAGCAGGCTGCTCAGTTCAAACTAATAATTTATTTAGTTACAATCTCTGGTCACTTGTGCAAGTCACTAGTCCTCAGCTGCAAAGGACTAGTCATGCTAAGGGAAAAGTGATTAGAACTCATGGTCTCCTGCAGTTCTTTCAGCTGCTCCAGTCAACAGGGATCCTTTTCATTTGGAAGCAGGCTGCCATGTTTTTTAAAGTATACTGTATGAAACAAAAAACAAATGCAATTCAAGAACATATGGAAGGATCACAGATTCCACAACCTGTCTAGTTAGAATATGATTTTGCTAACGCTCCTTACAATGCTCACAGTATTCAAAATGACCTGGATGGTATAAAGTGTCCTGCCTTGAGCAGGGGACTGGACTGGAAGACCTCTGAGGTGCCTTCCACCCCTATGATTCTATGGTCTAATATCCGACTGTAATTACATACATTACAAAAGACCCACTGAAGAGACCAAATTCTACAGCTGAATGCCTCTTCTTCTATATCAGCTCCATTTAAAAAGCCTCTCTATGGTTCAACTAATATGCTTAAGCACGGCCTGCTTGAAATGGTTTCGCTTGGCTTGAAAGGTAAGATGAGACGAAAGGGAATATAACTCATCCAGCAATTACTCATACCAGCTTAGGGAAGACAAGGTCTCCTACTGCACACCTCGGTTTTGAAAGGGCAGTCATCCCTTGAAGTAGTAATCTAACATTTCTACTTGCATGCAGTCCTGGTTTTTATTAACGCTGTTAAAAACACATTCTGCTCCATCTTATTATTCCTTAGGCAGACAGAGATAAAAACACACTGGTGGAAGTTCTCCCTGTTATGTATGCAGGCATCTGCATAGCAACAGCCATCAGGGGGCGTTGGCCTGGACAGTTTCGGCGGGAAACCTAGGGCCAACCCCATTGGCTGTTAGCTTACCTGGCCAGGTATATAAGGAGGCCAGGTAGCCCTCATTCCCCAGTTCACTTCCCCTTCCAATAAAGAGCTGAACTCACACACCGGCTGGTGTCTCTCTTGCGTCGGACCCACTACACAATACTCCCCAATCCATACAGCTGCAGTGGACAATGATTGAGTATTCAAAGGGTTAAATTATGAGGATTGTGAGCCAGCAAATTCATGAATGGATGTTGATGGAGCTAGGTTTTTTTTTTTGGGGGGGGGTGTTGTTGAAAGTTTTCTGGGTTTTTTTTTTAACTGCAGCATAGGTAGTACTCAACTTACAACCACAGCTGAGCCCCAATTTTTTTTTTTATAAATTTTATTAGTTTTTACAGGGTTAGGAATGAGGTAGGGTTGGGGTTGGGATTTGGGTTAGGGTTAGGATTAGGGTTGGGGTTGGGGTTTTTCCAAATAACATTTTCACTGTTGCTGTTCTCCCCAACATTGAAAGTTGGAAGTTTTTCCACTTTTCCAAATCCAACTTTATTTGTTTTAGCAGTCTTACATAGTTATCTTCTTTTATTGTTACACATCTTGCTGTTAGATAAATTCCCAAATATTTAACTTTTTTAACTATTTGAAGATTTGTTTTTTGTTAGTTGATTTTTTTGTTTTTCTGTTAGATTCTTTGTTAGCACTTTAGTCTTTTCTCTGTTTGTTGTAAACCCTGCCACTTCTCCAAATTTTTCTATTTTCTACATACGTTTAGTGCTTGTTTCCAATGGATCTTCCAATATGAAAACCAAATCATCTGCAAATGCTTGTACTTTATATTTTTCATCTTTTATCTCCAGTCCTATAATTTCTATATCTTGTGTAATATTTCTGTTCAATACTTTCAGTGTTAGTATAAATAGTAATGGAGATAGTGGCCATCCCTGTCTTATGCCCTTTTTAATGTTAAAGTTTTCTGTAAGATCTCCATTTACAATTATTTTTGCTACATGTTTACAATAAATTGTTTTGATTACATTTATAAAGTTTTTTTTCCAAAGTCCATTTCTGCAAGTTGCTGGAACATAAATTGCCAGTTTACACTGTCAAATGCTTTTTGTGCATCAAGGAATATTAAAGCCATCTGTTTTCCTGAATGAATTTCATAGTACTCTAACACATCAAGAATCATTCTTAAATTATTATTTATCTGTCTTTTAGGTAGAAAACCATTTTGGTCTGTATGTATAAATTCGACCAAAAATTTCTGTAGTCTGTCTGCTATTATTGAGGCAAAGATTTTATAGTCTATATTTAGTAGTAATATTGGTCTATATTTTTTTTTATTTTTGTTAAATCAGAGCCTTCTTTGGGTATTAAAATAATGTTGGCTTCAGTCCATGTATCTGGTACTTTAGCCTGCAGAAGTATTTCATTACACAGTTCTTTCAGGATCGGACTTAATACATCTTGTAATGATTTATAAAACTCTGCAGGTAATCCATCTGGGCCAGGAGTCTCTATAATCTCCATCATTAATATTTTTCCATTTAATATATTTTGAATATTCTCTGAAATATTTTGGTAAGTCTGCTTTTTTAAAAATACTCCTGTATTTTTTCTTTTGGAATTTCTTCTGACTTATAAAGTATCTCATAATAATCTTTAACATTTATTTTAATTGTACCATTTTTTAAATTATATTTTTATACCGCCCTTCTCCCGAAGGACTCAGGGCGGTGTACAGGGCAATAAATATAAAAAACAGAATATAAAATTTAAAAAACAATTAAATATAATGCCCAAATTTAAAATTTAAAACAATAATTAAGAACATATTAAAACCCCAACCCTAACCCATCAGACCAGGTCAGATTGCTCAAATAAATAAGTTTTTAGATCGCGCTGGAAGGAGCGAAGGTCGGGGGCCATCTGGAGCTCAACCGGCAAGCGGTTCCACAGGTCTGGCGCACCCACAGAGAACGCCCTCCCCCTGGGGGCCACCAATCAGCATTCTTTAATCAGAGGCACCCTGAGGAGGCCCTCTCTGTGGGAGCTCACTGGACGGAGGGAAGTTGACGCCGGCCGCAGGTGTTGCCGTAGGTAATCCGGACCCATGCCATGTAGGGCTTTGTAAGTCATTACCAACACCTTGAATTTCACCCGGAGGGCAACCGGCAGCCAATGCAGCTCGCGGAGCAAAGGTGTAACATGGGAGTATCGGGAAACTCCCAGTACAACTCGCGCGGCTGCATTCTGTACCAGTTGAAGCCTCCGAGTGGACTTCAAGGGCAGCCCCATGTAGAGAGCATTACAGTAGTCTAGACGAGAGGTCACGAGCGCATGAGTGACTGTACACAAGGCATCCCGGTCCAGATAGGGTCGCAACTGGCGCACCAGGCGAACCTGGGCAAAGGCCCCCCCTAGTCACAGCTCCAATATGCTCTTCTAAAGAGAGCTGTGAATCTAGAAGGATCCCCAAGTTGCGTGCCCTATCTATGGGGGGTAATAGCTCACCCCCCATGGCCAGAGATGGAACAATCGGAACTTCCTGGGATGTCGGCACAAACAGCCACTCAGTCTTGTCAGGGTTGAGCCGAAGCCTGTTCCTCCCCATCCAGACCTGGACCGCCTCCAGGCAGCGGGACATCACATCGAGGGCATCACTGGGGTGGTTTGGGGTCGAAATAAAAAGCTGGGTATCATCAGCATACTGATGATACCCAACTCCAAAACCACGAATGATCTCGCCCAGCGGCTTCATGTAGATGTTGAACAGGAGATGCGAGAGGACCGATCCCTGAGGGACTCAACAAATGAGAGGCCTCAAGGTCGACCTCTGTTTTTGAAACTGTAATTCACCTTTTGGATCTTGCAGCTTCTTTATCAACTTTTTCTTTTTTCAGTCTATATGCAAACCATTTCCCCAGCTTGTAACTGAACCCAAAATTTCTGTTGCTAAGTAAAACGTTTGTTAAGTGAATTTTGCCCCATTTTACAACTTTTCTTGCCACATTTGTTAAGTGAATCACTGCAGTTGTTAAATTAGTAACATGATTGTTAAGTGAATCTGGTTTCCTCATCAACTTTGCTTATCAGAAGGTTGCAAAAGATGATCACATGACCCCGGGGACACTGCAACTGTCGTAAATGTGAGTCAGTTGGCAAGCATCCGAATGTATATCACGTGACCATGGGGATGCTGCAATGGTCATAAGTGTGAAAAGTGGTCATAAGTCACTTTTTTCAGGGCTGTGGTAACTTCAAACAATCACTGTGAACTGTTGTGTGTTGTGGACTACCTGTACACCTGTTTAAGAACTGATAGTACTTTGTTTTTCTTTTTCTATTTCCCATCACAAAATGCCATGTACAACTTTGTTCTCCAGTTTCAGCCATCATCCAGCACGCAGTAATCTGATCCAAATGAGGACTCCAAGCAGTGTGTCAAAACAAGACTTTGTTGTGAATACAAAGGAGGGAGGAAGAATTATTATCTGGCCATTCAAATGATGATAGAATAATTATGGCAGGATTTAGTAGCCTCTACTGGGGGTGGGAGCAGTGTTCTTTTTTTTTTATTTCCCAAAAGTGGGTTGCTTGAATGTCATTCAAAACATTGAAATAACTTCCGGTCCTCCTGGCCACTTTTTTGATTTGCCAGCTGATTATTTTCCCTCTTTAAAGCAATTAATGGGTGATGCTGCTAAATAACACACTTGCAAAGCCAACATGTTCATGGTCGGGAGATTAGAAGAACCAGTCGGGATTTTTCTACAAGTTTAATCTGTGGACAGACAGGATCACTCTCAGAGAAGCGCATATAAATGTAGAAAAGAAGATTGATATCTGAACCTGGATACCTTGTTTTGACTGTGTTAAATCAAGAAGATTGGTAGAAGGGCAGAGTGCTTCACAAATTACGTTTCCTGTGGCTTTTGTCTCTATTCTGGGAAGCACTGGGGAGACAGCCAAGACCATCTTATTAAATTCTGCCAAATCTGACAATGAATCAGTGGGCTGTATGTGAAAATCTGTTCCATGACTACTAAATACTAAGAACAGGTAAACTGATCACAGACATCATTATTTTGTCAAATAAGAAACAAATTATCTTTTCTTCAACAATAAAGCAGTGATCTTTTATCATATGATATGGCGGGGGTCCCCAACCCCTGGTCCATGGACCGGTACCGGGCCGCGGCATGCCAGCAACCGGTCCACACAAACAAGCATCTACATCTGTGTGATGCAGGCAGCACACAACACCATGCACTCTCCGGTCTGCGGAAAAACCTTTCTCCACAGAACCGGTCCCTGGTGCCCAAAATGTTGGGGACCTCTGTGCTATGGTATCTGTTAAACATTTGTTAATAGGCATGTACCTATGTCCTATGAGGACAGCAGGTGCTCCAGGCATCATACAGGTAGGTATACTTGACCCCAAGTTTTTCCCCCAAAAAAAGTGGATTGCTTGAATGTCATTCAAAACACTTTTTGATTTGCCAGCTTATGATTTTCCCAGTTTAAAGCATTAATATTTATTGAGAGCTTTTCATACATTTGGAGGAAAGCCAGACTAATTATGCCAGCCACCAGACATCTGTATAAAGGGCAGAACAGAGCCCACATCTATAAGATGGTCTGTGCAGGGTCAGGACACATGGAAAGTTTTTTAATAACACATTCAAAGTTGCTACTTTTTTCAGGATCCCTCAAGTTACTGAAATACTGAGTATTAACCTTGTCTAGTTTGATGCACTTACTGTATATTGTTTTCGCTTTGGATGCCTAAACTTTCATCACTTTTACAATTATATTGCATTGTTTATCTAATCCTCTGTCTCTCTTTCTTTCTCTCTCTCTCTCTGTATGTGTGACTGTGTGCATGTTATAAGTAGATATAATCAAAACCAACATACTTTGTCATGTGTAAGTTGAAAAAACAATAATTAAAGGCAGCGACAGTACATAATTATCTATCTCTGTGCTCCATGTTGCTCTTTCTATAACAGTTCCCCATGATTTTATACGCTGAGGGTATATCCACTTCATTGTCAATCATTGTTTGGAAGTTCAGGAAAAGCCCATCATTAACTGCCTTAATTACAAGTGCCACAGAATGTTGGAATGGCATTATACAATAATCAATCCTTGTTTAATTATCTAACTTCAGCATACTTACTTGGCATGAAATGCTCAAATGAAGAACTTTATTCTGCTCCTCCAATGTTATTTTCTGTGACAAGAGTGGTGCGAATTTCCAGAAGAAATAATTTTAGCTAAAAACCCATCTTTTCTGTATGTGTGAATATGATACCTGTAAGTGTACATTCAACGAAGTTTTGCAAATGTTTTCTGTCCTCACTACAGGTTACTCTGTGTGCAGCTTGACATACAGCTAAACCCACCTATCCTCCAATAATACAGACCATGTGGAGAAATACAGTACATACAATAAGAACTCAAATACAAAATAAGCAGTACTGACTATATATATCTCCCCTTCACGGATTACTGCCTTGTCGTGGCGAAGGGGCTTGCGTAATTCAATGAAGCTATGAGCTATGCCGTGCAGGGCCACCCAAGACGGACAGGTCATAGCAGAGAGTTCTGACAAAACATGATCCACTGGAGAAGGAAATGGCAACCCACTCCAGTATCTTTGCCATGAAAATCCCATGGACAGTACCAAAAGGCAAAATGATATGACACTGGAAGATGAGCCCCTCAGGTCGGAAGGAGTCCAATATGCTACTGGGGAAGAGCAGAGGGCTAGTACTAGTAGTGCCAGAAAGAATGAAGTGACTGGGCCAAAGCCGAAAGGACGCTCAGCTGTGGATGTATCTCGTGGTGAAAAGAAAGTCTGATGCTGTAAAGATTTTTTGTCCATAGAAACCTAGAATGTAAGATTCATGAATCAAGGAAAGCTGGACGTGGTCAAACAAGAGATGACAAGACTGAACATCAACATCTTAGGAATCAGCAAACTAAAATGGACAGGAATGGGTGAATTTAATTCAGATGACCATCAGGTATACTACTGCAGGCAAGAATCCCTCAGAAGAAATGGAGTAGCCTTCATAGTCAATAAAAGAGTAGGAAAAGCAATACTGGGATACAATCCCCAAAATGACAGAATGATCTCAGTTCAAATCCAAGGCAAACCATTCAATATCACAGTAGTCCAAGTCTATGCCCCAACCACCAGTGCTGAAGAGGATGAAACTGACCGGTTCTATGAAGCCCTACAGCACCTTATAGAACTAACACCAAAAAATGATGTCCTTATCATCATGGGAGATTGGAATGCTAAAGTAAGAGGCCAAAAGATAACCAGAATAACAGGAAAGTTTGGCCTTGGAGTACAAAATGAAGCAGGGCACAGGCTGTTAGAATTTTGTCAAGAGAATACAATGGTCATAGCAAACACTCTTTTCCAACAACCCAAGAGATGGCTCTACACATGGACATCACCAGATGGTTAACACAGAAAGAAGATTGATTATGTGCTCTGCAGCCAAAGATGGAGAAGCTCTATACAGTCAGTAAAAACAAGATCAGGAGCTGACTGTGACTCAGACCATGAGCTTCTCATTGCAAAATTTAGGCTTAAACTGAAGAAAGTAGGGGAAAGCACTAGGCCACTCAGGTATGAACTAAATCATATCCCCAATGAATATACAGTAGAGGTGACAAATAAATTTAAGGAATTAGATCTGATAGACAGAGTGCCTGAAGAACTATGGGCGGAGGTTCGCAACATTGTACAAGGGGTAGCAACTAAAACTATCCCAAAGAAAAAAAATGCAAGAAAGCAAAATGGCTGTCTGAGGAAGCTTTGCAAACAGCTGAGGAAAGAAGGGAAGTGAAAGGCAAGGGAGAAAAAGAAAGATACGCCCAATTGAATGCAGAATTCCAGAGAATAGCTAGAAGAGATAAGAATGGCTTCTTAAATGAACAATGCAAAGAAATAGAAGAAAACAATTGAATAGGGAGGACCAGAGATCTCTTCAAGAAAATTGGACATATGAAGGGAATGTTTAATGCAAAAATGGGCATGATAAAGGACCAAAATGGCAGGGAGCTAACAGAGGCAGAAGAGATTAAGAAGAGGCCAAAATTACACAGAAGAACTATACAAGAATGATAACCCTGATAACCACAATGAGGTGGTCACTGACCTAGAGTCAGACATCCTAGAATGTGAAGGGAAGTGGGCCTTAGGAAAGCTGAGCAACTACAAAGCTAGTGGAGGTGACAGTATTCCCGCTGAGCTATTCAAAATCGTAAAAGATGATGCAGTAAAAGTGGTACACTCAATTTGCCAGCAAATTTGGAAAACTCAACTGTGGCCACAGGATTGGAAAAGATCAGTTTACATTCCAATTCCAAAGAAAGGCAGTGGCAAAGAATGCTCAAACTATCGCACAATTGCACTCATTTCACATGCTAGTAAAGTTATGCTTAAAATCCTACAAGCTAGACTCCAGCAATATGTGGATCAAGACCTACCAGAAGTACAGGCAGGATTTCGAAGAGGCAGAGGAACTAGAGATCAAATTGCCAACATATGCTGGATCATGGAGAAATCTAGGGAGTTCCATAAAAACATCTACTTCTGCTTCATTGACTATGCTAATGCATTTGATTGTGTGGATCACAACAATTTTTTTTCCCGGCTCCAAAGATGGCGGATGCGCTGGGGAGAGCTCCGTAGCCCCCAACGGTAAGGCGTCCCCCCAGGAGCCCCCCAGGGATGTCAGCGGACCCCTGGGGTGGGGCCAGAAATTCGGGCAGATGAGCTGGGCAATGGTGCCGCCCGCTGCCTCCCGAAACAGCTGCAGGGGTGCCGGGACATCTCCGCCTCGCCGCCTGGGCCGTTGGCAACCGTTATAAACGGGGGCCAGCGCCTCTGCCCTGCCTCTACTGCTGTTCATGCTGCCGGGCAGGGGCGGCGTCTCCGCGGATCAGCTGTGCGGCGGAGGCGCCGGCAGTGAGGACTACAGCGGCGACTACAGCGGCGACGGCGACGACTCCCCAGCTCCAGTTCGGTCGCCTATTCGGGGAGCCGGCAGCCACGATGGCAGTGGCGGCAGGGCTTCCCCAGGCCCGCCCCCTGGCCCTTGGCAGGCATCCAGGAGGGGCCAGAGGCTCTGCTCTGCCCCGGCCCCCTGATCGGCTCCCGGGTGGCAGCGGCGTCTCCGCGGATCAGCTGTGCGGCGGAGGAACCGGCGGCGAGGATAACAGCGGTGGCGGCGACGACTCTTCTTTCCCAGTCTGGTCGCCTATTCAGGGAACCGGCAGCAACGGTGGCGGTGGTGGCAGGGCATCTCCAAGCCCGCCCCTGGACCACGACAACCATCGCAGCCATCCAGGGGGGGCCGGAGGCTCTGCTCTGCCCCGGCCCCCTGACCGGCTCCCGGGCGACGGCGGCGTCTCCAGGCGATGGGCGGAGACGCCGCGGACCAGCTGGATGGCGGAGGCGGCGGCATCTTCGTCGGCGTCAGCGGTGAGAGCTTCGCGGGCCCTGGTCCACGATCCCCCACGATCCCAATCCCCCCCACCTGTTCGACTCCGGCGGCGTCCCCAAGTGACCAACGGAGGCGCCGCGGACCAGCTGGGTAGCGGAGGCAGCGGCATCGTCGGCAACGGCAATGGCGAGAACCCGCGGGGCCCTAGCCTGTCATCTCCCCACGGGCCTGAACACCGGCTGGGGCAGTGGCGATGGGGCGCCTCTAACCCGCCCCTGAGCCGCTGCAACTGCTACAGCCATCCGGAGTGGGGCCGGTGCTTCCACCCTTGGCTCCCTATTATGCCTCCCTGGGCAACAGCGGCACCTGGGATGATCAGGAAAGACCCCGCGGATCAAATGGATCAGCTGAGCAGGACCGGAGTCGTTACCCTGCTTCGACCTCCTGGCCTGCTCCTGAACAACGGCGGCATCTCCCTGGGATCAAGGAGATGCCGCAGACCGGCTATGCGGACCCGATCGACCACCACCGAGGGGCCTTTGACAGCGGCGCTAAGCTTCTCCAGGCCCCGGTCAACCAACTCACCGAAAACCCCTCGACGGCAGCACCACTAGATCCGGCGTGGCGTCCCCGGCCCGCACCCTAGGTGCCGACGGTATCTCCGTGCCGATCAACACCCCTAAAGACGCCAGGATGCAGCTGACCATTGGAGATGACGGCGACTAGACCACCGAGGCCATCAACATCTGGCCTCCACCAGCTCCGAACCCCCTGCCCTCCCTCGCCCCACAGGACATGATGGGCCTGGGTGTAAGCCACGGTGGCAGAGTAGCCTGTCCTACACCTGCAGCCCCATAGAGGTGAGAGCTCTATGGGGTATGCTTCACCCAGAGTGGGTCCTGGACCACCCCCAGAAGCAGAATCACAACCCATCGTGAGAGGATGGGGAGTGGCCTGCCTCTGGGGTTCACCCAACCAAGTGGCAGTGGTTGGATGATGGTCCAGATACCCACCTACCCGACTAGACCCTCCTTCCAATGCTCCACCCAGGGGACTGCCTTCTCAATGCTCCCCAATGCTCCCTATGCTTCTTCAATATTCTAGCATAGATCTACTCGCCCTCAGGAGTTCCCCCCTCTCCTGGGTTCGTCCTGCCTTCAATACATCAAACCTCGATGACGGGCCCGACCATTGGGCCTCTGAGAGATGGCCAGGCAGGGTCAGGGGCCTCCATCACAAGACCAACAAGAGGCCCCTGGTTAAGTTTCTTGTTAAGTTTTTTGTCGGGTTAGGGAGGGGGGCGGGAAAAGAGTATGGCTGCTTGGGGAAGGCAGGCCTTCCGGGTACCATAACGCAGGCCAGGCCTACGACCATTCGCGATGGTGAGAAACGAGGACCAGTCGCCGACAATAACCAATGGTGTACTGACGAACATCCTATTCCCAGGATGGTGGGGAACGGCAGAAGGTGCACAAACAGAGGGCCGTATCGTCACCGGGAGTGTCATCTCCGCTCTGTACAAGCGATGAGACGCTCCGACCCTCTGTACTTCCCCGGAGGACCCGGGAGCGAAGGTGTGCAGCCTCCTATGCTAAGGCTGGTCTACCTGAATGCCAGGTCCGTAGCTAACAAGGCACACCTTGTTCGTGACCTAGTGGAGAGCGAGCACGCGGACCTGGCTTGCATCACAGAAACCTGGCTGGGCCAAGAGGGTGGTGTCCCTCTGGTTGACCTCTGCCCGCCAGGTTTCCAGGTGCTGCACCAGCCTCGGACCCATGGGAGGGGTGGGGGAGTGGCAGTTATCATCAGGGAATCCCTTAGCCCGCGAGAGACCACCGTCCCTCAGATGGTCGGGTGTGAGTCTCTCCTACTGAGATACGGCACGGGGGCGCAGTTGGGCCTGCTGCTGGCATACCTACCACCTAATCGTGCAGCGGCAGCCCTGCCCGAGCTACTCGATGTCCTCTCAGGGTTGGTGGTTGAATTCCCAAAACTCATGGTCTTGGGCGACTTTAACCTACCGTCCCTGGGAGGATCGTCCGATCTGGCTCGGGAGTTCATGGCTTCCATGGCGGCCATGGACCTGTCGCAAATAATTTCTGGACCGACTCATGAGAGAGGCCACACCCCAGACTTGGTGTTCTTGTCTGGACGGTGGCGCGATGATATCGGTGGGGGTGCCACGACTGTTACCCCCCTGTCATGGACCGATCATCACCTCCTGCGGCTAGACTTCCCCTTTGCCACCCCCCGCCGTGAGTGCGCGGTGCCAACCAGATGGTACCACCCTAGGCGCCTAATGGACCCTGATAGGTTCCAGGCAGCGCTTGGGGACGCACATGCACTCCCTGCTCACAGCTCGGCGGATGCCTTAGTGGAAGCCTGGGAAAAGGCAGCCACGGAGGCTCTGGACCGAGTTGTACCCTTGCGGCCTCTGACCCGGCGCAGATCCCAGCGAGCCCCATGGTTCACCGCGGAGCTCCGGGAGATGAAGCGTCAGAGACGGGGCCTAGAGAGCCGTTGGAGATCCAGTCGATCCGAATCCGACCGATTGCGATTAAGAATCCTCACCAGGTCTTATCTCGCTGCGATAAGGGTGGCAAAATCCAACTACTTTTCCACCCTCATCGCGTCCGCAGATAATCGCCCAGCTGCCTTGTTCAGGGTGACTCACTCCCTACTGAACCAAGAGGTGAGGGAGGAACCCTTGCAGGGTCGAGCCGAGGAATTCGGTCAATATCTGCTGGATAAAATTGCTCGGATTCGAACCGGCCTGGACTCCAACTGGGCTGAGCTGGAAGAACAAGGCATGGACAGTCTTGTCGACGTCATCTAGGAGGAATTTGATCCTGTGACTCCTAAGGAAGTGGACAGGATTATGAGGAGGTTGAGCTCCTCCACATGCTTACTGGACCCGTGCCCTTCCTGGCTGGCATATGCAGCTCGAGAGGGGACACGAGGCTGGTTCCTGGCGGTCATCTCCACTTCTCTGAGTGAGGGTCACTTCCCCACCGCCTTGAAGGAGGCGGTGGTGAGACCTCTCCTCAAGAAGCCCACCTTGGACCCATCCTCATTGAATAACTTTCGTCCAGTCTCCAATCTTCGCTTCCTTGCGAAGGTTGTTGAGAGCGTGGTGGCGCACCAACTCCCTCAGATCCTGGATGAAGCAGTTTATCTAGACCCGTACCAATCGGGCTTCAGGCCGGGTTACAGCACGGAGACGGCACTGGTCGCTCTGATAAATGATCTCTGGAGAGCCTGGGACAGGGGCCATTCCTCTGTCCTAGTCTTATTAGACCTCTTGGCGGCTTTCGATACCATCGACCATGGTATCTTGCTGCGACGCCTCAGGGGACTGGGAGTGGGAGGCACGGTTCTGCGTTGGTTCTCCTCCTTTCTCCAGGGTCGTTCGCAGTCGGTGCTGGCAGGGGGACAGAGGTCGACCCCGAGGCCTCTCGCTTGCGGAGTCCCTCAGGGGTCGGTCCTCTCGCCTCTCCTGTTCAACATCTACATGAAACCGCTGGGCGAGATCATTCACAGCTTTGGAGTAGGGTACCATCAGTATGCTGATGACACCCAGCTTTTCATCTCAACTCCAAACAACATCAGTGATGCCCTCGACGTGATGTCCCGCTGCCTGAAAGCGGTCCGGGAATGGATGGGGAGGAACAGGCTTCAACTGAACCCGGACAAGACTGAATGGCTGTACGTACCGGCAAGCCAGGATACTCAGAACATCCCATCCCTTAACATCGGGGACAAGTTACTACCCCCTGTTGATAGGGCCCGCAACCTGGGTGTCCTCCTTGACTCGCAGCTCTCCCTGGAAGATCACATAGGAGCTGTGACCAAGGGGGCCTTCTCCCGGGTTCGACTAGTTCGCCAATTACGGCCTTATCTGGACCTGGATGCCTTACGTACAGTCACCCATGCTCTTGTGACCTCTTGCCTAGACTACTATAACGCTCTCTACATGGGGCTGCCCTTGAGATCCACTCGGAAGCTTCAACTGGTGCAAAGTGCAGCGGCACGGACACTCTTGGGAGCCTCCTGATACTCCCATATCACACCTCACCTCCGTGCGCTGCACTGGCTTCCAGTTGCCTTCCGTGTGAAGTTCAAGGTGCTAACAATGACATACAAAGCCCTACATGGCATGGGTCCGGACTACCTATGGGAGCACCTTCTGCCAATGTCAGCACCCCACCGTCCTGTGCGCTCCCACAGAGAGGGCCTCCTCAGGGTGCCACCGCTCAAGGAATGTCGGCTGGTGGCCCCCAGGGGGAGGGCATTCTCAGTGGGTGCGCCAGCCCTCTGGAACAGCTTACCAACCGAAATCCGGATGGCCACCGACCTCCGCACCTTCCGGCGTGACTTAAAAACTTACCTGTTCCAGCAGTCCGGCCTGGCCTGATAGCTCTAATTTTGGGGTCCCAGTTTGTTTTTTACTATTTTTTTTTCCACTATTGTTCATTCTGTATACCTACCTTATTCTGTACACCGCCCCGTGTCCCTCGGGAGAAGGGCGGTTTATAAAAACAAACAAATAAATAAATAAATAAAATAAACTGTGGCAAGTTCTTAAAGAGATTGGAATACCAGACCATCTTATTTGTCTCTTGAGAAACCTATATGCGGGTCAAGAAGCAACAGTGAGAACTGGATATAGAACCACTGATTGGTTCAAAATTGGGAAAGGAGTCTGGCAAGGCTGTATACTGTCACCCTGCCTATTTAACTTATATGCAGAGCACATCATGAGAAAGGCAGGGCTAGATGAATCAAAAGTTGGAATTAAGATTGCCAGGAGAAATATCAACAACCTAAGATATACAGATGATACCACTCTAATGGCAGAAAGTGAAGAGGAACTAAAGAGCCTCTTGTTGTGAGTGAAGAAGGAGAGTGCAAAACTTGGGTTGAAACTTAACATTAAGAAAACCAAGATCATGGCATCCGGCCCTCTCAATTCCTGGCAAATAGATGGGGAAGAAATGGAGGTAGTGACAGATTTTATTTTCCTGGGCTCCAAGATCACCGCAGATGGAGACTGCAGCCAAGAAATTAAAAGACGCTTGCTCCTGGGGAGGAAAGCCATGGCAAATCTAGACAGCACACTAAAAAGCAGAGACATCACCCTGCCAACAAAAGTGTGTATAGTCAAGGCTATGGTCTTCCCAGTTGCAATGTATGGCTGTGAAAGTTTGACCATAAGAAAGGCTGAGCGCCAAAGAATTGAGGCCTTTGAACTAACTGCAAGGCAATCAAATAGGTCAGTCCTGGAGGAGAGCAACCCTGACTGCTCTTTAGAAGGCCAGATCCTGAAGTTGAAACTCAAATAATTTGGCCACCTAATAAGAAGGAAGGACTCACTTGGAGAAGAGCCTAATGATGGGAAAGACTGAGGGCAAGAGAAGAAGGGGACGACAGAGAATGAGATGGAGTCACTGAAGCAGTAGGCGTGAGCTTAAATTGGACTCCAGAAGATGGTAGAGGACAGGAAGGCCTGGAGGAACGTTGTCCATGTGGTTGCGATGGGTCACACACACACACACACACACACACACACACACACACACATATATATATATATATATATATATATATATGTAGATCTGTTGTGATTCAGGGTCAGCCTGTGGGTTCGGCAGTTGGGTCGGACGATTCAGAGGAGGAGGAGGGGGGTGTTGAAGAGCTTGCTGAGAATAATATTGAGGCTCCACAGAGCCCTCAGCCAGGCCCCTCCTATCTGGTCACGATGCAGACCCAGCTGTGTGAGCCTGACAGCGTGGATGAAGATGACCCACAGCTGGCCCTGTTCAAGGACGACCGAGGCAGGAGACAGTCAATCAGGAGTAAACAGAGGAAGGCAATGGGGCACCTCAGAAGGAGGCAGAGAGAAGCCACGCCCTGAACTGTTTAAAAGGGGAATGTGTGGGAAGGCTGGTTTGCTGAAGGCAACCGTTTGAATAGCTCCTGTTTCATGGTTCATGTTTACTCTCTTTGTGTTTTTATGTTAATAAATTTGGCAGGCTTAGTTCCAGCCTCTTGCCTTCTTGTAAAAGGGGTTGTCCCTGCCTTTTCTGCAGGGCCGGTAGCAGGCTGGTACAGAACAAGATCTTTGGTCATTCAGGTTTTTTCCCAATTAACAAAAAAATGGGTACAAACTTTCAAGCTACCCAGAATTCAACAAATGCAATGTTGTGAACAAACAAATATCAGGGAATATGGAAAGAAAGAGAAACTCAAAAATTAAACTAGAAGTTTAAAACTGTGCAGTCTGTGATAAAAGGCACTCGAATAAAGGCAAGGCATTGCAATACTAAGAGCATCAGATGACTAGTGACCGTATTATGGGCAAAAGGGTGTGCAGCTTCCCCAACCCTGAAAACAAAAAAAATGCATTGGATCCCATACTGTCCCTCACCAATGGTGGTAAACATATTGCTACTTTAAGGTGGCTAAGTATAAACAGAGAAGCGTCATAATTCTTACATAAAATAGAAAGGTACTCAGACTGCATTTAGTTCATATCGCAAAATTCAGAGGTATAGCATGAAAAGTTGGTTCAACACTCATTCTCCACTCTAAAACCTAAAAGTCCCTTGAATCAAACTTGTTTTGTGAAGGTTATCTGGGCACATTCATATTGTTTTCTTAGCTAGAATACGTAAGTACTTTGCCATTGTTCCTATCGCTATTTTTTTTTCTTTCATTTTTCCAAGTAAGCTTATGACCTGGGGCTTTCCTGGAAGTCTCCCATCCAAGTTCTTGCCAGGTGTAATCCTGCTTAGCTTTTCTTTTTCTTTTCTTTTTTAATCATTCAGAGCTTATTAGGTGCTACACCAAGTATGAGCTGATCATAATGCAGATTTGAAATATTGTTTTCTGTGAATTTATTGCAAGTGGCTAATAGATTAGGTCAAAATTCCACCTCTACCCTGTTTATGCATTGATCCTTTTTATCTACTTTGTTGTTAATTTTAATATTTTATTTTTAAATGCCCAGTTTTTAATATTTTAACCTTCTAATTGTCTATATTGTTATTTAGGATACCGGATGCCATCCAGAGTCTCTTGATAGTGAGATGGATAGCGTATAGATGTAATAAATAAATAAACTGCATTATGCATTGAAGATTCTGGAATGCATTTAGGGTCCCAGTCATTCAAATAATAAATAACCATCAAAGCACAACTTGAATATTAATTATGAGTAAATCAAGAAAGGTTAGAGAATATGGTTTCCATTGCAGCCATGTGACTAAAAAATGAAATATTGAGGAATTGGGACCTTTAATAAAAGCTGCTAGTCATTGCTAGAAATAAGGGTCATTTGTAAACCATCCTTTTTATTCTCTTATTGTGGTACCCGAAATTCAAAATGCCAAATTGTACCAAACAATTCTGCTACTCGCTCTGGGTCTCACCAATATAATTTTGTTCATGCTAGTTAAAATTGCCCCTCTTTGATTAATCAATAAAAAGCACAGTTAATTAACTGACCAATTAAACTTGCAGCCTTAATTATAAAAAGGTATATTATGGGTGGTTATGGAATTGCAGTGCTATATGAGTCACACTTCCAGGTATGAAACAGAAGGCTACAAAGAGCCTGGGGCAAAGATTTTTTCATTACTAAATGCCCATGTCCAAACATCTAAGGTATTTTCATGTGTGTTATTATAATATAGCTGGGAGCTCTTTCGTCCAAATTATATGTGACTTGGGAAGCACCTAGTAAGTCCCCTGTTTTTAGGGCTTAACTTCAGGAAGGAAAGCTCCCATTTTCATGATAAACAAGGAGCTAGTAACTTTTTCCCTTCTTGTGATTTCATTGAAATCACATTTGCTGAACCTGCTGTTTACCTCTAACCATTGGGACTTCTTTTCTCAGTAAGGACTACCGTCCTACTAGCTTTAGAAAGTATTTTCATGGCTTCTGGTTTTGACGTTGTGGAGAAATGGGCACAGGAAGATGGGGCTCTGTCTTTTGCGTTCAATTTTGCCCTGCTGGGGACCCTGGAGAGGGTCAAAAATCACCCCGTAGAGGCAACAAGCAAGGAGGGGACCCTCGTTGATTGCAAGGAGGGTGGAAGCCCTTCCATTTGATCCGAGGAAGCCATCCAAACCATCAGGGGAAAGACTGGCTATATTCGTGAAGCTAGTCAAAAGCTGCTCACAACGAAAGACAATAAGCACCAACAAGCAACATTACAGCAACATGGATGAAACTGGGTGAGACCTGATCCTCTCTTTATTATTTTAAGACCTCTTCCTTAAAACTGCCCAAAGCACTCCCACCGATGAGAGAGGGAAGGGGAATTCTCTCAGGAAAAGAAAAGTGGCAATTTAATTACTTGGGGAAAATGGAGAAAACTACAAGACTAATTTGAAATTTATATATATAGAAAAAAATACTTGAAAACTTTGCAATAATTTTTGGATTTAAAAAAACTGGAAAACAGCACCAATGACATCTAGTGGTGAACTATGGCACTACAACTTATTATGCCTAAAAGAAACCTGGCTCGAAGCCCAGGTTTAGGTAAGACTTTGGGTGGCCTTGGAAGCTTTCACTTTTGAGGATTACAGCTGAGAAAAGGGAAAAGGCTTGGGGGCTGCTTATCTGTGTGGCAGAGATGATAAACTATTCTAAAATTGGCCTGTCTGAACTACGAATACAAATACTGACTTTCAGAACTGTATTGTGGAACTATTTTCCTATAGAAGAAATATACACTATTGCCTGATATGATGGAACATTTTGGATTATAAATCTTGATTGATAAACAACCTTTAATAGTTCTTTTTTCTCCCTGGACAGAAAGGATATATTTCTCATTGGACAGAAAAAAATTGAATTTTACTTATATTTGCTTAGGGGAGGTTTAAGAACAGATTGATAAATTGGATAATCTGGAGCTCCAATGATAATTAACTGAAACTTTCTAAATTCTTAAACAGATTTTTATAAAAGCCACTTACAAAAAATAAAATGGATGTTCCATATTTAGCTCTAAATGGTAAAAAAACCATCCTTAATATCTGTCTCTAGAAGCCTCAGTTTGACATACCACCAAGATAATACTGATGAATCAAAGAAAGAAATTCTCTCCATGTTGAAATTAATACAAGAAACAATTGCCTTAGCTCATGATGAGATTAAAAATAACAAAGGAGATAAAATAACATTTTTCTGATATAAATGTACAAACTCAGAAAATAACCACAGAGAAGGAACTAGCAACCCAGTGTCAACCCTGTTTGACACTCCGCCGAACAGCTGATCGGTGCGGAGAAACTCGCATTCTAGAGCATCTTATATAAGGGTGCATCTTATAGATGGAAAAATACAGTAGTTGGAAAGGAAAAAAGCTACAGTAAGACGGAAGAAAGCAGAAGCTTTGACCTATTAGAGGGGATATTATATTATTAATTAGATGGTTGAATATGGTTAAGAATAGATTGCTAAAAATAGAATTATTATTATAACTAGATAGATAAGATTGGTAATCAGAATATCATATTTTGGAATGAAAAGGGAAATCAAAAAATGCTAAGAAGTTTGAATAAGGGAAGCTTTTAGTTACCCAAATATAACTTGTTTTGAAATTATAAATGATTGGGATATTTTGAACATGGATGGGAAATTAAAACTGGAAAAAAAGCAAAAATAGAACACTGACTGAATAAATGGATATTGAGTGCAAATGCAATTAAGATATGTTTTGGTTAGAAAAGATATTTTAAACTGATATCATTGATACTATTAGAAACCTGCAATAAATGCTGATATTCAACTTTATATTTGTTAACAACAATAAGAATTGTATTTGCTTAATGTGGAAAAATGTTTATTGCCAGAAGAAGAGAGGATGTATTGGAATGTATAATATTGGATTTAGTTTGAAGAAGCTTACATGTACCATGGAATTACTAATGGACCCAGTCAAAATGTTGTCTATTAAGCACTTGATTGTAAAAATAGAAAATTAATAAAATATTTACATAAAAAAGAGATATAAACTCAACCCTTGAAAAAATTGTAACCCTGCGGCTGTGACCTGCAGAGTCCAACTGCATCACTTGTCTCCCCTGTCTGAGCAAGAGAATACAAACTTTGTCTGGAAAAGGTGCCACGTACCGTTTTTGGCACTCTTGTGTGTTTCTGATGTGCTTTATATTGGTCCATCCTTGCTCCCTGGGTTTCCTGATTGCATAAGATCTCAGGAGTGATCATCTTTCCCAGTTATTTTCTATGATTGTATGTCTACACCCAACTATACAATTGCTACCTTCATAACTTTCCTCCCCCTTCTCTACTGTCCTCCCAAATCTTTTGTTTCATTGAACAACTGAATTGTTGCTGCCCACATAGCTTCATTTCTTCAACACACAAGGTGGAAAGAAGGAAGTGGAGATGAATGTGTTACTTCTGGGAAAACATTGCATTTAAAAAAAATAAAAAAATCAGGCACACACGCAATCCAAAGAGACAGAATGGGATTCGGTTATTAGCTACCATCTTACACCGGTAGTACATGTATTTGAAGGTGAAACTGAAATCTTTATGCTTGGTATTCAGAAGGGAGAGAAGTAATTTATTCTATAATAGATCCTTTGATCAACCTTCATAATGCTAATGAAAATAGTCTATTTCCAATTAAGGAGTCTAATTCAGCATGAGCCTCAAATTTCACCTCCCGAGGAGATATAGTATAAGCAATTCCTTGTGGCCCAAAGTAATGTTGCAGTAACTGGGGTCTAGTGATTGATGACACAGTTTTTTCCCATCTTTTCATGGCCTTGCAGTAATTTATTTTTAAAGCTCTCGTGCCCTAAATCTGCATCACTCCATCTGAGTTCCATTCAGATGGAAGACGAAATAAATAGATACAGTGCATACATTCCATCCTGCTCTCTGAAAATCTTTGCCATTTCTCAACTTTCCATTGCTACTTGAGAGTTGGTTAGTTAGCTTCTTTTTAACCCAAGGGCTATTTTTTTTACAAAGGAGTTACCAACTTTAGCCTGCCAAGCACCTATATTTTTGATCTGCGATCCTACCTTTTTACTCTTCAATACTGAGGAAAGAGGCTGAGATTATTTAGTATTAGGTGATCTCCCAGGGTTCCTATTTGTCAGGAAATCAGAGCTTGGATCTACTGTCAGGTATTGTAGACTTCCTGTTTTAACTACGAAAGGCTTCACTCCACTCAAGTCTTATTTCTATGGTTTCTAGCAGTCAAAAGCAACTTTATGGGACATAATCAATCAATCCACTCAAATAAAATCCACCATTTTCATTTTCCTAGAGGACCCACTTGCATACCTGAGGGAAAACAAGATACTAGCTATTGCAACTGTTCCATCATGCAGCATATGTGACTACTGGTGAAGCCTTTAACTGATGAAAGACTTGATGGCCTTGAGGAGCCTCAGGGCAACAAAGCCTTTATTCATCTATGTAGGAGGCAATCTTTGCCTCTGCAAGTCTAAAAAAGAGGCTGTAGTTTGAGCCAAAAGCACACTAAGAGAAGGGGGTGGGGTGCATGATAACAAATAGTTTTGAACACTGGGAGGCTAAAGACATCTTGACAGGCCAAGATGGGTTTGCTACGGAGAAGAGCATTATGGTTATTTATTACCCCTCTTCTCCAATGACCTCTCCTATCAGCAGACCAAGCTAACTGCTCCCCTGGAAGTTCTCACCAGAAGGAAATGAAAAATATAAAGTACTGTAAGTACAAGGAAGGATTTCATAAATGCCAGACTTGAGTGGGCTTCAGCTAGTGTAGAAAGATACTGTACTACACACAAGATACTGATACTAGTATTTGTACTACATACAAGATATTGGTGCAAAGGCTCACTGTAGCCAGGTTTTGCTGAGTAAGGGCTGAAACTTTTAAATCAGGGAGAATAATGCGTGTTTGCTGTCAGAGATGGCATTCTCAATGCTTCATACCACCAGCATTAATCTTGCATTGGTATGACACAAGCAGAAGGGGGGGAAATCCTAGAAACCAACTATTAATAAATCTTCTGGTTCTTTTCCTCAAGCCACATGTACATTTCCTTATGTTCTTCTTATATTCTCTATTTTTATTTCAAATTCCACGGCTCCAACATTTATCTGAGATTAAGTGGTGTGCCAAAGGCAACGGTGATCAGCAATCAGAGTTCGGTAAAGAAACAAGCTTGTACCATCAAAAAGTATTCAGCAAGCAAGTTCAGCAAGCTCCAGAATTATTATTAGACCATCAGCATCCCATTGTTCAAGGGCAATCAGTTAGATTGTTGTCCCATGTAAAGGTAGAACTGCCCTTTTCATTTGCTCATTGCCAGTACAAGCCACTCACCATTTCCTGAGTGCAGAAGCAGCCATTATCCTTCTTGTTGTTGTTGTTCTTAGCTGCGAAGTCGTGTCCGACCCATCGTGACCCTATGGACAACGTTCCTGCAGCCCTTCCTGTCCTCTACCATCTTCTGGAGTCCATTTAAGCTCACACCCACTGCTTCAGTGACTCCATCCAGCCACCTCTGTGTATCATCTGACCCATCCACTGCGATAATTAAGTTGTGGTGTTGTAGTCATGGTGTTCTAGCATGCCAGGCTTCTAGGTTTTCCACATTTTTTTAAAAAAAAAACAATCTTGCAGTTAATAGCCATAATGTTTTTCCTCATTGTATTTTCCCATGTCCTCCAAATTGAGTTGGGAACTTTGAATTGCCCCCATTCGACCTTTACATCATCCATTCTAAGATTTCAACCCAGCTGGGTGATGCTACCTTTGCTTTCCCTGTTTACAGTCTTAAAAAGCTTCCTCTCCTTTCCCTTTATTTTTTTTTAAAACATATTTAAACTGAAATATAGGAACACTGCTATTTTGTCTCTATGGAGGTGACCTACCAGCTCTTCTGTCTCCGTGGACCTATACAAGGAACCTATGAAAGAAGTGACAGTGTCTTTCTTATTGCTTTGATGACTGCACCGTAGGAGATGCCACAGAACCATAAGGCTCTGTGTTCGTCTCAAAGCAAATACTGCAGCATGCGAAGGTGTCAGCCCTTCAAGGCAACTTAGACTAGGAAAGTAATGCCATAGTAACTCTGGCAACAGAATCTTGCAAGTCCAGATGTGCCCCACACCCTTTATCTTCAGGTGAACTAGAGAGGACCTTGCATAAGGGGTTTCATCGTGGTACTTTCTTGTCCTCTTTTACAGGATCTGACCACTTTTACCTCTTTTACAGTATCTGGTCATTAATTTGGTCCTCTTTTACAGGATCTGACCAATATGGTAGTGTTTGTTCCTTTTTCTCCCCCTCTGCCCTCTGCACCAGGGTGGTGGATGAAGGCATCCACGTGTGCAATCTTCTTCAAAAGCAAAGGGAAGGCACATGGGTTAGTGAGGAGGGAAACAATCCTAAAAGGAAAAAGTAGGCACTGGCAGACTTGTCCACACAGGAGCTAGACAGTGAGATCTGCCTTCCCTGAATGAGTGAGAAGAGCAAGATCTAAGGCAACTTAGCTGCTTTAGGATCTGTGAAGTTCAATTCTGAGAGTTGAAGTCCACAGGTCCTAAAAGGGCCATAGTTGGCCACCCCTGATCTAAGGGAACCACCAAACAAGTCCTGCAGTGATCATAGTCCACAGTGAGGCTATTAGCTTAACCTAATACCACCCTACTGCATTGCAGCCTGGAATTTCTGAAATAGGTTTAAGAAACTGTTCCAGTTTGCATCCTATTACTGCAGCAAAATGTTTACACAATGTTAATTGAGTTTCTTCACCTCTGCCAACCTTACATGGTCATTTCAACCATTGTTGCCATGCAGTCACATTTCTAAAGAGCAGGTGAAGACCCTATTAGAAGTCTTCAGTTGAAAAACCAGCTGCTGAAATCCACTGTTCATAATAGCATAAGTAACATGAAAACCTCTCCCCTACCCTCCACCCCGGGTGGTGGGGGAGTTGTTTATTTCACAACCCAGAAGGACAAAATCCATTGATTTTGTCCTGTCCTTTCCTGGAACTTGTATAACCTACCTTCAAAGGCCAAGCATTAGGGAATGGATCATCTACATCAGGAGTCTCCAGACTTAGCAATTTTAAGACTTGTGGGCTTCAGCTCCCAGAATTCCCCAGGGAGTTTAGTATACAAGCAAAGCTCAGTTTTCTTCCACTAAAAAGGTGACTATTTTATAGGTTTGCTGCTTTCAGAACTGCACGGAGACAAAGCTACGTATCCTGATTAGCAGGCCCTTGAATCAATGAAGTCCAAACAGACTGGGAGAGAATGACAAGCGTCATTCTTCATTGCAATACTAAGGATGACCTTTAAAAATGTTATCATCCCTTCTCCTCCCAGATTATTTAAATATCTTCAATTTGTTCAGTGTGAAATAAGAATGCATTCAATCATGCATCCTAGACCTTTGTGGAGCTTTTACAAAGATTTGCAGGTATAATATAACTGGAAGTAGAGGTGGGAGGAGGGAAACATCCAGTGAAAAGCTGTTTTAAATTTACTTGGAGAAGGACCTTCCACCTCAATTTGCACTTTTGAAACAAATGCAAATGAGAGCAGTTCATGAAGTCCTTCTGGTGAGACGCCAGAAGACTTTAATGTTCTTCTAGGCACTGAAATGAATGAGAGCAAATGAACACTGCCTTTGCATTCAGCCTCTCTTTCCACAGACAATTAAAGAGATGGGTTGTTATCTATGCAAAAAGGATTTATTTCAATTTTGGTCACTGAAAGACCTTGACCTAGCTCACCAAGTTCTGCTATGTTTAAAGTACTGGGCTCTGAAAAGCTTCAGGTGTGTCACTACCTGCCATTTTCCTACCACATCATTGCCTATCTTGTCCTTCAGCTCTATCTACTGAATGGTATTTCTGAAACAACATTTTGGTTATTATAATTTCAGAATCAGTCATCAGTATTGGGTCAGAATAAGAGGGAAACAATGGGATAGCTTCCAGATATTTGGGGCTCCATCCTCAACTTGTCCCTGGTCCCTGACCATTCTGACTTCAACTGATGGTAAAATCATGAACATTTAAGGCCAAGGTGAAATAGGGGTTAAGGTGCTCTGCAGTGACCAGGGAGATCCAGGTTCAAGTTCACCCTCCATCATGGAAACAGGTTGAGTGATTTTAATTTAGTTATTTTCTTCCTGCAAAGCTTACCCATAATGTGCTCTTGCAGGGTTAAACTGAAGGGAAATTCCCCAATGAAGCTATCCTGAGATCCTGAAAGAAAGAGGGTGCAAGACAATGCAATCAACAATGAGGCTGTCTGTCACCAGGTTAATCAAGAATCAAGAAATGCTGACCTCAGTTCTCCACTTTATCAACTCTGTCTTTTCCACACTGTTTAATCTATCTCAGACAATTCTGCACCAAAAAAATGAACAATCATCTTTTGTTTCCTTCATCCATATATATTCAGTGATAAATATCCTGTATGCTTCAAGTTCTCTATGCTGCCTCATCATGGGGAGGGAGGGAGGAAGGGTTTTATTTTTCTGGGAGGGAAGAGAGAAGAATGTCAGTATAGTACCAAAAGGGTCTCCCAAGCCATGGAGGTCATCCCAGCTGCCCAGCTAAAGCAAGCTGGCACCTATATTGGGTAGCAGAGATATAGGACCATGCTGGAAGTTCACTTTAGTGCAACAGCAAAGGTATCATTTCATACTACTTCCACGTTCTCCCGAGAAAAACCACATAAATAGAAAAAATTAAATGACAATAATGGGTGATGGGACCCTCAAGTCAGATAGCATTGATACTGAGGAAGAGCTGAGAAACTTTCACAAGTGCTAATAGTGTCTTAACATGACCAGATTAAAAGGCTTCAGGACAACTAGTTGCTGATGTCACCAGGCTGAGAAAGAAAATCCGAAGCTGCAAAGATAGAATTACAGTGGAAACATGGAACTTAAAAAGAATGGACACCAACATGAGAAAGCTGAACACAATGAATGTTGAAATGAATTAAACAAATATTGGTATCTTTTTTTATTGAAAAGTTTTAGAATACATTTTAAAAACATAAACTCCCTCCCCCTCCCCCCCACTTACCCTCCCTCGCCCTCCCCCCCCCCGACTTCCCAGAGCTGAATACAGGGTATTAACTTTTACAAACTTAAGCTAAAATATGCTAACTAACTAAAAAAAAAACATTAAATTCTATCACTCTTTAACTCCCCTTAAACATAACTAACTAACTAACTAATAATGAATACCTAATAATACATCATATAAAACTAATACTTATTCATATGCTAAATGACTTTTTAGTCCCATATTTATTCTGAATATACTCAATCCATCTTCTCCATTCCACAATATATCTCTGTTGCGATTGTTCTTTCAAATATGCTGAAATCTTTGCCATTTCCGCCAGGTTTGAAACTTTCAAAGTCCACTCTTCTATAGTAGGCAGTTCCTCCTTCTTCCAATATTGCGCTACTAAAAGTCTTGCTGCTGTAATTAAATTCAACATCAATTTAGTATCTATAACAGTACAATCTGTAATAATACCCAACAGAAATAACTGGAGAAAACCTTATCTTTTTCTTAAATATCGTCTGCATGTTCCACCAAATTTTAATCCAAAAAGCTTTGACTTTTTTGCAAGTCCACCATATATGATAATACGTTGCATCATCACAACCACACCTCCAACTTTCTGGCTGACAGTTCGGATACATACTTGCTAATTTTTTAGGATCTAAATGCCATCTATAAAACATTTTATAAAAATTCTCTCTTAAATTTTGAGCCTGTGTAAATTTTACATTTCTAACCCATATCTTTTCCCAGATATCCATTGTTATGACCTCCTGAAAATTCTGGGCCCATTTTATCATACAGTCTTTAACAAGTTCCATTTCTGAGTCTATTTCTATCGATGCATTGTATATCCTTCTTATACTGTATGTGCTTGACCTTGATCTCTAATTTATTTTACCAAATTTTCATCAGTTATCGAAATACCAACTTTCTGATCTTCCTTCCATCTAGCTTGTAAGTGCCCATACTGGAACCAAGTTTGAACTATTTTCCCTTCTTTTAAAATATTATATGGCTTCAATTGCCATACATTCCTTTCCATCCTAAGAATTTCTTTATATGTAGTCACATCATGTTTAAATCCCACATTTATATTTTCTATTGCATGTTTAGGTATTGTCCAAACTGGTATTTTATAATTTAAGTTACATTGATATTTTTCCCAAACTCGCAACAGAGCATACCTTAATATATGTGTCTAACAAATATTGGTATCTTAGGCATCCGCAATTTGGAATAGAACAAAACTGGGTATTTTCAGTAAGAAAATGCTCTGGATATGAAAACCAAAGGAAAAAATTATGTTGCTTTCACAGTTGAGAAGGATAAAGAAGAATATCTGTAGCTCAGGGTTGAAATGAGATGTTTCATTACCCAAACTAGGTGACATCATCAGTGTTGAGGATGTTACCTAATATGGATAATGAAACATCTGCAAGAAAACAACCAAGCTCAGAGAGTAACAAGGAGCCCTCATGAGAAGGATATAGCAAAGACACTACCTGGGTACAATGCAATCAATGACCCAAATACATACTCCATAGCCGATTATGACAACTTCCAAGTTTATGTCCCGACTACTCATACACAAGAAGAGGGTTCCTGGAGTTATCAAATATTTGGTTAAGTTCAGTCTGAAACATGCAAGTAAGAAGTGATCAATAGTCTAATTCAGACTATTACCCTCATGAAGCACACATTCTGGGAACTACTAGGGAGGAGCTATCTTCACCCACTTTCTTTTGCATATGATATCTTAGCGAGTTGTCACCTCTTCCTCTTCCTCTGGAATGCACTTCCTCCTTCCTGGGATTCTGGCCCACTATATTCCATCACGGTTTCATTTATGCATATTTGCACTATACTTATGATGATATTATGAAACGCAAACCATCATCACATGAATACCTGTGGGATGAGTAGTAGTTAAAAAAAATCCTAGTGATGAAATTAAGATGAGGCAGGGATCACAAGGCTCCAGATGTAACCTCACCTATTGAACCATTTCGACAGCTTCTCAATCCCTGCAATGTTGTGATTTTGCATGTCTTTAAAAAAAAAGAGCAAGATGGTTAACTTTTAAATATAGACACAAACTAGCTAGCTGTTTACTTGTCAGGAGGTTTGTGCCACTCAAATAACTTTTCACACATCGTTGCTTTGGGGATGAATGCACCAGAGATTCTAAAGCAGTGCACTTAAGTGAAATGTGCAGAAATTGTATATATATATATATATATAAAGTGTCCCACCTCATTAGTATCCCCAACAAACTTCTCTGAGTCTAATGAGTTCAGAAGGGAAAACAAGAAAATAAAATAAAATAAAATAAAAACAGATGTTGGTTATGTTATATGTGGACAAGCTTGTTCAGAAGCCCGAGGGCAGCATGTGAACGCTGCTTTAATAACAAATGCCTGAGAAGTTCCTAATATTAATCAACATTAATTCCAGCAATGGAGCATTCATCTCCTTTCAAGGCTGCATACATTAAATCCAAACGGATTCGTTTACTGAAGCAGAATTTATCAACAAAACATATTTAGCAAGCTAGGCAGGGATGAGAATTATCACGCCAAAGAGCCGTTAATAAAGAAATGAATTATCTGTAGAACATATTCATAGTTTCGTACTAGCCCTTGGCACTGTGAGTAAATACAGCCCGGTGCAGAGTTTGAGAAAGGATGTCTCCTGGAGGTGCTGTGTTGCACTATTTATAATCACTCTTTCCTGTAGTGCATTCTTGAAATGGCCCTCAACAAGCACAGAGTTGCTGAAAAGTCTGACTTATTTATGGCCCTGGCATTTTTAACGAGAACATGTCATGACTTTTGAACCCTGTTATTTGAATTAGCGGCAGGTGATCCAGCCCCTGGAGGCCAACTTCTCCCCTGCTTCCCTTTCTCCTTCTTCTCCATCCAAAATCTGCCTCGTGCTCCTCACCTGCCTGTTCTTCCTCCAGCTCTTTCTACCTGTGGTCCAAGTTATATGGTCGATCCTTGTCACGACAGTAATGGATTAGTAAACCTTTTGAAATGGACTCTTACTCTCAGATGCAGCAATAACAATCAAAATTCCATCCTCCCACAGCTTCCTGGGGGACATAAAGGAACAAACCGCCGCTGAAGCTGTCAAAGGGGGCATAAGTATGACTTGAATAATTCTTGGTACCGACGGGGCATCAGGTGCAACTGCACAAGATTGAACAGAAATTGAGCTTCTGACAAACTCTTGAAATATAAAAACGTCAAAGCAGCACCTTATACTAATGATTGTAGGGGGAGAGCCATGTTAGTTTATGGTAGCAAAAAATCAGGAGTCTTGTAGCACCTTTTCCAATGACAGGTTTTTATTAAAAGGCATAAACTTTTGTGAGTTGCAGCTCACTTTATCAGATGCGTTGAGTGGCTAGACTGATGGGGAGAGAAGAGGGGTACGGAGGGGAAAATAGGTTGGTTTGGCAGATGCAGGTTACAGAAGAGATCTTATCAGTATCTTATCAATTAACAATTTTACAGTCTTTGAGTTACATCCATCTGTTCAATGGCTGTTCAAGGTCACAATGGTGCTGAAAAAAATGGACTTATTCTAGCCCTTGAAGTTCCAGCTGTTGCAGCTCCCAGTGCTTATGTGGTCAAAATTTGGGCTACCTTGCATTCATGACCATCTCACTCCGCCTCCACCGTCTGCCTGCAGATCCTGCTTGGGGAATCCCATAATGCAGAGGTGTGCAAGCTTTTGTGCACCAGGGACTGGTTCCGTGGAGCAAGGTTTTTCCATAGACTGGAAGGCTTGTGGTTTTGTGTGCTGCCTGCATCTCGCGGATGGGGCTTTGCTTGTTTGTGCGGACCGGTTGCTGGCATGCCGCGGCCCGGTACTGGTCCACGGACTGGGGTTTGGGGACCCCTGCCATAATAGACTGTAGCCTGCTGGATGGTTATATGATAGTTAATTGAATGTACTGGTAGTCCTCGACATACAACAGTAGATCATTTAGTGACTGTTCAAAGTTGCAGCGGCACTGGAAAAAATGACATGTTCATTTTTCACACTTATGAGCATTGCAGCATCCCGAAGGTCAGATGATCAGAATTTGGATGTTTAGTTACTGGCACATATTTAGGATGGTTGTAGAATAGGGACATGTGATCACCTTTTGCAGCCTTCTGACAAGCAAAGTCAATGGGGAAGCCAGATTCACTTAGGAACAGTGTTACTAACTGAACAACTGCTGTGATTCACTTAACAAATGTGGCAAGAAAGGTTGTAAAATGGCGCAAAACTCCCTTAACAACTGTCTCACTTAGCAACAGAAATTTGGAGCTCAATTGTGGTCATAAGTTGAGGATCACCTGTACTCTCTTGTATGCTGTTTTGCCATTTTAAAATCTATTGAATTTAATCTGGTTGCCTTTTAAAGGTTTTTTATTATTATTATTTGGCCTGGGTTGTGTACCACCATAATGGCTAGCTGTGATAAATCACTATAAAATGTGATAGAAAGAAAGAAAGAAAGAAAGAAAGAAAGAAAGAAAGAAAGAAAGAAAGAAAGAAAGAAAGAGAGAAAGAAAGAGAGAGAGAAAGAAAGAAAGAAAGAGAGAGAGAGAGAGAGAGAGAAAGAAAGAAAGAAAGAAAGAAAGAAAGAAAGAAAGAAAGAAAGAAAGAAAGAAAGAAAGAAAGAGAGAAAGAAAGAGAGAAAGAAAGAGAGAGAGAGAGAAAGAAAGAAAGAAAGAAAGAAAGAGAGAGAGAGAGAGAGAGAGAGAGAAAGAAAGAAAGAAAGAAAGAAAGAAAGAAAGAAAGAAAGAAAGAAAGAAAGAAAGAAAGAAAGAAAGAAAGAAAGAAAGGTCACTTCTAAAAATGGTGACGTATATGAGAACCATTTGTAAGCTACTCATGCCTGGGTCTTCGACAAGGCAATGCTTTTCACCCTCCATTATTTATGCTAGGAGACCATTGGATTTCATGTAGTTTGAATGAAGGAGCACATTTCTTGGCTGAACATTTGTCGGTATTCTTAAGAACGCCTTCATGAAAGTTACCTGTGCTGGGCCTGTGTGCATTGCTTCAGTTTTCTCAGCGCCACCGGTTTGCTTTGATCCATGGAAGTCTAATCCATTAGAAGAAGCTTGCAAATGAGCAGTGGCTCCATTAATTGTTTTTGCATGTGCAGTTGGGCCCCTTCTTTGAAAGTGCAAGGCCCTATTTGTGAACTAAACATAAATGTGGCTGAAATGGGCCCTTGATTCCAAAGCCTGTGGAGAACTATGCTCCTCAAGAAAAGCTACTGAAGATGCACAACAACAACAACGACAACAAAACCCCTTTCATTACCTATACAGGTAGTCCTCGACTTACAGCCACAATTGAGCCCAAATTTTCTGTTGCTAAGTGAAACATTTGTTAAGTGAGTTTTGCCCCCATTTTACAACTTTTCTCGCCACAGTTGTTAAGGGAATCGCTGCAGTGGTTAAACTTAGCCAGACAGTTGTTAGGTGAATCTGGCTTCCCCATTGGCTTTGCTTGTCAGAAGGTCGCAAAAGGTGGTCACGTGACCCTCGGGACACCGCAACCGTCATAAATATGAGTCAGTTGCCAAGCGTCTGAATTTTGATCATGCGACCATGGGGAGGCTGCAACTGTCATAAGTGTGAAAAACGGCCACATGTCACTTTTCTCAGTGCCATTGTAACTTTGAACGGTTACTAAACAAATTGTTGTAAGTTGAGGACTACCTGTAATACCACAGAGCAATGGCCTGGAAATAAAAATTGTTTTCTGCTTGAGATTGGAGGAAGTTTTGAGTCTAGAGTTGAAAGGACATTAATTATTGGAGGAAAATGAAATTGAGGGGAAGAGCAAGAAGAGAAGGGAATAAAATCCCCTCTTTGGGTGTCATTGGACAGAGAGCATGTGACCTATAGAATTAAAAGGAGACTAAATGGTTTCAAAAATACTGAAAACTTTTGCACTCAGAGAGGAAAATACTTAGGTGTAATTCTGACATGTTGAGCCTGTGAAGGAATTTCTCAAAAGCAAAAGCAATGCACAGGTAGTACCTGGCTCAATAGTAGTAACTGCAATCTAGTGGACAATCACTTAAATAGGAGCCAGCAGTGTACTGCAGCTGCCAAAAAAGCCAATGCAGTGCTAGGCTGCATTAACAGAGGGATAGAATCAAGATCACACAAAGTGTTAATATCACTTTACAATGCCTTGGTAAGGCCACACTTGGAATACTGCATCCAGTTTTGGTCACCACAATAGAACAGATGTTGAGACTCTAGAAAGAGTGCAGAGAAGAGCAACAAAGATGATTAGAGGTCTGAAGGCTAAAACATATAGGGAACGGTTGCAGGAGTTGGGTGTGTGTGTTCTAATGAAGAGAAGGACTAGGAGTGACATGATAACAGTGTTCCAATATTTGAGGGGCTGCTACAAAGAAGGTTCAACCTATTCTCCAAAGCATCTGAAGCTAGAACAAGAACCAGTGGATGGAAACTAATCAAGGAGACAATCAGTGGAACAACTTGCATCTAGAAGTTGTGGATGCTCCAACGCTGGAGGTTTTTAAGAAGAGATTGGGCAGCCATTTATCTGTAACACCTGCAAGGTCCCGTCCAACTCTGTTATTCCATTCTTCTGTTAAAAGCAAGGCATGGGCCTTTCAATCAGGCATTCATAGGGGAATGGTGCATGCTGTTACATGCAAAAATCACCACAGCATTTGCTAATTTGCCTACATCATTTATTTATTTAATTATTTATTAGTTGGATTTATATACCGCCCTATTCCCGAAGGACTCAGGGCGGTTCACAGGGCAGTTAAAACAGTACAAAAAGAGAATAAAATGGAATTAAATTAGTGCAGGCCCACAATTCATAATAACAATAAGATTAAAAATTTTAAATTAATTTAATATAATTTAATTAAATACTTTAAAATTTAAAATCCCTCAGTCCAGGCCAGACAATTTGAACAACCAGGTTTTTAAGTCCCGGCGAAAAGAGCGAAGGTCGGGGGCAGTCCGAAGCTCCATCGGCAGTTCGTTCCAAAGGGCGGGCGCACTCACAGAGAACGCCCTCCCCCTGGGAATCACCCGCCGGCAATCTCTAACCGGCGGAACCCTAAGGAGGCCCTCCCTGTGGGCGCGCACAGGACGATGGGAAGCTGATGCTGGTAGCAGGTGCTCCCTAAGGTAATCATGTTCCCAGTATTTGTTTTCTGCTAAAACCCATAGCAGAAAAATATGGATCTGTGTTTGTAGAGGCAGAAATAATTGCAAAACTGAATGGATTCATGAGACTTTGGCAAATATCTTTCTCCCTCTCCCTCCCTCCCTCCCTCCCTCCCTCTCTTCCTCTCCCTCTCCCTCTCCTACAGGCAGAATTCTCATGAAGGCAGATGAAACCAGTTTGGGGAAAGCAGTTTGTAATAGCATCAGTTCTGCAGAAATGATCAAGAGTTGTTTTCTTACAGTTTTTCCCAATCCGTAGGATGCTTGCATGGTTAGCTGCCTATGACTGCTGTGCGTATGGATTTACATGTGAAAAATTATTGTTCATTATTGATGAGTCAACCAATTCAGAGCCCAGCAATTCATTTAAATGCAAATCTTCAGTCTGAATAATACGACAGCATAACCAGGGGCTAGTAGGAGGATATTTCTAAGTGCAAAAATGTTGGGTTTAACAAGCCTGTCCTTTCTACAATGGAGTGAGTTGGTTCAGCATGTTGTAAGGAGAGGAGCTATTGACTCGGTCTGTTAGGTGATTCAGATACAGCATTTATGCAGAAGCAACCATTGTGTATAACAATTTCCCCAAACATTGCATGTTTTTTTTTAGTACTTAGGAAAAATGAAGGAAAATAGCAACACCAAATAATAAAACAGAGAACATTTTCATATACTAAGCAAGACCCTGAAAACATACTGTGTAGGAACTTTAAGAAACAAATATTTTCTTTTTCCTTTTCTCAAAAACCTTGATTTTGCGCCATTTTCCTTTCAGAAACATCATTTTTTTTTCCACTCAATTCCTTATAAGGAAAATATAGTTTATAACTGGACTTTCCTCTGATGATCCCCATGAATTTTTCATCCTGCTGGTGTACATCGATTTAACCTTTCCATAGACTTAACCTTTTTCTGATTGTAAGAGTGTCTCAAGCATTCCAGATCTATTAGTGTCCCGGCCATTGCAGGAATAAGGCATTCCAATCCTTCTCCACTGCTTTAGTTTCCCTCCCAAATGCCTCTTGCTTTTCTTATATTGTTGCATTTCACTTGCATCCATTTAACAGGGATAGATGATAGATGTAGAAGATGATATAGTGAGAGTGAGTGAGTGAGACAGAGAGAAATAGATGATAGATAGATACGTGTGAGAGGGAGAGAGAGAGAGAGAGAGAGATGATAGAGATAGAGATGACAGATATATAGTAGAAGATAAATGACAGATACTGACAGACAGATAGAAGATAGATATAGATAGAGGTGATAGATGAAAAAGATAGAGGAATACAGATTTAGATAGATAAACAGAAAAATAAATAGACCACCTGTGAGTAAGGCTTGGTTATAGAGAGAGAAACCTTATTCTCCTCCCTCTGGTGAGAAATAAACTGCTTTCACCCTGCAGCTGTGCATCCCGAGCTTTAAATCTTTTCCTTAACAACAGACTTCAGAATAAAATATCCACATCTGAAAATCCAAAACAAAGTTTCTGAGTGACTATCTTAGTTCAGAAGCAAGCGGAGGTGTCATTATGCAGTTGTACTCTTGCAAATTTCTATAGGATAAATTCCGAAGAGGTAATTGTGTTGTTGCAACAGACCAAGAAAGAATCTATTATCACCTTAAAAGTGAGCATAATTTCACGGATACAGTTTTTATGGTCAGATATATCATGTGATTTAACAAATCCACTTGTATTCACATAGCACAGTTAAAAGATGGTGAAGAGGATGAAAACTGAGGTCAGAAGACACTTAGTGAAAAATGTATGTTTTACTCCAAATGGGAGTAAACTATCAAATCAGAATGAATTTGATTTATTATCAACAGATAGAAGAACTGGTAAAATAAGTAATAATATTTTTTTGGTTTTAAATGTCAACATGACTCAAGTATACTGCCAGCCAGGAGTTGTTTATAATTTTTGGATATAGTAATATTCCTTCCCCTGCTGCTGTAGCAACTGTTCTAACACAGTGGTCGCAACCCACAAACCTCACAGGCAGTGTGGAAAAATACTAGAGTCAATGGCACCAAATCCTGCTTAATGGGCCAGCAGGGCCAAAAGAATGGCTTTCTCTTCTCCCAGGCCCTGGCTTCAAAATCCAGGTCCTGTTCTTCATCCACAAGAGTGATCCCATGTACAGCTCTACATGCCAGGCCATATAATCTGCTTCATCCAGGATTCTCTTCACCTTATCCAAAACGTTGACCCCAAAGTGCGACACAAAGTCTGGGAGGAAATTTTTCAACATGGTTGGATGTAAGAGGGCTTCTTCAGGAGTGGGCCTACCACTGGTCCCTCAGCCAGAGATGTACCATCACTCAAATTCAGCCTCCACCTAAGAAGCCAATGTTGTGATTCAGGGTCAGCCTGTGGGTTTGGCAGTTGGGTCGGATGACTCAGAGGAGGAGGGGGGTGTTGAAGAGCTTGCTGAGGGGGTTAACGATCTTGCTGATGAGAGCCCTCAGCCAGGCCCCTCCCACCTGGTCACGACGGAGACCCAGCTGTGTGAGCCTGACAGCGTGGATGAAGATGACCCACAGCTGGGTCTGTTCAAGGACGCCCGACGCAGGACGCAGTCAATCAGGAGTAAACAGAGAAAGGCAATGGGGCACCTCGGAAGGAGGCAGAGAGAAGCCACGCCCTGAACTGTATAAAAGGGGAATGCGTGGGAGGGCTGGTTTGCTGAAGGCAACCGCTTGATTAGTTCCTGTTTCATAGCTCCTGTTTCATGGTTGGTGTCTAGTTTTGCTCTGTTTTATCTTAATAAATTTGGCAGGGTTAATTCCAGCCTCTTGCCGTTTGTAAAGGGGTTGTCCCTGCCTTTTCTGCAGGGCCGGTAGCAGGCTGGTACAGAACAGCCAAGAAGTGGAAGGATCTAGCTCACACATAGCAGCCAATACATTGTTACTTGTTGTTAGTTGAGGAAGGAAGAGACCCCCTTAATGACCACAGCAGCCAAACTGCTCCAACCATTTTCTTGAGACAGTGGCATAACGTACAGATTAATGCTGTAAAGAAATAGTGCATATAAAGTATTTTGTATTTTCCCCTCTCAAGCTCTGGAAGAGAACTGTAATTAAAATATCAAGCTCCTAAAACAAGCAGCTGAATCAGTTGCAGATTTTCCTGCGTTATTTTTTCTCCCATTCCCACTTTTCTTTTAAAGGAGAAGAGGACTTCAGTCCTTCCCCTAGATGAGATACGGTGATTGTTTTATTTATTATTTTATTTTATTTTTGGGACTTACATGCCGCCCTATCTCCTGAAGGACTCAGGGCGGCTAACAACAATAAAAACAACAATACAAAAGTTAAAAGAAATTAAATAAACAGCCCCAATAAATAAGTTAAACTAAACAATTAAAAATTAAAACATTTTTAAAACCCGTTGTCAGTCCAGGTCAGCCTGATGAGAAAGGAAAGTTTTGAGGTTGTGGCGAAAGGACCGGAGATCCGGGGCCATCCAGAGCTCAAGGGGGAGTTGGTTCCACAGGGCTGGCGCTTCCCACAGAGAAGGCCCTCCCCCTGGGGGTTGCCAGCCAACATTGTCTAGCCGACGGCACCCTGAGGTTTTACTTGCTTAGTTATGAACAGACCATGGGAAGGTATGAATATCCAGGCTTTACTTGTATGATGATAACTGGGTCTGTAGTTTTCATGGCTTCACAGACTTCAGTGGAATCTCAAGGGAAGACCAGCCATTCAGTCTTTCTGAGTGGGTTAGAAGAGAAACAGAAACACCTGTAACCATAAACGGACATGTTTCAGATTAGAAAATTTGGGCAGCCACAAGCTCTTCCCTGAAATAGAAAGAGCCGGGTAAAAGAAAACAGTTCAGTTATTTCCAGTGATAAAGCAAGCTCAAAAATGCAAGAGCTGTTAAATGATTAGAAGCAGGGAGAAAGATCTGCTGAGAAATTGCAAAATAGACTTTGGTCTTGGTCTTCACTGAAAATGATAATCCAGTGTCCTGAAACCATCTTGTCCTTATCTCTTTGTACCTTTGTAGCATCTGAAGGCAGATGGTTGTGCAATCCACACATTACAGTCTACAATGGTTGGCAGCAGTCCCCAGTTCCCCAACCGCTGTGGGAACTTCACTAGCAGTACCTCTGAGAAAAGCGAGGTCCTACACTTGGGCAAGAAAAACCAAATGCCTAGGTATAGAATATGTGATAGCCAGCTCAACAGTAGTAATTGTGAGAAGAATCTAGATCAGGGCTTTTCAACTTTTTCACCCTCTTTTAGGATATGGCAACATCCAAGTACCACCAGTCGTCTAGCAAGGTGTCAAAAACCTGATGACCCCCCCCAAAAAAGGAAAAAAAGTGATGAAGTACAGGTAGTCCTCGACTTACAACAGTTTGCTTAGTGACTGTTTGAACTTATAATGGCAGTGAAAAAAATGTCCCCCCCAAGCCACAGCTGAGCAAGACACCTGCCTGCCCACCTGGCGGCGCTCTTTCTCCTGTCTGAGGTTTTTGATGTTGTGAGCATTTCTGTTGAGGATTGGCAGAGGGGGTGGGGTGGGGGTGGGTGTTTGGTTTTTATTCCCCCCATTTGCTGGGTGGTTGCAGCAGGTTTTGGTCACTTCACATGACCCTGGGACACTATGACTGTCATAAATATGAATCAGTTGCCAAGCACCTGAATGTAAATCACAAGACCCTGGAGATGCTGCCACATTCCAGCTGATCTGTGCTTCTTCTGGGCTCAGCAAGGAGTGCCAGGATCATGGTGCTTCCGCTAAGCCCTGACAGCCCTGCAGCTCCAGCCATCTCTCACTCAGGCTTGTGTGGTGCTGCCATTCTCCTCTCCCGCTACCACTTTTCTAGGATGGTTGCGTACCACCTGCCAGGTGTTAATGTACCACAGGTGGTACCCGTACCACTGGTTAAAAAGCACTGATCTAGATGTCTTCATAGACCACCACTTTCATATGAGCCAGCAGAGTGCTGCAGCTGCCTCCCCCCCAGCCCCCCCCAAAACCTAATGCAGTCCTAGGCTGCATCAACACAAGAATAGTATCAAGATCCACATGAAATGATAGTGTGCTGTCAAATTTCAAAGCACTGTCTTGCTGGTGCAACAGAACTTCTCAACTTGCCAATGAACTTGGGGGGGGTGAGAAAAGGAGGGGAGAGACTGTGGAATGCAGACTTCGAAGATTAAGAAAGCAGACCATGGGAATCAAGGAGAATTGCCAGGTGACTGGCCAGACTCAGAGATGCTGTCTCATAACAATATTTCCCAACATGATTGGGCAACGTGACTTGATCCAGAGAGAGGAGGAAGAAGTCCATACTTTTACTGTGTTGGGCTGGGAGAGGTCTTGCCAGAGCTTATTTTACTTTCATTAGTGCCAAAGTGATATACTCAATAAAGTTTTACATGATGAGATTGGAAAGTCTCAAAAGTGTTTGCTTGGTTGGGTTCATCAGTCGGAACTTTGACAGCTGTTTTATACTGCACTGGTGAGATTTTTTTTTACCATACTTTGAATATTGCATCCAGTTCAGGTTGCCATAATACAAAAAGAAAGGTGCTGAAACCTTAGAAAGTGTACAGAGAAAAGCAATAAATGTGATAAGGGGTCTGGAGGCTATAGTAGCACAGTAGTTACAATGCAAGTATTGCAGGCTACTTCAGCTCACTACCAGGAGTTCAATCCTCACTCTGTAAACCACTTAGAGAGGGCTGTAAAACACTATGAAGCGGTATATAAGTCTAAGTACTACTGCTACTACTAAACCATACAATGAATGGTTAAGAGAACTAGGTATGTCTAGTCCAGGGGTAGGCAACCTTGGCTCTTTTATGACTCGTGGACTTCAACTCCCAGAATTCCTGAGCCAGAGTGGCTGGCTGGGGAATTCTGGGAGTTGAAGTCCACGAGTCATAAAAGAGCCAAGGTTGCCTACCCCTGGTCTAGTCTAACAAACAGAAGGACTAGAAATGACATGATAGCAGTCTTCCAAAACTTGGGAGGCTATCACAGAGAAGAGGCAGTCAACCTATTCTTCAAAGCACTTGAAGGCAGAAGAAGAAGTAACAGATGGAAGCTTATGAAAGAAGTATCCAACCTAGAACTAAGGAGAAATTTCCTGGCAGTGAGAACAATCAATCAGTGGAATGGCTTGCCTTCAGAAATTGTGGGTGCTCCATCACTGGAGGTTTTTAAGAAGAGACTGGACAGCCATTTGTCCTAAATGATATAGCATCTCCTTCTCAAGCAGGGGGCTGGACTAGAAGACCTCCAAAGTCCCTTCCAATCTTGCTATTCTATCTTCATTATGTTCTAATGTCAAAGATCAAACATGGAATCCTTTGCAGGAAAAGCAGAAGCCCAAGTGAAATCCCACTGACCTCTAGTGGCTATACTATTGTATCATTGCAACTTGGACATTTTCATTACCCTCCCCCCTTGATACAAAAATGGAGCAATGACACTAAAGAATTTTCCTGCATCAAGATTTAAGCAGCAGAAATGTGGTGTTTTGTTTTTGTTTTGTTTTTTAAAAAAGGAAAGGTATACATTTTATAAAAAGCTCGGCCAAGACCCAGGTTTTCTACGATGCAGACATTTCATGTAGGAAAAGGTTTAAATAGATACAAACCCTTTACAAAGATCCCAAGAAAACACTCGACGGTGACCTCTGCTGCTGAAAGCTAATCAAAGGACTCATCATAAAAGGATTCAAACTGAATTAAATCACCCCCTTCTAGTTCAGAAAGGTAGCTGAGCTTTTAAGAAGGGGGGGGGGAAACCCGATGCCCAAACGTAATAAAATTAAACATAGCAAAAGGAGACGAGAGAGTAATTAATTAAATTACAAACCATTGCTCAGGTAACTGGCTGTGAGAAATTCAATAGAGCTAAAAGCCTGCATCAGTGTTTTAGCAACTGACAATTTGAATAAGCTTCTGGGTTGATCTCGAGGTCCTTCCTAATGGTTGTTTGAAGGTTGAAATCAGAAAGTAACATGTAATATGAATCATGCACCCAAGCTAGCACAGAGTCCTTAGAGAAGGCTCAGCCTGCGCTCAGCCCCCTGAGCAGGCTGAAATCATTAATTTCTCTGAACTGAGAGCAGCTACTTTGGGGGATTTGTTTCTACCATATATGCGTTGATATTTAGGGCATAGGAGTCCATTTCTAAATATTTAATTGCACCACAGAAGATGTGCCTTTTAGTCATATTCTTAAGTAAGACTGGATTCATACACTCAGCCTAGAGTATTAACCCAACCAGGGTTATGATTCAGAATATATATTTGCATGTCTCTTTCTCTCTCTGTGTGTGTGTGTTTGTCTGTGTGTGTGTGTGTGTGTGTGTGTGTGTGTGTGTGTGTGTGTGTGTGTTCCTGTGAATGAAAGCAATTGAGATAATATGGTAAACCATACTTTGGTTTGCTATGGGTTAGTATATTGTGAAAAAAGCAGCCTACGTCAATCTCTCAGTGTTTAGAAATATTGCATTGGAGAGAACCTCATATATATAATGTATTTTCTGTTGTTGTTTGGTATAGTGATGAAGATGCTGGCATAGAACCCAGGAGGCTGTGAGTACCGGGGCTCACGTAGGCATAAAAGTTGGCTGGATGACTTTGGACCACTCTCTCAGCATAACCCATCTCACATTTGTTGTGGGGAAAATAGGAGGAAGGAAGATAAGTCATGTGTGCCATTGTTAGTCTCCCAAGTAATCCAGGATCCTTCCTAGACAGCATCTCTTCCTCCCCACCCACCCACCATAGTCTTCTAAGGTAGTGGTGGGATTCAAATACCTTAACATCCAGTTCTCTGCGTGGATGCAGGCCTGGGCCTCTGAGGCCTAGAACGGACTTCCAGAAGTGACATCAACGTACTTCCAGTGGGCTGTTCTAGGCCTGGGAGACCTCCTCCAGGTCTCTGAGGCCTGAAATGGACTTCCAGAAGCAGCATGGGTTCAGCCGGTTCTCCAAACTCAACAAAATTTAGCTACCAGTTCTACTGAATCAGTGCAAACCGGCTGAATCCCACCACGGTTCTAAGGTCATTCTCATATTCCACTTCATTGCACTCGAGTTGACCAAATATTTTTAAAAAGGCAGGATAAAAATATAATAATCATTTACATTACGTTTTAGCTTTATTCAACACAAGGGAATTCTTTCCCTGCAATAAATAATTGAATATTCAAGACCATGAATTCTAAACTGCAAAACCAAACATTTAATTAGGAGTAAAATCCAATGGTTAAGATCAGATTTATCTTTTTAAATAAACGTAGGATTGTTCAGTTAACAGGCTGAAAAATAATTAAATTTATGGTTCAAGAACAATAACTCAGATTATAATTCAACTGGCCTATGAGTTGGGATGAGAAGGAAGCTGCATCATGCAGACAAGTTCTGAAGGAATCCTCAAAAGACAACTTTGAGGAAATGTTAGAAAGATGGGTAATGAATTTTCTATTCTAAGTATAAAATGATGAATCAGAAATAGGAACACAAATCGAGATTGTAGAAAATGGTTTATGAAGGTCCAATGTAATCACCTCTCTGACTCCATATTCTAAGAAATTCCTTAGATCAGGGGTGTCAAACTCAATTTCACTGAGGGCCACATCAGCATTGCGGTTGCCCTCAAGGGGCCAGGTGGGTATGGCCAGGGTGGGCGTGGCCTACTGGGTGGGCGTGGCTAGAGTGCGTATGGCCTACTGGGTGGGCATGGCCAGCTCTACATCATTGGCATCAAGGGTGCCTATGGGGGCCTGGGCAGGAGTGGGACAGATCTGAGGGTCTCTGGCAGAAGGAGGGTCTCTGGACCAGGGCCAAGGCAGTGGGGGCCATTACCTCACTGTTTCCAGGATGGCTTCGCGGGCCACATGAAACCACTTCACAGGCCGAATCCAGCCCCGGGGCCTTGTGTTTGACATGTCTGCCTTAGATTAAGGTAACATTGAGTGTGTGTATGTGTATGTGTACACACACACACACACACACACACACACACACACACACACACACACATATATATATATATATATATATATATATATATATATATATATATATATATATATATATATATATATATATATGGTATATTAAGATTTGGTGATAATCTAAATCTTTGCGGATAGAGCATATTTATAAATAGAATTCCAGTATGATACTGTAAGAAAAGCGAGCATCATTTCAATGCCGTGCACAAAGTTGTCATTTGCTTAGGTCTGGTTTTGCAACAGCGTAAACAATCACTGGGTGGGCATGAAATGATGTGCCCAGCTTGACAGCTTGACACTAAAGCAAGGTACTTTCTTCTCTGAGACATGTCACTTGCTTAAAGCAATCCAAGCTCAAATGTCCCTTCCTTTTCTGAAGAAGAGCAAGACTATGTGCCGTATTATTGTTTCCAACATTGATGCTGATAACTCTTCTGCCAGTGCAATTTAACTTTTTTTTCCTGGGGTTCTTGCTCTCATTTACAAACATTTGGAAATCTGCTTTTAACACATGAGCAGTCCCTTCTCCCTTGGAGCCACAGGAGAGTTCATTATAGCTTTCTACAGTTCAAGAAAAGTGCTTTCTTAAAATGAATGAAAATCAACCAGCGTCCTCCATCTGAGATTGTCAGTAGCTAACAAAGTTGCAGAAAACAACTCACACAACAGAAGCAAAGAAAACTTTTAACGTTGAGAAGAGGGAATATTAAACTAAGATGGGATGTTAAAATAATTTTCAGAGTGCAGAGTGCAGCCGCGCGAGTTGTGCTGGGGGTTTCCCGATACTCCCATGTTACACCTTTGCTCCGCGAGCTACATTGGCTGCTGGTTGCCCTCCGGGTGAGATTCAAGGTGTTAGTAATGACTTACAAAGCCCTACATGGCATGGGTCCGGATTACCTACGGCAACACCAGCGGCCGGCGTCAACTTCCCTCCGTCCAGTGCGCTCCCACAGAGTGGGCCTCCTCAGGGTGCCTCCGATCAAAGAATGTCGATTGGTGGCCCCCAGGGGGAGGGCGTTCTCTGTGGGCGCACCAGACCAATGGAACCACTTGCCGGTTGAGCTCCGGATGGCCCCCGACCCTCGCTCCTTCCGGCGCGATCTAAAAACGTATCTATTTGAGCAATCTGACCTGGTCTGATGGGTTAGGGTTGGGGTTTTAATACGTCTTAATTATTGTTTTAACCTTGGGCACTTATTTAATTGCTTTTAACTTTTGTATCCTGTTTCTGTATTTATTGCCCTGTACACCGCCCTGAGTCCTTCGGGAGAAGGGCGGTATAAAAATATAATAAATAAATAAATAAAATAAATAAATCATGGTTTTTTTTGGGGGGGGTGTTACGAATGAATCCCTCAAAGCAAAAGTTGCTGCAGAAAAAAAAACCCAACAGAAGGTTCACCTGGTTCTTGTATCTTTCTTTCTTCACCACTTTGTTATCTTTCCTACGACACAGTTTGGAGTACAATCTTTTTTTAACAATGAAATCCGCTTACAGACTTGAATGTACACCGTTAACGCAATCTGAAATCAATGGGATTTAACTTATTCTGGAGGAAGTAGTCACATAGGTTTCAATGGATTGTACTAAAGGGGATTAAATTTGAATCCAAGTCCTTCTGGTTAAAATAGTAACTTCTTCCGATTTGAATAGTAAGACTACTGCAGGTGTCCATGTTTATAGCCCATAGTTATCCATATATTTCCAAGAAAAATGGGAAGTTTGCATTATATTGAGAGAAGAATTCCATTTTTAGCTGCACTATCAAAAACCTGAATTACAATACAAAGGATAAAACAAGTAATATAAACTATTTTAAAACTAAAGCAAAACACTAACATAGAAAATGTTTGAAAGAGAAAGACACTATAGGTAGTTACATTCATAAGCTGAATCACCTGACCAGACCTGAGTCAACAAACGTTTTTTATAGCAATTGTAAATTGAATAATCCAGGTTGCTAAGTGAATCATGTAGTCATTAAGCAAATTCAGCTTCCCCAATGGGCCTTTCTGCAGGAAACTGGCAAAAAAAAGTTTCAAATTGTGTTCACATATCTCCAGAAGACACTGCAACAGATCATCAATAGGAGACAATTGTAATTGCCTGAATTGTGATTCTGTGACCACAGGGGCAGCGCAGCAGTTTGCAACATTTGTAAGTGCAAGTTTGGATCATAAATGACTTTTCCAGAGCCCATTATAACTTCTGACTGTTGGTAAATGAATGGTTCTACGTTGAGGACCACCTTTAGATTGGCTTGCTGAATTTATATCGGCACATATTCTTTATACATGTCCTTTTGCTGTATTGAAGCTTTCAAAGTCGCCTCTGAAATCTAAAAGCCAGTACAGTGCCTGGGGTGTAACTGGTTTTGAGAACTGGCACACCTTGTTTGCCCCGTATAGGTTGGTTATTGGAGCCCATCAACATCATCATTGGCCATTGTTGTTGGGTCATCAGTGCTGGGTAAAGAGAAGGTGAGGAGCCATGAAGAGATGTGGAACACATCCCTTGAGAATCAAGGAAATGTGTGAAACCCAGGTAGAATCTGATCCAATACAAACATTGCTCAGATGCTGCTTAGTAATTGAAAGAGATAGCCAGTTAGGGTATTTGGAGCATGTGCTTATATCTTAGGATTATGTGAACCAGGGATCTGAGTTCTTATCCCAGCATGGCTCACTCAGGTGAATCAAACACTGCTCAGAAAGAGATTCAGGTACATTGGGACTTAGGAACATTAGCTTAGTGGCCTTCCAAGAGCAACATAACCGCCATCAACAAGACAACCTGATCATTTTCAACCCTCTACTGCAGTGGCCACCAACCTTTTGGGTACCAGGGACTGGTTCTGTGGAGAGAGGTTTTTTCACAGACCAAATGATGGCGTGGTTTCATGTGCTGCCTACATCCCGTGGATGGGGATTCACTTGTTTGCATGGTCTGGTTTCTGGCATGCCGTAGCCCAGTGCCAGTTCATGGACCGGGGGTTGGGGACCTCTGCTCTACTGCATGTTTCACAGCATGCAACCTGGGTACTCCCATGCAGGGTATCAGCTATGGCAGCAGCCATCCATTAAGACAACAGGTTGAGCTAAGTGTTATTTTTTTAAAAGCATTGAAAGTGGCTGCAGAAACAGGGTTCCACTGTCCATCACAGCCCAAAAAAGAAATGAATTATGGGCAGAGAGCCCAGCGATGTGCTCCCATCTATCGTTTTGACTCAACTCCTTCGTGTGCTCTACTCCAGAATGTCCACATAGGCAATTTTCTCTTCTTTTCTCATGGAAGTCATCATTTCTACCTTGATCTAGCTTTAGCTTGACTCAACAAGGACTGGCACTAAGACGCACGCTTCACTGTGAGGATTGGCCCTCTACAAAAAGTAAGCAGGCTGTATCTTTTCTTTCCTGTGGCAAGGAGGCTGTGGGGATTAGTTCGAGGTTTTTACTACTTTTTTTTTAATGAGAGACTTATGTTTCTTAATTATTATTTTCTTAATTCTTAAGTTCCATGCCTAAACTACAGCAAGAAGGAAGGGAAAAGGCTTCTTCTAGGATGAAATGTCTTCCTTCCCTGTGTACTTTCCTCCCAAAAGTAAGTTTAGAAAAAGGGCTTGCTGACCAAGACAAGACTCAAGTGATAACAAACTCTTTCTTTGCTCCCCTCTAGTGGTCAGCTGGATTTCTGCAGTGCAGCTATGGAATTGCTACCTAAAGGAAACGATAACCCCAAGGATATTGCTTCTGGTATTCCACAATGAATTTGATACTTGAGGACCAAAAGTGTCCTGAGGATCACTGTGCCAGTGCACACAACCATTGACCCAGTTGAAGGATGCTTTCCCAATCACATTCCAAAGTGTTGCAAAAACAGAATTGAATGTGTGGTGAGCTGTAATGGCTCAGTCTACCGCATTTTATAAAGTTACATTAAAGTCCTCTTTCGATCTGATGTGCCTAAACTATTGTCACAGGCAGTGTCACAGTTGCTAAGCAACTCTCTTCATCTATGCGGAATTGCCTTTTTATATTTTTTTATTTAGAAGAGTCAGAATTTTTTTTGTCGCAGCCAAAATAGCGTTCTTCAAAGAAGAAAATGCTAAGAAGAAGAATTGCACTGAAGAATTCAAACATTTTAAAGAGTTAATTCCAGCTGAGTTACAGAGTTAATAGAGTCTTTGATTACAGTATTTTGGATGCTGATGTCTACATATATTTCTGCAGGTTAAGCACAAAGAGTTATTCTAAAACTTTTATTCTGTGTGAAAAACACCATGATGTGGGAGAGGAGGAGGAAGAGACAATGGTAAGAGGCAAGAGCATTGTCGTTTTGGGTTTGTCACCTTGTGCCTTCAAATGTACTGTATTGGATAACTCCCCAAAATCCCAGAATTGTTAGAATGCAATGCTGTATTCTAACATCTGAGTAGCACCAAGCTGGACAAGATCAATAAGTTTAAAAAATAATTAATTTACTAAAGCAGCAATAGAAATAAGGTGCAGTCCTTTTATAACAATAGCACGTAGATGTATATACTGCTTCACAGTGCTTTACAGCCCACTCTAAATGGTTGACATGGTCAGTATGTTGCCCCCAACAATCTGGGCCCTCACTTTACCAGTCTTGGAAGGATGGAAGGCTGAGTCAAGCTTGAGCTGATCAGGATCAAACTGCTGGCAGTCGGCAGAATTAGCCTACAATACTGCATCCTAACCACTGCACTATCTTTTAGAGCTATACACTACAATTTTCCCACTTGAAAACTTACCAGAGCTGGCCTTTGGGTCATCAGGACATTTCTTAAAGCCAGAACTCCCCTTGGTTATTACACTACAGCAAGAAAGTGGAGCGATACAACTCTTGTTAACAGCTGTTAAGAGAATAAAAGACTTAAGGAGTAAGATAAGTGCTTGTCTAAGAAAAAGTGATACATCAGATATTATCTAAGTCAGAAGGAGACATACTGCGGCTTCCAGATGTTGCTGAACTACAATTCCAAGAGCGCCCAATCAGTCTAGCCAGTGGTGAGGGATGCTGAGATTATAGTTCAGCAACATCTGGAGCACCAAAGTTGCCTTCTCTTTATCTAGGCTGTAAGTATGCTTTGCATAAAGATTTTCATTTTGATCTCTTTTTATTCCTGTCCAAGTTACTGAAAGAGAAGAATTAATGGCAGTGTTAGTGGGAAACCAGAGCAAGATTGGGAATATTAATGTTCTAATTAAAAGCACAGTGAATAAGCTCAGTGAAGCAGATCTGCAGCAGACCAGTTCAGGAAAAGGGAATAAAAAGTGGCTTGGGTAACCTGAGATATTTCTTTCTCCCTCCCACTCTCTCTGTTTTGTTTTTAAATATAACAAATTATTTATGGGGTTTATATAAATTTATATATTTCCATTTTTATTTCAGTTATAATTTTTAATGAGAATCTGAAGGCTAAGAGAAGAAGACCTGAAGAAAAATAAATCGGGAAGTTCTTCAAGGAATTGAAGAACTGAATTGTAGGTAAGCTGTATACATGGATCATGCAAAGGTTAGCAACTGGTACTCATGCCCAGCAACATGCATAGGTACTTTCTTTGGTGGTTATTTATCTCATTTGACTTTTATCATTTTTAGCAATAACAATAGCACTTAGACTTACAGTATATGCCACTTCATAGTGCTTTACAGCCCTCTTCTGAGCAGTCTTACAGACTCAGCATTTTCCCCCAACAGTCTGGGTCCTCATTTTACCAACCTCAGAAGATTGTAAGGCTGAGTCAACCTTCAGCTGGTCAGGATTGAACTGCTGGCAGTTGACAGAGGTAGCCTGCAATACTGCATTCTAACCACTGTACCACCACAAAACTGTTTTAAGATATTTTTTAGAAAGTAAAGATGTACTGTAACACATCTGCAAGGCATGTTGGTTCACAGGCAGAGGAGGAATCCAGCATTTATTAGGACTACACCACACAAAATGGAACGAAATAATGCACAAAGTGAATATAATTCATTTGCAAGTAATAAAATCATATATTATCCCTGAAAAATGCAATAGCTCTATCCTGTTCTGCAAATGATAAAGTGTTGAACAGGGACTACAGCTTCAAGCATTCTGAAGAGTCAAGCCTCACAACATTTGCAGATGCAGGAAGCACACCACCTTTCACGTATCCAAAGAGGATGTTTGAGCATTCATTCATTCATTCATTCATTCATTCATTCATTCATTCATTCATTCATTCTGTTGAAAGAAAAATCTTCATCAGGGTCCAGTCCAAGCTGGGAATAAACAAAATGGAGACTGCTTTAGAAAGAAGGTTGTTGTTTATTGAAGAGCAGAGCCAGACAGAAATGTGGCTCTGGGAAAGCTGACCACATGTAGCTGGGAGTGGTGGGTTTTTATACCTTCTTGGGCCGCTTTTGTGTTTGAGGTTGTTTCCTGTTCCTGTGGCATGAACTTTGACCTGAGCTTTTGAGCATGTCCTTTTGGTATTCTGATAACGGCAGGTTAATCCTATTATGTCCTAAAGGTCATGTCTTTAAGAGTTTGGTTGGGGTATGTAGATTTCAGGGGTCTTTGTCTTTCTAATCTCATCAGTTCCAAGCTTCCTGGCCCCAACCTTTCTGAAAGGATTATCAGATCTACATTTCGACAGACTTGGCCTCTGCCTAGTTTCTGCTTGGAGCTATTAAGAAAACCTGGGCCTGCTTTTCTGCCTTTAAGATCCTTTGGGGAAATATAATATTCTGCTTATTTAATATTCCCCAAAATATTCTTTCTTGGGGGGGGAATGACTTCCCACAATTCAATATGACCACCCATCTCAAAAGTGACTGGACAGTAAAGAGAATTAAAATAAAATTAAAACAATTACAAGAAGTAGGAAAAAAATTAAAACATGAAGCGGCTGCGAAAGATCAAATCTAGAGAGAGAGAGAGAGAGAGAGAAAGAGAGAGAGAGAGAGAAAGAGAGAGAGAGAGAAAGAGAGAGAGAGAAAGAGAGAAAGAGAAATCCCTTTGTTTCTAGTTTCTAGCCTCTCTGTTAATCATGGTTGCTCATCTATTAAAGCTGACTGCAGGCTACTTTGGATTCTGCTCATTGGGTAGCAATTAACTGAGGTGAATTTTAGTCGTAAACCTTTACCTCCAAGTCTTTCCTTGATATATTGTTTCAACTAGTTCAGGAAACTAAGTCCAGTTTCAGATTCAGGACTGAATGAATAGGGTTGAAGCTCTCCTATTTTTAACCTTTTCCAATGGAAAAAAAATCATTCTCTGCCATCTCGTGCTACATTTAAAAGGCCATACTTACTTAACAACCCAAATGCTCTGTATTTAATTTAGGGCATCATGTTTAGTTAAACAACAACAAAAAAAACCAAAAACCTGCAATTCAGATCTCTATACTACAAAGCTCTGCTCTTTTATTTGGGAGTCAACCTGACCAGTTCAGAGAGACCTTTTTCCTTTGGTAGAAATGTCTGCTGCTACAGTTTCAGTCTTTCCATTACATGACTAGGAAAGATGGCTCTGAAAGTTGGATTTCACAAATGTTCAGAAAAAGAGTGAATGCCATCTATAGATATTTAAAGTTCTGCTTAGAACAATAAAACAAGGAAACATTGTTGAGCATAATAGAATTTATTGTAAATTGATTTGTATCTAAATGTAAAGCCAAACATAACTATTAAGGTATAATAATAGGTAAAAAGGTAAAGGTAAAGGTTCCCCCGCACATGCATGCTAGTCATTTCCAACTCTAGGGGCCGGTGCTCATCTCCGTTTCAAAGCCGAAGAGCCAGCGCTTGTCCGAGGACATCTCCGTGGTCATGTGGCCGGCATGACTAGACGCCAAAGGCGCACGGAACACTGTTACCTTCCCACCGTAGTGGTCCCTATTAATATCTAGCGCCAAAAATTCAGAAAACAGAAATGATGTCTTGCTTCCAATATCTTTTCTGTCAGTTCCACCAGGATTTATCAGATTTGATGTACAAAAATGTGGAGTGGAAGCATAAAGTTGGAGAATCCTGGAGGTCTTTGCTGCCCACTAGTGGGCTTTTGGATTGTTGCACTGAAGAACTAGTTCCTTTAAAATTACACAAACTGAATTGATAGAAATGGGGCACAATTATTCTAAATTATTCCCTTTCTTACAAGAATATGACCTAATCAATGTCTATTGTGTAAAGTCTCTTCCATTCTTTGGCTAGTGAAATAAAGCATTTAACATTCACAGAATCTACAGATGAATCCATTTCAAGGAACATGACTGATAGTTGAAGATGATGGAAAAGAATGGATGACATTTCAATACAGGTACAGAAATCCATCTCATACTGTGACCTACACAGAGCAAATATTTGTACAACAAAATGTAACATAGCTTAGATACAATAGATCTCTGACAAGCATGAACCATTTTCCCCCGCATTTAGTACTTTACAGACTTTTTGTGTTCATTTTTTGGTTCTTTGTTTAGAAGTATTTTTTTTAAAAAAATAAAAATTAGTGGTGAGCTTCTGTTGACAAGATTTCCAAGCAAAACTGGAGGGGGTGCCTCCCGTGGCCAAGCCCAAAGAATTCCAGCTGAGGCTCACTGGTGGACAGGAGAATTGGCTGGGTGACTTTGAATCATTCATACTTTCTCAACTTTTAGTGCCCCAACACTGGAGGTTCTTAAGAGAGGATTGGTCAGCCATTGGTCTAAAATGGTATAGGGTTTCCTGCCTGAGCAGGGGGTTGGACTAGAACAGAGGTCCCCAACCTTTTTGGCACCAGGGACTAGTTCTGTGGAGAGAGGTTTTACCATGGACTGGAGGGTACGTGGTTTTGTGTGCTGTCTACATCTCATGGATGGGGATTTGCTTGTTTGTGCAGACCAGTTGCTGGCATGCCACAGCCCAGTACTGGTCCACAGACTGGGGGTTGGGGACCCCTGGACTAGAAGACTTCCAAGTTGGTCTCTTCCAACTTGGTTATTCTCGTTCTTGGTCTGTGAGAATAAAATTAGGAGGAGGAGGAGGCATCACCTTGAACCCGCAGAGAAAAAGCAAGTGATCAGTCCAATCAATATATAATAGAAATGCATTGCTGGGAGAGACTCAACAGTGGGAAGAATGGGACCTTCCTGTTCTACTAACAAACCCAGCTCCAGCTAATAAAATCTGATACTGGACTGTATCAAGAGCAATAGTTTCTGCAGGAGGGACACCAAATCTCAAAGAGGACATTGCACACATGTGCAAAAGGACTGAGGCTTTGATAGTGAGGCCACTTTGACCAATTTGCAGATTTTGATCCTCCCTGTAGATGACACGTCCTTCAGAGTATTTCCTGGATTCTAGGACTCCCTGTAAAGAGTGGTGAGTCATGCCTCTTCAGTTTGTTGGCATCTGTAAAAAGATGGCTTTTTTACAAGCAACTGCAGCTGCTAAGTAACACAAGCTTGCTTCCAAGCCAAATGAAAGTGACCAAAAAAAATTCTTGCTGGAAATCTGGGGTAGAAATCCTTTTTTTAGGCAAGCCAACAACATCTGGTGAGTGGGATGCAGGGTGTGCAATAATGAATCCTGTTCATCCACACTGAGTCAGTTATATTCTAAAAGTTGTCTCCTGGTGTTTGTTACCTTGTGTAGTGAGACTGAGTCCTATAGAGTGAAAAGCAGAGAATCTCTTCTTCCAGAGGCCCTACAAGTTTTGTCATCCTGGTTCCAGCTCCTGCTTTAGGAGTAGCAGCTTGGTGGTTCCCGTTGGCATGATTTTGGAAGATGTTCCTTGTGTAGCATCCATCCCATTAACTCTGGTGGGAAAAGAAAAAGATGGGGCTCATATAATCTGATGATTAAAACATTAACATGCAAATATTGAAATACAGATAGTCCTTCCCTTACAACAGTTCATTTGGTGACTGTTCAAAGTTACAATGGCACTGAAAAAAGTGACTTATGACCATTTTTCATACTTATGACCGTTGCAGCATCCCCATGGTCATGTGATCAGAATTCAGACGTTTGGCAACTGACTCGTATTTATGACGGTTGCAGTGTCCTGGGGTCATGTGATCACCTCTTGTAAAGTCTTGTAAAGATCCCCAGTAAAGTCAATGGGGAGGCCAGATTCACTTAACAATCGTGTTACTAAATTAGCAACTGCGTTGATTCACTTAACAGCTGTGGCAAGAAAGATTGCAAAACGGGGCAAAACTCACTTAAGAAATGTCTCACTTACCAAAATAAATTTTGGGCTCAATTGTGGTCATAAGTCAGGGACCACCTGTAATTTTAACAGCCACCTCCTGGCTACACAGTGTGGTTACTAGGGAATTTATGCCTTCTTCTCCTTGACCCGTCCCCACCCACTGGAAGTTAAAACAGTTTTAGGTAGCCGAACAAAATCAACTTTGAAAAGATAAAATGTAAACACCTCCCCTTAATTTTAATGGCCAATCATAGTAGCATTGCAATTTGCAATTTGGGGTAAAAACAAACAAAAGAAATAAATCTTTCCCACCTCCAGCATACAATACTCGGGACCGTATTGTATCACCAGGTGAAGTGGGATAATTTGATCCTAGTCATTTGTACCTTGAGCAAGAACTCTGGGTTGATTTGTTCAATGATCTTTTGCTTTGTCTTCTTGGATGTCCACTGCATTCTCTAGAGTCTTCTCCAAAACCAAAGTTCAAATGTGTCAATCATAGTGAGAGAAAAAAGGAGAAACCTAGGATCACACAGTTTAAAAAACAACAACAACAACAACAACAGAACATTTGCAAAAATTATTGGCGGCAGGTATTTATTGCCACAGAAATTCCTGAAATTCTATTTGCATTTCCTGTATTTCTCCAAAGTTTTAGAAATTTTGTGCCTTAAGGCTGCTGGGAATGAGGGACTAATCCCCTGCAGTTTTGCTGGCAAGATTTTGTAAATGGTTTGCCATTGCCTCTTTCCTAGAGCTGAGAGAAAGTGACTGGCCCAGCATTAAAAAGCTGAGAATTCACAGTCTCCTGGTTTCTAGTTGGAGTCTTTAACCTTTACACTAAATTGATTAGATTGCTGGATGTATTCTAGAATGTTCCATATCCCTCTAGATTTCTGAGGCTCTCCACACTAACACAGGAGTTGTGAGGGCAATCCAACCACAGCCATAGGCCACAAAGGTTGTAGAATTTGTGGAATCTATTGCAAATATTGCTTGATAAGTCATGCTTGTATGGGATGTTGGGACACAAATAAGTAATGGCAGTACAATATTTGCCTGACACAGTCACCATGCAGATGTGTAATCATTCTGGCATCATCATGGTTTGATACAACTGCTAAAGGCAATATGATTAAAGTTCAACTATGCAGCAGGATCATTTTTTTTCATTATTTCTAGAATTTGTTCCAATCAGATTTGTTTCTGGCATAAAAATGTGCTGAATAAATAAATAAATAAAGAGAACCAGTTCATTCTTGAAGCATCATCAATAATTCTTAAAGAATTGTCTGATTCCAGCTGTGTAACCAAGGAAGTGGGATTTCTTCCAGGATATAAAATGTTTTCCCTTAATTTTTCAGGTAAGTATTCTAGTCAAATACATCTAAGAAGAATTAGACCAGGGAACTTGCAATATACAGAGAACAATCTGCTGGTGCAGCAGAACACTCTCCTAAACATTAAAAGACGATCCAGCAGTAACAATGCTCTTTGTTGTTGCTGTTGTTTCCTTGTTTTAAAACACATAATTCATTAGAATATTGTTTGCACTGAGAATAGAGAAGATAATTTGGCTTGAATCATGAATATTAATATGGTTCTATAAAAGTGTTTATACGGCACATATGATGGTCTTAGGATGCAAGCCTGAAGAAACTATTAAGTAAATCTCATTAAGCGTGCAGTCACAGTCTCAACTCCTTGCTTCCCTTTGCAGGCTGACAATGCTTCTCCAACTGCTCACTGAAGATGGAGCATGTTGCTCTACTGCATTGCTTCCACATCACTGCATCAGTCAGTTCAATCAACTGAAGTGCACAAATAACACATTAACCTACATTTCCTCAATGCCTTTTTGGTTCTACCATAGCCTAGTGCACAGTTTTAATGTTAGGTATAAAGGAAAGGGTTTTTTTTAATGGGTTGGAGGCCATGTCAAACATTTTTTCTTTCTTTCTGAAACCATCTGGGAAATTACCTTTCTCTGGTTTCTTGTTTGGAAAAAAAGGCTGAGTAAATGGGACAAACCCACAGATAGATCACATAACCCAGAACAGAGGAATTAGCTCAGAGTATTTATCTCAAAAGGATTGTCTTTTAAAAACCAGCAGCAAATCATATCTGTTACATAGGATTCTTTATAAGTTGCTCTGTCTCCATAGGTCAAAGGTTTGTAGGTGGTTATTTGTTTTCTCTTAAAAGCCATGGTGAATCATTGCTTCATCGATCTACTTCATGCATTGTCAACATAATTTAAAAATACAATGAGCATATGAGAACTCAGCACATGGAATACGCCAACCATGCATACAGGGCCTTGTCTTTAGAAGAGGATTGAACAGAAGCTTAAGACTGGGATCTATTGGAACTCCTCTGGATGATTGGCAGCAAGGTTTTCCTGATTCCAGTGACTGCAAGGGGAGAATCATAACAGGTGGAATGATGTCACAGCATCACAACTGTATCTCCACCTCTTTCTGCAGGTGTTCAACAATAACACATATAAAAAAGGAATGGGGCTTGGATTGCACTGATGTGACTGCCATCTTGCTTGTTTTGACCTTCCCTCTAGAGCAGGGGTCTTCAGACTTGGCCCTTTTATGACTTGTGGACTTCAACTCCCAGAATTCCTCAGCCAGTGTGCCTGGCTGAGGAATTCTGGGAGTTGAAGTCCACAAGTCATAAAAGGGCCAAGTTTGAAGACCTCTGTTCTAGAGCAGCAGCAGCAGTAACCATAAAATAGATCTCCACCTACTTCAGAGATAGTGTTGAAATTAAAGTTGGGCAAGGGGAAATTTTGTTTGGAATAATTTTGCAAACTGTTTGATACCAATAATCAAAGCAAATTCCTGGATTAGGAATTCTCAGGCTGCAGACTTTGGTTCTAGTTGATGAACAACTGAAGAAGTTCTGGAAACTGAAAAACTGAAGTGGGGAAGAATGTTGATCTCCAGCCTTTGAAGTGTACCTAACTTTGCCTTACAATAGTTGGAATAAGAAGGTCTGCTTTTGACTCATTCATTCAAGCTACAGGACACACAGGGTCTTAATCTACTCTGCCTTTGCTATCTCTCATCCAGACCTCTTCCAAGTGTAAGGAAAAATGTGCATTAGTTTTGAATAATTTTAGTTGTTCTTCTCTTGGTAGTTTATTTTTGTACCTCATTACTGAACATAGAGGGATCTGACCAAAATAAGACATATTTACTTTTATTTGTTAAGAGTTACAGCCTTTCCTTCAAGACTGCAAAACTCTGAGAATTTCCCTTTATTCCCACAACAGCCACCCTGTGGGTTGGGTTGGGTTGGGTTGAGAACGTCTGATCCAAAGTGACACAATGAGATCCTATGGCCAAGAGTGGACGTGAACCTGTTAGCCCATTTCAGGTATGTTGGTTCAAAAATGGTTGCCCTATGAGGCACTATTTTGCCCAATTGAAGGTTAAAAACAATGAAACAGACACCAGTTGAATATAGATATTGCTATTATCTATAACCAAGCAGTTTTCAGCCACTGGCAAATCATCTGACTGGCAGTGAACGTGGGGAATTTGTGGTAAATTTCCATAGAGCATAATTTTCAAATCACTGCCCTGAGACCTGGATGATCAATTTATATCACTGTCCTCTAGTAAGGTGTGCCATTTTTTTTTAAAAAAAAGCTGGATTCAGAAGACCTTTTCCAGAAGAACGGACCTCCTTTAGTGGGCGGAAGGACCTAAGAGTCATCAGAGTCTTCCCTTGGGCACATTAATAGAGGGAGTGATTTCTCTTTCCTTCTGCAAGTCCCAAACCTTCCTAGAGAAGCTCGTAAGGGACAGAAGAAGCTGCAGAAGGAAGGAGTTAGACATGTTTCCTCTTTCCCTCCAGCAAGAATGTGTAAAGAATTCAGCCCCAATTGAGGGAATTTTGGATTCAGCTGAGATATTTGCTATGTATTAATTTTTACTTGTCTGGAGGCCAGCTGCCAGAAGAATGGCAGGTTATTAATTAATTAAGGAGCTCCTAAGCATGATAAAATGCAAAATAAATTGTTAATGTGTTCTAAGCAGGGCAGGTTTTCCTTTGAATATTTTGCCAGCCCTGATAAGCATCATCAGCTGAAAATAAAGAAATAAATATTGTTTTATCTTTTGCACTTGTGTCACAGATTGCTTCCTTAAGGATACTAAGTCAGCAGATACAAGCATCTTCCAGATGTTTTGGATTTTTGCCCCATCAGGCTCAGCCAGCACAACCAGTGGCAAGAGTAATGAGAGCAGCAGATCAAAATACCTGGTTGGCACTAGGTTGCCCATTCTTGCATATCTGGACTTACCGCACATGGATGCCCATCTGGATCTCTACTGATATATCAGAATATCTAGTGAGACTATTTGTTTCAGCATGTACCATGAGGTACATGTGTGCTCCAATGAATATTTCTTGCCTAGTGCCAGCTATCTTCATTTGCTATTCAGAATCAGAATTGGAATGGAGCTGGAAGGGACCTTGGAGGTCTTCTAGTCCAGCCCTCTGCTCAAGCAGGAGACCTATACCATTTCAGACAAGTGGCTGTCCAATCTTTCTTAAAAACCTCTAGTGATGAAGCATCCACAATGTCTGAAAGCAAGCTATTCCACTGTTAATTGTCCTCGCTATTAGGAAGTTTCTCCTTAATTCCAGGTTGCTTTTTTCCTTGATTAGTTTCCATCCATTGACACTTGTCTTGCCTTCTGGTGCTTTGGAAAACAAACTGACCCACTCCTTCTTGTGGCAGCTATCCTGTCTCCTCTAGTCCTTTTTTCCCCTCTAGACTGGCCATACCCAAATCCTGCAACCATTCTTCATATGTTTTAGCCTCCAGGCTTTTAATCATCTTACAATATTTGCTCTTCTTTGCATTTTTTTCCAAAGTCTCAACATCTTTTTTGTAATGTGGTGACCAAACTGGATGCAGTATTCCAGGTGTGGCCTTACTGAGGCTTTATAAAGTGGTACTGCCACGACTGAGTGGCTGTGTGTACAGGCATCTCGAGTGAACAATTCTATTCCATCTTTAATGATGGGGGGTGAGGTGTTACCCCCCGTCGATAGGGCTCGCAACTTGGGTGTCCTCCTGGACTCGCGGCTCAGTCTTGAAGATCATATAGGAGCCGTGACCAGGGGGGCTTTTGCCCAGATTCGCCTGGTGCACCAGTTGTGGCCCTATCTGGACCGAGATGCCTTGCGCACAGTCACTCATGCGCTCGTGACCTCCCGGTTAGACTACTGCAACGCTCTCTACATGGGGCTGCCCTTGAGGACCACTCGGAGGCTTCAGCTGGTGCAGAATGCAGCCGCGTGAGTTGTGATGGGGGCTTCCCGATACTCCCATGTAACACCTCTGCTCCGCGAGCTGCATTGGCTTCCGGTTGCCCTCCAGGTGAGATTCAAGGTGCTGGTGATGACCTATAAAGCCCTAAATGGCTTGGGTCCGGGATATCTGAGGGAACACCTGCTGCCAGCATCAAGTTCCCTTCGTCCTGTGCGCTCCCACAGGGAGGGCCTTCTCAGGGTGCCACCGGCAAAGGATTGCCGGCGGGCAACACCCAGGGGGAGGGCCTTCTCTGTGGGCGCGCCTGCCCTTTGGAACCAGTTACCCGTAGAGCTCAGGACTGCCCCTGATTTTCGTTCGTTCCGCCGGGACCTGAAGACCTGGCTCTTTGAGCTTTCCAGCCAGGACTGAGAACTTTTAATTTTTAACTTATTGTAATTGGGTTTTTAATCAGAGTTATAGGGGGTTTAGATTTTTAATCAAGGATAATTTAATCTATTTTAATTGTTATTACCGGTAACTTTTTGTATTGTAATGTTGCTTTAATTGCCTTGTGAACCGCCCTGGGTCCTACGGGAGAAGGGCGGTATATAAGTTCCATAAATAATAATAATAATATTAATAATAATAATAATAATAATAATAATAATAATAATAATAATAATAATAATAATAATACTTCACATGGTTTTGATTCTATGCCTCTGTTTATTCCTGCTCCCTCAGTAGGGTGGCTACAAATAGCACTAACTGGTATTTTCTAGATGCAGCTAACTAGCCCATCAACTCAGAGAGCAAGCTTGTCCACCCTATGCAATCATGAGGCATACATCCAACCAGCCATTTTGCTCTCATCCCAGGCTGGCAATTGCATCACCGTAACTAAGGGGGAACCAAATAATGGTACCCAACATTAAGGCGACCTTCACCAAGAGTAAATTTTCCCTTTCTGAAACCACCCTTCGTAAGCTCCCTCGTGGAAAATAGAAGATTGAAATAGATCATCTATAGAAGTATTGTGTCAAATCTTTTTTTTTTACCTTGGTAAATTAGAATTAGGTAAGTTTGTGATGCATTCTCACTTTTCTGTATTATAAACTGTCCTCCAGTAGGATAATCAAAATTACGTTGTTTTTTTTCTTTTGAGAGTGGCTGTTTTTGAGAACAGCCATATAGAAAGGAAAGTATGCTTTTAGGAACTACTGTAACAAAGTAATTAAAAATGGCATTTAGGAGGGGAAAAGGCATCCAGCACTTTGATAAAAGATTGTTTAGAGCTCTTTGGAAAGAAAAGTAATTGCGTTGGGGTGGAAGACAGAAGTGGAGGTAAAGCTGTTTAGAAATCACTCAGCCAGACCTGTTCTGTCAAGGGCAAGTGCAGGGCTTCATGTCACTACAAAATGGCCCTCTGTAGTACCCTCTTCATATTTCTCCAGAAAGCTTTGTTTTCCTTTAAGAGGGGAGGATATAATAAAACAGAGGGTGTTATTACTGAAAGGATATAATTCTTTTTTATTTTCCTTGGAAGAGCAGCTGTAATAAGTCATGTGTGATAGTTATCTTCCAGTAAATATCTAACTCAATAAAAAGAAGAAAATGACAAGATATGAATCTGGCAAAAGCAATGTTATAAAAAAAAATCAATGTTTGCAACTGCGTGATCTGTATTTCCCACCCCTCCAGACACCACACACACACAGAGAGAGAGAGAGAGACAGAAACACAGAGAGAGTCTCCATAGAACTCCAGTCAACTAAAAGCAACATTTTCACTTATCTTGCAACTTCAAACTTCTGTTAATGGTAAACAAGAACAGCTACCTTAGTTCACTGAGCATAAAGCTAACAAGAATGCTCTCAGTGAACATTTCATACTGGGAAAAGCCCACAAGCCTTATAGGGTATAATTGGCACTTTGTGCATGGCTGGATTATCCCTCCAAAAAGAGGAGGACTAAGGGAAAAAAGCAGCATTTCTTCCTGTGGATTAAGCTCTGAAAAAGGAGCTGCAATGCTTCAGTTGTCAAAAGAAAAAGGT